>NC_060120.1:14435500-15658500 GCF_021461395.2 Schistocerca americana
GTCGTCAGAGATGAGCAAAAATGTCCCCCGAGCTGGGGCAGTTGCTTCACAAATTACAATCCAAGGCTCACTGCATGAGAAATCTTCCCGTACTGCTGACAGCGTTTGTGGTGAATTTATGTTTCTAATTGCTAAAAAGAACGTACAGTAGATAGCAAGCGAAAACGTAAAGTTCGGGTCTTCAGAATATCCTTAACCTCAGTATTAACCCACGAGAGACAGATAGAGTAGGCTACATATGTATATCTTGGCTGTTCCGTATTTACAGAAAATATTAATGGCATTATAGATCCGTCTTGATGTATAGCAGTTTATTTCTCCTGACCATGAATGTTTCGCCAAGGTTTTGTCCTTATAAGTCATTTAAAATTTCTAAAAATGTGGTGAAATGCATGTACAGTTAAAATTCAGTGATTTACGAAGTTTTCCTTTGTTGGGTGTGGAAAAATATCCGCTACCAGTCACAATAAAAGGTTATTTATATGTCACACGACCGGTTCCGGCTTGCGCCCATCCTCAGGTGTTTATACATTCATGTACTTGTTTATATTGCTGGAGATCACTTTATAGTCACCAGCAAATAATTTTTTTGTATTTATACTGCTGGAGATCACTTTATAGTCACCAGCAAATAATTTTTATGTATTTATACAGTGATCTTCAGCAGTACAAACATGTACGTGAATGTATAAACACCTGAGGATGGGCGCAAGTCGAAACCGGCCGTGTGACAAATAAATAACCTTTTATTGTGACTGGTAGCGGATATTTTTCTACATCCTATAAAGGAACAGTCACAGAATTCGACCTCATGCACTATGGATAAAATTCATTTTCCTTTATTAACTATATGCTTTTTTTTTTAATTTTTTTGTTTTCCCGCCGTTTCTGCGAGTTGATTTGAAAAATGCTAGTAAAACCAATGAAACATCGAGTCGACCGAAATTTATGAGAGAACCACATGTTTGTTTGCCTCAGCGTTTCTGTAAAAATACCAAGGCATTTGTAATTGAAAGTGAACCCCAATCGATTATTTTGCTTATGGCATTCACCACCAAACAAATGAGATACATTTATGGTTGCTCGGAACTGAAATAGAACGAACAGGTGGAAAGAGAAAAGTAGGATACACTCATGGTTCTAATGGCTCTGAGCACTATCTACATCTACGTACATACTCCACAATCCACCATACGGCGCGTGGCGGAGGGTACCTCGTACCACAACTAGCATCTTCTCTCCCTGTTCCACTCCCAAACAGAACGAGGGAAAAATGACTGCTTATATGCCTCTGTATGAGCCCTAATCTCTCTTATCTTATCTATGGGACTTAACTTCTAGGTTCATCAGTCCCCTAGAACATAGAACTACTTAAAGCTAACTAACCTAAGGACATCATACACATCCATGCCCGAGGCAGGATTCGAACCTGCGACCGTAGCAGCAGCGCGGTTCCGGACTAAAACGCCTAGAACCGCTCGCCCACAACGGCCGACCACACTCGTTGTGTTGGCAGATAAATACGATATTGCAGAGCCTGTATTATTCTGATAACGATGCAAAGTGGCTTTCGATTTGCATACAACGTCTGGCCTGTACGGCAATGTAATTAATGGATGTACGAATGCGGGTTGTAGACGCATGGTTGACGACGACTGGAAGTTTGGGTCTCGTCGTGAATCGTGCACGGATAGCCAAATGGTAAGGCCGTCGCTTTCGATAAGCGGAAAATCCGGGTTCGAATCCCGGCCGAGCACAAATTTTCACTGTCCTCATTCCATTCTACAGCTGATGGTTGTCTTAATTCGCAATTGCGAATTCAATTGATGTGTTTCATAACGGCTGTAGCCGCTGCAGTGCATATATGTCCGAAGGACCCATGCATCGCAATCAGAATAACACAGGCACTGCAATATCGCATTATCGCTAAACTTGCGCTTTCACTCGAAATTCTGTTTCACGTCATGAATATACTATGTGATGCGTGATGCCTGTTCGAGGAAGTGACATGTTCCTGTTCGTTTCTTGGAGAATGCATTCTCTGAAATTTAGCAGTAAACCTGCCTGAGACGTACAGGTCCCCTATCTGCCATTGGAATTTGATCATCTTCTCCCAGTAACACTCTGTTAATCATCAAACGAAACTGTGACGAAACGGACTGGTTATCACTAAAAAGCACGGGTGAGGAAGTAGTAATTGGAGATGTGCTTAGGTACCCGAAAAAGGTTAATGTGAGATTCGGGCAACATTGAAGTGGTAATGGCAAAATAGACTGATCACAAATATCTGCACTGCACTGACTTTCGTTTTGTGAAACACCGTAGAGAACTGCTGACTTACGAATCAACCAGTCCGTGAAGTAACAACGTGTATCATCCAGAATAATGACGTGCAGCCACCAGAACCGATTTCATCGCAGTGACTTACTGTTTCGACGCCAGTGTGGAACCTGATTCTCCAGACTGATCGCCGTAATACCGTCTAATCGGGAAACCAGAAAATAAACAGCCTCAGTCTTTCAGATTTTTAGGGTATTACGGGTGCAGCAACGTATCTGCTGGAGTCGCGTACTAGAAAATTACTCGCCTAACATGGAGCGAGAAGTTAATACGTTATTAACAATGTACACAGTTCGTTTGTTTTTGTTGATATGGTTTTCCTGTGAAAATGCTCGCTATGACCGAAACAGGTAGAAAACAAATAATAAATTTGTACAGCCGATGGCAAACACGCCATTCTTCAAATGTCTTCTAGCTGTATTGAAACACCACATTAAACTGTCAAGAGAAAAGTAAGATTACTAGTGTCAATGTATTTATATTTACTTTACATACTTGCGATCTGAGTGAAAGTGTTCATGTGCTATGAATTAGCGGCTCCATCATATTTACAATTACTGCTGTGCCGTCATTCGTTCGCTTCACTGGCGAGAATCCACGTTAGCTGCATTGTTCATATTCTTGAGGTTCTTTATTAGAAGGAACGGGAAGTCAGATTGGTCTGAGAGGATATGCTTACTTTATTTCTTTGTTTGTTTGTTCGTAGGGTTTCAAGCAATAGCTAAGTAATTAATACTAAATAAACGGTACAAAAAGAGGAAACTCATAACATAAAAGAGCCTGAACCAAACTAGTAAACGCTTTAAGCCATTTACTGCGACAGCCCTTTACACCAACTGTGTGTAACGTACGATGTAGCATCGGAAAGCATTGTAGCTGGTATGTTGAAATATCACGACAATATAGTTTGAAGTTAGCGCTACCGCGGGTATTTAGTTTTCATGTGCTGTTCTAGCGAGAGAAGCCGGAACTCCGACACAAACAGGGCATGCCTATTACTGTCGTCAACTTGTGAAGAGCAGCGAAGTGTAGCTCGATGTTTGCGGGCTAAAGGGTATAAACTGAGTTTAAATTCACAGGGCCAAGCGTAGCGTGTATGGGGACGACTGTATGGACCGTAGCAATGTCTCCAGGTGTTATACATTCTTGAAAGAGGACCGCGTGAAAGTTAGTGATTCGCCACGCTCTGGGCGGTCGGATACAGCTGTAATCCGCTTGGTGCGTTATTGGTGGACTCTGCTGGACACAGGATCACTGTGAATGCTGCAGCCTACATTACAATTTTCGTTAAGGTGCGTCGTGTCCTTCATGACAAACGCTACAATATTAATGCTGACGGTGACAATGCTCGTCTCCATGTTGCTGTTCCTGTTCGTGAGAAGATCACCAAATTTGGGTAGGAGGAGGTCCAGATCCACCATACAGTCGGGACCATGCACTGTCGAACTTTCGTCTTTTTGGCCCCATGAAGAAATTCCTGGCCGGCCGAAGATCTGCGGCTGATGCCGAAGTGAATCGAGCACTCCGCATATAGCTATACTCCAGGCAAACTGACTTCAACGAACAGGGCATACTGAAACTGCTACCACGACGGGAGAAATTTGTTGAAAACGTAGGTGACTATGTGCAAAAAGTAGGTAAAAGATGTAAGTTCATTTCTGATATTTTTGTTTTGTTATCTATTAAACCTTTTGGTAATAAAATAGTTTTGAGTTACTTTCTGGTCTTCCCTCGTAATAATTTCTAAAAAAAATTCCAGGGTTCCTTTTCTTATTTTTCGTAGACTTTTTTTCAGTACCATCATACTCTATAATATCGTCCTGGTCATGTTCTACAGTGTCTCCTGTTTCTTCTGCTTCCCCTCAATTCCTTTTTCCCGCGCGTACGATACTAAAACTTGGCAGTGTCGAAAGACGAGTCGTTTTTGTTGGAGGATTTTCTATCGCTATCATTCTCAAAAGGATCAGAGGGAGGAAAGAAAGAAGGAAGGAAACCATCAGCTACGGTCGCAGGTTCGATTCCTGCCTCGGGTAGGGATGTGTGTGATATCCTTAGGTTAGTTAGGTTTAAGTAGTTCTAAGTTCTAGGGGACTGATGACCTCAGGAGTTAAGTCCCATAGTGCTAAGAGCCATTTGAACCACCTGAAGAAACCATCGCTTTAATCTAACAATTTCCTGATGGCTGTGGAACCAAATACGAAGCTGGTTACACTTCAATTACTTATTAGTCTGAGTCCTAAATTGACGGTAGCGTTCTCGCTTCCCACGCCCGGGTTCCCGGGTTCGATTCCCGGCGGGATCAGGGATTTTCTCTGCCTCGTGATGGCTGGGTGTTGTGTGCTGTCCTTAGGTTAGTTAGGATTAAGTAGTTCTAAGTTCTAGGGGACTGATGACCATAGATGTTAAGTCCCATAGTGCTCAGAACCATTTGAACCATTTTCCTAAATTGACGGCCGAGGTAAGGGTCCAACTCTTTTCGCCAAGTATTACGTGCAGGCGACTGTACAGAGTTCTGATGCGTTGGACTGTCTCTGTTGTTGTACACTGTTCTTAAAACGAAACACAGTAGACGAAGAGGGTGCAAGCGATAGGCTTACTGCTGCCAGTTGCACCAAGAGGGCCAACGAAGGTCACCGACAAACACGCAGACCACCTTGAAGAAGGTCACATGTCCTCATTCCTTACGACAACAGATATGATTTGGATTTAACCCAGGACGTTTGCACACAGTTTGGACATCAGCAACTGTGCGATACTGTGTGTCCTCCAATGTCAGCTAAACAGAAGGTATATTATTTCCACAGCAGTAAATGAAATATCATCCTATGGGTCCAACACCACCACGATAGCATCCGGTAGTCATCTTCAGAAGAGCGCAGAGACTACAGGTAAGCTAAAATGACCTAGGCCTACTTCTCTGTTCATAAACTCAGCCAGATATTGCATTCTGTCAGGACAAAATGCTTCCAGGATAATGCTATAGCCGAATGGGTTACAAAATACTACAAGGAAAGGAAAACATAGATCACACGGAGAAAGAAGGACGTTTTCGACAGTGGTGTCCAAAACAAGCATTGTCGTAGCTCTGAGGCCCTTATCCGATGTTGGTTTTTGGGAGGATTTCCATGGGAAATGCCGAAGCTGGAAATCATCTCTCTAATTTGTTCAATTGGGAATGCTCCCTAGCCCATGTCAGTGACGCTGAAAAGCTTTAAGTCAGTCGAGTTGTCAAACAGCTCCTTCTGATAATTAGAAAACAAATATTACTGACGTACATTCGTGTCTCTTCCTAATGTAATTCGAGGCTCGAATTATTCTCTCGTCTACAGGCTGGTAGACGAGATCTCAGTGGCTAAGAACAACGTCATCAAGAGTGAGCTCTGACCCGAGTAGTGGACGTCTCGTATTTAAGCATAATCTGCAGAATGGGGCAAATCAGCTGACAAAGCGCACCGCAGAATCGGCCTCAGTGGGAATAACATGGTCACGTGTGTAGTTGCAGCCACGTTGCAATTCAGTGTTGTGTGCGTTGTTACCTCGAGGTGCAAGCACGGTAAAAGATCGTGGGAGAGGCAGATGCGACTGTCGCTTTCTGTTGACACCACTGAATTTGTTGACGAAGGAGAGAGGAACAGATTACAAACGTGCAAGCAGAAATTTTAAACATGACTGCGTCGACGGAGTGCCAACCACGGCTGGAGTGGCACCATGAAGTGGCACTCAAATATCTAACCCCCCAAAGAAAAAGAAGTGAAGTAAACACAGTAAATGTGGCACTCATGATTTAGATAAACTCGTTTTTAGGCAGCAGCTCTTCTGAGACATTATGCAAAATACAAACTTTTCAGCTTTTGTTGCAGAGAGCTGCCAGGCTAGCAAACACTCCGGGAAAAATAGCTCTGAGCACTATGGGACTTAACTTCTGAGGTCATCAGTGCCCTAGAACTTATAACTACTTAAACCTAACTAACATAAGGACATCACACACATCCATGCCCGAGGCAATATTCGAACCTGCGACCGTAGCGGTCGCGCGGTTCCAGACTGTAGAGCCTAGAACCTCTCGGCCACCCCACTCCGGGAAAAATTACTTTCTCTGTGGCATATGGTTACAGAAAATGCGATAATAAAGCAGGCGTCAGGTGTGTGTGTTAAGTGGCATAATTTCAGAAAGGGCATCATACTACATTAAAAAGGGATGTCAGTGGTGTATTCAGACAACAAGTGGATTCATACACATTACATCGTGAATAAATGTTATCAAAGAATGTTAGGAGTACTGTCAAATAGAAGAGCTTATTGTGCAGAGCATTGACTTAGATACGAGGGTTGTAACTTTAATAGTGTTAGCTATTTATTTACAGCTCGTACAAAACAGATACGTGTATCAAAGTTTGACTGACCTTCAAAAGAGTCATCAGCATTGTGTATAAACCGTTGCCAGCGATGTGAAAGGCGTAGGACAGTTTAGCAGTGCCAGTTGTGTTGACAGTTCGAGCGGTGGGGTCTATTCAAAAAATGGCTCAAATGGCTGTGAGCACTATGGGACTTAACTACTGTGGTCATCAGTCCCCTAGAACTTAGAACTACTTAAACCTAACTAACCTAAGGCCATCACACACATCCAGGCCCGAGGCAGGATTCGAACCTGCGACCGTAGCAGTCGCGCGGTTCCGGACTGAAGCGTCTAGAACCGCTCGGCCACCGCGGCCGGCGGTGCGGTCTATTGCCCGACGAATTCGCAGCAGTTATGACGCGAAAGCCGTGAAGTGTTTCATTCAGTGTAGAAATTGAGAGCTTAAGTCAGAAGAGTGCAGTACGTGGTACAGCACTTACAGTCCCATCAGTCAAACAAATCAGTAACAGGTTGCACCGTACGTGCTTCAGCATTGTCCTGCAAAATGATGGTCAGATCCTGCAGAAAGTGTGACCACATCTGTCTCTATGCTGTTCATTTTTGGAACACAACCTACGACCAGCTTAGAGACAGAAGTGAAGACACTTTCTGCACGACCTGACCATCATTTTGCAGGACAATGCTCAAGCAGGTACGGCGCAAGCTGTTACTGACTTGCTTGACTGATGGGGCCGCTAAGTGCTATACCACGTACTGCACTCTTGTGACAAGTTCGCATGAGTTCAAATCGATTTCTACACTAAATGCTCGCCGGTGTGGCCGAGCGGTTCTAGGCGCTTCAGTCTGGAACCGCGCGACCGCTACGGTTGCAGGTTCGAATCGTGCCTTGGGCATGGATGTGTGTGATGTCCTTAGGTTAGTTAGGTTTAACTAGTTCTAAGTTTTAGGGGACTGATGACCTCATCTACATCTACATGATTACTCTGCAATTCAGATTTAAGTACTTGGCAGAGGGTTCATCGAACCACAATAATACTATCTCTCTACCATTCCACTCCCGAACAGCGCGCGGGAAAAACGAACAGCTAAACCTTTCTGTTCGAGCTCTGATTTCTCTTATTTTATTTTGATGATCATTCCTACCTATGTAGGTGGGGCTCAACAAAATATTTTCCCATTCGGAAGAGAAAGTTGGTGACTGAAATTTCGTAAATAGATTTCGCCGCGACGGAAAACGTCTTTGCTTTAATGACTTCCATCCCAACTCGCGTATCATATCTGCCACACTCTCTCCCCTATTACGTGATAATACAAAACGAGCTGCCTTTTTTGCACCCTTTCGATGTCCTCCGTCAATCCCACCTGGTAAGGATCCCACACCGCGCAGCAATATTCTAACAGAGGACGAACGAGTGCAGTGTAAGCTGTCTCTTTAGTGGACTTGTTGCATCTTCTAAGTGTCCTGCCAATGAAACGCAACCTTTGGCTCGCCTTCCCCACAATATTATCTATGTGGTCTTTCCAACTGAAGTTGTTCGTAATTTCAACACCTAGGTACTTAGTTGAATTGACAGCCTTGAGAATTGTACTATTTATCGAGTAATCGAATTCCAACGGATTTGTTTTGGAACTCATGTGGATCACCTCACACTTTTGGTTATTTAGCGTCAACTGCAACCTGCCACACCATACAGCAATCTCTTCTAAATCGCTTTCCAACTGATATTGGTCTTCGCATGACCTCAGATGTTAAGTCCCATAGTGCTCTGAGCCATTTCAACCATCTACACTAAATGAAAGTTCTAGGGGACTGATGACCTCAGACGTTAAGTCCGATAGTTCTCAGAGCCATTTCAGCCATCTGCACTAACTGAAATTCGTCGGGCAATAGACCGCGCCGCTTGAACTGTCAACACAACTGGCACTGGCAAGAGTATACTACCACTTCCACATCGCTAGCAAAGGGTCAGTAAAACTTTGAAACACGTATCTATTTTGTACGAACTGTACATAAATAGTTGCCACTATTAAAGTTCCAACCCTCGTACACGTAGCGCGTGCCAGCGATCCACGTGTAAGAATAGTAGCGTGAACACTATAAACAATGTTCCTTTTCTGCTTATCGGGGAGTAAACACGACAAGTGTGCCACAGTGGCCAGGTTTTCACTTTGGTGAGTAATAAATACGACATCTGTGGAGAACACGGAGCGTATGCATTGTGGCAGCGAGCAGCGGCAGCCGCGGCGCGGTGGGACCCGTATGTGGGTCTGGGCGAAGTGTGTCGCCAGGCAGCGCTAACGGTGCCTCGAGTCCACAGCCCAGACACTGTGCGGGCAGCCGGCCCGCCCGCTGCTTTCTCGCTGCCTGCTGCCCGCTGCCGCCTCTGTAGCTGCTGTTCCTCCGCGAACATTCCCCAGGCCAAGTTGTTTTGCAAAATTTACACGAACTTTGAGACACACACACACACACACACACACACACACACACACACACACACCACCCACTGTGCGGTCCAAGTAGTCCCATACCAGAGCTGTGACGGAGGATTTAAGCAGGCCTTCGGCCGGAAGTCTCACGATAACGGGATTATTTCACTTTGAAAGAGGTCTGTTTTTCAACATTGAGGCGTGCGTGCGGCAGTTCCCCCACCACTGGATTTCAAATCATGCTACGAATGGTGACAGAAGATGCGGGCGTCAGGGACGCAATACGAGAATGATGTAAAGCGCCGCGATTTTCATGCAATGATATTTTGTGGCTGCAAAAAGAACTTAAATAAAGATGAATGCCTCTACCAGGGACACCGCTGTAACTTGGTATCGTGAATTCTCAAGCTAACTAACCTAAGGACATCACACACATCCACGCCCGAGGCAGGATTCGAACCACCGACCGTAGCGCTCGTGCGGTTCCAGACTGAAGAGCCTAGAACCGCTCGGCCACAGCGGCCGGCTTTTCCGTTTGCTTGTTCGATCAACTGTTGTACACTGCGCGAAAAAAAGCATCACTGTTTCTAAACCCCCATAGTTTCCTTCCTTTGCGAATTGACAGTTCGAAATTTGGCTCTGAAGTGCCTAAAAACTTGCTCTGTGAAGGTGCAAAATCGTGCGCCTTGCGCTGTTACCCTCGGGTTCGGCGATGCTTTAGACAGCAAAGTGTCGACACATGCGAAAAGAAGGCCACATTTTTTCCCCGCAGCGTATATGCTTCAGAAATGAGGACGACTACAGAAGCGCATATAAATAACCTAAGAAAATTCGAATGAAAAATCCTGCGAGAAATCTGTCTGCCTATGAGAGAGATTCAGGGTTGAAGAGTAAGAAATAATGTTGAACTAAATCAACAGAAAGATAAATTATTAAATCTCAGGAGGTGGAAATACAGAGAAGATGGTAGATGACAAGATACCCAAGCCTGTATTCCAATAGAAGAAAGAGTCGACCAAGGGCAACATTAATCAACGATGTATTAGATGACCTTGCGAAAATAGGAATCAATAGATGGAGGAAAAAAGCAAATAACGGAGACGAAAGGAGGCAGATTTTTGAGAAGCCCCAGGTCTGTCAAGGGCTGTAGTGTCAAAAAGTAGTTCATCAGTTACATGTTCAGCCCTCGGTAGCCGAGTGGTCAGCGTGACAGACTGTCAATCCTAAGGGCCCGGTTTCCATTCCCGGCTGGGTCGTGGATTTTCTCCGCTCAGGGACTCGGTGTTGTGTTGTCCTAATCATCATCATTTCATCCACATCGACGCGCGAGTCGCCGAAATGGTGTCAAATCGAAAGACTTCCACCAGGCGAAAGGTCTACCCGACGGGAGGCCCTAGTCACACGACCTCCTAGTAGACATTTACACCATTTTTTATCGAAATGATGTGTAACAAGTCTGTTTACTGGCTGTGTGTATATGAACTGTAACGAGACAGTTTAAGGGCTTGTGTATCGCTACATGACTTTAATATTTCTTCATTTGTGTGGCCATATTGTCCGGAGTTGCTTTACAGATCCTGAAGGTAACCACGGAACGAAAATACTCTCAGGACATTAATACTAATCCTATTCGTGTTACACTTTTATTTCCTACACACTATAAAAATCTTTAACAAAAAATTTGTCTATTGAATAAAAAGAGTTGCCCTGAAGAAATGATTTTACGCCAACAAATATAAATTTGCTTTTATTTCTGAAGACGGCCGCTCTGACCGAGCGGTTCTAGGCGCTTCAGTCCGAACCGCGCTGCTGCTACGATCGCAGGTTCGAATCCTGCCTTGGGCATGGATGTGTGTGATGTCCTTAGGTTAGTTAGGTTTAATTAGTTCTAAGTTCTAGGCGACTGATAACCTCAGAAGTTAAGTCGTACAGTGCCCAGAGCCATTTGATTTGAACCATGCATCTGATCTGCAGAAAATTCCTGTGTACACTATTGCTTAGTATTGCCTTACTTCATATAAAAAGGTGGGTGGATGTTCTTAGGAACGGTGGTAAGAGAGTTCGATTCACCGGGTGATCAAAAAGTTCAAATGGTTCAAATGGCTCTGAGCACTATGGGACTTAACATCTGAGATCATCAGTCCCCTAGAACTTAGAACTACTTAAACCTAACTAACCTAAGGACAACACACACATCCATGCCCGAGGCAGGATTCGAACCTGCGATCGTAGCGGTCGCGCGGTTCCAGACTGTAGCGCCTAGAACCGCTTGGCCACCACGGCCAGCGATCAAAAAGTCAGTATAAATTTGAAAACTGAATGAATCACGGAATAATGCAGATAGAGGGGTACAAATTGACACACATGCTTGGAATGACATGGGGTTTTATTAGAACCAAAAAAATAGAAACGTTCAAAAAATGTCCGACAGATGGCGCATCATCTGATCAGAATAGCGATAGTTAGCGTAACAAAGTAGCACAAAGCAAAGATGATGTTCTTTACAGGAAATGCTCAATATGTCCACCATCATTCCTCAACAATAGCTGTAGTCGAGGAATAATGTTGTGAACAGCACTGTAAAGCATGTCCGTAGTTATGGTGAGGCATTGGCGTCGGATGTTGTCTTTCAGCATCCCTAGAGATGTCGTTCGATCACGATACACTTGCGACTTCAGGTAACCCCAAAGCCAATAATCGCACGGACTGAGAGGTCTGGGGACCTGGGAGGCCAAGCATGACGAAAGTGGCAGCTGAGCACACGATCATCACCAAACGACGCGCACAAGAGATCTCTCACGCGTCTAGCAATATGTTTTTTTTTTGTTTGTTCTAATAAAACCCCATGTCATTCCAAGCATGTGTGTCAATTTTTACCTCTCCATCTACATCATTCCGTGGTTTATTAAGTTTTCAAATTTATACTGACTTTTTGATCACCCGGTACTTTTCTCTTTAAAATAATACGGTTTTGAGAGAATATGAGGTAACGGGTATAGGCGCAGATATTTTTATATGTGGTACCTTAAAATGTACGCACATATGTGTGTTGGTAGGTTTTTCTCTGCATCGAACAGTCTTGCCACAAACACGTCACATAATTTACTACACGCTATTTTCTGTAGTCTTCACTGTATCCCTAAGTGGAGGGGTCGGTGCACACTAACCGTTGCACGTCCATGCGTCACACAACGCCTGCCCCTTTGCCGAGGTGAAATTAAGGATTAATGGCATGCTTTTCCACATGTACTTGGGGATGCTAACCAACCTAAAAAGATACTACTCCTAACAGCTACAATTACTAGTCTGCAAATGACATAAATACTGATGTAATGTTGTTCAGCACACCGTTCTCAGTCACCAACAGCAATGTCTGCGCTTATACCCCGTAATACCCTGTTTAAATGCGTTACTTTTCCGTGGTAGTATGTCTGCGACTTGTAACTCAACGATACCTGGGGAGAAACGGCCAGTACTATTAGCGGCACTGGCGCTGCCAGAAAACTTGTGGGACTTGGGTGGTAATGAATTGCTCGGTCGACTGCGACAAGCTGATGGATGGCGCTCGCAAGGTGACACGCTCCTATCGCAGACACGTGGGGTATCACCTCGCCTCTCGTTGCGCCAGCTTGCACCCGTCTCAGCAGTCCGCTCGGTGTTATCTCGGTAAGCAGAGCGCGTTCATCGCTGTTGACAGCCGGCGGTGTCGCGTGACAAGGTGAAGTTCCAGGTAGGGCGCCCCACGCAAGCAGCTCGGCACACGGTGACAGATTAGACGACGGTGCCTTGCCACCTCGACAGCTCCACCAGGCGCTGTACTCACTATCGTGTTTCCTCCCTTGGCGAACTAACTGACCCTCTGCAAATGTAATAATGACATTCATCCATTATGACAGGCCTCCGATGTGTCACCATCTCGGACGACCGATCACCTTTCTCGCCTCACACGATGTTGAGGGATCCAGCAAACACGGTGCCGTCTGATGACGTCACGTTTCCTTATTCACCCACTTGCGAAGTCAACAGATTACGATGGGCTTTCAATAAATAATGCAACACTATTTTTTCTCGGCCACTTGTAACAACAACAACTCTGTACTATTGTACATATAATAATTTTTTCTTCTGAATTTCGATAAATTAGTGTAATCGATGTTCTGATTTCATTTCTTTTTCTTTTCTTGTCATTATGTTAAAGAAACTGTAAACAATTTTCGATGTGAATATTAATGTTTATGCCAAATTTCAAGCAATATTATAACAGAATTGAAATGTAAGAAACGTTGAAACTATTGTAAAATGTTTAAAGTTGTAATTGTGCGCCTGGTCCATACGTAGGCAATGTATTAGGATATGTAGAATGCAAAACCTCTGGTGAATACCCTGTCTGTAGGGGAGCGGTAAAAGGTGGATGGTAGGCGAGCGCGGGAAAATGCACACGGGCGCTGCACGGCATAACGGGCTCAGCAGTAGTAGTCGGAGTTGGGCATCGGTCTGAGAAACACGCTCTGGATCGAGGAGGCTCTCCTGGAAGACGTAGTTTCATTGAGCCTCGGATGTGCCGTTTCCGAAGACTATACAGCATGGCAAAATTCCATAGGCACTAAATGGAAAAATATTGCGACGCTGTGAAGAAGTAAAGTGCCGATACATCAAGAGCCATAGCTGTGATTGTATGTGTGCTCTGCGCCTCGCCATCTCGCCGCCCGCCAACCGCCGCATCGATACGAACAGGTTGAAACTTTTAGTACTGAATTCGTGTGGACCAGTGTTACTTTTGTTTCTTACTGTTCAATAACAACTTAACTTTTACCAGAACTGTCCTATCATTTAATTATCCTCATCACTAACCTAGACAGGGTCTTTCCCACATGTTGTGCAATCCGAGTGTCCCGAAATGAAGATTTAAAGTTTATGTTAATAATAATTACCTGCAGACCTATCTATGTTAGAATGATGTTTAAAGAACTTTGTTGTTAATGAATTAATAAGTAAAGAACAAAGGTCTGACGAAGTTGGAAGATGATGTCGAAATTGGTTTAGTAATGAAGTTTAGTTCATTTGAGACAAAAGTAATGGTAGTTAAATGAGCAAGAAATACGACAAAAAGAGTAGTAACTCATATATTGGAAATCTTGAGTGCTTAACGATTTCGATAATCGAAAATTTCTGTACAGTGATCATAACAGTTTCAGGGTCCCCCCCCCCCTTTTTTCTTTTCTACTCATTTAAATTCAGAAGTGTACTGAATTGATTTGACCAGCAAAGTTAAAGTCAATATAAAACCAAAATTTATTAGTGTTTTACCTTTTTCAAAATTGACATTGCATGTGTGTTTCGAAAGTGCTGTTTCTATGGGTAACCTATGCCCGATTTTAATCAGATCAATAGACTGTACGAAGTTTGTAGTAAACATTATAGTGTATTGTTGTGTATTTATGGCTTGTCCATATTAGTACAGAAAGTGAAATTATTAGTTCAGTAGATTTTCGGGTTCTAAAATTTACCATATTATGCAGTGTCATTACGTGTTGTTTTGTATGAACGTACATCAACTTGTACTGGGAAGAAACTCAGTTAATGCCTAATTAGGCTGGCGACCGTATTATTAACAATTTGGTAGCATCTGCTGTGTTGTTTCTTGTCCGTCCTAACGTGTAGTTGCACTTCAGACTTGCTTGACGTATCATTGTTGTCACTGAGTGGGTGAAAGTCTGATTTTGCCTCCATTCAGGTACACGCGGTCAACATATATACCAAAATCCTTTTTTGTAAGGTGAAGCCCGTCAACTTACCATAGTACAGGCTTTAAAGAGTATCGTGCGCCAGAGCGTAGTGTTACACACTTTCGGTTGAAAAACTGCGGGAATTTGTGGTGGGACATCGTGGAGTGTTCCTGCTTCAGCCCCTATAATTTCATGACAGACAGCGTCTCTGACGTGGGTGCGTTAAAAGCACAGAGCTGTCACTTTGTTTTAGCGGAAAACCAGAACATCGCAGATATTCATAGGCGCTTGCCGAATATCTATGCGGACCTGGCAGTGAACAAAAGCACGATGAGTCGTTGGGCGAGGCGTCTGACACCATTGCACCAGGTGGCGCAAACCTAACCAGTCTCCCGTCTGCCCGTCGGTCGCACACAACCGTGGCTCCTGCAGTGCTGAAACGTGCGGGCACTCTCACGACTTCAACGTTTTCGTCACCACAAAAATGCAAAACGTACTTCTCCTTCTCCATGACAAAGCATGGCCTCACAAGTGTCTGTGCACCCGAGAGGAGCTCACAAAACTTCACTGGACTGTTCTTACTCGTCCACCCTACAGCTCTGATCCCGTACCTTCCGACCTCCATCTGTCTGGACCAATGAAGCATGCGCACGGCGGGAAGCAGTGCGTGGATGATGGGGTGGTTACTGATGGACCAAGAAGACGGCTCAGACGTCGATCAGTTGAATGGTGCCGTGCAGGCATACAGGCCTCCCAGTAAGGTGGCGTAAAGTCGTAGCAGTGAACGGAGATCATGTTGAAGAATACGGTTTCTAGCCAAAGAAGTGGGGAATAACATGGCGTATTGGAATCCTGAATAAAACCGACCTGCTTCCAGACATTACTTATTGAAAGCCCTTCGTATTTATCATCTCTAAAGCAGAAGCTAACGCTACAGGTATTCCCAACCACACCAAGAAAGAGTAGAACTCAATCTAACGAAATTTTATTTTTCTTCTTAATACCAAGAATTACGCTAACCATGTGCTACCTCTGCACGCAGCCCTGTCGATAGCAGGTCATGAGAGTCGCAATTGTTTTTATTTTTAAATCATCAGCGTTTTCAGTAATCTTATGCCATTCTGTCCTATCTTGCACAAATTGTTTAATCTCTGCAAACCTAGTATACGTCACATCTTTTGGATTTGTTTTCAAAATAATCCTATTTTCCCATCTTTGCAATTCCTATTTTCATTTAGCGCCCAACAGAAATGAGGAGGGAAAAGATTTGTGGCTCAACCTGACTAGAAGGGGGGGATCGTTTGATAGGACACATTCTGAGACATCAAGGAATCACCAGTTTAGTATTAGAGGTAAGTATGGGTGATAAAGATAGTACAAAGAGACCAAGAGATGAATGCAGTTGGCAGATTCAGAAGGCTGTAGTAGTTATTCAGAGATGAAGAGGCTTACGCAGTATAGAGTAGCTATAGAGCTGGATCAAACCAGTCTTCGGACTGTAGACCACAAGAACAACAGCGCCCAGTAACTATTCACTCATGCCTTAGTAGGTGTACTAACGTTTGACTATACGCACAATGTCAAAAATTTGCTCAGTCATGTTATACAGATATCTTCGGGTACAAGGATGCAAGAGTACGCATTTGAACAGCAAATGAAAAGGCGTGCTTCACTGGCAAGATACGGGGAAAGTATAGTGTGACTACGACAGAAAATGCTTAAAAACACTTGCATGTACTATAATGGTATCTTGCTCCAATGTGTGAACCAACAGGAAATAAAAAGCGTTACAAACGAGGACGTATGGTCACTAGCTTCTTTGCTGGCGGAACGTGTTGCAGAAATCCGCAAGAAGGGTCAATCGCTAGACGAGAGGACGACGGCTCAAATTCCCGTCCGAACATTTCGAACATTTTGCGTGGTTTCCATAAATCGCTAACAACAAATGCCGAGGTGGTTCCTTTCACAAGGACACAGTTCTTTTCCTTCACAATCTGTCCCCTAATACAAGCTTTTGCGCAGTCCCTAATGATCCCATCGTCGTTGCCAAAGAAAGACACATAATATGTCACAACGTTTATGAATTACTAAGCATCTGTTTTCAGCGCGGAATTTATGAATATTCAAGACATACGAGCAACAATTCTTCCCACACTTTATCTGTGAACGGAATGAGAATAAACGGAAATACGGGTTGCTGTGAAAAGTACTCTCCATTACGTACCATCACAGTGTGTTAGTGTAGATGCGAATATCCCATTGCCCTGTCACGCTCTTCTAGCAATGGCAGCCAAAACACTTATTTTCTCACTACAAAACTACGAATGAAAATTACGAAAAATCCATTCCTGTAACATTCCTGGAGAAACATTTTACTTTACTGTAGACGAGAACGAATGTGACACGCAAGTCTCACCATTGAAGGTTAAGTAATGGATTGGCGAAAGTTGCATCACTTTGTAAGCAGAAAATTTAGATGTGTAAATGCTTCGCGTCAGTGACTACGTTCAGTGATTGTGCAGTGTTACGTGTTAACATTATTACTTTTCCTCCACCACTACACATTGTTCTGAGTTTATCTAGAAGTTGACCAGATTGTATTTACAGAATCACAATACAACTCGGTCCGAAAGAAAGATCTGGCTGGTAAGTCTTTGTATGACGCCATCAAAACAACATCGAGTCGTCTCGGAATGTATAAATACAGGTGCAAAATAGAGGCAAGTTCAGGTAACTATGATGGAGCTGAATAGTGATCAGGCACCCATATCACCAAAGTAGACTACAAAGGTTTAGTAAGAGATCTAGCGAGTGACCAGGGGAGAAGCGAGAATTTATTCTCATGCTCATGCACCCAGTCCTGGACGATGTGATCAGGGACCATGACGTGTTGGAACACAGTGTCACCATTGGGGAAGAAACATACTAGCATGGGATGGTCACATAATTCCTGGCAATAATGCGAACTGGCAGAATGAACAGGGGGTCCATGGAATATCGTGACACGGCTACCCAAATTATCGCCGAACTCCCACCGTGTTCCACTCTTGGGACGTAAACTCAGCCAGAAGTTGGAAACAGTGTGAAACAAGACTCATCTGACCAAATCACTTTCTTCCATTCTCCGCAGTCCAGATTTTATGCTACCGGCAGCACGTTTTCCTGTCACTGATATTTGCATCACTGATGAGTGGTTTTGGATGTCCAGTTCGCGCTCCAATTCCGTGCTTCTGGAGATCCCTTCCCTTTGTTCAGTATACAATCTCGTCAGCATTGTGACACAACGAATGACATTTCTCCGCTTACCCTGTATGCGGTGTAAATCTTCGATAAGGTGCCTCTAGAAACACCCAACATTCGGGCTATCTTGGTTACGGAAGCACCCACCAACTGAGCAAAAATATCGCCCACGTTCGCCTTTACTTAGCTGAAACATAATACAGTAACAACTACACAGAACGCAGTTCTGACCACGATTGACACTGAGGACATTGTACAGGTGCCGTTCGTGGTCAAATACAACAGCGCAACCTGCAGGCTTGGCTAGCATGTATTTCTCGTGATGTTTGCATATATTTTTCCAACCCCTTACATCTACACCTACACTCTGTAAACCAGAGGTACTTCTCTTTGTACCATTTGTTAGGCCTTCCTTCCCTTCCGTTCGGGTATACAGCGCAGGATTAATGATTTCTTAAAAGCCTCTGTACGCACCTAACAGTTATACAAATCTGTTCCTCACGCTCCCTAAGGGAGCGACATTTAGCGGTTTGTAGTGTATGTAGAGATACTAAAAGGTATCAGATAGATTATATAATGGTAAGACAGAGATTTAGGAACCAGGTTTTAAATTGTAAGACATTTCCAGGGGCAGATGTGGACTCTGACCACAATCTATTGGTTATGACCTGTAGATTAAAACTGAAGAAACTGCAAAAAGGTGGGAATTTAAGGAGATGGGACCTGGATAAACTAAAAGAACCAGAGGTTGTACAGAGATTCAGGGACAGCATAAGGGAGCAATTGACAGGAATGGGGGAAATAAATACAGTAGAAGAAGAATGGGTAGCTTTGAGGGATGAAGTAGTGAAAGCAGCAGAGGATCAAGTAGGTAAAAAGACGAGGGCTAGTAGAAATCCTTGGGTAACAGAAGAAATATTGAATTTAATTGATGAAAGGAGAAAATATAAAAATGCAGTATGTGAAACAGGCAAAAAGGAATACAAACGTCTCAAAAATGAGATCGACAGGAAGTGCAAAATGGCTAAGCAGGGATGGCTAGAGGACAAATGTAAGGATGTAGAGGCCTATCTCACTAGGGGTAAGATAGATACCGCCTACAGGAAAATTAAAGAGACCTTTGGAGATAAGAGAACAACTTGTATGAATATCAAGAGCTCAGATGGAAACCCAATTCTAAGCAAAGAAGGGAAAGCAGAAAGGTGGAAGGAGTATATAGAGGGTCTATACAAGGGCGATGTACTTGAGGACAATATTATGGAAATGGAAGAGGATGTAGATGAAGATGAAATGGGAGATATGATACTGCGTGAAGAGTTTGACAGAGCACTGAAAGACCTGAGTCGAAACAAGGCCCCCTGAGTAGACAATATTCCATTGGAACTACTGACGGCCGTGGGAGAGCCAGTCCTGACAAAACTCTACCATCTGGTGAGCAAGATGTATGAAACAGGCGAAATACCCTCAGACTTCAAGAAGAATATAATAATTACAATCCCAAAGAAAGCAGGTGTTGACAGATGTGAAAATTACCGAACTATCAGCTTAATAAGTCACAGCTGCAAAATACTAACACGAATTCTTTACAGACGAATGGAAAAACTAGTAGAAGCCAACCTCGGGGAAGATCAGTTTGGATTCCGTAGAAACACTGGAACACGTGAGGCAATACTGACCTTACGACTTATCTTAGAAGAAAGATTAAGGAAAGGCAAACCTACGTTTCTAGCATTTGTAGACTTAGAGAAAGCTTTTGACAATGTTGACTGGAATACTCTCTTTCAAATTCTAAAGGTGGCAGGGGTAAAATACAGGGAGCGAAAGGCTATTTACAATTTGTACAGAAACCAGATGGCAGTTATAAGAGTCGAGGGACATGAAAGGGAAGCAGTGGTTGGGAAGGGAGTAAGACAGGGTTGTAGCCTCTCCCCGATGTTGTTCAATCTGTATATTGAGCAAGCAGTAAAGGAAACAAAAGAAAAATTCGGAATAGGTATTAAAATTCATGGAGAAGAAATAAAAACTTTGAGGTTCGCCGATGACATTGTAATTCTGTCAGAGACAGCAAAGGACTTGGAAGAGCAGTTGAATGGAATGGACAGTGTCTTGAAAGGAGGATATAAGATGAACATCAACAAAAGCAAAACAAGGATAATGGAATGTAGTCTAATTAAGTCGGGTGATGCTGAGGGAATTAGATTAGGAAATGAGGCACTTAAAGTAGTAAAGGAGTTTTGCTATTTGGGGAGCAAAATAACTGATGATGGTCGAAGTAGAGAGGATATAAAATGTAGGCTGGCAATGGCAAGGAAAGCGTTTCTGAAGAAGAGAAATTTGTTAACATCCAGTATTGATTTAAGTGTCAGGAAGTCATTTCTGAAAGTATTCGTATGGAGTGTAGCCATGTATGGAAGTGAAACATGGACGATAAATAGTTTGGACAAGAAGAGAATAGAAGCTTTCGAAATGTGGTGCTACAGAAGAATGCTGAAGATTAGATGGGTAGATCACATAACTAATGAGGAAGTATTGAATAGGATTGGGGAGAAGAGAAGTTTGTGGCACAACTTGACCAGAAGAAGGGATCGGTTGGTAGGACATGTTCTGAGGCATCAAGGGATCACCAATTTAGTAATGGAGGGGAGCGTGGAGGGTAAAAATCGTAGAGGGAGACCAAGAGATGAATACACTAAGCAGATTCAGAAGGATGTAGGTTGCAGTAGGTACTGGGAGATGAAAAAGCTTGCACAGGATAGAGTAGCATGGAGAGCTGCATCAAACCAGTCTCAAGACTGAAGACCACAACAACAACACAGTGTATTTCTGCATTCCCCACTTAATAGCGGCACTTGAAACTTTGTAAACAGGCTATCGTAGGATAGCTGGCGCGGAGTAGTTAGCGTCTAACGTCAAACGTTTGCCAGTTCTGGTTTTCTCGGCTTCACCATCACGCTCTCGCATGGATGCTGCTCGCCTCAGCACACCTTTTACACTTCTTGAGTGTCCGATTTACTATAGGTCCCATATATTTTAGCAGTATTCAATGTGGGTCGCACGAGTGTTTCGTGCCGGCCGGTGTAGCCGAGCGGTTCTAGGCGCTACAGTCTGGAACCGCGCGACCGCTACGGTCGCAGGTTCGAATCCTGCCTCGGGCATGGATGTCTGTGATGTCCTTAGGTTAAGTAGGTTTAAGTAGTTCTAAGTTCTAGGGGACTGATGACCTCAGCTGTTAAGTCCCATAGTGTTTAGAGCCATTTGAACGAGTGTTTCGTAAGCTGTCTATTTTGCAGACTGCTTTGCACAGTAACCTACCAATGTACCCAATTGCGCCACCTTCCTATCCAGCCTATGTGATCATTCCATTTCATATCTCTAGAAATTATTACACTCAAGTATTCCTGAGAGTTGAGTTACTCCCCTTGTTGCTCGCTGCTATCTAGACATAGTATACAATATTTCTTTCGTTTTGGGGAATGCAGAGCTTTACATTTAAAGAGGGCTGCCAATCTCTTTATCCCCCTATAAGCTTATCAAGATCTGACTGAATCTATATGCATTCTTTTTTAGACAGTACTTCATTATAGATAACTACATCACCTCAAATGGCTCTGAGCACTATGGGACTTAACTTCTGAGGTCATCAGTCCCCTAGAACTTAGAACTACTTAAACCTAACTAACCTAAGGACATCACACACATCCAAACTCGAGGCAGGATTCGAACCTGCGACCGTAGAGGTCGCGCGGTTCCAGACTGTAGCGCCCAGAACCGCTCGGCCACCGTGGCCGGCCTACATCATCTCAGAAAAGTCTCGGGTTACTGTTAATCTTGTTCGTTAGGTCATTAACATAGAACATGACTTTCAAATGCACCAACATACTGCGCTGGGGCAGGAGTAGAGTTACTTTTACGTTTATTGATGACTCTCCTTCAGGATTAACATGCTTCATACCAATAACTCCTCTATCGAGTCCCAAATATCCTTGATACGCCAATCCGTCATAATTTCATTAATAAGTGCTGGATAGGTACTGTGCGTCTTTTCTGCACTAACATGACTCGCCGTACACAAATGAAATACTTTTCGATGGCAATGCCAATACTCCAACGTCTAGTGTAATTAGTACTAGAGACTGGCAGGAACACGCAAGCTTGAGTACTGCATCTTTTCATTATGACGAATGCATCTGTATCAACATTGAGTATAGATTTAAGTGTCAGGAAGTCGTTTCGGAAACTATTTGTGTGGAGTGTAGTCATGTATGGAAGTAAAACATGAACGATAACTAGTTTGGACAAGAAGAAAATAGAATCTTTCGAAATGTGGTGCTACAGAAGAATGCTGAAGATTAGATGGATAGATCACATAGCTAATGAGGAGGTATTGAATAGAATTGGGGAGAAGAGGAGTTTGTGACACAACTTGACAAGAAGAAGGGCCCGGTTGGTAGGACATGTTCTGAGGCATCAAGGGTCACCAATTTAGTATTGGAGGGCAGCGTGGAGGGTAAAAATCGTATAGAGAGACCAAGAGATGAATACACTAAACAGATTCAGAAGGATGTAGGTTGCAGTAGGTACTGGGAGATGAAGAAGCTTGCACAGCATGGAGAGCTGCATCAAACCAGTCTCTCGACTGAAGCACACAACAAAAACATCCGTATCAAGGTTCCTTCATCGGATCTGAAATGCGGACTGGAAGTATTTTATCTGATGTGTCATAAAATGTAAGTGCTATGCTCCGACTCAAAGTGTGAGCTGTATGACTCCAGGTCTTATGTAAACAGCAGCGCTTGAGACATAATGTAAACAGTGTTGTTTGCAAGCGATAGTAAGGGCATTGTCTAAAGCGTACACTTAAGCGGATCCGCGCACCCCCGTAGAGCCTACCGCAGCGAGCAGTAATTAAGAAATTGTGGCCGCCGCAGCTCGGCGAAACAATGCAGCTTTGTCCTTGTAAGAGACCTTTAAAGCAGTTGGAGCGCAGAGTGAGTTTTATCTGCGGCGCTGAGATAAGGAGCTCGCGGCTCCACGTCAGGCGGACAATGGAGCTGCGGTACACGTTGTCCGGACAGGGTAGGGGGCAGGGGCTCACGAGCGGGGCGTCTGCACAGGTCCTAGCAAGTTAAGAAGGGCGAGCTGAAAACAAGGAAACAGTCCGAACGAGATACTGCCACGCTTTGCTACTTCCTAGAGCACTAAGGTTTAAAGAAAGAAAAGCAACTGGAATCACTCAACAGAGGAAAGTCCACTGGACCTGACGGGATACCAATTCGATTCTACACAGAGTACGCGAAAGAACTTGCCCCCCTTCTAACAGCCGTGTACCGCAAGTCTCTAGAGGAACGGAAGGTTCCAAATGATTGGAAAAGAGCACAGGTAGTCCCAGTCTTCAAGAAGGGTCGTCGAGCAGATGCGCAAAACTATAGACCTATATCTCTGACGTCGATCTTTTGTAGAATTTTAGAACATGTTTTTTGCTCGAGTATCATATCGTTTTTGGAAACCCAGAATCTACTATGTAGGAATCAACATGGATTCCGGAAACAGCGATCGTGTGAGACCCAACTCACTTTATTTGTTCATGAGACCCAGAAAATATTAGATACAGGCTCCCAGGTAGATGCTATTTCTCTTGACTTCCGGTAGGCGTTCGATACAGTTCCGCACTGTCGCCTGATAAACAAAGTAAGAGCCTACGGAGTATCAGACCAGCTGTGTGGCTGGATTGAAGAGTTTTTAGCAAACAGAACACAGCATGTTGTTATCAATGGAGAGACGTCTACAGACGTTAAAGTAACCTCTGGCGTGCCACACGGAAGTGTTATGGGACCATTGCTTTTCACAATATATATAAATGACCTAGTAGATAGTGTCGGAAGTCCCATGCGGCTTTTCGCGGATGATGCTGTAGTATACAGAGAAGTTGCAGCATTAGAAAATTGTAGCGAAATGCAGGAAGATCAGCAGCGGATAGGCACTTGGTGCAGGGAGTGGCAACTGACCCTTAATGCAGACAAATGTAATATATTGCGAATACATAGGAAGAAGGATCCTTTATTGTATGATAGCGGAACAAACACTGGTAGCAGTTACTTCTGTAAAATATCTGGGAGTATGCGTGCGGAACGATTTGTAGTGGAACGATCATATAAAATTAATTGTTGGTGAAGCGGGTACCAGGTTGAGATTCATTGGGAGAGTCCTTAGAAAATGTAGTCCATCAACAAAGGAGGTGGCTTACAAAACACTCGTTCGACCTATACTTGAGTATTGCTCATCAGTGTGGGATCCGTACCAGGTCGGGTTGACGGAGGAGATAGAGAAGATCCAAAGAAGAGCGGCGCGTTTCGTCACAGGGTTATTTGGTAACCGTGATAGCGTTACGGAGATGTTTAGCAAACTCATGTGGCAGACTCTGCAAGAGAGGCGCTTTGCATCGCGGTGTAGCTTGCTCGTCAGGTTTCTAGAGGGTGCGTTTCTGGATGAGGTATCGGATATATTGCTTCCCCCTACTTATACCTCCCGAGTAGATCACGAATGTAAAATTAGAGAGATTAGAGCGCGCACGGAGGCTTTCAGACAGTCGTTCTTCCCGCGAACCATACGCGACTGGAACAGGAAAGGGAGGTAATGACAGTGGCACGTAAAGTGCCCTCCGCCACACACCGTTGGGTGGCTTGCGGAGTATAAAGGTAGATGTAGATGTAGAACAATCTTTTCATTCCAATATGGGCTAAATTCGGAGAACGTCATACTGAGGGATAAAAAGGAGGTGGCAAGTGGAAGAGGAAGAATGAAAAAGAAAAAGAAAATTATGAATATTAGCGAAACTAATACATAAATACAGGATGTTTTGCATGGACTCATTCGATTTCAGAACACTATACCTTCTAAATGAAGCCGCGCGGGGTAGCCGCGTGGTCTAGAGGCGTCTTGTGCGGTTCGCGCGGTTTCCCCCGTTGGAGGTTCGAGTCCTCCCTCGGGCATGAGTGTATGTGTGTTGTCCTTAGCGTAAGTTAGTTTAAGTTACATTTAGTAGCGTGTAAGCTTAGGGACCGATGACCTCAGCAGTTATGTCCCATACGACCTTACCTCAATTTTAATTTTTTCTTCTAAATTAATGAAGACTCCACGCACTGCTACGGTCGTAGGTTCGAATCCTGCCTCGGACATGGATGTGTGTCATGTTCTTAGGTTAGTTAGGTTTAAGTAGTTCTACGTCTAGGGGACTCATGACCTCAGATGTTAACTTCCATAGTGCTTAGAGACATTTGAACCACTTTGAATGAAGACTGAAATTTCGGATACTTTTAAATTACGCGTTGAAACTAGAAATTCATCATGGCCAGCTAGGTCCAGGAGGCTCGCTTGCTCAGTAACAGAAATCACGTACCTGGATATGTTGGAATTCTGACTTTATCCCTAATGTGAGAACATGCCGAAAATCTCATTTGTCAACAGAATGGGGCGTCAGCATACTGTCACCTGCTTGCAAGACCATTTCTTAACGAACTGTCGGACGTGAGGGATATATGAACCTTTTTTTTTTTTGGGAGGGGATTGGGGAGTTATGAAAGACTGTGTTTGCCTCCCCTTCCAAAGCTTTGGGTGAAAGCAATGAATGTAGTACTTCCAGAGCAAAAGTATGGGACGTTTGTCATGTGACCGACGGAGGGCACATTGACCTTTTGCGGAAGTGGTATGAAAACTTTAATCTTAAAATACTTGTAAAAAAATATCACAAGGTTGTACGAGTGTGGATCTTCCAAAAAATAAAAACACTTAATTGTATCGTTAAGTTAAAATAAACCCCAAGAATCTATCGTTGTGCATGTAGAACGGTAAGAAGGAAAACAGAAAGGTTCAGATGGTTCAAATGGCTATGAGCACTATGGGACTTAACTTCTTAGGCCATCAGTCCCGTAAAACTTCGAACTAATTGAACCTAACTAACCTAAGGACATCACACACACCATGCCCGAGGCAGCATTCAAACCCGCGACCGTAGCGGTCGCGCGGTTCCAGACTGTAGCGCCTAGAACCGCTCGGCCACACAAGCCGCCGAAAAAAGAAAGGTTTAATGTGTGGAATCTAGCGAGACGAATGCCGAAATACAGTAGAAATTGTTTGTGAAGTCGGATGAAACGGTTTGAAATACTCTGCATTGTTTTCTGTCTTCAAATGTTGCTTCACGATGCAAAAACGAAGAATGTTGACTGATAATTAACACACCACTGTAAATACGACTGATGTAGTAATTCCGGCTGTGGTGGTCGAGCGGTTCTAGGCGCTTCAGTCTGGAACCGCGCGATCGCTACGGTCGTAGGTTCGAATCTTGCCTCGGGCATGGATGTGTGTGATGTCCCTAGGTTAGTTACGTTTAAGTCGTTGTAAGTTCTAGGGGACTGATGACCTCAGATATTAAGGCCTATAATGCTCAGAGCCATTTGAACCATTTGATGTAGTAATCAATCTGTGTTTCTTTGAAAAGCAGCTGCAACTATTTTACATAAGACGGCAACTAATCACTTATTTTTCAATTTACTTGTTCTTTTATTTGTTATGTATAGACTACAATGTGTCCTTCAGAATTTCGATTATCATCTTCTTCCACGTTATACCTAGATTTCACCTAGAACATATTTATAAATCACACAATTATTCCTATTTAAATTTATCCGGTTGTAGCAAACAGTTTGTGCAGCCACTGTGCTTACCTCGCGGAGAAAGTCCTGTGCGGTAGGTTCTGAAACAGGCAGCTAACCGTCTGGCAACGGCGAGACTCGAATGGTCGCTGCTGGAGATCGTCAGGCTGGACCGTACAACGTGTCACGCGATAACGATTTTGAACTGGCCGCCGTGGGAAGGAAACTAGCACAGAAATGCTGCCCTCGGGGTACAGAAGCTCTCCCACGATTCTTCAGCACGATCTCTGTCAAGCCGGGCACGCGGCGGAAGCTTTGGTGCCGTGCCAGATTCAACAGGCAGCGCCTAAAGAAATACTCACCACTTGGTAATACTTCGTGTGCCTAGAAAGCAGTGTTTCATTAGATTCAAATGTGGATACTGCAGTGCTGTCAAGCGCCGCCATTACAACCCTAATCTTTTCCGCCTGTAGTAACTGACCAAATAACGTGACTAATCCCCATGTAATTTAGAAAGGGGTAGCCCTCTTGGAAAATTTCAAAAAATCGATTTTTGTGTCTTAAAATGTTCTCTGGGATGTCCACTTTATCATAGTGTTCATCCTAAGTTAATTAAAAACGTCGTTGTCGTGTGAGAAGGCGTTTTGTGTTAAAGTGTCTCCGAAGAACATGCACAGCGGGAATAAAATGGTCGACATCGCGGCCACTGTGGCAGTTAAGTAATTTCAAGGACGGCCTAGCAGGCACTAACAGGCGAGAACGGGTTCGAACTCGATATCGGACAGACCTGTCACAACCTGCGCAAAATCGGACGGAACGCCGGTCAAACGAGTAGAGCAGCGGATGGCAGAAGCTATCAAAGAGGCCCGCAGGACCACAATGGTCACGAAGAAGATGGAGGAGGACCTCCTTTTGTATCTGCTGTATGGTCCATGGAACGCTGACTTAACCATGAAAGATGTAACCCAAAAACTGAAAAGCGTTTTTCTCGAAACAGTGTTTTTCATATTGACAGAAAACATAACTTCAGAACGATACATACGATTTTGATTATAGCAGTCTATCAGCATATCTAGCGGTTTTATGGTACCATCATATTTTCGGTGCACGCTTTTGCCTCGAATTTTGGACGAAATAAGTGATTTTTTTATCAACTCGTCACCATTTTGTTAGAACTTGATATTTTTCAATTATCCCACTCATAGTGACAGAAAATATATTTAAAATGACTTACACAAAATTATCTTCTGCCATGTGCGATAGGAGGGCTTCGGGAATTATCCCCGATGAGCAATGATCCGGCTGCAAGCGGTCCTTCGACATGTATGGACACAAAAATGATTTCACAAAGACAGAAGTGTACGGAATGAAACTGTACCACTAGATTTGGCATTACTTTTTATTTTACTTGAAAAATATTACGAAAATTGTGGTGTCATCGCCAGACACCACACTTGCTAGGTGGTAGCCTTTAAATCGGTCGCGGTCCGCTAGTATACGTCGCACCCGCGTGTCGCCACTGTCAGTGATTGCAGACCGAGCGCCGCCACACGGCAGGTCTAGAGAGACGTCCTAGCACTCGCCCTAGTTGTACAGCCGACTTTGCTAGAGATGGTTCACTGACAAAATACGCTCTCATTAGCCGAGACGATAGTTAGCATAGCCTTCAGCTACGTCATTTGCTACGACCTAGCAAGGCGCCATTGTCAATTCCTATTTATCTTGTGATGCATGTACAGTCAGACCGATGTTCACCAATTATGGATTGAAGTTAAGTATTCCTGAAGCTACGTACTTTTCTCGATAGTATAATTACTTTACCTGTTCCAGACCTCACGTCAGCCTGCGTGAGCTTAAACGCGTGCCTTTCGGCTTCCTCCAAACCCCGTGAATTGGCTCCTGCCAATTCACAACAAAAATCACCTTTTTTCATGCATTCAAAGGAGTCTCCCCCTTAATATGGCACGACGCGAATTAATATCTAATCCTCAGGCACATCAATTTCAGCGTAATCTGAACCAGTGTGTGTCTCGGTGATGTTATAGCGTTTCGACATGATGCACTAAAGTTGTACCAACAACAGAAAACAGCTTTTGTGCGTCCTGTGAGAATAACATCGTCCGGATAGACACGAACTCATTTGTTGGGTAATGCATGACGAACAGACATGAAATCTCGAATTGTTCCCCTGTAACGTGATTGAGTTGTGACTGATTACAATGTTCATCCGTTGTTTGGATGCGGCAGCCCTCTTCGGCCATAGCTGGTGCTACATGTTTAAATGGTTTCTGTCTAGGTCACCATCAAAACAATCATTTCCTGCGCAGGTGACCTTGCACGCGCCGACACTGTTTGCACCTTCAGCAACCTGAATGCGCCTTACACCAACAATGAAGCTCGCTGTTTATTGAACGCCGAGTCGTGAGTTTCATCAACGTTGCTATGTGACGTTGTTCGCTTGTTTGTGTTGCGTACTGTGTAAGCGTGTAACTTCCTGCTTTTCTTTCTTCTCCTCTTCTCTTCTGTGACGAGCGTCTGTGGCATGAATGGCAACAGGAAGTAATAAAGAAACGAAACAGTAAGCAGCTGCAGAACTTCGACCGAAAGAAAAGCGTAAATGGCCAAAAAGTTAAAAATAAGTAAAGCGTGACGAGGCATTCCTTCGAGCCAAACAGAGACCAGTACTATTCCGACCATTATGAGATTTTGTACTAAGGAAAGAGGCACCAACAAAATATTATCGCAACATAAGCGAAGACAGGAAATTACAAAATGGTTAGTTGCTCCGCGAGAATGCTACATGACGCAGAATCGGACATGTCATACGCGGACTGCTCGTTACCTTCCGTAGTTGATGGCAACTGTTTCCTACCTCCGATTAAAGTACGTGCCAGTGACAAAATGTACAGGATAAAGTGTCAATGACAATTTGTATGGATAAAGTGGTAGTGTCAAAGCGTTTTAAAGTACCAAATTCCTACGGTGCAAGTTAATTAGGCTTATATGTATATCTTTCAATGAAAAAAAGTATCAGCGTCAAAGAACAGGAATGAAGCTTTCAAAATTAATGCAGACAGGAAGTTAACTTCGCAACTTAACAAGGAAAGAAGGTGAGAATGAGGGGGCGGGGAAACAATCTTGACGGCGATCAGCTATTTTCTCTCACCGAGAGGAAACTCGTTTCTCATTTCTGCAGGCCTCCATTTACTTTCATATAACAGTTTATTCATTTACGCTCCGAAACTGATATGACTGGTGCCTTCGATTGTTTTACGTGGCATGTGCATCTTGGTCACCAGTTTTTTCACTTGACTGGTGGCACCTAATAGCTACTGAACTTCCATACCTTGGAGGAGTCTCAGAAGTGACTTTCAGGCACATTTCAGATGCGTTATAGAGATGCTCTACCCAGCATTGCTGAACAATACAATTTTGTCGCATGTAGATATGGTTGGAGACTTTGGTTTTTTTCACCATCCCATATCGTTCCGGTGTGTTGTTACAGTGACTGTTCCTGTACCGATCGGGAGGTGACCTCTGACGTTATTTGTAAACATACATACAGTTATCATGTGCGGTATCTACGGGTAGAATACCGCAAGCGAATGGGTTACAGCATTCCGAAGTACCAGTAGGAGGCATTAGAGACGTCTGTGGACCAGCAGAGTGAAAATCCATCATGTCACGGAGGACAGTCGCAACCCATGATAAGGTCTGCATCAGCACGTTATGTGCTGAAGGCTTTTCAACCAGCGGAGTTGTTCGGCGTGTGCACCGCAGCAAATGATGTGGTGCGGACGTAGAATCAGTTCCAATTGACAGGCAGTGTTGAGGACTTCGGCCGCGCAGGCCGTCTGCGGTCGACCGATGCACGGGATGATCGATATCTAAAAATTTTGAGCCAAAGAAACCGTGGGCTAAGGGCCCCACAACTGAATTCGGCGTTCTAATAGGCTACAAGACGTCGTGTGTACCATCAAACTGTTAGGATACCTTGCATGATGCGAATCTGCATTCCTGATGACCATGACGAGCACCAGGTCGTACACGACAACATCACGAATTCCGTCACAGAGAGGCAAGAAGCCGTGCAGGATTGACGCCCGAGGTTTGGCGTCGCATGCGTTTGTGGACGAAACTCGGATCCGTTTGTACCCTGATAATCGCAGACAAAGTCTCTGGCGACAACCCATTAATATCGAACGCCAATAATAATAATAAATGCGATTAAGACTATTTTTGAATAATCGAATAACAATCAGTTCCACATGTGCGACAAGGCAGTGATGGGGTAGTGTTTGGGGTTGTATTTTAACGCGTCAGCCGGCCGGGGTGGTCGAGCGGTTCTAGGCGCTACAGTCTGGAACCGCGCGACCGCTACGGTCGCAGGTTCGAATCCTGCCTCGGGAATGGGTGTGGGTGAAGTCCTTAGGTTAGTTAGGTTTAATTGGTTCTAAGTTCTAGGGGATTGATGACCTCAGAAGTTAAGTCCCATAGTGCTCAGAGCCATATATACCATATTAACGCGTCACGGTACACCTTTCGAGTTTACCGAGGCCACCCTGATTACTCTACGGTACAATAACGAGATACTGCAGTCAATACTGGGACCCTGTTCCCGAAATTTTGATGAAAATTTCATCTTAATGGATGATAACTCGTGTGGTTATAAGGTTCTTCTCGTGAACGCGTTCTTTCAGCATTCTAGGGGCAACAGAATGGAGTGGCCTACCCGTTCCCTGGCCATGAACCCACATGAACTTGCGTAAGATCTATTAAAACGAGCTGTTTTTGGCAACAACCACGTACTCTCTCAGTGACTTCTTCAGAACTGCCATTCAAAAGTGGAACAAATTTTAACCGGGCTGGGTTGATGATATCATGGATAGTATGACGCAACTGATTCAAGCCTGCATCCGAGTAAGGAGACGTTCCACCACGTACTGACGTTGCTCGCGAGTATTGTGAAGAAAACCTCATTGAAAGCAGATGACTTTGCCTTTACACATTTTTTTTTTTTTAATTCGGTGATATAGACAAATTGCAAATGAATGTAAAAGCATGCCTCAGATGCAATTTTTTTTGTTCTGTGCCATGAAATTCGAAATAAAAGTTATGCAAAACTTTTATTGCTATCATGTAGATCATCATTCTCTTCTGCAATTGTTTTATTTACGCAAGTCACATCAGATTTTTTGCGTCTTACTACCTTTGCTTACTTCTCATGTTATCTTCACGTCCCGTAGCGGTATTAGATTACCTATTATTCGTAACAATTTTTGCTTTTGAATTACAAAATGGCTCTCAGCACTATGGGACTTAACATCTGAGGTCATCAGTCCCGTAGAACTTAGAACTACTTAAACCTAACTAACCTGGCCGAGGCAGAATTCTAGCCTGCGACCGTAGCGGTCGCACGGTCCCAGACGACCGTAGCGGTCGCACGGTCCCAAACTCTAGCGCCTAGAACCGTTCGGCCACCCCGGCCGGCTTTTGAATTACAAAGTACGCCTATTACAGCTACACTGAGAAATATAGTACATTATTACATTAATGACCAATTATTATTTAAATAATGTACATCTGTTTTTTCTTTCCCTAGCTGCGATAGCCTAGCATCCAATCCATCGAACTGCGAAAGACAAATAAAAAAAAATAAAAAAGAGTCGTACGAAAGTGCGCTTCTACACGAAATAGAAAATAAGACCTATAGGGTGACAAATGTCACCACGCATCATCGTAAGTAATTTATTTACGACTGAACTTGTTATTCGTAAGCAGTCCTGTGGAGTTATGACATTAGCTGCTGTTTTAGGAGATAATTGTAAACTTATTTCGTAGCCTTCAGGTCAGTAAACACGATACGTAACACCAGAAACACAACGGTAAATTTGCACAGCTGCAGTGTGGAATGTTGCTTCCGCTGCAGTTCGTGACGGTGCGCTTTCTCTTGCGGACCAGAGAAATAGTTCAGGGCGGAAGCTGGTGTATGTGTAATGGTCAACGGAGACACGCGATAAATCTCTTTAGCTACAGTCACAAAGGGCGCACGTGTGCTGAAGCTTCTCGCGGTCCGGGCGGCACAAAAACTTGGGGGATCACCGCCCCTCGCATTGTGGGCGCACCCCCAGCAGTTTCCCAGCCGGGCTGCGACTGTGTCCGCTGACAAGGAGCGGCGCAGCGGGTGGTTCCCGGGCCTACCCCCTGCGGCACCAACCCCACACACCCATTGTGTCGTCCGCTGCGACTCCCGAAGGCCAGTTTCCTAACGCTGTCACACAAAGCGCTCTTTCCTGTATCATCACAATGAAACAAGCCACCCATTGGAGCGTTTCTTCTTCCAGTGCCTCAGACATGAGTAGCACGGTGACATCTCAACCGAAAATACGTCTGGGCCGTAAACAGAAAAAATAATGACCTGCACACATTTCATTATAGGTTTACTACTGTGTATTAGTTAAAGCACTCTGACCAACTTTTGGGCGTTGAGTTTTTGCCGGTGGTTTCTGAGCGAAGTGGGAACAGGACTGTTGGATCTTCAGTTTTTCATTTCTGCAGGTGGTGCCTGGTTCAGCCTATCAAGGCATATGAAACAACACAGCGTGCGCCATTATGCTTCAGAAAATATTGTAAAGAGCCGTTGTATAACCTCAAGTATGGGATCCGTACCAGATAGGGTTGAAAGAAGAGATAGAGAAGATCCAACGGAGAGCAGCGCGCTTCGTTACAGGATCATTTAGTAATCGCGAAAGCGTTACGGAGATGATCACTGATGATGCCTTGCAGAAAATAAAGGCGAAACGCGTATGACACTAAAATTGTGTTTTATTCAGTTGCTGTCAGACGGTCCATAAGTGAAAATCATCAACATACCGCAGTATTACGCGCAACTGAGGAGGACAGGACCAAAAAATTGAAGATGTCCAGTGGAAGACTCTGCAGGAGAGACGCTCAGTAGCTCGGTACGGGCTTTTGTTGAAGTTTCGAGAACATACCTTCACCGAGGAGTCAAGCAGTATATTGCTCCCTCCTAAGTATATTTCGCGAAGAGACCTTGAGGATAAAATCAGAGAGATTAGAGCCCACACAGAGGCATACCGACAATCCTTCTTTCCACGAACAATACGAGACTGGAATAGAAGGGAGAACCGATACAGGTACTCAAGGTACCCTCCGCCACACACCGTCAGGTGGCTTGCGGAGTATGGATGTAGATGTACAAGATTGACGTTTGGTGCACAGTGTCTGGTGACCGCATCGTAACAGTGAGTTTTCGCCGAACTGTTAATGCTAATCGGTATGTCCAGAAACTGTTTAATCTGTAATCACCTCACAGAAGATGATTTCGAACAAGACAGAACAGTATGACAAACCACCTTGACAACGTTGCCATTAGTATGTGAGGTGTTTGGTGAGGACAAAACAGTGCAACATCCTGGCTACCTTGACCATCTGGTTTCTCTTCCTGTGATTTCTACCTCTAGGTGAAATCTAACTGTCATATGTACCCAAACAACCTTCGCATCCTGGGAAAGCTACAGCTGAACACTGGAGACGCTATTGCTGTATCCCTCAGGCAGAGCTGGTGCGCGTTTCTCCCAGTTAAGCGCTGTATCGACGGTATCGGTGTCCATTTCCGGCATCTCCTGTGATGTCTCCTTACAAAAAAAATCCTACGTCAATACTACCGTAATTATTTTCCAGGCCAGTTTTATTATTCCCATGCTGCATTGATTTAGCGACGTTTCCCCCTTCCTGAGACCTATTGGCTCTGAGTATACACTCTCAAATTCGAGACTTTCGTTTTCGTGCTAGGTGCAAACTTCATCTTTTAGTGTAGACTTCTTAGTTGTGAACAGTGTAAAAGACAGAAGACTGAGCAAGTAGAATATTATTTAACATCCTCTCGCTGTAAACGTTACCTGTTGATCAATACAGTGAACAGCAAGATCATAGTAGCAGTCGATGAATGCCGTAATTCAGTACTGAAGATGTATGGCGATTTCACTTTCAGCTTCGATGCGTTTGTTACACTCCATATAATTTTCGATTACGTGGAGGCTAGCTGCAAGGCAGAAAGCGCAAATGCTGTGCTTGAACGGCGTGAAGAAGGCAGCAGGATTTGCTCTCTCCACAACGCTCCTCGTTTGCTGCAGTTGATGTGCCGAGTGGAACTGCATCTTCCACTCTCAATATCCGCTCTAAAATAGGCCACGATTAAGTGCGCGTGAGTTACAAATGAGGAGGTTCTTCGCAGGGTCGACGAGGAAAGAAATATGATACTGATACACAATTTATTATGGTTTACATGTACTAATGTTAGCGGAGAGGTGGGAGAGAGGATTAAGATGCGATAAGGTGCCAGAAGAAAGAGAAAGAGAGAGAGAGAGAGAGAGAGAGAGAGAGAGAGAGACGCAATCAGTGTCCTGTCACTTTTATGTTGTTTACATATTGTGTCTTTGTTGGTAATTGGGAGCCTCTGCTACGTATTCTTACGCAAGCATTGAGTAGTATCAGTTAAATATTACCACTGCTCGGTAATGTGGTGCGCGAGTATGTTGTGGATCTGGTTTGCAGCTCAAAGCTGACGCACTGCAGGTAATACTCGTAGAGAATGTCGTATACTTGCCCTGCGTAATCAGCACAAAAACAAGCTGCTACGGCATGCAACAAGCAGCGAAACGCTGAGATTACTAACTTGTCTTGCGGAGAGCAAAAAATCGTGAATCTTTGACTACATACAGCGTGAAGGGAAATAAATGCCCGAGACTCTTGTCACGAGAAAGGTTACTCCCAAGGTCTCCGCGTTTAAAGCTTCTTCTGACCTCATTTCACAAGTTGCTACCTTGATCATGATGGCACGTATCGGCAGTAGCTTTGATTATATTGCTCTTTCACAAGTTACGACGTGTAAGAGAGGCGCTGCTACGTCGTGTTTATTGGAGATTTGCGTGTATCGTTAAGATAATCTACATACCTTCATTTACTACATGTTACGACAGAAGGAGTCGATATGTCTGCTCAGTGCAGTAATCATTATTGTAAAACATATGTGCTGAACTGTTCAAGAGCCCCCCCCCCCCCCCCAGGGGTCTGTCATTGGTGTCTTTCTTTTCTCCCTGTATGTAAGCGACGTCTCATCTACGTTGCTGTTAGTACAATGCTATCAAAAGGGCAGCGTGTGGTCTGAGCCACATGTCAAGAAAAGCCAGAAAGGAAAGGCACGCTATGTGCCAAAAAAGTACTAGCGCCTGATTTGAAATAAGCGTCAGTTCTAGTTGGGTACAACTAAAGGACTTAGCGCAATCTTACTAAACATTTCTAAATCACTATAGTGCCAGAAACATGCAGCTAACGATTTTAAGTGTTGGAGGTATGAATTAAACAACACCTTCAGTCACAACTTTTTCGTGTTTTATTAACCACACGATGCATTTCGGACCCTGTGGGTCCATCGTCAGGTGTTGTTGTTGTTGTCTTCAGTCCTGAGACTGATTTGATGCAGCTCTCCATGCTACTCTATCCTGTCCAAGCTTCTTCATCTCCCAGTACTTACTGCAACCTACATCCTTCTGAATCTGCTTAGTGCATGCATCTCTTGGTCTCTCTCTCTACAATTTTTACCCTCTACGCTGCCCTCCAATGCTAAATTCGTGATCCCTTAATGCCTCAGAACATGTCCTACCAACCGGTCCCTTCTTCTTGTCAAGTTGTGCCACAAACTCCTCTTCTCCCCAATTCTATTCAACACTTCCTCATTAGCTATGTGATCTACCCGTCTAATCTTCAGCATTCTTCTGTAGCACCACATTTAGAAAGCTTCTATTCTCTTCTTGTCCAAACTGTTTATCGTCCATGTTTCACTTCCATACATGGCTACACTCCATACAAATACTTTCAGAAGCGACTTCCTGACACTTAAATGTATACTCCATGTTAACAAATTTCTCTTCTTCAGAAACGCTTTCCTTGACATTGACAGTCTACATTTTATATCCTCTCTACTTCGACCATCATCAGTTATTTTGCTCCCCAAATAGCAAAACTCCTTTACTACTTTAAGTGTCTCATTTCCTAATCTAATCCCCTCAGCATCACCCTACTTAATTCGACTACATTCCATTATCCTCGTTTTGCTTTTGTTGATGTTCATCCTATATCCTCCTTTCAAGACACTGTCCATTCCGTTCAACTGCTCTTCCAAGTCCTTTGGTGCCTCTGGCAGAATTACAATGTCATCGGCGAACCTCAACGTTTTTAATTCTTCTCCACGGACTTTAATACCTACTCCGAATTTTTGTTTTGTTTCCTTTACTGCTTGCTCAATATACAGATTGAATAACATCAGGGACAGGCTACAACCCTGTCTCACTCCCTTCCCAACCGCTGCTTCCCTTTCATGCCCATCGGCTCTTATAATTGCCATCTGGTTTCTGTACAAATTGTAAATAGCCTTTCTCTCCCTGTATTTTACCCCTGCCACCTTTAGAATTTGGAAGAGAGTATTCCAGTCAACATTGTCAAAAGCTTTCTCTAAGTCTACAAATGCTAGAAATGTAGGTTTGCCTTTCCTTAATCTATTTTGTAAGATAAGTCGTAGGGTCAGTATTGCCTCACGTGTTCCAACATTTCTGCGGAATCCAAACTGATCGTCAGGTGTAGTTTGTCTCAATACATGTTTTATTTCTTCTCCTGAATGAGGAGAAATGCACCGTGTTGTTAATAAAACACGAAAAAGTTGTGACTGAAGGCGTTGTTTAATTCATAGCTCCAATGTTTTGAATACAGTCACGTTTTAAGCTGCAAAATATGGATAAAATTAAACAGATTTTAAGTGTGCCCGCAACCCCGATGCCAACATGGCTCCGGGCAATCCAGTCCTGGTAACGACAATTGCGCGGTACTGCCTTCGAATACCGTGGACAGCAGTGTAACACCCTGCGACAAGCAGCCGTCTGGATAGAATGTTGTAAAGGTCGGCTCCGCGCCTGGTCCCAAATGTCACGACCTCGAAAGTGAAAGCCAAGCCTCACAAATAGCAGTTACTCACAGAAGCACGGCGCCGGTCCACGGCTCCGGCGATAGCTTACCGCTACTATTCTCTTGGTCGGCAGGGATAAATATCCCGAAGTCAACTGGTGCCATCATAGGGAAGTTCAGACTGGAGATACTCGAAATAGGAAGATTATTATTATTATTATTATTATTATTATTATTACTATTACCTCGGGAACTGATGCAATGAATTAAATTAAGCAACCATCTCCGGAAATCTATAAGTACTCGAGCTTAATTAAATTTGCGCTTCAAATACTTTTTGAATATAATGCCCAAATAGTTGCACAATTTCTTGAATCCCGTAGTGTAAGCGTCAGCAGCTGATCTGCAATATTTATTAGTTCCTCTGTGAAGGGGCTGGTCCATTTTCAGCATAACAACCAGAATTTCACATGGTGCCATGACATGTGACCTCTATAAAACAATATCTGTAAGCACGTCCCAAGTTATGTCTGCTGTAGTGAAGATGGGCTGTGACCGAAACATTGTGATCCTGATTGTGTGTCGTTTGTACTTATGGCATTTTCAATTTAGTTGGAAGGTGAAGTGTTGTTCCCGTTATGGTATTTGGCACTTCACTCATTTTTAATTGTGTGAATAATTATTCTTGGTGTTCTATGTTATTTCACAAGCATTTGACCAGTCTACAAGAAACTGCTTGTTCCGCTTTCACTTTCCAATCTTTCTATATCTGTACATTTACTAGAACTAAACTTGAATTCTCAGTACAGTTCAGCCTCAAATCGTGAACGGCATAATGCAGGTTTTGTGTACTCTTAAATGTATCAATCTTCTTAGCAACATGTCTGTTAGCTTAAACCCTGAATGCACTGTCACTTCACGACAGTAATAGTTCTCAGCAAGGGACGTTTCTCACCGAATTGGCACACGCTGCGACGACAACACGATATTCAACTGCTAGCCTGAGACACGGAACACCAAAGTTATTCCTTGTAGTGGTCGTCCGCGGTCAGCAAGTTGATGACAATTACCTACAAATTAAGGCTGCGAGGAGAATGTAACAAAACTGTATGCTGCCTTTCTGGAGACAAGTGGGAGGACTAAGTCGAGTCGACTAAGTTTCCACACAATCAACCTTGCCTTTAGATTTCATTTACAGACAACAGTACGGTACTGTACAAATCACACAGTAAAATGGTGCACGAGTAAGGAGGAAAACGCTTAGAATTTGACCAGACTCAGTATTGTCGGTTTCTCTATACTGTCGAACGTCGGATTTGCTTTGTCGTACGGAACTTCCTCAGACACGAAGACGGGCTTGAACAGCAACATCTCATCTATCTTGTGCAAAGCATACCAAGTAGGGACCGAGTATTTCACAATATACTGTATAAGCTCGGCGCTGAATGATAGCCAGCAACAAATCTAGATCTTTTCACATGTACAGAAATGTGGATGCTGTGAATGTAGTAACTGGACGGTACTATTAATTCAGCCCATGATATCACAGTAGCAGCAACTGCTATAGTTCATTAACGTAGTCACTGCACTCTATGATTACTGAACACTTGTTTGATATGGCGGCCTACAACACAGTCAGAAATAACAGGTAACATTTACCAAGAGTCGATATCGTAACCGAATGTCCGCGGCACGTCGTGTTTAGGCAGGATTTCTCCGACCGCCAGTACAAGTAGGAAGTGAAGTAGTCCGCATTTTCTTTAAAGTCAGTACAGCCATTAGACTGTTTTTCATTTGCAGTGTTACATTTACACGATCATGATTTCGGCTTCAAAGTGCCATTATCAAGTGTTTTAATGTTATACACTGCCTAAGATGGCATACTGTCGTATTTAAAAACAGTATTTAAAAGCAGTAGGCTTTTACCAGAAATATTGACCCTTAGGCAATGTGTCTAATAGTGTATTTTAAATACGAAAGTATGCCATCTCAGGCACCGTATAACATTAAAACACTTGTTAATGGCAATTTGAAGCCGAAATCATGATCGTGTAAATGTAACACTGCAAATAAAAAACAGTCTAATGGCGGTACTGACTTAAAAGAAATGCATTATGACTGTGGCCCCACATTATGAAAAAATTATTAGTCCGCAGTTGACATTGCTGCCCATGATTTCTTTCCGGCAGACATACACGACGCGCTGGAGGTTGTGGCACGAAGACAGAAAGAGGTACAGGTTCGTGAGAGCCATCTGGAGGCTGCTGGACGAATCTGAGACACGCCAGGCGAGTGGCTGTGGCTGTGTGTTGGTGGCCTCTCGTGGAACTCGTTATGCACCTCCTGCTTGGTAAACAACAGTGGACTTTCAAATCGACTGCCTTAATTTTGGTTATTGTTTTTTTTTTGTACCTTTTACCATTTTTAGTTTCATAAGGTTTTTCATTTCATTCCCTACTCCTCTTGAATATAATTCCATCATGTTTGCAGATATAGTGGTGCAAAATTATTTTTCGTGGTTTATGTTGGACAACCCCTATATTCATTATTGTTTTGTTATTTATTTTACGGATTTATGTATGTTGTTGTTGTAGTCTTCAGTCCTGACACTGGTTTGATGCAGCTCTCCATGCTACTCTATCCTGTGCAAGCTTCTTCATCTCCCAGTACCTACTGCAACCTACATCCTCCTGAATCTGCTTAGTGTATTGATCTCTTGGTCTCCCTCTACGATTTTTACCCTCCACGCTGCCCTCCAATGCTAAATTTGTGATCCCTTGATGCCTCAAAACATGTCCTACCAACCGATCCCTTCTTCTAGTCAAGTTGTGCCACAAACTTCTCTTCTCCCCAATCCTATTCAATACCTCCTCATTAGTTATGTGATCTACCCACCTTATCTTCAGCATTCTTATGTAGCACCACATTTCGAAAGCTTCTATTCTCTTCTTGTCCAAACTAGTTATCGTCCGTGTTTCACTTCCATACATGGCTACACTCCATACAAATACTTTCAGAAACGACTTCCTGACACTTAAATCTATACTCGATGTAAACAAAGTTCTCTTCTTCAGAAACGATTTCCTTGCCATTGCCAGTCTACATTTTATATCCTCTCTACTTCGACCATCATCAGTTATTTTACTCCCTAAATAGCAAAACTCCTTTACTACTTTAAGTTTCTCATTTCTTAATCTAATCCCGTCAGCATCACCCGATTTAATTTGACTACATTCCATTATCCTCGTTTTGCTTTTGTTGATGTTCATCTTATATCCTCCTTTCAAGACACTGTCCATTCCGTTCAACTGCTCTTCCAAGTCCTTTGCTGTTTCTGACAGAAATACAATGTCATCGGTGAACCTCAAAGTTTTTACTTCTTCTCCATGAATTTTAATACCTACTCCGCATTTTTCTTTTGTTTCCTTTACTGCTTGCTCAATATACAGATTGAATAACATCGGGGAGAGGCTACAACCCTGTCTCACTCCTTTCCCAAGCGCTGCTTCCCGTTGATGCCCCTCGACTCTTATAACTGCCATCTGGTTTCTGTACAAATTGTAAATAGCCTTTCGCTCCTTGTATTTTACCCCTGCCACCTTCAGAATTTGAAAGAGAGTATTCCAGTTAACGTTGTCAAAAGCTTCCTCTAAGTCTACAAATGCTAGAAACGTAGGTTTGCCTTTTATTAATCTTTCTTCTAAGATAAGTCGTAAGGTTAGTATTGCCTCACGTGTTCCAACATTTGTACGGAATCCAAACTGATCGTCCCCAAGGTCCGCTTCTACCAGTTTTTCCATTCGTCTGTAAAGAATTCGCGTTAGTATTTTGCAGCTGTGACTTATTAAACTGTATATAGGAATTCAATTAATTTAATACCAGAGTTTAGGTACATGACAAGTAACAAATGATTGCCTTTTCAAATCTGTACATGTCCTTTGATCCCTACTATTCAGTATGTCGTGTGGCCACCACGCGCTGCAATTAGAGCTGCTGTACGCCGTGGCACTGAATCAGTAACTTTCTGAATACGTTCCAGAGGGATTTCCCTCCACGCAGTTTGTATCCGAGCCCACAGATCCGTGACACCAATCACTGGAGGGCCGTGATGCAGCAAGTGCCGACCAACCATATCCCAGACATGTTCGACGGCCGACATGTCTGGCGAAAGTGCTCTTCGAAGAAGGCCTATACATTCCTCGCAGTATGTGGCCGGGCACTGTCCTGTTGAAATGTGGCCTGTGGAGATGCCTGAAGCAGGGGGAGTACCTCAGGTTCCGCAGTCTCCCTTAGGTACCTGTTGCTGTTCAAAGTGCCCGCAGTACGTACGAGGCGAGATCGGTTGTTGTAACCAATGGCGCCCCAAACCATCACACCTGGTCTTTGTCCGCTATGCCGCTCCACAATGCGCTCACCTCGGTACTGCCGGACACGTATGCGGCCATCACTGTAGGACACGTTGAAGCGGGAGTCACCCGAAAAGATTAGAGGTTGCCACTCAGCACCCTAGCGACGGTGTTGACGTGCCAATTGCAGTCGGAGGAGCTTGTGGCTAGCCGGCCGGTGTGGCCGAGCTATTCTAAGGCGCTTCAGTCTGGAACCGTGCGACCACTACGGTCGCAGGTTCGAATCAAGCCTCCGGCATGGATGTGTGTGATTTCCGTAGGTTAGTTAGGTTTAAGTAGTTCTAAGTTCTAGGGGACTGATGACCTCAGATGTTAAGTCCCATAGTGCTCAGAGCCATTTGAACCATCTGAGCTTGTGGTTTTTGGACAATGGAAGCCGACGTAATGGCTTGCGTGCAACCAGTCCAACCTGCAGTAGACGGCGACGAACCGTCGATGCAGAAAAGTTGACACCTGTTGCAGTGCTCCATCGACGAGCCAACACTGGATGGCGCTGTCTGGTCGGTAATGGCCATGCGGACAAGATGACGGTCATCCCGTGTTGTGGTCATGTTCCGTGGTCCAGTTCCCACTCGTCGCTGCGTACGACCTTCCACAATCCACTGTTTCCTCACACGCATCACTGTCGTAGCAGCATGCCCTGTGCAAGCCGAAATGTCACGCTATCACAACCCAGTTTCCCGCCCCGTTTGAACTCCCTCACATGCCGATATGGCTCCCTTTGAAGTCGACGAGGCATGCTGGTACTCACCGTATTATTTCCACCTTGTGTGACAGCTCTGCACCGACTACACCAGGCGCAACACCGACCCTGTCGGACCGACACGAGAGGGCTCTGCTCGGCCTACGTGTACCCCATCTCGCTGCAAAACGTATCACGTATTGCTTGCACATCTGTCGCCACTTCCACCAAGTGTGGCCCTATTCGGGTAATTGCTTCTCGGTGTTGCACTTTTCACAAACGGTAGTGGGTATTTTTTAAATGATATTCGTCCTTTTTTTTATTCCCTGCTCCCCTTGACTCGAAGCGCATACGTGTTCTTAGTGTGGTGTAAAATACGAGTATTTTTGAGCAATTTATGTAGTTTTATTTATTTAATCGCATGGCTAGGGCCCCCCGTCGGCCAGGCCGTTCGCCGGGTGCCGGTCTTTCAATCTGACGCCACTTCGGCGACCTGCAGTCGATGAGGATGATAGGATGATGATGAGGACAGCACAACAGCCAGTCCCTGGGCGGAGAAACTTCCCCGACCCAGCCGGGAATCGAACCTGAGCCCAGAGGAAAGACAATCCGTCACGCTGACCATTCAGCTATCGTGGGCCGACATCTATGTAGTAACGCTGGTGCACGAAGAAGAAACAAAATCAACTGCAAAGAAAATAAATAGTGTGCTGAAGAAAGGTTACAGTTATTATCGAAAATTTCTCTCCTTGTCCAAACTATTTATCGTCCATGTTTCACTTCCATACATGGCTACACTCCATACAAATACTTTCAGAAACGACTTCCTGACACTTAAATGTATACTCGATGTTAACAACTTTCTCTTCTCCAGAAACGCTTTCCTTGCCATTGCCAGTCTGCATTTTATATCCTCTCTACTTCGACCATCATCACTTATTTTGCGTTATCCATGGTGGGAGGTGATACCTGAAATGTGGTATTGTCAGCACACTCTTGACACTGTGGATCTCGCAATACTGAATTCCACAACGATTTTCGACTACCATTTCGGTGCGGCCACAACCACGTCGGAAATCTTTTCACATGAATCTCCTGAGTACAAATGAAAGTTTCGCAAATGCACTGCGCTTTTATACTTTGTGTATACGATACTACCGCCATCTGTATACGTACGTATCGCAGTCCCATGACTTATGTCACCTCAGGGTACATTACTTCGCTGACCTAGTCGTCGACTAGACGCTAACGCTAATCTTGATTCCCAGTGTATGGGGAGGTTTCGCTGAGGCCGTCACATCGGAATGCCGAGCAGGTAGCGTGGCTGGGTCAGCGGCCTCTGAGAGACGACGAGTTGCGTGCTGCGCTCCCGGGCTTGCGGAGAGCCGGTGATCGGCGCGGCAGGCTGTACCGCGGGACGGCTGCGGCGTTGCCCGGCGGTGAGTGAGTGGCCTTTAAACCGGCGGCCGGCCCTGGCATTCCCGGCAACGCAGCCTCCGCCTCGGGCACAGTAGCAGCCCTCACGCCGGTGCGCGCCGGCGCAGCACACCACCTGCTGTTGCACTGGTAAGGCACACGGGCCTGTCCGCACGCACCCAGCAGGCTGTCAAAGCCGTCGGCACGCGAACCGTGCATCGGAACGTTCACCGTTGAGCGTGCCGAGTTTCTGACGTCATACCGTGGACCAACACTTTCGGGAGCCTTTCCGAATGTGTGGAGCAATATCTGGCACGTCAGTTACTCTCAGCGTGCGTCTGAGCGTTGACCAATCACATGGCACAACGCTACCTACGTCACTCGCACGCCATCTCCCTTCAGCACAGGGCTGTGAGGCGCCATATTGGCATTCAGTTCAAGCCAATACGTATACAGGGTGTTACAAAAAGGTACGGCCAAACTTTCAGGAAAAATTCCTCACAACAAATAAAGAAAATATGTTATGTGGACATGTGTCCGGAAACGCTTAATTTCCATGTTAGAGCTCATTTTAGTTTCGTCAGTATGTACTGTACTTCCTCGATTCACCGCCATGATTTCACACGGGATACTCTACCTGTGCTGCTAGAACATGTGCCTTTACAAGTGAGACACAACATGTGGTTCATTTCAGTCGAAGTGTTCTTACGCTTCTCAACAACAGATTCGGTGACCGATGGATTGGTAGAGGCGGACCAATTCCATGGCCTCCACGCTCTCCTGACCTCAACCCTCTTGACTTTCATTTATGGGGGCATTTGAAAGCTCTTGTCTACGCAACCCCGATACCAAATGTAGAGACTCTTCGTGCTCGTATTGTGGACGGCTGTGATACAATACGCCATTCTCCAGGGCTGAATCAGCGCATCAGGGATTCCATGTGACGGAGGGTGGATGCATGTATCCTCGCTAACGGAGGACATTTTGAACATTTCCTGTAACAAAGTGTTTCAAGTCACGCCGCTACGTTCTGTTGCTGTGTGTTTCCATTCCGTGATTAATGTGATTTGAAGAGAAGTAATAAAATGAGCTCTAACATGGAAAGTAATCGTTTCCGGACACATGTCCACATAACATATTTTCTTTCTTTGTGTGTGAGGAATGTTTCCTGAAAGTTTGGCCGTACCTTTTTGTAACACCCTGTATACGTCGTTCCTGAGCACCAGCAAACTGAGAATCATTCGAAAGCCCCTCGATTAACTGTGTGATTAGTTGCAATAAAATAATGAGAAACGTCATATTCCTGGAAAAAGAATTATTGTAACTTGCGTATTGTGAGAGTATGTCATTTGAAGGTAGCGACACACTGAGGATCCACCAAAAATCCATTGTTCTTGGTACAATTTACTGTAATTAAATTTCAGGTAGTAACATATCTACGATTAAAGCATTTAGCATCTGGTAACATGTTACAATTGGTCACACATAAATTGTTATCTCTTTAGCGTAGTGAGTAGCATCAATGATTCACGACCAGATGGGTGGTAAAACGATGCTTCGTGTCTCGCGAAGCTTAAATATTTTTTTTTCCTAACGTTCACGTATTTAATAAGCTTTGATGCTTTATTAATAGTTTAATGCCAGTATATATTACATACCTGATGTTACGTAAATATAAGTTCACCTTTCTTTGAGGAGTGAGTTTGTTCATTTCGCTTAATCTACAGCACAGCTTACGCTACTTGTATAAAGATATTTTGCTCCTTTTTCTTTTTATTTTCGTAATTCACGACTTTTAAAGATTCTGATACTGGGCAGGAACAGTGATCAAGTAAGAATGACCGCCGGCCGGTGTGGCCGAGCGGTTCTAGGCGCTTCAGTCTGGAACCGCGCGACCGCTGCGGTCGCTGGTTCGAATCCTGCCTCGGGCATGGCTGTGTGTGATGTCCTTAGGTTAGTTAGGTTTAAGTAGTTCTAAGCCTAGGGGACTGATGACCTCAGATGTTAAGTCCCACAGTGCTCAGACCCCCAAGTAAGAATGACCTTAAGGTTTTACCAGAATGTGGGAAAAATAATATAACGTTTATCTTATGTGGAGAACTATTGCAAATTTGTGTCGCACTGTTTGTAATGGAACTTCTATAAGGCTGTGTCCTTATTGATTGGACATGATACTTTCCTTTTTGTCTTAAAACATGTACATCGATATTGAAGTTTTTGTGTACATTACATATAGAACAACGTGACTAGGATATGGACAATGGAGGAAACGTGCATTTTAATAGAGCTAACGTGGGAATTTTACGCACGTCCGTTGAGTAAACAGTGTGATTTACGAATAGAAATATCCCTCAGCTGCCGCTGGAGTGCGTTGTGATCGCGTATACCACGTTGGGGCCCACGTACCGTACGCACAAGTCGCATCGTTCGTGAGCGTTCAGCAGCACGTTGAACTCTGCACGCTCAAAGTTGACGTTCGACAGCACGGTTCGTGAGCCGACTGCTTAACCAGAATGGGCGGCTCCCATTCTACTGGTTTTTGGTCAAATAAAACTGTGTATCGGAACGGAAGTCGCAGTCCGACTCGGCCTTCCTTACACAATGCGCTTACCGGTTGTGCTCTCCGAGAATGTTGGTCGACGGTATTAAGGAATAATTTCGCTCAACCAAATCTATAACGGAAATTCCTGGCTGATCAAAACTGAGCTATCCGAGCGTGACTCAAGATCCGCCCTCGTAACTCCACTTCCCATCGGTACTTCTCCTATCAAACCTTACAAACGTTCTCCTGCATACTTTACACTACAAGCGACCCTGGAAAAAAGAATATTGCTGAGAAATGGCTTACCTACTGTCAAGGGATCGTTTCCAGATTGATTTTTCAGTTTGCATTGTAGTGTGCTCTCATGCGGTAGAATCTTTGCGCGCTAAAGGCAAAGGTGCCAAGTTCGAATCCCGGTCCGGCACACAGTTATAGTCTTGAAGGAAATTTCTCGGCTGCAGAATGAAAATTCATTGTGGCGTATCCGTAATGTTAATCACACTAGTCACATCACGTAAAAACTTACGAATTTCGGAACAACAGACTTCGTTCCCTCTATAGACTCAAACTCTCACAAGAATCATAACATCAACGAATCAAAGCACAAATCAAATCACAAAAAAATGTAAATCTTTTCAGAATTATTTGTCCTTCCATTACAAGTGCCCTTGTCGGGCAACATCTCATTTTCGACCGTACAGCATGCTGTACTGCAGCTTTCAAGGTCAGTAGCAAGTATCACAGTTTTCGACGTGTTTCACTGTTCGTCCGATGTACAGCTTGGACCCGTGATGATGTTACCAACTTTCTGGAGAGATGGAAAAGGGTAAACGTATCAATTTGTAGTAAGAGACTTCGTCTGGAAACGACGAAGTCGAAAAACGAAAATCTTTTCGATTCTTCTGACAGCGAACCCCCACTACTGCGAGCTCCTTGCTTTCCATATTTTGGGATAAGGTAGTGTGGACCAAAACAAGAAAAAATTTTCAAGTAAACATGGTCTCTAAAATGTGTACCTGAAGAGCTACCGCCACTTGTTCAGTAGAAGAGATATGTTTTACAGTAGTAAAGATCAACAAGTGCTCAAAGCTCTTTACTCTTAAGGTATGCACTTTAGATCACGTGTTTACTGCACATTTCTTCTTGTTTTGATCCGTAAACCACCTCTCAAAATATGAGAACCGAGATCTTACAGTAGAAGAGGTCCACTGTCGGCGGTATCAGAACGACTTGCGCCTATAGCTTTCCACTCGGTTGTTTCCATACCAGAGTCTCTTACCTCAAATTCACACATTTACTCTTCTCCATCGTCCCTGGAAGTTCGTAACATCGTCACGAAATCACCCTGTATCAGGCTTAACATGTAACTCACATGCATCTGCAGTTCAACCAAGCCACCTCATGTTTAGAGACTGATTTTTGCGTTTATTAGTTTGTTTTGATTATTGGCTAGTTTGACGAGGAAAGCTGGCAGTTGCAAAACTCATCAGCTTTAATATGATCAGATTTTAATGCCATTAACATTATAAATGTGCTTCAGCCGATTTATTCTCTGAAAGTATTAAATTAATTAAAACCGCGACTTTGCTTCCATCGAGCCACGGATGACATGCTTGTGCAAAATTTTAAGTTAAAATATGAGGTATACTCTCATGTTCTTCTTGCAAGGATCCAAGTGGCAGTGCAAAATTTATTCTTAATCTGCCGCGAAACTTCGTGTAAACTATGCTGATATAATAATTGTCAGTGAGGTCGAAAACGCAAACAGGAAAGCCTTTTTTTGGTCACTTATTCATTTTTCGAACTGGCTGCTTGCCTAGGTCTATCTCTCAGGCGGCAGGCGACATTTCTTGTACAAGTTTGTAAATTTTTTTATATTTAAGAAACCACGTTATTTATAGGGCCTACCTTATAAAGATAAAAATGTGAGAACTTGTACAAGATATCCTCGCTCCAGTCTGATGATAGACCTAGGCGCAAAATTTCTTACGGAATAATACGTAATTGAATAAACAACAGTGTGATTGGTCGCAGTTTTCCGAAATCAGACGCTGTACTCACAAGACACCGTGGATAAACTAATCTTTAGAAGTCTTCCTGCATGCTACCTCTAAATTCTGAATCAACTGCGCATTGTCAAACCAGCTGGTGCTGTTCTGTCGCACGTAATATATTGTGTTCACAGAGGAAAAATAAAGTCCTGTTTACTCTCCAAGTTTCTTTTTTGGATTGAGCTGTACTTCTAATTTACATGTCTTTATTTCAGAGACAAATGGTTCGTCTCGAGGGATGTTACGGGGATGCAGGAATCAATATAAGTGCGCACTCTGCGTCCACCCTCTCCTGATAGATAATGCGACGAATGTTTTTCATGTAACTCTTTAAGCATGAAGACTCGTTCAGACGACGACTATACAGAACGCCTCAAGCATTAAAACAACCATCTTAACTTTTCTCTACATTTGTAATAATCCAACGTCGAAAATGTTTGGACTGACGGGGTATATAACAAAGACGCTTCGTTAAGGGCGAAAAGATCTGAATTGTCGCCAAACCGTTCGGCGGAGGTAGCGTATGGATTCAATTGCAACGTGAAACCGTTGTTATCGAGACCTGTAAGACACAATGAACAAGACATCAGTAACCAGCTGGAGTAAGTAGGGTGTTTAAATTCAGCACCGATCCGCTTCGTTCATCCGGTCAGGCGAAGAACGTCCATTTGTCATTCAGCGAGTCGTGACCATCATCCGGAATTACTGACAATTGTACTCCAGCACGCCTTAATCCCTTCAGCAGTGTCTCGCGCTTGGAGTATTCTGGACAGCGTTGATAGCGATGTAAGATCAGAGTCTCGACCAGTGTTGCTATCGGATGTAATGTTCTGGTGTGTAATCGTAGAAAAGGAACGATGTTATTCACTGGGATACAGATATCATACGCTTCACTGATCATTTTTAAAATGAAAACTATCAATAATATATCGTTTATAGGCTGCAGCATCTCGTTGCGTTACCTCTGTATAGCAGCTTTATCACCACGTATCATGAATGAGATTTTCACTCTGCAGCGGAGTGTGCGTTGATATGAAACTTCCTGGCAGATTAAAACTGTGTGCCCGTTCGAGATTCGAACTCGGGACCTTTGCCTTTCGCGGGCAGGTGCTCTACCATCTGAGCTACCGAAGCACGACTCACGCCCGGTACTCACAGCTCACTGAAAGAAAGGATATAGCGGAGACATGGCTTAGCCATGTCTCCGCTATATCCTTTCTTTCACGGGTGCTAGTTCTGCAAGGTTCGCAGAAGAGCTTCTGTAAAGTTTGGAAGGTAGGAGACGAGATACTGGCAGAAGTACAGCTGTGAGTACCGGACGTGAGTCGTGCTTCGGTAGCTCAGATGGTAGAGCACTTGCCCGCGAAAGGCAAAGGTCCCAAGTTCGAGTCTCGGTCGGGCACACAGTTTTAATCTGCCAGGAAGTTTCACCACGTATCATGTTCGACGAAAAGTTTTCATATGAACTGTTCCTAAATCATATATTGGTGTTGTACGTGTAGTGTATCATGGTACATATTCATTTTCTATCGGCTGTCTGAAAGGCAAAATGCTTCAACTAAAGGAGGCAAAAGATGAATATTCATCTTTCTCCATATCGTAATCCTGGCTAACTCTTCAACCTTTCAGATTATTTCATTCATTAGCGGTTATTTACTACTCTCTAGCATTTCTCAAAATCAACCGTAACCGCAGATTCCAAATAATGAGATAAATAAAATCGCGTTTAAAAATATCCGAAAGTTCCATAACCTTTCTATTAGATATACCAATAAAGACTCATTTATAATAAATTTGGTATATATATAAGTTCAGTGAACGGTCGTGTCTCTTACTACATATAATTTTACTTTCATTCAGGAAACATCAGAAAGATGTGGCCTATTTAGTCACTTCCACAAATACTGGTTTCTCCCCCCTCTCAAATGGCTAAGATAATATGTCGAATCAATGAATTTTTAGCTAAATGGTACAGGAAGTGTACTGTCGCTCGAAGTGTTCCTCTTTTTCACTTTTACATAATACAGTACACTAAAAGGAAGACATAAATCCAAACAAAAATAGGAAATTTCTTCTAATAACAATTTTTTGCACACCATTGAATCCTTACATTCCCTAAGAAAATATTTCTTCCATAAGAGAAAGTTTCGTTACGTACGGTATAATTGTCGGAATGGATAGTCGTGTTTGAAAAATACATAGTTTGTTAAAAGGTATCAACAGGATATATATCCTGTAATTGAAAAGTATTTTGATGATCTCTCTATTGGCAAAAATTTCTGTATTCATCAGCATTCGGATCTTTGGGACGGGATTCCCTATGGCGAGGTGACCATGGGAAAAAAAAGAAAAAAAAACCTGTACAACCAGCGGAACATACTGCGTGAGGGCGAAATATCAGAAGATTGAAAATATAAAAATCAACAGGGATTCCGCAAACAGAGATCCTGCGAAACCCAGCTCGCTCTGTTCCTCCAGGAGATCCACAGCTCAGTGGACAACGGCACTCAGACTGATGCTGTCTTCCTTGATTTCAGTGAGGCATTTGACACCGTCCCGCACTGCCGTTTAATGAAAAAAATACGAGATTACAGAGTACCGGAGCAGAACTGCGATTGGATTCAAGACTTTCTTGCAGATAGAACTCAACACGTCGCTCTTAACGGAACTAAATCGACACGTGTAAAGGTAATATCTAGAGTACCACAGGGAAGTGTGACAGGGCAGTTGCTGTTTACAATACGTATAAATGGTCTAATAGAAAGCGTCGGATGTTCTTTAAGGCTATTCGCAGATGATGCAGCTGTTGTCCATAGCAAAGCAGCAACGCCAGAACATGGTAAGAATTTGCAGAACGACCTCCAAAGAATTGATGAATGGTGTGGACTCTGGCAGTTGACCCTGAACGTAAATAAATTTAACATGTTGCGCATACATAGGAAAAGAAAGTCACTACTGTACAGCTACACGACTGATGACAAACAGGTTGAGACAGCGTCTGCCGTAAAATATCTAGGTGTAACTATCCAGAGTGACCTTAAGTGGAATGACCGTATAAAATAGTTGGTAGGAAAAGCAGACACCAGACTTAGATTCATTGGTAGAATCTTACGTAAATGTGGCTCATCCACGAAAGAAGTGGCCTATAAGGCGCTTGTTCGCCCGCTTCTTGAGTATTGTTCATCTATCTGGGGTCCCTGTCAGGTAGGGCTGATAGAGGAGATAGAGAAGATCTAACTAAGAGCGGCGCGTTTCGTCACGGTATAGTTTAGCTGGCGAGAGAGCGTTACGGAGATGCTAAACAAACTCCACTGGCAGACGTTACAAGAGAGACGTTGTGCATCACGGAGAGATTTACTATTGAAATTTCGGGACACAACTTTTCATGACGAGTCAGACAACATATTACTTCCCCCCACATACATACCGCGTATTGATCACGAGAAATAGAAGAAATGTTCGAACGGATCGACGAAACATGGAATAGGAAAAAACGGGAATATAGCAATAGAAGTAAGTCGCTTAGGAATGAAATAAAGAAAGTGCGAGAAAGCCAAGACGAAATAGCTGCAGCAAAAAAGTGAAGAAATAGAACAAGAAATGGCTGTCAGAAGGACTAACCCGGGACACAGGAAAGTTAATAAAAACTCTTGTGAAAATAAAAGCAAGAAAGGCAACATTAATACTGCAACGTAAAATATGCAGTTAAATGCAGAAGGGAGAGCGGATAGGTGGGAAGAGTAGATTGCAGGCCTACACGAGGGGGAGGAACCGTCTGACGATGGAGAATTAAGGGGAATCGATATGGATAAGCTAGGCGATCTAGTACTACGGTCAGATCTTAAAAAAAGATTTCAATGAATTCCGACTGAATAAATCAGAAGTGGTATACTATACTCCTTCGGAATTTCTAAAATCATTGGGGGGAAGTGACAACCAAATGACAAATCAAGTTGGTGTGTAGAACCAAAGGGACTGGTGGTATATCATATAATTTTCGGAAAAATGTCATCCACATAACACCGAAAAAAGCACGCGCAGATAAGTGCGAGAAATATCGAACACTCAGTTGAACAGCCCATGCGTCCAGACAGCTGTCTGAAGCTCTATAAGAGGTAGATAGTGCAATAGTGAATACAACAATAATATACAGAAAATGGAGAAGGAAATTGAGGATGTGTTACCTTACGTTCAGTTTGGGTTTAGATAACTTTAAGGAACCAGAGAGGCCGTTGTAACGTACCAGCTGATGATGTGATCAAGACTTTAGAAAAATCAGGATACGTTCATAGGATCTAGAGAAAGCGTTCGGCAATGTAAAATGGTGCAAGCCGATAGAAATTCTGAGGAAAAAAAGATGTGACCTGTAGTGAAAGAGTAATACACAATATGTTCCAGAACCAAGAAGAAACAATATGAGTAGAAGACCAAGAACTAAGTGCTCAGTTTAAAAATTGTGTAAGACAGAGATGCAGTCTTTCCTCCCTCCTGTTTAATCTACACGTCTAAGAAGCATGGACCGAAATAAAAGAAAAGTGTTAGAATAAGATTATAATTAAGAGCGACAGGATGCCAATGATAATATTCGCTCATTACACTCTGCCATCCTCACTGAAAGTAAAGAAGAATTACAGGACCTGTTGAATGGAATTATCCGTCTAATGGGAACGGAATACATCTTGAGAGTAAATCGAAGAAAGACGAAAGTAATGAGAAGCAACAGAAACGAGATTAGAGATAAACTTAAGACTGACGAAAAGAAGGGGCAGTATGATAGGACATCAGGGAATAATTTCCATGGTCTGAAGGGATCTCTAGGGGTCAGAAACTATAGAGGATAACAAAGATTGGTATGCGTCCAACGCATACTTGATGATGATGAGCGTAACTGCTATAAAATAGAGGAATTCGTGGTGGGCAGCATCAAACCAGTGATAAGATTGGGAAAAAAAGCGGGCTCTAGTGAAAATATGTTTCTAGTCTGTGACTTGCTCGTGAGTGTTACCGTTTGATGAAAATACGAAAAATAGTATAATCAAACCCTTGTACACATTAGGACTTGGCTGAATGGAAACAGTGAAGTCTTTACGTCGTTTTTTCTCAAAACACTACGTAGTGTCGAGCTAAAATCCGAAATAACTTTCGAATTTAAATTAATTTGGAGCGTATGTGCGAAGTTCCATTCAAATCCGTGACATACGACTGCCGACCTCTTCACGTTAGCTGTTTCGTTGTCTCTCTCTCCCCCCCCCCCCCCCTTTCTCTCTCTCTCTCTCTCTCTCTCTGTGTGTGTGTGTGTGTGTGTGTGTGTGTGTGTGTGTGTGTCACGTGCGTATGTGCTGTGTTTGTGGTTTTGTTGGTACTAGCAGCCTTCAGATAGACATAAACATACTCACAGTATGCCAGATTACGTGCGTGAATGTAGGTCACGCAACATAACAGTAGCACCAGTGGGCAACTGGCTGAAGGCCAAGGAGGGAAAGAAAGAAACAGTTACTTCAGCAGCTCTCTATAACTACTTTTATGCATTCTCTGCCGTCTGGACAGCAGAGCATATATAAAACTATTAACTAAGACTGTAACTAATTCGTTTCAGATGTACACAGAGCTGCCGGTCATGAAACCCGTAAAATAATTTGCCGTTTGCTGCTGATCATCTTGCAGCTGAAAATGACAGTTTTGAGTCCTTAAAGCTTCCTGTGTCGTTGTACCTTCATTTCATCAGATTTTTTTCTTCGTGTTGCCAGTCAGTGTCAAAAACTTGAAAAAATGTGAATACAGAAAGAATTTTCAGCGTAATAGCATAATTATAGTTTATATCTCAATCATAATATACTCCTTCAGTTAAATACACTGCAGACAATTTACCTAACCAGAAATTAAGAGAAAATATACATTCGTATAATACAAGAAACAGGAAACACACTGATGTACCTTCTCAACGCTTAGCTAAGTCTTTAAGAAGCTATCATGTAATAGGTTCCAAATGTTGCAATAAATTTTCTCTTTGTAAATTCGATTATGCTATTGAAAAGATCAAGCCAAAACTGTATGAATGGCTGGTCGAGCACCCTTTTTATTCCCTTGATGAATTTCTTGATTACAGTCAAAAACAAATAATATTATAAACTTTGGCTGCTCCCGATATACTATATTAATTATTTTATTAGCAGTTCTAGTTACCTATTTCTTAGTAGCTAGTAATAATATTAATTATTTCATTAGCAGTTCTAGTTACCTATTTGTTAGTAGCTAGTAATAAGCATTAATATGTTTTTCTCTGCACAGTTGCAGAGGGCAGTTATTATTGTACTTATAACTCCTGCATACAATTTTGTTTATATTTTGTAATTTGACGTTGTCTGTTGCTTCTGTAAGCTTAACGACAATAAAATCTTATTATTTTTTCTTTCCTTTCACAGACGTTATGTCTGGTTAAAAATGGAAAGTGACGCGGACCTTGATCAAGCGTGACTTCCTTTTAACTGTGCGGTATATGTTACATTGCATTTAGGAACTTTCGGGCAATTGAACATGTATCAATAATTACAGATTTCTGTAGTTGTATATATAAGTTTGGATGTAGCTGTATTGCGTTGATGTACTGGTGGATATTGTGTGGTATGACTCCTGTAGTTGATAGGATAATTGGTATAATGTCAACTTTATCCTGATGCCACATGTCCTTGACTTCCTCAGCCAGTTGGATGTATTTTTCAATTTTTTCTCCTGTTTTCTTCTGTATATTTGTTGTATTGGGTATGGATATTTCGATTAGTTGTGTTAATTTCTTCTTTTTATTGGTGAGTATGATGTCAGGTTTGTTATGTGGTGTTGTTTTATCTGTTATAATGGTTCTGTTCCAGTATAATTTGTATTCATCATTCTGCAGTACATTTTGTGGCGCATACTTGTATGTGGGAACGTGTTGTTTTATTAGTTTATGTTGTATGGCAAGTTGTTGATGTATTATTTTTGCTACATTGTCGTGTCTTCTGGGGTATTCTGTATTTGCTAGTACTGTACATCCGCTTGTGATGTGATCTACTGTTTCTATTTGTTGTTTGCAAAGTCTGCATTTATCTGTTGAGGTATTGGGATCTTTAATAATATGCTTGCTGTAATATCTGGTGTTTATTGTTTGATCCTGTATTGCAATCATGAATCCTTCCGTCTCACTGTATATATTGCCTTTTCTTAGCCATGTGTTGGATGCGTCTTGATCAATGTGTGGCTGTGTTAGATGATACGGGTGCTTGCCATGTAGTGTTTTCTTTTTCCAATTTACTTTCTTTGTATCTGTTGATGTTATGTGATCTAAAGGGTTATTATTATTATTATTATTATTATTATTATTATTATTATTATTATCTATTATAAAATGGTAGCCTCATTATGTTTGGATATTGATAAATATGTTATTTCAATAGTCTAATTTGTAGGAATACCTCACCCTCTTCTCCTTCCATGAAACTCACATGATTTCCCCCACCCCTTACACACTCCAGCTGATAGAGTACGATTTATGTATGTGTGTGTGTGTGTGTGTGTGTGTGTGTGTGTGTAGGTAGTCTGGAACGACTACCATTCATCCGCGGTAGCTAAGAATGGATTAAAGTGTCAATGTTATTAGCTGCAACGATCCGCATAACGAAGAGTGGGACCTCTTCGTACCTCACATCCTTCACCTGCGAGGTGGGAGACACCGGGCTGCATGGTATGCACTCGTTAAGGAGCCACTTTTACCCGGAGACTTAATCGGAGGCGGCGCCGTCATTCGAGGGTAATGAGCAGAACCGGCAGTTTTCCCCGCCTCAGCAGCGGTGAGGCCCCTTCACAGCGGGAGAAACGTGCCGTCCTGTGCTGGTATTTCTCTTGCCTACTCGCGCCGTTACTGGGTCACAGCCGTCGAGCAAAGCGTCTCTCCCTCCAGGTGGGTGCCGCTCGAAACCGGGTAACGGCCGCTAAAGCCTCTCACGAGAGCAAATAACGTCGCCAGTGTTTTATCTCAATGATATCAGTCCACAGGTTTCAGGATCGTAACACACAGCTACAAACGGAAGACGTGGTATCAACACCTGTTGCAAGGCACAGCAGGTGCTATTGCAGTAGGACATCACCTTCAACAAAACAACGTCCGTATGAGACCTGAACGGCGCTTGCTAAAGAACAGAGCTGAAGCCGAATGCTGGACCGCTGATAACGCATGACCTCTGTACTCCAGTATTAGGGAGGAGATCTGCTAGGAGAAGAAGATTTTCAGATAGTTTTACTATTGGTGTTCGCAATAGATATGACCAACTGTCAGAGTCTGGTGGAGAGGAATCTCTAGTAGCTGTAGATGTAGGAAGTATGCAGCAGACCTCAGCAGTTACGGTGGCTGGGACAGCTGGAAAGCCCATGTCCAGGATCTTGTTCAGAAACTAAATGCTGCTTTATTTACCGTTAGTACAGTATCAGAAGTAAGTGACAGTTCAACACGAAAAGTAGTCTACTTCGCAATTTTCATACGCTTATGTCCTATGGTATTATTTTTTGGGTTAATTCTTCTGATTCAAAAAGGGTATTTTTGGCTCAGAAACGGGCTGTTCTAGCTATATGTGGTGTAAGCTCGAGAACCTCTTGTCGACCCCTATTCAATAGTCTGGGAATTCTGACATTGCCCTCACAGTATATATTTTCTTTAATGTCGTTTGTTGTTTGCAATATTAGCTTATTCCCAAGAGTTAGCAGCTTTCACTCAGTTAACACTAGGCAGAAGTCAAATCTGCATGTGGAATGCACTTCCTTGACTCTTGTGCAGAAAGGAGTGCAGTATTCTGCTGCATCCATTTTCAATAAGCTACCACAAGAACTCAAAAATCTTAGCAGTAGCCCAAACTCTTTTAAGTCTAAACTGAAGAGTTTCCTCATGGCTCACTCTTTCTATTCTGTCGAGGAGCTCCTGGAAGAGCTAAAAAATTAAGCAAATTCCAGTGCTACATTGATGATTTTCTTCATTTAAACTTACGACTTGTCGCCTGAATATGTTTTTTATATTTCATTTTATCTGTTTCTACTATCGTGTTGTAATTTCATGCCGGCCGGTGTGGCCGAGCGGTTCTAGGCGCAACAGTCTGGAACCGCGTGACCGCTACGGTCGCAGTTTCGAATCCTGCCTCGGGCATGGATGTGTGTGATGTCCTTAGGTCAGTTAGGTTTACGTAGTTCTAAGTTCTAGGGGACTGAGGACATCCGATGTTAAGTCCCATAGTGCTCAGAGCCATTTGAACAAATTTTTTGTAATTTCATGTATTGACTCGTTCCATGACCATGGCGACTTCTCCTTAATTTGGTCCCACGGAACAATAAATAAATAAATAAATAAAAGTGAAGGCGTCTTTTTGATACACTTCGGTCTGTTTGCACCGTAGTTATAGAAATATTAGTATCGCGCTAAGTTTCTCTGGATTCATCATTCGTCAACACATGAGACAGAAGTCAACACGAAGACATGTGCTTAATGCTGCAAGTCAGTAACTCCAGTCAGACGTTTATTTTTCTCGATGACTCTAGAAGTCGCTCTTCGTCTCCATGTGAATGAGAAGACAGTTTCATTAGTAGTTCATTCCGTTCAAAAATGGGTCTGCTGGAAATGTGGAGATTTGTTTTCCAGCAAGAGGCAGTTTTCTTGTTGTGAAAAACACGTGCCCCACATTGTTTTTTAGCCTTTCCACGTTTTTGTAGGCTCTTTCCCGTCTTTCTGAGAACTTCTTTTAAACCGAAGTACAGAAATGGTTTTCGGAAGAACGACATATCATCGTTCAAGGATATTATTTAACTGTTGAAACGTTATTTTCATTTGGGTCACTCACAAAAAGCTCCAAAATGTGGAGCAGTATTGGTATAAACTGGCCTTCATCAGAACCATAACATTAAAAGACGTTGGAAGTTGAATAGCGAATTGTAATCCCTATCAACAGATACCAACTTTCTGGGACTGTATCAAAGTGTCAACAGTACAGTACTCTATCATATGGATAATAAACAGTGTATTATTCTACAGAATGACAGATATATGTAGCGAAGTACGTAAACTATGGGTTTGAAGTCAGCGGCATGAAATGTTTTTGTTTTCTTGTTGAATCCATCAATGGCAGAATACGAACTGCGATTGCGAGCTTTCACTGTATATACTATACACAATATATTTTCCTCCCAGCTGTGTTATTTATTTTATATTCAAATTACCCTTCGGTTGATTTCGCGATTACAAAACTTTCCTCTTCAGAAACCTGCAAAGGCCGTCTTGAGGAATCCAGAATCAGTATGTCGAAACTCTCGAGGGGCCAGGATTACCATCAGCTTTCGTAACCTTAATTTTTCCCGGTTTATTGAGTGAAGTGTAACTTTTGAATTCTTGATTACTTGAATCCTTTTGGGCCTAGAAGTGTCTGTAGATGGAATCTTATGTCGCAGTATAGTTAGAAGTTCATAATAAGACAGCTGAGAGGAGATATACTTGACATAATAAAATCTAAGAGAATGACTTGCACTCTCCGGTCATCACCTTTGACTTGAAGAAATATAATGCACAAAAACTGGAATTAATAGGTAGAAGAACTTTTAAATCCCGCATGTCATTAGTGACATATTTCACGACGGTATTTCGAATACGTAGCGGAAACAATACTTGTTCTATATTTCTTGGAGACTGGTGTCACCTATTTCAACACTACTTAATAGATAACTTGAATAACGGTTTACTTTGAGCTTTCTTCCGCTGCCAGACTGTGCCACTGTTTACCCGAAAGTTGCCCACCCAAGACACCTGTATGGGACATATATCCACCTGATAAGAGAGACAAGCGCGTAAGACCCGCGACATTTCTGCATCGCAGCGAGAAACCATCGTCATGGGAACAGATGGTGTGATGGAAGCCTGATGACGGTGTCTCGTGATACCACCGGGAAAAGTTTCTTTAAAGCATCCACAGGGAAAAATCAGAATGTATGTTTTGTCGTCAATTGGTTCCTGGCAACGGTTTCGTTTCAAATAGCTCCATTTGTGAAATTGAGGTTATTGGAATCCTCTCTTGTCACGTACCTAGCTTTACGTTAATGGGTCACTGACGAAAAAGCAGCTGACATGGTTATGGCTGTTGATAGTGGTAGTTTTTGTAGTTTCTCAAGTGCATACGACCACATTCATGTCTGACTTCAGCGTTTCCAGGTTATTGCATCCCAGCGCTTCAGTAGTTACATTGGAACTGAGAGCACCTACAAACAGGGTAATTTTTAACGCTCAGTTTCATTTCCACAGTATTCGGTGGCGATCCTGGTGACTGCCACATTGCAGTGGTAGCATTAGTAATAATGTTGAAACATTTTACATCTTTTCTCGTCTCGATTCTGAGTATCAACTGCAAATACGAACGGCTGCAATCAGAGAAATATATTACAATAAACTTTCCACTGCGCTTTTCAGAAGAAACAATCACCATGTGGCTTTCTGCCATTTAATATGGCGCAGTTGTACTGCACGTACGATTTTTGGATACCGTATGGCACCGTCTGTCAACTATTTTAATGGAAAGCTCTAGTTTTGTCGATGTTTTGATTCCAAAGGAGAACAGGAATATAAATATGTGTGGATAAAAATAGTACCAGTCAAGTTCGCAAAAAAATTTCTTTGTTGATAACCAATTTTAGCTGATGGTCGAACTATCTCGAAATAATACATATTATTACTTAACCCAGTGTGTATGAGCCACCAGGCATTACACATCGTCATAATCTGTTGAGATGAATTGCTCTTATTGACAAGTACACATTAAGGAAGAAGGTCGCCATGGTTACCTTTTACCTTACTATGTCTGTCTCAATATGCACATGCCAACAAGAGCGATTCAGCTCAATAGATTATGAATATGTGTAATGCCTGATGGCTGATATACACTGAATTAAGTATTAATTTTTAATGAGTGGAAGGTGGCTCGTCAAGGAATTTTGAGTTAGGATATTTAATCACGTATTTTAATATAACAGAAACAGACCGCCTGTCTCCCTATTTCAAATAACAAAGTAATATGACTGTTAGTAACTTTCAGTGGTCACAGGCTTCTTTACCTTTCTTATTTACGGTCGTAAAGGCGCTTGTGACCACAGAAAAACATTCACATGTGTTGTTAAACGATGCTGTCTGGTCTCCTCCCCTAAACAACCCAACCCAACCCCCCGCCAGAATGTGCCACTGTTACCCGAAAGTCGTTTGAAACGCGATCTGAAGTGATACAGTCAGTGTGAATGGTTATAACCATGTGTAGTTTCAACTGATATTCGTAACGGCGAATCGTGACCTAAAGTACCGTATTGCATTCCTGGCATTGTGTAAAAAGAGAATTTAGCCACGTACTAGCATGACTAAACCCGACACTGGCTAGTTCGCTCTCAGGTGGTATAGAAATAAGTATTTACATTGCAGAAGAGAAGCGCATCAACTAGAGAGACTCACCTTCTTGCTCCAGCGGGTGAAATCTGGAATGGAAAGCGCATGCCCGAAACAGCTGGTGGGGGCGGCGGATGGTGCGGCGGCGGGGGTGGCTGCTGCGGGGGCAGCGGTAGCGTCGAGTACGGGGGCGGCAGGTGCGAGTGCAGCAGGTCAGGGAGGCGGTCCCCCGGAGGCGGCGGCGGGCCGTCGGCCAGCGGGGGCGGCACCGCCCCCGGCGCTGCCCCCAGGCGCCGCTGCTGCCGCCGCTCGCGCCTCTCGCGACGCCGCTGCTCGCGGTTCGTGTGACCGGCGGCGGGGGCGGGTGCCGGGGGCGGCACGCGGGGCGGCGGCGGCTGCGGCAGCGCCGGGACGGGCGGCGGCGGGGCCGGAGCCGCCCCCGGGCCGGGTACGTCGCCGAAATCGTCAGTCTGCGCCTCGGTCGAAGTGAAGGTCCGCACGTTCGTCACATTCACCACTGGGAACGAGCCACTATTCACCACAACACTGACGGACTCCGGCTGCGAAGGGGGGGAGGACGACGACGAGGGGGCGAGGACCGTAGACGGAGTGGCCTGCTGGGGCGGCGGCGCCGGCACGTTGACCAACATGTCGCGGGGGCAGGCCGCGCGGCTGCTGTCGGCGCAGCACTGGAGGCAGCCGAACGGCAACTGGTCGCGCCCGCGGCCGCCGCCGACCGCCGCTCCGGCAGCCAGCGAAGGCAGCGCCGCAGCTTCGGCGGCCGGCCACCGCCGGAGGGCCAGCAGGGGCGCGGCCGCCACGCTCGACTCGGAGGAGCTCGTCGAAGGCGAGGAGGACGCGGACGACGCCAGCAGCGCGGGGGCGGCGTCGTCGTCGCTGCGGCAGTCGTAAGGCTGCCACAGCAGCGAGGACAGCGCGTCGCGGTAGTCCCTGGGCAGCGGCATCAGCAGCGACGCCGCGTCCAGAGGGTCGGTGCGGCGCCGCAGCAGCCTCCACGGGTCGCCGGCGTCGGGGGCGGCGGCGGCGGCGGCGGCGCGCCGGCGCACCGAGCCGGCGCCCGCGCAACCACCTGCTGCTGCTGCCGCCGCCGCCACCGCCGCCGCCGCTGTCGGACCGGCGCCGGCAGCTGCGCCCGGCGCCTCCCAGCTGGACCTGGAGGACACGGCGCGGCGCTCCACCACCTCGCTGGGGGCCTCCCGTCTGACCTGCTCTTCGTCCGCAGTGCTACCAAACAGCGGCTCCAGTTCCGCCTCCGACAACTGCGACGACGCTCGCCCGACAGCACAGTGTTGCCCCGCATTGCTGTTTCTGTAGGTGTTCAGGTTCTCGTCTGCAGCAACAACGAGTCCCAGCCTGGAGGGCGAAGACGCCTGGCGCAATAGACTCCTCTGGGTAGAAAATTCTTCGGCGCCGGCATTCGGTTCGTGGTTATTGTTGGTGGAGCAGGTCCGTTCGGACAGTGTCGACGACCAGCATCCCTCGTCATCGCCGTTACTCGAGGCACGGTGGTTGTTGTTGTTGTTGTTATCGGCGACGTCGTTGTCGAGGCGGTCCAGGTTCGAGGTCGGCGGCGTCAGCGGCGGCGGGGGCGGCGGCGGCGGGAAGTCGCGCGCGGTGTCGGGGGCGGAGGCGGAGGCGGCGCCATCGCACGGCACGTGCAGCAGCTGCGCCGCCGCCGACGCGGGACGCTCGCCTAGCGCGGGGGCCGACTCTGCTTCCATAGGCTCACGCCATCACCAACTCGCCGCCTGTGGGTTGAAGAGAGGCAACCCGTCACACAACCACCTTATTACAAATAGTAAATAAGACAAGACAGCCAATGACAACAAACACATTGCAGACGAAACAATATGTTTTTGTTTTGCGAACATATATTACAAAGCTACACGTTGCTTCTGTTTTATATGTTTATATTTCGGTTTTTTCCCTAGCTTGGGGACAGCAGCCACAGCCCCAAGCTTCACGCGTATGTACGGCACATTTCCAGTCTGGCGCTCTCACGTATCACTAGAGTTGTAAAACTACCGTAGGCCACCGCAGCATATCGTAAGCAAGCGTAGACTAAAGCGGTCGGCACACGGACCGTGCTGTCCAACGTTAACGTTGAGCGTGCCAAGTTCAACGTGCTGCTGAACGCTCAGGAACGATGCGACTTGTGCATACGGTACGTGGGCCCCAACGTGGTATACGCGATCGCAACGCACTGCAGCAGCAGTTGAGGGATGTTTCTAGTTCGTAAATAACACAGTATTCTCAACGGGCGCGTGTAAAATTCCCACGTTGGCTCTATTAAAAATCACATTTCCTCCATCGTCCACGAAAAGGAAAGTACCATGTCCAATCAGTAAGGACACAGGCTTATAAAAGTTCCATTACAAACAGTGCGTTACAAATTTGGAATACTTCTCTGCATAAGATAAACATTATTTCATCATTCCCAAATTTTAGTAAAGCCCCAAGGTCAGTCTTACTTGATCACTGTTCCTACCCAGTAGCAGAATCTTTGCAACATGTGAATTACGAAGCGTAAAAGAAAAAGGAGCAAAATATCTTCATGCAAGTAGCGCAAGCTCTCCTGTAGATTAAGCCAATCAAACAAAGCCACCCCTCAAAAAAGGTGAACTTATATTTACATAACATCAAATATTATAGTATATACTTATATTAAACTAATAATAAAGTATCAGAACCCAACAAAAACGCGAATGTCAGGAAATAAAGTTTTGGAGTGTCAAGACGCGAACCGCCGCCCCAACAAACAACTCTACACACGACGGTGACGCTACTCATTACGCTAAAACAACCGCACAACTGCAATATCCAACATAGTATGTTACCCATTGCTGAAAATCTTAATTGTAGATATGTTACTAATCGAAAATTAATTATAACGAATTGTACCAAGAACAATGCGGTTTGGATGGATCTTCAGTGTGTCGCTGCCTTCAAATAACCTACTCTCATAACACCCAAGTTACAGTAATTCTTTTGCCACGAATATGATGTATCTCATTATTTTATTGGACCGAATCACACAGTTAACAACGGGTTTTCCGGTGATTCTCAATTTGCTGGAGCTCAGAAACGGCATATATACGTGTAGGCTTGATATGAATATGGCGCCTCACAACTCTGTACTGAAGGGAGACGGCGTGCTTGTGACGTAGGTGGCGTTGTGCCATCTCATTGGTCAACGCTCAGACGCACGCTGAGAATACCTGACATGCCAGATATTGCTCTGCACGTTCTGAAAGACTCCCGAACGTGCTGTTCCACGCTATGACGTCAGAAACTCGGCACGCTCAACGCTCAATGTTCGGATGCACGGTCCGTGGGCCGACGGCTTAAGGTAGTTTCAGTCAGTCAAAGGTATACCGGCGTTGTCAGTATTTTGGAGGGGTTGTGTCCTTATCGGACGTTATCTCATAACGACCGCTTTCTTTTCATATACAAACTGTCTCTTCCATAATTCCCCTAGAAGCCGGAAGCTGTGAGTTGTCTAGATACTTCGTGAGAACATATAAAGGGCTGCGTACCCTACAGAACATGAACCTCCTGCCAGGTACTTAAAAACAAACTATTTGTCGCAAAATTGAAATTGACAACTTTTTATTCAGGTCTTAATCGAAAACTGTTTATTTGTAACGTGAAAGAGGGGTATGTTGTATAAAAGTAAATAAAACAGTACAGATTTGTCATGTAGCGCTAGAAAACCTACTTCGCTCAAAAAATGTTAAAATTAAGAAAACAGCAAAGAAAAGATACACCAAACAATGCTTCAGTACTTCTTCGAGTAACAAATGTTTTTGTTATTTATAAGCAACTTACGCATTCATCAATAAGAACAGGACATATTTGCCTTTGTTCACAGTTCAGAACGTTCCTTTCAGTACAAAATAACAAGACTAAATACATATAATTTTTATGTTTGTTAATGTAAGCTGTAGTTGTTTCAAAAATTATTGCTCTGGCTGCAAAAACGCTCAAAGGTTACACGACCAGCTAATTTTTATTATTTATAAGACATAGTTTATATTTTGTAATAATATAAAATAACAATGGACTAACATGGCATGATGTGTGATTCTACTTACGTGCAAAACAAGCAACCAAACAAACAAAACAAAACGATGAGAGATTTGCCGGCTCCCATTTTTTCTCTTACATATTCATTAATGTTTCTTTCCCTACCTACGGTACCAATACTATCTGCAGTCCTACGAGTTACTTCGTCATTTCTGTGCTGTACGAAAACTATCGAACTGCAATTTGGTAGATTTATTTATTTATTTCATTAACAGCACAGAGTAAGCCACAGCCTTGAAATGTAAGGTGGATCGGAAACAGCAAACACTTCTCATTATTACAATGTTATTGGTATACAGTTGTTAATGCTTTTTTTAAATAATTTAAAGAACATAATATATAAAAATTTCTCTAAGGTTACAGCAAATTGAGTGCGTAATAGTTGTTAAAATAGTTCTAAATAATTTGTTTCTGTCTAGTTGATGAGAATATGATTTATACAATGCAAATGTCAAAGAAAAATAAAAAGAAAAGTGTAATACAATGAGTGTGGTGGAAATAATTGCAATATATAGAGGGACGTGATATACTGTATCTGGATGTGTAATATAGACTAATTAGCATATCAGTTGGTAATAGCCAATTTCTACCTATTTCTGGCGAGAAGGTCTCGGTAGAACCTCGAGCTATTCTCATCTGAAATGGTTTGTGCTTATGTATGTTTACTATGTCTGCGTGTATTCGTATATTACTGGGAGTGTTGAAGTCAGGACACTAGATGATATTCAGCAGCTGTTTGTTTGTCCTATTGTTGGTAGTTACGGTATATTCTATGGCGATACCTTAGATACACACACCTGGTATTGTACAGGTTAAATACTGGCTGAGCATTTGATGCATGGAATACATGAATTTTAGCTTTACGTGAGAAATACACATATGTTTCTAAATTTGTTAGCAGAAATAGAATGTAGTTCATTGCTACTTGAATGCATTATTCCTTAAATAACTCAATACATTACATTTTTAGTTTTATACATACTTTATACATAAAATATATTTTATGTAGAAAATTAATTCATTGTACCTTTAAATAGAGAAGAGAATATACTTCTATCTGCACATAATAAGATGAACAATACATTACTGTTGTGTGCAGTATCTTTAAACACTATGTAATATGTCATTGGGGAGTAGGAGCCTCGGAATAAAAGTTCTTCGAGCCTTCTTCTCCCAAGCGACATTACATTATTACTAGAGTTTTAGTATGTGGTGTCGGTGTTTGTTTGTTTTATGATTGTAACTGCCCGTTGTGTTCTTTGTGACTGTGCTGTGGCATGCAGTGTCATGCGCTGTTGGTTTGGGTCCCTTCCGTGTTGATCGCTTCTGAGCCACGTTCACTTATGTGTTGGCTCCTTCCTCGGTTTCGGAATCTGTCGTTGTGCTTGTGTCCTCCCACGTGGTTTGTTGGTTTGTGCTTGTCTACACCTTCTTCCATATGGGTTTTGGCGCTTGTATTCTTCGTGCAGACTGTTCGATACAATATCGGCTACGCTATTTATTGTGTTCTAATCATCGGGATTACGTATTATTCTGGCGATGTCATTGTCGTTCTGTATAGGTCTCACTTGTGCTAGGGTGCTGCGTACTAGTGTGAGATGTTCTGGAGTTCCAGTTTCTCCGCAAACGCATATTTCATCTTTAGTTAGTCCCATACGGTTTAAATGTACCGGATACGGCCCGTGGTCTGTCAGGAAATGGACCATCTCGCGGCTTGGGTCGACATGTTTCGGCTGTAGTCTTTCGCGTAAGTCTGGAAAGAAAGAGAGTACTCGGTGACCCTTGTAGGATGCGTCCCACTCTGTCTGCCACGACTCAATCAGTCACTCTTTCATTTCTGTTTTGTTCATAATGTTGGTTTCTTGTATTTTTGGTGACTTTATCGAGCCTGTCCCTCTTAAGCCAGTAAAGTGCTGCTCTGTAATGTATTGTTTTGTCTATAGGACAGGTCCCCATCACAACGCAAAGTGCCTCTAGTGATGTGGTGTTGAAGGCTCCGCTAATTCTCAGGAGTACACGACGTTGACCTCGCCTTGTAATTGTCTTGTTAGTCCGTATGTTCAGTCTGTGAGCCCACGCACTTGCGGCGAAGCATGCGATGGATTCAAATATAGTAATGTGGTAGGTCCTTATCGTCTTAGTAGGTAATTTGTACTTAGTTGCGTTGAGACTAGCTAACTTGTGCATAATTTTGGAGGCTTGGTCAATTGTCAGTTTGATATGATAGTTAAAAGTCTGTTTTTCGTCAAGATGCAGTCCTAGATAACGTGTGGCTTGCTTCCTCTGTATGCTTGTACCGTCTAATTTTAGAACTGGATTCTTCTGTAGTGTCCCTCTGAGCAGTAAACACACAGTTTAGTTACGAGCTGTTTTTAATTTATTTTCTTTGCACCAACTGTTAATTTTTGAAGCAGTTGCGTGCCTTTTGTCTCTAGTGCTACTCTCGAGTTGGCTGACAACACTACGAGCAGGTCATCTGCATAAACCACCACACCTCCTACCCTATCGTCACCGTCCAACGTGTTCAGCAAGGGCTCGATTGCGATATCCCACAATATTGGTCCGCAGATCGAGCCCTGTGGACATCCCTTCGTTATTCTGTTGACAACCTTCAGTTTACCAGCCCTCCACTCCGCCACTCTGCCTCTGCAGTAGTCGAGGAGGCTATTGTAGGGGGAAGCTGATAGCCTCATTTCATTTTACCTGGCGAAGAGGGACGGCCACCACAGATTGTCAAAAGCCCCAGCTATGTCGATTAGTATGGCGGCCACGTATTTGTCCCTGATGCTACTTGTAACTGTCAGTGGCGTCTTCTCTTGATCTACCTTCCCTGAAGCCGAATTGGTGGGGCGTTAGTCCGAGGAAGCTTCTGTGGGATTGTAAGCGGTCACATAGGAGCCCTTCCTGTACCTTGGCGGGAGTGTTTTAGAGGCAGATCGGTCGGTACGTTTTGGGGTCTGTTGGCTCTTTGTCTTGTGATTTCGTGATTACTAATACATTAGCAGTTTTCCAGAGGTTTGGAATTATGCCTATTAGTAGTGCCTCGTTGAACATGTTAGTAAGAAAAGGTGTGATTTGTGTTACTGTTTGTTTTAAAGTTTTCGTCTGGGCCGGGTGCTTTTCGGTTTTTAAGCCTGCTGATTGCCGTTGCAACTTCTTCTTCTGAGAATGGCATGGTTACACTGCCACTGATCTATGGTTGGCGCATGCTCTCGTTTAGGTCAGCGTGGTGTCGCTCGACTTGTATGGGGTCGTCATCTGGGAGGCGCCTCTTCAGAAGATATTCTGCTGCGCTTCTCCATCCTCTGGTCATTGTGCAGTCAGCTTGTTTTAGTGTTGACAGAACTGTCGGTGTCTTAACTCGTTCTGTTTCTATCTTGAAAGGTTGTCACTAGATGTCGTTCTGTAGCTGGGTTTTGACGAAATTTGTCCAGTAGTCTTACCTTCTTGTCTTAAGTAGCTTTTGGTATTTCTGTTTAGCGTCAAGATACAGGTCAAGTCTTATCTGTCTTTCAGAACCTGTCTTTGCTTGTTGGTAATACTTTCTTTTGTCTCGTGAGTCCTTCCTTAATCTTGCCAATTCTGTCGACCACGATTGTTTCTGTCCCCACCCAGCTTTTGCCCGTGGTACAGCTGCTTCCTCTACTCTTTGTAGAACATCTTGTCAGTGCATGCGTTTTTTAATCTATACTGCCTTGGTCAGTGTTTAGTGACGACCCCTCAACAATATCTCGAAATTTGCCAGTCGGCTCTTCCTATGAGTAAATGCTGATGTTCATGGTCCATGTTACGTGCATTGACATATCTGTCTGTGGTTATGGCGACTGCGTTCTGGTCGCTGTGCGTGGCTCTATCCAGTACCCTCCATGTGTTGATTAGTGGAAGAGATTTTGCGTTCCCTAGAGAAAGGTCTGTGTTACTTACACCACCGGCATCTCCGCGGCAGGTAGGTGGCTGACCCTCCCCATTCAGTATGAAGAGGCTGCATTCATTTACCACGTCAACCACTAGTTGTCCTCTGTCGTTAGTTCTATCAGTTAGCTGAGTTCAACAAGGGGGATTTTGCGTTGATATTGGCTAGAATGAGCAGCGTTTTTTCTTTCTGAATGTCGTGCTATGTCTTTTATTTTGTCTAAGAAATGTTCTATATCATACGAGTACTGCGCGTAAATAGACGACATGAGCCATACATCCTGTCCATCTGTTATTTCTGCTGTGGTGATGCGTTCAGAGCAAAACTTGGTGATCTGTGTTACTACGAGGTTTTTAACTACTATTATCGCGGCTTTCGCGTTTGATGTTCCTGCTATTGTGATGTAATGTAAGGGGAGCCCTGAAGTCTTCCCGCCTCGCAGAAAAAGGTTCCTGAACGCAGGCGATATTTGCTTTTGTTTCTTCTAAGAACCTACCTAGTTCCATGTTTACTAGGGTACTGCCCTGGCAGTTTAGTTGTATTACCTTCATAAGGGATATTTAGTGAAGGAAAAACACTTGGGTGTGATTGCTTTAAAATCCAGAGACACACGTCCATCTCCTTGTATACTTTCCCTAGGTTTAGGCCCTCTCCCTTTCCCGCACATACCTCCCTACAGGCTTACATAGTTCTTTGGGGTTCGCTGGCAGATTTTCCAACTCTTAGGATCATCCTGTCAGTTTGTTCTGTAATTGGGAAGCAGATTTTATCCCCGTTTTCATGCTTAGTTCGTATTACATAGCGAAGAGCTGTTTAAAACATGTCCTTGTTTTCTAGTCTGCTAAGCCGTAGGCTAGCTTCCAAGTTTTCGTAGTTTACGTGATAAACGGTATTCAGCTGGGGGTCCTTCGCTTGGGTTCTTGACCGTTTGTTGCTCCGATTCCGAGTAATTTTGTAGTGCAGCATGTTTTCCTTGCTTTATGATTTCTGGTTGTGTGGAGTTTGATATGTTTTCGCTGAGCATTTCTCCTGAGAGTGACTTCTTGTTTTTGATCTCTTCTGGGGACTTGTTCGGGAAAGGTGACTGTTGTACGTCCGTTTCTGGGGTGGTTGTGTCTGGTGTTGTGCCTGTGCCGGACGTGTCTTTCTATTCAGCTACCTTACTGTTTTGTTTTTCGTAGTGACTGTGTGTGCTATTCCCGTAGACAAAACGAACTGGTGTAATATAGGGTCAACAATTGGTTGTATCATATTCTGCTTCTTGTGCGGGTAGTGTGCAGTTGTCTTTGTCTGTGTTTGGATGTGGTGTTGGATTTCTTGTGAACTCCGTGACATCTTCATTCTTAGGATGTTCAAGGACGTCGCTATATTTCTCTGAACTATCTCGTAGTAGTACGTCTCCCAGTTAGTCAACTCGCAAAAGGAGACAAATCTGGAAGATGGCCCAATCAAACATGTGATGATTCAGGTGCCTGGCCACATCATATGCAACTGCTCGCTTCATGTACATATCGTCTATATAATCGGTAATGCTAAAGTACGTAAAGTGTATTATCTCCTAGAACTGAAGCTCTACATTAGTATTAGTATCTGCATTTGGGGGTTGTAACAACCCCATGTGTTGCCGCCAGCCAACGGCTCGCCGCCAGCCTCTCATCCTAGTCGACGGAGATTTGTACCTTTGCCTGCTAGTGTTACACTCCTGGAAATTGAAATAAGAACACCGTGAATTCATTGTCCCAGGAAGGGGAAACTTTATTGACACATTCCTGGGGTCAGATACATCACATGATCACACTGACAGAACCACAGGCACATAGACACAGGCAACAGAGCATGCACAATGTCGGCACTAGTACAGTGTATATCCACCTTTCGCAGCAATGCAGGCTGCTATTCTCCCATGGAGACGATCGTAGAGATGCTGGATGTAGTCCTGTGGAACGGCTTGCCATGCCATTTCCACCTGGCGCCTCAGTTGGACCAGCGTTCGTGCTGGACGTGCAGACCGCGTGAGACGACGCTTCATCCAGTCCCAAACATGCTCAATGGGGGACAGATCCGGAGATCTTGCTGGCCAGGGTAGTTGACTTACACCTTCTAGAGCACGTTGGGTGGCACGGGATACATGCGGACGTGCATTGTCCTGTTGGAACAGCAAGTTCCCTTGCCGGTCTAGGAATGGTAGAACGATGGGTTCGATGACGGTTTGGATGTACCGTGCACTATTCAGTGTCCCCTCGACGATCACCAGTGGTGTACGGCCAGTGTAGGAGATCGCTCCCCACACCATGATGCCGGGTGTTGGCCCTGTGTGCCTCGGTCGTATGCAGTCCTGATTGTGGCGCTCACCTGCACGGCGCCAAACACGCATACGACCATCATTGGCACCAAGGCAGAAGCGACTCTCATCGCTGAAGACGACACGTCTCCATTCGTCCCTCCATTCACGCCTGTCGCGACACCACTGGAGGCGGGCTGCACGATGTTGGGGCGTGAGCGGAAGACGGCCTAACGGTGTGCGGGACTGTAGCCCAGCTTCATGGAGACGGTTGCGAATGGTCCTCGCCGATACCCCAGGAGCAACAGTGTCCCTAATTTGCCGGGAAGTGGCGGTGCGGTCCCCTACTGCACTGCGTAGGATCCTACGGTCTTGGCGTGCATCCGTGCGTCGCTGCGGTCCGGTCCCAGGTCGACGGGCACGTGCACCTTCCGCCGACCACTGGCGACAACATCGATGTACTGTGGAGACCTCACGCCCCACGTGTTGAGCAATTCGGCGGTACGTCCACCCGGCCTCCCGCATGCCCACTATACGCCCTCGCTCAAAGTCCGTCAACTGCACATACGGTTCGCGTCCACGCTGTCGCGGCATGCTACCAGTATTAAAGACTGCGATGGAGCTCCGTATGCCACGGCAAACTGGCTGACACTGACGGCGGCGGTGCACAAATGCTGCGCAGCTAGCGCCATTCGACGGCCAACACCGCGGTTCCTGGTGTGTGCGCTGTGCCGTGCGTGTGATCATTGCTTGTACAGCCCTCTCGCAGTGTCCGGAGCAAGTATGGTGGGTCTGACACACCGGTGTCAATGTGTTCTTTTTTCCATTTCCAGGAGTGTATTTTGTAGTGCAGCATGTTTTCCTTGCTTATTGACGAACCCATCAAAATGAAAGTGGACTTCGTCGCTAAACCAAACCATACTAATTCCCATCATGCCTCGCGGCTAACTGTGCAGTTTGAACGTCCTAACGGAAACCGTTCAGAAATTAAGACGATTTTATTTCATATAGTTCAATAATTGTCAGCCTGTATGGAGGTGGACATGGACACACATCGTTAAACCGGAACGAAGTGGACGCTGTGGCGGTCCCGGAGCTGAATGAGTCTGTCCTTTGTGAGGGCGGTGCCCGGGCTGCATGCTTCAGTCACTTGACCGCCCGGTGACCTTGTATTTAAAGGTCAACCAGGAGTGTTGGCTGAGCGTAATTGCGACAATAGCCGCCTGTGGCGCTCCAATTGCGTCATGCGTGTTGCGTCACCTACTTAAGTTTACTTCATGTTGTGAACCGGCTGTAAAGTCGTGCCGCATAGTCCACCGCCTTATGTCCACTTCTCCATTTTCTTCGATGTCCTGGCGTGATTTACTTCTGTGTTTTACATATTATGGTACCTAGCCATTCGTTTGAATTCGGACTTAGTTGATCTTTATTATGGATGTGGAATGTCAAGAATTTGTCGAATTGTATGGACGAATGTATGGAAGGTTCTAACATGTTTTCGTGCTACACATTGTTCTATACAAGTGGTCATCAGCATTGAGGTTATAAATAAATAAAAGGGTGTTGATTTACAGCCTGATTCTCTCGTATACCACCAAACGAGCTGCCGATCTAATAACTACCATTTGATGGACAGCTTCATCAACAGAGGAAAGCCCACTGGACCTGACGGGATACCAATTCTATTCTACACAGAGTACGCGAAAGAACTTGCCCCCCTTATAACAGCCTTGTACCGCAAGTCTCTAGAGGAACGGAAGGTTCCAAATGATTGGAAAAGAGCACAGGTAGTTCCAGTTTCCAAGAAGGGTCGTCGAGCAGATGCGCAAAACTATAGGCCTATATCTCTGATATCGATCTGTTGTAGAATTTTAGAACATGTGTTTTGCTCGCGTATCATGTCGTTTCTGGAAACCCAGAATCTGCTCTGTAGGAATCAACATGGATTCCGGAAACAGCGATCGTGTGAGACCCAACTCGCTTTATTTGTTCATGAGACCCAGAAAATATTAGATACAGGCTCCAGGTAGATGCTATTTTTCTTCACTTCCGGAAGGCGTTCGATACAGTTCCGCACTGTCGCCTGATAAACAAAGTAAGAGCCTACGGAGTATCAGACCAGCTGTGTGGCTGGATTGAAGAGTTTTTAGCAAACAGAACACAGCATGTTGTTATCAATGGAGAGACGTCTACAGACGTTAAAGTAACCTACGACGTGCCACATGGGAGTGTTATGGGACCATTTCTTTTCACAATATATATAAATGACATAGTAGTTCGGAAGTTCCATGCGGCTTTTCACGGATGATGCTGTAGTATACAGAGAAGTTGCAGCATTAGAAAATTGCAGCGAAATACAGGAAAATCTGCAGCGGATAGGCACTTGGTGCAGGGAGTAGCAACTGACCCTTAACATAGACAAATGTTATGTATTGCAATTACATAGAAAGAAGGATCCTTTATTGTATGATCATATGATAGTGGAACAAACACTGGTAGCAGTTACTTCTGTAAAATATCTGGGAGTATACGTGCGAAACGATTTGAAGTGGAATGATCATATAAAATTAAATGTTGGTAAGGCGGGTGCCAGGTTGAGATTCATTGGGAGAGTCCTGAGAAAATGTAGTCCATCAACAAAGGAGGTGGCTTACAAAAGACTCGTTCGACCTATACGTGAGTATTGCTCACCAGTGTGGGATCCGTACCAGGTCGGGTTGACAGAGGAGATAGAGAAGATCCAAAGAAGAACGGCGCGTTTCGTCACAGGGTTAATTGGTAAGCGTGATAGCATTACGGAGATGTTTAGCAAACTCAAGTGGCAGATTATGCAAGAGAGGCGTTCTGCATCGCGGTGTAGCTTGCTGTCCAGGTTTCGAGAGGGTGCGTTTCTGGATGAGGTATCGAATATATTGCTTTCCCCTACTTATACCTCCCGAGGAGAATGTAAAATTAGAGAGATTCGAGTGCGCACGAAGGCTTTCCGGCAGTCGTTCTTCCCGCGAACCATACGTGACTGGAACAGGAAAGGGAGGTAATTACAGTGGCATGTAAAGTGCCCTCCGCCATACACCGTTGGGTGGCTTGTGGAGTATAAATGTAGATGTAGATGTAGATTTCCCTCCAGTGCGTACAAGACGGAGATGTTCAAACGTATCCATATGAGCCGTTCCATTGGTTTTGGTAAGCTGACTTAGGTTTTTCTTATACTTCTTGGCACCTGTGGTTTTCGGTGAAAAGGCGAGCAGCAGAGTGCTTTGTTTTATCAGCTAGAGTGCGAAGTCCCCTTTTCGGGGATTTATATGCCCTGCCCAGAAAAATTGTCGGGAGCCCATCTCTTTAAGATTTATCCCATAATTTCCATGTACGCAAATTTTTTTAAAGACCTTAGACATAGATCTTAAAGTGGGAGACTTACGTACCATACAATATAATAGGAAAATTTATAACAAAAACAATCTTTCTTTTAAATACCGAAGTGTACTCCAATAAAACAATGATTATGATCCTTATTTCAGGAAACAGAGAGACAATGAATAACGCTTTGTGAAACTAATGATTACTTCTTATTTTGACCAACAGAGTTACTCTCCTGTCTTCCACATGTGTGTAGTGAACTCAAATGCGATCTGAAGCTTACGTGCACCCACGAATTCCTGACGGTAAGAACGACTGGAAGTTAAGTGACTTCTTTTTCGAAAATCCTGCACTCGACTCATTTGTTCTCATCATGAGACTGGCAGTCGTATCGAATCCCTCAAGTGTGGGGCAAACTGATCTATTTCGTCGGTGCTGTCTGCAACGCTCACCGTGAATTCTCCTACTCTGTGATCAAAGGCACTGACGTCATGTGGCTCAGAAAAAAAGAAACCGAGGGCAAATCGCGATAGCACCAGCTGCGTGCTCTGCTCGTCTGCTGATCTGCGCTGCTGTCCACCTCTAATCATCAAGTCCGCAATCGGACCTCTGTCTCCTCTCTGGCTGGTCTGCGTCCGAACATCTGACTGCTGCCGCCAACGGTCAGCGACCGAATCCTCTCAAAATGCCTTCCTTTCTTCTCTGGTCTGCGCTCTGTTTCTCGCCGAACCGTTTCTTTGCCCAGCAGAAAAATTGCAAAAGCACTTCAGTTCGGTAGGGAGGCATCCCTCCAGACCAGAGTCCCGCCAGGAACTGCGCTTTGCCTTCAGACAGCTTTTTGTCTTCTTACAGCGCTCCCTTACTGTTAAGAAACACGTGTCCTCGATCAGTGCGCATGACGTCTCATTCAAACACTCTATAGTTGAATTCTTTTATCTTGGCGGCTCGCGCATGCCCACCCAGACGCGGGAGATCGCTGCGTTGCCAGTTGCACACGACGCACGCGCCAATAGAAGCAGCGCCATAGTATAGCATAGTTCGCAAGCTTACGTGTAGGGGGGAGCGCGCAGTTCATGAAGTAAAGCCACCACGGCCGCATTAACCCTTTCGCTGCTACAAAAACGTGCTCCCTGCATTCCGCGCTGTGCGAGATTTTGTCACTGCACTGCTCGCCTGTGCAGACACATCGTGTTCCGACTGCTTTGACACTCTTATCAATCGATTCCACAAAAACTATTTGGCCCAAAAATTAGATTTTTACACATCTTCTTGACTGATACCTTCCCCCCATAAATGACTTAATTTTGTTTCGATGTTCAACGCAGTTATTATGCAGCATTAAATATAGTAAACCATTGCACGAAATTTTGAAGAGTTTGCAGAGGTAAAAGTCCATAGAGTATACTTTCCGTATGGTCGATTTTAGTTGCCACAATGTTGAGAATGAAATGGGGACAAGATACCTAAATTTCATATAAAATTTACTGTGTAACAATAGCTCATTTAAGTACCACATAGGTGTCGTATGTAATATTGAGAAATATTCCGTCTTTCGCGACTGTAACAAAAGTTTTATTTACACTGAGCACGTTTGGCTTTATTTTAAAGGACTTAAATCAATCAAAAGGAAGTAGACAAAATACATTAAACAAAACTGTGGACTTACAAAAACATTAGGACCTGAATATACTGTCTATCAGTGAAGTGCTCTGAGCTATGTCAAATATAATTTTTGTGTATGGCACACACAAACATCATTTATTTGCTAAAACACTAATCTGCCAACACAAACGTTGAATATTGTGTTACCGCAGCACAAAACTACGAAAGGTGACTTGGCAATGGAGGAGACAAAATACTGTCCACTGAAGATGCTTCAAAAGAGAGAAACGCGTCTGGTCTAAATAAGTCCCTTATTACAGTTGCAGAAGAGGAATATATTTCAGTACCATTGGTAAAACTGCGACTGTGGAACAAAAACAAGAAAGAGAACCTGAGTACCATTGTGTATGTGCCTTACCTTTCCTTGATTGAAGTGCTTTAAAATAAAGCGAAACACGTCCGGTGTAAATAATACTTTTATTACAGTCGCGAAAGACGGAATATTCCTCAATATTACATACGACACCTATGTCGTACTTAAATTAAATGAGATATTGTTATACAGTAAATTTTATATGAAATTTAGGTATCTTGTCCACATTTCATTCTCGACATTATGGAAACTAAAATCGACCATACGGAAAGTATACGCTATGGACTTCTACCTCTGCAAACTCTTCAAAATTTCGTGCAATGATTTACTACATTTAATGCTGCATAATAACTGCGTTGAACATCGAAACAAAATTAAGTCATTTATGGGGGGAAGGTATCAGTCAAGAAGACGTGTAAAAATCAAATTTTTGGGCCAAATAGTTTTTGTGAAATCGAATGATAAGTGTGTCAAGGCAGTGGGAACACCATGTGTCTGCACAGGCGAGCAGTGCAGTGATGATAAAATCGCGCACAGCCGGGAATGTGGGGAGCACGTGTCTGCAGCAGCGAAAGGGTTAATAAAGAGACAAAGCACTAGAAATTTCAAAAAATTGCATTCAAACGAATATAATTCGTGATGTAAGGCACTTCGATATTGTTTTTAAATAATGAAAATTTTAAGCAGCATACAAGGTTTGAACTCTTCACCTTTAGCATAGCAGCCCAACACCTTCACCGTTACACCAACACACCTCCTCTGACTACATAACGCCATGATGACTATAACACGGCATGCAAAATACTGACAAACACTGTTGGTATGACTATGAATTACTCACGCTTCGTCGAAGTACAATAGGAAATAAACAATTACCGCTGTTCTTCATTGCGAAAAAGCGGTTAGTGAGATTGATACAAACACCTTTCCTTGCTATCGCCTGAATTAGGAGTCTTATTGCTTGTTTGGTTTAATTAATTAATAGAATATGAAGCAACTGGTATAAAGAATGCTTTTTCCAAACTTCCTATAAAAGAAAGTCTGCTATCAAGACATTGCTTTTGTTCTATTACTTAATTTATGACTGAACGTTTCTAAAACTGAAGACGTCCTGCTATGCACTGCAGTCGAGCTCTGGCAACGTCGTTCTCTGTTCATTGGCTGACTGTGTCTTGTGACGTCAGATGCGCAGAACGAACCTAAACTCGGCCGCCAACATAAATGACGCGCACTTTAGTAGCGCGCCTTTCCTCTCACCGCGCTAGCCTCCCATCTGAGGGCTGCTCATGAGGCTGGCCCATTACTTTGTTAGCCGCGTGTTTCCGAAAGCACTCGATGGCCATCTCCAAAGCCAGTCTGCAAAAACATGCAGATACAAGCCTGGGCTACTTGTTGTGGCATGCAGCCAGAGGCTGTAAACCTGGACAAGCCTAGTGGGCACCCGAGGTGGCTCAGTGAGTCCTGTTCTATAAATTCGCCCTCTCACCCTCCAGTTTCATCGCACAGTGCCGCTCTCGTAGCATTTCCTCTTTCGCCATTCTCAGCTCCGTTACACTGTGTCTTCTTACAACAGCAAACACACTGAAAACGATTGAGTCCTTCACCACTTAAGAGGAAATAGCGCTTACATAGGACACCACACTGCCAATAACATGCGGTACATGCTCATTAACGAAGCGTTCATAGCAAACCCCACGTTCTCCTTCTTTAGATCATTGAATAGCTGGCAGTATGAAAAAGAAACAAGCATAAAAAATTGCCTGCCGCATTTCGAGAGGCTTTTCAATACTCAGAACTTGTAATTTTGTAATTTATGCCTCACGCACCTATATGTTTATTAAGAGTCTATTTACTGCTACATTCATGTTTATTATTATTATCACGCCTCAAAAATGAGATCAACAGGAAGTGCAAAAGGGCTAAGCAGGGATGACTAGAGGACAAATGTAAGGATGTAGAGGCTTGTCTCACTAGGGGTAAGATAGATACTGCCTACAGGAAAATTAAAGAGACCTTTGGAGAGAAGAGAACCACTTGTATGAATATCAAGAGCTCAGATGGCAACCCAGTTCTAAGCAAAGAAGGGAAGCCAGAAAGGTGGAAGGAGTATATAGAGGGTTTATACAAGGGCGATGTACTTGAGGGCAATATTATGGAAACGGAAGAGGATGTAGATGAAGATGAAATGGGAGATACGATACTGCGTGAAGAGTTTGACAGAGCACTGAAAGACCTGAGTCGAAAAAAGGCCCCGGGAGTAGACAACATTCCATTAGAGCTACTGACGGCCGTGGGAGAGCCAGTCCTGACAAAACTCTACCATCTGGTGAGCAAGATGTATGAGACAGGCGATATACCCTCAGACTTCAAGAAGAATATAATAATTCCAATCCCAAAGAAAGCAGGTGTTGACAGATGTGAAAATTACCGAACTATCAGTTTAATAAGTCACAGCTGCAAAATACTAACGCGAATTCTTTACAGACGAATGGAAAAACTGGTAGAAGCGGACCTCGGGGAAGATCAATTTGGATTCCGTAGAAATGTTGGAACACGTGAGGCAATACTAACCTTACGACTTATCTTACAAGAAAGATTAAGAAAAGGCAAACCTACGTTTCTAGCATTTGTAGACTTAGAGAAAGCTTTTCACAATGTTAACTGGAACACTCTCTTTCAAATTCTTAAGGTGGCAGGGGTAAAATACAGGGAGCGAAAGGCTATTTACAATTTGTACAGAAACCAGATGGCAGTTATAAGAGTAGAGGGGCATGAAAGGGAAGCAGTGGTTGGGAAAGGAGTGAGACAGGGTTGTAGCCTGTCCCCGATGTTATTCAATCTGTATATTGAGCAAGCAGTAAAGGAAACAAAAGAAAAATTCGGAGTAGGTATTAAAATTCATGGAGAAGAAGTAAAAACTTTGAGGTTCGCCGATGATATTGTAATTCTGTCAGAGACAGCAAAGGACTTGGAAGAGCAGTTGAACGGAATGGACAGTGTCTTGAAAGGTGGGTATAAAATGAACATCAACAAAAGCAAAACGAGGATAATGGAATGTAGTCAAATTAAATCGCGTGATGCTGAGGGAGTTAGATTAGGAAATGAGACACTTAAAGTAGTAAAGGAGTTTTGCTATTTAGGGAGTAAAATAACTGATGATGGTCGAAGTAGAGAGGATATAAAATGTAGACTGGCAATGGAAAGGAAATCGTTTCTGAAGAAGAGAAATTTGTTAACGTCGAGCATAGATTTAAGTGTCAGGAAGTCGTTTCTGAAAGTATTTGTATGGAGTGTAGCCATGTATGGAAGTGAAACATGGACGATAACTAGTTTGGACAAGAAGAGAATAGAAGCTTTCGAAATGTGGTGCTACAGAAGAATGCTGAAGATAAGGTGGGTAGATCACGTAACTAATGAGGAGGTACTGAATAGGATTGGCGAGAAGAGAAGTTTGTGGCACAACTTGACTAGAAGAAGGGATCGGTTGGTAGGACATGTTTTGAGGCATCAAGGGATCACAAATTTAGCATTGGAGGGCAGCGTGGAGGGTAAAAATCGTAGAGGGAGGCCAAGAGATGAATACACTAGGCAGATTCAGAAGGATGTAGGTTGCAGTAAGTACTGGGAGATGAAGAAACTTGCACAGGATAGAGTAGCATGGAGAGCTGCATCAAATCAGTCTCAGGACAGAAGACCACAACAACAACAACATGTGTCTGTGCAATGTTTGTGTGTTTCCTGTTCCACTCCTCCTCTTTTCTGCTTGTTCAAAATGTTCAAATGTGTGTGAAATCTTATGAGACTTAACTGCTAAGGTCATCAGTCCCTAAGCTTACACACTACTTAACGTAAATTATCCTAAGGACAAACACACACACACACACACACATGCCCGAGGGAGGACTCGTACCTCCCCCGGGACCAGCCGCACAGTCCATGACTGCAGTGCCTGAGACCGCTCGGCTAATCCCGCGCGGCTTTTCTGCTAGAGAAATTGTGTTTGTAAGAATTCAAAATGATTTGGTTCACGAGCACGGTTTCTTTGGAAGTTAGTGGCTGGTTGCTCAACTTTTGTGCAGAGTTTGGGTAGGGCAATGCTGGGTCAAAGAGACATTGATGACCACTGCTCAACAGCTATTATGTAGGTTGGCACAGGAGCTGGCAAGTATTTTCTCCGACTATTTCCAGCGGTAGCTGGAGACTCCAGTCCGGCAGTGTGGAACCTCACTGTACTCTGTGGCTCCAGTTAGTCAAGGCAATCTTTCAGATCGTTTCCAGTAACATTAGTGATAAAATTGGAATATTTAAAACTTTGCTTAGCTTCAGGATCTAACGTATGTCTTCAACGTGTAAACATCGAAAATCATGCCGGATAATTCAATTCAGTTAGGGAATGGTATAATTTTTATTGATGTCTCTGCTATACTGCAACTTAATACGGGAGAGTGTTATAGCTGAGCTATGTCTAAATTCGGTTAATTTGTATTTCTTATGCGTGAATTCCGTTTTCAGTTTTCTATACGTTCGAGCTGGAATTCTTCTTTTGCCTTTCGTTCTATTTAATTTTCGAGTGTTCCGTGTTTCTTGTAGGGTACAGGATTGTGTGATCCCACCCACGTGTTTCTCATATGGCGCACTGAGCCTTCAGCTCGGTAATCCATTTTCCTTTACTGTATCCTTTTAGTTGTCTTCCGTGTGAATATAATTTCATTTAATAAAAATTTTTTTCATGAGTTCAGTTTTTTGCATTGTGTTTCCTGTCTGAGTTAGAGAATATGTTGTATTCTCGACCTGTGGTAAGCTTTTTGTCTTGCTCTGAATACTAAATTCATCTTCTTGGTAAATGTGTATCATTCTTGTGAAATTTGTCGAGAGATGTTTCTCCTCTCGGTTTCTGAAGTAGAAGCTTGTCCTTACTGAGCTGTATAGTTGTTAGTGTACTCAAGTCCGTGGTTTAATCTGGATTAGGATATGTCTTGTGCCAAAGTACCTTTATTTCAGACGCTACTGTATTTATCATATTTCTGAACTTGGGAATTTGTATGTAAGTTACTGGTTTTGCCGTTGACAGTTAAACCAGTAACTCTCGGGCCCAGTGATTAGGTCTGGTATATTGAAATCATTATTAGCCTCTCTGTGTGGACACTTATTTCAAATGCACTCATGCGTTTCCATTGAAAAATCCTTTCCTTCAATTATCCTACTTATTTTTCACGTGTTACGGTATAAATTCATGAACAGTGTAGTGAATTGTGTAATAAGTATCAGGCCCCAGCATTATCTTCCAGCTGTAATATTTATTTGGCATCTTTTGTATTTTATGGCAATCTAACCAGATAACAAATGATCAGTTAATTATTAAGTGTAACGCTAACATAATTTCATGCAAACTACACTAATGTATCAGCCTGGGCTTCATCAAATCCATCTGGTGTGGTTCCTTGCGCAAACTTCACAGGTTAATTTATATTAATATGGCTATCAGGCCGCAGATAACAGGCAGAAAACCATGATGCTCCAGCTGTGTTAGCTATCTACTTATCAGTCCCCTCAAAAGAAACTATTTGTATTTTAGTCTAGCGTCTTATGTATTTTGACAGAAGAATCTCTGCTCTGCTTTTGATTAAATGGTAATTTAGAGAAATTTCATTTTAAATTTTAACTGAATTAATTATTCACCAACCTATCAATTAGTTTAACTGGAGCTAATTCAGAGTAAAAGAGCATCAAATTCTCTTTCGTTTTGACCATTGAGTTGAAAGCGAAAACTAAGTAGGAATCAGTCAATATTTCGACTTCAGTGTCGGACATTTTCGCAATGTCTGGTGATGAAAAACTGTGGGAACAACCCAGTACGCTGTTATGTATTGTTGATGTACTACTTTTCCCACACAGCAGTGCCATGTTAGGCACCTCAATTACTTTAGATAAGTTTTGTGGTTATGTATGTGCTACGAAATTGTAAATAATAGATCTACCTCGACTAAAAATAATGTTATCAGAAAGAGGCGTAGTGACTTGTAAAAATATAGACAGACGAAGAGAGAGTGAGAGAGACAGACAGACAGAAGGCAGGCGGGCAAGTAGATGGAGAATAAAGATACAGACAAACAAGGAAAATACAACAAGCGTGAAATGAAAAAAAAAAAACAACATAGAAATGAGTAAACGAGTTGAAGACTGCTAGCTACGATGGAGGATTAATGTACAGAATTACATCAGGCTATTTATTTGTAGGTTACAAAAAATGTGCCCAACGGAATATTTTCTTTAACTCTCACAGCGTAACTTCACTAGCGCCAAAAGCAACTTCTTCATTATCTCGCCATAAACTAAAAACACAGTAATAAGAGTAAGATTGAGATGCGGATACCTGAAGCTTCACGAGCAGTCTGAAGAGTCAGTGCAAGAGCTGCAGATCATGACATGAGAGTAACTCAGACCTCAACTGAAATCGGGCATTGAAATAAATCCAGTGACGACAAATGAATATTTTTGCCAGACGGGAATTTGAAACTGGAATTTCCCGCTTTATGCAAGGGGTCGCCTTAACTGCTTCCGCTATCTCTCGTCCAGCCAAAATTCCCAACTTGTCACATACTGGGCGTGTAGTATCCACTGTCCACTATCCGCACTGCTGGCAGTTTAACCAGAAGCCTGCACGAGTTCTGACATATTGTACATCCACACTGAAGTTATCATTATTCACTGTCCGGTGCATATATTATTATATGTGTAGTGTCTGTTCAACGGCTAAAATAAATTTGGAAAGGCCGGTGGATGGGAAAAGACCTCAAGGAAGACCTTGAAACCGAGGGATGAACATGATTAAGGCTGATCTAGTCACCAGAGGATGGACAATGGATAATGTTCTCCGTGAACAGGTGTATTTGGACAGGACGAAGTGGAAGAGGGAATCTGTACCAGGGAAACTGGAACTGTTAGATGATGACGATGAATGTCTGTTCTTTTGGATGTGTCCGAAAGAACAGACACCACCTCCTGCTTCAGTGGATGTATAGAATTTGCCAGAAAAATGTATACACTCTTTGTCAGGCTGTATCGAGATATCGATATTGTCGTTCGATTTGAGTTACGAGTGTGTTGTAGTATGGTCTTTGGCGCAACAGATGTTAGTACTTTCATCTCGGTATTGAGAGAACAAGATGGCTGGAGCACGCTTGTCATTCGAGCAACGAAAATGTAATGTGAAGTGGTTTTTCAAGTTTGATAATGCCGTTGAAATGCAACGTCAATGGAGGCAGGAGATTGAAACAGAGCCGCCAACCCGCCTAACAATTAAACGCATCATTGTCAAGTTGGAATTTCATGAAACGATTTGTGATATTCACAAAGGAGGTTCAGGAAGACAGCATACATCTGCAAGTCCTGCTTCGTCGGCTCCCGTATTGGAGAAGTTTGTTAATTCTCCACAGGAGTTTGCTACGCAATGTGCACATGAAGCGGGGTTATAAGTACAAGTGTACTTCTTTTCATGAAATTTCAATATATATAGGTAAACGGTTTCGGTTCTGGCATTTTCCAACCAGTACTGCAACCAAGAATTTATATCCAGCAAAGTACTGAATATTTTCTGTAAGTACTCCGCAAATGTAGAGACTGTATAACGCATTTACATTAAATATTCGGGATGATTGCTAAAAGTATTGGCTACCTGCTTTTGCAAGCCCTAACTTGTCAGGACGAACATTTCGCTTAATGGTCGAATAGGAAGGCTTTTTAATCCAGAAGGCAAACTGCAGAACACTGTTCAACATCACACACAGACTGGCACCTTTTACTGTACGTATGTTTTTAACACTGCATGTTTACATTTAATCTAAATGTGATGGATTTCATATTGTTGTACCCTTAGTCCTTTTGTAGAGGTGTGCTGGTTTAGCAAATTAATGGCTGCCTACCAGTTTACACCAAAACTGAACCTAGCTATTCTGTTCCACATTTCCACATCGTTGCAGAATTTGTATGTAGTAATAGAAGTCTGTCCCTGGTATATATATATATATATATATATATATATATATATATATATATATATATATATATATAAATGGGTGAGTCACCTAACATTACCGCTGGATATATTTCGTAAACCACATCAAATACTGACGAATCGATTCCACAGACCGAACGTGAGGAGAGGGGCTAGTGTAATTGGTTAATACAAACCGTAAAAAAATGCACGGAAGTATTTTTTTAACACAAACCTACGTTTTTTTAAATGGAACCCCGTTAGTTTTGTTAGCACATCTGAACATATAAACAAATACGTAATCAGTTCCGTTTGTTGAATTGTAAAATGTTAATAATATCCGGAGATATTGTAACCTAAAGTTGACGCTTGAGTACCACTCGTCCGCTGTTCGATCGTGTGTATCGGAGAGCACCGAATTACATAAGGATCCAAAGGGAACGGTGATGGACCTTAGGTACAGAAGGGACTGGAACAGCACATTACGTCCACATGCTAACACCTTTTTATTGGTCTTTTTCACTGACGTACATGTACATTACCATGAGGGGTGAGGTACACGTACACACGTGGTTTCCGTTTTCAATTACGGAGTGGAATAGAGTGTGTTCCGACATGTCAGGCCAATAGATGTTCAATGTGGTGGCCATTATTTGCTGCACACAATTGCAATCTCTGGCGTAATGAATGTCGTACACGCCGCAGTACATCTGGTGTAATGTCGCCGCAGGCTGCCACAATACGTTGTTTCACATCCTCTGGGGTTGTAGGCACATCACGGTACACATTCTCCTCTAACGTAGCCCACAGAAAGAAGTCCAGAGGTGTAAGATCAGGAGAACGGGCTGGCCAATTTATGCGTCCTCCACGTCCTATGAAACGCCCGTCGAACGTGTACCTCACCCCTCATGGTAATGTACATGTGCGTCAGTGAAAAAGACCAATAAAATGGTGTTGGCATGTGGACGTAATGTGCTGTTCCAGTCTCTTCTGTACCTAAGGTCCATTACCGTTCCCTTTGGATCCCTACGTAATTCGGTGCTCTCCGATACACACGATCGAACAGCGGACGAGTGGTACTCAAGCGTCAACTTTAGGTTACAATATCTCCGGATGTAATTAACATTTTGCAATACAACAAACGGCACTTATTACGTATTTGTTTATATGTTCAGATGCGCTAGCAAAACTAACGGGGTTCCATTTAAAAAAACGTAGGTTTGTGTTAAAAACATACTTCTGTGCATTTTTTTACGGTTTGTATTAACCAATTACACTAGCCCCTCTCCTCACGTTCGGTCTGTGGAATCTATTCGTCAGTATTTGATGTGGTTTACGAAATATATCCAGCGGTAATGTTAGGTGACTCACCCTGTATATACTGAAATAAATCAATGGTAACAGGTAAAAAATAGTGCCAAACCAAAACTTGGACATGGATCTGTTGCAGGCAGTGGCGTAAACCTGCCTCGGCCATACGAGTATGCTTCCCATCCAATCCACATCTCCAGGCTCTTACACACTTCTAGCATAGTGTCACCTACTCATGAACCACTCACTCGACATTTTGGATTTCCACAAGAGACTGGGCTTGGTGTGTATCCACTCCAAAGGAGTGTTCCGCACTCCTAAACATCCCTAGGTCCACTGTTTCCGATGTGAGAGTGAAGTGGAAACGTGAAAGGACACCTACAGCACAGGTCGACCTCGTATGTAGACTGACAGGGACCGCCGACAGTTGAAGAGGGTCGTAATGTGTAATAGGCAGACATCTATCCAGACCATCACACAGGAATTCCAAACTGCATCAGGATCCACTGCAACTATTATGACAGTTAGGCGAGAGGTGAGAAAACTTGGATTTCATGATCCCGCAGCAGCTCAAAAGCCACACATCACGCCCGTAAATGACAGAGTACGCCTCGCTCGGTATAAAAACAGTGGACGATTTAACAGTGGAAAAACGTTATGTGGAGTGACGAATAACGGAACACAATGTGGCGATCCTGCCGACTTCGTGCCAGGCCTCTCCGACCGACGTCGGTATCTCTCTGCAGTGCAGCACTCCGTGAAGAACGGGCTGCCATTCCCCGAGAAACCTTCCAGCACCTGATTGAACGTATGCCTGCGAGAGTGGAAGCTATCATCAAGGCTAAGAACGGTCCGACACCATAGTGAATTCCAACATTACCGATGGAGGGCGCCACGAACTTGTTAGTCATTTTCAGCCAGGTGTCTGGATACTTTTGATCACAATGTATATTCGATTTGTTAGCCTAGTGCTCTAATGTTATGCTGTAACAGATAATATTTTATGTGTAAATGCAAACAATTCCACCATGCCGTACTAATCCTAACATAAATTTTCAGAAAAAAATTCTGTTATGTGCAAAAAATATGGAATTATTTCATCAGCCTGGGCTACTTACCAGATTGTGTTAATTGATGTGGGGTGTAATTATCATGAGAAAATATGTCATGGAAGCCTATTTTTTTTTAACCAGGGGGTGATACACCAGTCCAGCGTTTACATACAAAATATATATAACTACAACCAACAATTACCGAAATGGTAGATAATTCTGCACACAGTCGCAGATTCGATGTGGTTCGTGTGTATCGTGATGCAGCGCCATCTCAAAGGCATATTACGATCAACTGTTTTGCACTTTGCGTACATATCGAAGTCTCTCCAAATTGAACAATAGAATTAGTTCTCATATAAATGTCCTACCACTTATAGTTTATGTGATTTGCATATCGCTAAATTGGAATGAGAACGCACAGAGTCAAGTCTAGTACCACCCATGTGTGCTACTTGACACTCATTGTCAAGACTAATGCCACGTGGCGCGGCTGGCGAATCGAAAGACAGGCAGAAAATGAAGCACCTTGTAAAATGCATTCAGGCTGCAAGAAGTTCTGGAGTTTTACAGTCTCTATGTTAATTTACAGTTATGCATTAAGACGTGGTGCTCACGCATAATGGTTGCAGAGCCCTCGTTAATTCAATATACCAGGGGAAAAGGAACGTTATTTTTACTTATCCGGGTAGCTCAGCTGCTAGTTTTGGTAGGCGAGCTGACTGTCCCATTTTTTTCTGTAGGCATTGCTTTAGTGTGCGAGGATGATAAAGATGGTTGGTGGTTGTGATTACAGAGAATTCATCAACTCTTTGGCCAGTAGTAAAAGTTGTCGTTTCTTTATAGTGAAGTCTGTGTCCCTAATCGTACTACGTTAAAGTTGGTTGGCTAATTCTACCATTTCTTACGCTTTCGTTTTGGTCTGTTCCACCACCTTTTTACTGCTGATTACACTTGACAATTGTGACATAATTCAGACGTGGAAGGCTTTCCGATACAATCAATTTTATGCGCGACTGTACACATAAAACTCAACCGTCTCCCTAACAGATATGTGATGGTGAATAACGATAATATAGTTGGAACTGACTGTTTCAAGTGGATGAACTCCAACTGCAGAGTAAAAATATATTATAAACTATGTCAAATCAAAAGCCCAGGAGTGAACTAAGTCATCTCTAGGCATGTGTTTGATCCTGTGCTATAAAGTGTAAATGTTTGTTTAAACGCTGTAAAACAGTGTTTATAACGTGCTTATATGTGCTGTCAGCTAACAAATGACGTACAGAACAGTTGATGAATCAGAAGCGCTATATTAAGGTAAAAGAAACATATTCCTCTTACCACAATTCCCATAAGCATTGTTATTCCAGTGGTGCTGCCTTTCGTATGCACGTAATTTTGTGTTACACCATCTCTAAAACTCCTGTAATAGTCAATACTTTTAACAATGACCGACCCGGTAGAAATACATGTGTTTAGGACATGCTGAGACTTGCAGAAATGCGAGTTCAATCGAATATTTAATGTAGAGGAGGCAGTACAAGTCATGTTTCCTCATAGCAATGGTTTTGATTCTGAAAACCACATCCTAATCCTTTCACCAAAGAGCACAGACCTAGAACGGAGAACAAACAGCTTGAGAGTAATGGAGCCCTACAACTGTTGGCTTAGAGCAACAGCACATATTTAACAAATTTAGATAGTGCTGTTTGGGCGAAAACCTACGCTTAAGGTCAGGCAGATAATTATTTACACTGTATGCATCTTTTAATGCATTTACACAGTAGGCAGGAGTAATGTCATTGCCCAATTGCTGGATACTGCTGTCTGCGATTCTGGGAAAAGCTGATGCTGATATCATCAATCCCAGGAAAGTTGATGCTGCTGTCAGCGAAAATTCTTTCACATATTGGCAGTTTATTGTTGTATATCAACAACTGCACGAGTCAGCGTAATTTAGCAGATTATCTGGATAGGGACGAAGCTGCACAGTACTAACTCTGTTATTTGAAGAAGCTGTCCTGCAGCACACGGAGTGGGATCCTTACATCAGCTCTCATGCCATTATGCGTGACTAGGGGGTTAATCAGATGAATGTAAGAAACGTCCTTCATGAGCAGCTGTTACATCCATTTCACTTACTAGATGTGCACAACTTGAAACCAGATGACTTTCCACTCAGAGCATAGTTTTCGCAATGGTACTTACAAGAGTGTCGAATGCATTCTACATTTCCACCCTCCTTGCAGTTCCCGGGCAGCATCTACAGTTCGCGTCCCTGGAGTGAGTTTAAGCCCATGCAACATTTATTCACGCTCATCACGTCAGTTCAATGTGAAATTTTGGCAGGAGTTGTCGGTGATTGTTTCGTTGGGTTATACTTCCCAGCTAGGCCAATAAATGGCTCGCACTATTATAGTTTCCTAGCCAGAGAAGTGCCAGAACTTCTGAATGACGTGCCAGTCGCTACAAGACAGCGTCATGTGTGTCGATACGTGTACCGAAAGTTTCCGGAAAGTGGATTGTCAGAGGTTGTACGATACCATGCACTACTCCATCAACAAATTTGATACCTCCGGACGTTTCTGTGTGGGGAGAGATGCGAAACGTTGTTTACAAAACCCCTGTCGAATTAGGGGAGGATGTGGTTGCCCAGATAGCAGTAGGAAAATGGTGTCTCACATTAAAACACATTACAGAAAGTGTTTTCAGCGTTTCATGCTACCTCCCAGAGATTGTTGGTTTAATTAATTTTCATCCGGAGAAAACACCCTCTGCCAGTTTAAAAAATCCTCACCGGAAAATATGACATTATAAAAATATTTGTTTTTGTGTCCAGTGCAATCTCAGAGTTTGTAGGTTTAATTAACTTTCACCCCATATATGTATGTGTGTGAAGGCTTGATGTGGAAGACAGTGTAAAGAATGAAATAGACTCCCTTCGGACTACGGGCTACAGAACATTAATTTTCTGCCTTGGACAAATATGGTGTTCAAATTCACATTCCATCAATTCCGCTTTTCACTGGAAACTGTTTTTATGATTTTCTGTGGTTACTGAAATGAAATCTGTAGATATTTATACAACGTTATTCGCCGACAGTTACCCAACATTTTTCTGTACGAAAATTACAGGTTAAATGCAAATCCCGGTAGTTCCTCTGGCATGAGAGATGCGATAAAGACTTTTACTTTAGCCGCCGCGCGGGATTAGCCGAGTGGTCTAGGGCGTTGCAGTCATGGACTGTGCGGCTGGTCCCGGCGGAGGTTCGAGTCCTCCCTCTGGCATGGGTGTGTGTGTGTTTGTCCTTAGGATAACTTAGGTTAAGTAGCGTGTAAGCTTAGGGACTGATGACCTTAGCAGTTAAGTCCCGTAAGATTTCACACACATTTGAACATTTTTTTTACTTTAGCCAGTAAGTTGTAGACATGTAGGCCACACTAAGGAGGACTTCAGGAACATTTTTAACAGATACCTTATCACTGGGTTTTCTGAGTTCACGTCACTTAGAATTAGGATAGGAGATGAGGTATTTTTTACCGTCTATAATATAACATACAGTCACCAGTAATCTTTATTTTACAATTGTTGTTGCGTACTTTGCCCAAATGAACAGGTACTCGTCTACATTCAGCTTCTTCTTTCTTCTTATAGACAAATGAAAGGGCATGTCTGGAACCAAGGTACCAAAGGAAACCTTCGCTAGTAGTACTGTACTCTCCGCTATACTGCAAGGCTTCCAAGCCAAAATGTTTGCATCAGGTAAAGCTTCAAGGCCACCATAGTCTGCATGGTCGCCCCATACAACAGCCAAGGTCAACCGTGTACTACCTCCAAACACAGCTGACACATCACACGTGAACTGCATTCTCAGTCCATGAAAGACATTTGGACCACCAATAAGCTGCTGCTTATTGAATTGGCCAGCAAGATCAGTGTGTATTGCCTTCAAAGACTTGTACACAGGAAGACTGCGCCGCCAACGGCGATGATAACCACGTCGCACAGGCATGCTTAAACTGAAAAAAGATCTCGTTTGCCAGTAATATGCCCGAAAACATGAAGCGAAAACTTTCTTTGGTCTGTGTAATAAGAAGCTTATTCCGGTAATTTATAAGCAAATGAATTTTTCAGACAGTTGGAACTCAATATTACGAAACGACCATCGTTTTGTTTCGAAATGTCAAAAAGGTTCAGTAGCCGAAACATCGACGAATTGGTACTACGAGTTTATCGAAGCGAAGCGAGTGATTTCCACTCGTTCAAGAGAAAGAGAGAAAATAAGACCCGAACCTTCTACAAATCTGATGTTGCGTAAGACCACGTGATATTTTGTAAAGAACGTATTTTAGATCACTCCGCTACTCTGCCAGTACGTATCCTCCTGAAGAAGGTGCTAGTTTTAGACGTTGATACATTGCTTAAAAAAGGTACGGTGTCGTTGGTAAAGAGAATAATGACCTCAAGTTTCATCGTCGTATCGTTGCATCAGCTGCAGAACGTGATGACGGGAAGAAAGGTGAAGAGAATCTCTGTGAAACCGAGGATGAATCTAAAGATTTGCGTATTTTACGAGGGTGAGTCAAATGAAAACCTTAAATATTTTAAAAAATATTATTTATTGTGCAGAGGTGGTACAAACCTGTATCACCTTTCAACATAATGTCCCCCACGCTCAATGCAAGTCCTCCAGTGCTTACAAAGTGCATAAATTCCTTTAGAAAAAAGTTCTTTTGGTAGTCCGGGCAACCACTCATGCACCGCGTGGCGTACTTGTTCATCATAACGGAACTTCTTTCCTCCCATTGCGTCTTTGAGTGGTCCAAACATATGGAAATCACTTGGGGCAAGGTCTGGTGAGTATGGTGTATGAGGAAGACACTCAAAATGCAGGTCTGTGATATTTGTAACTGTTGTACGGACAGTGTGGGCCGGCCGGAGTGGCCGAGCGGTTCTAGGCGCTATAGTATGGAACCGCGCGACCGTTACGGTCGCAGGTTCGAATCCTGCCTCGGGCATGGATGTGTGTGATGTCCTCAGAGCCATTTGAATCATTTTTGAAATACTTTAGACTTTGTAGCCACAAATAGGCCGGACCTTATCGACAATGTCAGTACAGAAACGGGAATTAGTGACCATGACGTCATTATAGCAGCTATGATTACGAAAGTTAATAAATCAATCAAGAGGGCTAGGAGAGTGTTTCTGAGAGACAGAGCGGATAAGCAGATACTACCATCTCAGATAGACAGTAAATTGGCATCACATAGTTCCAGTACGATCGATGCAGAGGAATTATGGGCAAAGCTTAAGCAGATTGTAAATCGTGGTCTGTAGACTTACGAGCCTAGTAAGTCGATAAAAGACGGAAAAGACCCGCCATGGTTTAATAACGAAATTCGGAGGATGCTGAGAAAACAGAGGCTGTTGTACTCTAGCTTTAAAAGGGGACGCACAAATGATGACAAGCGAAGGCCAGCAGAGATTCGTGTGGCTGTGAAAAGATCTATGTGCGAAGTATACAACAACCAACACCGTCACACCCTAGCAAAAGATCCCGGCAGAAAACGCGAGAAAATTCTGGTCGCATGTAAAATTGCTAAGCGGGTCTAAAGCTTTCATTCAGTCTCTTGTTCACCAGTCTGGTGTGACAGCCGAAGTTTTCAGTTTCATGTTCAGGAAATCGTTCACACAGGAGAACCGTACAAACATACCGTCATTTCGCCATCGGCCAGACTCCCGTGTGGACGACATAGAAATAAGCTTTCCTGGCAAAGAGAAACAACTGAAAGATTTGAAAGCAAATAAATCACCAGATCCAGCCCCTTTTCTAGCTTGAATTTATCGTGAATCACTGGCCCAGCACAAAGTCCCAAGAGACTGGAAAAAAGCGCAGGTGACTCCAGTACGAAAGAAAGATAAAAGAACGGATCAGAAAAATTACCGACCAGTATCCCTTGCTTGTTTTGCTGCAGATTCCTTGAACACACTCTCAGTTCGAATATAATGAACGCTCGTGCGAAACTCAGCTTGCCCTTTTCTCACATGATATACTGAGAACTATGGATGAAGGCCAGCAGGCGTATTTCTAGACTTATAGAAAGCATTTGACACGGTACCCCATTGCACGCTGTTAACGAAGGCACGAGCATGCCGAATAAGTTCACAGACTTCTTAAGTAATAGAACCCAGTATGTCGTCCTCGACGGCTAGTGTTCATCAGAGAACTCAAATGGGAATTCCTGGAGGTAAGGTGACGTTCTTTTCGAGAAACTCTGTTGATAAAATTTATACAACCCGCATTTGAAACTGACTGCTTTTGATGTACGGTGTTATTTCAAAATTTTCAGAAAATCGCTTAATAATTCTTTGGAAAATATCGTTTGTTATCTCTTCTGTTGCTTTCTCTCTACTGGATTCTATTGTAACACTACTACTGTCTGCAAAAAGTACCAATTTTGCTTCTGGAATGTTATGTGGAAGGTCATTCACATACAGGGTGTCCCAGCTATCTTGTCCACCCAAAATATCTACGGACCAATAACAGCTATTGGAAAACGACTTTCACCGGTATCAATGTAGGGCTGGGGCCCATGAATGTATATATTTGGAAACATTCTAAAACGAAAGCATATGTGTTTTTTAACACAAACTTATGTTTTTTTAAATGGACCTCCTGTATTTTTTCTTCAGCAATACATAGCACGACAAAGCACATTCACAATGGCGTTGATTGCATCGCAATATTCCCATTACATCCCGAGATATTGAAACGCGAAGTTGACGCTTGAAACACCCGACATGCGCTGCTAGCGCACGTCCTGAGGCTCAGGTGTGAACCCCATGCTGCCCGTAATCGCGATGTGATTGACATGTGTAATCACACCTCCATACTTATCAAGAGGTCCGAAACGAATAATACGGTCTGCTGCCATCAACTCTCATTAGCACAAAATGGTTTCCCTCTTGCACGTCAGCTAGCAGCGCATGTCGAGTGTTTCAAGCGTCTGCCACATATAGTATAGTATTTAGATTATGTATCTGTGAATTTTCGTAATAAATAATTATATTGTACATTTGGCGTAACACTTACTTCCATATTACGTCGCTGACGCTCTTGCTGTCGGATATCTCAGTTGGTGCGTTTTTAAGCAAAGCACAGGCGAGATTACTCGCTAAGTAATGTCTCAGCAGTGGAATTTTTCTTTGTTGGTCACCATCGTTAAGATCTACTTAACATTCTGTAAGTTTGACAGCGTCGAGTTATATCAGCGATGCAACATGGTTACACATTTGTTTTTATAAATCTATGGAGTTGTGTGATTGTAAAATCTCAACGTTACTGACCAACAAAGAAAAAGCACGAACGGCCTCATTTATAATCATATGAGTATGTGCTAGAAAATAAATAGTGCAACTGCAGATAAATGTATGAAGGATTAAAAGGGAAACAAATAAGCACCGAACAGTCCAACTCAAAATACATTTCAGCACGCACAAGGTATAGACTATAACATGTATTACGTACTTCGACCATAAATATGATAGACTGGCCCTGATTTCATTTTCGTGGCTCCAACATCTCTGGGTTGAAGTCACGTGAATGTTGGCAAAACATGGTTGCTTCGTGTTGGGCTTATGGCTGTACTCAGCGTTTTGTCGGGGGAAATGGCATTACATTTCACGCATAAGTTTTCTATGATAGTGCAGATGCGTTTATTGAAATCTGCTGAAGTGACTTTTATATGTTTCTTTACAATTGAAATAGAGTATCACGTAAATTAAAGCGTTGAACGTGATGCCTGTAAAGTCAGACTCATATTACGGTGTAAGTAGGCTGTTTATGTTTTCTCTATGTAAGTAGGCTGTTTATGTTTTCTCTATGTAAGTAGGCTGTTTAGGTTTTTTATTGGTAACGCCACCTCTGTATGACAATCACTGGCTGTGCTGTGGGCAGTCTGTGTCTGCTTTGCATTGTTGTAATACTCGCCATCGTAGTGTTAGGCAGCTGGCTGTGAACAGCGCGTAGCGTTGCGCAGTTGGAGGTGAGCCGCCAGCAGTGGTGGATGTGGGGAGAGAGATGGCGGAGGTTTGTAATTTGTCATGAACTGATATATATATTATGACTTGTGATGATATTAAGGTAAATACATTGTTTGTTCTCTATTAATATCTTTCATTTGCTAACTATCCCTATCAGTAGTTAGTGCCTTCCATAGTTTGAATCTTTTATTTAGCTGGCAGTAGTGGCGCTCGCTGTATTGCAGTAGCTTGAGCAGCGAAGATTTTTGTGAGGTAAGTGATTTGTGAAAGGTATAGTTTAATGTTAGTCAGGGCCATTCTTTTGTAGAGAATTTTGAAAGTCAGATTGCGTTGCGCTAACAAAATATTGTGTGTCAGGTTAAGCACAGTCATGTATAATTGTTCAAAGGGGACGTTTCATATGTCGACCCTTAGCCTAGGATACCTCACTGGAATCTTCTGATTTTTTCTTGTAGTTTGTGTATTTAGTGTAGCTTTTGTTTATTGCTAGCGCGTAATTGTAGAGAGAATTTCCTTTGTAGTTGCAGTCTTTCATTGTTGTATAGTAAAACAGTTGTGGCATGCATGTAGATTTGCACCAAGTATTTCGCAGCTGCGCTTGCAATTAACTAGATATTATTTTCAGTGCTATGTTAATGTGTTCTCTTATTTTTGATCTTCAAATTGTGTTTTTCTGTGTTGTCGTGTGAAATACTGTGACAATAATGGCGTGTGAAAAACGTAACACTAGGCTCCAAACTAAACTGAGAAATAATAGTGATGACGAGCGTAGCTTATCAGCGCCGCCGAGTAATGAATTTACTAATGTTCAAAGTAGTAATTTGGTAACTGTGCACAGGGAAATGGAGCGGGCGTCAAACAATGGCGTGGACAGTGAAACAATTAGTGAAGAGGGAAGCATTATCGATCGACCGGTCGGCAATAGCTCGCCTCAGGAAGCCGAAATGACACGACACGATCTCGCAAATACTGTAGATTCAGGTTTTGGATCCTCACCGTTTTCTCGAATAAGTCAAGACACATTTTCTGCTTGTCAAAATGTGAATGTTTCCGGTGTAAATTCACTGCCGAAAAGCACTGAGGAACATGTTTCAGACACCAATGCATTGTTATTACAATTAATACAACAAATGGGACAGACACAGCAAAAGCTTCAAAAGTTAGACACAATGGAACAACACCAGAGACAAACACAGCAACAGTTAGACACAGTGGAACAAAATCTCAAAAAGTTAGACTCATTGGAACAAACTCTCGAACAAACACGTGAGGATTTAACTGCTGAGTTACATAACATTGAATCGAAATGTCAAAAAGTCTGTAATGACGTAAAAACTCAAATTTGTGAGCATTTTCAACCTATTTTTTCGCGTCATGAAAATGCATTACAGAATCACGAAGCAGCCATAAAAGAACTGCAAACTATTGTTCATGAAAATCACAACACCTTGCAAGCTAAAATTGACGCAGTTGCATCTACCGATTCGGTTACGCAACTTGCAAAAAGTCAAGAAAACTTAAAGGACACAGTAGATTCGATTTCAACACAAATGGACACTCTGAAACTTGGTTCAGAAAAACACACTGAGGAAATGTGTTCATTATCAGAGAAAGTAGTTGAACTTTCGGATCAGCTAAATAATTTATCTACGAAGGTAGATGATAATCTGAATGACACAAAACCGGTAGTCTTTAATGACACAGAACAGAGCGAACAAATTAGGAAACTGAAACAAAATCTGAATCAAATTGATACGCAACACCAAAGAGAAATCCGGGAAGTACAAGATCAGCTGACACAGGTAATACAAGAATTACGTATTTCAGAAGACACTCGCGCTCCAACACGGGAAGAGGAACTTAGAAATACGCAAAAGCCACAAAATAATAACACAGGGCATTTCGGTAATTATGAAAGAAATTGGCAAGGTACACCGAATTTTGAGATGGAACCGCCGACACGACGTAACTATGACCGAGATGCTACTCGCCGACACGATGATTTTGACTATAAGCTGTTCATGACTACACGTAAATTCAAAACATTTAAGAATTCTGGCAACGACATTCATCCACAAGCATGGCTCCATCAATTCTCTCATTGTTTTCCTCCCAACTGGTCATTAGAGCACAGATTAGAATTTATGTGTGGCTACTTGGAGAATGAACCAGCTGTAAGAATGCGATCGGTAATTCACGATTGCCACAGTGAAGGAGAGTTTTACCATGCCTTCCTCTCAGCATATTGGTCTCAAGCCACACAAGATCGTGTAAAACATAGCATCATAATGATGAAACGTTTCGAACAATCTGAATTTTCCAGTCTTGTGAAATATTTTGAAGACATGTTGCATAAGAATCAGTATCTTTCAAACCCATACAGCCCCTCAGAACTCATCCGCATTTGCTTACTCAAATTGCCTGAACATTTACGACATATTATTTTAGCAGGACGTTGCAAAGATGACATTGAAGCATTTCAGGGTCTGTTACAAGAATTAGAAATTGACACTGACAATCGCGGAACGCGAAACCAGGAACACAGCAATTACAGGTCACATCCGTCGCAATTCCGCGATGAAAGAAGTAATAACTTTACACGACAAGGCTATTCTTACAACGCAAATCGTGACCAAAACAGAAACCACCCATATGACAACCACTGGCAGAGTAATAATAGTTACAGAGAAAGATCGCATTTCCGTAGTAATGAATATGACAGAGATAACCACAGAAACAGACAATATGGGAACCAAAACAATTATTACCAGGGGAGACAGAATAACTTCAGACGCAACAGTTCAGCGCGGAGTTACGATTCAGGGAGAAATTCTCCACCACGTGACCGACAAGGAAGAAACTACGGATTCTACCGAAATGACGACAGACGATATGATCATAACGACAGACGTCAATTGCATCAGAACTGGCGGGATTCAAACAGAGCAGGGCCCTCTCGGCAAGGCGAATTTGTAGAAGTTAGGTCTCCTAATCCCAATAACGACGCGCTCCAACAAAGAGACAGACAATGACTCGCACAGCAGGCAGCCGCGTGCGCCAGGTGGCTCAGAGAAAAATAACATAGACGCTAACCTTGAGAAAAACTCCAGTATTCTTTGCCGACGTATACCGCCTGACAATTGCATTCAAGTTCAAACTCTGAGTACTATGAAGAGTAAAGGTTTACACCACATTCCACATGTAAAACCATTTATTGAAAGATAATCTGCTTTTTAACTTTGTCTTTGTCATATAACTTTTCACTTCACATTTTTAGTATGCTTTGTCAGACTTAAGAAACTGTTAACACGCAACAATGTTTGAAGTTAAATATCCAGTCTAGAACCTAGGGAACATTTTTAAAACAGAAATTACGAATGCATTGTTATAGTGAACAGACGACACAGTGTTGTATTTGTACATTCTTGCTTGTTAGTTGCACGATTACGTAACGACTATCAGGGTTACATACTTAGGACACATACTGGTACTGCTAATGAGATTTTAATGCAACATTTTGGTTTACTTGAAAATACATTCTGGGTTTAAAGTACTTTCTGTGAGATACCAGACGACACAGTGGTTAGTTTATGTGATAGCTACACGATTTTTATCACGACGCTACTAATGAGTGACAATGTACAATGTTGATTTTGCGGTGTTTCTGTTTTATATCTGCACAGTTTTTCTGTATTATTCTGGAAAGTAAAACATGTTTTAGTAGTAACTTTTATGGTATAGCTACAAGGAGACAGCCTTTTCTGTAGCACAACAATACGTTACAGCACAGTACTTTCTTCATCACGGCAATAAGCGTAATAAGTATGATATCTATACGCAAAGCATTTCACTTTTGTTTATCATGAGGTAAGTACATTGGCTTCTGCAGAACTTAGCTTTCGGAGGACGATAACTACGACACTTCCACACAGATTATGTTGCAACAAGACGCACATTTAGCGCTACAGTACACGTATTTGAGTGATTAATTTTGTACTTGAAACATTTATTTTTAAAGATTTTTTAATTACAAAGAAAGTTTTCCGTGATACATTTCATTCCATTGCTGTAATTTGTAACACCTGAGGGCATAATTACATTTATCCTCAGGGGGGTACACGCTCACTTTGTGTACCATGTGTTTGGCAAGCACAAGGAGCCCTAGCTAATATGGTATTTGCTTATACAACTTTACACTTCGGTACCATATTTCTCTAACACACAATTACACAGCTATCTGATTATTTGACAGAGAAACAAACATTTTTTTTTACTACGTCAGTGACAGATGTTTACGCAATTACAGAGTTGGATAACTTCACACTTATGAAACTGTATTTTGTCTGTACTTTGTAAACTGTTCATATTTTTTCGGAATCATTGTGATACTATGAGAGCTTTGAATGATGTATTTGGTATGAGATCATGATTTTTAAAGTACGTTTGAGGCAGCTGACACTTTTGACATGAGCAGAGAATTATTTTAGGCTTAGAAATTATTGGAGGAAGTTACGATGATTTTGAGATTTGACTGAAGTGTTATGATGTTATTATTACGACGACGATGTGTATTATGTTGTTGAGGAATGTTTATTATGCTACGTATTTCTCACGATGAAATATTGAAGAAGTGTCGACGAACATGTATATGTATAATGAGGTAAGGAGTAATGAATAGTGGGTAGGGACGCTTGACTTGTGAAAAAGGATGTTGGAAACCAAGAATCGTACTTTAAGAGTTATGACATGTGTGAATCATGTGTGAATGTATCACAATGCCACTGAACATTTTTTGGACACTGTTATATTCATAGGATTTTGTTTCTACAGATTTGCAACGCTAATTCTTGACCTGTGAAGTATTTTTATGTGAGACTGTCACTTTAGCGAAAATTGCTGTCGTAAATATTTCCGTACGAAAGTTAAGTGACCACCTGCACGTAATGCGTCGCGGGCACCCAGCTGTGTCAGACGCCTGGAGAAAAAGTCATTAGCGCGTGCCTTTCAGAGCACAGGAAGAAAGAAAAAAAAAGAAAGGGAAGGCCATTATCCTGGCCATTGTCATTCCTTTAGAGAAAGCATCGCAAAAACGACACGGTCGAACTTGAAAACATATGATTACACTAGCTCTTAATTTACGATATTTACTGAATTCCTAATAAAATGACAAGAAATATTTTTACATCTGCACACCTGATTATGACAAGCGTCTTTCTATGAGAGTTGAGAGAATTTCTACTAACTTACGAAATGCCACATGACTATTGAATGATATTTTTATGTTTTGCTTTTCATAGTTGCTTATTTCATTTGACATCTGTTTTCCAGCTGTGTTGCAGCATTGCTTTTATAAAATAAAATGCATTTGCTAATGTGAACACTTTCTGTCAACAGATCTATTAAATAATTATTTTATGATCCACATTCTTTAAAAAAGGAGCACTTGGAAAGGAAAGAACAATAAGAAGGAACTAGTAACTGCATTCATAATTTTCTTTTCAAGTAATTGGTAACTTTTTGGTAGAATAACTTCTTGTGGTGCACCACTTTAATTACTTAGACATTAAGATGTGATTATACATTTGCCTTATCTGCATTGTTATCTTTAGTGTACTATTTTTTCTACTTGAGCTATGTCATGTTTCGATATAAGCTGCTGTTTGCCAGGCATAGTGCTACTGAACTTTAATTTGTGTTACTCTGCTAAGCCAGATTTATTTTTTTTTTTTGCTGCGCAGTGCCCTATATGAGTTGTAATATTGCAATTGCTTTGGCATTTGTATTTTTGTCATTGATGTTTGTGTTAATTGTTTTGTGCTGCTGCATTGCCTCGTCCCTTAGTTTAGCATCTGAGCTCAGTAGATTTAAGTTAGCTTAAGAGGGGGTAGACTATATGAGAAACTGACTATGGAGAATAGGTAAAGAATGCATTGCGAAGTTATATAAAAAGGATTTGGGCCCAAATGAGTATTGTACAATCAGAAATAATTATTTTGAAAGAAATATGAACAGAATACAGAAAGCATGCTTGGATAAGATTTTTTTGGTGGAAGCAAAGGTTGAAATAAGACGAAAGATCTATAGAATGAAGTTTTGGGATGGACTGCAGTACCAAATGTTACACTGAAAACGAACCCTGTCCTTTCCTTTTGTGTTATCCCACTATGTGTTTGTGTACCCTTGAGTATTTGTTTTCTTCCTGTCTCTGTGTAGTTTCATAGAATTTTTTCTTCTTTTAATATTAAGCTACATTCACTATGATGAGGAATACTGTTATCCTCGAATATAATTGGCATTAATAATACGTTATTTACTTTCTAAAGATGTTTAGACATTATTTACTCTGTTTTGTGTTAATGCTAATGTGTGAAGTTGATGTTTCAAAAGTTATTGTGATCTTTTATGTATGTACTCATGTCATAATTCCTGTAACACTGACGTATATGTCTATTTCTATTCTTTTGTAACGCCTGTTTTACTACAAATGTTATCTGTATTGTTATGTTCTTTAATGATGTATTTTGTACCTTTGTTATTGTATTCTTCTGTTATAAAATTGTAATTGTCACCAGTTCATGATATTATTAACTTGTAAGTTCCATTTCACTGCACACGTTTCTGTTGGTCATAGTATATGGACAATATGTGAGAAGTAGGGACTGATAGTGTTTGCACGTGTGTTGGTAATTCAGCAAGGGACTGGATAACAGCATTGCTGGTTCTAAGGACAATTAAAAGAAAAACTTTCTGAGTGCACAAGTGGTGGTTTATGGACTTGCTATATTCTCTGCAAGAATCTTCGATGGTGATTGTGCACCTGCACAGTCGCAACGGATGGCTGCTGGCCGTCTCTACCAGGACTACAGTGGGTCTGCACCTCTGGTGGCCCACCAATACCATTATCTCTACAAGGACTACAGTGGGTCTGCATCTATGATGACCTACCAACGCCATTATTTCTACAAGGACTGCAGTGGGTCTGCACCTCTGGTGGCCCACCAATACCACAATCTCTACCAGGACTCCAGTGGGTCTGCTCTGTGATGACCTACCTACCAATATTCTTCCAAACTACGACTGACTCTGCTGTGGGTTTGCTCTGTTGTGGCCCATTACCTGTCTGCATGTCGAGAGTCAGCACTGTCTTTCCGTTGGAAGGTCAACACTACTTCTTCAAGACTGCATGGAAATCCACTACTTCTATGTGCATTTTCTTTTACTGCTTGGACTTTGAGAAAAACTCTGCATTTTTACTGTGATGAACAATGTGGACTGTCTTTATGGACTGTGAGAAATTTTGATCTTTTGACCAACATAATATTAATAAGTGTGTGCATTTTATATCTTTGTTACTGTAATTGTGAAAAATTTTTGTCAAATCTGTATTGGCCAGTGCCCAACACCATTTGTAAAAATTTTTGTGGGGAGCATGGGGGCTATGTAAGTAGGCTGTTTATGTTTTCTCTATGTAAGTAGGCTGTTTATGTTTTCTCTATGTAAGTAGGCTGTTTAGGTTTTTTATTGGTAACGCCACCTCTGTATGACAATCACTGGCTGTGCTGTGGGCAGTCTGTGTCTGCTTTGCATTGTTGTAATACTCGCCATCGTAGTGTTAGGCAGCTGGCTGTGAACAGCGCGTAGCGTTGCGCAGTTGGAGGTGAGCCGCCAGCAGTGGTGGATGTGGGGAGAGAGATGGCGGAGGTTTGTAATTTGTCATGAACTGATACATATATTATGACTTGTGATGATATTAAGGTAAATACATTGTTTGTTCTCTATTAATATCTTTCATTTGCTAACTATCCCTATCAGTAGTTAGTGCCTTCCGTAGTTTGAATCTTTTATTTAGCTGGCAGTAGTGGCGCTCGCTGTATTGCAGTAGCTTGAGCAGCGAAGATTTTTGTGAGGTAAGTGATTTGTGAAAGGTATAGTTTAATGTTAGTCAGGGCCATTCTTTTGTAGAGAATTTTGAAAGTCAGATTGCGTTGCGCTAACAAAATATTGTGTGTCAGGTTAAGCACAGTCATGTATAATTGTTCAAAGGGGACGTTTCAACGGTTTGGAAAGTATCTGTGATAGTTCGGTTACAGAAGTAAGTAACTGTTTTTCGTTCCTACTCATAGGTTCCCTAAGGATGAAAACCGTAGGCAGCTTTGGATACAGGCCCTGAAACGGAAAAAGTTTAAGCCATCTGCACATACGCGCCGGTTTGCGTATACAAGTAAGATTATAATAAGTCGACACATGAAGAGAATTTTTTCTACCTTCTAATACTATTAAATAAATGTAGGCTCCAAAATTATTTTCTGAAACTTCAAAGTCTCACCTTTCATCTAAAATATCATTTTTTTAAAACTGATAGTTTAAAGTTTTGTAAAAATAGTGGGAACTGAACGTTTCAAGTGCACCTAAAAGTGATACTCTAAAATGGACCTGCTCGTGAAGTCGACAATTTTGGCACCTATAGTTGACATAATTCCCATATCCCATTTTCTTTTATAAGTGACTAGAGCTCAAAACGCGGCGAATCCGATGTTTAACGTTTTGAGACGAGCCCACTCTTACTGTTTAAAAGAATTTTAAGTACATTTTACTTTAATTGATAGTTTATAGTAATTTCGTCCCGCTGGCCACCAGAGTGGCGTTCGATGTATTTGTTAGATTTTATAAATGGTAATGTGAACAAATCCAGGTCAAATGTAGTTCTGGCATACGTTTTCGCAAATAAAAAAGTAATTTTTGTTGAAAGCGTTTGGCAGTCAATTGATAAATGTGGGTAAAATACGATACACACATAGGATGGCAGACCGCTGATTTGAAATCCCGCCAATTTTTGCCAATAGTCACGTGGTTTACGTTGGAGCCACACCAGCCCTACAGCTTCTGCACAGCAAGGCCAGTCTACTAGTATCTATGGTCGAAGATTATGTATTACTTTTAAGTATGTTGTACAGGATCGCTGTTGATGACCGTGTGATCGACACTGGTCCGGTAAATTAAAAAGTATAAAAAAAGCAGCTTTTTCTTTATACATAAATAAAAACGTCTGTCATCAAAATGCGAAATTTTCGTATAACACGGATTTCATACTGGATGGAGCAATAGCCGAAGTGGAAATAAAGGACTCTGAATTTGAACGCCTCAGTTATAGCCACATGACCGTGCCATGATTTTACCCTGTGGCTAGAACTGTCCAACGCGGCTGAAAATGGAAATTTAATCTTCCGAAACGGCAGCCTTTAAAAGTAAAGGAATGTGTGACAGAAGTGGATTTTATTTGCTGGCACTGGTGACGTAGCGGGGCATCGTGTTGCGCCAAAGCCTTCTAGATACAAGGCCTACGCACAGCAGCCATATTGGCACGTGACGTCACAAACTGTTGGCCATCTATCTTCAGTCGGCAGTCCTGTTGGCGTGTATGTTGTGTTAAAAGTGTGTGACACGCGAAAGTGATATATATTTCATACAGTATTCGCCTACAGTTCTTCGTAGTATAGGATACAAGTGCTGCGTTCCCTTTTTCCAGGGAAATTATAAATCCCAAAAAGGCATGAAAGTGCACATGTTTCGATTTCCCAAATGTGTGAAGTTGAGAAATCACTGGATTGTAGCTATTCCCAGACATGAATTTGTGTCTACGCGTCTTTCGAGGGTAAGTCAATGACAAAAAATTTGTAGCATGTTATTTGTTTCCATTGCACCACATTTGCCAATTGGTTTTAAAAGCAGTTATGTATCATGTACCAGTATTATTTGTTTCTTAATTCTGGACCATTGCTGCGAGGTTAATACGAAGCTGGCTGTGAAATGTCTCTCGTATTTGCAACTATTGTCACACAGAATAGTTATATCAATTAGGGTGGCTCGAAAATGTTTAGTATTCCTTATCATTCCTACCAGATTATTGAGTTTCCATTAATTTTGTTTCGAAGAGCTACAGGATGATTTTTTCAGTTTTACATATACAGCTATTCGGAAATAACTTCAATTTGAGTAAACTACCTTAGAAAATTGCTTTAATGAATTCAGTGTTCGACAGATCAAGCAGTATAGAAAGTAGAATTTCGAGGTAAGTGCATTATGATTAAATTAACAGCACTCTGTGACACGAATTTCAATCAATGATATAGAAGAAACAATCTTTTCATGTTTAAGGTTCTAAAGTTCTGGAGAAACAGGGAAATAAAATATTTTTTCGGGTTTTTTGATTCATTAAACATTATGTCAGGAAGTGCTCCATTTCGTCGAATGATTTGAGTTTCGTGTGAGATCAGCAAATGTTGAAGTGGAGAGGAAAATTTACGAAAATAACCAGAGAAATAAATTCTTAAATTCTGTAGGAGCTCCAGCTGCTTTATTTAAAACCGAAAACGTCTGCTTGTTGTTGCATATTGCCGATTTTTTACTGCAAGAAAGCGTAGCTCCTGAGGTAAAAGACAGAATTACAGTTTTTTTCAAGCCTAGAAACGTGTATTTAAGGCAAATCGTCAAAATAATTTTACATCTTGAAATAACATAGAGCAGTTTTGTTCAGTTACTTTACGCACTGATATAAATTTCCATACTTTCATTACAAGGACATGTAGAAGAGGAAAGCACGAGAATCCCTATGTGGTCTCAGCTCTAACACTCGTAAAGTTCGTATAGCTGCAGAGTGCTTAACAGGAGCGTTCCGATACAGACCCGGCCATCAGTGTGTGACGTCACAAGTGTGCGCGCAGGCCTGTAGTCTAGGTGGTGTTGGTTGCGCCCGTGCGTGAACCACTGGCCGCGGAGCGAGGACGCAGCAGCCCGGATAGCCGGTGGACAGCCCTGGGCGGTGGGCAGACAGAGGGCTGGACGGGCCGATTGCGCCTGTAATTGGGTATCCGCGGTGGGGCAGGGGGAGGGGGAAGGAGGGGGAGGAGCGCCGCGGGCGGATCTAATCTCGCGCCGCCAGATAACCGAGGAAGGATCCGCGCCGCTGCGGTGATTAAGGAGCCCCCGTCTGAACACGGCCCACAGATAGTGTGCGGCGGCCGACGATTGCCGCATCCTCTCTTGTCTTACATCTCGGCCGAGGAGCGGTTCCACGACCCCCAGGGGGAACACGTGGAGGGCCGCCGTTATCTCGTAGCTATTAGCCGAAGAACGTTTTACGGATGGTGCTGGCGCATTTGGGGCGTCGCAGTGTAAGCTGACTAACCACATAAAAATAAAGGTCACCCGCGCGTCGATGGTATGTGACATTTGTACAGTGCTTTACAGCTGCTGGAGCTCGTTGTAGCCCGGGCTCGAATACGTCTGATCGTGTCTCTCCAGACCTGGCGTGGAAAATAACGCGAGGTGGTGACTAACTTGGATGTAGTCCCCGAAATCTGGCACACTCTCCAAGTAGTTCAACAGATGTATAACGAACTTCAAATGACTTTGTGACTGCCTCGCAGATGAGCGATTCATTTAGAAAGTTCCGTGCGCCAATCGCTAATAGTTTTACCGCTCCGAATGCAACAATTATTATCTCTCTTTCTGTGTGCGTATGTGTCTGTGTGTGTGTGTGGCGCGCATGTGTGTGTGTGCGTGTGTGTGTGTGTGTGTGTGTCTGTGTGTGTATGTGTTTCTTGCTACAGGGTGAACCTGTATTTTACTCACGAAATTTCGTGTGGACTCAGTCGTGTTCATCAGGGCGTAGGCTCAGTTTCACAACCGCTATTTAGACGCGTGTTCCATTTGTTGTGTTGGCTGAAGAGCCAACACCGTGTTACTAGTGGAGGCCGAAAAGGCACGCGTTTTAGCTCACGCAGGCTGGTGTGAGGAGTGAAGGACTATACTGACGTGAGGTCTGGAACATGACAAGGAATTAGAATTCAGAAAGCGGACGTAATTAGTTTGATACTTAACTTTAATCCATTAATGATGAACGTTGATCTTGACGGTACATGATTCACAATTTTATCTGTTCAGAATACATTCATAGTAACTGAATATGGCGCCTTGCTAGGTCGTAGCTAATGACGCAGCTGAAGACTATGCTAAACTGTCGTCTCTACAAATGAGAGCGTATGTAGACAGTGAACCATCGCTAGCGAAGTCGGCTGTACAACTGGGTCGAGTGCTAGGAAGTCTCTCTAGACTAGACCTGCCGTGTGGCGGCGCTCGGTCTGCAATCACTGATAGTGGCGACACGCGGGTCCGACGTATACTAACGGATCGCGGCCGATTTAAAGGCTACCACCTAGCAAGTGTGGTGTCTGGCGGTGACACCACACTATTCTTACGGAGAACTGTGTTTACATTTTTCTCTAAATCATTACTAATAGGAAGAGTTGCACTGGTTCTTTCCTTAACCCAGTAGTGCAACAGCTGTGACGATTATCTGTAAGATATAAACTAAACTCCATCCGAATAGCCTCGGAAGGCCCAACTGTTCTGTCCGACCGCCGAGTCATCCTCAGACGAGACAGGCGCCACTGGATGCGGCTATCGAAGGACACGTGGTCAGCACAGCGTTCCCCCGGCCGCTGTCAGTTTGCGTGTCCGGAGCCGCTACCCCTCAGCCGAGTGTCTCCTCAGTTGGCACCACAAGGGCTGAGTGCGGCCCGCTTGCCAACAGCGCTCGGCAGACCCGCATGGTCACCTGTCCGAGTGCTAGCCAAACCCGACAGCGCTTAACTTGCGTGGGAATCGGTGTTACCACTGCGGCATGGCCGTTGATTATTTGTGACATAGGCGTAATAAAAGTAAGACTTTCGTAATACGTTGGACAAACGCGGTATACTGGAACCCCGCCCACTGCCTTTCAGAGATGGTGGTATGGACCAAAACTAGAAGAAACTACCTTAAAAAAAATACCTTGTGAGTTATGAGGTCTTCTTCATCTTCGATACTGTGAAACAAATCGCTTCTACTGGAAACTTGCCATTTTCATATTTTGAAGGTGGCATTGTGCACCAAAACAAAAGAAATCTGTCCAATAAACATACGCGGTAAAGAGTATAATTTACGAACTATGAGAACTTGTTCATCTTCGTTAGAGTGAAACATCTCATCTACTGAGCAACTGTTCGTAGTTCTTAAGCTATAGACTTAAGAGTCCTTGGTTGTTGGACATCTTTTTCTTGTTTTGGTCCGTAATATCACATCTAAAAAAATATGGAAAACGAATTACAGTAGAAGAAATACGTTTCACAGCGTTGTAGACGACGAAGTGTTCGTAGCTCTCAAGCTACGCAGTTTACAGCCCATGTTTACTAACTTCCTTTTTTTCTTTTTATTACTGCCACCTCTGCTGGTTCACTTATTTGTCCTATGCAACATGATTTTTGAATCACCTTCTACACATTCCAGGCGATTACTAGTAGGGCAGGCTGTTATAAATATGTCGAGCTGAAATATAGAGTCAGGCGCCATTTAAGTTTGAGCTCTCAACAGTCTGTTCTCGTGACTTGTGTGACAAAAGGAGGTAGCAGTCATCAGTTTCTCAACTCCATATTCTGCGTTACATCAAAAACGTAAATATTTGTTAACATTTGGGCACTTTCATTTTATATTGACGAGGCATTCGTCTTCGTGGACCATAATTCGCGCCCCCATCGTGCACATCTTGTGAATGACTTCCTTCAGGATAACGACTTCGCTCGACTAGAGTCGACAGCATGTTCTCCAGACATGAACCATATCGAACATGCCTGGGATAGACTGAAAAGGGCTGTTTATGGACGATGTGACCCACCAATCACTCTGAGGGATGTACGCCGAATCGCCGTTGAGGAGTGGGACAATCTGGACCAACAGTGCCTTGATGAACTTGTGGATAGTTTCAACGACGAATAAAGGGATCCATCAGTGCAAGAGGACGTGTTACTGGGAATTAGAGATACCGGTGTGTACAGCAATCTGGACCACCACCTCTGAAGGTCTCGCTGTATGGTGGTACAACATGCAGTGTGTGATTTTCATGAGCAATAAAAAGGGCGGAAATGATGTTTATGTTGATCTCTATTCCAATTTTCTGTACAGGTTCCGGAACTCTCGGAACCGAGGTGATGCAAAACTTTTTTGATGTTTGTATATTCCTAATATTTGTCGATTTAAAATTATTTTCCGCCGGCCGGTGTGGCCGAGCGGTTCTAGGCGCTACAGTCTGGAACCATGCGACCACTGCGGTCGCAGGTTTGAATCCAGCCTCGGGCATGAATGTGTGTGATGTCCTTAGGTTAGTTAGGTTTAAGTAGTTCTAAGTTCTAGGGACTGATGACCTCAGCAGTTAAGTCTCATAGTGCTCAGAGCCATTTGACCCATTTTTTTTTTTTGAAATTATTTTCCACTGTGCGAAACCTCTAACTGATTGACAAAAAATGGTTCAAATGGCTCTGAGCACTATGGGACTTAACTGCTGTGGTCATCAGTCCCCTAGAACTTAGAACTACTTAAACCTAACTAACCTAAGGACATCACACACATCCATGCCCGAGGCAGGATTCGAACCTGCGACCGTAGCAGTCGCGCGGTTCCAGACTGTAGCGCCTAGAACCGCTCGGCCACAGCGGCCGGCTAACTGATTGACAGTTAATCTTATAAAAGCAATGCCGCAGTGTTATGACGGACAAAATATTGGACACTGGTGATGGTAAGAATAAATAATATTTTCAGTAGAGGCCAACAGTTTAGTAGGTGACAGTTATTGGTAGTCGTCCGTATGTTATCGTACAGTGAGAGCATTCTCTAAATGTTATCTGCAGACGCAAAAGCTTTTCGCAACATTTCTTAAGAAGCAACACGAACGATGCTCTTCAATAACTTATGTAATCAAGGTGTTTCTGAAAAGAAACCATGTCAAGACGAAACATTGATTTAAAAGTGTATTCTCAGAATCAGTCTCTGTCGCCGACCTAATTTCTTGTGTTCCTTCGTTAAGCTGTTGACATTTCATTTCCTTAGCAAATTCCTCGTGCAGCTGGCAATTAGATGTCTGGCAACTAAAACACATTTCAAGCAGAAGATCACGTTACTGTACCAAGAGGATACTGGATCAGCATTTGCTGTGTGGCCTCAGCCTTGTATACAATTTGTTTTTACAGTCAGCAGCACGTAATGTAATTTATTTAGACACGCAAGGCTGTATGTACGGAAAAGGTGCATACTTAATTCGTTAATCACAAGTTTACGTCAGATTTATGTCACCGTGAGCTTGAAACAATAGCTGCCACACCTACGGACAGCATTCCAGACGAATTCATACGATGAAGGTACAATTAATTAAGCTATGTCATGCCGGAGGCCGAATGAGAACACAAAAGAGGAACAGAATGTAAATGAAATCCTCCTGTTCATTGAAGGCGAGGCAGAGCGAGGAGGTAAAATGCTGCCACGTGTGGGCATCAAGGCGATCTGCGACAACAAACATCCCGGGTTTCACAAAGAACGTCGTAGAACAACGACCGGCACCGTGGGTGTATGAGCTAAGTTCCGACATTCGTTCAGGTTACAATGGAGAATTTGGTGGTGCGTAACCCAATCACCAAGCACGAGAAATGAATACAGTTATAGCAACATAACAAAACCGCAGCCACAGTACATCGAAGAGAATGTGAAGGACACACAAACTTAAACGAAAGCCAGGCATGTACTATCTCAACTTTTTATTTTCCGTAGCTCTTATCTCGCCTATCATGGGGTCTGGTTTTTCAGAACTTGGCAAATTTTATTTTATTATTTAACTTTGTGGGAGGACGAAACGTTGTGCCTTTCCCATTCCCAACGCCACAGTAGTCAAGGTACCTAAGAGAGGGAAGTCGTGTGTGTCGTCTGTCTATGATTCGTGTAAGCTTTGCTCTGTGCGTTTCACAGTTTTTGGTCTCGTATATTCTGACGCGGAATGTGGGGACCAACCCAGCATTAGCCTAAACGAGATTGGGAAACCTCTTAAAAGCCACGCTGAGGATGGTCGGTGTACCAGCCCACAGGCGTTAATCTAAGTTGCGGATTCGATACCGTGCGTGGCTTACCTCCCTGTCTCACAAGATAGCGCGCTGAGCGTTACGCTATACGAGCAGGTGCAGTTACGTACGCCGAACAGAACAATTAGCAAGAATGAAGCTAAAAATTAGTATTCCAGTCATCAAGTGGTCTAATAACCCGAATAAAGAAAAAGGTTACAGACGGACACCTTCGCGGATTTCGATGTGGTAAGTGTGGTGATTTTGGGCGCTTGATAGCAAGGTGTTTACCGACCATACTAAAACTTTGGACAAAAAGAATCAGAGGAAATAATTATAATAATATAACACATAGCTTTAGCTGGGTGATCACTGGAACAAAAAGGGCACGATAAAATCTTCCGCCTAAAAGCTTCAGCTGTAGTCCAGACACTACGCAAAATTTTAAAACCCTACCACACTCGTATCGTCATTAGCTGAAATAAAGAGCCGACCTTACATTTGCTTCTGCGATATCATCACAGTATAAAATCCTGTTTCTTATCCTCGCACTGATTTTGTAAGGATAACTGTTATTATGATGTAGCTTGATAATGACCACGAGGACGAAACTAGAAAACTGATTTATAATGAAATAAAAAAAGGAAACCCCGCGATCAAGCCCTGAAGACCACGTGATTATTGACCGACCATTGTGTCATCCTCAGTCATCCATTATCAGACACGATGTGGAGGGGTACGAGGTCAGCACACCGCACTCTCAGTCATTGTCGACGCACACCTACTATTCTGACAGCACCATAGTCCAGTCCTCCCACCAAGTAAAGATCCCTGGCAGTAACGGGAACGAAATCTTGGTTCCCCGTATTGGGGTTTGTCGAGGTGCTACGGAGGCAGACAAATAATGAAATAAAGTGGTTGTTTCATAATAAAAGAACAGCCTACACAGGATTTCATTTAAGAAACATAAAAATTATTTCATGTAGTGAAAATGTGACTTATGATTGGACGCCACAGGCATCACAGATTCGGGGTCATCTCGTCGGAGTATGATGCCATGTTCGGGGGGCGGGTCTGGCTCACTTCTCGCTGACGGATGGACAGCCTTGAGGTACGCCATACCTGGAGACTGAGTTTCACAGTGAGCAGTTTATTTTCTCTCACTACCTGCCACGCCTCCTCCCCAATTGCGAAGAAATCTGACTCAACAGAGAAATGCCAGCCTGCGTGAGGGTGGGGTTGGGGGGGGGTGGGGTAGGGGGGGGGGGGGGGAATGGCGCTTTGCGTCACGTTCCCTGCGGGCTTTCTTGGCTTCTTGGTCTGCTTGATCGTTTCCCTAGATTCCAACACGCCCTGGTACTCAGCAGATGATTCATTTTGCCCCTCCTGGTGGAGAAGGAGAAGGATAAACCATACTTTTTGCACTATTATCTGCGCTGGGTACAGCTGCTCTGGTAAGGGTCCAAGGGAATCGGGGCAGCTGAGAAAATTTCTGCTCTGAAGGCGCCTTATCTGATCCAGTACCATCAGAACTGTTTCAGGCTTTGTAGCAAATACGGTGTATTTATTGAGAAAGCGGATTCTGAAGACACGATCGCAGGGCAATAACTTTCAACCTTTCGCAAACTAAAATCGCAGGAAGACCACAGTACTAGTAAACAAACGATAGGTGACACGACTGTATTCAGCTTTTTCGTCTGATTCCCCAAATATTACCAAGAAATACACTACTGGCCATTAAAATTGCTACACCAAGAAGAAATTGGACAAATTCATTGGACAAATATATTATACTAGAACTGACATGTGATTACATTTGAGCCAGTTGCTCAGCCACCATTGACCACACGTTTTCAGTTGGTGAGAGATCTGGAGAATGTGCTGGTTAGGGCAGCAGTCGAACATTTTCTGTATCGAGAAAGGCCCGTACTGGACCTGAAACATGCGGTCGTGCATTATCTTGCTGAAATGCAGGGTTTTGCAGGGATCGAATGAAGGGAAGAGCCACGGGTCGTAGCACATCTGAAATGTAACGTCCACTGTTCAGAGTGCCGTCAATGCGAACAAGAGGTGACCGAGACGTGTAACCAATGGCACCCCGTACCATCACGCCGGGTGATACGCCAGTATGGCGATGACGAATACACGCTTCCAATGTGCGACAAACTGCGATGCCGCCAAACACAGATGCGACCATCATGATGCTGTAAACAGAACCAGGATTCATCCGAAAAAATTATGTTTCGCCATTCGTGCACCCAGGTTCGTAGTTGACTCAGGGATCCAGACGTGTCTGCACGATCTGTTACAGCCATGCGGATAAGATGCCTGTCATCTCGACTGCTAGTGATACGATGCCGTTGTGATCCAGCACGGCGTTCCGTATTACCCTCCTGAGCCCACCGATTCCATATTCTGCTAACAGTCATTGGATCTCGACCAACGCGAGCAGCATTGGCGCGATACGATAAACCACAATCGCGATAGGCTATAATTCGACCTTTATCAAAGTCGGAAACGTGATGGTACGCATTTCTCCTCCTTACACGAGGCATCACAACAACGTTTGACCAGACAACGGCGGTCAACTGCTGTTTGTGTATGAGAAATCGGTTGGAAACTTTCCTCATGTCAACACGTTATAGGTGTCACTACCGGCGCCAACCTTGTGTGAATGCTCTGAAAAGCTAATCATCTGCGTATCGCAACATCTTCTTCCTGTCGGTTAAATTTCTCGTCTGTAGCACGTCATCTTCGTGGTGTAGCAATTTTAATGGCCAGTAGTGTAGTATCCAATAAGACACGTATCTTTGGCTGCTTTTTTTCTTTATCAACCAAGCGTAAACATATACTACATACCAATGATGTGGTGAAGAGTTTCAGAATGTTGGGATATTTTTAAGTTTGAGAAGCACAGTTTCTACTTTGATAATAGCCTTGCAGTAGAAGCCTAAACTTGAATTGAGTGTGATAATAGATGTGCTTCAGATACCTGGAAAATTTTATTTGTGAGTATGCAAATTGCGCCTCAAGAGACACGAAGTAGCGTAAGAAAACCCGCCCAGCTAGCCCCAGCTGGATCCCTTTGTTACGCCTCAATTACACTATGTCGGCGACTGCTGCGGAAACACTGTCTCCAAGTGCTACTCTACCACGAAAACATTTGGGGCTACACTCGTCTGGTATGACACGTTCCTGGGGGCCGAACTGCGCAATAACCCTGGGTTCGGTTTGGGGCGACGGTGAGGTGGGTGGACTACTGTGATCTGTTGTGGGGTTGTGAACCACTGAGGGCTACGGCGGGACGAAGCCTCTCCGTCGTTTCTACGTCCGCAGTTTAATGCAGAACACAACATAAGAAAGGCGTGCGGTAAATCTTGTAATTCAAGAGAACCGAAGCGAAAGCAACTGCAACTGATTCCGTACATCGTACCAAAGTGTCCAACGAGATTTCTATGCACACCGCCTGAATCTAGTTCCAAAGTGTGTCCAGGTTACGTGGTTTACGTTTGTACACCTCATCTTTTACTGTGCCCCATAAGAAGAAAGCCAGCGGCGTGAGGTCTGGAGAGTGTGCAGGAAACTCGATTGGTCCCCTGCGTCCTAACCACTGGCCTGGCACATTGTGATCCACGTATGCTCGTACGTCCCTATGATAGTGCGGCGGGGCGCTATCTTGTTGGAAATGAAACTCATCATTACCGTAAAATGCACGAATGGCAGGGAATATGGAGTGAGCAAGCATTGTTAGGTACGTTTCTCCAGTAACAGTACCTTCAAAGCGGAAAGGCCCAATGAGTCCCCTTGCAGACAAACCACACCACACATTTACACCAGGCCAATTCACAGCCTTTTCAACTGTAATGTGAGGATTATCTTCAGCCCAGTACACACAATTGTGATTATTGACAGTTCCATTGAGTTTGAATTGGGCTTCATCCGACCAAATTATGCTACCCATAAATACCGGTTCACGTCTCACCATCTCCTGAACCCATTCACAAAATTCTAACCTTCGATTTGGATCGTCGTCACTTAGCTGCTGCACCAGCCTTGGAATGTACACACGAAACGTGCCATTCTTCAGAATGCTTAGCACTTAATTACTCTCACGTGCCGCTTGCCTTGAAGATTTTTGATGCAAATGCTGAAACAGTTGCAAGCCCGCAGTTGTGGAATCACCACTTGTAGCTGTACGAGGTCGCCCTGATCGACCTTTGTACACATCGAACACTGTTCCACGAATTTCGAATTTGTCTCGTAGACATGTAATTGTTAACTTTGAAGGTGGTTCTGTACCATACTAACTTCTCTACTGTCTTCGAACCGCAGCTACACTCTCAAACTTCCAGCTCAAACGCACGCAAAGCTCAAACGCACGTCCGCCATGTTGCAGTTACTTTCTATGCTACTGCTGCCACCTGTTGAAGAAACATAACATTACTTTCTCACAGATATTTAACCTTGTAGAATGGGAAATAAATTGTCTATGACAGTTCAAAGTGTGCATACATTTTTTGACACACCCTCTATACCAGTTCATGATAGCCAATATTACAAATTTATTCTTTCTGATGGACACACCCCCAGATCGTCCGCCCTCAAAATTCTGCCATCTCTCTCCCCACATCCACCACTGCTGGCGGCTCACCTCCAACTGCGCAACGCTACGCGCTGTTCACATCCAATTGCCCAACACTACAATAGCAAATATTCCAACAATCCAAACCAGCCACAGACTTCACACAGCACAGTCATTGATTTTCATACAGAGCGCTACGTGACGTTACCAACATAAAAAACTAAACAGCCTACTTACAATTTAATTTATTAATTATATGTTCGATGTATCATTTGTCTGATTCGCATACTGTGAGATGAACCAGTTTCCATGCTAGATGCACATGATTTGCTTGTCTGAATAGATGCATGAAAGTCTTTTATGTGTTACTTTATATTACAGCGGCTTGCACTCAGTAAAAAAGAAGTTATTAGACTTTGTAACTATTCGTACTGCACGTGAAACACAAATCGAAAAACAAAGCTAATTTCTTTGTTTCCTGTAGTACAAACGCTACCAGTGTCCAAATAAATGTTATGTTACTTGTCCAGAAGAAACGTTTTCACAATAGATTTAAACTTTTGCTTGCTAGTTGTCAGATGTTTAATGTTACTGGGCAAATGATTAAAGATTTTGGTGCCTGAGTGCTGAATTTCCTCATGAATCACTAACGGCTTTACTGCTGCGTAAGAAACATAATTTATTCTTCTAGTGTTGCAAGTGTCGATGTACTGTTCTCAATATCGGGAGGCCGAATTCAGTATTTCGGCTTTCCTTCCATAGTTTAACGCTTCTGTACCATTTAGTTCACTGAGCGAGTGAATAGTGATTTCGATCGGCTTACTGCATTTCTGTGCGACACGTTAGGATTTTTAATGTTATCGATTGCCATAATTTTAACTTAGGATTCGTTGGAAGTTTCCCACGTTTTCTCCTGATGCTCATTTTGGCTTCATTCAGCTTTTATTTACCAAATATGACTTTTGTATCTGTGATGAAAGTGTCTTTATTTTCATCGCAGCTCGTAATGTGCGTAAGTAAATAGAAAGACCTTATATCACATTGGCCAAATTCTCGCAGAAACTAATCTGCCAAACAAAATTTGAAGCATCCAGATGTCATGGTCGCATGCCAATGTATCGTCGTGAAAGCCTTCCACTTACCTTTAAAATCTAGACTTTAATAATAAAATGAGAAGGTACTGTTAATCAGAGCTCAGGGAGAAGTTGTGATCTAAATGACAATAGATTTATTCATCATTAACATCACAAGACAACAAAGATGACTAAAGAAACGTCACACAAACATTTTTCTTTGACAAACGCTTTCACTCACATGGGATGTATGGTGGACAACGTGATCAGCTGGGGATCGACACTCGACACTGACTGGAACACTAACCGCTTTATCTGACTTCATACCTGTGAACCCGGGCTATTGCACAAAAACTACGCCACCGTCAACCATCTATACTCTACCATTCCAAAAAGAACAAGGTTCTGAGAAACGTATACTGCAGCCCTACGCCGTAGCAAAGAATACCTTATCCTCCGGCTGTTCCGGGCGGCACACCACGATGCCTTTGTCAACTGAAGTCATGGATGGCCGCAATCTGCTATTAATGGGGCGTGCCTGGAAAATGCTAGTACGCGGTCTCGCATTCGGTTAATTCGGAACGCACGTACTTTCCTACGAGCCTCTGAAACCCCGATGGATTCCAGTGTGCAGGTGGACCTATTTGCTGGTCTGCCAAACCAGTTTGACTCCGTGCCACGACTATGCGTGACAGAATACGTCAAATGTTTAGATGGCGGACTCAAGACAAATAAGTACACCGACGCATCACTCGTTGTGTGCGTGATGCTAGAAGCAGCAACTCTGACAGTTCAGAAAGTGACTGGCACAGGATCTAAGTGGCACACTAGTAAAGGACACAAGTCTCACCGCTTAGGTAGAGACCTTTAGTTCTTTACTAGCGAAGCGCCAGTACAAGAGTGGTCTTCTCTTTCTGTCCGCTTTCCTCCTCAGCTCGGCAGCAAAAGCCCATTTACATCTTAGACTTCCCCCACTTTAGCACAAGGCAATCACGAGCTGGAGCGCGGCATCCGAAGCTGGGAGAGCACCCTTTGCTCTGCATACACCGATTTGACCAATCAGAGAATTAAAAGTTAATTGGGAGAAAAGGAAAAAAAGATTCAGCATTGCAGCCTCTTTCCCGCGCATTTACGCTGTGTCTTTTGCTAACAACATGACCAGGATGGAACCACACACCTCCATAAAAAAGCTTGTTATCTCTCCTGTTGGGTCCATTTCGAAGTTTCCAAAGAACGGCCATAAACTCGCTAAAAGCCTCGTGCTTTCACAAATGTTTTGTAACAGAGTCTGGACGTATGGGCGCCAGTGACCTGTCCCACGGAAATTCGCAGAACGCACACAGATGTCCTGTCAGCTTCCTGCCTAACAAGGCCCCACCTCTGCCTTATTGCTGGTCTACAAAGCGCTGGGCATTGCAGCGGCGACGTCTCGGCACTAGTCATTCTACCTGGACGTGGATGCCGACTGACTGGCGCCAACAATGAGACTGCAGAACTCGGCCGTTTGGAAATGTTTCCACCCAGGTTCCGCAGAAAAAACGCGCTTCTCTCGGCCCACCGTCGACGTGCTTTTACTGCAGTCGTTTAAATCGGCACCCTATTCCTTTGAACGCAGATAAAGCTTACCGTTATTCCTTCCATAGAGCATGCAAGCAAGAGCATTAACTACTGCCCACCATTTCTTCATGATGTATGAAGTCAAATCACAACAAAGATCTTATTCCCTAAGAATATATATAAAAATGACCTAGTAGATAGAGTAGATAGTGTCGGAAGTCCCATGCGGCTTTTCGCGGATGATGCTGTAGTATACAGAGAAGTTGCAGCATTAGAAAATTGTAGCGAAATGCAGGAAGATCTGCAGCAGATAGGCACTTGGTGCAGGGAGTGGCAACTGACCCTTAACATAGACAAGTGTAACGTATTGCGAATACATAGTAAGAAGGATCCTTTGTTGTATGATTATATGATAGCGGAACAAACACTGGTAGCAGTTACTTCTGTAAAAGATCTGGGAGTATGCGTACGGAACGATTTGAAGTGGAATGATCATATAAAATTAATTGTTGGTAAGGCGGGTACCAGGTTAAGATTCATTAGGAGAGTCCTTAGAAAATTTAGCCCATCAACAAAGGAAGTGGCTTACAAAACACTCGTTCGACCTACACTTGAGTATTGCTCATCAGTGTGGGATCCGTACCAGATCGGGTTGACGGAGGAGATAGAGAACATCCAAAGAAGAGCGGCGCGTTTCGTCACAGGGTTATTTGGTGACCGTGATTGCGTTACGGAGATGTTTAGCAAACTCAAGTGGCAGACTCTGCAAGGGAGGCGCTCTGCATCGCGGTGTAGCTTGCTCGCCAGGTTTCGATAGGGTGCGTTTCTGGATGAGGTATCGAATATATTGCTTCCCCCTACTTATACCTCCCGAGGAGATCACGAATGCTTTCAGACAGTCGTTCTTCCCGCGAAGCATACGCGACTGGAACAGGAAAGGGAGGTAATGACAGTGGCACGTAAAGTGCCCTCCGCCACACACCGTTGGGTGGCTTGCGGAGTATAAATGTAGATGTAGATGTAGAACATGAAGCTGCATAACACCGAATCAGATCAGTCTCGCAGTCTAACATGTGGACACTGTCGGCTGGCATGTCAATAACTGAAGGCATAATTCTCTGTGACAGGTAGAATGGCACCACGGTGCAATAGTGTTGTTCCCTAGTTTAGTACTTGTGTTAGGCCTAGTAGAGTAAATAAGCGTCAGAAGTTCAGTGGTCACTGTGAAGGACACGGAGATGCCGCGTACTCGTGTGATACAGCATTATCAGCTCCTGACTGTTTGAAAGCGGCCTTATTTCGGGTCTCCATTTGATCAGTTGGTACAACAGAGCAATATCCATATTTCTGGGGCATTGTGGTGGGACAGAGGCTCAGAGTTACCTGGAAACTTGAGGAGAGACGAACTTAAGGTTCTGGATGCCCACGTGTGACCAACAAGCAGTGAACCGTGTGTCGGCTCATATCGATAGCGGTCTTACCTCTGTCGCATCTTTGCCTATGTAACCTAGCAACGAGTGCTGCGGCATCTCACCAGAATCACGACTTGCCACGCCTTCCTCCTTTTATGGCACTGTTCGCACAGGTTCGGTCTCAGTGTGTTCCTCGTTGGGCGCCTTGGGGTCATCACGCAGCATCTGACCGTGGCAGGCGACCGCTGCAGTGCGCCTTGTGATCCACACCAGCCCGACGGAGGAGACGCACTCGGCGTTCTGCGTTTTGAGGAGACGCGCTGTTGTGGGAAGGGAGGGCCAGCGACAAACCGTCGCCAACTGCGCCAAGCGATACAGCTGATGCCGACTTCAGCCACTGGCCTTCGTACGCACGCCACGGTTTGCGGAGGACTCAATGGACAGCTTCGTCGCAGACCCAGCCGCAAGCACTCGCGCTGTCGCTCACGCAGTGCTAAGCTCGCGCTCAGCGGCTTGGCGGGTCCTGCATGAGGAGGCAAGGCACCCATTTCATCTCCAGAAGACACAGCCGCTGGTGGCCTACGATTCTGCTCTGGGCAGTGGTTCCTGTGGTTCCTACAGTGTTGCGCCATGCAACTACGTTACGCTGTCTATGTGTTGTTCATGGACGAGGCGTCCTCCACTCGTGAGTAATCGTGAAATGTGGGATAAAGGACAGCAGCCGGTCGGTGTTTTGTAGAAATACAAAAATATCTACCATCAGCTGTTATTTTTGAACACTTTAATTTAGGTTACCAGTTTCAAGGCCTCAGTAGCGTTTTATTCAGGCTCCACCCGTGAAGGTGGTTCAACGCCCACAATTGCCATGTGTGGGTGGAGGCGAACGCTCACGCAACCCAGGAACAAAGTCATCGGGAAAAATTCACCATCAGTGTATGAGCTGACATGATCCACGATTACTTAATGGGCCCCTACACGCTTTCCCCTCTACTCACAGGCGACAGTTATACAACGTTCATCCGCGAAGGGAGTGCTGCCGGAGTTATTGATGAATCTTCCATCTGCAGTCCGTCGACGTGTGTGGTTCCAGCGCTATGGGGCACCGACACAGCCGGCCGGACGTTGTGGCCGAACGGTTCTAGGCGCTTCAGTCTGGAACCGCGCGACCGCTACAGTCACAGGTTCGAATCCTGCCTCGGGCATGGATGTGTGTGATGTCCTTAGGTAAGTTAGGTTTAAGTAGTTCTAAGTTCTAGGGGACCGATGACCTCAGATGTTAAGTCCCATAGTGCTCAGAGCCATTTGAACCATTCTTTTTGCACCGACACACTCATGCCAGTTGCTAGAACTCACATCGGATGGATGTCTGGGGATCACCGGACTGTGAAGGTGTCCCTGGAACGTGGGCGTTTCGGTCGTCTGAACTCAACCTGCGCGACTTCTATGGGGCCATCTGAAGGATGTATGAACGAAACCCCAGTGGAGTCAGCAAAAGACCCGATGGCGAGTCTACACGCAGCTTGTGAAGTTATAAAGCCGTCTCCGTCACCATCAGGAGATACGGGGCTGACACGATGGTCTGCTTATACAGATACAGTGGCAGCGTCTGAATCCTTCCAGGGAGGGCCGGGATGGCGCATGTGTGGAGGGCACGTTGGGCAGCTCCCAACGAATCCGGCCTGCGAGGGGACCCTGTAAAATCAGAGCGCGCCAGAGGCAGGCACCACCTTTGAAGCTGCCGCACCCGCGTCCCTGCAAACGCGAAGGCTCCGTCTTTGCTTTCACTCAATGTCCAAAGCCCGATCGCATGCCCTACTAAGGGTGTACCCATGCTCTCTGTTAAACTTATTGCTGTTTGTTCTGATATCAGCCGCTTCTTTTATACCGGACTCCAAGTATGTCCACTTCTTAGGCAATGTCGGAATTTCAGCATTTGAAGCGCGTGTTCAGGGAAGATGATCCCAGCGAGGAAGAAATTACAAAAGCTTTCAGCCGCCTTGCGAATACGCGACACTGTGGAGCGACTACTAACAAAATATGACGGGTTGTGAAGATACGTGGAGTGAGACCATTGTTCCGGCTTTCCTGCAAGACAAAAGATATGTTACGCCCCTTGAAAGGCAACATAGGCCTTCGAGTTCCTTGCGTGTCTGGTGTCTCCTGTGAATGTGCTAGCATCTGCATATGTCAAACTATTCGCTTTGTTGCTGAGTGTTGTGCAGGTATAACACCCCAACGACCCCCTTAAAGTCAATTAAGACAAAATATCATAATATGAAGTAGGGAAGAGTTATCTTGGCAAATACATCTTTGGCGATAAGCTAACACCAAGAAGTTTTAATAACAACATTATACATCACTGAGAGTTTTGTTATAAAAAGAGGAGGAAGAAACCTCAGATTTAATTAATGGACGAATATCCAGGTGATAATTGCAATTAATATCTTGAAAGCTAAGTCCAAGGTGATGTTAGTCAGAGATAACTTTTATGTGGAAGAGAGTTGTAAGCGCAACGAAGAAATTCAATGCGCCTACAATATTCTTTCACAGAAGCCGCTTGCTGGCTCTCGTCCTATAAAGACGTGTGAGAACAATTCTTGTCTTAGTTATTGAGAGTACGGAACGCGACGAGATTGTTTTGTGTTCAGAAGTGTTTCTTGCGTGATGTGATTCACGAACTTCGGAAACTGATTTTCTAAGCAGAGACACGGACAGATAGACGCGTTTAACCGTGCATAACGGGTTAATTGAACTTTATTGACGAAACTAGTGAATATTGGACTTGACTTTCAAATAGTTGGAACTAAAAGAAGAGTGGATAGTATATCAAAGGACTACACTGAATTAGTCTCGAGTAGAACACAATTACACGACCTCACGAAGATAATACAATTACGCTGAAGAGTCAAGTTGTCGTAATTGTCAAGAAACTTAATTTTAATAGAACTGACTTACCAACCAACTGCGTGTGCGTGTGGTGCGAAACTTATAAAGTATATAGTGGCCAAGAAACAATAAACTGTTCGTTCCAAGTGAAATATCAAGCGTGGACTACATTATTAAGTCATTTAATCAATGATAGTTCACCAACGACTGTTCAGCAGGGACAATTTGATCTGAATATGAAAATACCTACTTCATTAATTGAAAAGAGAACTTCTGAACATTTTTTTTTTAACATTACGGCGTAGGTTCACTCAAACGTGATCAAAGAGTATCTGTGGATCTCGCTTCATACAGGTTCAACAACTGCATAGCAACGAGCCAACAACGTACGAGAAGACTGGTAAGTACAATGTTTCCTCGCAGTTGGTGGTGTGTACGATGCGGATAAGATTTAACAACTACTGCATATCCGGGCAGTGAATCATTCAATCTTAAATCAGAAGAAGCATCCATCGTACGAGCTGGCATTTCTGTCTCCCGTTCACCAACGGGAACCTACGTCATCGCGCATCGTGTCTCAACTCCACTGCGAGAGCTGTGGCAGTAGCAGCTCCACGGCGTGGACAATATCAGCACGCGGTTGGAGTGCGGGGACGCCACACAGGGTACTCACGATGTATTGAAGAAAGGCAACTTGAGAAGTCGGTTCGCGGCTGAACAGTGCCCAGAAAACGGGCGTAAAGTGCAATTTCAAGAGACGAGAGTTTGGGTCAGAGGCCCTCATATTGGGCTTGTGTTGAAAAAGATGCGTCCGAAATCAGAACAAAAAGCAGTAAGTGTAACGGAGACCAGAGGTACACACTTACTGGTATGGTTTCGGGCTCTAAACACCGAACGCAAGCAAAAACGTAGGCTTGATGCTTGTAGGGATGCGAGAGTGGCAGCTTCGAAGGTGGCGCCTGCTTCTCGCACCATCGGACTTCACTCGGTCCACTGGGGGAACGGAGCTCGAGAGCTGCCCAACGTGCTTTCTGCGCATGCGTCACTCCGGCACTCTCTGGAAGGTTCCAGAGGCTGACACTAAGCCCGGGCAGTCAGTGATTTTAACTCCTGAGTACTGTGGTGGAGACAGCTTAACCCTAGGACGCCTAAGGGGAGGGGGGGGGGATGGTTCGTAGAACCCATAATTTTTTATGTCCCCTGCTATTGCCCAAGTAACTTAAATACTACATATTCCCTTTGAGTTATTGTTCGTAGGCTATTTGATGAAACGTTAGTGTCAATATATTTTATAGAAAATTCCTGCTTTGAAAGAAAAAATAAATAAACTTATTATGTGTCCAACATACCCCCCCCCCCCCCCCTTAGGCTTCCATGCTATAGAAAATTTCCCTTAGTAGGATTCCGTATTTCTCATCTCTACAACAACGCAAGTTAGTTTCTTGTTGGTTGGCATTCTTGATATTCACAACAATCGGTTTACTTTCAGACAAAGTGATTGTTGATGTCAGTCAGCTGTTATTTATCTTGTAAACTTGCAGTGAGTTAGTGCAGTTCCCAACACGTAGGCCTCCAGTAACTTTGGCGTCCTACACAGCAAAAACGAAACCAAGTAGAAACTTACTGATGTTGTCAACAATGCACCAAGATAAAGGCACTGTTGGAGGAGAGAAGAATAAAACCGAGATAAATGCATATTACAATTCCACTAAACGTGGAATTGATACCATTGATCAAATGGCGTGTATGTACACCTGCAAGAGGGGAACAAAGAGATGGCCACTACCTGTATTTTACTCTCTCATCGACATTTGTGCTATCAATGCAACCACCATATTCATCCAGCAACATCCAAGATGGAATGAGAAGAAACACAACAAACGGAAACTTTATCTTCTGCAAGCTGGGATGGAACTAGTGAAATTGCAGGTAGAAGAAAGAAGTGCCAATGCAAGAGGGTTATCTAACTAAATTGTTCAATCAATGGACACTATTCTACAAAAGAAAATCAAAGAAGTGACAACAGACCCACATCAGCCTCCTGCAGGGAAAGGTCGGTGCCATATTTGTGTAAGGAAAGCTAAAACAAAGAAGCAGAAGTACAACAATCTAAGTAAACCAAAACAGTATTGTGGACAGTGTCAAAAAACGTGTGTAGCACACATTCAGAAAAAAATTGTGAAGTGTGTCTCTTGCCTTGAAGTTGAGAACTCAGAGGTGTCTATTGTATATGAACACATCTGTATTTTGTATTGTAATATGTCAAGTTTTTATTGACTCAATCCAATATTTATAACAATGAACAACATTATTAAACCGATGCCTTAGTTAAAATACATAAATCATTTTGGAAGTTGTAATTTTTCGTCAGTAAACTTATTTAATACCTGTGGGCTCGCCGAACCCCCCCCCCCCTTTTAGGCATCCAAGTTAGAAAAAAAAAAGGCTTGGGCGTCCTAGGGTTAATAATTTTTTATAGTCTGCATTTTTGTATTTTTCTTCTGTTGTGTGGTTTTCCTTTCTGTTTCCTGCTGTAGGCCTCAAAGTCCCGTTAACGCAGTAAACGATGACGACGATGAAAAGTGTATAATTTATGTGTGTGATGAAAAAATGTGACAGGTGGTGTAATAATTCAATGAAACATCCAAATCTGTGTGTGTATTGCATCACCTTCTGATCGTACTTACCGTCAGAAAGAAACATTCCCGGCGACACACAGTATAAAGTCTTCTAGCGAATCGCGGCTCAGTGATTAAGGTAACGACGTGAAGCGCCAGCGGCAGCGCATGAAAGCAGCACTGGGGGGAAGAAACGGCGTGTCGATCGGCGGCCGCTGGTGGGCCGACTTATTGGGCCAATTAGGGCCGGCGTGTGCGCGGTCTGCGCAATTAGAAGGGTGCGTGCTGCGGCCGGCGCCCCGCCACGCACCGCTAATGAACGCTCGCCGCTCTCGCTGCCGACGAGTGCTGCACGCGGCCCATCTGCGTGTGGGCGGTCAGCCGCTGTCAACACGGGGGCGGCGCCTGTGATCTCGCGCTGACACTGCTCGGGCCGCCCCCAAAAGCAGGGCTCGTACGGGGCGTCTCGATGGTACTGGCTTGTGACGTCACAACGAGAAATTTCACTCTGTAGAGTACCTGCTAGCGCAATATGACAAGTCAGGTTTTCGATTCGTGGGGAGCAACGTGGCCACACAATCAGAACTGAAGTGAAGCCGGTGAGAGACGTGCACTTCATCCACCATTCAGTGCTCGTATTTCATATTCCTAATTCGGTAAAATATGGTATTCTGTAAAATTATAATTCAGGCCCTGTTAATAATTTCTATGGATTGCAGCAAAGGACTTGGAAGAGCAGTTGAACGGAATGGACAGTGTCTTGAAAGTGTAAGTAGGCTCTTTAGGTTTTTTTATTGGTAACGCCACGTAGCGCTCTGTATGAAAATCACTGGCTGTCCTGTGTGCAGTCTGTGGCTGGTTGACGTTGTTGTAATATTCGCTATTGTAGTGTTGGGCAGTTGGCTGTTAACAGCGTGTAGCGTTGCGCGGTTGGAGGTGAGCCGCCAGCAGTGGTGGATGTGGGGAGAGAGATGGCGGAGTTTTGAGAGCGGATGATCTGGACGTGTGTCCGACAGAAAGAGTAAATTTGTAAGACTGGATGTCATGAAGTGGTATATATATATATGACTTTTGAACACTATTAAGGTAAATACATTGTTTGTTCTCTATCAAAATCTTTCATTTGCTAACTATGCCTACCAGTAGTTAGTGCCTTCAGTAGCTATAATCTTTTATTTAGCTGCCAGTAGTGGCCTCGCTGTAACGAGTAACGAAGACTTTTTTGAGGTGAGTGATGAAAGGTATAGGTTAATGTTAGTCAGCGCCATTCTTTTGTAGGGATTATTAAAAGTCAGATTGCGTTGCGCTAAAAATATTGTGCGTCAGTTTAGTGATGATCAGAATAAGCAAAGAGAGAAATGTCTGAGTACGTTCAGTTTTGCTCAGCTGTTTGAAAAGCAAATAATGTAAGGGGTTTATCAGCATAGTCATTCATAAATTTTTCAAAGGGGACGTTTCAAAAGGAGGGTATAAGATGAACATCAACAAAAGCAAAACGAGGATAATGGAATGTAGTCGAACTAAGTCGGGTGGTGGTGAGGGAATTACATTAGGAAATGAGTCACTTAAAGTAGTAAAGGAGGTTTGCTATTTGGGGAGCAAAATAACTGATGATGATCGAAGTAGAGAGGATATAAAATGTAGACTGGCAATGGCAAGGAAAGCATTTCTGAAGAAGAGAAATTTTTTAACATCGAGTGTAGATTTAAGTGTCAGGAAGTCGCTTCTGAAAGTATTTGTACGGAGTGTAGCCATGTATGGAAGTGAAACGTGGACGATAAATAGTTTAGACAAGAAGAGAATAGAAGCTATCGAAAGGTGGTGCAACAGAAGAAGAGAATAGAAGCTATCGAAAGGTGCTGCAACTGAAGAATGCTCAAGATTAGATGGGTAGATCACATAACTAACGAGGAGGTATTGAATAGAATTGGGGAGAAGAAGAATTTGTGGAGCAACGTGACTTGAAGAAGGGATCGGTTGGTAGGGCATGTTCTGAGGCATCAAGGGATCACAAATTTAGCATTGGAGGGCAGCGTGGAGGGAGACCAAGAGATGAATACACTAAGCAGATTGAGAAGGATGTAGGCTGCAGAAGGTACGGGGAGATGAAGAAGCTTGCACAGGATAGAGTAGCATGGAGAGCTGCATCAAACCAGTCTCAGGACTGAAGACCACAACAACAACAACAACATGGGTTGCCTAATTTATCTGAAGATGTTTAACCTAAGGACATCACACACATCCATGGCCGAGGCAGGATTCGAACCTGCGACCGGAGCGGTCCCTCGGCTCCAGAATGTAGCGCCTAGAACCGCACGGCCACTCCGGCCGGCGAAGATGTTTACAGTTTGTCTCACACTGATCTGTGAGAGGAGCTTGGTACCAAAAATTTTCTTTATTTATGGGCGAGAGCAGCAGTCTTCCTAGCAGCCACGATGGCTTCCCGTTTCCCATCCTTTTTCCGATCGCCAGGGTAGCACGTGGTGGCGTTTGAAAGTCCAGTAGCGGCCAAAGTTTCTCCTGTTATCAGTTCCCCAACCTGCCTTACCAACCTTGTAACTCCTATTTATGTTCGATTTTAACGTCGCGAGGTCGCCTCCCTGTCAGATTCCGGCCCTCTGATTGGCCAGTTCGCGTGCGCGGGTAGGCGCCAACCGACCTCCGCGGGTGGATAGTGGACTAAAGCCGTCGGCACACAGACCGTGCTGTCGAACATTAACGTTGAGCGTGTCAAGTTCAACGTGCTGCTGAACCCTCAGGAACGATGCATACGGTACGTGGGCCCCAACGTGCTATACGCGATCGTAAAGCACTCCAGCGGCAGCTGAGGTATGTTTCTAGTTCATAAATCACACTGTTTACTCAACGGGCGCGTAAAATAACCACGTTAGCTCTATTGAAACGCACATTTCCTCCATCGTCCACGAAAAGGAAAGTACTGTGTCCAAACAATAAGGACACAGGCTTATAAAAGTTCAAATACAAACAGTGCGGTACAAATTTGGAATACTTCTCCGCATAAGGTAAACATTATTTCCTCATTCCCACATTTTAGTAAAACCCCAACGTCAGTCTTACTTGATCACTGTTCCTAACCAGTAGCAGAATCTTTGCAACACGTGAATTACGAAGCGTAAAAGAAAAATGAGCAAAATATCTTTATACAAGTAGCGCAAGCTGTCCTGTAGATTAAGCCAATCGAACAGTCACCCCTCAAAAAAAGGTAAACTTATATTTACATAACATCAAATATTATAGTATATACTTGTATTAATCTAATAAGAAAGTATCAGAACCTAATAAAAACGCGAATGTTAGGAAAAAAATTAGAAGTGGCAAAACGCGAACCAGCGCCCCAACAAAACAACTCAACTGGAGGCAGTGACGCTAGCCATTACTTTACAACAACAACGTGCGCTGTGCATATATCATAGAATGTTATGCGTTGCTGAAAACCTTAATCGTACATATGTTACTATTTGAAATTTAAATATAACAAATTGTACCAAGAACAATGCGTTTTGGGTGGATCTTCAGTGTGTCGCTGACTTCAAATAGCCTACTCTCATAATACGCCAGTTACAATAATTCTTTTGCCACGAATATGATGTTTCTGATATTTTATTGAACGAATGACACAGTTAACAACGGGTTTTCCAGTGATTCTCAATTTGCTGGTGCTCAGAAACCGCATATACGCATATAGGCTTGAAATGAATGCCAATATGGCGCCTCACAACTCTGTACTGAAGGGAGACGGCGTTGTGCCATCTCATTGGTCAACGCTCAGACGCACGCTGAGAATATCTGACATGCCAGATATTGCTCTGCACGTTCGGAAAGACTCCCGAGCGTGCTATTCCATGCTGTGACGTCAGAAACTGGGCACGTTCAACGCTCAACGTTCGGATGCACGGTCCGTGTACCGACGGCTTAAGGGGCAGTACTGCACTTGTAGTGTGACCGTGCCGGAGACCGGAGGTGCTGCTTCCAGGAGATGAAGTTCGGTAAGCATGAGCGCCGGTGTGCACTGTAGATTCGCGCCCTGCGCCCCAGGTGGAATCTTATAGGTCATTGTAGTGATGTGCGTTCCTTGAATTACGGTTTACGCAATTTTTACGGTTTATAAGACTGTAGGTTTTTCTTGTACACTTGGGCGTAATGTGCGAGATGCGTTGGTTAGTCACAGTAGCTTGCAGTACGGCACTAAAGTGCATACACTCATGCTCACTTTTCCGCTTCGTCTGGCAGTAGCTGTTTCAGTTCTCCTGTGTAAAATTCGACTCAGAATTTAGGTCTTCCGAGCTTGAAAACTTGTGCCCTTTGTCCTACGCCACGTGGTGAGTGTCTGGCGCCCTTCATGTTTCGTTAACGTAGTCGGACCGCGAGCCAAAGTAATCTAGTATCGCTCGTATGAATAGTTCCGCGTCTTGCTGGTTTTATTCCTTTAGTACAGGAGGCTACCTAGCGATTCACCCACAGTAGCATCTTTCTTAGTCTTTGGCTGATTCATGGTGGTGGTCGTTGGATGTCTGCAACCCCTTCCTTTAGTAAATTGGACCCCATTTGACAATACGGCGATCGTTCCTAAAATTCCTTTTCTCCTGCTATCGTGGCTTATTATGAACGAGCGTTGGGGCAGGCTGCTGAACTCAATTCTTTCTTCCCCCACCCCCATTTGATCGTACAATTGTTCAGTATTCAACTGTTAAATAAATGAGTCCTTTAATCTGTACATTCTCCCTTTCATTACGTGAAACCATCCTTAGTGTCACAGTAGAATAATGAAGAACTATAGCGGTTGCTACAAGTTCGTGTAGATCTCGCGCCATTAATGATAGGATAAAGATTCAATATCGCGCGCCTGGCACGACCATTGCACGCATGGCACTGATAATAGTAATAATAATGTTCAATTATCATCCCCCACTGATGAACTGCGAAGTGTTCACGGCTCAGTGTGAGTACGTGAGAACTAAATCCACTTGATGTGGTGGAAGCAACGCCCTCTGTTTTGCCTTGCTGGTTTAAAAAAAATATATCCATAATTACAGCCCCTACAGCAAGGGATAGTAATCTGTAAAATAAAACGAGCCACCGCTTTTACCGGTATTTGCTGATATTTGCGTTATGACTTACTTGCTGTGAATATACGCCGTATGAAGCCACCGACGCATCCAGAACCTCTCGAAAACGAGTAATTTTTTTGGGTGCATCGACCTTTAAAACATTCATCACATCGTAAAACGAAAGACAGCCACTGTAATATTTCTGGCTTTTCAGCAATGGTGTTCAGCTACAACAAGTTCTTTTTAGAGCAGTGGAGAAGGTGTTTGTACGGTGTTGTAGTTTATTGTATTTCGGTTCAATAAAAGAATAAAAAGTTTAAAACACAGGGTATTTCAAAAAGAATGACCTGTTAATCAATTCCTCTGTGTCACGAGGTGAAGGGGAGATGAACACACTTGCCTTCGCATGTCTCCACAAGAAAAAAATCGCGTAGGGTCATGTCTTGGAGGCCAAGGACCAGTGTCTCGAGGTCCTGGTCACCCTGTACAGCGTTGAGGCAAAGTGTCATTGACAAACTGACTTATGTTGGTGGAGCTACATCCTGTGGGAAAATGAAATCATCCTCCGAAACTTGTGGAAATAGCCAGGTCTTCACCATTTGTAGATAGCTCGTTCCAGTCACTATGTTTTCCTCATAAAAGAAGGAACCGTACACTTTTTTCAAGAGAAATGGCACAAAAAAAGGTACATCTTAGGTGAGTTTTGGGCCAGTGGAGTGAACGGTACAGGGCGTCTGATTCTGAGAAGTTCTTGAAGTAACCGATTTGTAAAACTTCGTTGCGTCACTGAGCCAACTGCTGCTACAGATGCGATCTTTCTGCAGTGCGGTCTTTCTGCAATATTGCAGACGGAACATCCAGCTTCTCGTTGCCCTATTACACGACATCGTTCGTAAATCAGTGAGGTGCTGATAATGACGACTTCCTCGCCTCAAAGGTATTCTTGACTACCATCAACTCATCACGTTCTAAGGTAGCTAACGCTCACAACCATTACAGCGCGTATTTAAAGCGTAAAGCAAACCTGATTTGCATTCTATAAGGGACACTGTTATGCAATTGGGACGAAATTTGAATAGACATTATCTTTTAGATATAGAAACAGTTGTACTAAGTTACATGTTTGTCGCACAATTTCCCCTTGATGTGTGTGGGTTTCTTTCCGTCAGTGTACTTACGGCCAGACATACAAAACTATACGCGTGTCCCTTTGGCTTATACTGTTGTTTCTTCCTAAAGTTTTTAGTATAGGTTGATTTTTCGATCTTCCATGCGCATACATTTATACATATATCATAATTGGCCTAACAAAACGATTATGGCTGACTGAAAAATCGTTCATGTACCCTTAACATAAAGAAAATGGTTCAAATGGCTCTGAGCACTATGGGACTCAACTGCTGTGGTCATCAGTCCCCTAGAACTTAGAACTACTTAAACCTAACTAACCTAAGGACATCACACACATCCATGCCCGAGGCAGGATTCGAACCTGCGACCGTAGCAGTCGCGCGGTTCCGGACTGCGCGCCTAGAACCGCTAGACCACCGCGGCCGGCCTTAACATAAAGATTCGTCCACGTGATCCCAAATTTTTCCGTTGCGCTGTCGCAGACGTAAGGGACATTTGTTATCGGCATCTCTAACCATACTGTTTACTCAATAAGAGATGACGACTAGCATAGGGGCTTACTGAAAAATTCCAATTTCTCTCAGGAATTAAATCCATCGACAACTTAGCACTCAAGTGTGTGAAGTGCATGACAGGGATTGCTTCCAATAGTAGCACTCTGAAACGTCCCCTTTGAACAATTATTCATGACTGTGCTTAAACTGACACAAAATATTTTTAGCGCAACGCAATCTGACTTACAAAAATCCCTACAATGGCCCTGACTAACAATAACCTATACGTTTCACAAATCACTTACCTCACAAAAATCTTGGTTACTCGAACTACTGCAATACAGCGAGCGCCACTACTGCCAGCTAAATAAAAGATTCACACTACTGAAGGCACTAACTACTGATAGGCATAGTTAGCAAATGAAAGATTTTAATAGAGAACAAACAATGTATTTACCTTAGCAGTGTTCAAAGGTCATAATATATATAGCAGTTCATGACATCCAGTCTTACAAATTTCAAAACTCCGCCATTTCTCTCCCCACATCCACCACAGCTGGCGGCTCACCTCCAACTGCCGAACGCTATGCGCAGTTAGCATCCAGCTGCCCAACACTACAATGGCAGACAACAATGCAAACTAGCCACAGACTGCACACAGCACAGCCAGTGATTTTCATACAGAGCGCTACGTGGTGTTACCAATATAAAAACCTAAACAGCCTACTTACAACTCTTTGAAAATCATAACAATATACTACTGGAAGTGAGAGCTGCAATTTATCTGTTTTCGGCCTTGCAATGCCTGCGGGAGGGATAGGCAGGCTGTAGTATATTTCTACACTAGTTGACAAATCCGGCATTGCTTAGGTATTCGTTTTTCCAACGCGTCTCTACAACACGAATCTGTAACCGGCTCTATGGCAGCGCTACTTCATAGCTCTAGTAACAACTATTGTTCCGCCGTTTGCGCTTCACAGTTCAAAGTTACCAAAAGCGCTGGCAGGTATCAGGGATTTCCTTAGGTTGACTCTACTGTAGAAGTGTGTTAGTGGTACAGAATGAATGAATTGAAAATTCATGCATGATGCGCTATTTATTTTCGCATGCCGTTGTTTATTATGTCATATCTCCCGAACTTCAATACGTAGGACTTTCTTACCCCCACGGCGACTGTTGCCTCACAGTAAGGGATGTGTGTACCGAATTTTCTTGAAATCAGTCCAGTGGTTTAGGAGGAGATATGACACACACTCACACACACACACACACACACACACACACATTTTATAATATTTATGGATTGCTCAGCTGACTCTCGTCTTTGAAACTTCGCAGGTAGCCTTTTGCGAGGTGGTCGGCGTATGTCTTCACGTGTCTGTCAGTTTAGAGTTTTCAGCATTTCTGCAACGCTTCCCCTTCAGTCAAGCAAATATGTGACTGTTCGTTCTGTCCTTCTTTGTATACACTTAGTATTCCCTGTTAGTTCTATTTGGTATGGGTCCCACTGACTTGAACAATATTCTAGGGTAGATCGCACGAGTTTTTGTATGTGGCCTCTTGTGGGTAGACTGACTGCATTTTAGCAATATCCTACCAACGAACGAGACTTTCATCTGATTTTCCTTCAAATGAGCACACTTGATCATTCCGTTTCATGTCTTTGCCATCAAACGTCCTGAATAATTTTTTATATGTATCCTAATTTCCGCTTTCCTAACAAATTTTGCAATCTTTTCCTATGTCTTATCTCACGTAAATTAACACATAAGTACCATCTTGTCCCTTCTTCTAGGTAGTCTTTTGCTCTTCTTTTCTTCTTCGGCGACTCTGAAGGAAACTTATTTCTTATAAGTGAATTTTGTTTTCAGCATCCTACAGTAATATACAAGATTGTCCACTTAAATGTTTCAGTGTAAGTATCTCTGGAACAACAACAGATATTGAAAAAATAGATACTCAAAAACGACTTTCACAGGTATGTATACAAGGCAGGGGCTCATGAAAGAAAATACCATGAGACATTCTAAAATGTAAATAAATATTATTTTTAATGCAAGATTATCCTTTTTTAAATTGAAAACACCTATTATTTCTCACGCTATCAATAACATGAAAAACCACAAAAAGAATGGCGTTGGTTGCATTATAATACGTAAATTACATCCAGAGAAATTGTAAAGTGAATTTTATGCTTGAAATAAACGAAAAGTGCCGCTGTTGCACATCCCGAGATGCAAGCGTGAATGCCAAGTTGGTCGTAATTGCGATGTGTTTGTCGTACTACGACGCAACAGTCGCTGTACTTACTGCTTTTTACACCGTTATTTAGTGGACTGGAAAGAATACAGATGTCCAGTCACACGCATACATCATTTACTCCTCTCTTAGATGCTTAGTCAGCCATTAATTAGGTTCATCGTGGGCGGTGATATTCGCTTTTTCGTTATAGTTATCTCCACTCTAGTACTGCAGTCAAGGTCAATACAGTACTAACGAATAAATCCTTTTCTTATTTTTCATTGTGTGTGACTGGACATCTGTATTGTTTTCAGTCTACTTAATAACTGTGTAAATAGTAACAAATACCAAATTTGTTGCATCGTAGTGCGTCAGTCAAATCGCGATTACGAGCAACGGAGGTTTCGCGCTTGGATCTCGGTATGTGCAATAGCGGCGTATTTCAGTTGTTTCAAGGTTCAACTTCGCTTTGCCTTTTCTCGGGACAGATAGTATTTCCATGCAACCAACGCCACTTTTTTGTTATATTTTGTGTTGTTGATTGCGTAAGAAATAATACGAGGTTACCATTTAACAAAGAAACTTAGATTTGTGTTAAAAATAATATTTGCTTACGTTTTAGAATGTTTCATGGTATTTACTTACCTTACTCATAACCATGGAAGTCGTTTGTATGTTGCCACAAGGTCTTTCTTATTTAAAATGCGCAGTTTTATTTTCATCAGATCGAATTATACGAGTACAAATTTGAGTGCTTTACGAAAATCGATATGCACCGTATTTGGCTCAGTACGTCTACTTTAGGGAAACGTTGGCTGTTTCATTTACTTCGTGCTTTGCAGAGTGCCTAAAAGCTGCGCAGAATGGTGTACTGGAAACTACGAAGTTAAAATGAGTAATTACCGGGTGAGAAAGCATGGCTCATTTGCACTTTGTAATTAAACTGAACTCATGGAAGTAAGTTTTAGTGTCACCACACACTATCATGAAATAAGTGCCGAGAAGCTGTTCCCAAATGGCAGGAGAAGTCACCTGTGTGTGTGTGTGTGTGTGTGTGTGTGTGTGTGTGTGTGTGTGTGTGCGCGTACGTGCGTGCTTGAGTGTGTGAGTGAGTGGGTGTGTGTGAGAGAGAGAGAGAGAGAGAGAGAGAGAGAGAGAGAAACCTTTAATAAACTGAACTCTCTTCAGATCTTGGTTTGAAGAGAGTGTACAACAATAAGAGAAGATTTGAAAGTATTGCGAAACCTACTCGTATGTTATAGGCAATGCCAATAAATCGTAACTGGTTTGACTACACTCTGTACTGATAATAGGGAAAGATGAGGAACTTTTCAATTGGCAAAACAGAAGGTAGAACTTCCGTCGACACGGGATGAATCAAATATGAGTAATGCCTTATCACATCTCCGCCTAGTGGGGATCGCAGTGGAATTAAAAAAAATGTTAATGCATCCGTATGATTCTAAAAGAATCATAGTTTGGAGAACTTAGAATCTGAGCTTGTTCCAACGAACGAGATTGTACTGTAGTTGCAACAGTGAGTACACATTTGGATAGAGTGTGGCTTTGGCCGGAAGAGTGATGTTTGAAGTCCTTTTGGAAATCCAAGCTCAGATTCTGCGTGTTGACGAATGAAATGATGTATGTTAACTGCTCAGTAGCGCTTCTCCTTTCTGCAGATGAGGTAACACCAAGTCTTAATAATATACTATGACACATGCAAAACACTCTTTGTTACAGGGACAGCCAGATCAAGAAAACTTACTTTTCTGAGTTCTTGGAGGATTTTGACTGCAGCACTGTTTTTTCCTCTGGCCAGCATTGCTGTTTGTTATTTCTCTTGTTAATTAGTTCTATTTGATTAGTTATGAGGCTTGATATGTCGGCTCTAGTTCATTTAATTTCGTGTATTGTGTACTGAACTACCGGGTGAGAAAGCATGGCTCATTTGCACTTTGTAATTAAACTGAACTCATGGAAGTAACTCTGCTGTGTTATTTTTCTTACCATTCCATCCAGTTGTGTAATTATTAGATGTATGGTTGTCTATTACTTTGTGCCTTTCTTGTTACTGGAAAACTAAAATTATCTGGAAGGTACTGGATTTTACCGTTTGAAATGTTGTACTAGATATTAAATTAAAGCATGTTTTTGGATGGGCGCTGGTCATTTTCCTTGTGTTTTATTCATGCGCTCTGATTTATTGAATTCTGTTGTTAGTAAACGTGTTTAATCTTATCAAATATTTACGCCTACACAACATTCTGCCATTTTTTATGCCCATCGTTTCCTGTGCCGCTCTTATTATATCACTTTCTATCTGGTCGCGAATGTTACTATTGTCATTGTCCCTTTCTGCAGGAACATGATTAACTATAGCGATAGAAGAGTTTGGTGAAAGATTAGAGAAAAAAACATAAAATGACGTGACTAGACGCAGCTCTGGCAGACTTCTGATATATTGCCCTAGGCAACTGGGGTAACTCTGCTTGCTCGACAGCTACGGCTCTCGCATTGATATGCAACTGTCTCGTAAAACTTTGAACCTAGATTTTTCGACAACGCGTGAGAAGTGCTTCGTATCGGAGCAGCATTCTTTGCTTCTATGTACTGCAGTGGTGCGAAAGATGATAAATATCGGTGACCCACTTAGTGTATACTTTTCTTATTACAACAGCACGAACACACAACGTCGTACACTTCTTGTTGGATGTATTTAAATTTTTCTCTTCCCTTCCAATTAAACATCTCTGTAGCAATCGCGGGAATTACTCTGTGACATCTAAACGCATTTGCTACCATACTGCGTCCCTTCTTCTGCTATTTCCACACTTTACTTCTCCAAAATTTTGAAAACCTCTTACTACTCTATTAGTGTACTAATTTTCAATATACGTCCGTGACACATTATGTTCTGTTGCATACAAGAACCATGTATTCCAAATGCGCATGGACCTGCAGCGCATGACTATATTTCAGTGAGTCAATCTTCCCCATCTGTAGACAGAATTGTATGAATAATGTACAGATACCGCTACAAATCTTTCTTGTTCAGGAACATGTACAACCTTTGGTTTCATTACTGATCTAGATACATAAATGTTCAGAATTCGATGTTCGGTTTTTCTCTCTGGTAACTGTCGAGACTTTTCGCTTTGACAGTGATTCGTTTTTGCGAAAAAGGCAAGTATCTCGACAGGATGATCCAAGCACGGGCGATCGGGAGAGTAACAGTGTCTTGTTGAGGCAACGTTTCGACAAGTTAGCTATTTGTCATCTTCAAATGAAGTACTTGCTGAAACTTTTTGAACAATAACTTTGTCACTTCATAAGATATCTGGAAAGTAGGGAAACATATTTGCAAAAGTAGCTTTGTCTTTTGAATTACTTCTTTACGTAAATGATTGCGGATTATTAGTTTGGCGAACACTGACAGTATACCATCGCCAACACGACTTCTTGTAGAGCACTTTTCCAATTATAATTAACTAATGAAACTGGTTTATGGTTCATTTGTTATTCTTTACCAAATGAAATTGAATTATTATTTTATGTGAGTTACGTAGCTAATAAGTTTATTGCCAATAAATACTGACCTCCGTCCAACTTTTCAGTTACAGCTCACAAAAAAACATTTCTAAATAACATTCTCCCTCATTAACAAGTGCCTTTGTTAGCTTACTTTCAATGTTGTATCCCATTTTATCTAGAGTATTTCAACCTTTATTTTGTTTTCTGGTTATTTCACTTGCGTAATATCCAAAGAATTAGCTTTTGCAAGACACGATTCTCATTTTATCGAAAGATATCAAGAATTGCAGCTGTTACATCTCCAGCAAATGTCAGCTGCGCTGTGTCGTCGGCCATGATGGAGCATGTGTCATTTATCCGGTGCTAAGGGTCTATAAATCCAGAACGAGCCATCGTCGTCCCTTGCAGCTGACACTGTCATACGTCAGTCGCGCAGTCGCATCAGGACAGGCGATCGATCGTAGCCAGCGGACGGTCGCTCAACACCGTCCCCCTGTGTCTACAAGAAACAGCTTCGAAATGCAGATCATTTTCCTATCAATGTTTTCGGCACAGAAGACTTATACAGACACACACAGTAGTGAAACTAGTCAGTTTACCTGACGAAGATGGAGTTGAAAGAAAAATTTATCCCAACTTAGACAGCTTGAGAAAGGACGCTGTTTTATAGCACAAAGACCCCTTCACAAAACTTAGGTCCAAGTCAAATAATTTGTTAAATAATTATGTAACATAATGTTGCCATTGAAGCAAACCGAGCGCTGTATCATGTGTGAGATACAGAGGCGAGCGAGTACGCCGGGACTTACCCCAGTTCACTGCTAGCAGCGCCACGTCACCTTAACGCGTCTGCATGTAGCGCACAAGTATTGCACCACAATTAAGTATGAAATTAAAAATCAAAATTTATGTTTAAAACTTTGTTAAATTATAGTTTAGTGTAATAATGTTCCAAATATCAAGTCTTGATGTTCTATACTTAATAGTTTACGGAAAAATGCCGTTTTAAGAGAAAAATCAGAGGCGATAAATAATGACACTAGGAAGCCAGAATTTGGTCAGAAGGTGCAGTTAGAAGTTATAAATAAGTGATGCTGGTTTCCAAAACCATAAAACTAAAATTAACGTTTTTCGGAAAAATCAGAGGCGCTAAATAATGGACTTTGAAACTTGAAAATTTGTTTTATGCTTCAGTACACCCCAAAAATAACAACAGAGAGTCCACGTTAATCTACCTCTTATAGTTTCTGAGTAATTAAATAAAAACTAATTTTGTAACTAAAATGTACCTAAGTGTTGTAGATTAAGTACTTGAAATTTTCATGATAGAGGATTTTGGTTAAACTAGATGATCAAATATATCAAATAATAGAGCTACACCAAGTTTAAGAGTTGTAACATAAATAGCAACTGATGTAAGTCTTAGCACAGGTATGGTTCAGAGGTAACAATCTACCGTTAGTTCCACTAAATAAATTCTATTAAGCAAAGTTTTCATTCTAGCGAGCTGAAACTTTCTACCTGCTTTCAAATTGCTTGTCTGCATACCAGCATAAATTAAGAAGTTTCTGAAGTAATTGGTAACTATATTATTAAAGATTATGTGCACGAGATAGCGGTCGTTTGTAGACTGCCGCCGTATGCAAATAGACAGAGACAACAGATGTTTTCTCGGCAGCCCGCACCGGCACCTGATAAATACAGCCGCTCAAGCGGTAGGAAGGTTCACTTCGCTCTCAGACACTGTGAGGTCCACGCCAGTTAAACGTCTGGACGCGCTCTGTCTCGGATGACGTCAGAGCCGAGCTGTGACAAGCGCGTATTTGGCAGTGGAAACGGATAGTGAACTCGCGAGGACTGTACACCGTCCTGGATCGTTTAGAATTCGGTAAAATAAGTGTTAGTGTGCCGTCCGTGTGAAATTCAATTCCGCGTGGCAAGTGGTGAATTTATTTCCACTTTTATGGCGAGCATTAATTTTTGAACATTTATTGCGAGTGAGTGATGTTAGTCAGGGCGAAAACAATCTGGTAGGAAGTTACCGTAGAGGTCGCCTCTGAACTGCTAAAGGTGCTGTTAGATTAGAAAAACTTCTTTTCAATTGAACATAACGCAATTTTAAGTGTTGTTTGTGAGAAACTTTAATTAAATTAAATCTTGATTGGAACTTTTTAACTTTTACTGAAGTCATAGTCCTGATCCCGCAAATAAATGGGAAATATACACTTTTCTTTCGGTGGGCTGGACCGGAATGTGGCCGTGCAGACTGGAAACTAAGGTCAGTACGTTTCCCTTCGCTTTCTGGCTGACCACCAAATTAGTTGCCAGGCTCACGTGATTAAAGACGGCATCAAAACTTTAAACCAGTGAAGTAACTTACTCGCCGCCCCACACCATTTAGTCGTTATTATTATTCCACGGCGTCTCGCTCTATTTGCGAAAGAGAGCAGGACTGTCTGTAGTAGTGTTTTCATCTTTTCTTCAGCCGAATCATTTAAAAAGTATAAGAGCAGATTTAAAATATTAGTGTGTAACCAGTTTTACATTTGTCCCACCAAAATATTTGTTTCCTAATCACATGAGGGACAGGAATGTTCCATTTCTATGTACCGGCATCCTTTGTAAGACTTACGCAACATAGAAAATCAACATGTCTATGGCGTAACGCCGAAAGCGGTGGTTTTCGTTTATGCAACGGTGGTTTATAGATCACTTCATGTACATGCGGTTTCGGCTAATTAACTTCGATGTTTTTGTTACAGGTAAGGTGCTCCAAGACGTTTCGTACCAACACTAGGCTATTTTATTCGTATATGAATTTGTAAGTATTAATTTCGGTTCCTTGAATGGTGAGATGACTTGTAATCATCTTGAGTACAGACATTGACTTTCCTGCTATTCCTTTGTTTCTGAAACGATCTCATTATGTTTCTAAGTTGTGTGTGTTTATAAGAACTACTTTACTTTCTCCTGGCGAGAACTTGTGCTGAAACAAGCACATTTTGTAGGCGAGCTGTTGCTACCGTCTCAGATGTCAAGTCCAGGAGCAGCACCCATCACGTAGAGCTGTAACAGCAGAGCACAACGAGACCGAGTGTCTTGTTGTGTTTCGCTGGTGAGGCAGCTGTCAGTTGGACGAGGGCGTGGCAAGCTCTCATCACAAAAATTTGGTCGTGTTCCAGACGACGTGCGACTACAAGTGGCGAAAAAGAATCTTCCAGTAAAGATGACAAGGAGACGATGCAAACAATGCAGTATTCTAAAGCAAGAGATAAGAATTATTTTCCGCCATAATGGCTACGTTTGTGAACTGTTACTGTATGGGATAATTATTTGTTTCAAGTGACTGGTAGCAGAAACTTGAAATACATAAGAGATAAGAAGATGAGATGTTGTTAATGGGAAGTGTTATTATATCCTAACTATTCAATAACTGAATCGTATTAACGCTGTATTCTCTTCATTCTCTTCTCTTTGAAGGTCTCACTCCCTTTCCTCATAGAATAATTACCCAAAACTATTTCGCACCGAGTCCAGTGAAACATGTATATTCTACACGAAGTTGATTGGTTGGTTGATTTGACGAAGGGGACCAAGCGACAAGGTCATCGCTTCCATCGGATGAAGGAAGGATGGGGAAGCAAATCGGCCGTGCCCTTTCGAAAGAACCCTCCCAGTATTTGCCTGAGCGATTTATGGAAATCACGAAAAACCTAAATGAAGATGGCCGGGAGCGCGTTTCATCCATCATCCTCCCGAATGTGAGTCCAGTCTGCTTACCACGGCGCCACCTCCATCGATCTGCGTGAGGTAATGACAAAATTATAAGTAGGAGGGGGAAAAATCACAAACTTAAATTTACCCGTGTTATAAGATTGTTGTTTGAGGGCTGCAACTCTATTGTAAGATTTCTATGAAATAATACATACTGCAACAGTCGCTTGTTGCTTATACTATATTAGCAGGACGCATTACAACAGCGTGCTACCTTCTTCAGGTGCGTCTACAGTTAATTCTGTATTTTAATTAAAATGAAGTGAGGTTAGTTTCCTTTGCTGTGTGTGAAAGTGAGGTTATGTGTCGATAACGACGCCTGTTCAGGAAGATAAATACACTCCTGGAAATGGAAAAAAGAACACATTGACACCGGTGTGTCAGACCCACCATACTTGCTCCGGACACTGCGAGAGGGCTGTACAAGCAATGATCACACGCACGGCACAGCGGACACACCAGGAACCGCGGTGTTGGCCGTCGAATGGCGCTAGCTGCGCAGCATTTGTGCACCGCCGCCGTCAGTGTCAGCCAGTTTGCCGTGGCATACGGAGCTCCATCGCAGTCTTTAACACTGGTAGCATGCCGCGACAGCGTGGACGTGAACCGTATGTGCAGTTGACGGACTTTGAGCGAGGGCGTATAGTTGGCATGCGGGAGGCCGGGTGGACGTACCGCCGAATTGCTCAACACGTGGGGCGTGAGGTCTCCACAGTACATCGATGTTGTCGCCAGTGGTCGGCGGAAGGTGCACGGCCCGTCGACCTGGGACCGGACCGCAGCGACGCACGGATGCGCGCCAAGACCGTAGGATCCTACGCAGTGCCGTAGGGGACCGCACCGCCACTTCCCAGCAAATTAGGGACACTGTTGCTCCTGGGGTATCGGCGAGGACCATTCGCAACCGTCTCCATGAAGCTGGGCTACGGTCCCGCACACCGTTAGGCCGTCTTCCGCTCACGCCCCAACATCGTGCAGCCCGCCTCCAGTGGTGTCGCGACAGGCGTGAATGGAGGGACGAATGGAGACGTGTCGTCTTCAGCGATGAGAGTCGCTTCTGCCTTGGTGCCAATGATGGTCGTATGCGTGTTTGGCGCCGTGCAGGTGAGCGCCACAATCAGGACTACATACGACCGAGGCACACAGGGCCAACACCCGGCATCATGGTGTGGGGAGCGATCTCCTACACTGGCCGTACACCACTGGTGATTGTCGAGGGGACACTGAATAGTGCACGGTACATCCAAACCGTCATCGAGCCCATCGTTCTACCATTCCTAGACCGGCAAGGGAACTTGCTGTTCCAACAGGACAATGCACGTCCGCATGTATCCCGTGCCACCCAACGTGCTCTAGAAGGTGTAAGTCAACTACCCTGGCCAGCAAGATCTCCGGATCTGTCCCCCATTGAGCATGTTTGGGACTGGATGAAGCGTCGTCTCACGCGGTCTGCACGTCCAGCACGAACGCTGGTCCAACTGAGGCGCCAGGTGGAAATGGCATGGCAAGCCGTTCCACAGGACTACATCCAGCATCTCTACGATCGTCTCCATGGGAGAATAGCAGCCTGCATTGCTGCGAAAGGTGGATATACACTGTACTAGTGCCGACATTGTGCATGCTCTGTTGCCTGTGTCTATGTGCCTGTGGTTCTGTCAGTGTGATCATGTGATGTATCTGACCCCAGGAATGTGTCAATAAAGTTTCCCCTTCCTGGGACAATGAATTCACGGTGTTCTTATTTCAATTTCCAGGAGTGTATATTAGAATTTGCATATTCAGTGATTAGCTCATTTTGTTAGTGCATTTACTTACTTTTTTGTTTTGGTAATTTTGTTGTCTGGCACACAGAGCACAGTAACAAGTACACGACAGCTTAATACTTTCAGAATCATGTATTTAACCAATCCAAAGAGACTTAAAAGGAAATGTAAACTAGTTTCAATTGCTAAAACAGTACTATGCATGTATATCTAGATGTATTTGTGTCATGATACATATTAGGTGAGTAGTTAGTAAAGACTTCTTTTTAGTGAAATGGGCATTCAACATTGGATAACTTTTTAAAGAAGTTAGTATTATTATTTTCAAGTTTATCAGTTAGTAAGTCTCCACGTACTGTACCATGAATGAATATTTCCAATGCTTCGTTTAAGTCCATTTTTTGCCCCTTGTCCACATCACGTAATATATGAAGATTATTATCTGTATCATGGAAATGTCGAGCTGTTTTTCTTATGTGGGCGGATATTGCAAATATATTATAGTTGTAAGCCTGGTAGGAATTTGTATGTTCTTTATATCTTCTTTCGAAGTCTCGCTCGGTTTGACCTACGTAGTGGACTTTATAAGTATTACATACTATTTTATAGACCACGGATTGTGAGTGTTTATCTGTGTGTGTGTTAGTACTGTGCCTCAGTGTGCGTTGAAATCTGTTACGTGTCGTGAAAGCAACACTGACGTTATGTGTCCTGAAAATGCTTGCTATTTTGAAAGAGAGTTTGCCTGTGAAAGGAATGCAAGCAGTGTTTCTTTTTCATTTTCTGAGTGGAAGATGGTTTCTTCTTCTTTCGTTTCACCCTCTTTGGGGTACGCTGGATCAATCATTTCTTTGTGCGTTGTTCTTTTCTTAGGGCCCAGTATTTCTTCATTCTTTCTGATCTTCTTCTCCTCTCTTCTTCCGAGATGAAAGATTTGGACTTTTGTGTGGATTTGTCTTGGAACCTTATGTTTTCATCTTTAGTAATTAATTTAGCAGTTCGATCAATAAGTGTATTTTCTGAAATATTTAATTCCACTAGGTCTTTCTCAGTTTCTTTAAACCAGTTGGGCTTCGTTTTTCGGTTACGGAAGAAGTCAAAGATTTGTTTAGTTAATCTGTTGGAATTCATTCTGAGAAGATGACCATAAAAATTTATTCTCCTTTTTCGCATAGAATCTGAAAGTTTTTCAATTTTCTTGTAGAGAGTTTCATTTTTAATGTATATAATCTTATTGTCTTGAAATTTTGGCCCAATGATTTTTCTTAAAATTTTTCTTTCCTTTATCTCAAGCTTCTCCATTTGGCCTTTGAAATTCATGTTAAGTGTTTCTGCTGCATACAGTGCTTCTGGCTTAATCACTGTCTTGTAATGTGTAATTTTGGACCCCCATGAAAGGGATTTTTTGTTGTATGTATTTTTGTTAGTTGGAAGGCCAATTCAAGTTTATTTTTTCTGGATTCCATTGCTTTGCTTTCCCCAGCATTCCAAGTAATCCATTCTCCGAGATATTTGAATTCTTTTACTATTTCAATCTTCTGTTCTTGAACTTTGAGGTATTTACATGAGTGCTTGATGTTTGTCAATATCTTAGTTTTTTCAGAGGAGATGTGAAGACCAATTTTAGCTGCTTGTTTCTTAAGTTCAAGGATTTGCTCCCGTGCTTCTTCCATTGTTTCAGCAAACAGGGCCATATCATCTGCAAAAGCAATGCAATTTACTTTAAGGTTCTTCTTTTTGCAACCCAGTCTTATACCACTCTTAATATTTGTGTTCCATTCTCTGACTACTTTCTCAAGAGCACAATTGAACAGCAACGGTGAGAGCCCATCGCCTTGTCGCACTCCCGTTTTTATTTCAAAGGGTTCCGATAGGTCGCCTATAAATTTAACTTTCGAAAATGTATTCGTAAGGGTCGCTTTTATAATATTAGTTGTTTTCTTATCCAAACCCATTTCTTCCAGGACTGATAACAGAGATTCTCTATCAATCGAATCATATGCTTTTTTGAAATCAATGAAGGAGATTACGTATGTCTTTGCCCTTGATTTTTGGTATGTCATAATGTTTTTGAGGTTTAGTATTTGTTCCGAACATGATCTACCCTTTCAAAACCTCCCTGGTATTCCCCGATTTGCGGATCCAATTGCGGCTCTGCCCTGTTCAAAAGGACTTTAGAAAGAATCTTGTACGTTATATCCAGATGGTTTAATATGCATGGTTTTTTTTCTTTTTTGTGTGAAGCTGTCAAATAGTGTGTCATCCCAGCCATTTGCTGTAGCTGTTTCTTTGGTTCTAATGAGTTCATCAAGCTTTGCATATTTATCCATTGGTATACTCCTGGTTCTGTCAATTGATGCTCTACTTGTAGCAAGCCTGTGTGTTGCGGGGTGGCAAGCTGAGCTGTGTATGATGGTATCCGTTGCTGTTGCCCTTCTGTAAACTTCTGAAGGCGTATGAATTGTTTTCTTTAATGATGTTAAGGCCTAGAAATCGATGCTGCCATTACTTTCATACTCCACCGTGAAGTTTATGTTTCTATCTTGTTAATGCAATGTATCAAGTGTGTTGTAAACATCATCTATGTAACGATCTACCAGGAGCAATATATCATTAACATAACGCCCGCAATAAGTTATTTAATCCACAGAGCTTGATTTTATAGCAAAATACTCGTAGGAGTTATGGAATACATGTTAGTGTCCAGTATTTTAGAGGAGCGGGAGGAATTATATAAGCTGGTAAAGTGTTCATGTTGGAGAGGAGAGCAATCAGAAACGAGGGAGTGGTAAAAGTTTTAAGAACTTGAACCCCGTCCGAACATGCTTTGGAACGCTCAGCGGTACCGAACGCTGTGTCGTATCACTGGATGCGTATATGGAGGGGCATGTGGGGAGAACATCGCTTTCCCGGCCGTATGTCAGTCTACGTCACCGGTCAAGTGGCTCCGCAGTTGACCTCAAAATGGCTGAGTGCCAACATACCCGGACGGTATCCCAACCAGATGGTAGGCAATCGCGACGGCGATTAATTAATCTGACGGAAACCGGCGTTTCCACTGCGGCAAGGCCCTTGTATTTGACAAAAGTTTTAGGATCACAGAAATCTCATCACCCTTTGCTTGGGAAACTATGAAGCAGACAAGGCTTCCTGGTATGGAAAACAGCGGAGAGATGCGATGAGCTGGGCTAGTTAGTTGTAGTCTATTAGTTGTAGTCTACTGATGGCCTTAAAGTTGCATGGTTTCTATATATTTTTTGCATATCGCCTTATGACGTTAGTGTGTTTTATTTCACAGAGGTCACGAAGTTTAGGGATATTGCAACAATTATATTATTATTTCAGACACTAATCTACTTTTCTTCTCCTGGAGAAAAAAAAAAACATAAATTTCTACAAGACCCATCATTAGCTGTTATGAATACTCGTCAACGCTTCTGTTTTATTTTCTCAGCGGTGTGTCAAGTGTGCAGGAGGAGGAGGAGGAGATTAGTGTTTAACGTCCCGTCGACAACGAGGTCATTAGAGACGGAACGCGAGCTCGGGTGAGGGAAGGATGGGGAAGGAAATCGGCCGTGCCCTTTCAAAGGAACCATCCCGGCATTTGCCTGGTATGATCTAGGGAAATCACGGAAAACCTAAATCAGGATGGCCGGAGACGGGATTGAACCGTCGTCCTCCCAAATGCGAGTCCAGTGTGCTAACCACTGCGCCACCTCGCTCGGTGTCAAGTGTGCAAAGAGTGCTCCTGCAGTGCTGAGTTGTTCTGAATGGCCCCGGATTTTGGAATACAGTATTCTCCCAAACAGCAGCAATTTCGCTGAAGAAGACAACATGGCCTTCGGGCCGAATACCACAAATCCTCATCCCACACGACGATGGAGCGTGTTAGCACACAGTCTGGCAATCAGGACCTGTACGCCATTATTTCCCCACCAATTCCCTTCCAAATACTAAGCATTTATTCCAACATGACAAAAGATAAGCGACTTAGTAACAGGGACAACGCCTAGTTGAGGTACCCCACAATAACCGTCACTAGCACATTTTCAGGATTTTCAGTTATCTTTTGTAACATTTAGCTGCAAATACTCAAGTAGTACGAAACAATACTTCTCAGTAAAAGGGCTGACACACCTTCACCAGGTGTATCATTCCCCTAGGAGAAGCTCAGTAAGTATGTGACTTCCAGCCGAAATTGACGATGCCTCAGAATCGCATACTGGCTACACTATGTGATCACAATTATCCGCATACCTGGCTGAAAATGACTTACAATTTCGTGGTGCCCTCCATCCGTAATGCTGAACCCAATACAGAGTTGACCCACCCTTAATCTCGATGACAGCTTCCACTCTCGCAGCCATACACGTTCAATCAGGCAGGGCGAGGTGTTTTGGGAAATGGCAGCCCATTCTTCACGGAGTCCTGCACTGAGGAGAGGTATCGATGTCGGTCGGTGACGCCTGGCACGAAGTCGGCGTTCCAAAACATCCCAAAGGTGTTCTATAGGATTCAGGTCAGGACTCTGTGCAGGCCAGTCCATTACAGGGGCGTTATTTTCGTGTAACCACTCCGACACAGGCCGTGCATTATGAATAGTTGCTCGATCGTGTTGGATGATGCAATTGCCATACCCGAACTGCTCTTCAACAGTGGGAAGCACGAAAGTGCTTAAAACATCAGTGTAGGCCTGTGCTGTGATAGTGCCATGCAAAACAACAAGATGTGCAAGCCCCCTCCATGAAAACCATGACCGCACCATAACACCACCGCCTTCGAATTTTACTGTTGGCACTACACATGCTGGCAGATGACGTTCATCGTTCATTCGCCATACCCACACCCTGCCATCGGATCGCCACATTGTGTACCGTGATTCGTCACACCACACAACGTTATTCCACTGTTCAATCGTCCAATGTTTACACTCCTTATACTAAGCGAGGCGCCGTTTGGCATTTGCCGGCGTGATGTGTGGCTTATGAGCTGCTGCTCAATCATGAAATCCAAAGTTTCTCACCTCTCGCCCAACTGTCACAGTACTTGCAGTGGATCCTTATGCAGTTTAGAATTCCTGTGTGATGGTCTGGGTAGATGTCTGCCTATTACACGTTACGACTCTCTTCAACTGTCGTCGGTCTCTGTCAGTCAACAGCCGAGATCGGCCTGTACTTTGTGCTGTACGTGTCGCTTCACGTTTCCACTTCACTATCACGCTGTAAACAGTGGACTTAGGGATGATCAGGAGTGTGGAAATCTCGCGTACAGACGTATGACACAAGTGACACCCAACCACCTGACCACGTTCGAAGTCCGTGATTTCCGCGGAGCGCTCCATTCTGCTCTCTCACGATGTCCAATGACTACTCAGGTCGCTGATGTGGTGTACCTGGCAGTAGGTGGCAGCAAAATACACCTAATATTAAAAAAAAAAGTATGTTTTTGGGGGTGTCCGGATACTTTTGTTCCCATGGTGTATCTGGATATCCGAGTGTAGAATCTAACGCCACAATGTGGCTACACTTATTACCGAGATAATTTCGCGTTAAAGCGCTACAGTATGTCATTTTTATTGAAGAAAAGTGTGTAATGGAAGCTATAAGCGAGAGCAAAAGAAATGTCATCAAGAGAAGCTTAAGGGGAAACACAAAAGACCCATCTTCTACTCTTTTGATACCTTCACTGCCGAAATTCTCGTCTACGTTACATGAAGGCCGACGTCAAATGATACTCGATGATCTATGATGAAGGCTAATTGTCTTCATCAAATGCACCAGCCAAGGTGTCCTCGTACGAGGCGTTAATGTGTCGGTGTAAGAGGAGCTGGTCGAGTTTTTTGAGGTCGCAGCGTGGAATTTCACATTCCACAGCATTGTGCAGGGTGAAAGGAAGAATCTGCACTCAGATTTTTGCATCGTGGAGGGGAACGTGGTTAGTGAAATGCAACATCAGCTTTACGTCAAAAGCAGAAAACTTAGAAGACGCCACACTGGCTACAGGCATAGAAAGTTGAACTCCGTAGTTACAACTTACATGCAACGAACATAAGGTGTCTCAAAGCACCAGCACATTGAGGATATTTCGAAAACGGGTCGTTTTTTCTATGATTCGGTACAATATTGCGGCGGGAAATTGCATATCGGTATTATAACTTGTATGCCATGAAAGCAGGCCGTTTCAGTACTGCAGCGGCTTCACCATTAAACAAAATTACGTCGTTTTTGGTATAACGTGAGAGTTAAGTATCACGAAATTACATCTGTACTTATTGTCTCTGGACATTTGTAAGAGTACTGTGTGCTGTAACGTAGACAGTGTTGTCATGTTGGAACCCTAGTGCAATTGACAGTCGTGAGCTAGGACGACATGCAGCAGGTTCGTGCCTACTCACATGTGAATTATTTTCCTTTTTTATCTTTTTTGTTTTGTTTTCTAAAAGATTCTGAAAGTTCCTTATCAATTTATTAGAAGAATGAAGTAGAATATTCGATGTTATTTATTATAGACAGTAGCGTTCTCCATCCAAAGCAGAGTTTATTCGGTTTTGTGAATCCCCTGGGGAACTGCAAGACAGTAGTCTGCGTCACATGCAGCTGAAAACTGCCACTGGAAAGCGCTCAGGTCGCAAATCTCGGTAAAGAACGCATTTCATGAAATGTGGCAGGTCGTTTCAGAACGTGCAGCAACCACGACGTGTTTTGCGATGAGAAACATGTCCCTTGTGAAGAGGGCTCTAGTAGTATTTGGTGAGGGCAGGTAAGTATAAAAACAATATAAAAGCACGGCACAAAAAATTAGGCACCTTGAGGAGACTTCGCCTCTAGGCTTGGTAACGGCGTAATATGGTGACAGTTTCTTCGCACCTACCAAATCCAGTTGAAGCTGGAACATACACGTTATAGACTGTGAAGTCGGTGAAGGTGTAGAAGAAAGAGCAACAGTTAGTCCCCGAGAATGATAAAATGAACTTACACACACCAAAAAAAGTTTTGCATCACCTACGTTTCGAGAGTTCCGGAACCTGTACAAAAAATTGGAATAGAGATCAACACAAACATCATTTCCGCCATTTTTATTGCTGATGAAAACCACACATTGTATGTTCTACTACCATACAGCGAGACCTTCAGAGGCGGTGATCAGCACTGCTGTACACACCGATACGTTTAATAGACAGTAGCATGTCCGCTTGCATTGATGCGTGCCTGTATTCGTCGTGGCATACTATCCACAAGTTCATCAAGGCACTCTTGGTCCAGATTGTCCCACCCCTCAACGGCGATTCGACGTGGATCCCTCAGAGTGGCTGGTGGGTCACGTCGCCCATAAACAGCCCTTTTCAATCTATCCCTGGCATGTTCATAGGGTTCATGTCTGGAGAACATGCTGGCCACTCTAGTCGAGCGATGTCGTTATCCTGAAGGAAGTCATTCACAACATGTGCACGATGGGGGCGCTAATTGTAGTCCATGAAGACAAATGCCTCTCCAATATGCTGCCGATATGGTTGCACTATCGGTCGGAGAATGGCATTCACGTATCGTACAGCCGTTACCGCGCCTTCCAATGACCAACAGCGGCGTACGTCGATCCATCAGACCAAAAACATCAGGGAACCTCCACCTTGCTGCACTCGCTGGACAGTGAGTCTAAGGCGTTCCGCCTGACCGGGTTCCCTGCAGACACGTCGACGATTGTCTGGTTGAAGGCATCAGCGACACTCATCGGTGAAGAGAACGTGATGCCAATCCCGAGCTGTCCATTCGGCATATTGTTGGGCCCATCTGTATCTCGCTGCATGGTGTCGTTGTTGCAAAGATGGTCCTCGCCATGGAAGTTGCTCTTCATGCAGCTTATTGCGCACAATTTGAGTCGTAACGCGACGCCCTGTGGCTGCACGAAAAGCATTATTCAACATGGTGGCGTTGCTGTCAGGATTCCTCCGAGCCATAATCCGTAGATAGCGGTTATTCACTTAGCCCTTGGATGGCCTGATCGACGCATGTCATCGACAGTTCCTGTCTCTCTGTATCTCCTCCATGTCCGAACAACATCGCTTTGATTCACTCCGAGACGCATGGACATTCCCCTTGCTGAGAGCCCTTCCTGCCACAAAGTAACAGCACGGACCCGACCGAATCGCGGTATTGACCGTCTAGGCATGGTTGAACTACAAACAATAAGAGCCGTGTACTTACTTCCTGTTGGAATGACTGGAACTGATCGGTTGTCGGACCCCCTCCGTCTAGTAGGCGCTGATCATGCATGGTTGTTTACATTTTTGGGCGGTTTTAGTCACATCTCTGACGAGTCAAAGGGACTGAGTCTGTAATACAGTATCCACAGTCAACGTCTATCTTCAAGAGTTCTGGGAGCCAGGTGATCCAAATCATTTATTGATGTGTGTATTATTCATATTAACAAGAATCAGTTCGCAACTCACCCTCAAAGCATCACAGAACCACCTCCGGCTGGAACTCCACACTGCACACACTGTGGACTAAAAGCATCATTGGATCATCGAAAAGACGCAGGACTGTGGTCACATTACATACCTCCAATCGCCTACTATGCAGTTTCTGTTTTGTTCGCCCCTTTGAAGATGAGCAGCTTTATGCTCCGGTGTCGGCAACGGCCTTTTACGAAGAACTCAAATCGAAATGTACACCAGTTCCCTTTACAATGCTCGCTCAGGGGCTGGTTGTGATGGACCTGTATTCACTGAAACCACAAGTAATGTCGGATTTGAAACCATTTGGCACGGCGTGACGCTTGGCAGCTGTATCTGGGGACCAGTATCTTTTTACTATCACTATTATTACGCCGTGTTACGCTAAGGCGGTCCCTACTGTTTTGTCCGGTTAGCTCACAAGGATGGTCGTTGGCAAAATACATTTGCTGCTAAATTTATTGTTATTCTATAACACTCCAGTCAGATAGCGCTGTGGCGGACTATACGACAAACGGGCACCGGGACGGCCTAATGCCTTAGCTCTGTACACGCATTCGGTAGAGACACTTGTCAGATCACCGTCCAGTCACCCATACTTAGCTTATCTTTGTGTATCTCAGATGTGTAAGGTGTATGCCGGAATGGTTTCCTTCAAAAGGGCATGCCATGCTCTCCTCCGCATTGGTGTTCTGTCCGAGCTTGTGTTCCGTCTCTCACCAAATCGTCGTAGACGGAACAACGATCTTAAAAGCCCTTCGTTAATAGGAGAAGTTGCAGGGAATCACTGTCTCTCATAGAAGCCACCAGTGGCTGCCGAGCCATTCGTTAGTGGTAAGCCGCCCGCCAGTACCTGTTATGGGGTCTACGGTGTCACACGATCAAGCGACATTTCACCCTAATGGGACAGCGAACACCCATTACTATCGAATTCGGGTTATCGGGAAGCTGTGCATATCCATGAAATATTTGCGGGCTTCGTCAGAGGTAGTTAACCCTGGCGAATTGTCGCTTAGCAACGGCCACTTCAGTATGTATACCTACTTCATCATAACTAATGTCCGAATTCGAAAGACCATTATTTTTTTCTGCGGGACTATGTTTCCACCAATATTTTATAGTGAAATTTATAAGAACCTAAATATGGAACCCCATCAGACGTGGATCGAACTTACGACATAAGTGCATAAATATCACCTACTATGATATACCTTTTTTCTTATGTATGCGAAGTAGAGTTCATGAAGGGCCTTTTACGGACAGCCGACAAATGAAATTCTGTGTGTTCATATTTTTTACACAAGAGCTAGATGTCATCTGCAGTCGCAGTCTTTGGATACCACGAGTAACAATGTCAAATGTAGGCGCCGTCCGAGATTTAATTACCTGTAGCCCGAAATGATAGTTCTAATCGCTGTATGGAAATCTTCCATTTATCACTTATGCTATGCTGTGATTGTTAAGAAGTGGCAATTTAACATTTACCAGACGTAAAACACAGACTACAGCATATCCATTATTCGTCATACACAGCTGGATGATCTAGAAAGGAGCGCTGATCTTGTTGACTGAAGTGAGTCGTATTTCTATTTAAAGCACAGCCTGAAGGGAGAGTCGGATGGAGAACAACTGTAGAATGGTGGAGTTATGTGATCAATAATGACGTGAGAGACAGGGATTCGGTTGTCATTCTGAACGTCTTGTCCGAGAGCTACTTGGAGCGGACAGAAAACCAACTAGTGAGGATAATTTCTTACAATTTCTAACTGTAACAACGAACAGACCTGTACTTATCGGTTACTAATTGAACCACAACGATTGCTAAGAAAGGTAGGATAATACTTTTACACGGCAAGAGTGACAGGTTACAAAATGCCAAGTATCTGAACTGTCACCACAATATATTCGTTTCTAAGGACGAAAAAGTGGAGTACAAATAGATACAACTGAAAAGCGTTAGAAAAGTCTCAGCTGAACAACGTTTTGAGGGATGTGGTTAGAAAGTTGCCACGAAAGTGAAGAGAGCTTCATCATAGATTTTAGCAAAGTCAGAGCTAGACGATAAACAAAAGCTCTACATATGGTCTTCCATAAGTCCACCATGAAGAGATCAAGATAGCATACAGCCGTCAGAAACATCCAATCTCTTTTAGAGAAGAGATATTTTAGAACCGCTAATTTCTGTTACTTTCGGATATTTACGAGTTTTAATCATCGTCAGACCGAGAAATATCATCGGAAAAGATATCATCAGCATGCATTAAAATCGAAACTATTCGAAAGTAATAAAAATTATTAAGATGTCATTTGTCAGTCATTTAAAGTTTCGCTGAATCTACATTCAAATTCTTGGATCAGATTCGCATGTATAATAACTCATTAGTATGATACATGTTGGCATACGGTCCCCAGCAACAGGGAAAATTCGTGTTCAAAATACTAAGTGGTTGCCGGCATATGTAGACAGGTCCTAAGCAGAGTGTGGTAGAGGCACGAATAAAGGAGCGTTAAGGCAGTTTTGTTGAACAGCGGAAATGGATATAACAGCTGTATCGAAAGTCGCTTTAGAGTCAGCATATCGTAAGATACAACTTGCTACGAACTACTTCCTAGGAGACATATTCGGATACTACAAACGACTTTACAGGGAAGCAACAGACACTAGTAAACAAGACAAGACTGACAGTCGGAAAGAGGAACGCGTTAAGCTCAGTGATACCTAACTTCCCATACTGGAGACGAAGTTCACCAGTCTCCCACGGTGGGACGGTAGAGGTAGTGTGCAACAACGGCCAACAAACAGTCAAATGTATTCAGATTTAATAGCGTAATGTCATGCTCCTAAAACTGTCTTCCATAGACGGGGACAAAACGTAATGTCTCTTAAGAAAATATACTCGACAACGGTACTACATTATGAGAAATTTTAATAATTTTAGTCGTATTAATTTTTTGGTGGGAATTTTTGCTGTACGTTAGGCTAAATTCGTAGTGTAGTTAAATGAATTGAATGTGAATATTATACACCTGAGTGTCATGTAAGCAATTCAACGAATTTTACGAAACAGTGATTGTCAGGTAACATGTGGTACGGTCGTGGTTAGATATTTCCAGAAACATTTCTAGTCTGTCTCTGGTCAGTATACTAATTAATTCAACATGTATACACTCACTGTGTCACAGGTCTGTTCATGGCAATATCTGTGTCTACTAAAACTTCATTCTGTAGCTACAAGCATCTTCAAGTGCAAGAGTGTACACTTGTCCCCCTTCCTGGAATTTGTAGTACAGACTTAATTATTCAGTGCAGAATTATCGCTCAGTTCTAGAACTGACTTCCAGTGATTTTTCTAAATCTCTCCTTAAGTCAGTTGTAGAATTACGTTAGCTTCGTTCCTGCTGCATGACACGTCTCAAAGCTGACCAACATATTTGTATCAAAAATTAAAATTTAAATCTTGTTTCAGTCCAATGGATAAATTTCTGTGGACGTCCACGTTCTGTCGTCTCGCTCTCCACTTACAGATTTTACCAAATTTCTACTTTTATCTTTTTTTTTCTAGTCAAGCACATCGGCCTTCTTGGAAGCAGAAGCAATGCTGTTTTCATCATCTGGTTGCATATGTTCATCTGAAGTTAACTGACGTATTGACAGCACCTGTCCTGTGTTACCAGCAACAAGTAAAAAACTCCCTACGACTTCTCTGTTTGAGGATTTTGGCACCATTCTTGTACCGCTCTTGACCTAACTTTACTGCATTTGATACGGGTATTTTCAGTCTGTATTTCATCTGAATGTCGTAGGACCACTCCCCGTTTACTTGAGATATCTTTTCTTCAATAAACATTATTCAGCATAACTCTCTGTGATCTACCAATTCTAGGTGGCCGACCAGCTCGCCTACATACACGAGACGTGACAGTGTGAAGCTCGCGCTCTATCTTGGCAATACATTATGCAGAGGAACATGCTTCTTCACTCGAAACCGGTAATGTGGGCAATGCAGTGTTACGAGCGCATTGGGTCCGACATGGAGACCACCGTCAGACTGGCAGCACTTTTCATATACAGAGCTATAGCAGACGTGACACAGAACAGTTCGTTTTACAGGGGATACCGTAGTGTGTGAAAGCAGCCTAAGCTTCGTATTTTAAAACTGGTACCAGAAAAAAAAGGAAAGGACATGGTGTACTGTTTCTTAATGACAGACAAGCTAACATACGAAATTATCTTTGAGAAAATTGTGGAATAAAGTACAAGTTGTACTGCTTCGCTTAAGCCGTTTTTTCCCCAATATTTAAGGCTTTACTCAAACAAATTGGTTACACATATATCATCTGAAGCATTTTCCATCGCTGACCACCACTTTCTCCCATCTTTCGGCCAGTGTACGAGTCCCGCGTCGAAACAATTGTTGATCTTTTGAAGCGATCCACGAATCGATCCAATTTGCTACTTCTTCATGAGATCGGAAGTGTTGGTCAGCCAGGCCATGCGCCATTGATCCAACCAGGTGATAGTCAGAGGGAGCAATGTCTGGAGAATACGGCGGGTGGCGTAGGGCTTCCCATTTTAACGTTTCCAAGTACGTTTTGAACTCTTTTGCAACGTGGGTTCGAGCGTTGTCGTGCTGCAAAATCACTTTATCGTGCCTCTCGCTGTACTGCGGCCGTTTGTCTTTTAATGCTCTGCTCAAACGCATCGTACGGAACGATTTGAAGTAGAATGATCATATACAATTAATTGTTGGTAAGGTGGGTGCCAGGTTGAGATTCATTGGGAGAGTCCTTTGAAAATGTAGTTCATCAACAAAGGAAGTGGCTTACAAAACACTTGTTCGACCTGTACTTGAGTATTGTTCATCAGTGTGGGATCCGTACCAGATCGGGTTGACAGAGGAGATAGAGAAGATCCAAAGAAGAGCGGCGCGTTTCGTCACAGGGTTATCTGGTAAGCGTGATAGCGTTACGGAGATGTTTAGCAAACTCAAGTGGCAGACTCTGCAAGAGAGGCGCTCTGCATAACAGTGTAGCTTGCTTGCCAGGTTTCGAGAGGGTGCGTTTCTGGATGAGGTATCGAATATATTGCTTCCCCCTACGTATACTTCCCGAGGAGATCACGAATGTAAAATTAGAGAGATGCGAGCGCGCACGGAAGCTTTCCGGCAGTCGTTCTTCCCGCGAACCATACGCGACTGGAACAAGAAAGGGAGGTAATGACAGTGGCACGTAAAGTGCCCTCCGCCAGACACCGTTGGGTGGCTTGCGGAGTATAAATGTAGATGTAGATGTAGATTAATTGCGTTCGATAACAAGCACCTGTGATTGTTTCACTTGGTTTCAACACCTCACAGTACACGACACTGAGCTGATCCCACCAAATGCGGAACATGATCTTGGAGCCTTGAATATTCGCTTTGGCCGTCGACGTGGAAGCATGGCCGGGATATCCCCATTATTTTTTGCGTTTAGGGTTATCGTTATCGTAATGAATCCCTTTCTCGTCCCCGGTCACAATGCGATACAGAAATCCATTCCGTTTTTGCCTCTGAAGCAGCTCTTCACGAACACACAAACGCCGTTCAACGTCTCTTCGTTTCAGCTCACACGGAACCCAAGTTCTTTTTTTCTGAATCATGCCCATAGCCTTGAGACATTTTGAAATGGCTTGCTGTGCCAATTCTTCTTGAGTCTGACGGGAGTCTTCAATCAGCAATGTCTCCAATTCTGCATCTTGGAAAAACATTCTCTCTTACACCACTATGCCGGTTCAAATGGTTCAAATGGCTCTGAGCACTATGGGACTCAACTGCTGAGGTCAATAGTCCCCTAGAACTTAGAACTAGTTAAACCTAACTAACCTAAGGACATCACAAACATCCATGCCCGAGACAGGATTCGAACCTGCGACCGTAGCGGTCTTGCGGTTCCAGACTGGAGCGCCTTTAACCGCACGGCCACTTCGGCCGGCACTATGCCGGTCCAGGACGTTAAAATCACCGTTCTTGAAGCGTTGAAACCACTCACGACACGTTCTTTCACTAATACCGTCCTTACCATAGGTACTTGGCAGTATTGATGATACTCAGCCGCTGTTTTTTTCATATTGCAACAAAACAGTAACACCTCCTACAAAAGACAAGATTTAGGCTCGTAAACTGACATTTTCAACCAAGAACAACTTTTGATGCAGACACAAATCGACTAATGTTTGAATGAGGTTATGTTGACCGAGGTCCAGGCAAAGTGCCTGGCGTATGCGATCTGTTTCTATCGACCGCTACTTACCGTTGTCGCCACCAGTCGGCAAACGGCTAAAGTTGTACGCCTTGTAGAAGATAATGGCCACAAGCGCAGCACACTGAAGAGATGAGGAGGTGGCAGAAGATGTAAATAGGCTAAAGGACTGGTGAAAGGTCTCTGTTGGATTCCTTTCATGTTAATTTCTTAAATCTAAATTCCTCTTCTAAATTTACTGTGGTGTTTCTGACTCTATCTGGGAGGAGACTGAGCAGTGGAACGTGTTAATTTTATACATAAATAAGAGCGAGCTGTCACACTACTACACTTTAAAACACAGTTTATATGTAATTCATGTCACACAGTCTCATACGGAACCTACATCCGATTTCTTTTGTATACTGTATATGATAAGATACTGTCGTCCCCCTTCCCTTCTGTGTGAGAGGATGAATGAGCAAATGTATTTCTAGTTGCATGCTCGATGGTAGCAGACAAGCCGGTCTGCTAGAGATCAGTGGGACCAACGTCGGAACAGGCAGCTACGCTTTCTAAAAGCAAAGAGGTTTCTATTCTTGGTATGGTCCTGTCCGTCCCTTGTCATGTTGGTATAGGAAGCTGCATCTCTGGTCACTTCCGTTTGTATCTATGAAGCACCCTCGGTAGGGGTCCATGGCAGTCTGTCCACGGCGAGCGTCTGAAGTGGTACAATCTCCGGCTAAGTGCGTCTCTGCTAAGTCCGTAGGACAATGGATTTCTTAAGTTCAGCCTAACTGAAAATTTAATCACCTTTATTTCAGGTTTAGCTCTAAAATATCTTACGTTATCTTAAATTGCAACGCAGTGTAATTCGAATGTGAAGTTCAGAATATCTTCCAGTAGTTGCTTTGTCACTACTTTGTGAGTAAAGTGGAACCACGTGTTGATGATCCGTAACTCTAACTAAGATCATCAATCTGAAATGCGAATGTGCGTGAGATTATAACGTCTCGTCTTGACAATATTTTTCAATATAGCAACTTTTCTTTATGTTCAACCCACGTGGGGTGTACTTTGTGAGACCAGTACCACGTGCTTATACAATTGTTTTACCCATAAGGTTAATAGTAAGACGATAGTAACCAGTTCGAGGTTTTTCTTTTGTAAATTGCTTTTCGATCTAATTTATTTTAATTATCAAAATTATTGTGGAGCTACACTCTTTGTGTAAACCAAGTTGACCACGTGAAGCATGTGGTGTAATCATCAAAGTAGTCCTCAGCTATTCTTTTCGCGAAGATTTCACAGAGAGTTAGTATGAATTTAGTATACCAGTGTGTGGTATTTTCATGACGGACAGGATTGCGCTACGAACGTAACTTCTTTGGGTGAAAATTGATTCGGTTGGTTGTGGTTAATTTCCTCTTGCATATGTTTCATCGTTCTTCGTGTGTTATTTTATGAATGCAGTGTTGTATGCAGTCTCCCAATCGTGTATCCATATTTGATGTGTTCCGTAAGATTACAAACTCACATTTTCACAACCCTAAATAAGGCACCAGTTTAGTTATGAATCAAGTTTAATATGCTGTAATTTTAACGGAACAATGATCAATGTTAAAATAAATGTCCAAATATAAATTCTCTTTATATATATATATGTATGTATAGTCACCTAACATTACCGCTGGATATATTTCGTAAACCACATCAAATACTGACGAACCGATTCCACAGACCGAACGTGAGGAGATGGGCTAGTGTAATTGTTTAATACAAACCATACAAAAATGCATGGAAGTATGTTTTTTAACACAAACCTACGTTTTTTTAAATGGAACCTCGTTAGTTTTGTTAGCGCATCTGAACATATAAACAAATACGTAATCAGTGCCGTTTGTTGCATTGTAAAATGTTAATTAAATCCGGAGATATTGTAACCTAAAGTTGACGCTTGAGTACCACTCCTCCGCTGTTCGATCGTGTGTATAGGAGAGCACTGCAACATACATCGCGTTTCTACAGAATGATCTGCCAACGTTGCTCGAAAATGTCCCACTGGAAACGCGTCGACGTATGTGGTATCAGCATGATGGTGCACCTGCACATTCCGCAATTAACACTAGGCTGACCCTTGACAGGATGTTCGACGGGCGTTTCATAGGACGTGGAGGACGCATAAATTGGCCAGCCCGTTCTCCTGATCTTACACCTCTGGACTTCTTTCTGTGCCGTACGTTAAAGGAGAATGTGTACCGTGATGTGCCTACAACCCCAGAGGATATGATACAACGTATTGTGGCAGCCTGCGGCGACATTACACCAGATGTAATGCGGCGTGTACGACATTCATTACGCCAGAGATTGCAATTGTGTGCAGCAAATGATGGCCACCACATCGAACATCTATTGGCCTGACATGTCGGGACACACTCTATTCCACAACGTAATTGAAAACGGAGACCACGTGTGTACTTGTACCTCACGCCTCATGGTAATGTACATGTACGTCAGTGAAAAAGACCAATAAAAAGGTGTTAGCATGTGGACGTAATGAGCTGTTCCAGTCTCTTCTACACCTAAGGTCCATCACCGTTCCCTTTGGATCCCTACGTAATTCGGTGCTCTCCGATACACACGATCGAACAGCGGAGGAGTGGTACTCAAGCGTCAACTTTAGGTTACAATATCTCCGGATGTAATTAACATTTTACAATGCAACAAACGGCACCGATTACGTATTTGTTTGTATGTTCAGATGTGCTAACAAAACTAACGGGGTTCCACTTACAAAAACGTAGGTTTGTGTTAAAAACCATACTTCCGTGCATTTTTGTATGGTTTGTATTAAACAATTACACTAGCCCATCTCCTCACGTTCGGTCTGTGGAATCGGTTCGTCAGTATTTGATGTGGTTTACGAAATACATCCAGCGGTAACGTTAGGTGACTCACTCTGTATATCGGTCGTCGTAAGATGACTATTAAAAGATTATAATTAATGTTAGTGTGGTTGGGAATTTGGTAAGCTAGACTGGATACCTGGTGAAACAGTTGCTCAGTAATGCAAGGTTAACTTCCCCAGATAGCTCACAGCTTTTAACCCACATTTACTGTCTTCAATATCAGCACCGCTTTCAGAACAACTTAATGCATCAACTTTACACTGGTTCAGAAGTGTCATTCTATACACTTTAGAATGTACTGCAGCGTCTTGACTCGGAGACGCAGCGAAAGCAGGACAAATGTTAAGGATCGACCGCGCGGCGGCAGGGTCGACGATGTAGTTTCTCGAGGCGCCCGATCGTCTCCGGGCGCGGTCGCGTAGCGGCGGTAATGGCCCGTGCAGCCACTGGAAACCGCCGTAAAGAGATTGTGCGCCAGGCAACCGGCAAATAACCTGCGTCTCCTCCGTCTCGGAGGCCGCGGGATGAGTCGTGTGCAGAGCGCCGCAGTGCCTTGCTCACTGCGGCTCCTCCTCTGTGTTTACTGTCGCTGCTGGCTCCTCTGTTTATCTGTTTCCCCTCTGAATGCTAAACTGGGAGCGGGACCGTGTACTGAAGTAATACCGCGCACGTACCGACGTTGCTAGGCAATCCTCTCTGCAGCTTTGGCATGCCCGCGAACTTTTCGTAATGGAGCACTGTGTTGCACCAGCTCAAACAAGTCAGCAGGATTCAATGAGAAGCTTTTGGAGTTACGAGAAGTTTAACTTCTGAAATTCCTTCACCACAGAGGAGGAAGTAAATATTTCAGAATTCGAATCAAGAACAGCTGCCACCACAAAAATACATATACATCTACATGGATACTCTGCAAATCACATTTAAGTGCCTGGCAGAGGGTTCATCGAACCACATTCACAATTCTCTATTATCCCAATCTCGTATGGCGCGCGGAAAGAATGAACATCTATATATTTCCGTACGAGCTCTGATTTCCCTTATTTTATCGTTGTGATAGTTCCGCCCTATGTTGGTCGGTATCAACAAAATATTTTCGCATCTGGAGGAGAAAGTTGGTGATTGGAATTTCGTGAGAAGATTCCGTCGCAACGAAAAACGTCTTTCTTTTAATGATGTTCAGCCCAAATCCTGTGCCGGCCGCGGTGGTCTAGCGGTTCTAGGCGCGCAGTCCGGAACCACGCGGCTGCTACGGTCGCAGGTTCGAATCCTGCCTCGGGCATGGATGTGTGTGATGTCCTTAGGTTAGTTAGGTTTAAGTAGTTCTAAGTTCTAGGGGACTGATGACCACAGGTGTTAAGTCCCATAGTGCTCAGAGCCATTTGAACCAAATCCTGTATCATTTCTGCGACACTCTCTCCCATATTTCGATAATACAGAACGTGCTGTCTTTCTTTGAACTTTTTCGATGTACTCCGTCAGTCCTACCTGGTAACGATCCCACACCGCGCAGCAGTATTCTAAAAGAGGACGGACAAGCGTAGTGTAGGCAGTCTCCTTAGTAGGTCTGTTACATTTTCTAAGTGTCCTGCCAATAAAACGCAGTCTCTGGTTAGCCTACCCCACAACATTTTCTATGTGTTCCTTCCAGTTTAAGTTGTTCGTAATTGTAATACCTAGGTATTTAGTTGCATTTACGGCTTTTAAATTAGACTGATTTATCGTGTAGCCGAAGTTTAACGAGTTGCTTTTAGCACTCATGTGGATGACCTCACACTTTTCGTTATTTAGGGTCAACTGCCACTTTTGCACCATGCCTATATTTCTTCTAAATCGTTTTGCAGTTTGTTTTGATCTTCTGATAACTTTATTAATCGATAAACGACAGCGTCATCTACAAAGAACCGAAGACGGCTGCTCATATTGTCTCCCAAATCGTTTATATAGATACCGTCGGAGTAGTTAAGCAACTAAAACCACTTAATAACCGCAAGGCTTCCGGTCCAGACTGTATATCAATTAGGCTCCTTTCAGACTAGGCTGATGCAGTAGCTGAGTAATTAAGTCTTATACAACCCATCCCTCGACGAAATATCCACACCAAAAGACTGATAAAACTGCGCCCGTCACACGACCATACAAGAAAAGTAATAGAAGTAACCCACTAAATGCAGGCCTACATCATTAACGTCGATGTGCAGCAGAGTTTTGGAACGTATGTTGTATTCGAATGTTAGGAATTACCTCGAAGGAAACGGTCTACATAGTGAATGGGGATTTAGAGACCACCGTTCTTGTGAAACACATCTAGATGTCTACCCACACGAAGTGTTCAGTGCTATTGTCAAGACATTTCAAGCTGATTCCGTATTTCTAGATTCCCAGAAGGCACAAGCGGCTTGTAATCAAATTGCGTGCTTATGGAAATCGTCTCAGTTATGCGATTCGAGTTGTGATTTCCTGTCTGGGAAGTCACAGTTTGTAGTAACTAACGCAAAGTCATTAACTAAAACAGAAGTGATTTCTCGCGCTCCCCAAGGTTGTGTTACAGATCCTCTGTTGTTCCTAATCTATATAAACGATTTAGGAGGCAATCTCAGCACTCGGCTTAGGTTGATTATCGTCTAGAGATGCAAATCAATTCCAAAACGATTTAAATAAGATTATGGTGCTGAAATTGGAAAGTGACCCTAAGTGATGAAAAGTGTGAGGTCATCCACAAGAGTGCTAAAAGGAATCCGTTAAATGTTGTGGGGAGGGGAACCAAAGATTGCGATTTATTGGCAGTTATTTTGCTCCCCAAATAGCAAAACTCCTTTACTACTTTAAGTGTCTCATTTCCTAATCTAATTCCCTCAGCTGTAATAGTGTTTAATATTATTACTGAGGGATTCATTTTCTAGGAACTGTTTTTCGAAATTGTCCATGAATATTTGGGCTAAGAGTGGACAGAGAGGGGACCCCATCGCCAATTCTTCTAGCTGTTTGTAAATTGTACCTTCAAATTGGAAATAATTTAGTTTCAGACATGTTTGGGTGGCAAAATTTACGTCTTCTAGTTGTACTGGGTTGACACCTGCTCTGTATAGTAGTTCTGTCAGAATATCAAGGCATTCTTGTGTAGTTGTGTTTGTAAATAAGCTGCTTACGTCAAAGGATACTAGTTTTGCACTACTCGGTATTGGAAGGTTCTTAATTTTGTTGTGAATTCCAGACTTAGATTTGAATTTTGTTTTGGTTTTGATACAGGAAAGTAATTCTTCGGCAATTTTGTAGTTTGGTGCAGTGTAGGTTGGGACAAGTGGTCTTAGAGGATGGTCTTTTTTGTGTAGTGTAGGCAGTCCACACAGTTTAGGAGCTGTTGGATTCATGCTGATCAAATACTTAGCTTCGTAATCTTTCATCACACTTTTGCAGGACTTGGTTAAGTTTTTAATTTCATCATTAAAGGTTTTCGGGGGTTCTTGTAAAGGACACAGTAGGTGTTGTGTGTGAGGAGTTGTTTCACTTTTTCAACATATTTGCTTTTGTCCAGGAGGACCAAGGTATTACTTTTATCTGCTCTCGTAATAATTGTTTTGTTTTGGGTGATTTTCTTCTTTAGGTTATTCCGTGTGTTGTGGTCACTAGGTTGAGTTGTAGTAGTGTTACACTCGAGCTATTTTTGTATTTCACGCCTTGCTCTGTGTTTGGCTGCAATGTCGTTATTTATACCGTATTCTGTATCAACTTTTAATACACCTAACTGCTTAGTGCAAGGTTTATGATAAGGAGCATATTTGAAACCTTTTGCTAACACTTCGATTTCCTTTGTGGAAAAGGACTGTTTCTGATAACTTTACCGCTCGTTCAGAAAAGTTTTGTTTCGGTTTCGTGTTTATAGTTGCTGACATCAGTGTCAGCGTTCCAGAAAATGATGACATCAGCATTAGTTTTCCGGGTATCGCTGGCACCAGCATACTGCGCCCGTGAAATTACCTTATTCCCGGAATTTCCTCCTCTTGCGGCCAGTGGCGTTACACGTTTTGCGAGAACAAGGAGGGGCTCCGAGGGCATCAGTGTCCTGCATACCTGGCCTCCCTCCCTTCGAGCAATTTTAATTTTCGTACGGTGTTGCCAGCTGTAAAATGGAATGACGACAGTGAAAATTTGTGCCGTGTAGGGGCTCGAACCCGCATTTCCCGCTTATCGCCAGCTTGCCCGTCCGAAGGAACACTGCATCGTACTTCTGAAACAACACAAGCAGACAGTATCGTGTATTTATCTGCCGATACCGGGCAAGCGACATTCAATTAAAATGTCTCCCCTGTACGGTAATATACAGGGTGATCCAAAAGTCAGTATAAATTTGAAAACTTAATAAGCCACGGAATAGTGTACATAGAGAGGTAAAAATTGACACACGTGCTTGGAATGACATGGGGTTTTATTAGAACAAAAAAAAAAAAAAAAAAAAAAGTTCACAAAATGTCCGACATATGGCGCTGGAGAGCAAAACTGCTACCGCGACGGGTGAGAGGTACGGCGATATATTACAAAATCGCATCATCCCCAGCCTGGCTGATAAACACCTGCTGGAACGTACGATGTTTATGCAGGATGGCACTCCACCCCATATTGCTGGACGCGTGAAAGATCTCTTGCGCGCGTCGTTTGGTGACGATCGTGTGCTCAGCCGCCACATACGTCATGCTTGGCCTCCCAGGTCCCCAGACCTCAGTCCGTGAGATTATTGGCTTTGGGGTTACCTGAAGTCACAAGTATATCGTAATTCACCGACATCTCCAGGGATGCTGAAAGACACCATCCGACGCCAATGCCTCACCATAACTCCGGACATGCTTTACAGTGCTGTTCACAACAGTATTCCTCGACTACAGCTATTGTTGAGGAATGATGGTGGACATATTGAGCATTTCCTGTGAAGAACACCATCTTTTCCTTGTCTTACTTTGTTATTCTAATTATTGCTATTCTGATCAGATGAAGCGCCATCTGTCGGACATTTTTTGAAGTTTGTATTTTTTTTGTTTCCAATAAACCCCATGTCACTCCAAGCATGTGTGTCAATTTGTACCTCTGTATCTACGTTATTCCGTGATTTATTCAGTTTTCAAATTTATGCTGAGTTTTTGATCACCCGGTACATAACGAAGGTACGTGTGCAATTTGTAGACACATGATTGATGACATACGGAAGGCTGGGTCTGCCCGTGAGTTGTGCTCGGATAGCCTAATGGCGCCATCGCGGTAGCTCAACGTGTTCGGTCAGATGGTTAACTGCCCTTCGTAGTAAAAGAAGAGAGTGAATGAATCAACGGTGATCATGGAAGGGTGCCATGGAACGTCCGCTCCGAACAAATGCAACGAACGATAGCGAACAGAACGAGATTTTTAAAAAAATGTTGAGGCAACTGATCGTGATAAGTGGGAAATCTGGGTTCGAGTCCGGGACAAATTTCATTGTTATTCCATTACACAGCTGATGGTTGTCCATATTCGGAAATGCGAAAACGTTTCATGTATCTTTTCTTTTATAGTTCGATTGCGTTATCGCTGTTGTTTACCGTCTGTACTTCCGTGCAGCATGAAGCACCGCCAGCGGGAGAAACAGCGATCAGCTGCGAAGAACGGGACTATCAGCAAGTATTCATCCGTTTATTATTATTATTACGTACGTGTGTTTCGCTGTACTTAGGGCCTTGTCACTGACGTCGACACGCAGAAGATTCTGCCTGATCCACAGCTGCAGCAGCAGCCACCGTCCGCAGGATGTCTTCCTGCCCTTTCGAAGCCGGTGTAAAGAAGTTCTGATAAACTTTTATCTCGTTCAACCTCAGTTTTTTCTACAAGTTTTCGTGAGTGACTTTTTGAGGCTCCTACTGCGATTTTTCAACGACTTTCTTTTATTCTTCTACTTACAACGAAGTGGAGTAGCGGCTTCTTGATCGTCCAACATTTCTAACCAGAGTACATTCTACACTATGTCATTCCACACTTCTGTTGGTAAGTTCTGGCAGAACTTTAATAATATTGTACAGAATTATTGTAAACTGATATTGACCGCCTAGGAGCTACTTTAGTGTACAATATTACGAGAAAAAAATATCATTCTTACCGAAGTTAATAGTTAGGAAAGAAATTGTAAATCCCGTCATGAGTTTACTACTTTGAATATCTGTGATTAAACTTCAACATTTTCGACATAATGCTCACTCACGTCAACTCGCATGACACTGAAATTTTGAACCACAGCAAGACTAGACTGAGATGCTACGCAATCCTGGGTATTTAAAGTTGCGTCATCTTCTTTCTCCCTCCGAAGATACTCACCGCATTATAGACTACTTAAAGTTGTGACCAGTTAAGATTATCTGCATAATTTGTTTTTTGTAGTTATGCTAATGGCATAGACTGGCGGCAGTGGTGTAAAAATGTGGAGTGCAAGACTCATGCGTAGTACACGATCCCTTGACTGTAAGAAACGCGCTTTGAGGGTTATGGAGGATAACGTGCAGATCATTAGAACGAGTCACTTCATATCTATCTACATACATAAAGAAAAGTATCCGTTTGTCTGTTTGTAATTCATACAAATCTAATGTTTTATCTCGATCTTGATGACATTTTGCACACTTCAGCTTCAGGACAGGAGGAAGATCAATGTCTACGTGTGATTTCGTAATCTGGCTTGAAACATATTATGTATGTGATACATAAAGGATAAAGGTCGTTACAAAAAATCTGTAAAAGCTCTTGGCCAATTTATTCCAAATTTCTACACGATCCCCTAGTGAAACTTTGGGAGGACACAGGCTATCTCTACGCTATCTCTACACCATAACGACGCTCCACACCACGACTATTGCCCACCTGTAATACCAAGCACACGCCTCGCGAGTTGATGCAACAAGCATACCAAGTCACCACGATCAATGTCAACGGGTCTGTTCTGCTGAGGGAAGGGATTATGGCAACTGTTGCATCCTATTTGCCGTCGGCCCAAGGGGTCGCACTCACGGTTGGTAGAGTTCGTCTGGTGAACCTGTATGCTCCTTCCGACACCGACAGAAGATATTGTTATTACTTGATAATAGATCGAATTATTAATATTTATAATTTCGGTCTTTTGAAGAAGTCCATATATATATTATTATGTCTAAAATAGAACGCCGCACCTTTTTTGCCGAAGGCAGTTCTGCTCTTCCAGGGCAATGCCGACTACTTGGTAATAGGCGGAGATTTCAATTGTGTGCTCAGACGATGCGAACAGCTGCCGCACAATATTACCTCCCCAGCACTTCAAGCGCCTGTAAAGGACTTGGCTTTGTCGGACACTTTGGTCATACAATACGGCGACCAAAAGGCATACACCTACCTTACTAGTGATTCCGCGAGCCGTTTGGATCGAGTTCACGTCAACCGCGGCCTGCGATCGGCAGTTTTCGACGCTGAGATGTGGCCGGCGGCGTTCAGAGATCTTCTAGCGTACGCGTGTACGCTCACTCTACTCCGCTAACGCGTCCGACGAAGTAGACATCCGTGGTGTCCAGTGCGGCCCTTCTAGATGAGCTAAACTGCAGACATCCGTGGTGCCTCAGTGCGGCCCTTCTAGATGAGGTAAACTGCAGACATCTGTGGTGCCTCAGTGCGGCCCTTCTAGATGAGCTAAACTGCAGACATCCGTGGTGCCTCAGTGCGGCCCTTCTAGATGAGCTACTCTGCAGACATCTGTGGTGCCTCAGTGCGGCCCTTCTAGATGAGGTAAACTGCAGACATCCGTGGTGCCTCAGTGCGGCCCTTCTAGATGAGGTAAACTGCAGACATCCGTGGTGCCTCAGTGCGGCCCTTCTAGATGAGGTAAACTGCAGACATCCGTGGTGCCTCAGTGCGGCCCTTCTAGGTGAGCTAAACTGCAGACATCCGTGGTGCCTCAGTGCGGCCCTTCTAGATGAGCTAAACTGCAGACATCCGTGGTGCCTCAGTGCGGCCCTTCTAGGTGAGCTAAACTGCAGACATCCGTGGTGCCTCAGTGTGGCCCTTCTAGATGAGGTAAACTGCAGACATCCGTGGTGCCTCAGTGCGGCCCTTCTAGGTGAGCTAAACTGCAGACATCCGTGGTGCCTCAGTGCGGCCCTTCTAGATGAGGTAAACTGCAGACATCTGTGGTGCCTCAGTGCGGCCCTTCTAGATGAGGTAAATTGCAGATATCCATGGTGCCTCAGTGCGGCCCTTCTAGATGAGGTAAACTGCAGACATCCGTGGTGCCTCAGTGCGGCCCTTCTAGATGAGGTAAATTGCAGATATCCATGGTGCCTCAGTGCGGCCCTTCTAGATGAGGTAAACTGCAGACATCCGTGGTGCCTCAGTGCGGCCCTTCTAGGTGAGCTAAACTGCAGACATCTGTGGTGCCTCAGTGCGGCCCTTCTAGATGAGGTAAACTGCAGACATCTGTGGTGCCTCAGTGCGGCCCTTCTAGATGAGGTAAACTGCAGATATCCATGGTGCCTCAGTGCGGCCCTTCTAGATGAGAAAAACTGCAGACATCCGTGGTGCCTCAGTGCGGCCCTTCTAGATGAGGTAAATTGCAGATATCCATGGTGCCTCAGTGCGGCCCTTCTAGATGAGGTAAACTGCAGACATCCGTGGTGCCTCAGTGCGGCCCTTCTGGGTGAGCTAAACTGCAGACATCCGTGGTGCCTCAGTGCGGCCCTTCTAGATGAGGTAAACTGCAGACATCTGTGGTGCCTCAGTGCGGCCCTTCTAGATGAGCTAAACTGCAGACATCCGTGGTGCCTCAGTGCGGCCCTTCTAGATGAGCTACTCTGCAGACATCTGTGGTGCCTCAGTGCGGCCCTTCTAGATGAGGTAAACTGCAGACATCCGTGGTGCCTCAGTGCGGCCCTTCTAGATGAGGTAAACTGCAGACATCTGTGGTGCCTCAGTGCGGCCCTTCTAGATGAGCTAAACTGCAGACATCCGTGGTGCCTCAGTGCGGTCCTTCTAGATGAGGTAAACTGCAGACATCCGTGGTGCCTCAGTGCGGCCCTTCTAGATGAGGTAAACTGCAGACATCTGTGGTGCCTCAGTGCGGCCCTTCTAGATGAGCTAAACTGCAGACATCCGTGGTGCCTCAGTGCGGCCCTTCTAGATGAGCTACTCTGCAGACATCTGTGGTGCCTCAGTGCGGCCCTTCTAGATGAGGTAAACTGCAGACATCCGTGGTGCCTCAGTGCGGCCCTTCTAGATGAGGTAAACTGCAGATATCCGTGGTGCCTCAGTGCGGCCCTTCTAGATGAGGTAAACTGCAGACATCCGTGGTGCCTCAGTGCGGCCCTTCTAGGTGAGCTAAACTGCAGACATCCGTGGTGTCTCAGTTCGGCCCTTCTAGATGAGGTAAACTGCAGACATCCGTGGTGCCTCAGTGCGGCCCTTCTAGATGAGGTAAACTGCAGACATCCGTGGTGCCTCAGTGCGGCCCTTCTAGATGAGGTAAACTGCAGACATCCGTGGTGCCTCAGTGCGGCCCTTCTAGATGAGGTAAACTGCAGACATCCGTGGTGCCTCAGTGCGGCCCTTCTAGATGAGGTAAACTGCAGACATCCGTGGTGCCTGAGTGCGGCCCTTCTAGATGAGGTAAACTGCAGACATCCGTGGTGCCTCAGTGCGGCCCTTCTAGATGAGGTAAACTGCAGACATCCGTGGTGCCTCAGTGCGGCCCTTCTAGATGAGGTAAACTGCAGACATCCGTGGTGCCTCAGTGCGGCCCTTCTAGATGAGGTAAACTGCAGACATCCGTGGTGCCTCAGTGCGGCCCTTCTAGATGAGGTAAACTGCAGACATCCGTGGTGCCTCAGTGCGGCCCTTCTAGGTGAGCTAAACTGCAGACATCCGTGGTGTCTCAGTTCGGCCCTTCTAGATGAGGTAAACTGCAGACATCCGTGGTGCCTCAGTGCGGCCCTTCTAGATGAGGTAAACTGCAGACATCCGTGGTGCCTCAGTGCGGCCCTTCTAGATGAGGTAAACTGCAGACATCCGTGGTGCCTCAGTGCGGCCCTTCTAGGTGAGCTAAACTGCAGACATCCGTGGTGTCTCAGTTCGGCCCTTCTAGATGAGGTAAACTGCAGACATCCATGGTGCCTCAGTGCGGCCCTTCTAGATGAGGTAAACTGCAGACATCCGTGGTGCCTCAGTGCGGCCCTTCTAGATGAGGTAAACTGCAGACATCCGTGGTGCCTCAGTGCGGCCCTTCTAGGTGAGCTAAACTGCAGACATCCATGGTGTCTCAGTTCGGCCCTTCTAGATGAGGTAAACTGCAGACATCCGTGGTGCCTCAGTGCGGCCCTTCTAGATGAGGTAAACTGCAGACATCCGTGGTGCCTCAGTGCGGCCCTTCTAGATGAGGTAAACTGCAGACATCTGTGGTGCCTCAATGCGGCCCTTCTAGATGAGCTAAACTGCAGACATCCGTGGTGCCTCAGTGCGGCCCTTCTAGATGAGGTAAACTGCAGACATCCGTGGTGCCTCAGTGCGGCCCTTCTAGATGAGGTAAACTGCAGACATCCGTGGTGCCTCAGTGCGGCCCTTCTAGATGAGGTAAACTGCAGACATCCGTGGTGCCTCAGTGCGGCCCTTCTAGGTGTGCTAAACTGCAGACATCCGTGGTGTCTCAGTTCGGCCCTTCTAGATGAGGTAAACTGCAGACATCCGTGGTGCCTCAGTGCGGCCCTTCTAGATGAGGTAAACTGCAGACATCCGTGGTGCCTCAGTGCGGCCCTTCTAGATGAGGTAAACTGCAGACATCCGTGGTGCCTCAGTGCGGCCCTTCTAGGTGAGCTAAACTGCAGACATCCGTGGTGTCTCAGTTCGGCCCTTCTAGATGAGGTAAACTGCAGACATCCGTGGTGCCTCAGTGCGGCCCTTCTAGATGAGGTAAACTGCAGACATCCGTGGTGCCTCAGTGCGGCCCTTCTAGAAGAGGTAAACTGCAGACATCCGTGGTGCCTCAGTGCGGCCCTTCTAGATGAGGTAAACTGCAGACATCCGTGGTGCCTCAGTGCGGCCCTTCTAGATGAGGTAAACTGCAGACATCCGTGGTGCCTCAGTGCGGCCCTTCTAGATGAGGTAAATTGCAGATATCCATGGTGCCTCAGTGCGGCCCTTCTAGATGAGGTAAACTGCAGATATCCGTGGTGCCTCAGTGCGGCCCTTCTAGATGAGCTAAACTGCAGACATCCGTGGTGTCTCAGTTCGGCCCTTCTAGATGAGGTAAACTGCAGACATCCGTGGTGCCTCAGTGCGGCCCTTCTAGATGAGGTAAACTGCAGACATCCGTGGTGCCTCAGTGCGGCCCTTCTAGATGAGGTAAACTGCAGACATACGTGGTGCCTCAGTGCGGCCCTTCTAGATGAGGTAAACTGCAGACATCCGTGGTGCCTCAGTGCGGCCCTTCTAGATGAGGTAAACTGCAGACATCCGTGGTGCCTCAGTGCGGCCCTTCTAGATGAGGTAAACTGCAGACATCCGTGGTGCCTCAGTGTGGCCCTTCTAGATGAGGTAAATTGCAGATATCCGTGGTGCCTCAGTGCGGCCCTTCTAGATGAGGTAAATTGCAGATATCCATGGTGCCTCAGTGCGGCCCTTCTAGATGAGGTAAACTGCAGATATCCGTGGTGCCTCAGTGCGGCCCTTCTAGATGAGCTAAACTGCAGACATCCGTGGTGTCTCGGTTCGGCCCTTCTAGATGAGGTAAACTGCAGACATCCGTGGTGCCTCAGTGCGGCCCTTCTAGATGAGGTAAACTGCAGACATCCGTGGTGCCTCAGTGCGGCCCTTCTAGATGAGGTAAACTGCAGACATCCGTGGTGCCTCAGTGCGGCCCTTCTAGATGAGGTAAACTGCAGACATCTGTGGTGCCTCAGTGCGGCCCTTCTAGATGAGGTAAATTGCAGATATCCATGGTGCCTCAGTGCGGCCCTTCTAGATGAGGTAAACTGCAGATATCCGTGGTGCCTCAGTGCGGCCCTTCTAGATGAGCTAAACTGCAGACATCCGTGGTGTCTCAGTTCGGCCCTTCTAGATGAGGTAAACTGCAGACATCCGTGGTGCCTCAGTGCGGCCCTTCTAGATGAGGTAAACTGCAGACATCCGTGGTGCCTCAGTGCGGCCCTTCTAGATGAGGTAAACTGCAGACATCCGTGGTGCCTCAGTGCGGCCCTTCTAGATGAGGTAAACTGCAGACATCCGTGGTGCCTCAGTGCGGCCCTTCTAGATGAGGTAAATTGCAGATATCCATGGTGCCTCAGTGCGGCCCTTCTAGATGAGGTAAACTGCAGATATCCGTGGTGCCTCAGTGCGGCCCTTCTAGATGAGGTAAACTGCAGACATCCGTGGTGCCTCAGTGCGGCCCTTCTAGATGAGGTAAACTGCAGACATCCGTGGTGCCTCAGTGCGGCCCTTCTAGATGATGTAAACTGCAGACATCCATGGTGCCTCAGTGCGGCCCTTCTAGATGAGGTAAACTGCAGACATTCGTGGTGCCCCAGTGCGGCCCTTCTAGATGAGGTAAACTGCAGACATCCGTGGTGCCTCAGTGCGGCCCTTCTAGATGAGGTAAACTGCAGACATCCGTGGTGCCCCAGTGCGGCCCTTCTAGATGAGGTAAACTGCAGACATCCGTGGTAGGAGGACAGAGATATCGTGGCTAGGCCTCGGAAATCGATCAGCCTTCCTTCCTCCAGCCTGACGCTGACTGGTCAGGCGGCCTGGGTTCGATTTCCGACGATGCATTTGTTTTTTATTTATTGTGCCGTAAAGGTCCCGAGTTCGAGTCTCGGTCTGGTACGCAGTTTCTATCTACCAATACTTTTAAAAAAAAGTGGTAGGGCGGTCGCTCGCGATAAGCGGGAAATCCGGGTTAAAGTCCCGCTCCGGCACACATTTTCACTGACGTCATCCATTCTACAGCTGATGGTTGTCCATGTTCGCAGTTACAAATACGTTTAACGTATTTCATAACCGCTGTAGTCGCCGCAGCGCCTGTTCCTATGGATATGAGCGCAGCATTTCCAAAGAATCTTTGCGTCGCAATCAGAATAACACAAGCACTGCAATATCGCATCGAAGACGTATTCATTCATCGTATTCCGTTGACACCCTGTGATTTATATATGCCCTTCGATTTAAACCGATTGCGGTTTCTCGTGGCGCTTGGATTCGCAATGAGTATCAACGAGGTACACGGCCAATCACTTTGTTTGGCAATATTGAACGCCGGGTACTGCAGCTAATAGCCGATAAGCAGAACTGGTAATCCGGTATCAATTCCTTCACTCAGCACTAGAACTGAAGATTGCGATCTCGCATCCTGGCGGCCGGCAGTTCAAATCTCCGACCAGTCGAGGGTCGAGCAGATTTAGATTTTCCGTGGTTTGCTTGAAACGGCGGCATGGACCCTATAGAAAGTTTTTGTACTTTCAACATTGCAGCCCATTCAGAAATCGCGATAATCTAAAATATAAGAAACTATCAGCCTCGATTGTGGTAATGCAACCAACCTTTACCCAGGTTTCAGCCCAAATAATTGAGCCTTCTTCAGAAGATATACTTGAATCTATAATTTGTCTAAGAGGGCATGAGATAAAACTAAAACAGCCTGAATACGCGTAGTCACATTTTAAAAATGCGGTACATAAGTAGTACGTCAACACCACGACTTGACTTAAGCTCTGGCGTGAGCCTCGTCTCCATGGACGCCGTGCGGTGGGCCTCTGGAGTTCACGTGAAACTTAGTACTTACGTACCGCATTTTTAAAATGTGACTACGCCTATTCAGACTGTTTTACTTTTATTTCTAGACCATCCCCTCTTAAAAATATGTGTGAAATCTTATGGGACTGAACTGCTAAGGTCATCAGTCCCTAAGCTTACACACTACTTAACCTAAATTATCCTAAGGACAAACATACACACCCATGCCCGAGGGAGGACTCGAACCTCCGCCAGCACCAGCCGCACAGTCCATGACTGCAGCGCCTGAGACCGCTCGGCTAATCCCGCGCGGCCATCCCCTTCAAATGGTTGAAATGGCTCTGAGCACTATGGGACTTAACATCTGAAGTCATCAGTCCCCTAGAACTTAGAACGACTTAAACCTAACTAACCTAAGGACATCACACACATCCATGCCCGAGGCAGGATTCGAACCTGCGACTGTAGCAGTCTCGTGGTTCCGGACTGAAGCGCCTAGAACCGCTCGGTCACCGCAGCCGGTGGCCATCCCCTCTTAGACAAATTATAGATTCAGGTATATCTTCTGAAGAAGGCTCAATTATTTGGGCTGAAACATAGGTAAAGGTTGGTTTCATTACCGCAATCCACGCCGATAGTTTCTTATATTTCCTTTAGAAAGTGCATCTTCACCAATTTGAATATGTGCCCAGTGTTTGACAACAGGTTAAACCGTAATCTTCCGTCCTTTGTTCCAAGCTAAAATTTTGGGCGGACTCGAGGAAGATCCTTACACGAATTCAGCAAATTTGCCCCTCAGGTAGAAGAGCACGTACATACATTTGGATAGCTGAAACCTCTGTGCTTTGGAGAACGACCACTGCGTGCAAAAAACAATATCTCTGGATCTGCACCAAAAACTGAGAAGAAATCCAAAGAAATACAGTGTTGAACGTGAATAAAATTGAGTAATTCCAAAAAGGTGAAACAGAGAGATGGAATATATTTAAGTGTATTTCATACAAATTGAAATACTATCGTTCGCTTCTAAATGCCTTCAGAATAAATGTACCTGCAACAGCATTTCGACAACGTGTATTATCTTTCCTTTAAACACTTCATCTCATATTCCTGTCAATTGGGGTATTAAGACAATAATTTACTTGTATTGTATTTCATAATAAAATTTAGTAGCAGTTTTAGCTTAACATTGCTCCAATACTACAACCGGCTTACTGACGTGTTGTGGGGAGTGGCTGAGAAAAAACAACAGGTCCGGTGTTAGGTGGGATGTTCGGGTACTTGCGATAACGCCAGTTTTGAGAAAGTTGCGGGATTCGGGTGTAGAGCAGGTAAATGATGCAGACTTCGTGTGAGCGGAATTTTTCGTTATTGTCACCTTTTCACCAAATTCTTGTTGGATTCACTGTCTTCACTCAGTTTTTATTTCTAAATAATGCCTAGTTTGACACCAATTTGAGCGAAGCTGAATAAATTACTAATATCTATTGCGAAAGTAAGTTACGTCTATTTCACTACAGTTGTAGGTAGGCTTAATGGAGTGGAATTAGTGGAGGATACACGTGCAACGGTGAAGAGCGATCGTATGGTTCATTTATAAATGATGTAAGAAAATTTAGAAGGTAGCATCCACCCAACGTTTGCATCATTAGAGATGGAGCACGTGGTCATTTATACATGGAATTCGACGGGAACCATCCTACGATTAGTATGAAGTAATAAAGAGTACTGGAAAATGTAAGCGCTGACATGCGGATGGCGAGCTGAACCTATCCGCTTCCGAATGCGAGTCAGTCAGTCACGTGCTGTTTCGTAAGGTGAATGATTACTACCTATGAGTGAGGGGACTCGGTTCTCGTTACTCGCTTAGTAGTTTTAACTTGCCTCTTACACGTAGAAGGGAACGAATCTTCAATTATAAGTAAATGAAGCTTCCCCTCCTCGAACATGTCGATATTTAAGTTTTAACTCCTTTTTTCCAATATTGAAAATCTTTTGTAACGATGCAGAAAACACATGGCGTTGTTAATACCTGTCTTTTTGTAAATACGATATTATTTCTGAGGTGAATATTTCATTTTCTGTCTAGTCCCATCTTTATTGGTCAATGCAATACACTGTTACTGTGCGCCAGTATCTCTGTTCCATACAAGGTTTGCTAAGCATACGATTCTAATGATTCAAGACTCACACAGCTGTAGAATACTTTTTCCTTCTATAGTGTTTGGTATCAGAAGGTCACTAGACATTATTTCGATCGTATTAAGTGTATGAAGAGTACCATCAGTTCTTAGTTTTTGGCGTAATCAGGAATATTCTAGAAACTGAAGGACTACAGAGTACAGGCAGCTAGAAAGTAATGCTGGCGAGAGAAATTTCAGTTTCCAGAGAAGGAAATAAACAATCAGCTTACAGATCTCACCAGGCACAAACAAACATTATCGCTTTTTAATTTTATGAGAGCACAAAATACTACGAAGTTCGTTTCGAAGAATAGATTACGTAACTGCTTGCTGTGGCTGTAAACACAGTAATAGAGCCGAATTCTTGAAATACAACAGCACGACAGGCACCTATTACTCAGACAGCGTGCCTGGCGTCACTGATAGGCTAGCTAGATTAAAAAATATGACAGCACGCTAACTTCTGCGGCCAGTGAACTTAAGATTGTTATCGAAGGGAAGTGTTTGCGTAAAAGCGCCAACACCGCTCGCTAGCAGGGCAGGTTTCCTGATGGAAACGTTGATATTCTCCTACTCGAGGGTTCACAGCGTTCCTTAAAACACACCATTAGCGAAATGCTGCTCTGGCGGCCATACGATTAATATTGCATTTTCTCTTGCCAGACACAGAGATGGCGCTGTTGTTTCCGATAAGTTGTCTGATTAATGAAAATGTTATCATACTATAAGCCAACAACGCTAAAACCAAACGTGACTTTTTTTCTTTACACAGTGTCTGTTACTGTAGTTGAATAAAAAAGTGTTCACCAGTCACGTTTCACTTAACTTATTTTGGAAGAATTCTCAGTCGCGTATTAAACATTGTTATTATAATTCACACAGCATACACTGAATATTTGATTTGGTCGCCGGTAACTGTTTAACCATAACATTTCTTCATGTGAATAGGAGATTCATCTGACAGCCAGGTGTGAGCTACTTTTCTTTAAAAAATTCCATTGATGACTTCTTGTTCTTCTTTCTCTTGGCATATTTTTTCCTGTTCTTTGGTAATACTTTAAAAGTACGCCGTCTGCAGAAATCACAGTAACAAACCTTTCAACACCTACCAGATGGGGTTTTGCAGTTTCTTTCTTTTCATTTTCCGTTAGAGGAACGGCAACGTCAATAATTCTCGTAGTCTTTTCAGGTGATAACTACGATCAACGTGTTGTAGTCGATCGTCTGACTGGTCTACACCGATTAATTCCGATACAGCAAGGCAGCGGGCGCTGTTTTCAATCGCAAACACGTGTAGGGGTAAATTTGTGATAGGAGACTGTGAAGTTATCCATTAACCGAATCCAATGCTGAGTTTCCGAGATATGAATTTTGCTAACTGGTTATTTTTGCACGCGTATGAAACTTCTGAAATTGTTGGACAGCTAGAGCGGCGACTCGTGTTTCCAACAAATACGTGTTCAAAATGTGCTTCTTGTAATTCATTCCCTTGCAATACCGCCTTCTATTAGCACGATAAAGGGTTCGGGGTACAGTTAATTCCCTTGCAATACCGCTTTCTATGTCCACCTGCTTAGCTAGGTGGTAAAGTGCTCGCCTCCCGTGCAAGCTGGCCCGGATTCGATTCTCGGCCGGGTTGGAGATTTTCTCATCATCATTTAATCCTCATCATCGGCGCGCAAGTCACCCAATGTGGCGTCCAATGAAATAGGACTTGCACTTGGCGGCCGAACTTCCCGGACTAGGGGCCTTCCGGCCAACGATGACAAACGCTCATTTTTATTTCGCGCCGTCTACTTCCACTCTAAGGGGTACAATTATCTGCGTACGTTTGAACTTTTTTTGTCATCAGTCTTCTGACTGGTTTGATGTGATCCGCCACGAATTCCTCACCTGTGTTAATCTCTTCATCTCAGAGTAGCACTTGCATCCTATGTCCACAATTATTTCCTGGAAGTGTCCCAATCTCTGTCTTCCTCGACAGTTTTTGCCCTCTACAGCTCCCTCTAGTACCATGGAAGTCATTCCCTCATGTCTTAGCAGATGTCCTATCATCCTGTCCCTTCTCCTTGTCAGTGTTTTCCACATATTCCTTTCCTCTCCGATTCTGCGTACAACCTCCTCATTCCTTACCTTATCAGTCTACCTAATTTTCAACATTCGTCTATAGCACCACATCCCAAATGCTTCGATTCTCTTCTGTTCCGGTTTTCCCACAGTCCATGTTTCACTACCATACAATGCTGTACTCCAGACGTACATCCTCAGAAATTTTTTCCTCAAATTAAGGCCGGTATTTGATATTATTAGACTACTCTTGGCCAGAAATGCCTTTTTTGCCATAGCGAGTCTGCTTTTGATGTCCTCTTTGCTCCGTCCGTCATTGGTTATTTTACTGCCTAGGTAGCAGAATTCCTTCATTGACTTCGTGACCATCAATCCTGATGTTAAGTTTCTCGCTGTTCTCATTTCTACTACTTCTCATTACCTTCGTCTTTCTCCGATTTACTCTTAAACCATACTGTGTACTCATTAGACTGTTCATTCCGTTCAGCAGATCATTTAATTCTTCTTCACTTTCACTCAGGATAGCAATGTCATCAGTGAATCGTATCATTGATATCCTTTCACCTTGAATTTTAATTACACTCCTGAACCTTTCTTTTATTTCCATCATTGCTTCCTCGATGTACAGATTGAACAGTAGGGGAGAAAGACTACATCCTTGTCTTACACCCTTCTTAATACGAGCACTTCGCTCTTGATCGTTCACTCTTATTATTCCCTCTTGATTGTTGTACATATTGTATATGACCCGTCTCTCCCTATAGCTTACCCCTACTTTTTTCAGAATCTCGAACAGCTTGCACCATTTTATATTGTCGAACGCTTTTTCCATGTCGACAAATCAGTTTTCAGTAATAGCTGCAGCCACTCACATTTGCGATAGTACAATTTTTGTTTCACACAAGGCGACAGTTTGCAGTTATTTCTGAAAAACTTTATTGATAACTCTCTATGTTGATCTTGAAATCAAAGTCACATTACGTAACGCAGGAAAAGCTTGGTTTTAAAACATGTCTGTACTGGATTTGACACTCCCAGTTTCGCTGGCTAGGCGGCAGCAGGAGCAAGGGTAGGTGGAAATGTAAACATGTCTTCAAAAGTTCTTCCTATCAATTTTGTTTCATCCAGGATTGAAAAGGGAAAGTGTTCCTAGTCAGTAAAGTTGGGAAGTTATTCGTAGCATTTATTGAGTTTAAAGTTTCATCTGACATCATCAAAGGCAGAAAAATAATTAAGAACCGATGGAAGATTCAGTTAACATGAGAAAAAAATTGAGTGGTGGGATTTGGGACAGACATCTTAATTTTTCACTTTACATGTTATTACATCTAAATCTACATACGTACTCTGGAAACCCAACGTGAAGGGGATGGCTGAGGGTCCAACCTTTTTTACTGTTTGTCAGTATATTCGCGTATGCAACATGGGAAGAATCATTGTTTATATGCCTCTGTCAGTGCTATAATTAATCCTGGTCCCCTCAATTACGAAAGCGATACGCAGGGGTTGCGTTACATTGCTAGATGGCTGACATTATCTCTACCACTTCTACCTGCTCACCACACGGACTTTGCAAGTTGCTGAAAACTGACCTCCATCAGTATATCAGCTCCTCAACTGCCGACATTTTCTCGTTGCCTCTCTCCTCAACAAAATAGGACTCCGTATTGCAGGAGTGCAGCAATGCTGACTTTTATTACAATATTTAAATAGTTTGAGAGAAGGATGGTGAAAAAGTATTTAAAGGAAAGAAAGAGTATAAAAACAAGCTTCAATTACACGTTCTCTCTTTCAGAAGATTTTTTTTTTAAGGCAATGATGAGATCTGCTTTGTTCGAAACACATTTAATAACACTGTTAATAATTGCTGTAATTTTTCTCAGACGCTGATTTCCTTTATGTTTTGTCATAAGCGTAAGTCTTTTGCAACTGAAATTTATTCTTGAGTACCAGAAACAATAGAAGACCACATACAAAGTAACTCAATGTCTACCATTAAAAATATATCAAATAAAAAAATAAAAATGAAAATATTACACATACCCATACAATGCCCCGACCACCCAACCTTCCTAAGCTTTAAATCGTGTCGCGAAAAGTAGAACAAGCATGTGCAGTTTACTACAGTATAGGTTAGACATAAAGAAATATTTTTTGGTAAAAACGTTCACTACCTGCATCTGGTACAGAACAACAAATGGCTACTGAACAGGACGCAAAAACGAATATAAGTTAAAAACACAACCCAGTAATTACAAACAGAAACAGCTAGTTCTAAAGAAACTGACAAAGAATCATTACAAGTCTCATAAAATTATATGTAATTAAATAATTTTTGTGTGTATTATAGACTACTGAAGATACTTAATGTGAATAGGTGAAACACGTGTGGCACTCAAGAATAAATTTAAGTTTGAAAAGACGGAAATTTTATTAACTTTATGATAAAATTTTTTAAAATTTATGATAAAACACAATTACCCTTCATTAAGTTCAATCTGTTGATTTGACCATCTTGCCAGGCATAATTTAGTTGTAGGTGAATACCTTGAATGCTCTTCAAATTTTGTAAGTAGGATTCCGTTGCGGTAACCGGCGCCCGTTTCGAACGGTTGCCAGTTATGGCTCGTCAGTACCTCCGTGACGCTCCTCTGTGGGTAAACTTCACATTTCGAGAGTTATAACGCAGTATGTTCGTTCGCCCGCCCTCAGACACGTATAATGTGTTATGTGGCCTGCACACGTTCACTGTTTACTGACAATACCAGTTTGTCGAACCTTGAGTACACTGAAGCGACCTCGCACTATCAACAATAGTGACAAAAACTATCAGTTGACAAAGCAATGTTACGAAGTTAAGATGTCGAACATTCAAATGAAAGTGTGCGCTGCAATCGTATTAGTTGTAGCTTGCAACAAACAGAGGAGGATGAAAAAGAGGAAATAAGTCCGATATTGGTTGAAAAAAGGAGCGACTGGTCACATTTACTGACTGAAATCAGAATCACTGACCCGAAAGCTTTCATAAATTTTGTGCCGATGAAGTTTTTTTTTTTGAAATTTTTTGTAAGTTCTTTTGGGACCAAACTGCCGATGTCATCGGTTCCTAGGCTTACAACCTACGTAATCTAACTTCAACTAACTTAGGCTAAGGACAACACACACACCCATGCCCGAGGGAGGACTCGAACCTCCGACCCGGAGAGCCGCGCGAACCGTGGCAAGGCGCCCTAGACCGCATGGCTACGCCGCGCGGCCCATGTGACGATGAGTTCTGCATCGTACGACAAGTTAGTAGTGTTGATGTGAGATAAAACAGAGAAACAAAATAAGTTAATGAGAGAGATAGTCACTTTCAGCAAGAGACTAGGAGTAACTTCGAGATGTCTGCCGACAGACAGGGCATTTAATGCTCTAAGTTTAGTTCCGTAGTACCAGCAAGCACGATTAGTAAAATTCTATAGAAACCTGTGAAACAATTATACGTGCCTGGCAAGGACCTGTTAAGGCAATTACCGTAAAACTTCTTTTTTTTTTAACGCCTTTTGATAATTTGATGAGACAGACATACTTTTCGCAGACGTCTTACTTGTCACTGCAGATATATGGCTTATGTTTCGAAATGGGAGCGTTTTTCAAAACTACTTTGTATCACAAGAATCTATACAACATTTATAAATTAATGAAGTAAGCAATGTCAAAGAGAATCCTCCGTTAACATTCATAATGTGGCATACACAATGATTACCCTTGCATAGGCTCTTAAAACTCTTTTGTCATAAAAGACTCCCTAAAGCAACGGCCTTGCCACAGTGGATACACCGGTTCCCGTCAGATCACCGAAGTTAAGCGCTGTTGGGCGTGGCCGACACTTTGATGGGTGACCATCCAGCCGCCATGCGCTATTGCCATTTTTTAGGGTGCACTCAGCCTCGTGATGCGAATTGAGGAGCTACTCGCCCGAATAGAAGTGGCTTCGGTCACAGACAACCATCATAACGACCAGGAGAGCGGTGTGCTGACCCCACGCCCCTCCTATCGCATCCTCCACTGAGGATGACATGGCGCTCGGATGGTCCCGGTAGGCCACCCGTGGCCTGAAGACGGATTGCTAAAAGACTCCTTAAAAACTGAATCTGGGGTATGAAATACACAACAGCGAACTGAAAAAATAAATAGTGCACACTAAGGCCACGTGGGCGGTTCCTGAAACTCTGTCGACATCTGAATGCAGGGTATTGTCAAAACGTCAATATTTGACCTCACACGATCGGTATGTATTGACAATACTGAGAATATTTTGAGGTCCATCAATACTGCTCATCAATATTTCTAGTACTGACAATACCCGTCAATACGCGCCTTCAGACGGTCAACATATTGACAGTTTGACAATATATTTGACGCTAAGGGCCCATTTACGTCCTCAGATCTACACTTCATTCTCGAGTGGTGCGTGTGTGAAATCTTATGGGACTTACCTGCTAAGGTCATCAGTCCCTAAGCTTACGCCGGCCGGAGTGGCCGAGCGGTTCTAGGCGCTACAGTTTGGAACCGCGCGACCGCTACGGTCGCAGGTTCGAATCGTGTCTCGGGCATGGATGTGTGTGATATTGTTAGGTTAGTTAGGTTTAAGTAGTTCTAAGTTCTAGGGGACTTATGACCTCAGCAGTTGAGTCCCATAGTGCTCAGAGCCATTTTTGAACCTAAGCTTACACACTACTTAACCTAAATTATCTTAATGACAAACACACGCACTCCGAGGGAGGACTCGAACCTCCGCCGGGACCAGCCGCACAGTCCACGGCTGCAGCGCCTTAGACCGCTCGGCTAATCCCGCGCTCTCGAGTGGAGCAGCGGTCGTTCTTGGCCTACGACTGTTTCCGGCAACACACGGTTCCTCATTGTTCGCCGCCGGCGTGCTTTCCCGACCAGTCGTGCGCAGCTGGCTGGCTTACCGCGCGACGTTTCGCTCGCAGCGACTTTTCCGCAGCCTCACCTCGCGGCCACGTGGCGGCCGCTGCCTGCCGCCCCCACGGTAATCCGGCGACAGCGCCTTCAGTCACGCTGGAGGTCCGCGCGCTGCCCTGAGCGCCGCACTCTGCCCTGCCGGCACGTCCGACAGCCGCCGTCTGGCCAACGCCTGCTGCACGTGGGCCAGAGGCCAGGGCTTTCACTGCGAGCCACGCTACCACACTGTCCAGTCAAGTTAATGAGACCACCTGTCAAAAGCCCGAATAACCAACACCTGCAGCGCGAGGCGTGCAGGAAAACACTCAATAAGTTCTGGAAACTACCGATGGGAATGTGGAGCCATGCCGAGTATATTGCCGTGGCTTCTTGGTTGAAGATCCATGTCGCCCTACAGCGGTGGTGCCACAGATTTTCGATCGGCTTTAAATCCGGGAATTTCGTGCTTTGGCGAGTACGACAAACTCGTTCTGGTTCAAAATGTTCAAATGTGTGTGAAATCTTATGGACTTAACTGCTAAGGTCATCAGTCCCTAAGCTTACACACTACTTAACCTAAATTATCCTAAGGACAAACACACACACCCATGCGCGAGGGAGGACTCGAACCTCCGCCGGGACCAGCCGCACATGGTTCTGGTGTTCTTGGAACCGTGCACGCACATTGCGAGCTGTAGGACGCGTTGTATTGTCCTGCTGGTATGTGCCATAGTGCCGAGGGCAAACAAACTGCTTGTAGGTGTGGACATGCCCTTCAATTATGCATGCATGCATGTGTTGATCCATTGTGTCTTCGAAAATGGTGAGGTCAACCACTGAATGTCCTCTGGGCTGGATCCCTACAATTGTCGCAGTGTGTTTGCTTTCAGACATTTCACGCCAGCGACCATCTGTCCGATAGGTCGCCAGTGAACAGAAGTCTGCATAGGGCCTGCTGTGGAGGCACACACGCACCAACGTTCGCCGAACTTTCGTCGAGGACACACCTTTGGTAGTGCCTTGGGTCTTCTAGGGGACCAGTTGCTCTACAGTTGCAGGCCTGTTCTCCCGTACACCCCTGACACCTGGGCCTCTGGTGCACCGCAGATGCCTCAGCGCCAATTTTGGACAGCGCCATTTTGCCATGCACTGTATACTTTAACCACGGCGGTACACAATGTACAAACTTAGCTAGTCCGTAAATGCTTACTCCCTTGGCCAGAGAGCTACTGACCACCCGCTTTTGGACGTCACATAAATCGCTCCGTTTCCACACTGCGACAATGCTTCGCATACCTCTCAATGCCGCTACTAACACCAGCCCCTTGTGACTGGTTTTTGCATGTTGACGCTACATTAAAGTGGCTGCACCGTGTATTAAAGTACCATTCACTGTCAGATAAGCTCCAGGAAACTCGAGTTCGCCAATGGCCCTTAAAGTACGCGTTCACAACTATTCCACTCTCCATGCCACAGATGTTAGCACCGCTGAAGAAGAATGTCACCAGAGGCTTATCTGCGGAAGTACGTGATTCCTTATACATCTACGTCTATATAAACATTCCGCAAGCCTCCATACGGTGCACAGCGGCAAGTAATTCGTAACGGTCCTTTCCTATTCCAGCCGCAAACGGAGCGAGACAAAAACAACGATCTGCTATACGGTTCCATTCGAGCCTTGTTTTCTCTTACCTTGTCTTCACGGTACTTACATGAAAGGTACGTTGGCGCCAGTGTAATCAATCTCTAATCAGCCGCAAATGCCAGTTCTCTAAATTCCCTTAATACTGCTTCGCGAAGAGGACGTCGCCTTCCTTCTAGGGATTTTTCATTTGACGAAGTGCGTGTTGACCGAACCTACCGCTAGCAAATCTAGCAATAAGCCTCCAAATCGCTTCGATGTCTTCATTTAAAGCTGGCCGAAGTGGCCGTGCGGTTCTAGGCGCTACAGTCTGGAACCGCGAGACCACTACGGTCGCAGGTTCGAATCCTGCCTCGGGCATGGATGTGTGTGATGTCCTTAGGTTAGTTAGGTTTAAGTAGTTCTAAGTTCTAGGGGACTTATGACCTCAGAAGTTGAGTCCCATAGTGCTCAGAGCCATTTGAACCATTTTTTTTTCTTCATTTAAACCGATCTGGTGCGGATTCCAAACACAAAAGCAGTAGCCAGGAATGTGTCGAACTAGTGTTCTAGGCACGGTCTTCTTTATAGATGAGCTATGCTCTGCTATAATTCTGCCAATAAACCCAGATCTATCATTCGCCATGCCTACTTTCTACCGTAAGTACTCGTTTCATTCTGCATCACTTTGGAACGTTATGTCTAGATATGTGAGATTTGAAGCAGCACGTCACTAATTAATTCTTAACTGCAACATTACAGGATTATTTAACCCACTCATCTGATTTACATACTTTTTTTTTAGATTTAGTCCAAGCCTCCATTCACCACACCAAATAGAAATTTTATCTAAATCGTACTGTATGCTCACAGAGGCGCTCAACGACGACATTTAGACGTACAATACGGCGTCATCAGCAAACATCGCAGAGTGTTGCTGTCTTTATCCATCAGGTCGCTTACGCATACTGAGAACAAATGCCATCCCATCACACTTCCCTGGACACGCCTTACGACACCCGTGTCTGTGATGAACATTCGCCGTCCAGGACAAAGACTAGGTTTCTATTATTTAAAAACTGTCCAAGGCAGTCACACACCTGGGCATCTACTTCATGCGCTGTCTGCAATGGGACACTGCCTGAAACGCGAAACAATCTCGGCAACTTGTGGGCAGAACGATGCTGTTTCAACAACGCTGCGGAAGTTTCGCCGAGAAGCCCTGACGCGTCCTCCATACAGTCCCCATCTCTCCCCGTGCGATTTCGTCCTTTTATAGCCCTGAAGAAAGACATCCGTGGCCGTCTGTTTGCTTCAGACAAAGCGGGATAAATGTACACTACTGGCCATTAAAACTGCTACACCAAGAAGAAATGCAGATCATAAACGGGTATTCATTCGGCGAATATATTATACTAGAACTGACATGTGATTACATTTTCACGCAATTTGGGTGCATAGATCCTGAGATCAACTACCTCTGGCCGTGATAACGGCCTTGATACGCCTGGGCATTGACTAAAATAGAGCTTGGATGGCGTGTACAGGTATAGCTGTCCATGCAGCTTCAACACGATACCACAGTTCATCAAGGGTAGAGACTGGCGTATTGTGACGAGCCAGTTGCTCGGCCACCATTGAACAGATGTTTTCAGTTGGTGAGAGATCTGGAGACTGTGCTGGCCAGGGCAGCAGTCGAACATTTTCAGTATCCAGAAAGGCTCGCACAGGACACGCAACATGCGGTCGTGCATTATCCTGCTGAAATGTAGTGTTTCAGAGCGATCGAATGAAGGGTAGAGCCACGGGTCGTAACACATCTGAAATGTAACGTCCACTGTTCAAAGTGCCGTCAATGCGAACAAGAGGTGACCGAGACGTGTAAGCAGTGGCACCCCATCCCATCACGCCGCGTGATACGCCAGTATGGCGATGACGAATACACGCTTCCAATGTGCGTTCACCGCGATGTCGCCAAAAACGGATGCGACCATCGTGATGCTGTAAACAAAACCTGGATTCATCCGAAAAAATGACGTTTTGCCATTCGTGCACCCAGGTTCGTCGTTGAGTACACCATCGCAGGCGCTCCTGTCTGTGATGCAGCGTCAACGGTAACCGCAGCCATGGTCTCCGAGCTGATAGTCCAAGCTGCTGCAAACGTCGTCGAACTGTTCTTGGAGATGGTTGTTGTCTCGCAAACGTCCCCATCTGTTGACTCAGGAATCGAGAGGTTGCTGCACGATCTGTTACAGCCATGCGGATAAGATGCCTGTCATCTCGACTGCTAGTGATACGAGGCCGTTGGGATCCAGCACGGCGTTCCGTATTACCCTCCTGAACCCACCGATTCCATATTCTGCTCACAGTGATTGGATCTCGGACCAACGCGAGCAGCAATGTCTCGTTACGATAAATCGCAATAGGCTACAATCGGACCTTTATCAAAGTCGGAAACGTGATGGTACGCGTTTCTAATCCATACACGAGGAATCACAACAACGTTTCACCAGGCAGTGCTGGTGGTCAACTGCTGTTTGTGTATGAGAAATTGGTTGGAAACTTTCCTCATGTCAGCACGTTGTAGGTGTCGCCACCGGCGCCAAACTTGTGTGAATGCTCTGAAAAGCTAATCATTTGCATATCACAGTATCTTCTTCCTGTCGGTTAAATTTCGCGTCTGTAGCACGTCATCTCCGCGGTGTAGCAATTTTAATGGCCAGTAGTGTAAACAGTTTACTTTTTTTCATCTGTCTCGTTTTCATTTGAATGCCTGTTATAAAACGTGGGCCGTAACAAATTCGGAGAAGAGAAGCTAGAAACATTTGAAAAGTGGCCCAATTGAAAACATTTATAAATTAATCCTACAGATAAAGTACTAAATGAAGATGTACTAAAAGCAATAGGCAAGGACAGAATGTGGAAGACCAGAAGAAGGTGTAGGTTAGTGGCACCTCTGCAACGGCATCCAGTTTGGAAGACGTTCGTTGGATTTATTGCGCAGAGGTGAAAACACAAGAAAAGAGGGAGCACAAGCACCAACCAGTAGAAAAACTCACAAAAATGTTCTCATATCATAAGTTGCATCAGCGAGAATCAGTAGCAGTCCCAGTCTTGGCCTGACGGTGCTGTTATGTACGTAAAGTACCGTTGCACCTAGCTGTAGGCTACTGGTAAAAGTCGCATATTATTCGCGTTTTCAAGTAGGTCGAAAAGTGTAATAAGTGTAGTCACACATTCTGCTCAGGAAAGTCTCTTCTGCAAGTGGCGATCAAAATGTTTCCGATTATGTGCGTTGCTGCAGCGTGTATACAATACAGCTCGGCGACTGCGGTGGGGGTATGTAAGCACCGAACTGTAGCCAAGAGTTAGTGCGGCATTCCTACATTTCCGGCGTGTGTGCGCTCTAAAAGGAAACGTGAAATATGGAGACGTTATTACCAAATGCGTCCAAACAGGACCAACGTGTTGTTTTCTTGGCTGCTGAAGGGCAAAAACAAGTAAATATTCGCTAGTACGAATAACGTGCACGGGGCAGAATGTGTGACAGAAACCACCGTTGTGGAATGGTGCGCCGGTTCCGTGCTGTCGATGTGGGAGGCAGCTTCATCCGTTACGGACAGCAACAAGCGGGTGGTTGATGATGCCGTTAGGGCGAATCGGCGCACAACAATTCGTGCACTAGCAAAGCCGGATGGCTGTTTCCCTAAAGCGCCTGATGCGTTTCAGTGTTGGAGACAAAATATTCCTGCGAGCATTGTCACAGGCGACGACGCCGCCAGTGGGAAGTGGAGTCGAAAGCGTCGACGATGCAGTTGTGTCATCCATCGTCCCCTCTTCCCAAGAAACTGAAGAGCCAGCCACGTACTGGAAAGGTGAGTCATAGCCTGTTCTTTGAGTTCCGGGGCCCACTGCGTATTGATGTTAGGTAATATCGTGTCTCCGTCACTATGGGACGATACTGCACGACTAATGTGTATGCTGTTTTTTATATCTGATCCATACGTAGTAACTCTGTGTACGTACATTAACAATGTAGGTAACCAAATATCATTTATTAATAGCAGCTCAGAGCATTCTTTAAATACTGGCAGTATATTCAGATTAGTTCCAATAGGGTAAATGTATGAATATTGTGCTTAAAGCTCGAAACCGAACGCTAGGCGTGTAAATTAATAAAAGACAAGGAGACCCACCTTATTTAAAAGTTGCCATTTTGAAAATGTTGCGAAACCAGAGGCTTGTACGCTTTCACTGTAAATGAGACTTCAGAGAAACCGACAGAGAGAACTGTATGACAATTCGCGCATCCGTAAGAACGGCTATACGAGAAGTCTAATCTGCACACTCAGATCACGGCCAAAGATCTACAAGAAAAGCCTTGGAAAATGTAGGAGGTAGCGCCGTGTTTAGCACACTGGATTCGCATTCGGGAGGACGTCGGTTCAAATCCGCGTCCGGGCATCCAGATGTAGGTACCCATGACTTTTCTACATCGTTCCAGATAAATGCCGGTATGATTCCTTTGAAAGGGTACGGCTCATTTATTTCTCTGTTCTTGAAACATTCGGAGCACGCGCTCCATCTTCAGTGAGCTGGATGTTAACTGGACGTTACATCTTAATCTCCCCTCGTTTTACGTTTCACTGAATGCGTAGTGGAATTAGCCAGTTTCCTAACTTAGCGCAGCGAACAGTCTCAGGTGATAGCATTGCCGGAGGCCATCGAGAAGCTTGGAAGAAGGGCATCTCGTTTTGTATTGTTGAGAAATAAGGGAGTGAGTGCCACGGATTTGATAAATGAAGTGGTGTGGCAGTCATTAAACCAAAGGAGGTTTTCGCTGTGGCAGGACATTCTCATATCAATAACCAACTTTCTGCTCAGAGTGTGATAATATTTTGACGGCGCTCAACTACATGGGCAGAAATGATCATCGCAATAAAATATAAGAAATCAGAGCTCGCGCGGAAAGAATCAAAACAGTGAATAAATTCTCAACCGCCAAGATCGTTAAAATCATTTATTCACGTAGACGACCGGTTTCGGCAATTATCTGTTGCAATCTTGGGATATGTGTTTATGGAGATGGCAATAGAGAATTGCTGAAACCTGCAATTCATGTGACTAAATGATTTTAGCCGTCTTGGCAATTGAGAATCTATTCATTGTTCCTAATAATACAGATTGACCCCCATGCTGACGATGTGAGAATGGTTAAGATTCAGGTTTCCTTTTTCCAGCGCGACTTTCAAGAGTGTAACGATAGAGAAGTAGCTTGAAAGTTTTTATGTGAACCCTCTGCTAGGCACTTAATTGTGAATTGAGCGTAATCTTGTAGATGTATATGCGGATGAAGATTCAGGTGAGTGGGTGTTGGTACAGACCAATAAAGTACGCTGACATCGGTCTGCTGCACCGTGCTACAGCATAAAAAGTCTTATGTCAAAGAACCAGCACGGATTCGAGGTAAATCATTCGTCTGAAACACAGCTTTCCTCAGTGACACATCTCGGCAAACGTTAGGTGCAGAGGAACAGGACAATTCTGTACTCTTTGATTTCAGATAGGTGTTCGATACCACACCACACCGTCAGTTAATACGAGAGAGACGTCGTGTGGATTATCTGTGCACACATGCGACTGGTTCCTCGGATGCCCCCAAAGCAAGCGTAATAGAATATCTGATACCTTCAACACAAAAACAGATATACTCTCAACACAAAAACAGATTTACGAGCCAGGGTCAACAGCGCTATCAAACTATTCGCTGATGAGGCTCTCGTCTACTAGAAAGAGTCGCCGCCGGGCGATCGTAAGGAAACGTACAAGGGTTCGACAAAATGTCCATTTGGCGCAAGGAATGGTAGTGCTCTTCAAATGTGGATAAAAGCAATATAATACAATAAAGATAACAACCAGACAGATACTATTCACAAAATTAGTTGTAAACATCAGGAGCACGTTACACTATTTAGATATTAAGGGGAAGAAGCGATATGAAGTCTGACGAACATCCAAAACCTATAATAATACAGGTAGGCGAAAGACTTAGGCTTCATGGGAGTTCCTCGGAATGTGCAGTGTCCCTATAACAAAAATTCGCGTACAAGACGCTAGTGCGACTAATTCTAGAGTACTGTTCCAACATCTGGTGTCATTATCAAATAGTCAGGGCGGCGTGCATCGAACGAATTCAGAGACGCACTGCTAGAATCGTAAAATGTAGATGCAGTCCTTCCGAAAGTCCCACAAAGGTACTAAAGGAACTCGAACGGACACCTTGTCACATGAAACTGTTCGGTATTCTGACAGTCTGTATTGGACGTGGCGCAATATGCATTATGACAGACATCAGGTATAAGGGGTTAGGATACAGTCATGGTATACAGTCATGTGCATTGCTAGTGCACATTCCAGATACTCAGTTCTCGGTGTTTAAGCTAAAGGTGGTATTGCTTTAACGAATCTTGCAGCTGAGGGTCCAATTTTCGAGATCTTGACAGTTTGAGTCTACGAGTAACACATCATTAACACATAACGCTGGATGGAGTGTCCGAATACCTCATGCCACTGTGTTCACAAAAAGGACGAATGGAAACAATGACAGTGCAAACTCTTGTTGACTGGAAAACGAGGCGAGATTTCAGGTGAGCAGTGGAGCAGAGAACAACACCCTCCATCCCTCCCCACCCCCTCCGCCACCATTCCAAGGAACCCCCACGAATCAAAATCATACTATCACCTCAAAAGGAACAACTTCAATTCTTTTAGTAATATTAAAATTGTCTGCCTCGATCGCAAAGTATTTTATTAATATACGGTCGGTTTCGATACTTATGCACCATCATCAGGTATATTAAGCTTGATTATAAATGGCACGTCCATGTGAACTGCGGTGCCATGATGCTTGTCTACGAATAGCATTTTAAATGTGAACTGGAATATGATAAGCTTTTTACGACGGTGCAGTTCACTTTGATGTGCAGTTTGTAGCCAAGTGTTTTATATCTAGGGAGTAAGAATGGGTTTCCCTCAGACTGCAATTAAATAAACTTCACTTTTATGTCAATACTGGTACGTTAGACCTGAATGAACTGTAATATCTGCCCTGCAGTATTTCTTTCTTTTACTGGAAAGCACCATTCAGACTTGTGTTTGTATCTTATATACTCATATTACATTTAACGAATTATGTCTAAATACATGAAAAACGGAATACAATGCCAAGTATTAAGCATAATAATTCCTGGCCGGTTTTAGTATCTGTTACCCTATTTTACCCTCACTGGGTGAACAACAGCTAGCTCTTGTAGCGTACAAACTAATCAAATTTTACCCGTCATGGATGGAACATCCCACAAGTAATGAGTCGCCTGTGTGATATAATACTATGTTGCAAATAAGGAGCTTACAGCGTATGACGTAGGACGATAGTACGGATTTCCGCAACACTTTTATAGTCGAAACTGAAAATTGGTATGACTATTAAATTTCTAAGCCTTTTGCGAAAAAGAATGCAACTGAAAGCGATATTTCAGCGTATTATCGGTGGTGATCATATCTTTGATGTGTTGAGAAAGTCGAACTGATGTCTGTTTGTGGTCGTTTGGTGTGTTGCAGCTCAAGGTCGGCTCTGTGATAACCGTGTTATGCAATCAAAACAAACCGAAATCATACAGTGGAACAAGTCTCCCTGTTGAGACGCTCATAAACAACTAGACTGAAGCAACGATAATCATCGAAAAATTGAAATACAACGTTCTGAATCTAAGAAAACCGCTGACACTAACCGACTTGACGTTTCAATTTAAGGGTATCGAGTTTCCGATTCGTCTTGTATTCGCAATGGCGAATAATAAATCGCCAGGGCAGTGGTTGGGAATGCGTGGAACAAACAATTAACTGCCGTGTTTTTCCCATGGGCAGTTGTACGTGTTACTCGTTTTTTCTCCGGACGGAAAGACAAAAAACGTCGTTCATTACCAAGTGTTGCTATTAACGCATTAAAAACACCAACAAATTATTGTCAAAACCATGAATTATGACTTATTTCAATCCAATAAATTCACGATCTTAACGATTTAAATACAATAAATTCATGCTCTTAATGAAATTGTTTTGTTTGGAGTAACACAAATCTAAGTAACACTTCGATTGGATGAATCCCTTCTCGCCCAACGGACTGACAGACAACACACAGCCTGATTTTGTTTTCCTTTCCGCGGTCTTTTTTAAAAGAAAACAGGAAAGTTATGTTTATGGCTAACATTATAACCCTACCATACGAATTCTATCATTAAAGCTACTCAGTCGCCCTCCGTAGCGCAGTGGTAGCGATACCGCCTACTACGCAAGGGGGGCCGGATTCGATTCCCGGCAGGGGACTGGGTGTTGCGTGTTTATTCAAAAATGGTTCAAATGCCTCTGAGCACTATGGGACTTAACATCTGAGGTCATGAGTCCCGTAGAACTTAGAACTAATTAAACCTAACTAACCTAAGGACATCACACACATCCATGCCCGAGGCAGGGTTCGAACCTGCGACCGTAGCGGTCGTGCGGCTCCAGACTGTAGCGCCTAGAACCGCTCGACCACTCCGGCCGGCTTGCGTGTTTGTCCTTCATCACCACTGACATGCAAGTGGCCGAAGTGGCCGAGCGGTTCTAGGCGCTACAGTCTGGAGCCGCACGACCGCTACGGTCGCAGGTTCGAATCCTGCCTCGGGGATGGATGTGTGTCAAGTCCTTAGGTTAGTTAGGTTTAAGTAGTTCTAAGTTCTAGAGGACTGATGACCTCAGAAGTCCCATACTGTTCAGAGCCATTTGAACCATTTGAATCATTTCATTAAAGCCACCATCCTCACAGATCCAGTAGCGGGAAAGGTCTCTCTCATACCCCGTGCTGTAAAGAGTCCAACCGATTTAGCCATTTATTTTGACTTCTATTCCGAAACAAGGTTATGATTTTGCAATAACGATGAATAAGGTTAGATTAAAACCACTCGCAATACTATCATTAAAGTTACTATCCTCACAGATCCAGCAGGTGGAAAGGTCTCTCTCTCATACGTAATGTAGAGTTCTCTCTCTTATACGTAATGTAGTAATGATTCCAACCGATTTACCCATTCAATCCGACTGCTAGTCCCAGTCAAGGTTGCGTTTTTGCAATAATGGTAAATAAGGTCGCAGAAAGAGTGGAAGAGGATATGGACAAGTACGGGGGACGAAACGGATTTAAAGAAGGTGAAGGAAGATGAGAACAGAGAAATAAGGGAGGAGGAGATGAGAGATGAGGGAGCAGGAAGAGGGGAAAGAGAGTGCATGATGAGAGACGTACATGGAGTGCGGGAAAGGTGATAGAGATGGGTGGACGAGGAAGGGATGGACAGAGGAACGAGGAAGGAGAGGAGGAATAGAGAGACGGAGGAGAGACAACGAGATTAGGATGTTGTTGCTGTTGTTATTGTTGTGGTCTTCAGTCCTGAGACTGGTTTGATGCAGCTCTCCATGCTACTCTATCCTGTGCAAGCTTCTTCATCTCCCAGTACATCCTTCTGAATCTTCTTAGTGTAGTCATCTCTTGGTCTCCCTCAACGATTTATACCCTCCACCTGCCCTCCAATACTAAATTTGTGATCCCTTGATGCCACAGAACATGTCCTACCGACCGGTCCCTTCTTCCTGTCAAGCTGTGCCACAAACTCCTCTTCTCCCCAATTCTGTTCAATACCTCCTCATTAGTTATGTGATCTACCCATCTAATCTTCAGGATTCTTCTGTAGCACCACATTTCGAAAGCTTCTGCTCTCTTCTTGTCCAAACTATTTATCGTCCACGTTTCACTTCCATACATGGCTACACTCCATACAAATACTTTCAGAAACGACCTCCTGACACTTAAATCTATACTCGATGTTAACAAATTTCTCTTCTTCAGAAACGGTTATCAGTTATTTTGCTCCGCAAATAGCAAAACTCGTTTACCACTTTAAGCGTCTCATTTCCTAATCTCATTCCCTCAGCACAACCCTATTTAATTCGACTACATTCCATTAAACTCGTTTTGCTTCTGTTGATGTTCATCTTATATCCTCCTTTCAAGACACGGTCCATTCCTTTCAACTGCTCTTCCAAGTCCTTTGCTGTCTCTGACAGCATTACAATGTCATCGGCGAACCTCAAAGTTTTTATTTGTTCTTCATGGATTTTAATGCCTACTCCGAACTTTCCTTTTGTTTCCTTTACTGCTTGCTCAATATACAGATTGAATAGCATCGGGGAGAGGCTACAACCCTGTCTTACTCCCTTCCCAACCACTGCTTCCCTTTCATGCACCTCGACTCTTATAACTGCCATCTGGTTTCTGTACAAATTGTAAATAGCCTTTCGCTCCCTGTATTTTACCCCTGCCACCTTTTAGGACGTACATCCAATACATATTCATCCCAAACATATTTAGCAGTTGCGTAGCATTTCCGAGTTCGGTAGCATTCTAATAAAAATACTTCGTAATCGAGACGGAACACTTTTATACCCCTGACAGTACTGCGATCGCTACATCCCTTCTCTTTCCTCATTCTGAGACGACGTCCCCCTTAGGAGCGCCTCCTCGGTGAAACAGGGGCAGCGGCGGGGCACGGAGTAGCGGTCCCGCCGCGGCTGACGCTCCTCCCGCGGTCTGGGCCGTCAGCGCGGCCGGCGTGAACCCCGCAACCGCAGCGCGTCACCCGACGACAGCTACATCCTGCTGCTCGCCGCCGCGACGTGCGGCTGGCTGGCGGGCAAAAATCCAGGTCGGGCCGTGTTCCCTCTGCGGGACAGCCCGGTAACGACCCGAGCTACGGCCGAGCCCGCTGTAAACACGCGGTTGCCGCCTCGTTAGTGCGGAACGACGACGACGCCGCGGCTGGAACACGGTTGCAAAAGAACAACAGGTGTTTGCTGCCGCTGTGCCACTGTGTCGTTACGCCACACTCTTATCACTCCGGTCATTTCAGGATACATTTAACCGACATTCTACTGCCGTCAAAGACGAATATTGCATTAATTCAAGGAATATAGCAAGCACAGTTATTATGAAATGTTACTGCATTTTTGTTGATACCAATTCCGGATTTTCACCAATCTTCTGCACGTATATCTTTATAATTCTTAATTTTCTGTCGATTGGATGATGCACGCTACAGCTGTCCACTGCAGAATACAACTCCTTTCTCCATTATCAAGTTTCCCGAATTGTCTGTACATACACCATGGGATCAAAAGTATCCGGACACCTCCAAAAAACATACGTTTTTCATATTAGCTGCATTGTGCTGCCACCCACTGCGAGGTACTCCAAATCAGCGACCTCAGTAGTCATTAGACATCGTAACAGAGCAGAATAGGGCGCCCCGCAGAACTCACGGACTTCGAACGTGGTCAGGTGATTGGGTGTCACTTGTGTCATACGTTTGTACGCGACATTTCCACACTCCTAAACATACCTAGGTCTACTACTTTCGATGTGATAGTGAAGTGGAAACGTGAAGGGACACGTGCAGCACAAAAGCGTACAGGCCGACATCGTCTGCTGACTGACAGAGACCGCCGACAGTTGAAGAGGGTCGTTATGTGTAATAGGCAGACATCTATCCAGACCATCGCACAGGAATTCCAAACTGCATCAGGATCCACTGCAAGTACTATGACAGTTAGGCGGGAGGTGATAAAACTTGGATTTCATGGTCGAGCGGTTGCTCATAAGCCACGCATCACACCGGTAAATGTCAAACGACGCCTCGCTTGATGTAAGGAGCGTAAACATTGGACGATTGAACAGCGGAAAAACGTTGTGTGGAGTGAAGAATCACGGTACACAATGTGGCGATGCGACGACATGGTGTGGGTATGGCGAATGCCTGGTGAACGTCATCCGCGAGCGTGTGTAGTGCCGACAGTAAAATTCGGAGGCGGTGCTGTTATGGTGTTGTCATGCTTTTTATGGAGGAGGCTTGCACCACTTGTTGTTTTGCATGACACTATAACAGCACACGCCTACATTGATGTTTTAAGCACCTGCTTGCTTACCACTGTTGGAGAGCAATTCGGGGATGGCGATTGCTTCTTCCAACACAATCGACTACCTGTTAATAACGCACGGCCTTTGGCGGAGTGGTTACACGACGATAACATCCCTGTAACGGACTGGCCTGCACAGAGTCCTGACCTGAATCTTATAGAACACCTTTAGGATGTTTTGGAATGCCGACTTCGTGCCAGGCCTCACCGACCGACATTGATACCCCTCCTGAGCGCAGCACTCCGTGAAGAATGGGCTGCCATTCCCCAAGATACCTTCCAGCACCTGACTGAACGTATGGCTACGTGAGTGGAAGCTGTCATCAAGGCTAAGGGTGGGCCAGCACCATACTGAATTCCAGCATTACTGATGGAGGGCGCCACGAACTTGTAAGTCATTTTCAGCCAAGTGTCCGGATACTTTTGATCACATAGTGTATTACTAAACGGCTAACCAGGAGCACGGTTCGAATTGCAGGTTGCCTCTATGTCTGTTTCCAGAGGTAGAAAATTTGAAATTCAAGATTTTATTCAGTTATCATAATCTACTCGTCAAGAGATATTATCTTCAGTTAAAGGTTGAATTCTTTAAGCCAAGTATTGCAGTTAGAAACCGGTACATGTCTCGATGCAGCGTAACTAGCGCTACGCAAATTACCCAGATGATATTCATCCATTATTTGAGAATGAGAGCATTTAGCGACTTCCAACAAACTTCACACCTGATTTCAAAGTTCTACGACCTTTTTCTTGCTGACAACCTCTCAGGAAATGATAAAAAAATGTTCCATCGCTTGCGACATTCTCGCTGTCACGCAGTAAAACTGCTGTATCAGGCATGACGTTTAATTGATTACTTCTTTACTGTTACCTCTATTCACAACACATTTTGCACACGTTATTCACATACCTATAGCACTGAATGCGCCTGTAAAATTATATCGTTGTACGACCCATAGCTCGAGAGATACGACGCTTTATACTTGGGAGTTCGTTTGTTTAAGGAATCGTAGGTAGGGGGTTTACTGGTTTACATCTAATTTACTATTAGATTGTGACCTCCCCTTCACTTATAGACCTTAATGACAGTGAAAAATTAAACCGCGTGCACCTAATGGAAATTTGGGAAAAGCAATCGTCACCGAAGTTAATTTGTCGGTAAAGAGGGAGGAAAGGGTTACATCTAAATGAAAGGAAAATTGCAAATGAAATTGGTGAAAATTAATTTTGAGAAAAGGGTAAAATTAATAAAGAAAGTAAATGTGCGGTCGTTACGTTAACAATTAACTAGCGTTAATTAGATATTTGAGATTTGGGGAAAATTACGGTCGCCAGTCGTATGGACAACTACTATAATAACTGAAAATGAAAGATTAATGCACATATAATCAGCACTAAAAGCGTGGCAACTGAAGGTTGATACGTGCTGTGTGAAAACTGAATGTTTGTCAGAAGTAAATATCGCTACGCTCTGACTTAATTTAGCAAAATAATTAATAAAACCGGAAAACTGAAAGTTAATTTAGTGACTAAAATTAATAGTGAACTTTGTTTCTGAAGCGCTACGAAATTCAATAAAATAAGGTTAGTCTTGGGCTACCTCAACAATCATTTCAAAAGCTACTTGAATCTACGCAATTTAGAAATAAGAGATTTATCTTTGAACTTGAATTAAATGATTCTGAACAATTAACAACAGTAAAATTTAGTACGTACCAAGCTGAGCTGCAGTCACAGGTAAGCTAAAATATGGTAACAAAACTCGCGCTCTTAATTTCTGCTTGTGTAATCTAAATGTTGTAGCCAGCTATGAATACTTTAACTGAACTTTGAAATTAAAGCAGTGAAATGGAATGATATTACCTTAATGCTGGCGTATGCATTTCAACGACACTCGGGTACATTCCAGAAAAGGATGGGACCCTGCTTGGCAATGCAATTGGGACAATGAGCAACAAAGGTTCATGCTAAGTTGCTGTACTTTAGTTATGCAAACGGAACAGTTTGAAAAGCTGAGGTCTGCCATACAGTTCTAAAACTTCACGTGCTTTCAGTCTTCCTTGTTGGTTGATTGAAGGTTTGAAGTCGTCGATCGAGGAGGTGGCGACAGTCAATCATTGCCGGCCGTCGCTGTTGCAGAAGCTGGATGTTGGCGCGCCTTCTTCTCGACACGGCCACCAGGCGAAACGGGCTCTTGATGTGCGCCAGCTAATGCTTCCCGTCCGCGACACCGTGTCAGAAACTATCATAGCAAGTCGAGTGCAGTTACATGCTGCCAAACCCTGAAAGCGCGGCAACTCGCGGGAGCGTCACACAACACACCTGCTCCACAGCCCTACTCCAGCCAGACTCCGCTCTGCCCACGCTCCACGCGGCAGAGTTAACACTACCGAAGATCCTAAACACTTTGGTTCTCCACACGACCTATCGATGTAATCGATCGATAGCATAGTTTTCCCTAGGCCAGACCCAGCGTAAAAATGCAAATAATATTTACAAAACAAACCAATTATACATCGACATATATATATATATATATATATATATATATATATATATATATATATACTCCTGGAAATGGAAAAAAGAACACATTGACACCGGTGTGTCAGACCCACCATACGTGCTCCGGACACTGCGAGAGGGCTGTACAAGCAATGATCACACGCACGGCACAGCGGACACACCAGGAACCGCGGTGTTGGCCGTCGAATGGCGCTAGCTGCGCAGCATTTGTGCACCGCCGCCGTCAGTGTCAGCCAGTTTGCCGTGGCATACGGAGCTCCATCGCAGTCTTTAACACTGGTAGCATGCCACGACAGCGTGGACGTGAACCGTATGTGCAGTTGACGGACTTTGAGCGAGGGCGTATAGTGGGCATGCGGGAGGCCGGGTGGACGTACCGCCGAATTGCTCAACACGTGGGGCGTGAGGTCTCCACAGTACATCGATGTTGTCGCCAGTGGTCGGCGGAAGGTGCACGTGCCCGTCGACCTGGGACCGGACCGCAGCGACGCACGGATGCACGCCAAGACCGTAGGATCCTACGCAGTGCCGTAGGGGACCGCACCGCCACTTCCCAGCAAATTAGGGACACTGTTGCTCCTGGGGTATCGGCGAGGACCATTCGCAACCGTCTCCATGAAGCTGGACTACGGTCCCGCACACCGTTAGGCCGTCTTCCGCTCACGCCCCAACATCGTGCAGCCCGCCTCCAGTGGTGTCGCGACAGGCGTGAATGGAGGGACGAATGGAGACGTGTCGTCTTCAGCGATGAGAGTCGCTTCTGCCTTGGTGCCAATGATGGTCGTATGCGTGTTTGGCGCCGTGCTGGTGAGCGCCACAATCAGGACTGCATACGACCGAGGCACACAGGGCCAACACCTGGCATCATGGTGTGGGGAGCGATCTCCTACACTGGCCGTACACCACTGGTGATCGTCGAGGGGACACTGAATAGTGCACGGTACATCCAAACCGTCATCGAACCCATCGTTCTACCATTCCTAGACCGGCAAGGGAACTTGCTGTTCCAACAGGACAATGCACGTCCGCATGTATCCCGTGCCACCCAACGTGCTCTAGAAGGTGTAAGTCAACTACCCTGGCCAGCAAGATCTCCGGATCTGTCCCCCATTGAGCATGTTTGGGACTGGATGAAGCGTCGTCTCACGCGGTCTGCACGTCCAGCACGAACGCTGGTCCAACTGAGGCGCCAGGTGGAAATGGCATGGCAAGCCGTTCCACAGGACTACATCCAGCATCTCTACGATCGTCTCCATGGGAGAATAGCAGCCTGCATTGCTGCGAAAGGTGGATATACACTGTACTAGTGCCGACATTGTGCATGCTCTGTTGCCTGTGTCTATGTGCCTGTGGTTCTGTCAGTGTGATCATGTGATGTATCTGACCCCAGGAATGTGTCAATAAAGTTTCCCCTTCCTGAGAGAATGAATTCACGGTGTTCTTATTTCAATTTCCAGGAGTGTGTATATATATATATATATATATATATATATATATATATATATATATATATATATATATATATGTATATATTAGAACAATTACAATATATAAAGACACAGAAATGTCATATCTTCAGGTAACAAAATAAGGAAAAAGTTTACAGTACAATAGATGGAAATAGGAGGATATGCATTTCCGCGTTACAAGATCCACTTACCTTTATTCTACGCCCTGTAAATTCGTACTTACATTCCTACCACACACGTGTTACATTGCGTCTGGTAGTATACCTAACCAAGTTAAAATTTTCGGGTATGTTCATAGTTGGAGACATAACATCTCAGGTAACAATGACCACTTGTAATTACAATAAAGAAAGACAACGTCTATTTAACTTTATATGTTTCCTCGGCTTAATTGGTTACAATCTTCCTTACAGCTCATCGTAAGATCCATAGATCTAAAAAAGAAGTGAAAAAGAGTAAGATGTTACAAAGCTGATCGTAATGTGACGTAAAACATACAAACGGCAGCGATATAAAAAAAATAATCATTTTGCAGTTCATACATACTCGTTGTGAAGCTCAGAGTGAAGAATCGGTTAAAACTGCGGAAGTAGTGCAAATGAGGCTGTAAGGAAAGTTTTGCACAATGTTGTGGTGGCTGACAACTTAGTCCAGCGCCCTGATATATTAAAATGCAACTTCATGAAGTTAAAATTTTTAAGTAAAACACCAAACAAACTGAAGATTAAAATAAATAGAGTGTAAAAGAGCTACAGACACAAGATTTTAGAGTGCTTAGAGGAGATAAAACGATACATTTTCTTACATGATAAGAATATCACAAGTGCACTGTTTCCTCGCTATCGCTCCATGAACGGTTGGCGCTGCTGATGTTCAGAAACAGTGTTCCGATTGTCGTTTAGTGAATGTTAGTCATGGTTTTCCGTTCAGCTTAAGCTGAAGCGATTATTCTCGCAACACCTCGGTCTGAGCGTGTTAGACAATCATTATAAGCAGATGCCAGTTGTACATTTATATAAACGGACGAAATTTTCAGCAATATCTCTAAAACAATATTCAGTCTGAACATCACTTGTCAGAACCTTTATGGACCCCTAGCGGAGAAACGGTGCACCTCTTACGTTTTTGTCGCATACAAGGATTCTATTTGTCTCCTCTAAACACTCCTAAATTTTGTGTATCTTGTTTTTCGGATCCCGTATATACTCGTACTTATACAGCGTGTTCGGAAATTTCCGTTACAGACTTACAGGACTTATAAAGTGGGATGAGTAATAATATTTTGTATAGGAACCCTTGTCTAGATACGTACCGTTTCCGTTCTAAGACGGTTTCAGTTCAGATGTGTAATGCGTGCACGTGTACTGAGGGACAGAGAAAAGTCTCAGAGCTGCCTGTCCTGGTGTGCAATAGGGGAGACAGGGTGGGGTGTACTGCGTCACACAGTCACCTCATATCACTTGATGTCGTACGCGGTCTTTAATTTACAAGAGTCCAACAGAGACAGAGGAAGATACGCTTGCACAGTTTCTGGCCCCCGCAACAGAAACTGAAGATACACCACGAAGTATGGAGAATGTGTACCACAACATGCTTCGTAGGAAGAATGTCAGTAACAACGTTGGTGGTCGCCACATCGAGCCGTTGTTGTTAAATTGCGCCGGCCGACGTGGCCGAGCGGTTCTAGGCGCTCCAGTCTGGAACCGCGCGACCGCTACTGTCGCAGGTTCGAATCCTGCACGGGCATGGATGTGTGTGATGTCCTTAGGTTAGTTAGGTTTAAGCAGTTCTAAGTTCTAGGGGACTAATGACCTCAGAAGTTAACCCCATAATGCTCAGAGCCATTTGAACCATTTTTTTGTTGTTAATGCATCAGTACTGTTTTGTGCGTAGAGCATGCTTGGTTCATTTTTATTTTGGAAAAATGTAAACACGTGATGTTTAAGTGTTAATACAAGCAAATATGATAGATAAATGTTTCGTTATGTTTCCTTCCGAATTGTTACCTAATACACTCCTGGAAATGGAAAAAAGAACACATTGACACCGGTGTGTCAGACCCACCATACTTGCTCCGGACACTGCGAGAGGGCTGTACAAGCAATGATCACACGCACGGCACAGCGGACACACCAGGAACCGCGGTGTTGGCCGTCGAATGGCGCTAGCTGCGCAGCATTTGTGCACCGCCGCCGTCAGTGTCAGCCAGTTTGCCGTGGCATACGGAGCTCCATCGCAGTCTTTAACACTGGTAGCATGCCGCGACAGCGTGGACGTGAACCGTATGTGCAGTTGACGGACTTTGAGGGAGGGCGTATAGTGGGCATGCGGGAGGCCGGGTGGACGTACCGCCGAATTGCTCAACACGTGGGGCGTGAGGTCTCCACAGTACATCGATGTTGTCGCCAGTGGTCGGCGGAAGGTGCACGTGCCCGTCGACCTGGGACCGGACCGCAGCGACGCACGGATGCATGCCAAGACCGTAGGATCCTACGCAGTGCCGTAGGGGACCGCACCGCCACTTCCCAGCAAATTAGGGACACTGTTGCTCCTGGGGTATCGGCGAGGACCATTCGCAACCGTCTCCATGAAGCTGGGCTACGGTCCCGCACACCGTTAGGCCGTCTTCCGCGCACGCCCCAACATCGTGCAGCCCGCCTCCAGTGGTGTCGCGACAGGCGTGAATGGAGGGACGAATGGAGACGTGTCGTCTTCAGCGATGAGAGTCGCTTCTGCCTTGGTGCCAATGATGGTCGTATGCGTGTTTGGCGCCGTGCAGGTGAGCGCCACAATCAGGACTGCATACGACCGAGGCACACAGGGCCAACACCTGGCATCATGGTGTGGGGAGCGATCTCCTACACTGACCGTACACCACTGGTGATCGTCGAGGGGACACTGAATAGTGCACGGTACATCCAAACTGTCATCGAACCCATCGTTCTACCATTCCTAGACCGGCAAGGGAACTTGCTGTTCCAACAGGACAATGCACGTCCGCATGTATCCCGTGCCACCCAACGTGCTCTAGAAGGTGTAAGTCAACTACCCTGGCCAGCAAGATCTCCGGATCTGTCCCCCATTGAGCATGTTTGGGACTGGATGAAGCGTCGTCTCACGCGGTCTGCACATCCAGCACGAACGCTGGTCCAACTGAGGCGCCAGGTGGAAATGGCATGGCAAGCCGTTCCACAGGACTACATCCAGCATCTCTACGATCGTCTCCATGGGAGAATAGCAGCCTGCATTGCTGCGAAAGGTGGATATACACTGTACTAGTGCCGACGTTGTGCATGCTCTGTTGCCTGTGTCTATGTGCCTGTGGTTCTGTCAGTGTGATCATGTGATGTATCTGACCCCAGGAATGTGTCAATAAAGTTTCCCCTTCCTGGGACAATGAATTCACGGTGTTCTTATTTCAATTTCCAGGAGTGTAATTATCGGTTCCTATTCAACGTATCACGTACACACTACTCTCTAAAAATCGTAGGAGTTTGTAAAGGGAATTTCTGGTCACCCCCTATATTTTAACAAGTAGTGCTCCGCAGGTGCCATATGTTTCATGAAGGACGTACATGATTTGGGTAGTTTCTCAATCAGCTGCTGTCAAAATTTTATAAAGTTTCTATTAGATTCGGTCAAATAATGGATTATCTTCTTGACCGCTCAAAACTTTCGTTATGAGATTTAGATTCCTGATGCACTACATATAATGGTCTTAATACTGGATTACACAGGCTGACATAAGTGTTTTGCTAAATGCCACTTAAAAAATATATAAAAAGTGTATTTCAGGCGACTGTCAACAGCATCGATATACTTAGAGAAAAGCATGGTAAACACTGCGCTGTCTTACAATATATTTATTCACAACCGGTTTCGATCATTGATCATCTTCACAGTGCTGACACATAAATGCAAACAAAGTGAAAACTGTGAGTATTAACACGAATTACATTTTCTGTATGTGTACTACGGGACAGGTCATAGTCACATACAGCCAATTTTTGTTCAGATGTCTGCCCCCTTCCCCTCCTTTTTAAAACCTTGTGAAGTAGGAATAATTTTACAGCTGGCTTATTTGGATATGATAACAGATGTGTATGTCTTTTTTGATAGTGGATGTGCCGTGTTCGGATTATTGGTAAATTAGTTTAATAAAAGTGGTTAGGGATGGACAGTAGGGTCACACATGTAATAATATGAATAAATTACAATTTCTGTGTGACACCATTGAAAGTGGTTTCAGCCTCGGTGTCTCAATTAGTTATGCTACGTTCAATCCTGGACTTCTGATATGGACTTGACTCTGGAATTGTTTTGGTTGTTGTTTGGTATTTATGCGCTCTGTTTTTAGTCGTCGTTGCTTCTCATAATGTTTTAACATTGTGTGTCTATGTACATTTTTTATTATGGTGTTGTCCTCGCCAAATCTTTGGTTTGTTATGTGACACTGTAATAACAGTGGATTTTTAATAGTACAAAGTGATTATTATATAACACTGTATGCAGTATGCAGCTCCCCATTTCTTTTCACTATTTGTACCCTCAAACCTCTGGCTGCTGGCAGTTTGGATGATTCATGGTAGTTGGATTGCCTAATACAATTTTTGCAGCATCGCATACCTATGTACAGTTTCATATGATGTATGTCATACTAAATGGTCAGTTAGTTTCTATCATGTGACATAGGAATTGCATCATGTCACTGTTTTATTGCATATTATTGTACACAACTAGGTATATTTTTCTTATGTGGTGGTTTTCTCAAATTGTTAGCATCACGTGGCTCTTGTATTGCATAATATTGTATTAAGATGAGGCGAAAAAGAAAATAGGATATAGAAACTATTTTATACATTTGTATCTCCTTTAATTGCATTTTTTTATTGTACTTTTACTGCAGGTGTATCTCTCTCTGACTGTATTGTAGTGTACACGTATTTTGGAACTATTTTTTGACCGTGTTCTTTGACTTTGACTTGTACCTTCTTTGATCGACACTTGTGTGTTAACCTGCCGGATGTTTTTGTGTCTGAGCAATGGTTCTGTGCACTTACTGCTGTTACATGGTTTCCTATTATCAATGTTTTCTGCTTGGTATTATGGCATGAAATGTCTTTTTCCGACGTTTGAAAGTCAGCCATTGGGTCTTTCCTGGTTAACTAGTATGTATGACATGTGAAGTTGTCACAATATTTTTCGTAAGCACACTTAATTTTTCCGACTAATAATTATCATGAAAATGTAATTTGTGTTGATATTCAAGTTTTCACTTCTTTCCATTTTTGTGCCTCTACTATGAAGAGTACTTAAAGTATAATTAGTACACTAAAAGTTAAAAATAGGCAATTTTATAGAAGAGAAAATAATCACTGGAGGGCACTATCTACAATAGATGTATTTTATTACGAAGGTGCCCTTGTTATATAACGGCACTGGAATTTGTTTTCAATCATGTGACAATATGTATATAACTTTCCTTATAGCTCCATTTGTACAACTCCCATAACTTTAACTGAACGTTCACCCTGATGACAAGCTGTATTTCGTGGTAATCATCATGATTTCCTTCACGATGTTTTCTTTTTGACTTGAACACTACCGCAGGTTGTATTTTTCAGGTGATGTTACTATCAGCTTTCTACTATCGTACCCTTTTCTCTTCTTCTATTAGGTCGATGAATCTGAGGATGACCTGTAACAAAGGTCAAAACAGTTGTGCCAAACAAGATATTGCCTCCTTTTGTTATAAGATGTCAGTATTGTTTCAGACTCAATATTGCTCACCTCCACACTTGATGCAAGCTTTTCTACGAATGAAATAATAAATGCTGTCATGTTCCTTGCTTACATACTACATGTGTGTGTGTATTGTACTGACTACAGGTGGATTTATTTACAAACGTGTCGGCATAAGTCATTTACAAATACTGGTTGTTACATTTCTTCGGTAATTTAATCCAGAGCCACGAAGCTCAGCCAGTAGTATTACGGGGAAATTGATAACACACATTCGTATTCTTCATCAAACCAACATATGATATGTGTCAAAGAGAAAAACCCTTTTCTGAAACAGCTATTCTCGTTTGCTCAGGTTCAATGCACTCCGTTTTTTTCTGCACATAGTTTCTTCTGTACATAACTACATTCAAATATTTTTGAATATTATTTATTTACCAGAATAATTTTTAATTTTTATCAATTGTTTACTGCTTCTTCCAAAATCTAGCAGGTAACTCACTAACCTACACCATTGTCTTGTAAGTGCGGCAATATATGATTAATTCGCCTAATTATTTCACTGCTCCTTGCCGTACTTTATATCCTCTCATTGGGTTTCGTCTACAGAAGTATATTTCACATATTGCCTGTTTCTTCATCTCACGAATTTACCTCTGCCCACTTTTGACTTCTATACACTCGGAAGAAATCGACCACCGTGAAAGAAGACAATTTCGGTAGGACTGCATGGGGATGTTAGAGGAACGTTACCGTTTACGATTTGTATAAAGTATCGGTTGGACAGCGTCAGAACACCCACGAGGCCGTTAGAGGTTGATGCTATAGTCTTTTGGTGATTTAGTAGCATGGGGAGGGGATCAGGGTTTCCGTTGAAAACGTGCGATAGTACCATCTGGATTTTGCTCGGTGAGTCACTGCTGCATACGTGCACTTACCACAAACTAGTCGACATCCGTTACGTTGCTCTCGACTATTCGTTCAGGTGACTGTACTGTCGTATGAATCACTTGTATTGGTTACAGAAATTTGTGCTTATACGGCACCACATCCTGTGAGAGTCTAGGAAAAAACCAAACACCAGGAATAACAACCGCCTACAACGCTTGTTTCTGTCAACAATAATAGAAAGTATATTGATGCCTGACAGTGATATTAAACTTCTTACTGATTTATGCATTTGGGCCTAATGCCGCAATAAACAACGCCTCTACACAAAGTTAGACCCAGCGAGGCTGAGCTACGCAAATGGTTCAAATGGCTGTGAGCACTATGGGACTTAACTTCTGAGGTCATCAGTCCCCTAGAACTTAGAACTACTTAAACCTAACTAACCTAAGGACATCACACACACCCATTCCCGAGGCAGGATTCGAACCTGCGACTGTAGAGGTCCCGCGGTTCCAGACTGTAGCGCCTAGAACCGCTCGGCCACACTGGCCAGCACCAAAATGGTATCTGAGCACAGAAGCCCAGGTTCTTAATTCGGGACTGTTCCCTGTTACAAACGCCCATCGTTTTCTTTGTGAGTGATACATTCATGTACGCAATAAAGTTTCCCTGAAACAATAAGTAAACCTCGGCATTTGGCACGCACACCACCAGTCAACGTTTGTACTCAGACCTTCAGCTTGACCGCAACTACTCGGTGAACGCAACCATCTGCATCTCTTTCGCGTTTAAACGAAAGGAGTCTTGTTCCTGAGAAGCCGCCCTATTCACAATGCGTTTACTGAACTTAGTTCGTCTCTTTATCATTTATGATTTATTTTATGATTTATTTTATTTTGTCTAGCCTTGCCAGGTAAGGGTCTTCAAGATATTATATAGTATATATAGTATCAGAAACTACACATACCAGGCAATATTACAAAGCATTCTGAATTACTACCCTCACTAATTATTACTTACGTATTACGTCGGAAACACAAGGGCTAGTGACGAAGCAGAAGATACTTCACTTTTTCGTGTCCGAAAACTAGTCACAGTGTTTCAGCCCAGTACTGGGTCATGTTAGAGCTCCTTCTTGTGCGGCTACAAATCGATGAGGATGTATCTGTAGGGGAAGTTTGGACAGGCGAGGAGGTGTTCCATGTCTTGCAAAGCTCCATGTCTCACTTGTCGTCATCCACGTTACCATGACTTCACTTCATTATGTTTTCACTGGGGCCACTCTTGTTCTTATGTGGTTCAGGGTCCTCCACGTTTCCAAGTTTGTTACGCTGTCGCCAGGCACTACCTGTGCTTGTGGATAGTCAGCTGGTGGTTCTTCAATTGCCGTGCTTAAGAATCTTTAACGGGATCTCAGTCGTCCAAACTCGCACTCAGTGCCAAAGAGAGGGTGTCTATCATCGATGGTTTTGTCTGAGCCTCTCTGTAAATTCGTGGAATGCTCTTCGGGAGCTGGGACTCGCAAGACCAGCAGCACTATAAAGCTCTGTTGGGGAAGAGGGTTTCATACGCCCTATTGTTAAAAAGTACTGGATCCAATACTGATTCTTGTAGAAACTCTGATAGCAGATTTATCCATTGTGACTTGTAATAAAGTAAAGAAAATATTTCATTCTTGTAATGAGACTGTCACAGATTTCCACAGAGGCATACGGATAGTCATTCTTCTCGTGCTTCACCATTCAATTGAACAGTGAACAGTTCCCTCAGTCACACAGTTTACAGTGATCCACGTAGATATACAGAAGATGCACAGCAGCAAAGTATTCGTAAGTATACACTCAGCTCACGGCCGCCGTGAACGGTTACGCAGCTTTGCAGGAAGCTCGTCTCGTCATGAGCTCTCTCTACCGGTTTTCCATGCCCTAATTAATTCTTAAATAATGTGATATTAATCTGAGAGAGAAGTTGCATCTTGCGGCACTCTCTTACAACATTTCTCGCGGTAGGGCATAAATGAAGCAAGCCTTCTTGCTTGAAAGTTAACGAGAAACAGCTAATGGACACGACTTGAAAGACGGCAAAATCTGTCTTGTTCGGGTCACATCATATCCCGGTCACTCTTTTCGGTCATGGTAAGTAGGTATTTGGCACTTTTAACTTTACCAACAATTAGCAATGTAGTTCCTGTTTTTTCACAGTTTTTCACTTTCATCTCTTGTGCTATTATCTCACTGGTTCATCAGAGATAATTTTTTATCCGTCAGATGTGTCTAGTAACGTGAGACTTGTGTAACATTCGCCGAGAAATACGCGAGTCTCCTGTTCTTCCAGTTTTGTTGCGCCGTTATCTATTCTATATACATGTAGTTTGTAATTATCGGAGATTTAAGACCCCATTACATTTTCTCGAACTGAAAAAAGGACTTGTCTGGAAAAAAATAGAAAAATGATGCAGACAAAGAGTAACTGGAAGCTACATCACAAAAAGGCAGGAAAATGTTCGAAATACAGGATGTATTGAAATCAATAGCAAAATACAATAATACAAGCAAACACATCCCTGCTAACATGGGTTGGCAATGAGCCGTTTGCGTGGTAACTGTGTGGTTGGCAGGTGTCTCTGATTTCTGTGTGCCATGCTGTCCTATTTACGACGAATGTACGAGAGGAGCTCACCACATTTTTCTTTATCGGCCTATATCGGTTGTAAAATGCGGACTTTATCATGGGACACAGTGTTATATTTTCGCTTCTGCCCCTATAGTTTCATTAAGTTCCGATAGGTGGCTGAGCTATACGTAGTATTCAAAATGGCATCTGTAACGGAGGTAAGTTTCAAGCTGAGAGCTGTCTCTGAGTTTCTTTTGGCGGAAAAGCAGAGCACCGCAGATATTCGTAGGCGCTTGCAGAGTGTCTACGGAGACCTGGCAGTGAACGGAAGAACGATGAGTTGTTGGGCGAGGCGTCTGCCATCCTAGCAACAAGGTCGCGCAAACCTGTCCGACCTCTCGCGTTTCGGCCGCCGCATGCAGCTGTGGCTACTGCGGTGATGGAACGTGCGGACACTCTCATTCGAGGTGATCGACGGATCACGACGAAACACCTCGCTGAACAACGGGACGTCTCTGTTTGTTACTGACGCAGCTAGACGCTGCCTCCGACATCGACCAGTAGATGGGTACATTGCGGGCGTACAGGAGCTCCCAGTAAGATGGCGTAAGGCCGTCTTATTGAACGGACATATGTCGAAAAGTAGGAGTTTTTAGCCAAAAGAGTGGGGAATAATTTGGTGGAATTCTGAACAAAACAAACCTGTTTTTAAGACAAAAAAATGATGCGAATACTTATTGTATTTTAAATGCAAATATTTCGATTAAGTCCCCATCTAACCGAGCTCAAATTCACCCTGAGGCTCATGATTGTGGAATGTCGTAAGTGCATGATCCGAGATCGTCCCATTTTCCTGATGATGTAGCCGGCCGGGATGGCCGAGCGGTTCTAGGCGCTACAGTCTGGAACCGCGCGAGCGCTACGGTCGCAGGTTCGAATCCTGCCTCGGGCATGGATGTGTGTGATATCCTTAGGTTAGTTAGGCTTAATTAGTTCTAAGTTCTAGGGGACTGATGACCTCAGAAGTTAAGTCCCATAGTGCTCAGAGCCATTTGAACTATTTTTGAACCTGATTATGTAAGACGACATGTAACAGGCCAGAATGGGCCAGGACGTACGGGTCGAGCAGAACAGAACGAGTAACTTGGCTTCTAAGATCTCCTGACAAATGTTCTGCATTTTTCTGTCTGGACTCTTCTCCACGTAAGGCGCACAGCCTTCGAATGATAAGACTGAAGAACCATAGCAGCGAATGTGACCCTCTTGCCATGACTTACATGATTTGGGGGTGTTGGGAAGAATTCGTAACTCACTGCAGTACGTAGCGTGAAATAATAAAAAATAAATGCTCTTTATTCTGGTGTGGTTTGTTATAACTGTCAGTATAGTATGAAAAATTCTTGGTCAATGTGGTCTTTGGGTTAAAGAGGGTGTAGGTTAAAATGTAAATGATAACTTTAATTATTTGACTTTTAAATGAACTTTGAGCACAATTACTTTCAATATTTGCTATTAAATGTCCTCGCAGAGCTGTGGAATTATTACGTAACACGCAACCCTTTTCTGTCACACGAAGGACTACAAATTCTTTGACACATTAGGTTTATTATTTATCTCAGGTGTCTGATTCGATGCATATTTAGACGATACTTATTTCATTCGGTTAAACTCATTGGATATCATTTACTTAACGTAATGTAAAATTTCCCCGTTCTAGCTGCTATTAGGTAACATACTCTGCATGTACAATACAGTATGAGTATAAGTTGAAGCAAAATCTGAAAATTCTTAGGACTATTATTAAATTTATCATTAGTTGTTAAGAATTTATCAATTCTCTTTAGCAAACTGGTCTCTCTGATTCGTATTTAGCAAAATTAATTTTATGCGCCTTATAGGCGGCCAAAAATGGGAACAGTCCAGTAGTCTTAATCTCGTACTACTCAGGAAAGGACGCTACTTATACACAAACAAAAGAATATTATGTTAAACATTACAACAATAAATGTAGTTTCAAACACAAAACAAGAAATTATTAATTGTTACAGACCTTGAGGGGTACACATCGAGCAAAATGTTAATGGGCCCATTCAACTCAGTGTTTCTAGCCAGAAAGATAAAACGTTTTGTCAAAAACAAAAAAAGACAACTAGGTTTTGTAATATCTTTGTCTTTTCAGCGAGATCACATACAGGCGCTACTCTGTATTGCATCTTTGGTTGAATTCCCCTTGCGAATTAGACATGAATATTCTAATATACATTTAACGTCTTTACTAAAGTCAGTTTCACGAGATGATACAAGTATTGCATCCAAATCCAGGACGCTGCTTGGAACGTCTCCTTTGGTAGGTGCCAGCATTCAATGAATGCGTGCATGATGAAACACTTGTATCTCACCTCCAGTGTGTCTCCTTTATTTCTGTAAAGTATTGCTCAAAATGTTTCTTGCTTTCCTATTTCAAGTCTAAAACTGTAGCGTGCATGACCTGGTACGTGAGTACGCAAGATATGCGTGACGTGCCGCTGCTCCATCAGGGATCCCTCACTCACTAACAGCCGTTACTTGAAGTCACACCCGATAGCTCCCTAGACTACGATGTTGTCGTGCCTCTCGAAAAACTTTGAAAGGATGGGACCTCTCCGTGGATCGCCGCCGTACTCGCCGACAACAGTCATCCAGCATAGTGCACAACCGCGATTCACAGCTGAACGCGATGCGACACCATTCATCCACAATCCATATTTCCCGGTCAGGCCACCATTCCAAACATAATCGTCTGCTTTGTAGTGTTAACGGCAGCCTACGCTTAGGATCGTACTTCCATTGTCTTGCTACGTCTAGTCTCCGACCAACGATGCGGTATGGCGGAAAACGGTGCAGGGAGCCCACTAATTGTTCTCAGATAGAAGGCGCAGCTGTGAAGGGGTTACGATGTGTTGGACTCACGGTATCCTTCCCTTGTGGCGGTCAGATGTGGTCGATGTGGACCTTGAAGACGAGCACGCCTTACTGTCACATCCGAGTGCCTCAGAGATCTGCGATACTGCAAAATTAGACCAGCCAGCCAAACAGAGACTCACAGCGAGACCCCACTCAAACTGTGTCAGGTGCTGATAACACTACGTCACAGGCGTATGCGGCGTCTCCGTGTCTTCCACAGACATCCTTCAATATCTGACGTCTTCCACGTCCTTTATATACCGTAACAGGCCCAATAACAACAATAAACACGAAACACACTAATGTACTTGGGTGGCTGTTCTACCTGTCACACAGTACTGTAACACTAATCATTTACTTAGCCGCCGATGGTGTATACCTAGTATACAAGTAAGTCTTCTGAGTGTTTCACACTTTTTGCCATGGAGCGTATATGATTTGTGTGTATGCGAGGATGTTTGAAAACTTTTGATAGCAGGAATGCACAGTGTGAAGAAAAACTTATACAAGGATGCACTGTATGAAGAAAAACATAAGTATCGATCATCCATTACTGATGCTCTCGGAAGAATTTACAAATATAATTGCTTTATCGGCACAGAACTTTTTTTTTCCGAATACCCTAGAGATGATACACTATCAAATTACAAAACGGATATCCAAACTGCATAAACCAATATTTAAAATTAATGCAGTTTTGGGCGACCAATCACAACAAAATAAAACGTTTATGGTAGAGCTTCTGTGTCTAAAAAGTGAACCCATAAAAGTGTAATATTTTACAGAAATAAAAGGAAAGTCAGTAAATATGGGTTTTTAGGTGTCGAACCATGTGTGATAAAAACATGAAAACTATCGTATTTTGTAAATTATGTTGATATTTTCCCTCCATTTGGGAGGTCCGTCATTGCAAGTTCAGCATAGTCCAGTCCGCCCGGGTCTGCACCATCGTCTTTGTAGCTACTATCATGCATTTGTCTTCATATCTTCAACTAACTATTTCGGTACCTACAAGGAAAAACTCCATACGTACAAAACATTTCACTAATCTTTCCCTTAATTTTTACTCAATGGACCACAGATCAGCCCATTTTATAAGAAAATTCTTTTGCAATGGCTAGCCTTGTTTCTGTTTCCTGCACACATTTTATGATACTGGTTATTTTGCGTGCTAGGTACCTGATATTAAAAACTTGCCCACTAATTCATCACAAATTTTCACTTTTATCTTCCTTAATGCTTGAGGTTTTTTTCATATTAATCGTAATTATATATGAATGAGGGTTTATTAGTCCTTTTAACATTTGCTGTAGTCAAAATAAATGATGCATATTGTTTTATTGCCAGTAACGTACATTACAGGAAACAAAACAGAAATAGATGTTGTATATTGCTTTATTGTCAGTACTGCACATAACAGGAAACAAAACTGGTTTTTCTGTGTCAGATACAGTCACCAGAAAGAGAAAATAAAGAATACAACCACATTTCCATTTGATACAAAAAAACTTACAAAAGACTTCGCTGCAGACACTACAGTTTCTTCTCACTGTCGTCTTGTATAACACATTGTTTATGAACCAACTGATCCACCTCGTAACTGGACACATTCTTGAATGCGGTTCCACACATCCCTTGCCAAATTGTTGAAATAAGGCTGTGGGACACCGCTCCATTCCACCCCCAGCGGCCGATATGTCGTCTCTCGTGGGACAGGACAAGTTCTAATCGCTCGTTTTAGCACGGTCCATGCGTTTTCAATGCAGCTGAGATCTGGAAAATATGGGGCTCATTCCACCCAGCCTTTTATACCCTCCAGTTGGAAAGTGTTTGCAAGATTGTGACGATGGGGACGTGCATTATCATCCACAAGCGTGAATCCCGCTCCGGTATGTTCACCCCCAAATGCGTGAAAGGATGTTGTCCAGATACTTCACACCAGTCATCTTCCCACGTATTGGCACAAGTCATGTTTTGCGGCTATACCTTCCAAGGTGCTACTCCATGCAGGTGTAAAATGAATGTGCGCAACGGGAAACACTGAACGTGAAAATGAAGTTTTGGCGCTGTCTGACTACCTCCTGAAGTAGATCTTAGGATTTCGTAATGGTGATATTATCTCCAGCTTCTTGCTCTTTAGCATATAAATTACAACATAACCATAAACGAATGATTAAGGGAACTAGTAACTACAAATAATAAATGCTGTTTCTGCTTATACATTTATTGTGAATTAAAATTCCTTTATATATTACAAATGTTTATATATCAATGTCCAAAGGACATGAAGAGATACAAATGGATGTCCTAACTAATATGATTGATCAATTGCCCAAATCTGCCCCTTTTTATGCCTACGCGACTTATTATAAATAATGCGGGATGACTGACATCCCTATGTACCAAACACTAGAAGACACTACTTTCAAAGATGATCTACAGTGGTGTGCAACCTCAGTGGAAATAAAATTTACGTGATCACAGCTGTTTAGCATTATAGCCCTAATAAACCGAAGCAATTAGCAATATCGCCATATGTACTGCGTCTGGTGCGTCTGAGTGATGGTTCTTGTACACGTCTGTGACAACAGCCACAAAATATTAAAAAAAAACCTCATTCAAACACTAGGATGGCAGAACACAGTCCTCTGACTAGTATAATCTAATACTTTCTCCTCTCTGTGTTCTACAGATGAGAAACGCGAACTCCCAACCACAAGGACAGAGTTCAGATAACGTCTCAATGTGAGTATAGGCAGTGCTCTCAATCACTGAACGCTGCATACTCAACGACGAATCCCTACCCAGAGGGGAAGTCCAGAATCGTGTAGGTTCGCAACAGTACAGAGCCTAACCGTTCTAACTATAAAATCTCCTGAGAGCAAAGACAGCTAGTCTGTCTGTAACAACAAAGCTGATACTGAGCGACCGTGAAACACGGGTGCTCGAAACAGAAGACTACTTTCTCTCCACCGCTGGCTTCCCAGCAAATATCGGCTCCCCTCCCTCATAAATTCAGAAGGCGAATCATATTCTCGAAACCACGGAATATTCTCCCTCTCTACAGATTCTTCCGAACGCCGACCAACCGTATTTTAGTCTTTTGTCGTCCAGCACGGAAAGTTTGCGAGGAAATACCTATCCCCGTTAATTAGGAATACATACAATGGTACGCTTCTCAGAGTAAATATTCTCGGAAATAACCAAGCCTGCGTTATTTTCGAGGTAAAGCTTCCTCATTCCTCTCTGCTGCGGCCAAGATTTTCAGGGTTTCCGAAGTATTATCCAGTTATCCTTCTGGTCCCACTACCCAACAGGCCGGCCGCCGCTGTTTTGTTCTTCAGTGCTCAGGAGCCCCGACCGTAAGTCTCGGCTGCTTCCTGTGTTATGCAGGACCAACACACCTGTGCGGGCTTTTCCACGCAGGGCTTGAGTTACTCCTGCCGTTTCATTTCCACTGGCGTTCCCACCTCTTCTCGTATAGGCAACCATTCATTACGCCATTTTGGTAATAAAGACTCTCCGTCACCTTTCATGCAATAAGCGTTAACAACTATTTAAAAGGTGTACATGACAATGTCAGTCTTCTTTAAATATACGATGTAAACCTATCAAATGATACCTAATTGTAAATCACGGTAAAGTATGTAGATGAGTGTGTAAGGGGCGAAATTATAGCCACCTTACAGCATGATTCCACCCCCAAAACATGACTGAAGAGCCTTGATATGGATGGCAGCCTACGCTACAGTAGGGATGTAAACATTTTCCTCGTTGTATCCACACAAGAAAATCAGTATTGTAAGGGTGGAGAGTGATAAGGGTCTTACCAGGAAAGAGCCTCATGTCACACTGCTACCTACCCCACAATGAGTACTTCTGTGCCTGTGCGGAACGAGCCGCTCCCTGAACCCAGTTTCAAGGAGTAGCCTTGAGAGGTCTTCTGGCATGTAATCCCTGCTCATCTGTGTTGACACTTGCACATCTGTAGCTGTTTGGAGCTCCCACCGTAGACGTGTCGCATTTTGATGAGGGTGTCTACTATGCTGTTACACGCAGACACCGGTCGTAAGCACCTGTTTTTTCTTCTTCCGCGGCTAATTATGTGACGATTTTCAACTGATCATGTAGCTAGGGACTTGTTCCAGATTCTCGAGACGTTACTTGCTCCCTCACGCTAGAATTACATTACAAATAAATCACTGTATTGAGGTCATGATGTGTTTCTGTATCACAACCTTCAATTCTAAAGTTTCAGCAATATGCAACATTTATTTTCACCGTGTATTAACAATACGTTAATACACTGTTATTGGATAGCACGTTCAGCTGCTTTATTGATGGAATTTAATTCACATAATCGATTTAGAAATTTTGCGATTTAATTTTCTGATGTAACTTAATAAAAGCGCCGGCCTGAGTGGCCGAGCGGTTCTAGGGGCTACAGACTGCAACCGAGTGACCGCTACGGTCGCAGGTTCGAATCCTGCCTCGGGCATGGATGTGTGTGATGTCCTTAGGTTAGTTAGTATTAAGTAGTTCTAAGTTCTAGGGGACTGATGAGCTGAGAAGTTAAGTCCCATAGTGCTCAGAGACATTTTTTAATAAAAGGAAAAGGAATAATACCAGTGAAAATAAAATCATTAGAAAGTGTAATCACAAATATGTGTAGCCAGCGTAGCAGACCTGTCAGGGTACTTTTGAAGTTTTTTTGTTTCGCTTTACGCCGCTAATTTATCCACAGATTATTTTTTTTTAATGCCTTGACTGGTACAAATGATCGGTATTTTATACAAGTAAATCGGACGATGAGAACATTTGTTTCTACAGTTTAAGAAGAGAGACGTTTGTTTTGAATACGTTACCGTTGCCTGACCAACAGAGTCCGAGTTTAATCGGTTTCTTGGTAGTCCACATAATGAGCGGAGTGGAGTGCCACAGTGTTACCTATCCGTGTCATTTGGGTCCACAGATAAACTTCCCTGTATTGCCCTTAACTTCTGCTCTCACATAATCTTTCCAGCAATAGTATCTGACATCTCTTTCCCTTTAATCAGTCACCTAATAAAAAGTAGAGTGTCAAAAGTCCAGATAATTTCAAATAATTAATATAAAGCACCAACAAGAAGCCACAGTAGTCATCCTGATAGAGGTTATCTGCAATAGCAGCCGAAACGTTGGCCATTATATTACAGAGGACATACCCACTCACCCAGAAAGACTTTATTGAAATGGAATAGGGTCGCGAAAGACTAAGCTCCTCCATCTTACGGATCGTTCATTTTGTGAAAATGAATGTTGATTACTTTAAAATTTTTTGGTGTAGAAGTGCTTGTGATTACAGTTTGTACGTTGCTGAATTGTAACGAGTTTGTTTTCACTGTTGTTATAAGTTTTACTTACAGCATTCCTGAAGATGAAACTGCACAATGTCGAAATCGATTATGTAAATTAGATACCGTAAATGAAACAGCGGAATGGATTTTCTAATAACCATGTATCAATGAAACCCTATCGAAGGCCCCTACAGTTCCATTCTTGAAGCAGAGTCATTCCAAAATTAACATTGTTTTGCTGAAAACGATGTTACTTAGCAACAAAAATGGTTGTATACATGCTGTGATACGCCTGGACCTATACTCAATTTTCGTATTTTTAAAATTAATGTTGAGGCTGTCTGCGAGATTTCGGCGCACTGAGCATTCTCGCTGAGCAGAAGGACTCGCTCCGCCTGAGAAGGGCCGGCACGCGGCAGCCGGAGGTGTGTGCCTGCGCCGCCTATTCTGGGCGCCGAGAACAATGCCTGGGCGCCACGGCGCGCGCCAGCCGCCTCTGACGGGCCGCAGTCAGCCCGCCTACCTGCCCTCTGCAGGAATCTGCCCGCCTGCTCGCACACCCACACAGCTTCCCGTGGCGGCTGCTCTGTGCCGATACGGCTCCGCGCAGTACCTGATGCCCTTGTACACTACCGACCACTAAAACTGCAGCACCATGAGAGCGGCGTGCAATAAACGTCAAACTGACATCAAGTGCATACACTTAAGGCAACAAAAATGGTTGTATACATGCTCTTACATGTTCGGACCTATATTCAAATTTTTTTTTTAATTTTTTATTTTTTATTAATGTTCAGTTTGTCTGCGAGATTTCGGCGCACTGAGCAGACTCGCTGAGCAGGACTTGTTCCGCCTGAGAAGGGACATACTCTGTAGGAATCAACATGGATTCCGGATACAGCGATCGTGTGAGACCCAACTCGCTTTATTTGTTCATGAGACCCAGAAAATATTAGATACAGGCTCCCAGGTAGATGCCATTTTCCTTGACTTACGGAAGGCGTTCGATACAGTTCCGCACTGTCGTCTGATAAAAAAAGTAAGAGCCTACGGAATATCAGACCAGCTGTGTGGCTCGATTGAAGAGTTTTTAGCAAACAGAACGCAGCATGTTGTTATCAATGGAGAGACGTCTACAGACGTTAAAGTAAGCTCTGGCGTGCCACAGAGGAGTGTTATGGGAGCATTGCTTTCCACAATATATATAAGTGATCTAGTAGATAGTGTCGGAAGCTCCGTGCGGCTATTCGCGGATGATGCTGTAGTATACAGAGGCGTTGCAGCATTAGAAAATTGCAGCGAAATGCAGGAAGATCTGCAGCGGATAGGCACTTGGTGCAGGGAGTGGCATCTGATGCTTAACATAGTCAAATGTAATGTGTTACGAATACATAGTAAGAAGGATCCTTTGTTGTATGATTATATGATAGCGGAACAAACACTGGTAGCAGTTACTTCTGTAAAATATCTGGGGCTATGCGTGCGGAACGATTTGAAGTGGAATGATCATATAAAATTAATTGTTGGTAAGGCGGGTACCAGGTTGAGATTCATTGGGAGAGTCCATAAAAATTGCAATCCATCAACAAAGGAGGTGGCTTACAAAACACTCGTTCCACCTGTACTTGAGTATTCCTCATCAGTGAGGGATCCGTACCAGGTCGGGTTGACAGAGGAGGTAGAGAAGATCCAAAGAAGAGCGCCACGTTTCGTCACAGGGTTATTTGGTAAGCGTGATGGCGTTGCAGAGATGTTTAGCAAACTCAAGTGGCAGACTCTGCAAGAGAGGCGCTCTGCATCGCGGTGCAGCTTGCTCTCCAGGTTCCGAGAGGGTGCGTTTCTGGATGAGGTATCGAATATATTGCTTCCACCTACTTATACCTTCCGAGGAGATCACGAATGTAAAATTAGAGACATTAGAGCGCGCCCGGAGGCGTTCCGGCAGTCGTTCTTCCCGCCAACCATACGCGACTGGAACAGGAAAGGGAGGTAATGACAGTGGCACGTAAAGTGCCCTCCGCCACACACCGTTGGGTGGCTTGTGGAGTAAATATGTAAATGTAGATGTAGATGTAGATGGTGGAACATAAAGATGGTTAACAGTCCAGTGCAGCTACACAATGTAAATAGATGGTAACGTCACCTACGTTGTGTACGAGGGTTGACTGAAAAGTAATGTCTCCACCTCCGTAACTGTTCAACAGTTGGCAGCATTGGTATGCGGCAGGTACTGGCTTGTTCTGTAGCCTCTTCTCTACTTCCAGTTTCCGGGAAGCCTTAGCACTGAACGGTTGTTTGTTACAGTGTAAAGTGCCGGGAAGCCTTAGCATTGAGCGGTTGTTTGTTACAGTGTAAAGTATGGAACCCTGCACAGACGGTCGGTCAATGCGAGTTAAGCAACGTGCAGTCATTGAATTCTTGATAGCGGAAAACGTCACCACAAAGGATATTCATCAGAGAATGAAAGCAGTTTATGGTGACTGTCTTGATGTGAGTACTGTGCTTCGTTGGGGGAGTAAGTTTAAAGATGTTGAGGCGAGAACATCTGGCCTGCTTGACAAACAAAGAGTTGGACGTTCTGTGACAGCAGCCACCGAGTTTCAAAAGCAAACTGTTGACAGATTCAGTCAGTACGATCGTCGAATCACTCGGAGAGAAATTGCAAGCACAATCGGCGTTTCACAAGAACGTGTGGGTCACATCATTTCTTTGCTTGGCTATCGGAAGATCTGTACACGATGGGTACCCCGAATGCTGACTCCTGAAATGAAAGAGTACAGACTCGATAAAATTTGCCAGGAACTCCTCTCGCGTTACGAGAATGAAGGTGACGAATTTCTCCATTCAGTTGTGACAGGAGACGAAACTTGACTACACCATAGCGATCCGGAACGAAACGTCAGTCTATGGAATATCGACACAAAGACTCACCCCAGAAAGAGAAATTCAAGAAACAGCCCTCAGCTGAAAAAATAATGGCCACAGTGTTCTGGGACGCAGATGTTGTTATCCATGTTGATTTCTTGATCGTGGAACAACAATAAATTCAGAGTGCCACAGCGCTGCGAACTCTCAAACGATGGCCAACAAGGGTCAGAAAGGAAAAGGGAAATGTTTTCCTGCGGCATGGCAATGTCGAACCATACACTTCACGTTCTACCACAGCAGAACTTCAGAGACTGAATCTCACCACCGTACGGCATCCTCCATACAGTCCAGATTTAGCACTGTCTGACTTTCATCTGTTCCCGATAATGAAAGACGGTCTGCGGGAACATTATTATGCTTGTGATGAAGACGTTGTGAGAACTGTGAGACTGTGGTTGCGGAAACAGAGTGCCGACTTCTTCCGTGACGGCATCAGAAAACTTGTTCATCGTTGGCAAAAATGCATCCAATTAGCTGGTGATTATATGGAAAAGTGAATGGTGGTAATTAGAGAGCACATTCTAATGGTTATTTCTGCGTTGGATTTATCATAATATTCCCATCGAAACCCAATTAACGAAGGTGGAGGCGTTTCTTTTCATTCAACCCTCGTATATAAAGAATGATTAAGCAGCAGGTTTCACACTCATAAATTTCAGTTATATTGACTGCTTGTGAGTTTATGAAGGAGAAATGTCTATCTACCAGCACGCGTCGCAATTCGACAGTGGCGGTGTCGTGGCGTATCGAGACTTTCGTTTATCGTTCCAGGATACTGCGTTGGCCGGGATCCCACGACTGTCATGCGAATGTAGAATGTGTGGGTTCAAGAGGCTCATACCACATGCAGGACCTCAATGGCAGCAAGAGGGTAGTGCTCGAGAGGACACTTTCGCTTGGCCGTAGTTGGCAGAACAGTCACGTCACGTATCTTTAGCCGGGGAAGCAAGTATCCGCAGGAACATTAACACAACGTCTGGAGCACCACCAATTGTCTCTATGGCGACCACTGCAGCAGAGAAGCTTACTGAAGTGATGCGTCCAATGACAAAGATACAACAGAGTCACCATATCGATTCCCAGTTCTGCTCATAGCAGCACGATAGAGGTAGGCCATCTGTGTGTGGAGGCTCTGAGGAGAATTAAAGACTGAGTTTGTCATCAACAGACATTACATTTCATCCACGTTAAAGTTGGAGGCTCTGCTGTATATTCGACACCATGATGTAATTTTTCAAGACGATAACACAATACCGCATATAACTCGCTATGTCCCAACCTACTTCGATACAGAGGGTGTTCGACTGAAGCCAGTACATTCTCCATACGATTTACCCCCTAAAAACAATTGGTCATGGGCTGCCGAGGCGCAGGCATGCCACCACTTTCTAGCCACTATGACTGGTGTAGAATGGAAGCAGCATGGAATGAAGTTCCTGCCATACCTCGACATAATGTGTTAGCACCGCTGCGCTAGCGGTACAGCGAGGACTCATCAGTCGGAAGCTGTTAGTATAAGGGGCGATACAGTTTCCGTTCGAAGGCCATGAGGTCCACAGTCGATCTGCCAGCAGACAAAATCGCTGGGAGCATTGAGGCAATGATCGCATCGACGCACGAAGCTGAAGACAACTATTTGGTAAAACACCGTGTCCTGTGGCATAAATCCATATCTGCCTGCTGCACATCATCTTCCGACAGGAATCGTTGACCCTGTCTTTTTTAAAGGACCGAAGGCGTGATAATCGCATGGGGAGAGATAAGGCCTGTAGGGTGGTAGCTCGAGTATCTCCTACTTGGGCTGGCATAACTTTTGCGTTATAACATTTGAGATACGGAGACGTGCGTGATTTTCGACAGACTTGCTGTCCCCTACACATTCTTCATTCTCCGATGGATGTCTAAGGTGTTTCCAGAATGAGATTTTCACTCTGCAGCGGAGTGTGCGCTGATATGAAACTTCCTGGCAGATTAAAACTGTGTGCCGGACCGAGACTCGAACTCGGGACCTTTGCCTAAGGTGTTTGCCCTTGGGCAGCAGGTTGGTTCTGTTTGGACGCGTATGGTAATAAATTAGTATTAGTTCACGTTTTCTCATTTACTGCACGCATCTCGGTAATACACAAATGTCCGACTAATCCTTTCTCAACATGTCGGTGCTTATATACCCGCATCGGAGTAGAGCTACGTTGCATATGCGCTGCAGCAACAACCTCAAACGGGAACATTTTTGATCGACCTTATACATGCCGATAGTGTTGCACATTATCAGCACTTGGTGCAAATTTCCAAGTGCCGCTCAACATCAATAAATGTAATGTTTGAAAACCTCGACATCGTCAGGAGTCGTAGCCACAGCGTCCTGTATTAATAGTAACAAACTTTAAAAGTCCTGATCGCATTCCTATCCAACAACCACTAGAACATGGTTGCTGGTCGACAGAAACCGATTATGTAGTACTATTGCATTGTATTGCGACCAAGACTATCAAAGTTTGTAATAAATGCAGCATGGATAAATTGATGCAAAAAATTGAGATGTTGTGACTATCGGAACAGAAATCAGCCACTGAGACGTCACATCGTCAACTAGCAAGGAAGTCTGTGCGTAGAGATTCAAGGGGGAACGAACACATAAATCTAGCCGTCAGGGGGCAGCTGTCAGATTCTGATTTACTGGCAGAATCCTAAGAAAGTGTAATTAAACCATGAAATTGGTCGTTTATGAAACCTTGGTTCGACTATTTCGTTTGAACAGTGGCCTAGACCAGTTGCCGTCCGCCCCTGGTTGCTGAGTGGTCAGCGCGACGGCATGTCGTACCTACTGGCTCTGGTTCGATTCCGAGCTGGGTCGAAGATTTTCCCCGCTCAGGGACTGGGTGTTGTGTTGTCCTTCTCATTATTTCATCCCCATCGACGCGCAAGTTGCCGAAGTGGCGTCAAATCGAAAGACTTGCACCAGGCGAACGGTCTACCCGACGGGGGCTCTAGCCACACGGCATTTCCATTTTTGGAACAGTTGCGAAGTTGGAGCAATGGAAGAGGTAACGAAGTTTTTAAGAAGAGATGCGCGTTCCGCCTCGGGCTCTTTCAGTTGGCCTGAATGTGTCGCATAAATGCTCAACAAATTCCAGTGGGAGACGAGAAAGATACTGGGCATCACGGGAAGCCTTTTTTTTTTTTTTTTTTTTAACATACATCCTGCTTAAGGCCCCGCGACCAAATTACGAAAACTTGCCCTCATACAGATATCAATTATGGAATTATGGCAGTGACTTTAAAACAGGTACGATTTACAATTACATTTTTGTAATAGTTCGAATCGCAGAAAATATGTGTAGTTATTGCTTCAGCTTTGTGATGATTCTCCCGTTATAAAGATTCCATCGCTCGAACATAGTGAATTTAACTGTTTAGCAGAGGTAATAAGTAAATACCTTAGACAAGACCATAAGGAAAACACTCAAAACGGTAATTACACGCAAAGAGAAACCCTGTGGTGATTGTTTAGTAGCACCGTAATATGCGTAGGAAATACTAAACAAGAATAAATAGCGTTTCTCTAAAAGCGAAATTTCGTAAAACGATTGTATTTTACTGTCCGAGAAACCCATGTTGAAATAAATCTGAGACCAATATCTCACATGCTGAATTGACATGAACCCACGTGGCTGCGCTGAAACATCCATTAAGGGCCCCTCACTGGGAATAGCAGCACTACGTGTTCAGTGCTCTCAAAGGCAAAACAGGAGATCGCTTTTCGAATTTCGGAGACAAGAGAAAACTGTGAAGAAAGAGCCAAGTTATGAGTAATTACCTAACCTTATTTGAAATTTAATTACAGTTAATGCTACGGTACGTTAAGTTCGTCAGAGTAATAGTCCTCATACATAATTTTCTTCATGCATCATCTTGTTTTACAGGCCGATTCCTTGACTGTGTGCTCGAACTTTACGCTGGCTTTACTCCATCATTACACGACAGTCTTGATGTTCAGGGCAGCGTCGGTGATTTTGAAATTAGATATTGCCAACACATCTTAGTCTTTCGAGTCAACAATTACAGTAAGTCATCACTTGCAAAATGTTTGTATGATACAAGACCCAAAATGGAAGACATAAACAGTTTACATACACTGCAGCAGGGCACAAAGCTAAATATCCTAAAGATAATAATATGAAGAAACAAAAAAGGACTGCCAGATATATTTGAAGTGAAAAGATTGACAATGAACATACACTGGTATTAAAAAACTTTAGCGAGATATGCCTCTTCCCTAAAACTAACTCATCTGCAACTGCACCAGATTAATCAGATTATTGATTCTCTTCTTGTGTACGAAATAATTTTTTTAAACAAATCATGTTAAACTCAATTTTGTTTTATAAGGATATTCAGGACTCAAAAATTGAAGAACACACAATTATTTTGAAAGTTCTCTGGATCGTATATTTATAAAATAACTACGTACAAGTCTAACTTACGCAGAACTATTTACTAATAAATTCGGGATCTAAATGACGTGATATATTTTACTATTTGTTAAATAATAATATTTAAAGTTTTCATACACGACTTCATATTCCTTGCACACCGTAGCATCTATAATACTCGTATCTCTATTAGCTAAGAGACAAAACACTGGCAACATATTTGTTACTGTTTGTAAACAACGAATGTCTAAAACTCAGATACTGTACTCCCGTGAAAAGTACTCAGTGCAGATGCACAAGACTGCAGGTATGCAAAGTCACATGTAATACATCCAAATTAATTACAATGTATGTGATTAATGTAAAACATTGTACGTCGTTAGCTTCCCGTGAACAACGCTGTCGAGCTGAGCACTGAGCTGTCACCTCAAGATACATAAAAGTCTACAAAACACATCATACTTCAATAATTACACGTTAGTGACTTGTTGGTCCAACGGCCTTGCCGCATTGTTAACACCGGTTCCCGTCAGATCACGGAAGTTAAGCGCTGTCGGGTTGTGTTAGCAACTGGATGGGTGACCATCCGGTCTGCCGAGCGCTGTTGGCCAGCGGGGTGCACTCAGCCCTCGTGATGCAAACTGAGGAGCTACTTGACTGAGAAGTAGCGGCTCAGATCTCGTAAACCGACATACGGTCTGGAGGGCGGTGTGCTGACCACATGCCCCTCCATATTCCATCCAGTGACGCCTGTGGTCTGAGGATGACACGGTAGCCGTGCGGTACCCTTGGGCTTTCCAAGGCCTATTCGGACGAAGTTTAGTTTAGCTTTAGTGACTTGTTACCCTGTGTTTATTTATTTACTGGTCACAGTTCATTTTTTAAGAGCTTCTACGTTTGATAGCGTAAAGCAATAAATTATTCGGCTGATAGAAATATTTCAGTAGCTAGTTCATAGTAAGAAGGAATGGAAATTCACCTGCGTAAAGCACGTCAGCTAACAGTGGGTGGCGAGGAGAGCGCCTGAGAGTTGGGCTACCCGGTGAACTGCTGCGCCAGGGGGTTAAGCAGCTTGCAAGGCGCGCAGAGTGTACCTCGCCTGAATGGGCGGCACCCCTGCACCCCTGCTCGCAGCGCGACAATAACGCCGTTCCCCGTGTTTGTCGGACAATATACGAGCGCGCCTGGAGAGGGAAAATCAAATGAAAATGGAAATGAGCTTTGCGAGGGGTGCCGGCAAAACGAAGGCAAACAGCGGTCGATGATTTAAAATATTCACTGACACGGAGCGCGAGATGATTAGAGGAGAATGCCGCACTACACATGTAATTCCAGGAACAGTCTATCTGTCAACATTAGTCCGAGCTCAAGCGGCCAGTGAAAAGAACAAAGAGCAACAACAACAAAACGAAGAGAGAGAATAAAAATCAAATTGCCCGGGTCTCTCGTCCTAGTTGTACTGTCGTTTTATTGGAAAAAGTTTTAATCGAGTAAGTATCTAACATTTTCCGTCGAGTTTCGGATTACATTCATTAACATAATTAGTGCTCAGTGAGTAGATAATTATTTAACTGGCACGGAAATGTCTGATACACAAAGGGTTTGTTAATGGTGTCAGTTTTGCCGCGCCATACTAGTAAGTTCATAGTTCAAAATGATGCAGTATCCCATTATTCTCCGAACTTAGTTTCAACGCAATGTAATAATTTAGCATATTGACATGATGAATGCAGTAACTCTACTCCGTATTACATGACAAAAGAGCAACCAATTATCAGGTTTATTTTCATGCGACTGAGATATTTTTCATCTCTATCTGCTCTAAAACATTAATTTTCAGTCAAAATAAAAAAAAATTATTGTAGTGCTATTTGATTTTTGAGTTTTCATTGGTCGGATTTATTTTCTGCTGACACCGACGTCTCTAGCGATGGATGTCTCCAATTTACATAGATGAGGGAAGGAGGGCTTTTGTGAAAGAACACTCTTCACGCTTTAATGAAATAAAATAGAAAGTTCACGAGAAACCTAAATAGAAGCGGATGGAAAGAGGTGACAGTCATACACATCAAAAATTTTGATAGTTTTCTACATTCAGTTCTCAGTCAATATGGGATAAGATCAGAACATTCAAAGAACTATGAAGACTGCTAAGTACACAAAGATTCTTACTATTTAACAAGTTGTTTCTTTCTCTGTTCGTATTCGTTCGGAGGAGACTTGTAGAACTGTGTACAAAACAACGTGGCAAAGGCAAATAAAACCACTTTCACACGATATTATTTCTGTAATAGAGGAAAATCTAGACGTTCGCAATGTATCGGAAACCAAAGAACAGAAACACAACTTTGTGCTGAGCTGAACTGACTCGGAAGAGATGCTGGGAGGTGCCACGCATGTATCTCTGCTGCGTTGTCGAGTTCTCAGTACACTCTGCGGCCAAGCGAGCCTTCAGGATTTATATAAAATTCCATATCGATGAAGTGCTGCTCACAGTTCTTTTCAGTTTCTACCGACAATTGGGAGTTCTCGTATTACTGGGAAACATTGTTGTGGGAGGTAGGTAATCGGTCTCCAGCCTTTGGCTAGGTGACGAAATACTCATTTCAGCTGCGAAGCCAGCGTTCGTAGCGCTGGTTCTTCCATTGCCTACAAAAATTCGTCTCCCGCATGTGATAAGAGCGGGAATGCCACAGTTAAATGGTTCAAATGGCTCTGAGCACTATTGGACCGCTCGGCCACTCTGGCCGGCAATGCCACAGTTACTCTACCCGTCTAACCGCAGAACTTCCATTTCCACCTGATCTAGGTGGCTGTAAGACAGAAATTACAGGCTCACAGCCTGATTTATTCCCACTATTGTGGCCATCAGTTTCCCCTCATTTCTTTATAAGTGGGTTCGCTGAGTAGGTCCTGTATTTTCTGTAACATTCAGATACTTTCGTTACAAAGACATCATTGTGCTTGCACGCACGTTTCGGAATTACTGCACGGTCATTTTTATGCTTTACGATGATGTTTTACTTTGGTAGTTTTCCTTGGAAAGGGAGGGGGGAAACAAGATGTTCAGTTTGTCTTTTAACTTTCTCCGTATCGGCTTGTGCTAAGTATAGAAGAGTCGACTGGGTCGAGAATCTCCTCTTCGGGAAAAAGTCTGTGTACCGCTCCAAAAGTGAGCTCCTTAGGGAGACACTCTTTGGTGGCGTCAGGTTACGGTTAGGACGACAAACTACTGTCTGCAGCTCCTCCAGCTTCAGTTAACCCTGCGTCATCTTCTGCTGGAGAATTTCGAAATTCCGCTTCTGCCTGTCAAACATTATTACTCAACCCACTGCCTTGTTGGAAGGTAAATTTTTCAGCTATCACCTACCTACAGGTTTCTGTTTTTCGACTAGTTAATGTTCTAACAAAACTAGTGTTCTGTTGCCGATGTCGAGATCGGAAAAAACATAACGAAGCATTCCCTGCAGTATTTCTTTCCCTGATTCTTATATATTTTTTCGCCTTGTTCAATCTCATAGGCATTTGGAGGCGGTGTGTCTTTATGGAAACGAGGTTTCGATTTACCATTCATTGTATGATTACTTCTCTTCAGTCTCAACGATATCAGCTGCTGAAATGTTTTCGTACTTTCTGTCCATGCAGGTCGGATACATACATGCCTAAACTCACACGGTCAGTGTCATCTTCAATAAAACTTTTTCTGGGTTTGTGACAGTGCTGAAGTATTGTGAAATTAAACAACATTGCTACCATTGCTGAAAGTGGCCTTTGTCTGCTATTATAGTAACGCCACTACACCATTTATACCGCGTGTTAAAAAAGCATCTCATGTGTTAAAAAAGCGTCTTATGTTCTTATGGAAGATAGTATTGTTAAAAAGTAGAACAAAGACTCTCATAAAGGTAAGTTCGTAAAATCGTACTTACTGAGATATTTATTATGTCAGTTGAATCGAGAATGACCAATATTCGGTGCTGTATGTAGCCTTCCTGTTGACATTCATAATAACTCCTTTACATTGTGATTGTATCTGTGCTTAGCCCTCTGAATGTGACGCTGTTGTGAGAAATAGCACTCACAACTGTCACCGACATGAACCGTTCCATTTGAATCTTTCTTAGGTTGTACTTTCACAACAATAAGATGAGTCATCCCGTGGAATGCGGACGACGCCAAAAGTGAAATAGAGTCCAATTGTCCCAAGCGTGGAACGGCATCCGTATTCCGGTAAGGTTTAGCCAACGGCGTTTGCGGTATCGATAGCTACGATGCCACGGCGTAGGTGCAAGTTTTTAGGTTGGCACTACGGCACTGACACCGACGGCAGCCCCGTCACTTATCGACCTTAATGACAGTGAAAAATTAAACCGCGTGTACCTAATGGAAATTTGGGAAAAGCAATCGTCACCGAAGTTAATCTGTCGGTAAAGAGGGAGGAAAGGGTTACATCTAAATGAAAGGAAAAATGCAAATGAAACTGGTCGAAATTAATTCTGAAAAGGGGTAAAGTTAATAAAGAAAGTAAATGTGCGGTCGTTACGTTAACAATTAACTAGCGTTAATTAGATATTTGAGATTTGGGGAAAATTACGGTCGCCAGTCCTAATGACAACTACTATAACTGAAAAAGAAAGGTTATTGCACATATAATTAGCACTAAAAGCGTGGCAACTGAAGGTTGACACGTGTTGTGTGAAAACTGAATGTTTGTCAGAAGTAATAAATTTCGCTACACTCTGACTTAATTTAGCAACAGAATTAATAAAACCGGAAAACTGAAAGTTTATTTAGTGACTGAAATTAATAGTGAACTTTCTTTCTGAAACACTATAAAATTCAATAAAATAAAGTTAGCCTTGGGCTACCTCAACAATCATCTCAAAAGCAACTTGAATCTACGCAATTTGGAACTAAGAGATTTAACTTTGAACTTGAATTAAATGATTTTGAAAAATTATCAATAGTAAAATTTAGTACGTACCAAACTGAGCTGCAGTCACAGGTAAGCTAAAATATGGTAACGAAACTCGCACTCTTAATTTGTGCTTGTGTAATCTAAATATTGTAGCCAGCTATGAATACTTTAACTGAACTTTGAAATTAAAGCAGTGAAATGGAATGATATTACTTTAACGCTGGCGTTTGAATTTCAACGACACTCGGGTTCATTCCGGAAAAGGAAGGGACCCTGCTTGGTAATGCAATTGGGACAATGAGCAACAAAGTTTCATGCTATGTTGCTGTAATTTTGTGAGGCAAATTGAACAGTTTGAAAAGCTGAGGTCTGCCATACAGTTCTAAAACTTTACGTGCTTCCAGTCTTCCTTGTTGGTTGATTGAAGGTTTGAAGTCGTCGATCGAGGAGGTGGCGACAGTCACTCATTGTCGGCCGTCGCTGTTGCAGAAGCTGGATGTTGGCGCGCCTTTTTCTCGACACGGTCACCAGGCGAAACGGGCTCTTGATTTGCGCCGGCTAATGCTTCCCGTCCGCGACACCGTGTCAGAAACTATCATAGCAAGTCAAGCGCAATTACATGCTGCCAAACCCCGAAAGCCCGGCAACTCGCGGGAGCGTCACACAACACACCTGCTCCACCGTCCTACTCCAGCCAGACTCCGCTCTGCCCACGCTCCACGCGGCAGAGTTAACACTACCGAAGATCCTAAACAGTTTGGTTCTCCACACGACCTATCGATGTAATCGTTCCATAGCGTAATTTTCCCTAGGCAAGACCCAGCGTAAAAATAACAAAAAATATTTACAAAAAAAATCCAATTATATATCGACATAAATGCATATATATGCAAATAGTAAAACAATTACAATATACAAAGACACAGAAATGATATATCTTCAGGTAACAAAATAAGGAAAAAAGTTTGCAGTGCATTAGATGGAAATAGGAGGATATGCATTTCCGGCGTTACAAGCTAAGACGGTATCTCACAAGCACGCAATCTGATTATAAGCCGCTTGTGAGGTAGGATGGCAAAAGCCTTCTGGAAATCTAGAAATATGGAATAAATTTGTAATTCGTTGTCGAAAGCACTCAACACTTTGTGTGAGAAAAGGGCTAGTTGTGTTTCACAAGAACGATGTTTTATAAATCCGTGTTGACAGTATGTCAATAGAACATTCTCTTCGCGGTAATTCATAATGTTCGAACACAATATATATTCCAAAATCCTGCTGCATCTCTACGTTAATGATATGGGCCTGTAATTTAGTGAATTACCGCTTTCCTTGAATATTGGTGTGACCTGCGCAGTTTTTCAGTCTTTGGGTATGGATCTTTCGTCGAGCGGCTGTATACGATTGTTAAGTGTGGAGCTATTGCATCAGCATACTCTAAAAAAGGAACCTAATTGGTATACAGTCTGGACCGGAAGACTTGCTTTTATTAAATGATTTAAGCTGATTCACTAAAGAGAGGATATCTACTTGCAAGTTACTCATGTAGGCAGCTGTTCTTCATTCGTATTCTGGAATATTTAGTTCGTCTTCTTTGGTGAAGCAATTTCGGAAGGCTCTGTTTAGTATCTCTGGTTTAGCAGCACTGTCATCGATAGCATTTCCATTGCTATCGTGCAGTTTAGGCATTGATCCTGTCTGGCCACTAGCGTACTTTACATACGACCAGAATCTCTTTGGATTTTCTGCCAGCTTTCGAGACAAAGTTTCGTTGTGGAAACTACTATAAGCATCTCGCATTGTCAGTGCTAACATGCAAGTAACACTGCGTGAAATAAACACAGAAATCAATGTGGGACGTATGACGAACATATCCGTTAGGACAGTACGGCGAAATGTGGCGTTAATGGGCTATGGCAGCAGACGACCGACGCGAGTGTCTTTGCCAACAGGACGACATCGCCTGCGGGGCCTCTCCTGGGCTCGTCACCATATCGGCTGGAATCTAACGACTAAAAAATCGTGACCTGGTCAGCCGAGTCCAGATTTCAGATGGTTAGAACTGATGGCAGGGTTCGATTGTGAACACGAAGCCATGAACCCTAGGTGCCAACAAGGCGCTGTGCAAGCTGGTGGTAGCTCCATAATGGTTTGCGCTGTGTTTACACGGGATTGGCTGTGTCCTCTGGTCCAACTGAACCGATCACTAATTGGAAATGGCTATGTTCGGATACTAGGAGACCATTTGCTGCACCCAGTTTGCCCGACATGAATCCTATCGAACGTTTATGGGACACAACCGAGAGGTCAGTTGATGTTCAAAATCCTGCACCGGCGACATCTTTTGCAATTATGGACGGCTATAGGCGCAGCGTGGCTCGGTATTCCTGCAGACGACTACCAACGACCTGTTGAGCCCACGCCACATCGAGTTGCTGCGCTACGCCGGCCAGAAGTGGGTCTGACACGATGTTAGGAGGTGTCCCACGACTTTTGTCACCTCAGTGTATGCCTGCAGGCAACCCAGAACGTAAGCTCCCTTCCGACAATGCGTCATTCCTCTTGTACTATGATCGTAAAGAGTGGGACGACATGTGTAACTTACTTTTTAAAGTCCCTTGAATATCTCGCGTAGACACCATGAAAATGAGATAAGAGACCTGAAAACGCGAACAAGGGCATATACATAATAATTTTTCTTTCGCATGGTACGAGGATGGATTAGGGCATTCCTGAGACGATACTGTCCCTGCCGCCGTGTGTCAAGGCTCAAAGTACGAGCGTACACGCAGCGTGCAAGACGTACGGCAACTGCTCTTCGCTGGACATGCGCTGTATTCGAGATTGGCACCAGTCCTAGTCTGGAAATAGTTTTAAGGAGTGACGTAACAGTAAAGTGCAATCCCTCATTTGTTTAAAACATTACAGATTTGTCTGTCATTTATACGAAACAACAAAAGAGGAAGGAAATTATGGCAACAGTGATAAATTAAAAACTTAAACACAGTTTGTTCATAGTATACAAATAAAATACACTGATCATCCAGAACACTTTAACCAGCTGTGTAGCGGTTCTAGGCGCGCAGTCCGGAACCGTGCGTCTGCTACGGTCGCAGGTTCGAATCCTGCCTCGGGCATGGATGTATGTGATGTCCTTAGGTTAGTTAGGTTTAAGTAGTTCTAAGTTATAGGGGACTTATGACCACAGCAGTTGAGTCCCATAGTGCTCAGAGCCATTTTGAACCAGCTATCTAACCGCCGGTATGTCCACCTCTGACACGAATAACAGCGTGGCGTGGAAGCAATGAGGCCTTGGTAGGCCGCTGGCGGGAGTTGGCACCACATCTGAACACACAGGTCACCCAGTTACCGTAAAGTCCGGGAGGGGGCGATGAGCTCTGACGCTACATTCAATCACTTCCAAGATGTTGTAATGTTGATGCATTAAGTTGTTCTGAAAGCGGTGCTGATATTCAAGACAATAAAAGCCGGTTAAAAACTGCGAGCTATCTGGGGAAGACAACATTGCGTTACTGCGCAATGTTTCACCACGTATCCAGTCTAGCTTACCAAATTCCCAACCAGACTAACATTAATTATAATCTTTTAATAGTCATACGACAACCGGTGATATATATATATATATATATATATATATATATATATATATATATATATATATATATATATATATATAAATGAGAATTTAAATAAAAAGAAATAAATCAGTTTATATTTGGAAATTTATTTTAACATTGATCATTGAAATTTCAGCATATTAAACTTGATTCATAACTAAACTGGTGCCTTATTTAGGATTGTGAAAATGTGAGTTTGTAATCTTACGGAACACATCAAATATGGAGCCAAGATTGGGAGACTGCATACAACACTGCATTCATAAAATAACACACGAAGAACGTTGAAACATATGCAAGAGGAAATTAACCACAACCAACCGATTCAATTTTCACCCAAAGAAGTTACGTTCATAGCGCAATCCTGTCCGTCATGAAATTACCACACACTGGTATACTAAATTCATACTAACTCTCTGTGAAATCTTCCCGAAAAGAATAGCTGAGGGCTACTTTGATGATTACACCACATGCTTCACGTGGTCAACTTGGTTTACACAAAGAATGTAACTTCACTATAATTTTGATAATTAAAATAAATTACATCGAAACGCAACTGGTTACTATCAGCTTACTATTAACCTGATGGGTCAATAAATTGTATAAGCACGTGGTACTGGTCTCACAAAGTACACCCCACGTGGGTTGAACATAAAGAAAAGTTGCTATTTTCAAAAATATTGTCAAGACGAGACGTTATAATCTCACGCACATTCGCATTTAAGATTGATGATCTTAGTTAGAGTTACGTATCATCAACACGTGGTTCCACTTTACTCACAAAGTACTGACAAAGCAACTACTGGAAGATATTCTGAACTTCACATTCGAATTACACTGTGTTGCAATTTAAGATAACATTAGATACTTTAGATCTAAACCTGAAATAAAGGTGCTTAAATTTTCAGTTAGGCTGAACTTAAGAAATCCATTGTCCTACGGACTTAGCAGACACGCGCTTAGCTGGAGATCTTACCACTTCAGACACTCGCCACAGACAGACTGCCCTGGGCCCCTACCGAGGGTACTTCCAGATACAAACGGATGTGACCACAGGCAGCTTCCTATACCAACATGACAAGGGACGGACAGGACCACACCAAGAATAGAAACCTCTTTGCTTTTAGAAAGCGTAGCTACCTGTTCCGACGTTGGTCCTACTGTTGTCTAGCAGACAGGCTTGTCTGCTACCATCAAGCACGCAACTAGAAATATATTTGCTCATTCATCCATTCACACAGAAGGGAAGGGGGATGACAGTATCTTATCACATACACTATGTAAAAGAAAGCGCATGTAGGTTCCATATAAGGCTGTGTGATATGAATTACATACCAACTGTGTTTTAAAGTGTAGTAGTGTGACAGCTCGTTCTTCTTTATGTGTAGAACTAACACGTTCCACTGCTCAGTCTCCTCCCAGATAGAGTCAGAAACACCACAGTAAATTTAGAAGTGGAATGTATGCCGTAAATGACAACAGATTTAAGAAATTAACATGAAAGGAATCCAACAGAGACCTTTCAATGTGTTCGATCGGGATAAGATCTGGTGAGTTCGGGGGTGGGGGGGAGGGGGGGCAGCTCAGGAGTTGTCACTCGCCACTGCGTTCCCCGATTCACTCCATCACACTCCTGTCCTTGTGACATGGCGCACTGCCTTGTTGAAAAATGCCACTGCCGCCTGGGAAGAGGATCATCATGAAGGGGTGTATGTGCTCGACAACCAGTGTACGATACTCCTTGGCCGTCATGGTGCCTTGCACGAGCTCCACTGGACCAATGGAGGTCTACGTGAATGTTTCCCAGAGCATAATGGAGCCGCCGCCAGCGAGTTTCTGTCCTGTAGCACAGGTGTCAAGGAACTGTTGCCCTGGAAGGAGACGGATTCGCGCCCTCCCATCGGGTTGATGAAGGAGACATGCAACGCTCTGACACTGCGCCAACGTCTAGTGCCTATGGCCACGTGCCAATTTCAGTCGTAGTTGCCCACGTCGAGGTGTTAACACAGGCACACGCATGGGTTGATGGCTGCGTAGGCCCATCGTTAGGAGTGTTCGTTGCACTGTGCGTTCAGACACACTTGTACTGCGCCCAACAGTAACGTCTGACGTTAGTTTCGATACAGTTCACCGCCTTTTCTGTGTTACAAGTCTGCCTACTCTAGGACGTCTGACATCTGTAATGAGAGGTGTCTGCTTAATGGCATGACGTCTGGACGTGGTTTCACCTTGGTTTCAACACGTGTTGAAGAGACTTACCACAGCACTCCTTAAACACCCGGCAAGCCGTGCAGTTTCCGAAATACTCGGTACGAGCCATCGGTCAAACTGACATACATTGTGTGCCTTCCGTATTCTGCACACGGACAGCACCTTCACTGATACTACACGCACCCTACGTGTGTCACGCTAGCAGTCATTCCCCGCCAGCTGACGCTGCTATCGCCTGGACGGGTTTGTTCAAAATGGTTCAAATGGCTCTGAGCACTATGGGACTTAACATCTATGGTCATCAGTCCCCTAGAACTTAGAACTGCTTAAACCTAACTAACCTAAGGACATCACACACATCCATGCCCGAGGCAGGATTCGAACCTGCGACCGTAGCGGTCGCGCGGTTCCAGATTGAATTGCCTAGAACCGCCCGGCCACCAGCGGCCGGCGACGGGTTTGTATCGGTAGTAGGTCGGTGTTCATAATGTTCTGTCTGATCAGTGTAGAAAGTAGATGATTTTTTGCCTGTGTCTACATAACACATCTTTATCTGCTTGTAGCGCTTGAAAACGGACAAATTAACACGAGAAACAGAATTCTCCAATCTCAGTTTTCACCCTTTAGCACTGACTATTCGTAACACTCAAATAGTGCAATATCATCGATTACAACATAATTTTAATGCAAAGATTAAATAAAAAATTAGAATCAATAAGAAAATACTGCTGATTTTTTGTAGTATTCAACCACATACCACTTTTCGAGAAAAACAGAGGACTAAGTCTTCTTTTATTTGCCTATTTAATTTAATATTTTGATTCTACTGAGTGAGAAAATCTTTCAGTCTTTGTTCGATTTCTGTATTTATTACAGGAGATAATAAGAATACGAAACCGAAAATAGGTTATTTAAAAACCGGCTATTTGAGTAGTTTTGTCGAGCAGGTTAAATTAGCGTTGGAAGAAAAAGAGTTATAAACCAAAAGCGGTTGTTTCATCGATAACCTGCATCCCTATTTGGCGGTTCTTACTTCGGTTTCTGTGCACCCGGTAACTCCCCTGTTCCCGATGTACTACTATAGCACTCGGCTACAGGATTGAATACAATATGAAGCAGCCCATTGTTGTACTGGGACGTCGTGCGACAGTTCGTTTCGGCAGCACCGAAAATGTTCAGCTGTCTCAAGCAGATCCAGCTGATTCCTTTCTGTCTGGACTGGCCAGCGACAGCTGCAAAATTTCCGTTACTGGCGGAAACGAATTACAAGAGCTCAGAGAGGCGCGTCGTCCCCGCATCGAATCCAGCCTGTGGATTAGTGGTTGTTGTTGTTGTTGTTGTTGTTGTTGTGGTCTTCAGTCCTGAGACTGGTTTGATGCAGCTCTCCATGCTACTCTATCCTGTGCAAGCTTCTTCATCTCCCAGTACCTACTGCAGCCTACATCCTTCTGAATCTGCTTACTGTATTCATCTCTTGGTCTCCCTCTACGATTTTTACCCTCCACGCTGCCCTCCAATGCTAAATTGGTGATCCCTTGATGCCTCAGAACATGTCCTACTAACCGAACCCTTCTTCTTGTGAAGTTGTGCCACAAACTCCTCTTCTCCCCAATTCTATTCAATACCTCCTCATTAGTTATGTGATCTACCCATCTAATCTTGATCATTCTTCTGTAGCACCACAGTTCGAAAGCTTCCATTCTCGTCTTGTCTAAACTATTTATCGTCCACGTTTCACTTCCATACATGGCTTCACTCTATACAAATACTCTCAGAAACGACTTCCTGATCCTTAAATCTATACTCGATGTTGACAAATTTCTCTTCTTCAGAAACGCTTTCCTTGCCATTGCCAGACTACATTTATATCCTCTCTACTTCGACCATCATCAGTTATTTTGCTCCCCACATAGCAAAACTCCTTCACTACTTTAAGTGTGTCATTTCCTAATCTAATACCCTCAGCATCACCCGAGTTAATTCGACTACATTCCATTATCCTCGTTTTGATTTTGTTGATGTTCATCTTATACCCTCCTTTCAAGACACTGTCCATTCCGTTCAACTGCTCTTCCAAGTCCTTTGCCTTCTCTGACAGGATTACAATGTTATCGGCGAACCTCAAAGTTTTTTTGTCTTCTCCCTGGATTTTTGAATACCTGCACCGAATTTTTCTTTTGTTTCCTTTACTGCTTGCTCAATATACAGATTGAATAGCATTGGGGAGAGGCTACAACCGTGTCTCACTCCCTTCTCAATCACTGCTTCCCTTTCATGTCACCCGACTCTTATAACTGCTATCTGCTTTCTGTACAAATTGTAAATAGCCTTTCTCTTCCTGTATTTTACCCCTGCCACCTTCAGAATTTAGAGTATTCCAGTCAACATTGTCAAAAGCTTTCTCTAAGTCTACAAATGCTAGGAACGTAGGTTTGCCTTTCCTTAATCTTTCTTCTAAGATAAGTCATAGGGTCAGTATTGCCTCACGTGTTCCAACATTTCTACGGAATCCAAACTCATCTTCGCCGACGTCGGTTTCTACCAGCTTTTCCATTCGTCTGTAAAGAATTCGCGTTAATATTTTGCAGCTGTGAATTATTGAACTGATAGTCCGGTAATTTTCACATCTGTCAACACCTGCTTTCTTTGCGATTGAAATTATTATATTCTTCTTGAAGTCTGAGGGAATTTCGCCTGTCTCATACATCTTGCTCACCAGATGTTAGAGTTTTGTCAGGACTGGCTCTCCCAAGGCCCTCAGTAGTTCTAATGGAATGTTGTCTACTCTGGGGGCCTTGTTTCGACTCAGGTCCTTCAGTGCTCTGTCAAACTCTTCACGCAGTATCATATCTCCCATTTCATCTTCATCTACATCCTCTTCCATTTCCATAATATTGTCCTCAAGTACATCGCCCTTGTATGGACCCTCTATACACTCCTTCCACCTTTCTGCTTTCCCTTCTATGCTTAGAACTGGGTTTCCATCTGAGCTCTTGATATTCATACAAGTGGCTCTCTTTTCTCCAAAGGATTAGCGGTAAGGGCGCTATATCCCAGCCAGCCTGGATGTTGTTTTTAACCGGATTCCCATATTTGACTAGGCAACTACGGTGTGGTTCCCCGCGACCTGCCTCGGATACACGCTGCGCAGATATGTTCCTAAACATTCTCACATTTAAATGTGTGCTGGATACACAGATTCCGTTCCAGGAGGAAGTGATGGCTTCACGGGAGACGGCGATGAACATGAAGAAGAGCAGGATGCCATTTTAACAATGGACCCTCACATTTGGTATCGGTTGTTTTACATGAGTGCAACGGTTCTGTATCACGAGGATGTGTATAGAGGCTGGTGATAAGTACCTATAAATAAAAATTAAAAAAAAGGTCTCCAAGTGCGAATAGGACTCGCGCATAGACGGCTCCATGGAAACTTTATTAACTGTATTAAAATCTGTACAGTAATGCCTCAGAGTACTCCGCAAATACTGTAAAGAGAAGCGAGCAGGAAAATATTTGATGAAACACTTTTTAATTTACGTACCACAACATGACTACGACTTACATTTTATGTTCGCATGCAATAATGTTCGTCTATTATGCTTTTGACGATGACGAATGGAACGTATGTTCAAATGGCAAAAGACATTTTTATGTGATATAATTAAAATTTAACAACTTTCAGAAATTTAACGTAACTTCTACTGTGAAACCTTAGTTCTTGCCGAATTTCATGATTCTACGCCAGAGGGACGTAACCTTGGGGTCCTGATGAGTGAGTTTTCGAATATCAAAATATGACATAAATTTAAGTACCTATTGATTGAATTCACTTAGATGTTAACAATTTTTTTACCGCGAAAGGACCTTAGACTTCAGTATGTGACGCAAATTTGAACTTGATACACCAAACAGTTCCAGAGATAAAGGGTCTTAACTGAGAGACAGACAACCAGACAAAAGGATAAAAAGATGACAAAAATACTTTTTGGTGTTATATAATCACAAATTAGCCTTTTTAGGACTTTTTCCTTTACTTGTACTGTGAAACCTTGGTTCTCGCCAAATTTCATGATACTAGATGAAGCGGAACCACCCTATTAGTTTTGATGAGCGAGTTAGTGAGTAACAAAATATGTGACATAAATGGCCGCATCTTGCGATGGAAGTGACTAAAAAGCTTAAAATTTTTACGCCACCTACGGACCATAGACCTTAATATTTCACTCAAATTTGAACTCGATACGTGTACTCTTTCCCGAAAAAAAGGGTTCCTAAGTGTCGGATAGTCAGACAGACAAGCGGACAACATAGCGATCCTTTTCTAGAGAGTGAGGCACGGAACCCTGAAAAGAATTAATGACGTATCTTTATTTTTTTTTTAAAGAGGTGATAATGAAAACTTTATGACTGTCCACTCCCCCCTCCTCGAACAGTGGCTCGCGGCCGTGCATGTTGCAGTGAGTAGACTGGTGATCGCAGCTGCCGGCCTGGAGCTGCGGCCGCGCCAGGTCCACCTACAGCAGGTTGCGCAAGGCGCCCACGGGATCCGCCGTGTGATACAGATCTGTGGCCGCAGCGCAGCGCCGCTATTTTCGGCGGAAGGCCGAGGCCGAACAGTACTGTCCGTGCGGCGCACATCGGCCTGCTCTGCGGCTGGGAAGACGTCGTGGGAGCACCTCTCCAGTCACTCTACCCAGCTGCTTGTCCTTTCCCACCGTACGTGGACAGGCGAAAATCTCTCTGACAATTAAAACCTGTGTTTTCTAGGATGAAATGTGGTCGCTTTTGAGATCTGTTCTGAAAGTAGGGTTAGCTTTCCAATACGCCCGTTATACGAGGGCAGTTCAATAAGTAATGCAACACATTTTTTTTCTGAAACAGGGGTTGTTTTATTCAGCATTGAAATACACCAGGTTATTCCCCAATCTTTTAGCTACACAACACTATTTTTCAACGTAATCTCCATTCAATGCTACGGCCTTACGCCACCTTGAAACGAGGGCCTGTATGCCTGCACGGTACCATTCCACTGGTCGATGTCGGAGCCAACGTCGTACTGCATCAATAACTTCTTCATCATCCGCGTAGTGCCTCCCACGGATTGCGTCCTTCATTGGGCCAAACATATGGAAATCCGACGGTGCGAGATCGGGGCTGTAGGGTGCATGAGGAAGAACAGTCCACTGAAGTGGGAGATCAGACAGTCTTGCTTGACCTTGCGGCGATGATGACACACGCTTTGCCCAACGGCTCACCGTGCTTTTGTCCACTGCCAGATCACCGTAGACATTCTGCAAGCGCCTATGAATATCTGAGATGCCCTGGTTTTCCGCCAAAAGAAACTCGATCACTGCCTGTTGTTTGCAACGCACATCCGTTACAGACGCCATTTTAACAGCTCCGTACAGCGCTGCCACCTGTCGGAAGTCAATGAAACTATACGAGACGAAGCGGGAATGTTTGAAAATATTCCACAAGAAATTTCCGGTTTTTTCAACCAAAATTGGCCGAGAAAAAAAATGTGTTGCATTACTTATTGAACTGCCCTCGTAGAAGGCAGCCACCTGGACTTCCCACCACTTCTCTACGCTGCTCTGCAGTTCGATGTCTGTGCCAAAATGTTGTCTTCACAGTCAGCAGGCGAACATCGGAGCCAGGTCCGGCCTGTATGGTCGGTGATCAAACAAAAAAATGGCTCTGAGCACCATGGGACTTAACTTCTGAGGTCATCAGTCCCCCTAGAACTTAGAAGTACTTAAACCTAACCAACCTAACGACATCAAACACACCGATGCCCGAGGCAGGATTCGAACCTGCAACCGTAGCGGTCGCGCCGTTCCAGACTGTAGCGCCTAGAACCGCTCGGCAAGCCCAGCCGGCAGTGATCAAACAACTAGTAATTAATGTACATAGTGTTTCATGCACCAGTTTCCGTCCAGGATACACTGTGGAGCCACTTAAACGATCACTAGCAAGTACTGACGATACCAGTCCGTTTAAGTGCTGGCAGCATACGCTCAGGCTACATGTATGTCATCGGACTACATTCGCCATCCGGTCGGCCAACCACCAAGTGGGACTTTTAACAGCTCGAGATTAATATTTTCATAGCAGAGCGGGAAAACAGTCGCTTACTAACATTTACCGTAGTAGACAGTCTGCATCCTCCTTTGATCTCAGTGATACAAGTGTACGCCGCTTAAAGTGGCCGGCGTGAGGAGCGGTTTTCACTTTCTTTTAATATACGAGCGCATGAGTCACAGCCGGCGTTGGCAGCAGCACAAGGCTAAAGAGTTCACCGTATATATAAAACTCGCGCGCTAATTCGAGACAACTCTTGAATAAATGTTTCTCAGCAAGAGGTCGCAAAAGCGGCGATACTCGGTGACAAAACATCATTAGTTGTCTTTTGACGTTAAGAGTTTTGTCAAAATCAATGACAACAACTGTCAATTCGTTTTAACAACTAAGTTCATGCAAGTTCTACCTGTTTGTAGTTTATACGTTCTTTCACATAACTTTAGAGTTTGTTTACAACTGTGGTCACAAAAGACTTTTTATTAACGTATTCGTTATTTTTTCCGCTTTATTGTCTCACCTCTAGTGTGACCATTAACCCAAAGAAATTGTGCCATACAACGAGTCAGTACGTAGGTCACTGCATTGTGACTAAAAGGAAATCATTAAAGCAAGCAGTTTGCAATGCAGTTTGTACATACGAATGATACAAGACACAAAAAAGTATAAACTTTTGGCGAAAATATCTTATGTAAAGAATGTGACACAAGGAACCATTTGAACTTAGGTGAGAAAATACACATACTATCACTTTCATTTCTCAACTTTGCCGAATTCTATTGTAAAGAAAAACTACTGTGCTTAGTAAATGTGAACCGTTATTTTCTGACTGTCTGATTGAATAATTACGGTAGTTTATTGTCAAGACGGACTTCATCAAAATTAAAAGTTAAAATGTGGAAGAAATGGTCTTACTCATGCCTTATTTACTGTTCACGCACTTGAGTCGCAATGAATGGTTCGAATACAGAGTAACTTTTTGGGATCTTGAGTTTCTAAAGGCGACACAAAAAGAATTTCATGCATAACCCACCAAAAACATAAGAATAATTTCAAGCAAAGACATCCGTAGACGAGGGTTTTCCTTCTAAACATGTAATTTTGGAAAAAAGTATAAATAAAGAGACCACCGTACTGAATCATATACGTTCAGTAGTGTATTATATGAACTCAGATACTAGCATTTTAATTGTTGATACCAACCTGAACTGACTCATAATTAACCATTTGCTGTATCACCTTGATCCCTGTACCTAAACATCTGCACAGCTCATATGTGCGGTAACAGTTACGTTCCATTAATGAGACGTCCCCCGGCAAGTTAAACGTATGTGAGATGAAGATCTCTTCCTTCACACGCATGTATTCTGCGCTTCGATACAGTGGCTTTATACACCTGTCCAAATCCACCTTAGGACCTTAGCGTTAAATCATTATCACCATCTTGTTTAAGTATTGTTTTGCTCGTTCGATTAACTGTCGGAGCGTGACTAAAATGACCGCTTACTATTTTTAGACCACCATTACTGCCACTACTTCGCCTACGGTATGTTTATTTCGTGGAGTTCCTTATAAGGAGTGGGCAACAAGAACTCGTTTAGCTTACGTTTGAATATATTATTTTATTTTTATTTATCAGTTTCCATCTGACTAGGCGAGCCAGCCAAAGAGTGGCTAGGATGAGACAAATTACGGGAGGAGGAGATAGACAGGAAGGGGGACAGGGAAATAGACTAAGAGATGGGAAAAGAGGAGATGGGTAGAGAAAAGTAGGAGATGGGCAGACGCTAGGTGGGAGGTAGAGATAGATAGAGAGAGGAGAGGAGACATGGACAGCAGAGAGGGAGGAGCAAATGGAGAGAGAAATGGAAGAGGAGACGAGCAAAGAGGAGGGAGAGGAAGAGGTGGACAGATAAAGGGCAAAGGATGAGATGGGTAGAGGACGGAGGAAGAGATAGAAAGAGAGAGAGAGAGAGAGAGGGGGGGGGGGAAGAGATGGACTAATAGAAGACTGGAACAAATACATACCGAGGTATCACCTGGTCTTAGTTAATCTGTACATAAATTTTTAACAAATTACTATCGAGATGAGATGAGATGATTCAAGGTATTTAATTTGGTCAACAAGTTCATATCCGTCCCTAGCACGAAGTGTTTCGGGAAGTAGTCATAACTTTTGGTTTTTTCTTTACCTGTTTATTGAGGAGACAACTGAGACAGCTACCATGCGTGAAATAACATCCTGCATGAATTATATGCGCGCCGCCTCCTTTCTCCCCACAGATTGTTCAAAAAGTGTCGAATATTTTCTAGAAGTGTTAATACTAATCGAAGGAATCAAACAAGCCCAGTAACATAAGTCCGGACTTTCTGAGCTCCGACCATTCGTTCACAGAAGGGGCTGAAAGGTTTTTGGCTGCAGGCCGAAGCACAGCCGTTGTATTACTACTCCGTCAACAAGGTCAACAGAGTGTTTTGATATTTTTCTGTGTAATACTGCGCTAGGCACGCATTAACTTTATATAACCTGCAGCCAGCAGGTTCGAGGTGTGTTGCATTCACATTTCAGCCATGTCGGTGTGTGTTATTGTTATGCATCACAGCATTAGGTTTTTATTGGCATTGTATGCTGAATGGTTCAGTAAATTCGCTTTCCTCTTTTCCAACACTTGTTAGCAGTGGAAGCCTACTACAGAGGAAGTGATGCGGTGGTTATTTTCTGTTGTGGTTGAGGTAACGTGACTATCTTGCGACTCTGCATCCTCTACGCTAAAATACATCCACTTCGGAAAATACCATCGGACTAGTTAATCGGCATACTTTTCCAGCGCGTCAAGGACACAGTTTTCCCAGCAACCCAAACGGTAAACTGCAAAAAGCGTCGCTCAGCGGGCACGATTGACACGGAGGAGCGAGTACCGCATTTCGTGAATGAAGCTGCCGTTGCGATTTTTAGCAGCAACGAAAAGCATGAGTCATTCTGATATGGTCGGTATTTCATAAACATTTGCTGTAAAACAAAGGCATCTTACATCTTACGCCTAAATTCAGAGCGATGCGTTTCCACAGACGAAGTCAAAAGCCAGGAAGAAAAATAGAAGCGCAAGGAAACCAAAATGAGCGCTAGCACAGAATGTAAAAAGCATTCAATGAATTTCAAAGTAAACTTTTGCTAATCGATTTGCTTATTTATAATAAATATTGGTCTTACGCAGACTCTGTAAGAGGCTCGAAATCATCTATTCAGCCTGTCAGTAACCGTAATGGAAACGGAAGGTCACAGAAGTGAATTCGTATGCCATGAATGACTGGGACACCCCGAAGCGCAGGTTCGGCCGCCTTATTGGAAAGGTTTTTTCCTATCGTTCGTGCCTGCAGGCACCTTTCCGTCGCGAAGTTCGAGTTGTGCACGTAAGTGTATATGTTTGGTATAGGTGACTGTAATGGGTGTGTGTAGCGTAGTGTCGTATTCTATGAGATAAGGGAGAAGGTGAAATCCGGTGTCTACTGCTCTCGAAAACCATCAACACGGACGCCGAACTTAAAGTCCCCATCCGACGGACTGACCACCATCAACAGTTTCGCGTGCCTTCACTTCACGAGAGTCTGACAAATTAATCCAGGACACTGGTGCAGAGAGTGGCGATCAAGGACTTCACGCCACCACCCCTCCGCTTCCCTCTACCATAGAAACAAAGGGAATGTTCCCAGGAGCACGCAGCGTATCCGGACGGTCACACATCCGAGTACTGGCCGCGCTCGACTGTGTTTAACTTGGGTGATCTGACGAGAATCGGTGTATCCACGTCGGTACGGCCATTGACGAAGAGATGGCCGACGTACTGAATTCAGTCTTCCGAAGCTGTTTCACCGTAGAAGATCATACTATGGGTTCTGCTTTCAACCGTCGAACGATTTCCGAAATGGTAGATCTTGAAATAAGCGATCGTGGAATGGAAAATCAGCTAAAGCTGTTGAACAGTTCAACGGAAACTGGGCCAGGTGAGATAGCTGTCACATTCTACAGACATCATGTGAAAGAAGTTGCTTCCCTTCCAGCAGTAACTCATCGTAGGTCACTGCAGTAACGAGAGACTGGGAAAACGCGCAGGTAAGTCCCGTTTGAAGGAAAGGCCGTCGGAGAGACACGCGAAATTATATGCCTATAATGCTGACGTCGGTATGTTGTAGAATTACAACACATTTTACTCTCGCTCGTCATGACGTTCTTAGAAAACGAAAATGCCCACTATAAAATTCGACATTGATTCCGCTGACAGAGATCTTGCGAAGCGAAGCTGGCTCCGTCGATGAACTCCAGAGCGCCGTACACAAAGGCACTCCGGTGTGTGCCGCGTTCCTTCATTTCAGGAAGCATTCAGTGCAGTTCCAATATGTTGCTTAGTGAACAAAATGTGAGATGGCCGTGTATCGGTCCAGATTTGTGAAATAACGCAACACTTCATTCTTAAAGGAACAAAACTGACAAATGTAAAGATAATTACGGGGAGTACACCAAGGGAGTGTTCGGGGGCCGCTGCTATTTACCATTTATATGAGTGATCCAGTCGATAACACTGGAGGCTCCTTGGGGCTATTTATGGACCAGCTGTTGTCTGTAGTAACGTTGCAACACTAAAACACTGTAGCGATATGCAAGAAGACCTGCACAGGGCCGACTACTGCTGCAGGATCTGGGAGTTGACACTTTTTCTTCATACAAAAGTTAAGCCTTGTCTCTGCAGCCAGAGATTCCTCTCTTCAGCAGCCCTCTTCATCTCTATGCATGAAGAAAATCCCGTCTCACTGATCCTATTTTTTAGTTAGGATCATACCGGTCGTCTTGTCGTTTTTTTCACTAAGATCTTGCCTTCTAAAACGATCTGTAGAAAAATACCACCTCTAAGTGTCTAATGAATTTTGGTTTGCGTTGGCCTCTACATTTCAGTAGTTCTATTTCTTGCAGATGCAGCTCATTCGTTTTTCTGTCAGTTTACTTAGTTCTTGTAATTCTCCTCTAGAACCACATCTGCAGCTTCGCCGCGAATTTTTTCCTTCTTTGCAAACGTCGAGGTTCCACATCCGTACGTCAGGACACTCCGTACAAAGGTCATTACAAGCCTTTTCTTAGATTGGGCGATGACGTGTCTTTTCATTAGAAGATTCTTCTTATTTATCATGCAACTCTCTTCTTACTTAGGAAGGCACTGCTGGCCAGTGCTATTCTTATTCTGATTTCCTTAAAACATCCAATGTTTACCTCCGCAGTGCTACCCAGATAGTGAAATTAAGATACTTTCACGAATTTAACACTGACTATTTATGTGTTAGTCTTATCTCCAAGTCCTCCCTTGTATATAAACATGACGTTTGTCTACCTGGTATTTATTTTTAGTTTCAGTTTGTCATATCTTGATTGAAACCTTAAGCATCTATAGACGAAGAGATACACTACTCTAGATTAAAGTTGTGTACCGGACCAAGACTCGAACGCGGCACCTTTGCTTGATTTTATATCAGCTTACATCTCGGTGCGGAGCGAAAATTTCTTTCTAGATCCACTATTGTCCTATGACACTAATTATAAAAAATCGCTGGACAATGTAACAACCGTCAAATATCTAGGAGTAACTATCCGGCGCGACTTAAAATGGCATGAGCACTTAAAACAAATTCTAGGAGAAGCAGATGCCAGATCGAAGTTCATGGGAGAAAAGGAATTGTAAGTAAAGGATGTTGTAATTACACTTTTGCTACTTGAGAAGTCCTCAGAACAAACGACTGATCGTGGGAAATCAGACTTTCTGAAAACATTTGTAAGGATATGTGGAAGTGAAACAGTGAATAAAGCACTGAAAGAAGCACATTTCAAGTCCCACCTGAGAGAGTAACATGTATTAATTGCGAACCATGTTTAGGTTCCAGGTTACAAACGTCCCTCAATGTGAGTATTATCTGAACAATGGAATATTCAGCTGTCGTGACACAGCTTGTGCGCTGCTTGAGGATCACACACTGCTTCCAGCATTATCAGCCGTGGCAACAGTAACTTCTCCAACAATTTTTGGCACAACTGGCCGTCAGCAGTTCGCAAATCGCTTGATAATTCGAATTGTGTTCCTCAACGTGGCTGCGGTAAGAGAACCTCTCCGTATTCTATTAACGCGTCGATACTCGCGAAGAGCAGGCGCACTACTGCCGCTGTTTTGATAAAACAACTTTAAGACTAAAGCCCTGCTCACCTTGTCCAGACCCATGAAGAGTGTCAGCGACGGTGATACACGCTCGTGTTTCATCACTATGTCGCCGTACCAGTACTGGCGCCTAACTGCAGATCATCACACGAACGCTACCAACAACGCAAACCCTGCAGCGCACAGTCTGACCACAGTTCCTGTAAATCTGGCAAATACACTCAAAGGAGCAACAAAAACAAGAAAGAGAAGAAAAAAATACGACGCTCGAAATATCAGACTGTGGCGAAAACAGGTAGATATGATAAATATGTGCAGACAAACAAATGATTACAGTATCAGAGAAGTTGGATGATTTATTCAAGAGAAAGAACTTCACAAATTGAGCAAGTCAGAAGCGAGTTGGTGCAGCTATGGCCGTTATGCAAGGAACTGTTCGGCTTTGCATAGACTGATAGAGTTCTTGGATGGCCTCCTGAGGGATATCGTTCCAAATTCTATCGAACTGGCGCGTTCTTTCGTCAAAATCCCGAGCTGGTTGGAGGGCACTCCCCATAATGCTCCAAACTATCTTGATTGGGGAGAGACCAGGCGACCTCACTGACCAAGGCAGGGTTTGGCAAACACGAAGACAAGCAGCGGAAACTCCCGGCGTGTACGAGCGGGCATTATTTTGCTGAAACGTGAGCCCAGGATGGCTTGCCATGAACGGCAACAAAACGGAGCGTAGAATATCGTCGACGTACCGCTGTGCTGGAAGGGTGCCGCCGATGACAACCAAAGGGGTCCTGTTTTGGAAGAAAATGGCACCCTTGACCATCACCGCTGGTTGTCGGACCGTACAGCGGCCGACAGACAGTTTGGTATCCCACAGCTGTCCGGGGCGTCTCCAGACACGTATGCGGCCTGAAACCTCGTTGACTGGACTACAGTGGGCTTCAGTGATGAATTCTGCTTCGAACTGAGCCTCGATGACCATCGAGGACGCATCCGGAGAATCCCCAGACAGTGGTGGGACACCAACCTGATTGTCGCCTGACATACGGCCCGACAACCATGAGTGATGGTGAGGAATGCCATTTCTTTCATGAGAGGTCACTGGTTGGGTCATCCGTGCCACCCTTACAGCACAGCGACATGTCGACGATAATTAAAACCCGTTTTGTTGCCCTTTATAGCAAGCATAGCCATTTCAGCGATATAATGTCCGCCAGCACGAGGCAAGAGTTTATACTGCCTGTCTTCGTGCTTGCAAAACACTACCGAGGCCAGCAAGTTCGCCGGATCTCACACAAACTGAACGTTTGCAGCATTACGGGCAGGCGCTCCAACAATCTCCGGGTTATAACGATCTAATTCGGTAAATGGACATTAACACCATACCACTCTGGAGGTCATTCAACAATTCTGTCAGTCAGTGCCAAGCCGATTAACTGCTCCTATAAGGGCCAGAGGTTATTGACTTCCTCAATTTGTGAAGCTCTTTCTTTTGAAGAAAATCATCCAATTTTTCTGAAAGTTTAATCATTTGTTTGTATACATTTCTACATCATACCTACAGATTTCCGGTTCTTTCGGATACCCTCGTCGTGGTGCGTCGTTTTTTATCTTATAGTGCAGTTTTTTGTCTACATTTGCTCAAATAGTGAAAGAATCACAACCATCTTGTTTGCGTAACGTTCATAGAACACGTGGCTAGTAAAACGTTCGTTACGTCCGTTCTTCAGTGTTTTTCTTTGTGCGTCACGGATAGGCTTACTTTGGAATTTTCGAGAGCGTACGTACCAAGAAGAGTCGAGCAACATGTTAATTTCTCCCACATACTGTTCACGGAATGATCACAACAAGAAAATTAGAGAAATTAAATGTCATACAAAGCATTTTTTCCACGCGCCATTCGTGAAGAAGGAGGAATGGTAGCAGAAGTAACCTTCGCCATACACCGTAAGATGGCTTGAGAAGCATTTATACCCCAGAAAGCATGTTTACTGGAGTTGTTTTCTTTATTCGTTGAGCGATACCACCTCCCAAAATATTCGATACTCTTTTAAACGCTATGTATAAGAGCGAGTTCTTCAACACACCGTCGCTTAGATATCGAAGGAGAGAGTTTTCTTTTCCAAAGGTCTAGGACAACCTGCAGCCTGACGCGGGTATAAGCTCTAATAAAAGCGCCAACACACGGCAAAAACCTTAACCCGAATATCAGAGACTTTTAGATTTGTTGTTATTGCTAGCTCCTTTGATGAATCATTCTGTCATTTGACGTTTCAACGTGTTAATCCAGAACAGTCAACATCCATCCTTCTTCACTGTACTGGCGACGTCAGCCCAGTAGATACAAAAAAACGTAGGCGAGAGGCGCAGCCGCTTGCGTCAGCAGCTGGCACGAGATATCTTCCCGTAATACGGGGACACGCTGCACCTATGTTCTCGCCTGGCAGAGATCCCTATGCGATCTGGAGCAGGGCCAGTGGTTGCCAAACTCTCCAGCTACTCTCTTATTTGTGAGACAATACCAGAAGAGAAAGCACTAGTAAATCAGTGGTACGACCTTACAAAGGAATTGAAAGGGTATCTGTCCGCCGGCCGGGTTGGCCGAACGGTTCTAGGCGCAACAGTCTGGAACCGCGAGACCGCTACGGTCGCAGGTTCGAATCCTGCCTCGGGCATGGATGTGTGTGATGTCCTTAGGTTAGTTACGTTTAAGTAGTTCTAAGTTCTAGGGGACTGATGACCTCAGAAGTTAAGTCCCATAGTGCTCGGAGCTATTTTTTTTGGATTTGGCCCAGTGGTCAACGTGTCTGGAATTCCAGATACTGCTAAGAATTTTCTCCAGTGGGGGGACTGATACAGGGCGCATTCAGTCTCATGATGGCAACTGAGGAGCTACTTGATTGAGTAGTAGCGGATCCAACGTAAAGAAAACCGACAACGACCGGGATAGAGCTGTGCTAACTCCACGCCTCTTCATACAGCACCCAGTGACGCCATAGGTGGAGGATGGCACGGCGGTCTCTCGATCTCGACTGGTCCATCAGGGCCGGAAAGTGGAGCTTTGCTTTCTCTGTCCGTAATGGACGGAAGAGCCTAGCGCTCGAACTTCAACGCGACTGGGTTGAGTCTTGTAATGAAACCAGCCTCCTCGGAACTTCGGCATGTTAACTGAAATGTTCGATACCCTATGACCTGTGGCCAGCTTTCGGTTGATTTTCTTGCTTAAATTATATATTTCTTACCTGGATATATTTCTGAACGTATCTGACTGACAAAATACTAATTTTCTGGTAATATATTTATAATTACTCACAGCAATCCATTTCGCAATATCGATCTTGTACCATAACAATTAGTTATCACACCTGTCAACTTAAATGTACTAAAAACAAATATACAGTAAATATAAAATTGTTGTCGCAGGTTCGAATCCTGCCTCGGGCACGGATGTATGTGCTATCCTTAGGTTAGTTAGTTTCAGTAGTTCTAAGTTCTAGGGGAGTGATGACCTCAGATGTCAAGTCCAATAGTGCTCAGAGCCATTTTTATAATATCCTTGTGCTTTAATTTTCATGTAAGTAAAATTTCTCTCTTTGATTACCGACAGTGAAATAGTGTTCATAAAATAAAGGTATTTACTATTTTTCATATTGTCAAAGTTCACATCCGTGCTTATTAAGCACGAAGGTCATAACTCTTAGCTTAAATGATTATTTTCAGAAAACAGTATACAAATTAAATCTGAGAAACAATTTCAGTTAAGACAGTCATGTTAATACTAATTTGGCCTATATCCTGTTGTAAAAGATACTGGAAGTTTGGTTCGTAACACATATTACGTTTTTGGCGCCAAGTGCGTCAAAGATGCTTCAGAGTTGCGTCAGACAGGTTCAGAGTTGGATAAGATAGCGTAAAAGTGGGTTTAGTAGCTACTGAGTTGGGTATATGTGTAGCTCTCTGATCGACTGTGTTCTTTGTCTACCTCAAGAAAGTTGCACAATGTATATTTGAAAAAAAGTTGTAAAATGTTTGTCAAGAACAGGCAAATAAAAGGAAAAAATAGTGAAAAGCACATAATGTTGAAGCGACTTGAATTTTAACCAACCCTGAACAAAATCTTATAATAGGTTGTGTAGGAATAGAGGATCCAGCCCGGGTGTTGAAACTGACTTTGCAAGATGAGTACTATTTATATGCATACATAATGCTTCTGCTCTTACTAAATAACATAAACGTTGTTTGTGCTATTAACGTAGAAATTCTGCATCGTAATATATAGACAATAAATAAGAAAGGGAATTATAGTCTGCGTAGTCTATCAGCCTTTCAAAATGTACGCAGCCGCAGCACGTGGTAGCAGTCGTCACAATACCTCTCGCCTCAGTCTCACCTACATCCATACTTCGCAAATCACTTTATGGTGTTGGGCGTACTTCTAGTACCACAGTCATTTCCTTCTTTTACTCTTCCATTGACGAGTGGTACATTGGAAGAACGACTGTTTATAAATCCCCGAGAGAGCCCTAATTTCTTGATTTTCTAGTCGTGGTGATTTAGAGTGAAATATTATGTTCGAGGGAGAAATATACTGTCGCAATATTCTTTAAATGTACACTCTTGGAATTTCAACAGTAACACATGCCCTCTGATACACACCTCCTCCGTTGTAACATCTGGCAGTGGATGAGTTTGTTGAGAATCTTCGTAACGCTGTCGACCTTACTAAGCAACACCGTGACGAAAGCCCCAGCTCTCCTTTAGATCCTCGCTGTCTCTCATCCAACTTTCTGAAAGTCCCAGACAGGTGTGCAACGCTCAATAATCTATTTCTAAGCCACTTTTTGTCGACGAATTTCACTTCCCCAAGGTGTTTATAATGAATCACAATCACAACCCGTCATGTGCTTTTGCTACAATTAGTTTGTAAGTGATCATTCTATCTTAGGTCGATTACTCCTTGATGTGCTACTGTTGTTAGGTGAAATGGTAAGAGGCTACGTGGCGGAGCGGTAAGGTACTGGGCTTCAATAGAAACCAGACTATTTAAACAAATTTATTAAAATATTAAAAAAGCCCAGAGAGTGGAAACAGCTTTAACCTTTTCTTTTACAATAAAACACTTCCGCGGTGACGACAGACAACAATAATTTTGATCAGGATGAATTTAATTAAAACGGCTCCAACCAAAATCAATTACTGAACTCACAGTTATAAACCTTTAGATATTCAAATAAATGCCGGCCGGTGTGGCCGTGCGGTTCTAGGCGCTTCAGTCTGGAACCGTGTGACCGCTACGGTCGCAGGTTCGAATCCGGCCTCGGGCATGGATGTGTGTGATGTCCTTAGGTTAGTTAGGTTTAAGTGGTTCTAATTTCTAGGGGACTGATGACCACGGATGTTAAGTCCCATAGTGCTCAGTGCCATTTGAACCATTTAAATAAATTCTTCAGCTAATTAAACTCGTACAACTTAATGATGTTCAGTGAACTTTAAAATAACAAACCGTCCATATCTAAAAGATGTTCTTTGCGGAAAGCAAAATACAAGGTTTACAATTGTAATTTCCAGAACCCGCGGGCATGCAAGCTCTGGTGTCCAAAGTAAAGGCCCCAGCTTCAATGTGGCCTCAACGAACCACCTCTGTTTACTAGTGCGTACGGCACACCCTCCACATAACCGCTTATAGTTTCAAGGCATTTATAATACAATAAAGAAGGTACCTGCAACGAGTCACATATACATAAGCACGTGCACAGTTAACACAAACGTTCAATATAATAACCCATCCTTACTTCAACAGCCGAAATTAATCTTTACATCATTACACAACGGCCACAGATGAATGAGCCACCAACTTTAAAGTATTGTACTTGAAATAATTGTCCAATGGCTCGGGAAATTTACAGGCAGAAACAAAGAAGTACTGATTAGCCATACTGAAACATAATCGCACCAGCACTCGTCCAATCGCTCGGGTCGGAATTACACAGCAGATTTTTACAAATAACAGCACTTTATCACGTGAAAAGCAGCGGAAGACGTATTACTTGACGCACACATTATTCAAAATACAGGTTAGATTGCGACGCACTCTCAGTGACCTCTTAATAAACCACTATACGACAGATTAGAAACCTGCATGGTGTAGACCGGTAGGCTCCTTAGAACGAAACTGATAACTTCTTGAAAGAACGTAACAAAGGTAGATGCTCACTACTCTGACACAGACACAATCCACTCGAAATAAGCTGGTCAAATACAGCAGTAGGATCCACAGCGTGATGGAGTGCAAATCTCAATGTACGGCTCCTCCGACGGCACACCACTGCGGAGTCGAATCCGTCCGCTATGCCTCTGCCTAGTGAAACGTCCAGAAGCGTTCACACTTCTTAAAGGCATTCTGAGCCCTACTGCCTACTCCTGGCTATCAACTGCATTCCGCGTTGCACTGTCCTCTCCCGCACTCGGCCAAACCTAGAAGCACGGGAACGCCAAGTTCACGCCCTGGTGATAACCACAGAAGATGTCACCTACAGATCAAGAACAAAGATCACTTGCTCTTCACGAACGTGATCGATAACTCACGCGTCACGGCTCCTTACTATTTTCAGTGATTAATCGCCAATAGCGGAGTCCTGCAGTAATAGATCTGTTCACCTACTGCTCCGCTCCACATTATTTCCCACAAATTTCATATAGATAGTTGTGCCCGACAGCTTCGCGGCAGACTACGTACATCTGCCCTAGCATTGGAGTACGTCCATCTGGTACTATCGTGTAAATTCGAAACTTAATTCTTTGAACTGATTGAATTTTCTGCCCCCTTCTGAACCCATTGCAGTTGAGAACCGTAATTCTATTTACCGCTATGTATAGATTTCCATGTATTCATTTTACATAAAATGCTTTGCCTTTATTAACTCAAGGTACGTGGCTACCTCTTTTCCTGCCCTCTATGAGTGAATAACAATTGAAAGTGTAAGTACTGACTACAATAATGTCTTTTAATGAAGTCCAATGTCTCACTTATTTTCACTTCGATTATTGGTTTTCTTATGAAAGAGCAACCAGTCGGTTTCATTTGCTGTATGTAGCGTTCCTAGTTAATGACTCATAGACGGTGTACACAGCCGGCCGGAGTGGCCGAGCAGTTCTAGGCGCTTCAGTCTGGAACCGCGCGACCCGGTCGCAGGTTCGAATCCTGCCTCGGGCGTGGATGTGTGTGATGTCCTTAGGTTCGTTAGGTTTAACTAGTTCTAAGTCTAGGGGAGTGATGACCTCAGAAGTTAAGTCCTATAGTGCTCAGAGCCATCTGAACCATCTACAACAAGGTTAATATTAATAACAAGGGTCTACAATGGACAACTGCAACAATTTTGCAACAAAGTTAACTCTCACAAGGATTAAAGGGTGTACAAAACAAATGAAACCGACTGGTGGCTGTGCTATAAGGTTACCAGCGACAATAGCCTGCTCTAAACAAATGACGTTTTTATAATCCAGTAGTCGTAGATTATCACCGGTTGACAATACGTCAGGTTTTCAGAAATAATGAATCATTTAATATCTAATGGGTGAAACGCCCTAGAATGCAGTCGATTGTCAGTATTAAATGAGCTGAGAGTAACGGTCACTGGTAAGAAAGACGTGATATGGCTCGGACGAAATAAATAATTGTGAAAGGATGGTTCCAACAAAAATGGATTACTTTACGTTCTCTAACAAATTTGTGAACTTTTTCATCGTAAAGTATCCATAAGCCGACAAAGATTCAAAATGAGTATCTTTACAAAAGGTAATACCGTAATTCCTTTTGTAAGGCCCTAGACGAGTGAAATTCACCCATTGATTTACGCTTACACAGCCTCGGTTACGAAATTGGTGAGCTGTTCAGTAGCGCTTCTCTCTCGCCGACTCGCACGTTGAACCTCAGCAGTAGTTGCAGGCTTAACTGCGAAATGGACAATACGACAGTATTTAAAAGCATTAATTGTAAAAATAAAAGCGACCTTTTCTTTTTTTGTAATAGGGTCGAACTCATTGGCCGGAGCAGATGTGGCTGATGAAAGCGGCGCGGTTTGGGAGATTTTTTTTTCTCCCCTCGCCACCTCCATCGCACAATAGCGGGGTGCAGTGTAATTACTGCCCATTTGCGCACCGCTGGAAGGACGAACGGCGGCCGGCCAGCGAACGTAACACGAGAACCGCATTAATTAAAAAGATCAACCCCCCTCCCTGTCCCTACCCACACAAGCCGCTATTTTTATTCTCTCTCTTTTTTTGCGTTCGGAGCCGCCGTACCACCCCTTCCATTAGCGACTCAGGACCGGTAGATGGGAGGGGGCGGCGATGTGGCGGGAGAGCGGTGAAAAGGACCAAATGTAAACGATACCGTATCGTATTGCATTAATTATGCACCGGTTCAACGGAAAATCATTAGCGGGAGGAATACAGTGCTGGCCCACCGCCGGGCGGCCATCGGCACATCCGGGTTTCCTGGAGGCACGTGGCGCGGGCGTAGAGTTACTCAGCGGAGTCCGGGCCGCGGGAGAGCGGGTCGGCGGGTAGCCTGATTAATCGGCGGCACTCAGGGGCGCCGAGCGGCGTCCATCAGCAAATCAAACAGTGGCGGGCGGGGGCAGGTGGCGGCGGGGGACCCGCCGTGGCGAGCGCGTGTTGACCCGAGGTAACGATCACCGCCGCCGCCTTCGTCCGGTAGCCCGTTCGAAAAAAGCGAGGTGTCTGGAGAGCGTGGTCCGCAAGGCGGCGTTGGAGGTACAGTAGATAAGTGAACGTCGTTCGTAAAGACCAAAATACGGCAAGCAATTTCGCATACATTTTCGTCAAATTGAAGGTTGACCACGTAATTAGAGAGAGATAATGGTGCAGTTTCCCTGGGCAAAATTTTTATTTAAAGTATTTCGATTCGCAGTGACTGGACGTACTGCGCTCTTTCTACACTGACGTAAAAAACCACAACGCCAAAAAATAGTTAGTATAGAGTAATGAAATTTCAGAAATACATTTGTATAGGTAACATATTAACCTTGTAAGATCACAGGATAACCTGAGAACGAGATAAGTGATGGCAAATGTGAAATGCTGGTGAGCCGTGGCGGCTCATATCGATAGTGCCGCTCTGGTGGTTTATCTTTCCTGCCACGGTCAGGGCGGTAAGCAGCGCCCTCTGGGGCCTACGCGAGGAGTAACGAGGCGAGGTCCTGTGGGTGTCTGCTCCGGGACGTGGTGGAAGACGGTTGTCGAGTTGACGCAGCGAGTGTGGGACCGGACCTATCGCATGGAGATATACAAGTTCGCTCTGAACTGAAGGCGCCGTAGCAAGCAGCGGGAAGCGGGCGTCCTGTAATTTGTGTGAAGGAGTAACGACTTTTGCGTTGGATGTGCCAGTGGTTCCCGAGAGTTGCGGTGGCTGCTTTCGGAGAAGAGAATTGGTAAGAGCTTGTGTCTACGCTCTTTTCCGTACGATGTTGCTGCCTGCCGTTATAAACGGGTGAAAATGAGGCACTTGTATTGACTATACGGGAACTGGTGATGTAAAATTACATTTGTGATTGAGTCTCACTTGTACTGTGACAATTTAGATGCGAAAACGGTGGTGGTTTTATTAGGTCTGGTTCTTTTCTGTGCAACTAAGGGAGTCAGTTATTTGGGGTAACTGAGGGAGCACCATTATGTTGGTCTAAGTGATACGTTCTCCACGTTTTGTCTATGGCTTTGCGAATCGAAATCGTGGGGGAGTACACGTGTGAGTAATTTGCTATTGTATTGATGGTTATGTTGTAAAGACTGTTCTCTGGTGTGTTAAATCACGCGCTGATTTGTAGCCAATCTAAGCAGAAGTTACCATTGGTACTTGCTTATGTGCTACTGTCCTTAAGATTGGCGTTGTTTGTCTTTTGATTGTGGGTGTGCTCACGTTAAAAAAAAATTACGGCTACTATTCATAAGAGTTGTCTAGTAAGGAAATTGCTTAAGCTTTTATCATATGTTGGTGTGTTTGCCTATCACATTGGGTTTCTATGCAGTAACTGAAGGAATGTGTATGGTGGTTCAAGATTGTAGGCTGACTAGTATTTGAACTGGTGTTGAGCTTAAGGGCGAGATCAGCATCCCGCAAACCCGCACGCTGCGCGTGGTTAAATGTTCCGCTATTGGGGAGCCGGCTCTCTGTTCTTGGATTTTGTAAGGATACGTGATGAGTGCATCGCTGTAGTTTCTCGCGTGCTAACTTGCGGGGTGTCGGTGTATGTTATGTTGAAAGGGAATTAACTGTACCAAACTGAAGAGAGCTTTTAGTTTGTTTTAGGTCTGTACATGGAATGATGTTCATATTTTGTCGATTGCGGCAATAACTTCCTGTGTGGGGAGATCCTCTGAGGGACTTGTATTGTACAGTTGCAGTGCAGTCCATCTGAAACGTCCTGCTTAAAACTTGGGACTGCAGCTCTCTGATGTTATATATTACTCTTTAATCTTAAATGTCTTGGATGTAATATGGTTGTTGAGGATTATGTAATTAGTTTTGATCGCTGGTTCCTTAAAGGAAGTATTTCGTTTTAAAGTATGTGCTCGGTCAGAGCCTATTTAAATATTATTTTAACTCATCATTCAAATTTTCTAGTCTTGCTTTCTTAAAAGGCTTTCAGTTAAATGATTGCTATTTGCCTGTTTAAATGTTTGAGTGACTTAAAGGACAAGAATATTATTTTGTAATTTGTACTGATTGTTCCTTTGGGTAATACCTGACTTATGTGTTCAATAAATGAGTGTCTAGTCAATGGTGATGCACTGTTCTATTGCTAGCCTACCCCTTCCACTGCACAGCCTATTGAGCGGCTTTGTGTCGAAACTGTGTTCACACCCCTCTGACCTGACACCTCAGGTGGTACGTTAATAACCGGTGTTACCGGCAGAATATTGAACGTCAGCATGCAAATGTGCATGGACTGCTTTGTGCAGGTCCTGGATGCCAGTTTGTGGGATGAAGTTCTATGCCTATTGCACTTGGTCGGTCGATATAGGGACTGTTCGTGCTGTCTGTAGATGACGCCGGAATTGTCATCCGGTGATGTCTTCTATTGGAGACAGATCTGGTAATCGAGTTGGCCGTGGCAACACATCGACACTCTGTAGAGCCGATGGGTTGTAACAGCGATATGTGGGCGAGTGTTATCCTGTTGCAGAACTTCTCCTCGGAACGGTGTTCGTGAGTGGCAGCACAACAGATCGAATCACCAGACTGATGTACAATTTTGCCGCCAGAGTGCGTGGTGTAACCACTGTAGTGACTTCTGCCATTGAATGTATCAGGATGACCAAATGTAATGAGAACCGGTAGAAGGCACCGTATTAAGACTCGTCCCAGCTTTCTAAGTGATTTATTGTTTCCAACTACAGTGCCCCCGTTCCTCTTGATCTGCATCACTGGGTCCAACAACGGTGAGGACACAACTTTGCTGTCTGCGACATGGCTTGGCGAGGAATGGCTGCACGCACTGCTGTGTGTCGGCCTTGTACGCCAGCAGAGTTGCACCGTCGGCAGGATGCCGGCAGCCGACTCAGCAGTCTGCATCCCTGCCAACTCAGTGCCGCTCGGTGTGAGCCGCAGGCACGGCTGAGATCGTGGCGACAACAAGCACCTGCGATCTGGAGTCCCAATCTGCAGCTCTCACCTCGGGATGCCTCCGGCATGTGTTGGAGCCACGGTGCGGCCCTCAGCTGGCTGGCTACGGATCCCGCGTCAGCCTCAGAGGGTCGAACCAGTGACCCGCTGTGGACTGGAACGCTCGCGCTCGATGTGCTGCTGCGTGTAGCTGGTGGTGTGACACACCCCACTGTCTAGGAGAGCTGCCACACTTGAATACATCTTGTTAGAAACCCGCATCTTTTTATACACGGCTGTGCACCTCTATTTTGTCATACGCACCGCTTCGCGTCACGTACTCATAACACGTTAGCTTGGCCAGTGGGCCCCTTTTGCCTGTAATTTGCAACATGCAAAACCGCTACGTACACTCTTCCAGTAATTTGACGGCCCTGTGGTCTCTATTCCATTTCACAATGTTCGTATGTGTAACTTACTGAAATCTGGCCCGCACCTGGCTCTAACTTGTGCTCAGAATATTGCACAAAAGTAACTTCCCTATCCTAAACAGTGATGGCGCCACTCCACGAAAGAGCTCCTACTGTCTTACGAAACCGCACCCCAGACCATAACCCCAAGTGTAGGTCCAGCGTGCGTAGCATGCAAACAGGTTGGGTGCAGGTTCTCACTCGGCCACCTTCTAACCAACACACGGCCATCATTGGCATGGAGGCAGAACTAGCTGTCATCAGAAAACACGACAGCCCTCCACCCTGCCCTCCAATAAACTCTCGCTTGGCATCAACGAAGACGCTAACGTAGTTGATACGGAGTCAGTGGAGTGCACGCTACAGGGCGTTTGGCTCGGAGCTGTCATTGAAGTACCCAATTTGTAACAGCTAAGTGTGTCAGTATGGTGCCAACTGCTACTCAGGTTTCTGCTGCAGATGCGAACGATGCGCCAGAGCCACAGGCCAAACACGGTAGTCTTCCAGCTCAGTAGTGCCACGTGGCCGTCTCGAGCTCATTATTTTCCGACCTTACATTCCCATGGCAACCGCTGTCGGCAGTCATACACAGTGGCTACGTCCTGCCAAGTTTTTCGGCAATATCGCAGAAGGAATATCCCGCTTTTCGTAGCCCTATTGCGCAATTTTGTTCCAACTCGGTGAGGTGTTGATAATGGCGTCATGTCGCCTTAAAGCCATTCTAGACTAGCATCAAGTCACCACGTCTATTCTTACAGGTAACCAACTCTCAAAACCGCTACACCGTGTATTTAAAACTGGTTGAAATGGCTCTGAGCACTGTGGGACTTAACTGCTGAGGTCATCAGTCCCCTAGAACTGAGAACTACTTAAACCTAACTAACCTAAGGACATCACACACATCCATGCCCGAGGCAGGATTCGAACCTGCGACCGGAGCATCAGCGCAGTTCCGGACTGAAGCGCCTAGAACCGCACGGCCACACCAGCCGCCCCTCGTATTTAAAGCAAATCTGGTTTGCATCCTCATACTGGCTCAACTACCGCCAGTCCTGCACGACTGGCGCTAAATTTGAATAGAAATTTGGATGTAGGAACATGACCTTCCGCCAACTACTTCTTGGTGCTGCGATTTATTTCCAGCAGTGTATGCTCGATTCTTTTCGTTTATTGGCTCCTTTTCTGCATGAATTTTGTCAGTGTGGATAAGCATAGCGTGCTGAATTTGAGAGAGGTCGATCAGAGAATGCTACGAAAAAAAAGCCATCCTGCACCATTAGCGCAGTTTCGAGCCTTAGACGTCTGTCTTCGCGGAATTCGGGACGCCACGAGCGAGCCAGGGGGTTCGTGGCTACTGTGTTCTTAGAACCTGGGCGCTGCCCGGCGGCCGAACTGTGGGGCCGGGACGCCAAGCTAGCTGCAGCAGAGCGCCGCTACCTCGTTGCTGTTTTTACATACACACGGGCTGCACAAAATAATCGTCCAGCCTAGTTAGCTGCTTTCCAGAGTCAGAGGGCCTCTGCTGTGAGCCTAGCGCTGGGCGCGGACTGGGAAATTAGTGAGTGACTTCACTGATACGGAGCTGCGGCGGCGGTTTTAATAGAAGTGTGATGGCCTTTTGTCAGGTGATTGTACCACAATGTGTTGGCTTCGCGGGTTATTATGTGCTGGGAGGATTCACGCTATTCGGCCAGTGTGCATGCATTTTTCGCTGTTGGTGGGTGTGTAGTGTTGGTGGAAAGTGATACCAGGAGGTAGGAAACAGTGGAAAGTAGGGGAGTCGGTGGTTAAGCACGTTGGAGAGTGGATCGGAAGAGACGTGGATCTGTGCACATGCAGTGCACGTAAGCCGCATACGTCTGAGACGGAGATCAGCCTACATCCTAGGACACGAACGGGGTTCGGAATTCCAGCAGTAACAATGCGCCCTCGGCTTCTCTATGCTAAAGCAACTGCCACGGCATCGGCTTCCATCACAGCTGTCTGTGAACAATTACAGTGAGAATGAGTAACAGTATCGGTGTGATAGGACTTTTCTTGTCCGCACTTGCAGACATCTGTACGACTGCCCTTTGGTCCACCGTTGCTATATTAAATGTTTGTTCTTTTCGATTAACCTGCAAGTTTAGAGTCAGTGTTTCCCTTTGCGGTTAACGTACTTTGAGATGCTTCTTCAGGTTCTTAAGTGCTTTAGGAGAGCATACTTTTATACTTCAGTCAAGAAACTCGGTGAATCAATAGGAAATAATTAATTAGAAATAATGTGTGTAGAAATTGTAGACCATGCCACCGACTTTCATAATCTGTTCGATATGAATATATTGAAAAATTTAGTGTGTCAACTGCAAGACTGTTTCTGTTACACGCCTTCCATTGATTGTAAAATATTCTTTGTGTAGAACTCCACTTTAGGATGTGCAATTAGGGCCTCAAAAGTCGTGTTAGCAACTGAAATCGTGCATTAGAATTCATAGACTGGATCTTAAAGGCGTGACCAGCTCACAATTCGTTTGGTGGGTCTGGGTGACTTTTCACATGCACGCCGTTTCACAAGATGTCAAATCGTCGGACGTAGGAGGGTCACACTGAAAGTAATGCTCCGTATTTTTTTTCCTCAGCCAACAGCGATGTCGCAAATGTCAAACGTCAAGTAAGAATTCCTTAACGTTACCTGAAAGCATGCACAAAATTTCTGTTTCCTCCGACAGCGTAGCTATAGCTATTTTCCAAAATGGTGCCTGTAAGTCTCGTCATTGAATTTCTCACTGCGGGTCATGATTATGGAGCGTCTGCAGTCGACAACAGTTCAGTTAGTCCCTGGGCACAGAGGGTGAGGCCGTCAAATGGCCGTTCGGCACAGCTCTATAATTTGCAGGGAGCGGGAAGATCATCCACGGCTGCCACACCCAATACCTGGCAGCGAGAATCGACGCGTTTCCATTGATTTTAGCGCCATAACAACTCAGGGGATTTTTTCATTCAACGGATAACACTCGGCCTCTGAACACATCACGGAACCCATCAACCCTACGGCCCCGAGCTAACTCCCTCTGACTTCCACTTGTCTGGGCCGTTGAAGGATCTCATTCTTGGGAGACGCACTGACGTCGACGAGGAGATGATTCGTGCAGTGAGGAAATGTCTTCGTGACCAAACCAAGCACAGGTACCGACAGGGTTTCACTGGAGGAAGGAGAATACGTGGAAAAATAATGGGAGCCGGCAGAACACCCACTTAGCGGGTCGGTAATTCTGGCGAGGTGAGGCGTGCGCTGGACTTTCTTGAGATACGTACACAGGTGAAGGGCTGGAGACACTATACGGCCATATAATTCCGTGTTATGGCCGAGAGGAAAAGATCTACGTGGCGCCTTCTACTTACGGGGTTCCTGCAGTCCAGGCCTTGAGGTTACCATCGAGAAGCGCCTTAAGATAAAAGCCTAAGTGAATCAGTTTTGTCACACGACATTGAGGGCTATGAGGTGCACTCAATAAAAGATTATTTAGTGAGAATTTCGTGCTAAAATTGTCTCCGCGGTTCACATCGGAAAACTGAACATTGACTTATTGCTGCTTGCCATGGTTAACTTTTCATGTGCGTGTTTATCGATTTTATTTATTGGAAGTGATGCAGTTTTCCTTATTTCTCTCGGGGTCGAATAATAATAGTTGAATACTGTATTAAATCTTTTAAATTATTACCTCCACGTGGGATCTTTTATAACTATTTTGGTTTTGTTAATTTCGGAAGTGCCAGTGCAGAACATAGTTTCTGAAGCGCTTGACCATAATTCTTCAGTGTACATTTGTTGTAGTCATTAACTGTAGACGTATATAAATGCCTCTCCCATATTTTGGCACCCAAATTTTATTACTTGCTTGAATTGCTGTTGTAACGTTCTATATGATAATTTTTAATGGTGTTTCCTTCTCTCTGTTACAGCATTACTGGTTGTCCTGACTAATAGTTATCACTTTCAGTGGGCTGCTTTGTCAATACCAGTGAACCAGATGTATCTCGTTAACTTTTTGAAGTAAATTTGTCTGATTTAATGACTTAGTAAAATCGTTTCTTGTTTAGCGATGCCGGCCAGGGTGACCGAGCGCTTCTAGGCGCTACAGTCTGGACCCGCGCGACCGCTACGGCCGCAGGTTCGAATCCTGCCCCGGGTATGGATGTGTATGATGTCTTTCGATTAATTCGGTTTAAGTAGTTCTAAGTTCTAGGAGACGGATGACCTCAGAAGTTAAGTCCCACAGTGCTCAGAGCCATTTGAACCATTTTTGTTTATCGATCTTAAAGATAGTGTTGAATCAAGTAAAGTTCCGTTTATCATTGAATGTGGATATACATGTTTTTTAAAGAAACTGTATGTTTGTTGTCCTCGGTCGAAGTCTAAGCTAATAAAACTTTGTGCTAATTTCCTGTTCATAATTATTTCTGGCGCGTTACTATTTACCAGTCTTCTACGTATCGAGATGTAAGGCGTTGCGCATAAATAGATGGAAAGACCGGTTACTGTTCACAGGCTGATTCAGTAACATTTTTCCAAGAAGCTAAGTATCATTTACCCCCGCCCCTCCCCAACCACCGCCTCCCTCAGACATAAGTTGCTTTTTCTTGTTCCTTTGTTGATCCCTTTATAACGTGGACGTAAACTCAAAAACTCCACCACCGTGTCATCCTCTACCAGTGGCGTCAGCACAACGCTCTCTCGACCGTTGTCAGTTTTCGTATCCTGGAACCGCTACTATTTGCTCCAGTAGCTCCTCAATTGGCGTTAAGGGGCTAAGTGGACCTCTTTAATTCCCCTAAAAATAAATGCAAGTGTAGCTCTCGTGGAAGTAGTTCTTTCATTTAAAATAAGTATTACAAAGACATTCTTCTGTACCAGAGACAAATTTCCAAATCTTTTTCCAGTGCTAAATACTAAGAAAAGAAATTGTTTCCATTTAAGGTTGTTCTTGAGATCTCTAGTTCTTAGTGAAAAACTTTATTATTTTATGTCAAGGATGGATCACAATTAATAACGAAAGCTGGTACATTACCAGAAGATAAAACGTTCCAGGAAATACGGTTCAGCAAACGACCTGTTTGTCACCTAACTGCGAATGTAGAGCTATGACCCACCACTGTCCTCCGTAAGAAGTTTCCACAAATGAATTTGAAACGTTTACTTTATGATTAAGTTCCCATACCGTTGTGCTCAAATTTCACTCATGGCCTACCTTATCTTGTGCAACGTTGGGGAATGTGGAACATGAATGATGGTGCACCTAATCTTCGCTACGCTTACGTGGCATACTTTGCTCGCGGTGTAGCCAAAATACTTTGTATTAAGCTCTTGCGAAAACAGTTCGTGCAGATTTTGCAGGAATTATGGTTCGCAAAACACACAACAAGGAAGAAATACTGTTTTGTCGTGACCACCGTTCTCTGTTGCATTTTACTGGTCCCTAATCACATCTACTCCTCTTTCTGTAGCATACAGGGCAGTGTGCGCAGGAAATGCGCATGCTCAGACACGTGACAGAAACCGATTGGTGCAACGAAACCACGGTTTCCAGTATTTTCTGCGATGGGCAGTTCTCCTATTCATTAAGAAGCGTGAATTCCACATCAGTCTTACAAATATTTTTTGGGACTGTTTGATTTTACCCACCCCGTACATTACACTGTATATAAAATGTAGATACAGAGTGCATCATAATAAACAGCTGTAACTGATACGGGTGATAGTGTACGATAACAGAAGCAAAAAAATTTTAGCAAACATGGTTCTACATACGAGTCGTTAGCAAGGTGACTGCAGATGTGTCACTAAAGACTTCTATCCTAAGCACTACAAACTTATTTAAACTTGTCCATTAAATCACACCCAATTGTGCTTAAATTTCACCCATGGCCTGTGGAGTATGGTGTATATTCGATGGACCATTGATTAATAATGATATTAAACGCCCCAAAATGGTCCAAGCTCTTGATCAGTACCTTTGTCTCCAAGGTCACCTTATTCCTATCTCAAGGATTTTTCTGTCTGGGGCCATCCCAAAAATGAAGTGTACAAAACTCCCGTTGATATGGTTGGGGAACTGAGGCAGGTTTGTCAAGATTTATGAGGTGATCAAGGGAGGGGGTGAAGGGGCCTGGAAAGAATCCGTAGCCCACTATAAGCAGACGTGTAGCATTGCATCCAGAAGCGAATACGAAATGCCCTCTTTAACAGGCTCAATAAATTGTGCGTTCTCTTGTTACCATAGGCCACGGGCGAAATTTGGGCTCATTTAGACGAGGTATTAAACAAAAAGTTTGTATTTCTAATACATTTTTACTAACTAGTACAATTTTTCATATTAACATCAGTGGAGGCTAGGATTCACAAATTTGTAGTTATCTTGCAAACGTCTTGTAAGCAGACCCATGTATCTTATAAACTTTTTTCTTGTATTAGCGCATTCTTTCACCCGCCTCAGTTGTCGCTACTAGTTATTGATTCATCAATCTATTGCCTGGTTTGACGTGGTCTGCCACGAATTCCTCTCTTATGCTAACCTCTTCATCTCAGAGTACTTGCTCCCTCCGTCCTCAGTTATGCTGGATGTATTCCAGTGTCTTGCATTGCAGTTTTTACCATCTACTGCTCCATTAAGCACTACGGAAGTTATTTCCTGATGTTTTGATGCATTTCCCACAATACTGTTTCTTCCTCTTGTCAGTGTTTTTAATATGTTATTTTCTTTGCTAATTATGCGGAGATGGTGCTCACTCCTTAGTTGTCTATCCTTCTACAGCACCATACCTCCAACATTTCGTTTCTGTTCTTTTCCGGTTTTTCTTTAGTCAGTGATTAATTTTTAGACAATGCTTTATTCCAAAATTACGTTGTCAGTAATTTCTTCATCAAATTAAGGCCGATTTTAATACTAGTAGACATCTTTTGACAACAGAGTCCTGTTTGCCTGTGTTAATCTGCTTTTTATTTTCTCCTTACTTTGTCCAATAAGATATAATATACATGGTGTACGTCTATTACGTAACATTTCTTGTTTCTTTAATTCTTCAAAAGAGCAATTCTTGACTTTGGAACGACAAAGTGATACGACTCTCGTCTTCCTCACAAGGGAACCTCCCCATCGCACCCCCCTCACATTCAGTTATAAGTTGGCACAGGGATAGGCCTTGAAAAACTGAACACAGATCAATCGAGAAAACAGGAAGAAGTTGTGTGGAACTATGAAAAAAATAAGCAAAATATACAAACTGAGTAGTCCATGCGCAAGATAGGCAACATCAAGGAGAAAGTGAGATTACGAGCGCCGTGGTCCCGTGGTTAGCGTGAGCAGCTGCGGAATGAGAGGTCCTTGGTGCAAGTCTTCTCTCGAGTGAAAAGTTTAATTCTTTATTTTCAGAGAATTATCAAAGTTCAGGCACTCACAGATAATCAACTTCGCTCTCCAAAATTCCAGGACGTCTTCAGATTTGCTTCGACATATGCAGGATTTGACGGTCTACACACGGAAACATATGTTTTGACAGAGCACAGGGAAAACCGCGCGACTGTGAAACTGTTGCATTCATTTGTTGCAGTTTATGTGACAAACTCTTACGTTTTCATCACTTTTTTGGGAGTGATTATCACATCCACAAGAAAACCTAAATCGGGCAAGGTAGAAGAATCTTTTTACCCATTCGCCAGGTGTGCAAGTTATGTGGGTCGACAACATATTCCTGTCATGTGACACACATGCCGTCACCAGTGTCGTATAGAATATATCAGACTTGTTTTCCTGTGGAGGAATCGGTTGACGTATGACCTTGCGGTCAAATGTTTTCGGTTCCCATTGGAGAGGCACGTCCTTTCGTCTACTAATCGTACGGTTTTGCGGTGCGGTCGCAAAACACAGACACTAAACTTATTACAGTGAACAGAGGCGTCAATGAATGAACGGATGGATAGTAACTTTGCGAAAATAAAGAAAGTAAAATTTCCACTCGAGGGAAGACTCGAACCAAGGGCCTCTCGTTCCGCAGCTGCTCACTCTAACCACGGGACCACGACGCTCCTCAGCTCACTTTGTCCTTTATGTTGCTTATGTCGCCCATGGACTACTCAGGTTGTATATTTTGCTTATTTTTTCATAGTTCCACACAACTTCTTCCTGTTTTCTCGATTGATCTGTGTTCAGTTTTTCAAGGCCTATCCACTGTGTCAATTTATAACTAAATCTGAGGGGGGTGCGTTTGGGAGGTTCCCTTGTCAGAATTAAATATAAGTAGTTACAGAGCAGTACACGGTTTGTGTTTGTGAGAGTGATCGCGATACATGGAATGGTGTGCGCTGCGTCCTCTGACGTTCTCTCAGAAAGCCGTTTGGTCGCAAAGTCTGCAGTGGCTTCGTCAACAGGCCGTCGCATCCCCGCCGCCACAGCCCGACTCTTTAACCCCCCATCCTCTTCGAACTTCCGTTAGAGCGCAATTACATTTCCTGCCTCTCTGGCTGCCAGCTTCCTGCGTCGTTTATATTTCACAGCTTTTAGACGAACTCCGGCTGGCTGGCCTTCTCTGCAGAGCAAAGCTACTGCTGCTGACAGGCACAGCACAGCGTACGACGCTTTTGTCACCGATTTTGGAAACAAGTCAGCTTTTCCTTTGTGAATGACTAAGAATCTCGAAAACTATGTTACGTCTGGATAAAATACGTTTTCTGGTTTGTATCATAAGTTATGTATATTGCAGTTAATCGTTTATATAACTGCCCTGCGCTTCAGTTTATGCAAAAAGCAGTTTAAGATTCTTCAGTTCTTATTGTCGATTTCCCCAGTCTCACAAAATTTTATAAATGATCATATATTCGCCTCTCCGACTGTTAAAACGATTTATTTTCCACACCTATTGTAATTAAGATCACAATCCACTGTCGAGCGGTATACAGTAAAAACAAAAGTACAGATTGTTCTAAAATGTGAATGCCTTCTCTCACACTTATCCTACTTGGTAAGTATCTTAGTTCAGCGAGAAATAGTTAAGAAATTGCTAAATGAGGTTTTTATATCCAACCTCCTTCTTATGTAAATTAAGCTTCGTATTTACGTGGTTCTTCAACTTCAATCATCCAACACATAACCCTCTAAAGACTCAGCAGGTTCGGTTGAATCCAGGGACTAGTAACCGATATTTCTGTCATACTGTATTGGGTCTTCTCGTCTACGTACGAGCACTAGGTTAAAGGTAGTTATATCTTTGTATGAAGCACTCGTTATTTTCAAGTTTTGCTGGATTTCGCAGTATACTCTTCCCGTGTATGAATTTGCACCGATTACTAAAGGCTTTAAGGCATTAAAAACGAATACTAAGGCTTTTATAAATAGCATCAACAAGTGCGAGCAGGACTCGCGTTCTGAGGGTTCCGTACAAAGCTAGTTATGTGCACAGATAGTTCACCCATAGGTTCTGATGAGTGAGTTTGCGACTATCAAAATATGTGATATAAATGGGCGTATCTTTCAATTGCATTCCAAGTAAAATATTTTTATACCACGAAGGGACCGTAGACGGTAGCATTTGACACAAATTTTATCTTGATGACCACCTGTTGCTGGTCTTAACGAACAGGCAGACAAATGGACGACAAAGTGATCCTACAAGGGTTCCGTGTTCATCCAGTGGCTTACGGAACCCTAAAACCGATTACCAAAACGTTTATAAGTATCGTCTATAGTTTCGATCCTATTAAACTTAGTTGATTTGCAACAGCTACTGTTGCCTCTGACGACGTTTCCAAGCTAAGATCGACGTCCAGTTGCATACTTGTTTTGGCATTTTCCGTTGATAGCTACGTAGTAGTGTATTTAACAAGCCATCTTACGGTGTGTAACCGGCGTACTTCTGGTACCACTACGATTTCGATCCTTCCCTACTGCACTCGCAAACAGTTGTAACATTTCTGATTTTCGCACTGTGGTAAATCCCATAGAAATTCGTGGGAGACGTAATTGTGTTACCTGTCTCCTTGGAACGTCCTCTTTCAGAGTTTTGACAGTGAACCTCTCCATGACACTCAGCGCCCGTCTTGTAGCCTCTGCCCTTGAAGTTTCACCGGCATCTCCGCAACGCTCTCGTGTCTTATATATGCGTTCTTGACGAAACTCGCCCACTTCGTTGTAAGTCCTCTGGTGAGGATCCCAGACTGACAGACTCGAGCATCGTGCGTTCTTGACGAAACTCGCCCACTTCGTTGTAAGTCCTCTGGTGAGGATCCCAGACTGACAGACTCGAGGATCGTGCGTTCTTGACGAAACTCGCCCACTTCGTTGCAAGTCCTCTGGTGAGGATCCCAGACTGACAGACTCGAGGATCGTGCCTTCTTGACGAAACTCGCCCACTTCGTTGTAAGTCCTCTGGTGAGGATCCCAGACTGACAGACTCGAGGATCGTGCGTTCTTGACGAAACTCGCCCACTTCGTTGTAAGTCCTCTGGTGAGGATCCCAGACTGACAGACTCGAGGATCGCTCGAATACGTTTACATGTCCTTATTTCTTCTCCCTGGTGCTTATACTACCCAGTAAGACGGCAGTTCTTTCACAGTGTGGCAGACTTCATCTTATAATGTAACTTTCGTGGCCATATGTCGTCAAGGTAATGCAAGGGAGGAAAGTCCTGTGCGCTATCTGTCTGTGAATCGATTAAACTGTGACTGTACGTCGTATTCCCTAAGGCGGAATGTGCGGAGCAGTCGAGCACTTTCCTAAATGAGCGTGGAGAAACCACACTCAGCCTGGCCGGTCGTTAATACCCTGTGTGCATTCGACCTACGTCTGACCCACCACTCTGTGTCGCAAGCTAACGCGCTGTGCATTACTCTGTACGAGCAGGTAACTACATACCCTTACGATTCTTTGAATTATTGACCCTGATCATCTGCTTTTCATGCAACCAACTTCAATTGGTGTTTTCAGCCGGCCGAAGTGGCCGTGCGGTTAAAGGCGCTGCAGTCTGGAACCGCGAGACCGCTACGGTCGCAGGTTCGAATCCTGCCTCGGGCATGGATGTTTGTGATGTCCTTAGGTTAGTTAGGTTTAACTAGTTCTAGGTTCTAGGGGACTAATGACCTCAGCAGTTGAGTCCCATAGTGCTCAGAGCCATTTGAACCATTTTTGGTGTTTTCACTTGAGGTTGTTGCCGACTACTATACATATTTTGCTGTGGTTACTGTTTCAGTGATTTACCGTCAACAGTTTAGTGGATCAGAGCCGATTTAAGCCTCAAGTGTCCGCTTGAGGCGGCCAGCCAAGAGAGGCGCCAAGTGCAAAATGTGTGTACAGGGTGAAAAATAGTTAGCAGTGGAAACTGATTCATGGGTAAATATACAACAATTTTCGCAGAAGTAAAAACTTTGAGAAGGCTTAGGGCCACAAACGAGGCGATATAATTCCGGTTATACGGTTACGAGTGGCCACTAAATTCAGTACCAAATATTGTCCCAGTCAGTACAAATATATTTAAAATGTAAACTTTTTGATCAATTGGGATGGAATTTCACCCAGTATGCATTTTTGCCAGAAATAGTACTTCAGTGTTGCCCCGTTAAGGAAAGTGCACCACGTGTTGTCATCATATTTGGACGCAATACTGCAGTCGTCTCTGTAGGGAGTTAGGAATTCCTTAAAACACCCCTGGAACGCCTTGTAAACCTTGACGAGAGTTTACGGTTCGTTGCTCCAGTTCTTCAGCCATATCAACAGGAGTACTGTACTTTTATTTATGAGGTGACTTCATACAGCAGAATCCAGATGATTGAGATTGAGTGGTGTAGTGTAGTGCTACTCGAGTACTTCAGCAGCTGACTGCGCCCCGGTGGTTTACTGCTTCAGTACAGTGTACCGGGTGTGTTGATTAGCAAACAGCATTACGGACTCAAGTCCGTGGTTATCGTGTGACAAGTTGAGGTTGCTGATTGATACGGATCTGTTCTCTGTGAGCTACAGTCATCCGTTAAATTATGCGGCGGGGGCGTGCATAATTCTATTATAAAGAAAATGATTTTGTTTGAACCAAGCCGTTAGAATAACTGTTGACGCATTTTGTCCCAAGATAATTACATTTTTTGTTTGTTCTGTACGAGTGAGCTATTTGTAGGGTTACTGTGTAGGATGTTATTGAGATATATACGTAGGTAGTTGCTTGCGGTTTAATCAACTTCTGTGCTTTGTGTGTTCTCTGCCGTGTTATCATAACTGGTGTGTCGAGCTATAATAGTGTTACATATGTTTTGTGTCAGTGGTGTATTTATGTATTAGTTCAATTTGTCTACTGCATTGATTGTAGCATGTTGTACTATATACTTGGTCGTGGCAGTAGTAGTAGGTTTGATATTAATTCTGTTTATTGTATGGAAGATACTTGAATTGCATTTTAATGTCTGAGCCCTCATTAAGGAACTGTAGGTGCTGCAGAATTATATTCTGTTTCACTCTTATTGTTTGATTATCCGGTTATTCACAAGTATTTTAGTTTGATAAATGAACTGTCAAATTGAGCCCCACGTCTACTGAGCGGGCAGCTACAACTTTTCACTGCATATTTCGTTTCAGATACGCTATTTTGTTTTCGATTGGTGGCTGCAATGTTTGAATTTGTTCCTATGAGCTTCCATTATGTGTGTGTGTGTGTGTGTGTATGTGTGTGAGTGTCTGCGTGCGTCTAATAATCTTATTATGTGTCGTTTGATAGTTCGCTTACTTCTTAGAGTGTGGAATGATGTTCTGTTGCAGAGTACTGTTTCATCATTCATAGCTTTTTTACCCGGCGTGGCAGCTTTTTGAATGTGGTAATTTTCTTCTAATGTTTATAAATGTCATAGATGATTACTGTTTATCAAGACCTGTAGGTATGTTTCTGTGCCACAAGGATGATTTTTCAATGAGGCCGTCTACAACTGTGGAGTGTGTACCATTGCTTTTCAGTGTTCGTACATAACCGAAGTACCTTGTTCTGAAATTTCTACATGTCGGTCTCAAATATAGTTCATCATATACTTTTCAGGTTAACTGTTGCATACGTGATTTGTTGAATTTGGCTATTGTGGTGCCTGAGGTTTTTAATCTTTTCCATAGAGTAGGCCTTATTGTCCGTTCTGTATTCCACATGTATTCGTTGTTTTGTCAGAATGTTTCATACCGTGTGGGGTATTTTCTTGTCAAATGCCAGTGTTTCACGTTTTCCTGTTGTTTGCGGTTTCATCAACTTGTGTGCTTTGTGTGTTCTCCGCCCTGTGATCATAACTGGTTTGTTAGGCTGTAATACTATTATGTATGCATGTGTCAGTAGTGTTTTTATGTATTGGTTTAGTTTCTCCAGTGTGTTTACTTTATAACCATTTTCTGTGACAATGCGGCTGATTATGTCTACTACTTGTGTGTAGCTATCTTTACGTGATTTGTTACGTGTTTTGGGATTAAACAAAACAAATATTGTATTCTTGAAAGAAGGCGGACTTTCTTTTATTTCATTATTTTCTGCAAACATTGGAACAGAGCTTAAAGTAACATTATGAAAACTTCTTCATTGCCTAGTCAGAAATTCGTCAGTGGAGTAGGACTGATCGAGAATAACTGATCTCAGTTTGTTTTAAAACTGTATTCATTGACCGCTAGTACCTTTAATTCACAAGGTAGATGGTCAAATAATCTTTGTTGTATACTATGTATAGGAGTCTGGTTAACCTGTGAGGAGGCGACACCATTTTTCTTCCTAACGTTATGCTTATTTTAAATTTGTTTATGGTTTTCCACAACGAACATCACAAAAGAATGAATATTTAGGGAGACTGTTGTTAGCATGTCTACCTGCAGTTCGAGCAGGCGCAAGGTAAGTTTCTGAGCCACGAATACCTTTTGTGGGACTACCCAAGAAAATTATTCCATACGCCATTAACGAAACAACGTAATCAAGTGATCCGTCTCTATGATGCTTTCACAACTAAAACTACAGGTACAAATAGAGAAAATCTTCCCGAACTAAGGCGTTTAAGAAACTGTACATCAAGTGATTTCCGACTGAATTTCTTCGTATGCAGAGCTAGGAATTTTGAATGTTCAGTTTCACATCTTCCCTTTCCTCCCTAATCAGCTATCAGTGATGATATGGCCTGACTTGTGACGACTTGAACCTGCTGTGTTCTTTCCAAGAAACGCAGCATTTAATAATAAAAAAATTTTCTAATATTTCATCCTAAATTAGGTTTTATCGTGGTTTGCCTAAATCATCTCCGGCGAATGCTGTGACCTATATTTCGCTTATATTCACAACTTCACGAATGTTTAAAATAGTCAGTATCAACGCAATTTATTAATCTTATTTGCATAAAAATGTCAATTTCTTTCTTTTTTTCTTTTTCCTTTACATTGTAAATGGTAGTGTTGAAAGGAGTGTGTTCCTAAAAATCTGCTTAAAATCCGTTGACGGACTTAAATTGTTGCAGCTGTCGCTGTGAGTTGTGTTCCTGCTCAGCTGAATGGGGTCTGAGTGACTGACCTCTGTGAAGCCACTACAGTGTCTGTTCGCGGCCGTCACTCGCCTTGTCTGGTTTCCGCTGCTGGCGGACTGACAGCTGACAGCTGCCGCCTGAATCTACGTCAGCTGAGCGACGCGACTCCAGGCATACACAACACTGCAAGCACGTCAGTCAACTACTTCACAAACCTCTGAGGGCAACGGGAAGCGTTCTCCGGCTGACTGACGTGGCATGGATATCTATGAAATTTTGTGTTTGTTACCCTGCCACATGTTGTAGAACAAGCTGAAAGGAGTCCGTTCAATTTCCTTTCATCATGTTTCACGTTTCCCGATGGTTCTTGTTTAGAAAACTTATTCAGACTAACGACTAGATATAAATTCCAGCGAACTTGGTAACTACACTGTAGAGTCGCATTAATGTGACCACCTGTCAAAAGCCTGAATATCCATACTCCTCTGACAACCCGACTCCATGAGCTAGAACAAGATACATTAAATCTGCCCGTATTTGAGGATTTAATATGGCATCCCATCCAGCATCCCATTATGAAATTGTGTGTATGGACTGCACTGTATACAGTGGTCAAATTAAACGTCGCATATTGCCGAAATTTTAATACCGAACGTTGTAACCCGGAAATACATTGCAATATCGATACATTGATTTATTTGTAATGTAATCCCAGCTGAAACGGTCCATGATTCTACCGTTAGGGGGCGGTATGTGCAGTCTGTGGCAACTGTGTTACCTGTAAACATTTCAGTACTTCTATTGTGAGTCATTACGAGAGCTGTGTTGCTTCAGGACAATTCGCGCAACAATAAAGTGCCACCAGAGTCTCCGTATAGTCACTGTAATGGATCAGGGATTGAGAAAGGTGGACGTTGCAGCGAATGCCGCTGAGAGTCAAAGTGATGTCTCAAGAATCTAGAACAAGTTTCTAGTGACAGTACCAATTGAAGGGAGTCACAGAAGTTCAAATGGTTCAAATGGCTCTGAGCACTATGGGACTCAACTGCTGAGGTCATTAGTCCCCTAGAACTTAGAACTAGTGAAACCTAACTAGCCTAAGAACATCACAAACATCCATGCCCGAGGCAGGATTCGAACCTGCGACCGTAGCGGTCTTGCGGTTCCAGACTGCAGCGCCTTTAACCGCACGGCCACTTCGGCCGGCAGTCACAGAAGTGGCCAGAACCGATATCTATGTAAAACAGCCAGCAGAAACCCTCAGCACAATGCTACGCGTCTACGGCGGCAGTTCAAACGTCTGAAGGAGTGCAGGTGCCAATACAAACGATATGAAATAGGCTGCAAGAGAAGGGATCACGCGCCAGAAGATTTCTCAACGTTATTCCTCTAAATTAGGTTCATGGGCACAGACCACTCCTTGTCTGCCCTAGGCAGCAGTGGGACACAACGCTCTTTTGTGATTAGACCTGTCTCAGATTCCACCCTGACAATACTGATAATCGAATGTGGAAGCAGTGAGGACAACTGTACCGTAGCCCACCACCCTTATCAAAGGGGTTTAGTCATATTTTGGGGTGGAATCTTTATGGCTGCTGGATCCCTTAATCGCGCAGATAGGTTAGAATATTTAAAACTGGAAGTTGATAGTTTGGCGCTAGATATTGTGGGAATTGGTGAAGTTCGATGGCAGCAGGTTCAAATTGGTTCAAATGGCTCTGAGCACTATGGGACTTAACATCTGAGGTCATGAGTCCCCTAGACTTAAAACTACTTAAACCTAACTAACCTAAGGACACCACACACATCCATGCCCGAGGCAGGAGTCGAACCTACTACCGTAGCAGCAGCGCAGTTCCAGACTGAAGAGCCAAGAACCGCTCGGTCACAGCGGCCGGCTGATGGCAGGAGGAAAAGGACTTCTGGTCTGGTGAATAGGCTTATAAATAAAAAACAAAATAGGGCTATCGTAGGAGTAGGTTTAATAATGTGTAAGAAAATAGGATTACGCGTAAGCTATTATGAATAGCATAGTGGATGTGTTATTGTAGCCAAGATAGAAAAAAAACTAACACTCTTGACAGCAGTACAAGTTCACATGCCAACTAGCTTCGCAGATGACGAAGAGATTGAAGAAGTGTATGAGGAAATAAACGAAATTATTCAGATAGTTATAGGAGACGAAAATTTTATTGTGGTGTGGGACTGGAATTCGATAATACGAAAAAGGAGGGAAGGAAAAATAGGTATGTGAATATGGACTGGGAGAAAGGAATGAAAGAGCAAGCCGTCTGGTAGAATTTTGCCCAGAGCATAATTTAACCGTCGCAAACACTTGGTTTAAGAACTGTGAAAGAAGGATATATACGTGAAAGAGACTTGGAGACATCAGAAGTGTTCTGTCTGATTATATGGCGGAACCCGATTTCAAATTGTAAGACATTGCCAGTGGAAGATAATGACGCTGACCACAATTCATTGGTTACGAACTGTACATTAAAGCTGAAGAAATTGCAAATGGTAGGAAATGAAGGAAGTGAAACACGGATAAGTTGAAGAGCCAGAGGTTATAGAACGTTCCAGAGGGAGCATTAGGCAAAGTAGGTAAAGAATTGCTAGGACACGGGAATGGAATACACTAGAGATGAAATATTTGAGGCAGCGGAGGATCAAATACGTAAAGAGACCAAGCCAAGTAGAGATCTTTGGATTACACAACGGTTATTGAATTTATTTGACGAAAAGAGAAAATTTAAAAATGCAACAAATGAAGCAGGTGAAAGGGAATGCAAACACATAAAAAATGAGACGGATAGGGAGTGCAAAATGGCTAAGCTGGAATGGCTAGAGGACAAATGTATGGATTTAGAAGCATATTGCACTGGAGTACAGTTAGATAATAGAAAAGAGAAGCAGCTGTGTGAATATCAAGAGCTAATATGGGAAACCAGTCCTAAGTAAAGAAGGGAAACCTTAAAGGAGGAAGGATACAGATGGACTTAACAGGGAGGAGGGAAGCAATATTATTGAAAGGAAAGATGGTTTAGATTAGGATGAGATGGGAGATACGATAATGCGAGAAGAATTTGGGCCGTGCGGGGTAGGCGCGCGGTTTTGGGCGTCTTGTCACGGTCCGCGCGGTTTCCTCCGTCGGAGGTTCGAGTCCTCCCTTGGGCACGGGTGTGCGTGTTGTCCTTAGCGTAAGTTAGTTTGAGTTAGATTAAGGAGTGCGAAAGCTTATAGACCGATGACCTCAGCAGTTTGACCCCATAAGACCTTACCACAAATTTCCAATTCCACAGAAGAACTTGACAGAGTACTGGAAGACCTAAGTAGAAAAAGGCCCCGAGAATAGATGACATTCCATCAGAAGTACTGATAGCTGTAATTCCAAAGAAATCAGGTGCTAACAGCTGGGAAAACTACCGAACTATCAGTTTATAAGTATGATTGCAAAATACTAACACAAATTCTATACAGAAGAATGGAAAAACTGGTAGAAGCCAACCTCAGGGAAGATCTGTTTGAATTTCCGAGATTTGTAGGAACACGCAAAACAATATTGATCCAATCACTTTCTTGAGAGGATATGTTAAGGAAAGTCAAACCTATGTTTATAGCACATGTAGACTTAGAGAAAGATTTTGAGTTTTGACTGGAATACTCTCTTTGAAATTGTAAATGTAGCAGGGTTAAAATACACGGAGCGCAAGGCTGTTTACAACTTGTACAGAAACCAGAAAGCAGTTGTATGAGGCGAGGGGCATGAAAAGGAAGCAGTGGTTGAGAATGGAGTGGGACAGGATTTTCGCCTATCCCCGATGTTATTCAATCAGTAATTGACCAAGCAGTAAAGGAAAAAATTGAAAAATTAGGAGTAGGAATTAGATAGAGTTCAGGGAGAAGAAATAAAAACTTTGAGGTTTGCCAATGATAATGTAATTCTGTGACAGACAGCTAAGGACTTGGAACAGCATTTAAATGGAATGTGCAGTGTGTTGAAAGGAGGATATAAGATGAACATCAACAAAAGCAAAACAAGTGATATGGGAAGTAGTCGAATTAAACCAGGTGATGCTAAGGGAATTAGATTAGGAAACGAGACACTTAAAGTAGTAGGTGAATTTAGCTATTTGGGTAGCAAAATTACTAATGATGGCCGAAGCAGAGGGGATGTAAAATGTAGACTGGCAGTGACAAAAATAGCGTTTCTGAAGAAGAGAAATTTGTTAACATGAAATGTAGATTTCAGTGTTAGGAAGTCTTTTCTCAAAGTATTTGCCTGGAGTGTAGCCATGTATGGAACCGAAACATGGACGAGAAACAGTTGAGACAAGAAGAGAATAGAAGCTTTTGAAATGTGGTGCTATAGAAGAATGCTGAAGATTACATGGTCAGATCACGTAATTAATGAAGAGGTGCTGAACAGAGCTGACGAGAAAAGAATTTTGTGGCACAACATGGCTAGAAGAAGAGATCGGTTGATAGGACAGATTTTGAGACATCAAGGAATCACGAATTTAGTGGTTAAGGGAAGTGAGAGGGGGGGGGGGGAGGGGTGAAACTGTAGAGGAAGGAGATGAATACAGTCAGCAGATTCAGAGGGATGTAAGTTTCAGATGTTATTTGGAGATGAAAAAGCTTGCACAGGATGGAGTAACATGGAGACCTGCATCAAATTAGTCTTCGATTTGAAGACTACAACAACAGCAACAACAACAAACATGTCCCTTTAAAATTTCTTGACGGTACGAATAAAAATACAAATGGTTCAAATGGCTCTGAGCACTATGCGACTTAACTTCTGAGGTCATCAGTCGCCTAGAACTTAGAACTAATTAAACCTAACTAACCTAAGGACATCACACACATCCATGCCCGAGGCAGGATTCGAACCTGCGACCGTAGCGGTCGCTCGGTTCCAGACTGTAGCGCCTAGAACCGCACGGCCACTCCGGCCGGCAATAAAAATACAGTGGCCAGTCTAAAACGATAGAACAGGCTCCTCCAAACTGTGCCCCTGGGGTGCTAGCGCCCGCGATCGCCCGCGGCCAGCGCCCCGTGCGAATTCGTGTATGTTGTGGCAGTGGCCGAGCCGCGCCGCTCAGCTGGCCGTGCAGACCGCCCGAACGCCCGCCGCGCCTCTCGACCTTACACCATTATAAGGCACGACCGCGGGTTTGGATATTTTTCTAGCCGTGGAAAGCGTGTTAAGAGTCAATATGCTTAAAGTGGGACCGCCTGACCAATGTAACAACGGATGGAGCCCCTGCGCTACGAGGGATACGCACTGGATTCCTGGGTTACGTCAGGTCAAAAATGGCTGCAGTCGGCTGTTCCTTATTCGCGGCAGTCCAGTGTCTGATATACTAGGAGGCACTTTGCGCGAAGATTGTCAACATAAAAAATGTTAAGGGCACAGTTCTTCGAACGGTTAACTATCTTCGATCGCATCGCCAGTTTAAAGAATTTCTGGCTGATATCGAAGCGGAATACCCGGACATCCCCTACCACACCGAAGTAAGATGGCTGAGCAGAGGAAAGGTGCTTCATCGGTTTTTCTCCTTGAGGGGTGAAATAAATATCTTTTTGAAATGAAAGGATGTCCAGAAGAATTACTTTGTGACCCCAACTGGGTGGCGAATTTGGCTTTCTTGAGTGACCTTACTGGTCCTTTAAATACTGTGAACATTTGACTCCAAGGCGAAAATCACTCTGTTGCTGATTTAGTGCAGACGATTTAAGCATTAAAAAAAAAAAAACTTATGTTGTGGTGGAAACAGCTGCGCGAGAAGAATTGTGGACACTTTCCTGCACTAGACAGTGTTAAAGAAATGTAGATTTTTCAGATTACGTTGAAATCATTTGCGAATTACAAGAACAGTTTGAAAACAGATTTTTGGAGATAAGTGAGCTTCAACTGGCCTTATGTATATTTGTTCGCCCGTTTTCCCTTCGGGCAGAGTGCTTCAACTAGAGCTGATTGACCTACAGTGCGATATGCGCCTGAAGAACCGCTTTCTTATGTGTAAAACTTTGGACGACTTTTACATACGTCTTCCTCGAGAGATATATCCTCTTTTGCACAAGCACACGGCCAAATTTCTCTCAATGTTTGGTTCTATGTATATTTGTGAGCGCTTTTTCTCTCTTTTAAAGTTTGCTAAAACTAAGAACCGTTCATTAGTTGGCGATAAAAATTTGAGTAATTCTTTGAGATTAGCAGTCTCACGGAATATTGTACCAGACCTAGACAAAATAGTTTCCTCGAAAAAGAAAAACGTGTAAAATGTTAATTGTCTTCTTTAACAATGTAGACTGTAAGAATTAAAGGGCTTTATAGCCTTAATTCTATTTTTAATAAGTTTTCAAAGTTGGTCAGTTAAAATTATTACGTACAAAACAGGATCCGATTTCTAAACTCTGGAAACGGATACAAAAAGCTGTAGCACGAAGTATAACAAAAAATATTTACTTGTAACTACTAACAGTAAGAATGAGACACTATATCCCTTGCATAAAACTGTTTCTAAAATTGAATATTTTGTTTACGTTGTATCAGATCGCGGGACGGTCCAGCGCAGAGCAGTGCTGTTCGGTCTTAACTCGTTCCGCAGCTCTCTCTCGCTCCTTGGCCGACACTAGCGACACACAGTCGCGGACGGGGCGCTGAACTACACTGCCTTGCGCCCGCGGGGCGCGGGCGCGCCCCCCGGGCGCAATTCTTGGATGACCCTGCGACAGAAGATCACTAGGTGTATCATTTAAAATGTATTTGCTCATACGTCGTGTGGAATAAGGACAGAGAATGTTTTACACGTGATGTATAGCTTTATTCAGCGACTGTCATTTTCGCACGTGTATCGGAGCGGGCTGTGCGCTGTCGCAGTCGCACAGCATCGCCGCGTTGCCAGGGAGACGCGGCTGTACCGGATCTGGGTGTCACGCGCGCCGCTCTGTGTAGGCAGTTTTCAGTGCGGGTGGCCGGAAACAGGGCGCGCGCTCGCGCATGCGCAGTGTCGGAGGCGCAGCTTTATGCCGGCCTTTATCGCGGCCGCCCCCGCAGCCCCCGCGCGGCCGTTAGGGGGGGTTACGACCTGCAGCCGCAGCGGCAAGCCCACGGCTATCAGGGGCGGGTGTAGGAGCGGCGCGTGCTGGGTGGTCCCAGAGCCGGCGCCGGTGTTATTGTTGGGACGAGGGCGCGGCACAAAGGAAACCACCCTCCTTTCGAGAGACCCTCCACTAAACTTAGCCCTTATTTCCAACACTTTGACCGGAAAGTTTTCCTTTGCCGGCGCGAAGTCCTAAAGCACCGATTGTGGCTAAACTAGTGATACGCTTCACACATACTGTAGCAGTTACTAATTTTTCTCTTAATTGGAGTTACGCGTGCGCATCGTGTTTTCAACACCCTGTTAAGTAGATGGTACAATTGATGATAAAAAAAAAAAAAATCTGGCCAAAGATGTAAAGAGCACAGTGAACCAAATAGCAACGTATCACGACAACTGATGCTTTCGCGGTCACTTCTTGACGTGTTGCCTGTTGGAGTTTGTTGCGGATTTTTCGGCCAACCATCCTGTTTCGTTTTTATTTTCAGCCATAATGGCTATGTTTGTGAACCGTGACTGTGTGGGATAATTATTTATTTCAAGTTTCTGCTACCAGTCACTTTTTATTTTATGCTTAATCTAACATAATGCATAGCGTTTCGAACATGTTCTGCTCATCTTCAGGCGTTTATACATACATACATACATAGAGAAATGTTACATAAAAATAAACAGTCTTAAACTAGATTAATCCAGAACACTTTGTCCATTTTTTTTTTTTTTTACTGTAGTTGCTGGTGTGGCATTTGGGGGGGGGGGGGGAGGAGGAGGGCAGTGTATGGCTAGAAATCGAAATCAGTGATGTCTTCTGCTGGTTTTCTCCTTTTGTGGTTGACTATGTATATCACAGCCTGAATAGGATGCAGATAGATTTGCATCAGTTGTGTGTTACGAAAATAGTGTGAAAGGCTTTTATATGACAGTTGATTACTTACAATTTCATCATCTTGCTGGTTCACTTGCATCACTGGTGTATGGCGGAGCTGTTGATTGACATTACACTATTGCACACTATATTTTGTCACTGATTGCCAACGTAATTCACTGCACAAATTGTTTCGATGTTATACACACAACACAAGATGACGGACTGTGGCAAGTGAGTCTGTATCGATTATCGAGGTTTTGTATCGATATTCTTGGTACTGACAGATTTGTAGTCTATTATTTACATTGACATATCTTGAATCGATTCAGTTAGAACTGGCTTAAGACTGTTGAAGAATTTTGAGTTTTTGAATTCGGTTATTTCATTAAGAATGTTATCTCCATGCTTTGTGTTATGTATGAAAATTTCCATTTCTTTCATGATATCCATTCGTATATTTTTCTTATTTTATGTAAAATTTCGAGGTTATCTTCGATTTTCAAAGGGTGGCCTGTGTCTTTAATGTGAGTTGCTACTGCTGATTTGTTACATTTATCAAGCCTGTACCAATCTAAATGTCCTTTGAATCGGGTTCTGAAATTTCTGCCTGTTTGGCCGATATAATATTTATTACATTGGCTGCAGGTAATTTTGTAAATGCCAGATCCGTCAAGACTTGTATCTGGTGGTTTTATATTGTGAATAACCTGTCTACTTAGGTTGCTGTTGGTGCTGAAGCTGATTTTTACTTCTGTGTTTTTGAACAGTCTTGCTAATTTGGGAGATACCATTCCAAGACATTCCATTTTTACATATTTGACTGCTTAGGCACTGTCAGTTGTGAGTGTAGTTTAATGTTGTTTGTTCAGTTTATTTTTTATCTGTTGTGAAATGGTATTAATTAGAGAAGGATCATATCCATTGTTTATTGCAGTATAATTATGGTTTCTATTTCTTGTTGGTGTTCTGTATGTTGCAGTGGAAATTTGTGTGCTCTGTACAGCATTGCTCTATAAGTAGGTTTTTTGTGGGAGGAGGGATGTGTTGAGGAGTTTGGTATCACTAATGGCTGGCTTTGTCGAAGATTCGTCATCTATTACCTGTGGCTTGTGGGCGGGTGTTATAAATGCTAGACTCCAGTACCTTTTACTTTTTATGATGTACAAATGGTTTTTTGTCGTTCACCCATCTATCTTTTGTTTTAGGTTACTAGTTCAGTCAGTTGTATCTTCTTCACTGTGTTCTCTTCCTTAAATATTTGAGTAGTTCCGTGTAGAGTTCTAGTCTCACATCCAGCAATTACATTTACCTGTAGTTTAGTCTCATATCCAGCAATTACATTTACATGTAGTTCTTCCTTATATCTTCATTCAGATACCTTTTTCCTGGTGTTGTACTCCAGTGCTCTTCTCAAAAGTACCTCTGCTGCCTATAAACATTTTCCTTTCCCTTGATTCCCGCATAGTCGAGTATCACTACATATCGTTTTTCAAAACATTTCCTCGCAGTCACTATTCTTACTACATTATTTACATTTATGGGCCTTATTCTATTGATATTCTCCCATAAATATAATTTTCAATCTACATTTATTCTCAGATATGCATATCGTATCTTAGGAGGTTGAACTAACCCTTTGTTATTTTCATTACTACTGCATTAGTGTTGTCAAGGCTATTCTATTAAGCATAAGACATCTCCCAGGCAATGGTGGCACGTAACAAAAACTCTACCAGTAAATAAAATATATACCGCATTTTGTCGCCTCCTCGTGGTTAGGACAAGGCAATGCACTTGGACAATCCTTTCAAATAGCCAAACGACTCAAAAAGCTATTGCAGAGCAAATGTTGGATCCAGAATTTCTTATATTTTGCTCTTCTGTTCAGACTGAACCACCTAGACGATCTCCATCCGAAACATTTTCCTTGATTGCCTCATTCATTAAGATCACTACTGTGTGATCTGGGGAAACGAGAACGTTTATTTCTGGGTAGAATCTTGCTGTTTTCAGCGTACTACGAAGAATGTGCTCCAAATTGCAGCACCAAAGTCAACCTGACACACAGAACGAATCCTTCAATACGCGCTATGGTACCATTGCGCTCATTCTTCCTAGGATTTATTATCATCGTTCGAGTGGTCGTTTAGAGTTTGGAATAGAGAGACCACGTGACACGTACGTCATGTATTTCTTGAAACCAATCCACTCGGATATAATGTTGTTATATATCACGTACTCGCGAAAGATACCAACGCGCTACATCCTCTGCTGCGACCGTTGCCAACAGACTGTAGATTCTACGTGTAGCTTTTTGTGACCGTTGGTGCTGGATCCAGAGGCAAGTAACTGTTTTCAGACGGTCGTGACTAAGTGTTGGCGTGGGATGCGCTATTTTGCGAAGGCTGCAAGACGGGAATATGCTTCCTGGTGCTGCAACGGTGTCACAGACGCACTGCTATTAGGTGTGAGTAAACTGTCAAGAACTGTTTCTGCTTCCGCTAAACCACTTTTCTGCTTTATGCCAAAGAATAAAATAGCTTAAAATTTTGTGGAACATTGTTCCAGGTAATCAACGATCTACTAGTATTATAACTTCTTTAGGGAACAGAGTCGTTGTCGCATATAAGGTGTTAATTTTTATTTTTTAGATGACCGGTTTCGATCTCCTAAGGAGATCATAATCAGAGTAAGTTTCGTTAATGACAACAGAAATCGCTGATGTGGATGCTGCCTGTCCGTGCTGGCGAGGAGAACACGCCGCACGGACGGGCCTGCTGCACCGCCATCGATTCGTACTTTCACATCAAACAATGTTGTTCTGATGATGACGTCTTTAGAAGATCTAAACTGGTCATCACGAGAAATAAAAGTTAACACCTTATATGAGACCACGACTGTGTTTCCTAAATAAGTAATAAAATTTTTTTATTCTATCACGATCCACTTTACATTTCCCTACCTCCCAGACACTGCTATGTATGGTGTTGGTGGCATACCAAGCTTGAAACTAGCACACTTATTTTGATGAACAACAAATTTCAAAAAGTTGCACCGTGTCACAGTTACGATGAAGCAACGATTTATCTAACGATTTTCCGATAGAAACTCATACAGCTGACAAAGTCAGGTAATCATCATCACATTAGGGCAGTGAAAATTGCATGCGCTTTGTCTTACAGTAATATTTCTGACGTCAAACCAGTCAGCCCTTCTACAACAAACTTTGCGATTGCACAATGTATAAGCTGTTAATAATAATAATAATAATAATAATAATAATAATTTTTGTAAGATCAGTATTATTAGCACTGTGTTCACATTTGTCATAAGAGAACGTACATATTGATTGCATGACGGTAATACAGAAGGAAACTAATCTCAAGAAGCACTTTACTGGTCCACGAAACAGTGAGTAAGAACAGCGAGACGATAACAAATGGTATGGAAGGAAATGCGTAAGAGTGCACAATCTGTTGACAGATACTGTAACTACTTCAGTACTCTTAGATTTTTACAATCAGAAACCTTTCTCTGTTCATCACCCGAAACAAAAACAATTGATGAGAGATTTACTTCACCATCTTAAGACGTGATTTGGTGAAGATTAGTGAAGTGTCATAGTGGTCAGACAGAATGGACTTTACTTTATACTACCATCCGTATTTCGGTTACTCGTAGTTGTATTACACCAATTAATGTACACCGAAACTGGTATAGGCATCCGTATTGAAATACAGAGGTATGTAAATATGTAGAATACGGCGCTGCGGTCGGCAACGCCTATATAAGAAAACAAATGTCTGGTGCAGTTGTTAGATCGGTTACTGCTGCTACAATGGCAGGTTATCAAGATTTAAATGAGTTCGAAAGTGGTGTTATAGTTGGCGCACGAGCGATGGGACACAGCATCTTAGAGGTAGAAAAAAAAAGCGATGAAATGGGGATTTTACCGCACGACCATTTCACAAGTGTATCGTGAATATAAAAAATCCGGTAAAACATCAAATCTCCGACATAGCTGCGGCCAGAAAAAGATCCTGTAAGAACGGTAGTAACGGCGACTGAAGAGAATCGGTCAACGTGAAAGAAGTGCAGCTCTTTCGCAAATTGCCGCAGATTTCAATGCTGGGCCAACAACAAGTATCACCGTGCGAACCATTCAACGAAACATCATCGATAAGTACTTTCGGAGCCCAAGCTCATTCGTGTACTCTTGATGACTGCACGACACAGAGTTCTACGCCTCGCCTGTGCCCGTCAACACCAACATTGGTCCGTTGGTGACTGGAGACATGTTGCCCTGTCGGTCGAGTCTCGTTTCAAGTTGTATAGAGCGGATGGACGTGTGCGGGTATGAAGACAATCTCGCGAATCCACGGACCCTGCATGTCAGCAGAGGAGTGTTCAAGCTGGTGTTCAAGGGTCTGTAATAGTGTGGGCGTGGGCAGTTGGAGTGATATGGGACCCCTGATATGTCTAGATACGACACTGACAGGTGACACGTACATAAGCATCTTATATGATCACCTGCGTCCTTCCGTATCCACTGTACATTCCGACGGACTTGGGCAATTCCATCGGGACACTGCGACACCCCACACGTCCAGAATTACTACAGAGTGGCTCCAGGAACTCTCTTCTGAGTTTAGCCTTTTAGAGGTTTCCATTTCACTCAGCACTAATAGTTGGAACAGTGCATATGGACTACATGAAAAGATTACAGTTACAGATCAGTGGCACAAGCGGTTCTGAGATACCAAGTATCGACCCATGCTGAAACAATCGATTACCAGGTGGTGTAGCCTCCACTGGCGGCAATGCAGGTGCAGACCCTGGCGTCCAGTCGAGCGTATAGATTGTGAATACTGTTCTGGCACACGTGATGCCGCGCCTGCTCGATCTGTTCACGTCATTCTGTGACAGCCATTGTGTAACTAGGCTGTTCAGGTTCTTATATTGGTAACGCTACGTAGCGCTCTGTATGAAAATCACTGGCTGTGCTGTGTGCAGTCAGTGGCTAGTTTGCATTGTTGTCTGCCATTGTAGTGTTGGGCAGCTGGATGTTAACAGCGCATAGCGTTCGGCAGTTGGAGGTGAGCCGCCAGCAGAGGTGGATGTGGGGAGAGAAATGGCGGAGTTTTGAAATTTGTAAGACTGGATGTCATGAACTGCTATGTATATTATGATTTTTCAACACTATTAAGGTAAATATATTGTTTGTTCTCTATTAAAATCTTTCATTTGCTAACTATGCCTATCAGTAGTTAGTGCCTTCCGTAGTTTGAATCTGTTATTTAGCTGGCAGTAGTGGCGCTCGCTGTATTGTAGTAGTTCGAGTAACGAAGATTTTTGTGAGGTAAGTGATTTGTGAAAGGTATAGGTTAATGTTAGTCAGGGCCATTCTTTTGTAGGGATTATTGAAAGTCAGATTGCGTTGCGCTAAAAATATTGTGTGCCAGTTTAAGCACAGTCATGTATAACTTTTCTAAGGGGACGTTTCAATTGGTTGACGAGTAACACGAGTCCCTTCTCGTCCCATCATATCCCACCCATGCCCGATTCAAGACAAGTTCGGAGATCACGCTGGCCTGGGAAGATCCTTTACGCCACTTGAGTTCTCAAAGCATCCACCCACTAATCTGGCGAAAGCCAATAGAAATGCTTCTACGTGTCTGTATTCTGAGGGAAATATAGATCTGCAAACATATACGTGTTTGAGATGGGGAGGTCAGCAGACAGGTATTTTGCTGTTGCTCACTGGCTCAGCCTTTTTGGGACATTTTGGAAAGCACATGTCAGAAGGCTTATACCTTAACAGACTTATGTAGGTGATGGGTCATTTGGTTACTTTTAGAGAGTTCGAAAGTGAGGAGGCATCCTGTGACAAAGGTAGAGCATGCCACAGCACTCCACCATGAGCCAAAAATGCGTTTAATATTCTAGTCGTGTGATGCAGCACATCGCAGATATTAAACTGGTAAGAACAGATTTTTCTGCCTGCTGAGGGAATACTCAGAGGAAACTCAGCCCAAGCCGTAGTGTTGTACAGGATTTTCACAACAAGTAACGATACTTTAGCGATGTGAAAACATGACTTTGGTCAGATTTCTTCTGCCTTCGAAAATAACTCGTGTAAAAGGGAGGAATCTACATTTTGCGTGAGAAATCTGAGATGTACTAACAAAACAAGATCCCCGTTTCGGAGCCGGTCGGAGTGGCCGAGCGGTTCTAAACGCTTCAGTCTGGAACCGCGCGACCGCTACGGTCGCAGGTTCGAATCCTGCCTCGGGCATGGATGTGTGTGATGTCCTTAGGTTAGTTAGGTTTAAGTAGTTCTAAGTTCTAGGGGACTGATGACCTCAAAAGTTAGGTCCCATAGTAATCAGAGCCATTTGAGCCAGCCCGTTTCGGACTAGGTAAAGCGGATTTTTTAAACTTGGGGGGGGGGGTCTGTGTCAAGAGTGGGATTACAGTTGGCACAATACATCCAAGTGGATCCTGCTGGTCTCGCATCGTGCCACGGCCAGCGCAGGAACGGTCACGAGGGGTCAGCGACCGAAGCCACGGCTTCAGCCCGTCGCGAGCGGCGGTTACAAAGAAAAGTTCCGGCTGGCCGGCTCTTCAGACACACAATGAACTCAGTGGATGGCGCTGGATCAGACTGGAGGTGACTGTTCAGGTTTTCCGTCTTGAGATGCTACCTTCAAGTGGAGGAGGGTGGCCGGGGGGAAGGGCGAAGAGCAGAAGTGCAGTGTTTTTCAGAAGGACTGATTACACCTTAGGTGTTATAAATCAACCCTCAGGGGATCATAAGCCACTTAGAAGATCAATAGGTTAAGGAGTGGGGGGAGGAGGTGGTTAAATTGATCAATTTAATAAATTAGCATATCAATTTGACATCAAAAGTGCGGCGTTGCCCTGCTACTTATGTAGAATACAACAGTAGCAAGACAGAAGCAATACCTTCACTGTGTAACAACAATAGTAATGTTATCAACGGCTGTACTCCAAAGCGGAGTCACTACTCGTACATATGGTTTCCCGAAACACTTTCACCAAAGAAGGTGCAGTAAATACTTGCAGCGCGGAGTGACCGCGCGGTTTGAGGCACTATGTACAGAATGCGCGACCCCTCCCTCCGGAGGTTCGAGTCCTCCCTCGGGTATAGGTGTGTGTGCTGTTCTTCGCATAAGGTAGTTTAAGTAGTGCATAAGTCTGGGGATCGATGACCTTAGCAGTTTGGTACCTTAGGAATTCACAGAAATTTGAACACATTTTAGTAAATACTTCAGAGTTTGAATCAACAACATATGCCGATTTATGGAATACCGAGTCACTTTCGGTGTAGCGAATCAACTAAGTCACTTAACAAGTGCGAGGTCATCCATGTGAGTGCTAAAAGGAATCCGTTAAACTTCAGTTACACGATAAATCAGTCAAATATAAAGGCCGTAAATTCAAGTAAATACCTAGGTATCACAATTACAAACAACTTAAATTGGAAGCAACACATAGAAAATGTTGTGGGGAAGGCGAACCAAAGACTGCGTTTTATTGGCAGGACACTTAGAAAATGTAACAGACCTACTAAGGAGACTGCCTGCACTACGCTTGTCCGTCCTCTTTTAGAATACTGTTGCGCGGTGTGGAATCCGTACCAGATAGGACTGACGGAGAACACCGAAAAAGTTCAAAGAAGGGCAGCTCGTTTTGTATTATCGCGAAATATGGGAGAGAGTGTCACTGGAATGATACAGGATTTGGGCTGGACATCATTAAAAGAAAGGCGTTTGTCGTTGCGACGGAATCTTCTCACCAAATTCCAATCACCAACTTTCTCCTCCGAATGCGGAAATATTTTTTTGACAACTATCTACATAGGGAGAAACGATCACTACGGTAAAATAAGGGAAATCAGAGCTCGTTCGGAAAGATATAGGTGTCCGTTCTTTCCGCGTGCTATACGAGGTTGAAATTAATAGAGAATTGTGAACGTGGTTCGATGAACCCTCTGCCAGGCACTTAAATGTGATTTACCGAGTATCCATGTAGATGTAGATGTAGAAAGAAATAGAAATAATCGACTGATTACAGACCTATATATTGGCGTCGATTTGAAAAAGGATTTTATAATATATACCTGGAAAAGCTGTCTATCGACACATATGTCCAATTACACTGCGTACCTATGGATATTGTTTCAGCTTTGTGACTGAATTAGTGATTTCTTGTCATAATACATAGTAATTAATAGGAAGTCATTTAGTTAAACCATAGATATATTTAGAGTTTTTCTTAGTGGAGTTGTAGGCCCTCTGCTTATCTATATAACCTTTTATTGACACAATCTGATCTGCCCCCTTTAATTGTTTGGAGATGATGGTATTGTTTGTAATCTAGTAAAGTGATCAAGAAGATGAAAACAAATTACAAAATGATTTAGACAAGATACCTGTATGGTGTGAAAAGTGGAAGTAGACCTTAAACAACAATAAGAGTGACGTCGTCCATTAGAGTACTAAAAAAAAAAAAAAATGCGTTAAATTTCGGTTACTCGATAAATCGCACGAATCTGAAGGTCGTCGACTGAAGGAAATACATAGGAATTACAATTAAGAACAACTCATGTTGGAACTGTTGCTTAGAATTGTTGTTGGGTTGAAGACTTCATTTAACTGGCAGAACAATTAGAAGGTGCAGGAAATCTACTGTATTAACAGAGAGTATACACTACGTTGTCTGTCCTCTGAGTATCGGTGTACGGTACGTAACCCTTAGCAGATAGGACTGACGAAGGACATGGTAAAATTTTAAAGAAGGGCAGGTCGTTTTGTATTATCGTGAAATAGGGGAGGGACTGTTGCAGATTGGTGAGCTGAGGAGGCAGTTATTAGAATAAAGGCTTTTGCGTTGCGGCGAGATCTTTTCACGAAATTTCAGTCTCGAACTTTCTCCTCCGGAAGTCGAAATATTTTTTTGGTTGAGACTTACATGGGGGTGCGGATGGAGAATGACCAATGTCATAAAATATGAGAAATCAGAGTTCGGAGGAGGAGGAGGAGATTAGTGTTTAACGTCCTGTCGACAACGAGGTCATTAGAGACGGAGCACAAGCTCGGGTTAGGGAAGGATGGGGAAGGAAATCGGCCGTGCCCTTTCGAAGGAACCATCCCGGCATTTGCCTGAAGTGATCTAGGGAAATCACGGAAAACCTAAATCAGGATGGCCGGACGCGGGATTGAACCGTCGTCCTCCCGAATGCGAGTCCAGTGAGTTCGCAAGGAGATATTTAGGCGTTCATTCACTGGAGTAAAAGAGAAGTGATTTCTGGCGTTCCCATAGGTAGTGTCATAGGCCCCTTGCTGTCCCTTATGTATATAAACGGTTTGGGAGACAATCTGATCAGCCGTCTTAGGTTGTTTGCAGATGACGCCGTCGTTTATCGACTAATAAAGTCATCAGAAGATCAAAACAAACTGCAAAACAATTTTGAAAAGATATGTGAATGGTGCGAAAATTGGCAGTTGACCGTAAATAAGGTAAAGTGTGAAGTCATCCACAAGAGTGCTAAAAGGAATCCGTTAAACTTCGAATACACGATATATCAGTCAGATATATATAGACCGTTAATTCAACTACATACCTAGGAATTATAATTACGGAGAACTTAAATTGGAAGGAACACGTAGAAAATTTTGTTGCGAAGGCAAACCAAAGACTGCGTTTTACTGGCGGGACACAGAAATCTACTAAGGAGACTGCCTACGCTGCGCTTGTCCGTCCTCTTTTAGAATACTGCTGCGCAGTGTGGGATCCTTACCAGACAGGACTGACGGAGTACATCGAAAAAGTCCAAAGAAAGGCAGCTCGTTTTGTGTTATCGCGAAATATGGAAGAGAGTGTCACAGAAATGATACAGGATTTGGGCTGGAAATCATTAAAAGAAAGGCGTTTTTCGTTGCGACGGAATCTTCTCACCAAATTCCAATCACCAACTTTATGCTCCGAATGCGAAAATATTTTGTTGACACCGACCTACATAGGGAGGAACGATCACTACGATAAAAAAAGAGAAATCAGAGCTCGTACGGAAAGATATAGGTGTTCATTCTTTCCGCGCGCTATACGAGATTGGAGTTATGGAGAATTGTGAAGGTGGTTCAATGAACCCTCTGCCAGGCACTTAAATGTGATATGCAGAGTATCCATGTAGATGTAGATTTTTCGCGCGTGCTATTCGAGAATGAAAACGTAGAAAGACAATCTGAAACGGGTTCTATGAATGCTCTTCACATCTTGTGTTAACTGAAGAGCGATAATGTAGATCCGACGCGAAGCAACTGCAATAGGAGGGATTCCTAGCTGTACGACAACGATGTGTCCACCTCTGTGAGGAAACGAACCTACGACTGTTTCGGACGCGTCGCAGACGAAGAAGAGAAAGCGTGACTGATAAGGCAGACCGCGGCGTGTGTTGATTGCAGCCGCCTAGGACTCGGCGCCGAGTACGGCGCGCAGTGAGGTAACATCTCGGCCGCGCCGGCCTGCTCTGTATTCCGGACGGGCGGCGGGCGCCGGCAGCTGCTGGAAGTCGGCCACAGGGGAGACAATGCGGACGCGGATGGCCGCTTGTCTCGCCGCGCCGCTCTCTGCTGTTGTTGTCTTTCAATGTTGCGGGCCGCGTCGCGCCGGACTACGCCAGCGCCCGCCCAATTGCTATTCCAGCCGCGCTTCGCCCTGGCCGGATACGCGGCTCGCTGTAGCGGACTGACCGCCCACTGGGATGCCAGACGCCAAAAGACCCGACCGCTCCCCGCTAACGGCACTTTGCGGAGAACACGCGTCTCCAGATTATACGGTGGTTCTAAAAATGCGAAACTATAGTCGGTGTCACGAGCGATGGGGTCGAGTGGTAAGGTTATCATCTGGAGTGCCCAAGGGAAGTGTGGTAGCTCCGCTGTTGTTTTCTGTCTACATAAATGATCTTTTGGATAGGGTGGATATCAATGTGCGGCTGTTTGCTGAAGATGCTGTGGGGTACTGGGAGGTGTCGTCGTTGAGTGACTGTAGGAGGATACAAGATGGCTTGGACAGGATTTGCGATTTATGTAAAGAATGGCAGCTAACTCTAAATATAGATAAATGTAATGCAGGAAAAAGAATCCTGTAATATATTGGAACAAATAAGCCCTCGGTCACAAATATTAAGTCAAAATTGACCTGGTTTCGACGCTACTATGAGCGTCGTCTTCAGAATTAGACTAACTGTTCTAAAACATATTAGGTAAATAGTACATTAATAAAATTAAAGTTTGTACTGACTCGAAAAGATGCAGTACTTACTAGCCACATATTAAAAAAGATCTAAGCCGGGAAGGCGACGTCATGAACAGTTGTGAGATGGCGAGCCGCTAAGGGCTGCTCGTACTGTGAACAAGGGTTGCAACAAGACTGAGGTGCCCACTTTAGAAAGTGTGGGCAAGTAAACATGGTGCTGCTACGAGCGCCATCTGGTAGCCGCAGAAACAACTAGGCTACTGTACATTCAAAATTAGGCACATGAAATTGTGATGCAGCTGATTCAGGCACAACGTAAGCACTAATAATAATAGGATGAAGTTACATATTTATATGCTTTAAAAAGAGATACATTTTGTAACGTAGAAAAACGTTAGATATGACATACAAGAAAACAGCAAAGATGTGACAAGAAAACAACATTTCGGTAAACTGCATGAGGAAATCTGAATCAAAGATCAAGCAATGGCTTTATACAGTCAAAAAATTTTTATTTCGCAGCTGCAGCTGTTCGTTGAGAATGCGGCCATCATGACGAGTGAGATGTTTGGAAATCTCCAATTCCTCTAAGACATCTAACCTACGCCCCTTCTTTTCGGTATGCAGAATATTGTTATCGCCTATGGCTTTAGGCACGTGTCCAGTCATTAAGAGATGATCGCCAAACGGTGAATTTAGGGGACTGGTGCCGTTCTTTCTCAAAAGATGTTCTTTATATCTGATGGTGAAAGCACGTCCAGTTTGCCCTATATAATAGGAGGAGCAGGTATCGCAGATGATCTTATAAACGCCAGAACTTTCTGTAGGGGAGCGAATGGATTTTAAATTATGAATGAAGTTTCTCTTTAGATTATTATTAGTAGAGAAGGCAACATTGCAGTTGCATTTGTTGAGAAGCATGCGCTGAATCTGATAGGAAATGGGTCCTACGAAAGGAATAGAAAAACGTCTTTTTGGGTTAATTTCAGTGCATGAGGTGTTGAGCGTGGTAGTTCTTGCAGTTCTCTTTTTTAGGATATCGTCCACTATGTTAGGCGCATATTCATTATTAACTGCTATGGTTTTAAGTAAATTAATCTCCTCATTAAACTTTTCTGTTCAAAATGGTATGGAGGTGGCTCGGTGGACGGCACAGTGAAAAAAGGCCATTTTTTTGAGACTGTGGATGAAAAGAGGAAGCAGGCACGATTTGGGCAGTATACGTTTCTTTTCGAAAAATATTTTCTACACGAAACTTTGAAAGAATCCTGTAATGTTTTAATACACCATTAGTAGTGTAGCGCTTGACGCAGTCACGTCGATTAAATATTTGGGCGTAACATTGCAGAGCGATATGAAGTGGGACAAGCGTGTAATGGCAGTTGTGGGGAAGGCGGAAAGTCGTCTTCGGCTCATTGGTAGAATTTTGGGAAGATGTGGTTCATCTGTAAAGGAGAGCGCCTATAAAACACTAATACGACCTATTCTCGAGTACTGTTCGAGCGTTTGGGATGTCTATCAGGTCGGATTGAGCGAGGACATAGAAGCAATTCGGACGCGGGCTGCTAGATTTGTTACTCGTAGGTTTGATCATCACGCGAGTGTTACGGAAATGCTTCAGGAACTCGGGTGGGAGTCTCTAGAGGAAAGGAGGCGTTCTTTTCGTGAATCGGTACTGAGGAAATTCAGAGCACCAGCATTTGAGGCTGACTGCAGTACAATTTTACTGCCGTCAACTTATATTTCGTGGAAAGACCACAAAGATAAGATAAGAGAGATTAGGGCTTGTACAGAGGCATATAGGCAGTAATTTTTCTCACCGTATGGTGGATTGCGGAGTATGTATGTTGATGTAGATGTAGAGTTTAGGCTTATTCTGCGCACCTACATCACGTACGCTCCGAGAGCCAATGAGCGTTGAATATGTTGTATGCGGTCTGCAGTGAATGAGGTAGCTAATTCGAGCATTAAACGTGATCGTATTAGTGAATTCCGATTCCATTTGTTGCCGGTTGTCATAGCTGGTTATGGTGGTAAGTGATAAATTCTGAGTAAGCATCCGAGAGACATAACTTGCAGAATCGACGCTTTGTTCAAGCGGAAAGCACGCGCACGCGCATATCGCAACTGTCGCTCGGAATCGTCAACGATGCAGTCCCCGTTCGTGCCTTGAATTGTGCGAACCGCCATAGTCCGTGGGTCGGACTACAGAGGTGAACCGGCGCGTCATGAATTTAACGTGCACAGGGCGTCTCAAGCCTTAAGGGACCAACGAATACATAGACGGAAGAGAGTCCCAAACTGAGTGCTTTAGTATAAGAACTAAAGGTCTGATAAGAATATTAAAACTGTTATTGACGTAAGGGACGTACACTTCATAACAACAACTTAAGCTTATTGAAACTATTTTAAGACTTAAGCAAAGCCTTTGACACTATCGACTTCGATAGTTTACTTAACAAACTTGTCAGCCTGAACTTCTCGTGAAGTGCATACTAGCTCATACCTGGCACCTCTCCAACAATGCGTCGTGTCCGCCACCATAAAGTTTCAGTGGAGGCAGGCAGTATCAAGCGTTCCACCAAGGTTCGAAATCAGATCCTACACTCCTGGAAATTGAAATAAGAACACCGTGAATTCATTGTCCCAGGAAGGGGAAACTTTATTGACACATTCCTGGGGTCAGATACATCACATGATCACACTGACAGAACCACAGGCACATAGACACAGGCAACAGAGCATGCACAATGTCGGCACTAGTACAGTGTATATCCACCTTTCGCTACAATGCAGGCTGCTATTCTCCCATGGAGACGATCGTAGAGATGCTGGATGTAGTCCTGTGGAACGGCTTGCCATGCCATTTTCACCTGGCGCCTCAGTTGGACCAGCGTTCGTGCTGGACGTGCAGACCGCGTGAGACGACGCTTCATCCAGTCCCAAACATGCTCAATGGGGGACAGATCCGGAGATCTTGCTGGCCAGGGTAGTTGACTTACACCTTCTAGAGCACGTTTGGTGGCACGGGATACATGCGGACGTGCATTGTCCTGTTGGAACAGCAAGTTCCCTTGCCGGTCTAGGAATGGTAGAACGATGGGTTCGATGACGGTTTGGATGTACCGTGCACTATTCAGTGTCCCCTCGACGATCACCAGTGGTGTACGGCCAGTGTAGGAGATCGCTCCCCACACCACGATGCCGGGTGTTGGCCCTGTGTGCCTCGGTCGTATGCAGTCCTGATTGTGGCGCTCACCTTCACGGCGCCAAACACGCATGCGACCATCATTGGCACCAAGGCAGAAGCGACTCTCATCGCTGAAGACGACACGTCTCCATTCGTCCCTCCATTCACGCCTGTCGCGACACCACTGGAGGCGGGCTGCATGATGTTGGGGCGTGGGCGGAAGACGGCCTAACGGTGTGCGGGACCGTAGCCCAGCTTCATGGAGACGGTTGCGAATGGTCCTCGCCGATACCCCAGGAGCAACAGTGTCCCTAATTTGCTGGGAAGTGGCGGTGCGGTCCCCTACGGCACTGCGTAGGATCCTACGGTCTTGGCGTGCATCCGTGCGTCGCTGCGGTCCGGTCCCAGGTCGACGGGCACGTGCACCTTCCGCCGACCACTGGCGACAACATCGATGTACTGTGGAGACCTCACGCCCCACGTGTTGAGCAATTCGGCGGTACGTCCACCCGGCCTCCCGCATGCCCACTATACGCCCTCGCTCAAAGTCCGTCAACTGCACATACGGTTCACGTCCACGCTGTCGCGGCATGCTACCAGTGTTAAAGACTGCGATGGAGCTCCGTATGCCACGGCAAACTGACTGACACTGACGGCGGCGGTGCACAAATGCTGCGCAGCTAGCGCCATTCGACGGCCAACACCGCGGTTCCTGGTGTGTCCGCTGTGCCGTGCGTGTGATCATTGCTTGTACAGCCCTCTCGCAGTGTCCGGAGCAAGTATGGTGGGTCTGACACACCGGTGTCAATGTGTTCTTTTTTCCATTTCCAGGAGTGTATATTCTTCTAATTGTATGCAAATGATGTGTCATCAATTTGGTCGGCATGTACTCTGATGACCTCCAGTTGCATCTGAGCGCAAAACCAATAAACCTGAACACAGCTATGGATAATCTCAGTACCGTCTTGTGTGCACTGTCAAAATGGGCCCAGGATGTAGGATTATAGTTCAGTCCATCCGAAACCCGAGCCGTATTGGTTGGTCATTCTGGGCTCATTAGCCCGAATTATCGCTAATGCCAACCATCTTTAGGCCTAAATGGCACTAATATCAACTTATCTTCTTCGGCAAAGAGTTCTGCGTGGTAAGGGCAGTAATACGAAGAAATGCACACTATTTTTGTAAAAATACAGTTTTCATTCTGTACGTGTGAAAGTTTTGCAGTGTGTAGATACATCCTTCCCGCTTGTTTTAAAACTTAGTTCAACCTGTTCCCGTGAGTGGCGCCGTCACAGCATCTCTTCAAGATGGCTGCTACACTTGACGTTCGTCAGAAGCAACGTGCTGTCATAGAATTCCTGTGCTGTGAAAACGAGACAGTGGGAAACATCCACAACAGGTTGAAAAAGGTGTACGGAGATGCTTCTGTCGATCGCAGTACAGTTAGTCGGTGGGCAAGCAGGTTACGTGATGAAAGCGGGCACGGCAATATTGAGGATTGTCATCACAGCGCATGCATCATACTCTCCAACCAATGTGCACAGAGTTAACGAATTGGTGACTGCTGACAGACACATCACAGTGAACGAACTGTCACGCTACATTGGGATAGGGGAAGGAAGTGTTTGCAGAATACTGGAAGTGTTGGCCACATGTCAGTCAAAAAACCATGGAAGCGATCGCAAAACTCGGATGGACAACACTGAAACACCCGCCTTACAGTCCTGATTCGGCTCCATGTGACTATCATCTCTTTGGGAAACTGAAAGACTCTCTTCGTGGAACAAGGTTAGAAGACGATGACTCCCTTCTGCACGCTGCCAAACAGTGGCTCCAACAGGTTGGTCCAGAATTTTACCGTGCGGGTGTACTGGCGCTGGTTCCAAGATGGCGTAAGGCAGTTGAGAGGGATGGAAATTATGTGGAGAAGTGAAAATATTGTTCCTAAAGGATGTATCTACACACTGTAAAACTTTCAAACATGTAGAATAAAAGATGGATTTAAAAAAAAAAAAATTGTGTGCATTTCTTTTGGAATGACCCTCGTAATAGATGAATATGTAAATTTGACTGAGCACGTAACTGTAATCTCTCCACGCACTACAAAAGTACTGGCTGTTCGAAAATTCCCTTTACAAAGTTCTAGGGGAGTGAGTAGATCCGCGCTATAACCATACGAAAACAGGTTGTAACACAACCACTTCTACAAGTAATTCATTAGGCGTGACCCAATACAGCACTTTTCCACTATTCTAGTCATTAATAGGCAAATAAAGTACCCATGTACTCGCTGGCGGGTTCTCTTCAACCTGATGCAGTACAGCCTCTTCCAGGTCCAGAGTGCGGTGTATTCTTGGAGCACCACAGTCACACCTGCTGGCGGTGGAGGTGCCCTTCCTCGAAGCCTTTGCGTAATTGTAGCGGAAAGGGTATGCAATGGAGTCAAACGTTGTCGCGAACCATCTTGATAAAGGTGACGAGCAGCTCTTCCATTACCGTGAGCTTCGCCATTCAGAAGGATGACGTCGGTGAATTCTGCAAACGTGTACTCCACCACGTCGCTCTAACATTAAGAGACACGTGAATGAGGCTCCAGGTCAGAGAGGCAGGACAGCCGCGCGGTTCGAGGCACCCTGTCACGGTTTGCGAATCCTCCCTCGGGCACGTGTGTGTGTGTGTGTGTGTGTGTGTGTATGTGTTGTTCGTAGCATAAGTTAGTTCAATAAGTCTGTAAGTTTAGGGACCGATGACCTCAGCAGCTTCGTCCCTTAGGAATTCACACACATTTGAACATTTTAGACGTCGGACAGACGTGAAATGACATCAGTAACTACTCCCACCATGACTACCTTGCTGCATAACTACCTAGAAAACACGTTTACAAACGGTTGTAGTACGGAAACCGTACATCTCCGGGCATGGACTCCTATACAAAATATTATGCACTCGTTCCTCTCTGGAAGTTCTACGTCTGTCACGGAAATTTCGATCATCCTTTATGAAAAGCTCTTCACTTTGGACCTGAATAAGCAACCTGTACAATTATTTACTCTTCCAGTTATTGATTACAACGATGTCATCTTGTAAGGCACTCAGGGCGCCTGGAAGTGGTTATGAAGGCCTATGTTCGTTATATCTATAATGTTCAACTCTTTGATCATATTTCACCACCATATACACAGCGGTCTTGGCTGCGCGTTGCCAGCAGAGTGATTTCCATGTCCTCTGTCTTCTCTACTGTCTGATCAACATACACTGTACCCCATATCTCTCCCCGACCTTAAACTTCTTGTAAGAAAAACATGACAGAAACACCTGTTGCCACCAGAGAAAGATCCTTTCTGTTCTACTCCATCGTTCAGGCACTTTCTCTGAGTCGTTCTCAGTAGCAGGAACCCGTCTCTGGAGCAACCTCCCGCATTATATTAGAGAACTGGATAACATCTCGAGGTACAGAAGATATATCTACTGGGGCACCAGAAATTATCACCATTGTCTCTGTACCCACTCGTTGCCCTTGTACATCTTTCCTTCCAAACAGATCTTCGCCGGCCGACGTGGCCGAGCGGTTCTGCGCGACCGCTACTGTCACAGGTTCGAATCCTGCCTCGGGCATGGATGTGTGTGATGTCCTTAGGCTAGTTAGGTTTAAGTAGTTCTAAGTTCTAGGGGACTGATGACCTCAGCAGTTAAGTCCCATAGTGCTCAGAGCCATTGGAACCAAACAGATCTTCCTCATTTCCGTGAACTCTTAGCTGATGCAGTCTCCTTAAATTTCCTTTCCACAAAAGTTATTTCTTAGACAATTGTGATGTAAAAAAGGTACTGTTGTGTGAATCCCTCGTTAGACTTAAGAGAGGACCAGACTCTAATTACATCAGATTAAGTAAATAATTAAATGAAATAAACAGAGAATATGACGGTTGCCGAAGATATAGTATGCATTACAAACAGTCTGGGATCTTCTCCTAGGTTCCTTACAATACTCTGACTCTTAGAATATTACCCTTTCGGTGGTTATTCATTTTCTCGTGTTCTCTCCTCCTTCGCGGAATCCTTCTTGAAATCTGAATGGAGTCTAATCGGGACTCTTCTGCTAATAATATCGATGGTATCTTCCATTACAGGCGACATTTCCAGTGAATCGCTGCTCATGCGACAGTATGCACTGCCAATATGCTACAAAACGCCACACACTACATCGTGCGTCACAGAATGCTCAACAGACTCCAGTGGCAGACCTTACAACAGGAGGGGGTTCGCTACCGATATGTCGAGAAAACTGTTTCCGAGAGGAGTAGGACACCGTATCACTTCCCCCCACATACGTCTCGCGAAATGACCACGACGGGGAAATTCGAGAAGTTAGAGCTAATACAGAGACTTGCCGACAATCGTTCTTCCCACGTGCCATTTGCGAGTGGAAGAGGGAAGGTGGGATCACACAGTGCTGCCGCAAGTATCCTCCGCCATGCACCTCTAAGTGGCTTGCGGAGCATGATGCAGATGCGTAAAAACGTGATTTTTCCATGGCTCATACGTCAATACCTCGGGACCCACTGGTGATAAGTAGAGTTTCGTGTGTTGGATAGTCCTTGGCCTAGGGACCATTCGACGAACTAACAAAAGGATTGTCTTACTGCTTAGCTGCCTTACAGTATAAGATCAATTTTAGAATACTACAAACTTCCTCCAGCGTAGGCAAACTGAGCAAATCGGTTGATTCATTTGGGTTACATGTGATCTACGGTCTGCCTTAAGGGTCCTATGGAGGCCCCGTTTAGTTCATGGGCTGTTCCTGAGAAAACTCGAATTAAGCGTTTTTCACCATTTTTTCGCCGTCAGCAGCCGATATAACTAACCGCAGCAAATTGTTCAGATTTTAAAGATATGTTCTCTAGGCATTTATGTTCAGTCTTCTCGTTTTCAAAATACATTACCCCTAATTGAGAAACATCCCAAAAACGTGATTTTTCGGAACCAAAACCGAGCCGTGGATTTCATGCGCAGCAAATGGCTGTAATTTTTACAACATTTTCCTAAGATTTCGATTTCAAACAACCTTGAATCGATTGAAATGAAATGAAATGATCTTCCGGCAATGACGGTCGGGAGCCTCATCAGGGGAAGTTTGGCCGCCGAGTTGGAAGTATTTTTAGTTGCCACAACAATGGCCGACTTGCATGTCGATGATGATGAAATGTTTACGAGGACAACGCAACTTCCAGCCTCTAGCGAGAAAATCTCCAACCCGGCCAGGAATCGAACCCTGCCCCGCTAAGGGGGGCTAAACCACGAAGACTTTTCTTGATTTTTTTTTTCCGTTTCCGAGTTACAGAGCTTCGAAGTTAGCTACTGTACTTGTGCACATGAAACACGCACGTCAAATCTGGCGTGAGGAGAAAGTGTAGTTTATAAAGTGACGTAGCACGGAGAAAGATGCAATAAAGTGCGTACATTATTATCAGAAGCGTTCTGGGAAGCCAATTATGTAGCGCACACAAAATTTTTACGCCCGTAAGTCAGGTCTGAGTTGTAAAATTAGTTTTGCGTGATTTCCGTTTCACACAAGTAAACTATCTAAAGTTTAGGAAGCCATAAAGATCTTTCATATGAATGACGTAAAATCCGATCTGAGCTGCAAAATTAGTTTTGCGTGATTTCAGTTTCACACAAGTAAACTATCAAAAGTTTATTGAGCCATAAAGTTCTTTCATAAGAATGACAAGAAGGGAACCAGCGGAGAAATTCATGTATCAGAGCAAAAAAAAAAAAAAAAAAAAAAAAAAAAAAAAGGCGAAATGCTTCTATTTGAAAGACTTTGACTGAAAAGTAGGATACCCACATTCTACGTTGCCCAGCACCTTTAAAAATTTTCCAGAATATTTCACCATACGAACATATTCACGAAATTTTTTTCTGAGAGAGAAAGAGACAGTGGCAGTACGAAAGAGACGGATAAGTAATAAATACTGGAAGGTAGTAGACAGTGCTTGGGGAACAGAAAGAGCGAAGGGACAATGGCAGTTTGACAGAAAGAGAGGGAGCATGAACTGTACAGAAGAATGAATTACATGAAGTAAGAAATATGCGCTAAACGGAAACCCGAAAACCCGAAACCATCTGAATGAAAAGCTGTTCAGAAGATTTGGAACTTCTCGTGAGAGGTTCACATGGCTCTGAGCAAACCAACCGAAGGACATCACACACATCCATGCCCGAGGCAGGATTCGAACCTGCGACCGTAGTCCAGACTGTAGCGCCTAGAACCGCTCGGCCACTCCGGCCGGCGATCGTCAGAGGCTATGCACCGCTCTACGACATTGGGCCCTCCGAATTGCATCTGACATTAACATTGCTAATTTCCAGGCTTCGTCGACCTCACTACGCAGGTTAAAGAAATCATACAGAATAGGTAGTCGCAAAATTACAAAGTTTGCGTCACGTAAAGGTGTAGAGCAGCTGCCAGTGATAGACAATGCTATAGACTATAGAGAAATTCGTGGCTGACGTCAAGACGAAACTCGCTGTTATCCCCGCAAATGCTGTTTATAATGCCGATCAGTCAGGTTTCGTGATAGAACAGCGTGTACACCGCACTTTATCATTTCGGGGTTAAAAAAAGACGGACTCTGTTGCCCAGTCACCGAATGCAATGACACATTAATATACGACAATGCCAGTGATAAGTATGAGAGGTCTACTGTTTCCGCGGCTGTATGTCTGTTTTCAAGAACCGCGAGGCAAATTAGGACCAAAATAAACTGCTTAGTTGCAAAAATCTTGTTATCGACGTATCAAAATCTGGAAAAATGGGAAAGAATAATTTTCAACATTCCGTTCGAAATGCATTCCTACCAGCTTCAGAAACTTATTCTTTGCTTTTGTTGGATTCATGGTCTGGACATAACGACGCCTCTGTTTTTGTGTAGGACGACGAGAAACCTGTAGATGTAATGTGGATTCCGCCTGGAACTACTAGTGCCATTCAATCTCTCGATAAAGAATTTTTTCGGCAGTGGAAAGCATTTTTCAAGAAACTATCAGACAACATAATTTCTAATACCTCTCTCTCATTTCAGGTTTATCAGCGGAGCAGTATTCTTAAGCGGGACCGTTTCTGACTCCATCGCAGCTCTGTCTAAATAAAACTAGAGGTTACTGCCAAGTGCCTGACTGCAACAGTTTCTCCTTTGTCCGGTGTGCCTGGTGCAAAAAAAAGTGTGTTTTTGTCATTCAACAGACACTTCGCATTTTTGTGACGGTTACAGGGAATAAACAAAGAACTGTTTCAGTGCTAGTCAAATGTTTAACATTCAAATATTATTATAAGGAATGGCCTACAGGAATTGTTGTAAAATGTAGTACTGCAAGACATATTTCGTTCCAACAAATTGCAAGTCCTCATTGATGGAAGTCGTCTGTAACATCAAACATTGCTATGATTTTATTTTCTCTGCTAGCCACTTCTATCAGAATTACCTGTGCAAGAACTGAACCGTTGATGTGAAGTTATTCAAAAAGCTGTTTATATAGTTGAAGCCAGATTATGACTGGAGTAAACAAGCTAACAAGCACGAGCAAAAGAGAATTCTCTCAGGTGCACACGGTTCGTCTGTTGCAGGTCTTTCAACTGGACGCCACTGCAGCAACTTAGTGTCCCTAAACTTCCCCAGTTACCTAATCGGAAAATGGAGACCTACAGCTTAACGTGGATTCCGAACGACATGTCTTTCACGGCCACTCCAACATCTCTGAGAAGTGAATGCTCGGTTAAAAATCACAGTGAAATAATTGTGGTCTGAACGGTATTCGATCTCGCACTCTTTGGATCACGAAGCACGCGCTTTGCCCTAAACCATTTTTGTTTTAGGAAAAAAAAAATAGACCTTACACGCGTAGTGGAAACGCTAGCTGTGTCACCTCTTGAGATAATGGTCTACGTCGGTAATTAGTGCTCTGTTTATAAATTTCCCCTCAGTGCTAACGAGAACCCAGGGAAAAGTAGCAGCCGACATACAAGGCAAATTTTGGACCAGTGCTAAGCATAGATGGAGAGGCAATTTCGTGTAAAGTGCACGATCTCCACGCATGTCACGCTTCCATACAAATTGAGACATTTGAATTCTTCCTTCCGTGCGCCATTTTGCATACTCTGTTAAGGACAGCGCCCTCGCCATGCAAAATAATCCTCACTGAATAGAAATGTTTCGCACTGTGGCTCTAACAAGATAGAGCTGTATTCTGTATGCCGAATATTAGCTCCATAAACTAAAGCTAATAACACAACGTTCATAAGCAATGTTCGCTACCTCATGTTCTCTTCCGTTCCCTCTAGTATAAACGATTCTACCCATATACAAGCGAACGGTGGCGAATTTTTTGCAAATGCTAATTCGCACATTTTCGCTTCCATTCGCTCCATTGTAAACCAGGCTTTAGGTGCTTAAAACTGGTGTCTGTGAAGTCCGGATAATTCCGCTACGCGGCGCTGCGTGAGTGTTTCGCCGAGTCGCGCGGTAGGCTGTCAGGGCTGTACAAACCGCTGTTACAAGCTGTTGTTCGTGCGGCAAAAGCGTGTAACTTCAACATGTTTACAAAATACTTGCAGTGCCTCTTAGCAGCTAAAAGTTTGGTGGTGCATTTCTTTCGTTGTGTTCTTCCTGTGTAAAAAAATTCAGTGTAGGTTTCGACATGTCTTACTGGACCATTCCCTTGTCAGTTGATGATCCATGGCCTGTGCGAGGTGATCCAACAGATTCTCGACTGAGTTTTAATGCGGGGAGTTTGGTGACCAGGGGAGTATGTTAAACTCATCTTAGTTGGAAATTTGTGGTAAGGTACTATGGGACCCTAAGCTTTCGCACTGCTTAACCTAACTTAAACTAACTTACGCTAAGGACAACACACACACCCATGTCCGAGGGAGGACTCGAACCTCCGACGGAGGGAGCCGCGCTAGCCGTGACAAGGCGCCATAGACCGCGCGGCCACCCCGCGCAGCTCCATCTTAGTGTTCTTCGAACTGCACACGTACACTGTGTGTTTGTGACACTTTGCATTGTCCTTCTGGTAGATGCCACCGTGCCGAGAGAAACAAACTGCATGTAAGGATGGACATGGTCCCCAGGGACAGATGCCTGCTTGTATTGATCCACTGTGCCTTTCAGAGTGAGAAATCATCCCAGGAAAGCCATGAGAAACTCATCAGATCATAACGCGCCTCCTCCGGCCTGGGTCTTTCCGACGACTGTCGTAGGGACGTACACGCCAACGGCTATGTCTCCGATGGAGCATAAAACGTGACTGATCTGAAAAGACTCACTCAATGGACGTCCAGTTATGGTTGTAGCGTACAAGTCCAGCCTTGTTCGCTGAGGAACAACATTCAGCATGGCTGCATGAACCAGGCGACTACCGTTGGGGCACATACACAGCAGCATTCGCAGAAAGTTGAGGAGACCCTGTTGGTGGCCCTTGGTCTATTGGGGCTGGACAGTTAACACATCTGTTCAGTCGTACACATCTCTGCATCCGCCGTTCACCATTGTCACCTATGGCTCGTGGTGTACGGCAGTTGGATCGAGCCATTTTGCCATCACGGTATACTTTAACACAGCAGCACATCACCAATTAAGCGGGGTAGGACGTCAAACGGGCCTACTTGGAGCAGAAGAGGCATCACAGGACATTTTAATTTCCACTGTCTATACTTTTACAAATAAATTCATAAATCTTTAACAGCATGACCAGGAAGGATTCAGGATTCATATTCATAGCAGTGGAAGCTCAAAAACGAACATAACACATTTTTTTTTACATGTGAAATTTCATCAATTTTTCACTTACTACTGGGTGCATTTGTTGCTATAGGTACACTTTTCTTCCTAAGTAAGAGAGATTCTTCGATGACTTTTGCACAGCATACAAACCATAGTTACAGGTGTATGAATCTCTAGAAGCAATTTAATTTATGAAAAAATGAATGAACTGTTACATTTTAAACTTCATGTTTAGAAAAAATTCAAGTTTTATAGTTAATTATCTCAATTTTTTCCACAGTTTTTAATAGATTTGGAAAATTCTAGGGTTTCATACACCTGTAACTACTGTTTGTCTGCTAGGAAAAAGTCATCGAAGAATCTCTCTTACTTAGGTAGAAAAGTGTACCTATAGCAACAAATGCAGCCTGTAATAAGTGAAAAAGTTTCACATGTAAAAAAAGGTATTTTGCTACGTTTTTGAACTTCCACTGCGATGAGTGTGAGTCCTCAATGCTTCCTGGTCATGGTGACAAAGTTTTATGAATTTATTTGTAAAAGTATAGACAGTAGAAATTAAAATGCCCTGTGGTGCCTCTCCTGCTCCAAGTCGGCCCGTTTGACGTCCTACCACCCTTAAAAGCATAGCCAATTCGGGAATGCCTCCACCGTTGGTATAAGAACCAATGATCAGCCCCTTTGGACATCAGATAAATTGCTCCGTTTTCACATTGTGTCAATGACTGCAGTCGCAGTTCGTAGTAATAGACGGCAAATCATCGAGTAAAACTGAAGTGATATCAGGTGTTCGCCAGGGAAGCGTCCTGGGACCTCTGCTAGATAGGAATGATCATCAAAATAAAATAAGAGAAATCAGAGTTCGAACAGAAAGGTTTAGGTGTTTGTTTTTCCCGCGCGTTGTTCGGGAGTGGAATGGTAGACAGATAGTATGATTGTGGTTCGAAGAACCCTCTGCCAAGCAGTTAAATGTGAATTGCAGAGTAATCATGTAGATGTAGATGTAGATGTATCCGAATTTCACATCCCCCCCTACAACACACTTTATACAGCTTCAACTGCTAGTGCTAGTTCTGCAATCCGCACTGGTTATTGACACTGAATGCAGCCAGTGGTAACATTAATGTGACTGGACTATGTAGTATGCACAAAGACTGCAATATACAAAACTGATTATTGATGGTGTTGGGTGTAGCTGTTAGAATGAAATCAAAAGACTAGGAAATCATTTAACTACTGGAAACACTGACATAAAGAAATGTACATAGCCTTCAGTCCACCTTAGACTAGTTGGGTGTATCAATTCGGTCACAGAAAGACAAGAACATAACACATCCCATAAGATCATCCACAGTAAAGTTATGTAGTGTTCACACCAACATTTGGATTTATGTGTTCGTGGCAATATGTTTGATAATGCAGTATGCGCATCCTAGTTGTAAGTATAATCGATTCTTTAACACTGCATAATAACTGCAGACAGTATTCAATACTGCCAATAATTGCTCAGTTAGTTACGTATTCTGCTTCTTTCCCTTTATTGCTGTAAGGGGGACCTGTTATTTCCTGCAGGCTTTGTAGCTCTCTGGGCATGGAGGTTAACTTAAATGGACCAGAGCGTTATAAACGTGTTCGTCTCTGACAGCAGCCCTCCTGGGCAGGTAGAGGAGAAAGAATTCGCTATATCACATCTCCTTGGAGGCTGCCTGTGTTCTCTAAAACTACTTTGTGCAAGAAGCTAGCAGAAATTGTTTTTGGAAAGATAACGTCTGAAGCCAGATGTAGCGCACAGAATGGCAGAATGTGGGACCAGCTATTTTTCTGTGGTCATGCCACAAAGAAATGTTTGTTTAAAACTGTAGTAACAGAGACTCTGATTGGTTCGCAATAATTGTTTCTGCACAAGGCGTGCTTCCTCATGTGTGTCTAAGTGTAAGACTTTTGATTGTGCAGGTTTGAAAACCGGTTATGGGATGGGAGAGGTCTCATATCTTCCTCTCCATTCAAGACCATCGATGACTAACAAAGAAAAAACCTCGAGAGTCGGAATTTGGTAAATTTATTTAGAAACTGATTATTGGTCACAACTCTCAAAGTTTGTTCCAATAGAGGGGCAGGATTCTACACTGTCGGAACCAGCCATGTATCGGAAGGTACAGCGAAAGGACACTTGCTGCATACATATCGTGATGTCGTCCGAAGAATGAGGTCCAAGGGTGCAGTTAGTATTTCACAGTGGCACCACAAGCTAAAGACAGTCGGTGCCAGATGCAACAAGAAATGAGAGGTGTCGACACAGAAACGTCCTAAAGAGTTCCCATACGCCGGAAACTTAGTTAAGTGAGAGCGCAGGTCCACTCAGCAAGCTCTACAGCCATTGCCTACAATGACAGCATTATCTTGGCTTAGCTCTGGAGGTGACCTAACAGAACTTAGTCAGAGCTGTGTATCAAAGTTAAAAGTCACTTAAACTGAAAGGAGACTATCAATCTGTATTTTATTTAGTGGTAACACTTATAGTGTACAGTGACAGTCACAAATACGCAGTGACACTCCTGTGGACACGGATTGTTTCCAAGTTAAGTATTTCAGATTGTTTAAATTTTAATAAAGTGAGCTACTGTACTGTGTGCGTTGTACTATCCACTCAACCTCATCTGTTATTAAATCTAGGCTTGCTAACACACTAGAGACATCAAAGTGATGACACTTGCTGCCGGGGTGTCGAAGACTAGGTACTTGCTGCTGAGGTATCACAGATAGGTATGTCTCCACCTTAGGGGGGAATGAAGAGAGCATGCTGGATTCAGAATTTCCTGCCGCTACTGCCGCAGTGTTCCACATTCACACTGTATAAGAGTTGCAAGAATGAGACGGCAATGCAATCACTGAATCGAGGGGGACTTACGGCTAGTTAACTTACATCAGGGTTTAAGAGTTTTAAGGTGCTTCCCTCATCGACTTGGGGGATGCTACTGGTGTTCGTACGTGCTTTTTCGGGTTCTTTCCTCAAAACACTAACCAATTTCACAGTCATTGGCCACATCTGCGATATAGTTCCATGTTACGCTTTCATGTGTCCACCCACCTGTGCCGAGGCTATATTCCTTAATTGAAATTCTTGTTTTCCACTTATTTAATGGTGACATATTTAATTCAGAGGGTTACTCATTTGCTTGATGTTTTAAGCTAATAAGGCAAATTCTTGTAGTAACCGCTAGTTTATATTGTAGTTAGGTGAACCCCATGATTAATTTATCCGCGTGTGGTGTGGTACCTGTATCTTCATGCTTCATTAAGCTGCCACTTCAATGACATCTTTCCATTCCGTGACATTGTTTTTCTTAAATTTCGACGGCATTATGGGGAGATACCCTTTCTTGTTGATCACAGGGGATCACACTCAGAGCATCTTAGCAGTATGCTAAATAGCTCAACCAACTCCTCACTGATGACACATTTACCGTTCAATACGTGGGTGATAGACTGCCATAGTAATGGTGATAGTGCGAGAATTCGCTGAGCTTTCCGGAAATAGGTAAGAAATAAGCATATATCTTCCCCTACACTTCGCAAGCCACCATATGCTGTAACAATTTGATACACCCCCTTCGCCTCTCCATTTCCTATTCAATTCGCGATTGGTGCGTGGGAATAACGGTTGTTTGTAAGCCTTCGTGTCGTCTCGAATCTCTCTTACTTTCCCTGAACGGTCTTTACTTGTGATGCACGTAGCAGGAAGGAATATATTAGCAATCGCAGGCATTGCCTGTAGGGAACACAGCGTCCTTTGTAATTAACGTACCGGACACAGCCGCGGTTCGCCTATTATTTGATTTATTTTGACTGATTTGGCTCGTCAGTTGCGAGCATTCTCGCATATTCATCGCCTTAGTGGCAACATGTCACAAGTTATAAGCACCGCTTGGCACCATTGTCAACTCATTTTCTCTTTTCGAGCCATTGTTGCCTCTGTTGTTCTTGTTGTGGCTGCAACCCAAAGACTCGTTTGATGCAGCTCTACGCGCTACTCCATCCTTCGTCTACGAATACTTACATCAGTCTGAACTTTCTCACTAGATTCACCCCGTGGTCACCCTCTGCAACTTTTATCCCCCACTGATCTTCACTAGTCTCCAGTACCACCAAATATCAAAGGCTTCGAAATGTTTCAATTCTGTCTTTCCATTTCTCCAATTTTCCCGTCCACAAATAGCTATCCAAACATGATCGTCAGTGTAACTATTTCTGATCTCACGCTCTCTGTTTTTGGATGTTAGCAGCTGTTTTGTTTTACAGACACCCATTTTGCCTTGAGACATCTACACTACGAGGCGCGTTCAACAAGCAATCCACATTTGTTTTCTGAGAGCAGGTTGGGTATGACCACAAAACTCTTTCTATATAATCTGCTTTTAATGCGACGGCCTTACGCCACCTTACTAAGAGGACACGTATGCTCGCGTGTTACCACTCTACTGATCAACGTCGGAGCCAAGGTCTTGCTCCATCAATAACCTCGTCATCAACCAGATACGCTTCCTGAGGAGTGTATTAGGTCAAACATATGGAAGTCGAAAGGTGCGAGATTTGAGCTGTAAGGTGGCACGCGGGATATTGGTCCGATTTGTGCGACCTTTTGCAATGACGACAGACGCTTCGCCAAACGACTCGTGTGCTTTTGCACACTGTTCTCCGAAGACATTCTGCATGTGCCAATGAATATCTGCGGTGCTCTGGTTTTCCTCCAAAAGAAATCCAGCGACAGTTCTCTGCTTCTAACGCATCTCCGTTACAGACGTCATTTTGAAGGATACGTATAGCGCCGTCATCTATCGGAACTAACCATAGGTGCTCAAGCGGCAATATTCCACCATGTCCCACAACTAACTCCGCATTTTTCAGCCTAAATTGGCCAAGGCATGAAATGTGTTGCATTACTTACTGGACCACTCTCGTACTTCGTCTGTCTTCCTTATGTTATCAATTATACACACACAAAAAATTGCATCACCCCGGTTCTACATCTACATCTACATCCATACTCCGCAAGCCACCTGACGGTGTGTGGCGGAGGGTACCTTGAGTACCTCTATCGGTTCTCCCTTCTATTCCAGTCTCGTATTGTTCGTGGAAAGAAGGATTGACGGTATGTCTCTGTGTGGGCTCTAATCTCTCTGATATTATCTTCATGGTCTCTTCGCGAGATATACATAGGAGGGAGCACTATACTGCTTGACTCCTCGGTGAAGGTATGTTCTCGAAACTTTAACAAAAGCCCGTACCGAGCTACTGAGCGTCTCTCCTGCAGACTCTTCCACTGGAGTTTATCTATCATCTCCGTAACGCTTTCGCAATTACAAAACGATCCTGTAACGAAGCGCGCTGCTGTCCGTTGGATCTTCTCTATCTCTTCTATCAACCCTATCTGGTACGGATCCCACACTGCTGAGCAGTATTCAAGCAGTGGGCGAAAAAGTGTACTGTAAACTACTTCCTTTGTTTTCGGACTGCGTTTCCTTAGGATTCTTCCAATGAATCTCAGTCTGGCACCTGCTTTACCGGTTCCCAGAACTCCTGAAAATAGACGTTGACTGTGGATGTTGTTGACAGACACAGTCCCTTTGACTGTTCAGTGATGTCACTAAACCCGCCCAAAGATACAAACAACCATGCATGAGCAGCGCCTGTTAGACCGAAGGGGCCCGACAGCCGATTAGTTCCAGTCATTCCAGCAGGAAGGAGGTACACGGCTCGGGTTGTCTGCAGTTCAACCATGCCTAGACCGTCAATTCAGCGATTCGTTCGCATCCGCATTGTTACTTTGTACCAGGATGGGCTCTCAACAAGGGAAGTGTCCAGGCGTCTCGGAGTTAACCAAAGCGATGTTGTTCGGACATGGAGGAGATACAGAAAGACAGGAACTGTCGACGACATGCCTCGCTCAGGCCGCCCAACGGTTATGACTGCAGTGGATGACCGCTACCTAGGGCTATGGTTCGGAGGGACCCTGACTGCAACGCCACCATGTTGAATAATGCTTTTCGTGCAGCCATAGGACGTCGTTTTACAGCTCAAACTGTGCGCAGTAGGCTGCATGATGCGCCACTTCACTCCCGACGTCCACTGCGAGGTCCATCTCTGCAACCACGACACCATGCAGTGTGGTACAGATGGGCCCAACAACATGGCAAATGGACCACTCAAGATTGGCATCACGTTCTCTTCACTGATGAGTGGCGCATACGCCTTCGACCAGATGTGTTTGGGGGCAATCCCGTCAGGCTGAACGCCTTGGACACACTGTCCAGCGAGTGCAGCAAGGTGGAGGTTCCTTGCTGTTTTTGGGGTGGCATTATGTGTGGCCGACGTACGCCGCTGATGGTCATGGAAGGTGCCGTAGCGGCTGTACGATATGTGAATACCATCCTCCGACCGATAGTGCAACCATATCGGCAGCATATTGGCGAGGCATTCGTCTTCTTGGACGACAATTCACGCCCCCATCGTGCACATCTTGTGAATGACTTTCGTCAGGATAACGACATCGCTCGACTAAAGTGCCCAGTATGTTCTCCAGACATAAAACCTATCGAACATGCCTGGGATAGATTGAAAAGGGTTGTTTATGGACGACGTGACCAACCAACCACTCTAAGGGACCTACGGCGAATCGCCGTTGAGGAATGGGACAATCTGGACAAGGAGTGCCTTGATGAACTTGTGGAAAGTATGCCACGACGAATACAGGTACGCATCAATGCAAGAGGACGTGCTACTGGGTATTAGAGGTAGCGGTATGTACAGTAATCTGGACCACCACCTCTGAAGGTCTCGCTGTATGATGGTACCACACGCAATGTGCGGCTTTCATGAACAAAGTTCCGTAACTCTCGGAATCAAGGTATCGAAAAACTTTTTGATGTGTGTACTTCAGAGATAAAAAAATGGCTCTGAGCACTATGGGACTCAACTTCTGAGGTCATTAATCCCCTAGAACTTAGAACTAGTTAAACCTAACCAACCTAAGGACATCACACACATCCATGCCCGAGGCAGGATTCGAACCTGCGACCGTAGCGGTCTCGCGGTTCCAGACTGCAGCGCCTAGAACCGCACGGCCACTTTGGCCGGCACTTCAGAGATAGCGAAGTTTAATGCAGTTCCTTAAGAAGGACGAAACCGTTGTAAAAATTTTTGTTACGGTGAATGTTACCTGCTGTACACACCATCAGCGCAGTTTTCTTTTTGTTTATTGGCATATTACAGCCATCAGCTAAGACACCAAAAATTACGTTATTCACCCAATTGTTTTTCACTTTGGTGACTCCTGCTATTTCATCATCGAACTATGTCATGGAAATATTCTCAGCAACAAACACCCGCCCACATAGTGGTAGTCCTTCCCTTCCGCTATTGTCTCACCAGAATATTACTTTAATGTCGCTGATAACAATGAACAACCGTGCCTAACGTCTTTCCAACATCAATGACTCCTTCCAACTGATTGGCATAAGGAGAATGGATTACCTTTCTATTCGTGTAGTTAATACTGCTCTGCATAAAAGTGGAGAACAAGTTATTCCATTCACATTTAGCTTTCTCTAAATCTAGGGACACAGTTCGCTTTCCGTTATTCACCGCGATACATTCCTGCCAAATCCAACTTCCTCACCATTGTCACTTTCTTCTAACAGATCATCTACTGTCATCTGATGGATTACACACTCACATCTGAAGAAACAGTGCAGCCACGATATTGGCATAACTTTAACGTAAGACACACTGAAACCAACTGCACATAACATTAAAGTTCCTCAACACTATAACCGAAAGGTCAAATAAAAACTTCCATTCCAAAAGGGGTAGTAATGGCATCTCAAAGTAAAAAGAAGTTTAATTATAGAAATATCTCATTTTAATGTCAGATGTTTCCTCAATCAAACACTTTGACAAACCGATAAGCGCAGCCCGAGTCTGAGATTATTTTGTGAAAAGGTAATGACTGCGACTTAAAAAGTTCCAGTGATTATTTACGTGTTAAAGGACACGTGGGACAATGTTATTTCTGTTGTCCTAGTGAACGTTTGTGGCGAACACAGCGTTCGATGGGTCGCGTTTCCATTCGCCAGTGAGATATGGACGGATGACGTCAGACTTGCAACCTAACGGTCCATAAACGTGGAGGTCATTAGTCACGGACCATATCCGCCGATGGCCGATGCGCCTACGATGTATACGACCGCGTACGACGTAATCCGCTGCGTGCTCTGCTCCCGCGTAGTGGAGGCGGCAACACTGGTCCACTCTCTACTGTTAACTCTTACAAAATATAAGGGTAATATTTCTTTCAATAGGCGCGAATAATTTACGTGTCCTACCCTTAATTCGCATTTTTAGGTTAGATCTACATGTATATATTATATTAGGGATGCCACTGAAACAAAGAATGGATGAGGATAGATTCTGCTGTCATTTATCGCTACACCCGCTTTTACATTTGTGTATCGAGTGATGAAAGAATTACCGTTCGTACTAGTCTCTACACACAGTACTATGTACGGTCACTTTTAGTTTCTTCTTACAGATCTCGTCAGCGTAGTCCTTCTACGGTCTACTTATAATAATGCTTCTTTAAAAACAGATAACAGTATTTAGGTAGAATGACTTTTCCATTACTCTAAAATTCCTATCCATCTGTCTGACTGTCATTGCCTACTTGCGAACCTTAGCATGTAAGTGGGGTGGAATTAAATCAAACAGCATGCCGTACGAGAAAATACGCTACATGTATCGACGTTCTTCTCCTGACTTTTGTGCGTATCGTGTGAAAAGACTGTATAACTCGCCGGCCAGAGTGGCCGAGAGGTTCTAGGCGCTTCAGTCTGGAACCGCGTGACCGCTCGGTCGCAGGTTCGAATCCTGCCTCGGGCATGGATGTGTGTGATGTCCTTAGGTTGGTTAGGTTTAAGTAGTTCTAAGTCTAGGGGACTGAGGACCTCAGATGTTAAGTCCCATAGTGCTCAGAGCCATTTGAACTGTATGACTGGTTTATTACTTCTACAGTAGAAGAATTTGACCTCAGAAGACTAACAACATGACGTCACTGCAAAATTTGGCTGTTGATCATGAACGTAAGTAAATGTAACGTGATGCGCGTAGCTAAGAAAAGAAAATTTAATCTACTGCTGTTCCATTGCACTTCTGGGACCGAGCGAGGTGGCGCAGTGGTTAGCACACTGGACTCGCATTCGGGAGGACGACGGTTCAATCCCGCGTCTGGCCATCCTGATTCAGGTTTTGTATGATTTCCCTAAATCGCTCCAGGCAACTGCCGGGATGGTTCCTTTGAAAGGGCACGGCCGACTTCCTTCCCCGTCCTTCCCTAATCCTATGAGACCGATGACCTCGCTGTCTGGTCTCTTCCCCCAAACAACCCAATCCAACTACTGGAGAAAGATCGCTGGAAACAGTAACAACCATGAACTGCGTCCGAATATCTATCCGGAGCGATCTTACGTGACATGACCACATAAAGCAAACTGCAGGAGAAGCAGATGTCAAGCTGAAACTCACTTAGAGAATCTTTAGGAAAATTCGTACTAAACACGTGAGCGACCGATCTTGAGTATTGTTCGTCTGTCTGGTTTCCTTATAAACTGTGATTAATGAAAGAGATGGAGGAGATCCTAAAAAGAACGGGGCCTTCCATCACGGGATCGTTTAGTATGAGCTACAGTATTAAGGAGATGCTCAGCGATTTGTAACGGCAGACGCTGTAAGAGAATCGTTGTGCATCACTGAGAGGTTTAATATTGAAATTCCGTGAGCGTACGTTCCAGAAAGAGCCAGGCAACATAATATTTCCTCCTACATACAAATCGCGAAATGACCAGGCGATAGATCAGGGTTACAGTGGTTTACCGACATTTATTCTCGTCGCGCAAACGGAACGGGGGCTGACAGAAGTATCCTCCGCCCACACAACGTAATGTGGATTGCGGATCATATTTGTAGAAGGTTAAAGCAGCCCTCTGCTTTGATTTCAGCGTAAATACATTTCTCACCATCACAAACAGCACTGTAGCAGAAAGTGATGTCTAAAACTGCAGCAGGTGTGGAAGAATTAGAAAAACGTGTGGTTAATGTGGAATACGTATTGGGAAGTGTGGAAGTTAAGAGTGTCTTTCCGACCGCTGGCGTAGTGTAACGTTTCTGCCACGCAGGCGGTGCTACTCTAGTGATGTGCAGAGTGACACGGTCGAGACAGTACGCAGCGTAGTAGTGGTCGCGGATCAATCTCAGGAGACAAGGGTAGCGTTATTTGCCATCCTCTGGTGCTTCGCTCTTCATCAGAGGGCATTCACCGTACTGAAGGGTCTCGTTAACAAGGGAGGGGGTCGTGCCAATCCTCTGCTGCTTTCTTGGCGGAGGCATTTTCGCGATCGTTCCGATGGCGGAGCGTGCCTTGCGGAATGCACAACGCGGAATCACGTTTGGGCACTACGTTCTTAGCATAGCGTGCAAGCAGGTTTCTGTAGGTGTTTATTTCGTAGCCTTCTTGTACACTATATTACAGAGGAGGCGAATAACAAGGAACGGATAACATTAAAAATGATTCTCTGGTATTTAAAACTCAAATCCCTTTTTTCTTCACTTATTAGGATATACTGCTTTTCACGATCCCTATAAGTCCCCTCTGACCTTCTTATTCTTCAGTACAGTATTCAGCACTTAAACTTTGACTGATATAAGCGGCGCTGGTGCAGCGTATACGACGTAGCCCGACCCAGATGCGGATATGCAGGCCTACACACAGGATTACTGTGTCATTCGTATCTTTCCGATGTGCGTGAGGGAAATGCGAAAATGTGAACTATGGCGAAGTTATTATCAAATGCTCCCAACGTGCTGTTATTCTTTTCTTGGCTGCCGGGAACAATACGCCCGTAGACGTCCAACGGAAAATGAAGAATGAGCGTGGGGCAGAATGTCTGTCGAAAACCACCGACAAGGCTTTCTGCTGCTTCATGATAACACACGTTCCCATGTAACAATAACGTATCGCAGAAGTAGCACAAACTCAATGTGACACATTCGAACACCCATTCTATAACCCTGATCTCTCCCCATGCGACTATCTACACCTACATCTACATGATTACTCTGCAATTCACATTTAAGTGCTTCGCAGAGGGTTCGTCGAACCACAATCATACTATCTCTCTACCATTCCACTCCCGAACAGCGCGCGGGAAAAGCGAACACTTAAACCTTTCCGTTCGAGCTCTGATTTCTCTTATTTTATTTTGATGATCATTCCTACCTATGTAGGCTGGGCTCAACAAAATATTTTCACATTCGGAAGAGAAAGTTGGTGACTGAAATTTCGTAAATAGATCTCGCCGCGACGAAATACGTCTTTGCTTTAATGACTTCCATCCCAACTCGCGTATCATACCTGCCACACTCTCTCCCCTATTACGTGATAATACAAAACGAGCTGCCCTTTTTTGCACCCTTTCGATGTCCTCCGTCAATCCCACCTGGTAAGGATCCCATACCGCGCAGCAATATTCCAACAGAGGACGAACGAGTGTAGTGTCAGCTGTCTCTTTAGTGGACTTGTTGCATCTTCTAAGTGTCCTGCCAATGAAACGCAACCTTTGGCTCACCTTCCCCACAATATTATCTATGTGGTCTTTCCAACTGAAGTTGTTCGTAATTTTAACACCCAGGTACTTAGTTGAATTGACAGCCTTGAGAATTGTACTATTTATCGAGTAATCGCATTCCAACGGATTTCTTTTGGAACTCGTGTGGATCACCTCACACTTTTCGTTATTTAGCGTCAACTGCCACCTGCCACACCATATAGCAATCTTTTCTAAATCGCTTTGCAACTGATACCGGTCTTCAGATGACCTTACTAGACGGTAAGTTACAGCATCATCTGAGAACAACCTAAGAGAAGTGCTCAAATTGTCACTCAGGTCATTTATATAGATCAGGAACAGCAGAGGTCCCAGGACGCTTCCCTGGGGAACACCTGATATCACTTCAGTTTTACTCGATGATATGCCGTCTGTTACTACGAACTGCGACCTTCCTGACAGGAAATCACGAATCCAGTCGCACAACTGAGACGTTACCCCATAGGCCCGCAGCTTGATTAGAAGGAATGCCGGACATTTGCCACGCCGGACATTTGACACGCCGGACATTTGCCACACTTGCCCCTTCGCCAGGTAAGGGACGCCTCAGGTAAGGGACGCCTTTCCTCGTACTACTTCCGTCCGCTTTCAAACCGCTGTCTCCACATCATACTAGATACGACCAGTATGTAAGGGACCTTCTTCATCTTGGTGAAATACAGAGCTTCTTTTCCGAAATCGAAATATTTATAACTTTTGGGAAACGAAAGCAATACCGACGATTTTGTCAGTATGTAATTAGTTCTGCCAAGTATAACTATAGATCCCTCTGTCTGTGCGGTAGCTTCCTTTCACGCTAACTGATTGCGGTAGAAACAGTCCATCGCCATGGGAGCAACAAGAAAGGAACGATGTAACGAGAATGCGAGTGTACACTAATCATTTCTTTTTGATCACTGCATTTGTGCCGATTTTAATTACTACAACTGCATACCCAAAAGACAATAAGGAAAGAATAAATGGGTATCTGAATATTTGAAAAGAAGAACGACATACTCCATATTAATTTACTCTCTAAAAACATTAGTTAATAAAGTGTAGCGGGACAATGTTCAAAACATAACTGAAAACATGTTTACTAAATGTAGATAAGAACATCTATGATTGACATTTCAACGTACAATTTTAACACGTTAGAAATAAGGAAATGAAATAATACAGAATGCTACGCTTGTAACGTACGTTGTTGTTCTACATTGTTTAGCTCTGGTATTGACAGGGTCACAGAGAAAGCATCCTAGGTTCTGGAGGGAAAAGCCGTAATTGTAATTATCTGCACTACAACAGCAGATAGTTCCTGTGACTTAGCATGGGCAGAGGTTAAATTCGACAACCAGAATAAATTATTAACTGACTCCTTTTACCGACACCTTGCCTCAGATGAAACAGTTGCTGAAAAGTTCAAAGAAAACTTGAGTCTCATCACAAATAGGAACCCTACTCATGCAATAATAGGAGTGACTTCAATCTACCTTCCGTATGTTGACAAAAATACATTTTCATACCCTATTGTAAATAGAAAACAACTTCCGTAATTGTTCTAAATGCTGTTTTTTAAAATTATTTTTAACAATTAGTTGACGAGACCATTCAAATTGTAAATGGTTACGAAAACATACTTGGCCTCTTAGCCACAAATAATCTTAAGCATCAAGACGGATACAAAGATTAGTGAACACTAAGTCGTAGAGAGGCTCACTTCCGTAACAAAGAAATTCACAAAAACTAAACGCGAAATATATCTATTTATAAAAGCAGCTGAGATAGTCTCCAAGCCTTCCAAACAATGTAAATGAAGACCATATGTGGCTTACGTTCAAAGAAATAGTATCAACAGCACTCGAGATATTCATACCAAAAAAATTAATAACAGACCGAAATGATCCCCCCATGGTACACAAAACACGACAGAAAGCTGGTGCAGGAGCACCGCAAAAGGCACGTATAATTTAGACGAACGCAAAATCTCCAAGATTGGTGAAATTTTTCTGAGGCTCGAAATTTGGTGAAGATTTTAATGCGAGATGCATTTAATAGTTTCCACAACGAAACTCGCTCTAGAAATGTGGCGGAAAATCCAAAGAGATTTTGGTCCCATGTTAGGTAAACCAGCGGAAAGGCTCAGTAAGTACCTTTACTGCGCGAGAGCGACGGTAATTTTACTGATGACAGTGCCACTAAAGTGGAGTTAGTAAATGCATTTTCCGAAATTCCTTCACCAAAGAAGACGAAGCAAATATTCCAGAATTCTAAATGAGAAGAGCTGCACACATAATTTAGAAGTAGATATCCATCGTGTTGCAAAGCAACTCAAGTTACACTGTCAGTGACAGAGGAAATGATCAAATATCTTTTCAAAAAGTCTCTAATGTTCTTTAGTAACAATTAATTTTCAGTAGTAAGCTCCTTGCTTTTACTGGCCTGTTAAATGATAATCAACAATTTAGTAAGAAATTTTAATTTTTAAAGGAATATATCTAAATGTACTTAAGTAGATTGACATCTTCTATAAATGTTTGCAGCTAAACTTAAATAAAAAATATTTGAGGTTCCAAAATTGTCAACCTTTGGATCAGATCAGTTTTAGGATGTCAATTTTAGGTGCAATTCAAAGGTTCAGATCCCATTTTCTTTTACAAAAGCGTATACTATCAGTTTAACAAACCATGATATTTTAGGTGACAGTTGCGATTCTGAAGCTTCAGAAAATTATTTTAGAACTCATAACTGTTTAATAGTATGGCCACAATATTGGAGGGTGGAAAAAGGTTATCATAACGTGACAACAATAGGGATACTTTTGTGAGGCTTGAAACACTTTTTAATTTTTACATTAAAGGCTGATTCCCATCACACTTTACACAGGCTTTGGACCGTCAAAATGATAGATGACCATTTACCACTCTGGCATGTGTAAAATCAGCCTAAACACGCTGAACTAATGTACACTCTATTTACAATTACAACTTAATATTAGCTCCGACAATGCTGCTTCAGTGTTTCAATAATTTTAACTCAGTAATCTGCGAGTACTCAGTGGTCTTCATAGTTTCTTAATACATTATTTTTAACGTGTTTTAGTCCAGTTTCTGAATATGGGCAATGGCTTTCAAGCAAGGCCTAATGTTGCCAGTCTCTTCATAATTCTTTACGATTCTCTCTATCCTGTCGTCCAGCTTCAAGTACTTCTTCTTCCTCTTCTTACCTTTAAGATTCATTTCCAATTTCATGTACATGCAGTTTGTGAGCTCTGCTTCCTTTTTCAAGCACTCCACCAAATAGTTGATTCTAGGGTGAGAGTTTCCGATAATACTATTTATTTTGTTGTGCCACCCTTCAAAAATGGCTCTGAGCACTATGGGACTCAACTGCTGAGGTCATTAGTCCCCTAGAACTTAGAACTAGTTAAACCTAACTAACCTAAGGACATCACAAACATCCATGCCCGAGGCAGGATTCGAACCTGCGACCGTAGCGGTCTTGCGGTTCCAGACTGCAGCGCCTTTAACCGCACGGCCACTTCGGCCGGCGTGCCACCCTTCAACAGCATTCGTCGTTCGGTGCCTTTTTCCGTAACAGTCCCACATTTCTATTGCGATATCCTCATTCTCTAGCCAGTTATCCACAAAGTAGTAAAAAAATTGAGAGAACCTTCCGTAATCAGGAACTTCTGGATGATTCTCAATCCATCCATTGCTTACGTCCTCCGTTTTTACAACTGCCAGCGCTGCACACTTGTTGACGTGAAGTCTTAAATCCTCGTTCTAGCGGTACTCCTCAGTTAGACCGAGAACTCGAATTCTTCTCAATAAACTCTTCTTCATATGGAAATAGAATCCATTATTTCAACTGTAGGAAGAACTTGACGAATGGCCGATATCGCAGCTGCCTCAAAGTCCACCTTTACTTGTTTAGGACACCACTCGGAGACTGCCTGTTATCAGAAGAAACAGACGAACATATGTATGTGTGTTTCTTCTTATTAGAGAGCAGAGCAAATACAGTAGGAAGAACGTTTGTTTCGTTAATCGGGCCTCCTAAGTCTACGTGTATGGTGTAGATTTGTGCAAACTGCTTGCTGCATCTCTTAAATGTTCCATCATATAAAAATGGGAACATGTTTTTAAACTTTTTTTTCCTTTGCGTCCACTAAAAATCATTATTCTCATCTCTAATCTATCGTCTTCCAGAAGGAAACTATTGCCATCTCCCATTTTTAATAGATCTTCATGATGATCAATTTCATAGGAGTTCTTATGCTCTTGTTGGTTCCACCGCTCTTGACTCCATCGACGACGCATGGTTCTCTTCTGAATTAAGCATCACTGCAACAAAGTCATAAACTTTATTATGTAGATTTCCCATTTCATCTGCGTATATCTCCGATAACTGTGTAGTTTCTTCTCGAGACCTTCTCTTCGCTCTTTCCACTTGCTTTCTCACTTTCAGAGTCGCGTCGTCAGGTGGTCCACAGATATGTTCTAATACGCTCAACACTTCTCCGTTCCTCGTAAGCAGCTTTCCCTTGCAATGATCCGCTTTTCGGTGTAAGCACATCCATGTAACAACACCTTCTTTAGATTCCCTCTGTTTAAGATACGCGTAACCTTTGTAATGAGCAGGAGGCCTGGCCTCGTTCGATGTAGTAACTTCCATACTGATGGTCGCGTTAGGAACTTCGAAAGCAAACTGGGCGGTCGGGAGAGGAGGAAGAGGATGAGGAGGAGGGGTGGGGAGGGGGGGGGGGGAGACTAGGGACCGAACCCCTCGGAGCAGGTAAAACCGTGGCAAATGTCCGGCGTGGCAAATGTCCGGATACCGATTAGAAGTCGCTTGTGAGGAACGGTGTCAAAAGCTTTCCGGATATCTAGAAATACGCAATCAACTTGAGATCCCCTGTCGGTAGCGGCCATTACTTCGTGCGAATAGAGACAGGAACGGGTATACAAAGTAAAAGGCATATTTCTATAAACAAAACTAGGTCTACTTTGCGTCTTCGGGTCGATTCCACAGTGCCAGGTCTTGTAGGCGATGACATCTCCGTCTGCAAAAGATTCTAATTCAAGCAGGGATGCGCCTTTAATTCCTTAAAAAAGACCTGGAATGGTCTCGATATTTCTTGTCGGACGAGGATGTGCAACGGGCAGTCACTGACTTCCTCACGTAGTAGGACACGGTGCTTTACCAAACGGGTGAAAGGTGACAATTGCTGAACTACAGGAAACAAAATCGTCATAACTTCTGAACGGTTTGCGTTAGGACGCTCACACTGCACGGCTGGCCGCGGGGCATGATGGGAATTAGTATGCGGTTTTAGCGACGAGGCCAACTTTTATTTGGGTGGGTTCGTCAACAAGCAAAATTGGCGTATCTGGGGGACTGAAAACCCGGATTTCCCGATCGAGGAATGTCTTCACCCTCAACGGGTGACTGTGTGGTGTGCAATGTCCTATGACGGAATAGTCAGTGCGATAGTCCTTGGTGACATGGTGACTACCGAATGGTACGTGAAGATTTTGGAAAATGATTTTATCCCCAATATCCAAAGTGACACTGATTTCGACAAGATGGGGTTCATGCAAGACGGAACTCGATCCTACAGAAGCAAGAGCGTGTTTAATGTCCTGGAGGAGTACGCTGGACACAGCATTCTGGCTCTGGTGTACACAGAGGCCACTGGCATGGGCCTCGATTGGACGCCATATTCTCTGAATCTGAAAACATGCGACTCCTTTTTGTGGGGCTATATTAAAGACAAGTGTACAGAAATAACCCAAAACCATTGCAGCGCTGAAAGCAGCCACTGAAGAGGTCATCGACGGCATCTATGTTCCGACACTTCAGTGGGTCATGCAGAATTTCGTCATTCGTCTACGCCACGTCATCACCAATGATGGCAGGCATAGCGAACAAGTCATAACCTAAATTCCAATATCTGTAGTGCCGTTTACATGTTGAATAAAATGTGTGCACGCCGTAGTTTGTAACTAATATACGTTTTTCTTTTCGTATAGTTCAATAACTGACACACTGTATCCTCAAAGTGCTGCGTCGGAAGGATGCTTGCGTCAGTGCTCACGGCAACTTTGCTTTACTGTCATACCGATTATGGACTGTACGGCCTTCGAAGACTGTACGGCATTCGAACGGAAACTTTTTTATCGTTCCTTATACTTACATCTCTTCAGAGGTCCTGGTATACTGTCTCACTTAGGCTACTGAGAGCAGTTCCATGTTGACACAAGCTTTCATGCATATCAGCTAATATGTAATGGGGAACTTGGGTCCCGTACCGACGGAGTGTAAAATTAAAGACTAAGATGAATGTTAGTCTGCTGACACAATTCTTTGTATTAATTTCAAACGATAACATAAATGACAATGAAACTTACTGGCAGATTAAAACTGTGTGCCCGACCGAGACTCGAACTCGGGACCCTTGCCTTTCGCGGGCAAGTGCTCTACCATCTGAGCTACCGAAGCACGACTCACGCCCGGTACTCACAGCTCTACTTCTGCCAGTATCTCGTCTCCTACCTTCCAAACTTTACAGAAGCTCTCCTGCGAACCTTGCAGAACTAGCACTCCTGAAAGAAAGGATATAGCGGAGACATGGCTTAGCCACAGCCTGGGGGATGTTTCCAGAATGAGATTTTCACTCTGCAGCGGAGTGTGCGCTGATATGAAACTTCCTGGCAGATTAAAACTGTGTGCCCGACCGAGACTCGAACTCGGGACCTCTGCCTTTCGCGGGCAAGTGCTCTACCATCTGAGCTACCGAAGCACGGCTCACGCCCGGTAGGTTCGCAGGAGAGCTTCTGTAAAGTTTGGAAGGTAGGAGACGAGATACTGGCAGAAGTAAAGCTGTGAGTACCGGGCGTGAGTCGTGCTTCGGTAGCTCAGATGGTAGAGCACTTGCCCGCGAAAGGCAGAGGTCCCGAGTTCGAGTCTCGGTCGGGCACACAGTTTTAATCTGCCAGGAAGTTTCACATCAGCGCACACTCCGCTGCAGAGTGAATATCTCATTCTGGATAAATGACAATGTTTTAAATTCACAACAGTCGTTAAAATAATGCTTCCCAGCTTCTATGCGGGCATGTCACACCGAGTTCGTCGTACCCGCCCGAAAAACTACGGTGTAGTCATCGGCCGCGGGAGTTCTGTCAAAGAAATTCTTTTGAGTCTCAACACAAAAAAAGTTCAAATGTGTGTGAAATCTTATGGGGCTTAACTGCTAAGGTCATCAGTCCCTAATCTTACACAGTACTTAACCTAAATTATCCTAAGAACAAACACACACACCCATGCCCGAGGGAGGACTCGAACCTCCGCCGGGACCAGCCGCACAGTCCATGACTGCAGCGCCTGAGACCGCTCGGCTAATCCCGCGCGGCGTCTCAACACAAATCAGTTTTTTCTCATGTCGCTATAGGAAGAAATTAAGTGGGGTTACATCAGGCTAACAGGTAGCTGTACACAGAGCTACCTCACATTCATCTCGCCTGTTGAGCAGGACTGCTGGACACACAAACAAACACTGCCTGCCAGGAGTGAAGGAGCAAACGAAATGAAACTTCACGGTTTGATAGGGTGTGTGATGTTATTTCTGTGACTGCAATATCGAGTGATCCTCTGCCCTGGATGCGTACACTAATTTGCTTAGGAAGGGTACCATAAAACAGTGGTATCTTCTCCTGAGGCATCCTGCCCACAAGTGTTGTAACTGCGCCTTTATATCCTGGATACGTGCAGTGGGACAGTTGACATCCGAACTGACCCCACGTATGTCAAAGTGCGGACAGATCTGGGGATCTTGCTGGACACAGGAGTACCGCAACATCATAGAGACACATGTCATGTGAGGAGGTATACTGTGCTGTTTAGAAATGGCATAACGAAACTGTCTCATAGGGTTTAGCACGTAAGGGCGCACGATGTCCGTGACTTGTCGTTGTGCCGTCAGAGCCCCATCGGTCTGTGCCAGTCTTGTCCTGAAGTTACACCCTTCGGCTACCCATACCACGACGCTAGGAGTAACGCCGCTAAGCCTCTTCAAAACGTTGTAAGAATGTGTTCTCTCGCAAAATCGCCGCCACAGTCACTGTCGATGTCATCAGAGGTAGTGCAGACGCGCAGTTTGTTGCGGAAGATAATTGGACGTCATTCATTAGCAGTCCATACTTCCCAGTCAAGACTCCATTGCAAAAGTAGCCGCTTGTTTTGTGGTATTAGCGACACCCTGGGCATGGGACACCAGTTCCCTAGTTCGGCTGCTGCTAGTCTAGGATCAGTGGAATGGCTCTGAGCACTATGGGACGCAACTGCTGAGGTCATTAGTCCCCTAGAACTTAGAACTAGTTAAACCTAACTAACCTAAGGACATCACAAACATCCATGCCCGAGGCAAGATTCGAACCTGCGACCGTAGCGGTCTTGCGGTTCCAGACTGCAGCGCCTTTAACCGCACGGCCACTTCGGCCGGCAGGATCAGTGGAGCGGGATGACAGAATTTTGCAGGGAGTACATTACTTGGCAGGCGCAGATGTGAAGAGGTTGTGTTTCGCTTGGTGTATAAGATAGCCATTCTTCCTTGGGCTGTTCAGAGGTGGTCGACCGGAACATTGAAAAAATGAAAATGTGTGTGAAATCTTATGCGACTTACTTGCCAAGGTCATCAGTCCCTAAGCTTACACAGTACTTAACCTAAATTATCCTAAGGACAAACACACACACCAATGCCCGAGGGAGGACTCGAACCTCCGCCGGGACCAGCCGCACAGTCCATGACTGCAGCGCCTTGACCGCTCGGCTAATGCCACGCGGCGGAACATTGAAGACGAGTATGCATACCCTGACGTCCCCATGCAAGCCACGGGCAACTGGAGACAGATAATGAGGCTCCTCTCAAAATCAGCCAGCTGCTGATATTATGCAGCATCCCCGTGCCCTTCATAGTGACCGCTCAGCATCTGACGCTTCTCACGCCACTTATGTTCCCCACTAGATCTGGTTGCAAAACTAAATACGAGCAACATCAATGGACTCTTCTCGCCTTTCACCTGTCGCAGAGAACTGAAACTCATCACTTATATACCCATCGATGTCGTCTACTTGTACAAAGTAACACTGACATCCCAATGTTTCCTCTGGGTGCTTCCCGTTTTCGTCAGGCAATGTATTTTTGTCATTATTTTGCCGGCTGGTATCGACTGGCCCGGCATGCAACGATGTCTTTAGAAAGCTGACAGATTAAGTAAAGTTCGCCACATGCTGTGCTCGTAGGACGTGACGTTGCGGGACTTCCATCTGCTGAGCAAAGAAGATTGGGTAGAGCACGCTTGCAGTACTTGCCAGAGGACACTGAATTAAGCGTGGAGTCAGCCCATGTTATACTTTTTTAAGTCAACACATCGCATAAGAGCAATCATTCTGTCACCGTTGAAAAAAAGTATTTCTCTATTTATTGCAGCAGCTGTCAACAAATGTTGTCGGTTGGAATGAAGAACTAAAACGACTTTCTTTCGTTCATGGTGGACCTCCTACGGAAGTCCTTGCGAGACTTAACTTTGTTGTAAAATTGTAGCAATTGCCCACTGTAGACACTATTTTATGGCAAACGTCTTGTTATTAATATTAACCTTGTTATAGAACCCTCTGTGCATCTTCTACCATCCCGTTCACTGTGCACTCATTTCTTTATTACACACCTCTGGCCATTAAAAGGCAACATCATCAAAGTGGCAGCAAAACTATGAGTTGACATCAAGTAAACACAAGATTGGATGTGCATATGATTAGCATTTCAGACTAACCACAAAACCTAGTTACGACTATCGCCACCTACATTCTGTATAGAGGGGAACATTACGCTCCAGATTTCTCTCTGACATATCGTATCTGAATGTTAGTGTGTGTGTGTGTGTGAAGGTCGTATTCAGCCTTCTGTCATGACAAGCGGAGCAAAGACTGCGTTTTATTGGCAGAACACTTAGAATGAAATTACAATGAAATGAATACCCTTAGCTGCATATTTTTTTAACATTATCAAAGTGGTCGTTTTATTCCAAATAAAGGTTACTAACGTGTAAACAAAATGATTAATTTAAAGTAATTTCGTTACAATAAGTTACATCAGAAATACGAAAACAGTCACTGTGAAACTGTACTTGACATATCATCTTTGAACATAGCTGAATTGTTGCAGTGGATTTGTAAACTTAGTGGCAGTATACCGTATTATCATTTTCCTCCTCAGTCTGAGTTACGGTTTTATGTTCTACAATCCATAGTGACAAATTCTTTCGGTGTAATACATTACTCTACTCTTAACAAAAATGAATTCTTTAGCCTACGCAATTTAGTTGTCTTCGACAATTTTTACACATACTTTATACATTTTATATTACATATTCTACTTTCTCTAAGTTATCTGAGAGTTTAAGAAAGTGTTTCGTGAAAGTAATAAGAAATGAAGTTACAACCTAGCACGGACCAAAAATGTAGAAAAAAAAAACCTTTACAGAAATACTTCTCCGAGACACAGACAGATGGTGGAGCTTGTTACGATTACATCGAGATACCTAAGACAATTATTAAACCAATCTGACAAATAAAATAAAGAAAATAGTGTTTTGCCTTTATGTTTTGAAAGAGTGTCTGCAAGGTTCCGGGATCCGGTACGGTATACTGTTTCAGAGTTTCAAAGCTGTGCACAAATTGCTGCAGAATGAAAGATTCAATCTCGAAAATGTTCACAAATATCGTTGAGAGGGACACCAGTACGATTGTGGTGTTGTGCAGGTTTACCTTGGAAAGTGATTTAAACGGGTTTGATTTGGCCAAGAACGTCACAACATGAGTATTACGAAAACAGAGCTGTTGGTGTGAGACTATACGTGGAACTGCACACATCGGCTATAAAGAAAATGTTGCTCACTACGGTGAGTGCCGACTTTCCTATGACGGTGACGACGAGCACATGGTCTTTACAGTGAGGATATCGTTCACCGCCAGATGGTCTCATTCTAACAGTAACATCCAGAAAGTGAATGACGCAGATACAATTGCTGCTATCTGCTCTCTGAAGGAATTTCAGCTACCGTAACTAGGTTCTGAAACTGGTCACTTCTGCAGATTTCCTGTTGGAACTGTAACTTTCAGTAATCACTTTGTAACTTTTGGATCTCACGACGTCCGTTAATTTTTAAGGCCATCCGTCTTGAGTATTTGATGCTGTACTACATCCTCTCCCGACAAGGCCACATATGAAATGCTTGCATTTCGTTCTTCAAGTTTACAGTGATCCATGTTTCAGTTACAAATTCCTGATGCGGATTTCAACAACTTTCTCATTTTCGTACCATTATATCTGCATTAGAGCTCTGTTTACTGAAGAAAGCTTTCAGTTTTGCCAGTTTACTTCTGATACTCGCTTCGGTTATCCAATGTAATCTTGCTTCTTAGACAGAATTCTTTAATTTCTTTCATTGCTGAGGCGTTTCCAGTTTGCATGTTAGTAAGTTGTCATTCCTCTTTCTACTACTCTTTATCGTCGTCTTTGCCTTATTCATCTTTAATCCATATTTCGTGTTAATCACAGGAGGCGTTGATTTAAGTCAACGGGGACAGTTGAAAATGTGTGCCCCGACCGGGACTCGATCCCGGGATCTCCTGCTTACATAGCAGACGCTCTATCCATCTGAGCCACCGGGGACACAGAGGATAGCGCGACTACGGGGACTTATCTCTGGCACGCCTCCCGGGAGACGCACATTCGCAACTTATTGTCTAGCACTATATTCGTAGTGCCCCTGCCCATTATACTCATTACTCGCGGCTTTACCGCCGATTCCCGTAAGAGTTCGGGCACTGTTCGTGCATCCGCACAGAAGAAGTTGGTCAAATGGCCGGTGAGCCTCAACTATACATATATATGAAGATGGTAACTGTTCTTTCGGCGATGTTCGAAAGAACAAATACCATCTTCATATAAACGAGTATATAGAACGCTTAGAAGCGGCAACATGTTACTTCACTTGACACGACGGAATTATGTTACATGACATGGGCACCAAACACCAACAAGTAAAACAGCGCGAATGTGTCAAGAGGTTTTCATTTAAATGTCGTTTAAGCTGCCACATAAGTCGATAAGCTAGTTTCCTTTTTTTACATCCCTAAATCTGTCCAGCACATATTCGCCTTTTTGTGCTATGACAGGAGCATTTATCATTCTAGTTACACTTCTTTGTGTACCTTCGTACAAAATTTGAACCGAGTCGCACAAGTTTGAAACTCAAAAAAGCGCGCGTAAAAAAACTCCCAAAAACGTGTTTTTTGCACGTAAAATCTGAATGAAGCTAGATTTTTCAAAGCGAGTTTTAAATTTTATGGTAAGAATGCCTTTCTTATTTATTCGACTCACTTTAAACCGTCTCTGCCCATTCAACTCACGTGAGAACGAATTTTGCGTACAACATGTAGCTCGCCCTACACCATCGTATCTCGGCGACGGATGAAGACAACAGAATAAAAAAAAATACGTTGTGACTTTATTCACTTATATGTCTTCGTGCAAAGTTCAAACCAGTTCGTACAAGTTTAAAGTATAGAAGTGAGACCCATCAAAATCGCCCTGAAGAATATATTTTCTGCACGTAAAATCCAAACGAAGCACGACTTTTACAAACGGTCGAAAGTGACCTTAGACCAATGCGAGATAAACCGGTGGACCAAATGTGAACTATCAGTCTCGCTCCAATCGAGAGGTATTTCACGGTGACTGTGTTTGCACGTAAAATCCGAATGGTGTACGCAGAAGTGGTGTCATTAGATGAGCATTAATTTCAGCCTAATTAAAACATTTTGCAAAAGGAATTAATCTACCTGCACGATTCGCCTGAATGCCAGCTTCAGTGCGTCGTTCAAGCATTGCTTAATACTGTTCACTGTCGCATAGCTACAGTACGACTTATGATCGAATGGCTATACAAATGGCCGCTGGTCCGAGGTAAAATAAAACTTTTGTACCCCATATCCCTAGCTAAAATACACTACTGGCCATTAAAATTGCTACGCCAAGAAGAAATGCAGATGGTAAACGGATATTCATTTGACAAATATATTATACTAAAACTGACATGTGATTTCATTTCCACGCGGTTTGGGTGCATAGATCTTGAGAAATCAGAACCCAGAACAGCCACCTCTGGCCGTAATAACGGCCTTGATACGCCTGGGCATTGAGTCAAACAGAGCTTGGATGGCGTGTACAAGTACAATTGCCCATGCAGCTTCAACACGATACCACAGTTCATCAAGAGTAGTGACTGGCGTATTGTGACGAGCCAGTTCAAATGGTTCAAATGGCTCTGAGCACTATGGGACTCAACTGCTGAGGTCATTAGTCCCCTAGAACTTAGAACTAGTTAAACCTAACTAACCTAAGGACATCACAAACATCCATGCCCGAGGCAGGATTCGAACCTGCGACCGTAGCGGTCTTTGCGGTTCCAGACTGCAGCGCCTTTAACCGCACGGCCACTTCGGCCGGCCGACGAGCCAGTTGCTCGGCCACCATTGACCAGACGTTTTCAATTGCTGAGAGATCTGGAGAATGTTCTGGCCAGGGCAGCAGTCGAACATTTTCTGTATCCAGAAAGGCCCGTACAGGACCTGCAACATGCGTTCGCGCATTATAGTGCTGAAATGTAGGGTTTCGCAGGGATCGAATGAAGGTTAGAGCCTCGGGTCGTAACACATCTGAAATGTAACATCCACTGTTCAAAGTGCCGTCAATGCGAACAAGAGGTGACCGAGACGTGTAATCAATGGCACCCCATACCATCACGCCGGGTGATACGCCAGTATGGCGATGACGAATACACGCTTCCAATGTGCGTTCACCGCGATGTCGCCAAACACGGATGCGACCATCATGATGCTGTAAACAGAACCGGGATTCATCCGAAAAAATGACGTCTTGCCATTCGTGCACCCAGGTTCTTCGTTGAGTACACCATCGCAGGCGCTCCTGTCTGTGATGCAGCCTCAAGGATAACCGCAGCCGTGGTCTCCGAGCTGATAGTCCATGCTGCTGCAGACGTCGTCGAACTGTCCGTGCAGATGGTTGTTGTCTTGCAAACATCCCCATCTGTTGAATCAGGAATGGAGACGTGGCTGCACGATCCGTAGCAGTCATGCGGATAAGATGCCTGTCATCTCGACTGCTAGTGATACGAGACCATTGGGATCCAGCACGGCGTTCCGTATTACCCTCTTGAACACACCGATTCCATATTCTGCTAACAGTCATTGGATCTCGACCAACGCGAGCAGCAGTGTCGCGATACGATAAACCGCAATCGCGATAGACTACAATCCGACCTTTATCAAAGTCGGAAACGTGGTGGTACGTATTTCTCGTCCTTACACGAGGCATCACAACAACGTTTCACCAGGCAACGCCGGTCAACTGCTGTTTGTGTATGAGAAATCGGTTGGAAAATTTCCTCATGTCAGCACGTTGTAGGTGTCGCCACCGGCGCCAAGCTTGTGTGAATGCTCTGAAAAGCTAATCATGTGCATATGACAGCATCTTCTTCCTGTCGGTTAAATTTCCCGTCTGTAGCGCGTCATCTTCGTGGCGTAGCAATTTTAATGGCCAGTAGTGTAGGAACCGAGGACCAAGGTCCCCCCGAAATCCGCGATCCTGCGAGCGTCCTCATCCATATCTGTTACAGCACTTCCGCGCTGTAATGATTCATCTATTCAACTATATTGTATATGCACAATAAGGAAAATTTCGTTATGTGCTCCCTTTCTGGTGATGCAGTTTCAATGGGAATTTAATTAACTTTTTGATGCTATCGTGTCGGCTGAATTTGTTTATTTATACGTGGGGAGGAAACCGATTTCATTGCGGGCGCAGAGATTCCCATACACGCACAGCAGATATGTGCCCAGTTCTGCACCCACCTGCGGTAGTTGTCGGTTCCCCGTGTGGCTGTCTGCGGAGAGCCCTCGTGACCGCAGCAGGTATGTGTTAATCAGGACCGCCCAGCTGTGGTTGGCGGCAGCGCCCTTTGTCATGGAGAACGTGGCAATACTGGGCTGCAGACGTCCTCCGTGTGTACACTACAGTCTCCGGCATCTATAGTTCCGATGCGTGCGTTGTAGGTGCAGCTCTAAGAAGACGCCCCTAATTGCTTTCATCCCGAAGCATATGTCTGCCATTTATTTTTATGGTAACTACAACGGATACAGAAAGAGCAGTAACATAAATAGAACCAGATTTAAGCTACTTACTGTCATTGTTCTATATAACTAGCACCATTCGCTATGCAATTTTGTAAATCATGAACAATAATCTTCGTGCTCCATTCGTGAAAAACGTAAAGTGTGTGCTTGTGTGAAATTCCGAACGGCAATTCTATTTCATGGCAGGCTGCGGCGTTACAATCCTTGAGGTTTCACAACAGCCATGCGAAAGCCGTCCTGTCCACCAACGTAACAGTGCGTGTTCAAATGGTTCAAATGGCTCTGAGCACTATGGTACTTAACTTCTAAGGTCATCAGTCCCCTAGAACTTAGAACTACTTCAACCTAACTAACCTAAGGACATCACACACATCCATGCCCGAGGCAGTATTCGAACCTGCGACCGTAGCGCCTAGAACCGCTCGGCTACTCCGGCCGGCAACAGTGCGTGTCTATCACTTGTTCGAAAACGGCGGTGCAGCAGCGAGGGAACATCAAGTTTCTGCTATTTTTTTAACGGAACACACCGCCATTTGACTGTTTATCGTTTGTCTCAGTACAACCGAGATTTCGGCCTTTTATGCCAACTTCAGATATTTGATTTTACGTCTTTAACATATATTTCAGGACACTTAACATGTTGTGATTCTTGAAGATTTCCCGGCGTATTGAATGTTCGATGAGATATCGATAGAGGACGCTCCTGTGACGGAGGCTAATGCGCATGCGTTTTCGCGCCAATTTTTTGCTATAAAGTTGACTCCGGGAACTTGCAGTCTCCAGTGACGGACACTCACCTGAAGATGGTTGGGCGATTGCCAGCCGAAATATCGTGGCAAGAAGTCAACATGATCCGGCAGCAATCCAGAAATCTCATCGAACACTTAACATGTTGTCAAATTCAAAGTTGTCCGTAATTTAAGAAAACACTGGCTCACCATTAAATGCCAGATGTAAAATCACCATTTTGTAAAAGATCAGCAAATAATCGTGGAACACGTTGTATTTAGTAAAAACGGGCTTACGCTGGAATGTCTGTATTTAGTAGAAACAGAATTTCTTTGGTGTTTTTACACCACGCACTGTTTAAAAGTATGGTTTAGCGAAAACGGGCTTACTCTGGTAAACATGTTAAAGTGTCCTGCAATATATGTTAAAGATATAAACTCAAATAGTTGAAAATGGCGCAAAAGGCCAAAACTTGGGTTGTACTTAAATAAACAATAACGCAGTCAAATGGCGGTATGTTCCTTTAAAAAATATTGTATGACTGTTGCTCAGCAACATCAAACATTGTTTAAGTTTCGTGGTTTTGGAGCGAGAATTCGATCCGAATACCGAGGAGCAGGTTTCTTGTCGCCCCAGCCCACAACGCGAAGATTGTGCGCAAGTTTTTTGCCACCAGACGGATCACAATCTTGGATCACCCGCCGTATTCATCGGATTTCACCGTAGCTAACTTCTCGTTGTTCCCAAAATTGAAGCTGACAAATGGCCCTGAGCACTATGGGACTTAACTTCTGAGGTCATCAGTCCCCTAGAACTTAGAACTACTTAAACCTAACTAACCTAAGGACATCACACACATCTATGCCCGAGGCAGGATTCGAACCTGCTACCGTAGCGATCGCGCGGTTCCATCTGTAGCGCCTAGAACCGCTCGGCCACTCCGGCCGGCTGAAGCTGACAATGAAACGACACCGCTTCTACGTAGTTAAGGACATCCGAGGAAGTTGTACTGCAATAGCAAATGTAATTCCAAAAATGACTACAATAACTGTTTCACAACACCTTTAAAACGATTTCAGCTGTGTAGTGATTCAGGGGAAGACATCTTTTAATAAATACGGTGATTATGGGAACATATTCTATGACTTTTATTTTTCATAGGCACAGTTATAACGGAACTGGGTCAAGCTTTTTAAGCGGCTGAGGCTGGCCACTTTCTTACATCTCTGACGTCAGCATCCTGAGTCTGGAAAATGTTGCCCACGTAATGTACCATTCATTGGCCTAAAGAGGTGGATGTGTGGAGGTACTAAATGTTGGATGTGGTGACACTGCAGACAAATTTGGCAAAGAGATTGCAAATGGAAGTTTGTGTTCTTCTCTGGCTTTCGGCCTACTTAGTGTGGTCTTGCAGAAGTCTTGGTTAACAGTTATTTCAGGCATCCAGTGACATATAAAGTAGCTACACCCTGCCTACCCCAGTAGACTGTGCACATTACTTTGCCAGCAAACGACAGTGTCTTCAATTCTTCACATGTCGAAACTCTGTGGACTGTCTTTTGGATTTCAGCTTGTGGTGGGGACACCTGATCTAATCTCCGGTGATAATGAAAAACTGTCACTTTCAGCGTATTATTGGTCCAGCACGTCCCCCTAGATTTCCCTTTGACAACTTTTTTAGTCTTGCATAAGAATCCACTGCATCCGTCTCGCACACACTTCATGATCACCAAGGCTGTACAACGTGTTCTGTCAGGCATTACAGCCAACATTCAGTTGTGAACGCAATCCGCTAATCATCATTGACTAGGTGATCAGAATGACCCTCGTAGAATGTCATGCTAGACTACCACAGATATCACCACATCACAGGCGGGTAACCAACGATTTTTCATGCGGTTTTTTCTACTCGTGTATGCATTTATTTCATGTAAGTGCTGCATTACGCATTACCTGACGGATAAATTGTGACTTCCTCGGTTGAATTATATCACAGTCCATTTAGACTACAACTTACAATCAAGTCGCACTGGCCTTTAAAAGATCGCATGAAAACACAAACTGCGTCACAGTAATTACAGACCGCGATTAAATTCTGAAGAGACGCTAATCGTCCGTTTGTTTTGTTTTAACAGACTTGGGTTTTCTGTGACCACCTCCGAACCGAATGGTTAGCGTCACTACCGCCGAACGGAAGGACTCGGATTCTATTTTCGATATCTCCTCAGATTTTTCTGACGTTAAGGATGTCTACCACTAGATACACTCAATCTCGCGAGGTCAATTGAGGAGCTGCTTCACTAAATGAGCAGCAGCAGCATCAGGATTCATCTACTGGCAGTAACACCTGGACGGATTGACAACCTGTTGACAGATTTCATGATCCTAGATTGTTCATCGTACTGCCTTGTAGGCAGCAGTTTGCGAGTCGGAAAAGTCCGAAGGTCTAATCACTGAGTAGCGTTAACGTTTCACGCCTTTGCCGTATCTTCCTTCCTCTTTTTTTTAAAACGCTGCCTTTCTCTCTCTGCCACTTTCCTGTGCCTAAACGCACAGGCCTGGATACAGTACGCTGTGGGTTCAAATTCATCACTACCGAGAAAGGGACATTTTAACCGGTAACGAGCACCTGAACAAGTGTTAACTCACGATTCCAAGTCCTTTGCTGTTTCAGGCAGAATTAAAGTGTCATCGGCAAACCTCAAAGTTTTTATTTCTTTTCGCTATTACAACATTTCAGCTCATGGAAGTGCTTCAATTTGCGCGTAACGGTCTGAATGGCTAACTTTAATGCTAAATAACTCGGAAACGGCGCAACGTATCCTAACAAATATTTTTCAGCATTATTTCCCATGTAACACCATTACAAGTTTTCAGACTGGTTCTGACGACCCTGTATGCTGGCGTTGCATCCTATTCTTCCAATAACTTTCGTGAATAGAGAATTCCAGGCTGAAGTACAGCCTGAGGATCTTTTATGGCTCAGCTGAGCGATGTCCCGTTCTATACGAGGTGCATTCAAGTTCTAAGGCCTCCGATTTTTTTTCTAATTAACTACTCACCCGAAATCGATGAAACTGGCGTTACTTCCCGACGTAATCGCCCTGCAGACGTACACATTTTTCACAACGCTGACACCATGATTCCACGGCAGCGGCGAAGGCTTCTTTAGGAGTCTGTTTTGACCACTGAAAAATCGCTGAGGCAATAGCAGCACGGCTGGTGAATGTGCGGCCACGGAGAGTGTCTTTCACTGTTGGGAAAAGCCAAAAGTCACTAGGAGCCAGGTAAGGTGAGTAGGGAGCATGAGGAATCACTTCAAAGTTGTTATCACGAAGAAACTGTTGCGTAACGTTAGCTCGATGTGCGGGCGCGTTGTCTCGGTGAAACAGCGCACGTGCAGCCCTTCCCGGACGTTTTTGTTGCAGTGCAGGAAGGAATTTGTCCTTCAAAACATTTTCGTAGGATGCACCTGTTACCGTAGTGCCCTTTGGAACGCAATGGGTAAGGATTAGGCCCTCGCTGTCCCAGAACATGGACACCATCATTTTTTCAGCACTGGCGGTTACCCGAAATTTTTTTGGTGGCGGTGAATCTGTGTGCTTCCATTTAGCTACCTGGCGCTTTGTTTCTGGATTGAAAAATGGCATCCACGCCTCATCCATTGTCACAACCAACGAAAAGAAAGTCCCATTCGTGCTGTCGTCGAGCGTCAACATTGCTTGGCAACATGCCACACGGGCAGCCGTGTGGCACCCGCCTGGATGACACTTTTCGCATTTTCAGGTCGTCATGCAGGATTGTGTGCACAGAACCCACAGAAATGCCAACTCTGGAGGCGATCTGTTCAACAGTCATTCGGCGATCCTCCAAAACAATTCTCTCCACTTTCTCGATCATGTCGTCAGACCGGCTTTTGCGAGCCCGAGGTTGCCTCGATTTGTTGTCACACAATGTTCTGCCTTCATTAAACTGACGCACCCACGAACGCACTTTCGACACATCCATAACTCCATCACCACATGTCTCCTTCCGCTGTCGATGAATTTCAATTGGTTTCACACCACGCAAATTCAGAAAACGAATGATTGCACGCTGTTCAAGTAAGGAAAACGTCGCCATTTTAAGTATTTAAAACAGTTCTCATTCTCGCCGCTGGCGGTAAAATTCCATCTGCCGTATGGTGCTGCCATCTCTGGGACGTATTGACAATGAACGCGGCCTCATTTTAAAACAATGCACATGTTTCTATCTCTTTCCAGTCCAGAGAAAAAAAAAATCGGAGGCCTTAGAACTTGAATGCACCTCGTACTTGGGAGCGACCGCGCTCTGTGGCTGGAGGCTAGATATCGCAAGGTCTTGTGCCGCCGACCGTACAAATCGCCGGCCATGGCATTGTTCAGGTTTCGCGTACCGCCCGTGGTGAGTCACAGAGTAGTCGCTACATATTATTTTGCACTAGGTGCGGTCCGATGCCTTCCCAGAATATGTTAACGTAGCGGGAGAACACAACTTGATGAGCTTCGAGGGCTGGCGTGGTGAGGCATAACTGTCGCACTAAAGAAGTTTGTTCTCAAGTTGCAAAGTCCTCCCTCACATCACAGGTGAGCACGCTGTGGAGCCGTGAGAAACCACGAGACCCAAGTCTTCATACGAAGGAGTCCGGACAGTATGTTGTAAATTTAGAACCAGATCCCTTACTAGATAACTTAGCTGAAGGGCGGATACGAGCGCTGGCTTCCATAAAGTCCAAAACGTGGCCAGCGGGTATGCCAGAGAGTGAATTCCATAGCAGGATGGGGACGTCAGAAATACAGGAACTGAGTTGTTCCATAGGTTCACGTTTCAAACTCGGAAATTGTTGATTTACTTACGACCTCGCCTTTGGGCAGAGGTTTGTAAAACAGTCTGATCGTCGCACTTAAAGGGGCACAGACACCGAAGAGAGATTTTGTCTGGAGAACGAAGCAACACTACTCCACCGCCGAGAGCCTAGTAGAACACTTCTTCACCGGCTTCCTCTACGCCAGCAACACTTAGCAGCAGATCATGAATGCTGCCCTGCTACGTGCACAGTCCGGCAATGTGGCGCGAGCTCCAGTTATCGGTAGATGCGATGTTGAAATTGAGCAATCGTTTCGTAGCTCGCTATTTTATGAAGAGTTTAAGAGCACCTTCAACTTTTTTGTTGAGGTAGTACGTACATCCTAGATAACCATGCTTTCGGGGTAATCACACAATCACTGGGCAAATATCGGACTTCGTGCAGCCCCGTTTTGTTGCTGTCTTTGCCAAGACTTTAGTATTACCCATGCCTAACAACGAATTAGCTTGTGTACTGAAAGGTGGCTACACTGAGGCACTGCGCCAGAGATTGCGCCAAAGAGTATTATTCAGCCGCCTCCACGGAGTGCCTGTCGAGGTCTCGTAGTAGGGAGTGCTTGGGGAGAACTCGTGGGAGTCTGTGCTTGCTGAGATGTGATACTGAAAAGTTCTTGTTGAGATGTGATAGTAACGAGTCGGTGTGGAGAGATTGTAATGTTTAGAGTGCTTTCCATCAATATAAATGAAGGTAAAAAAAAAAAAATTCTTTTCTCTCTCATTATTTCAGTGTCCTGAATAATGCGTCATTACAGGTTCAGTCAACAAAGCATCTGGCGTGTGTTCTTGTATTAGAGTGAAATTCTGGGTTTCTTGCGCAATTATAGTATTTCTAATTTTTTTTTATCACGTCAATATAAATGGTATTTGAAATTTCTTGTCTTATTGAAGAAGAACCATGCCAGATGTGTCCGTTGAGTCATACTTCCACACACAGAACAGTTATACTTGTGCCTTGGTTTTGTAGGTTTTATAGTTGCTGGGGACTTAATTAATTAATTGTGTTAACGAAAATTTTCTTTCATTCTTTGTTGTTGTTCTATGCAGTCAGATTGCGTACTAATACTAGTCAGGGCCAACCGTTTACGAGACACAGCATAATCGGACATACAGCCACCAAAATTAAAAATTATTTTCAAAAATAATAATTAAGCCCCCATGCAGTACTTAAGATTCCTGACGTTCAGTCAGATAGTATCATCAAATTCATGTCTGTATTTTCAAACCAAATTTTGTAACAAAGTAATTCGATTGGGAATCCTCCTTCACTTCGTACTTACATGAACTCCGTGGCACTAATTAAATATATTATTAGGTGGTCAACCCAAGTCTCATTAGGTCAAATTTATGAAATAAATATATTCATTGTGCACAATTTATTTGATGGAATTTTGGTCAAGTACTGAACGTCCTGCCCCTAGTAAATGGATAGGTGGAAAGCTTCAGTCAATAAAAGGCAGTGTATACATTGAAAACCGGAAAAAACACAAATTTTAGGTAGTTCTGTTACGTTTTCCCTAGCACACTCACAATTTTGGCTGGGTTGGGGGACAGCTGACTTCCTGTAGCACAGATATTTGAACAAATGCACAATAAAAATTAACAGTAAATTATCCCATTCCTGAGGGAAAGCAGGAACTAATTATAAGAGACGAACCGCGGAAAATGAGAGTTGCAAGCCATGAGTTCTGAAACGATCGCGAGAGCCAGGGCGGCATGTGTGCGTTTGCCATATTACTGTCGGTCGAATCGCGATACCAAACACTGTGAGGTGGCTATAATTTCGCACCTTACAAACTCTCGTCTACATACTCTGCCGGGATTTAAAACCAGAATTAGGTATCATTTGATAGCTTGTACATCGTATATATGAATATTTAAAGAACACTGGCATTGTCACGTACACCTTGTAAATACACTCCTGGAAATGGAAAAAAGAACACATTGACACCGGTGTGTCAGACCCACCATACTTGCTCCGGACACTGCGAGAGGGCTGTACAAGCAATGATCACACGCACGGCACAGCGGACACACCAGGAACCGCGGTGTTGGCCGTCGAATGGCGCTAGCTGCGCAGCATTTGTGCACCGCCGCCGTCAGTGTCAGCCAGTTTGCCGTGGAATACGGAGCTCCATCGCAGTCTTTAACACTGGTAGCATGCCGCGACAGCGTGGACGTGAACCGTATGTGCAGTTGACGGACTTTGAGCGAGGGCGTATAGTGGGCATGCGGGAGGCCGGGTGGACGTACCGCCGAATTGCTCAACACGTGGGGCGTGAGGTCTCCACAGTACATCGATGTTGTCGCCAGTGGTCGGCGGAAGGTGCACGTGCCCGTCGACCTGGGACCGGACCGCAGCGACGCACGGATGCACGCCAAGACCGTAGGATCCTACGCAGTGCCGTAGGGGACCGCACCGCCACTTCCCAGCAAATTAGGGACACTGTTGCTCCTGGGGTATCGGCGAGGACCATTCGCAACCGTCTCCATGAAGCTGGGCTACGGTCCCGCACACCGTTAGGCCGTCTTCCGCTCACGCCCCAACATCGTGCAGCCCGCCTCCAGTGGTGTCGCGACAGGCGTGAATGGAGGGACGAATGGAGACGTGTCGTCTTCAGCGATGAGAGTCGCTTCTGCCTTGGTGCCAATGATGGTCGTATGCGTGTTTGGCGCCGTGCAGGTGAGCGCCACAATCAGGACTGCATACGACCGAGGCACACAGGGCCAACACCCGGCATCATGGTGTGGGGAGCGATCTCCTACACTGGCCGTACACCACTGGTGATCGTCGAGGGGACACTGAATAGTGCACGGTACATCCAAACCGTCATCGAACCCATCGTTCTACCATTCCTAGACCGGCAAGGGAACTTGCTGTTCCAACATGACAATGCACGTCCGCATGTATCCCGTGCCACCCATCGTGCTCTAGAAGGTGTAAGTCAACTACCCTGGCCAGCAAGATCTCCGGATCTGTCCCCCATTGAGCATGTTTGGGACTGGATGAAGCGTCGTCTCACGCGGTCTGCACGTCCAGCACGAACGCTGGTCCAACTGAGGCGCCAGGTGGAAATGGCATGGCAAGCAGTTCCACAGGACTACATCCTGCATCTCTACGATCGTCTCCATGGGAGAATAGCAGCCTGCATTGCTGCGAAAGGTGGATGTACACTGTACTAGTGCCGACATTGTGCATGCTCTGTTGCCTGTGTCTATGTGCCTGTGGTTCTGTCAGTGTGATCATGTGATGTATCTGAACCCAGGAATGTGTCAATAAAGTTTCCCCTTCCTGGGACAATGAATTCACGGTGTTCTTATTTCAATTTCCAGGAGTGTAGTTGTAAACGCTTACTGCATGAAAGGGGTGATGGATTGCCTTTATTATCAAAATGGCGTAATGAATGATTGCCTATACTAGCATAGGTTAGAACGCCAGTGGAAAGGAAACGGCAGGCGTAACTCAGGCACTGTGTGGGAAAGACCGCACGGTTGTGTTGCTCTGCTTAACACAGGAAGGGGCACCTGAGCGCTGAAGCACAATACAGCGGCGGCCTGCCGGAGTTGTAGCGGACTGGATAATACTTCGAAAACTCTGAAAATCTTGGACGCCACAGACAGGAATGAGGAAGCGTTACCTAGGAAATCACGCAGGCTGGGTTATTTCTGAGGATTTTTACTCTGAGAAGCGTACCAGTGCCGGAATTCCTAATTAACGGGTGTAGGTATTTCCTCGCTAACTTTACGCACTGGACGACAAAAGAGAGGGAGAATATTCCTTGGTTTAGAGAATAATGATTCGCTTTCTGCAGTTACGAGGGAGGGGAGCTGAGCTTCGCTGGGAAGCCAGCGGTAGAGAGAAAGAAGTCTTCCGTTTTGTGTTTGACGGTCGCTCAGTATCAGCTCTTGTTGGTATAGACGGACTTGCTGCCTTTGCTCTCAAGAGATTTCATAGTTAGAACGGTTAGGCGCTGTACTGTTGCGAACTTATGCGATTATGAACTTCGCCTCCGAGTAGGGACTCGTCGTTGAGTACGCACAGTTCAGTGATTGAGAGCACTTCTTCTGTCTGTACTCACGTTGACAGCCTTCTGCTGTCCTGGCGTTTGAATGACTTTTTTATTTCGTGGCTGGAGTTCTTCCATCGTCGCAGACATGTGAGAGAACCGTCACTCCGACGCACGAGACACAGTACATACGGTGGATATTGCTAATTGCTTCGGCTTATTAGGACTATGACGCTAAACAGCTGTGATCACGTAAATTCTATTTCCACTAAGGTTGTACACCACTGATCTTTGAAAGTTGTGTCTTCTAGTGCTTGGTACGTAGATGATGTCAGTCATCTCGTGGTATTTATATTAGATCGCGTAGCCATAAAAAGGGGCAAATTTGGGCAATTGATCAGTAATATTAGTTTTGAAATTCATTTGTGTCTCTTTGTGTCCATTGGACATTGATATATAAACATGTGTAATATATAAGAATGGGTTTTAATCTACAATATATGTATAAGCAGAAACAACATTTATCATTTAGTAGTTACTAGTCATTCATTTATGTTTATGTTGCAATTTGTTTGTTAAAGAGCAAGAAGGAGGAGATAATATCACCATTAAGAGATCCTAAGGTCTGTTTCAGGGTGTAGTCAGGCAGGACCAAATCTTCATTTTTGCGAGCAGTATTTTCCGTTGCGCTTTCCTTTTTATACCCGCCTGCAGTATCTTCTTGGAACGCGTGCGGTTCGGTGGACATCATTGCGCGGTAGCAATCACTGCAGTTGCTGCTCGCTTCGTGTTACGAACCATGCTGTACAATACTAGCTGGTGTTCGCACAAGGCTGTTCTCAAGTATGGGAAGCGACAAAAGCATTCTAAAGTGGTAATAACTGCCGCGATTCTGCTATCCGCGAAGAGATACATCTAATATCCGCAACTGAGCTTCCGCAGGTGGCAAAAAAGTTCTCGTAGCCCATGTAATCTTGAGTGGAAGAGGTAGTCGTTGCCGCGGCCCCAGACAGGCTGGGTGATCCTGCCGTGTGAAGTTCGGGTTGGGGCACCAGCTTTGATGGCCATTCTCAGAACGCGGGAACAGTTTCTGTTCCTATAAGTCGGCGTAGCCACGGTATAAGTTAGAATGCAACAGCTCAGAACATTGAGAATTTTCGCCATCTTATAAATTGATTGCATTAATTAATTGAGGGATGGGAAAACTACTGTGTCCGCTATAGGCGCTAGCCCTCTATGCAGGAGAGCTACGAGTGCGGGTTTGTTGGCCAGAGAAAATTAGTATTGGTACACAAAATTATTAATTTAATTTAAGAGCTTTTTAATTAATTAACTGACCGGTCTTTGTTTGGTATCAATCAACAAAGAACCTAATAATCAAAATTTTTATGTAATTGAAATCACAGAATTAATTTTTTTTGCTGTCTCTTTTTATTTGGAACTTGAGGAGTGTGTCCACAAAAAGTCTACATACCTAGAAGGCTCCATAACCGCGTTCGCTGTGTTAGCTGCCTCGGTGTTCTGTTATCTCTTGTAATGCAGAAAAGAATATATTTAATGTGTCTACCATCCATTCGCCTGGCACATCTGCCACTCACCTTCATCTCATTTTCATTACGGTGATAATTACATCCCCCACTTCAGTCTGTCTCCTGATACATTTTGGTTCCTCGTGCCTCCTAGTAAATCCTAAGAGTCGGCTCTTTATTCCTCGCTTAGCAACCCTCTGTTTTTGGATGATATTCGCATTAGAAAACTATGCCTCAGAGCCGGTTGCTAATATTGCATGCCTGCACTTTCAGTATCAGAAACACTGGAAGCTTGACAGTTTATTTACACATAAATTTATAGTGATGGAATCTTCATATACATGTCAATACGTAATTACCAAAGAAAAACACTAGGGATATAAGAGCCAAATCTGAAATACTTTTTTTGTGCTGTTTAAACTGGGAAAATGGTTCAAATGGCTCTGAGCACTATGGGACTTAACTGCTGAGGTCATCAGTCACCTAGAACTTAGAACTACTTAAACCTAACTAACCTAAGGACGTCACACACATCCATGCCCTAGGCAGGATTCGAACCTGCGACTGTAGCAGTCGTGCGGTTCCAGGCTGTAGCGCCTAGAACCGTTCGGCCACCCCGGCTGGCCAGAAGGGAAGTCACCTTCCAATGTTCCATAAAAAGCTGGCAGCTCATCGCGTTATTAAATATCATCCTTGATACAAAAACTCAGAATATATAGTATCAATATTGTGGACTATGCAATGATAGACTTTTAAAGGATGTTCTTGCTAAAGATTGGACAATACACTGCTGATAAGTGAAACAATAGAAAAAATGTCGTGTAAATATTTCAGAACATTGACATATATGTGCTAGAGAAACACTGTACATATCATCACATCAAACAATATTTACACTGCAGTGCACATAGCCTTTTAACCTCTTCCATCATGTTTTTTTTTTTCTTGTACGTCTGAATAACGTCTAAACGACTGCATTTCCACCCACATTAAGGCTGACGTTTTGACTGTTGGGAAAAAGCTATTTAATGAAAATTATTTCATCAATGATGCTATTTATGCACAATGTAGCGTTTTGCTCTGTGCAGGTATGGTGAAACCCAAACCTTCGCTTTCAGATATTTGTCCTCTCTTACAGAGGGATCATCATAAAAAGAACTTGCAATACGGCGGCCGAACTTTCCCGCATGGTGTCTCCCGGCCAACAATGCCATACGATCATTTAATTTTTCATCATGAAAAAGCTATGTACGTGTAATGGAACATTTGCACTAAGTTTCAAAAACATAGCAAACAATAAAATAGATTAAAAAGACACAAAATTACAAATCCCACTATGGCAAAATAACGTAAGTGAGTGCTGAGAGAATGGCTGAGTTTTTAAAGTTAACATGTGATGACACCCCTCTCCCCTCTGTCAGCCGCCTCCCCTCCCCCCCCCCCCCCCCCTCCTCCCCAATAATAGGTGTGGATGCACTGAAGTGGTGTGAATCAAATGTCACATGTCATTCACAGTTATGCATACCATGGTCGTCAGTGGTCAGCGTACACAACCTTGGAATACATAGCCACAAAATTAGGTTCAAGCATTCATTTTGCAGTTACTTATTCTGAGGATGTGTACACTGACGACCACACTATGCATAACTGTGCATGACATGTGACTTTTTTTTTAAACAGATTATAACGCTGTTATGCTTTATAGAATAATCAGACCTCGAAACTAGCAGGTACTGATTAATAAGGTACTGTTTTATAACAGCTTGGTGGAAATGATATCACGTTTGAGTTATATTCTACAATGCTATTTGTCATCGTCGCTTAGCCATTGACGCCTGCTCCATCGGAGAACCAGCACGTTCGCTATTGTCGGGGACTTCCCCGGCGCGGCAGCGCTTTCCCCCCCTGCTGCCGGGGAGTTCCCTCGCGCTGCGGCGTGTGGTGGCAGCCCTGGCGCGCCCCCACCGCCGCCGCCGGCCTAATGAAGCGAGCGCTCGGTTTAATTTCCTGGTCCGCTGCAACTCGACTCCGCCGCCGACGAGCAAGTTGCGGACCGCCAGCCAGCACGCCCGTGTTCATTCAGCGCAGATTCATATCTACCCCCGACCGGGCCACCCGCCGTCCGTCTTCCGCTTTATTAAAATGTGCTGATGGGAACAGTTATTACAATTTTTGAGCGTGCGTGCCACGTCGCTGCCTTTCCTCGCCATGCTCTTTTTTATATTTTTTTTGTCCGAGCTTTAGGGCATTATCTGGCTGGAGAAAAGAGTTGAAGAAGTCTCGCGCACCAGCCGCAAAATGAAAAACCCTCATCTCATTCCGGACCTTTTCTGGGCGCAGTCTTTGGACGAATGGTGACCCTACACGTGCTCTCAGACACCACTGATTCCTCTTCTGCAAAACCGGAACTCCGTATACTTCAAACGAAAAAAATAACCCGTCGATAGAGAAAATCTTTACAATGTGTACTCACTCACCCTGCTTTGAATATAAATAATGCATCTGCTCCATAATTTAAAGGATTGTTATAGCAGTACATTTTCACACTGTTCTTTATCTTTCGAAAAAGTCATTATTTTCTAGTGCAGTCAAATGAATCATTAAGGAAGTCAAGAGATTCTTAGAGATTCAAAAAAATCTATGGTTTCATTAAGGTAGTTAGATGAGAAAGAGATAACCTGAAAGCTGGGCAGCAAAATAATTGGTTTTCCCCGAAGTAGAGAGGGAGCAAAACGCAGATTGCCGACGGAAGAAAAACGTTTATGAAAAAGAGATTTTGCTCAACATCGAATCTAACAAAGGTAACTCCTCATCGCATCCCCCTCAGATTTCGTGGTAAGAGGGCCTAAAGGACATGCCGTCAAATACTGAACACTGGTCAAGCATGAAAACAGGAAGAATGTGTACTGAACTGTGAAAAAAAAGCAAAATAGAAGCAGTGAATGGTCCAAGGACACGAAGTGCAATATACAGCAGCGTGAGAGGGAAAAGGCGTCGTGGTTTCGCCGAAATGGTAGCTCAGTGTGTTCGGTCAGAGGGTTAGCTGTCCTCTGTAATAAAAAAAAGTGAGTGAATGGAGCAACGATGAACAGGTGTCTAGGGACGTCCGCCCCGAACAAATGCAACGAACATTAAGCAAAAAAAGGAAAAAATCAAATAATCAAGTGCGTGAATTCCCAAGGGACCAAACTGCTGAGGTCATCGGTCCCTAGACTTACACATTACATAAACTAACTTATGCTAAGAACAACGCGCACACCCATGCCCAAGGGAGGACTCGAAACTCCGGCGGGAGGAACCGTGCAATCCGTGACATGACGCCCTAGACTAGGCGGTCACTCCGCGTGGCGAACGTCAAGGAACAAAATTAGATCAAAAAATGTGGTAGCGGTGTTCGACTGGCAAGCGGGCGAGCCGTGTTCAATCCTTTTTTCCGCTATTCAGTGTATTCAAATTTGTCTGCGTCGTGGTGTAACGTCTGTCTGCAACAGCGAGGAACCAATAATGACCGGTGTATCTGCACAACTACTTTATTAGCAACCGAAAGGAAGTGGCTTTCGAATGGGAACCGCAAACGTTTGATGACAAAACGACCAGCTTACAGAATCCACTACCGGAAAACACGTCTGCTATGTCACATACGACATTAGTGGCAGTACGCGTGTCATATGATCGGAATCTCTTACCGACGCACCTAATTTGTACGCCGGGTAAGTGTGTGAGATACGCCTCTTTGCCCGATTTAGGTGGTCGTATGAATGTGATCGCTCCCAAGGCAATAGTTAAAACATAATAGCTTATCACATAAGTTGCAACAAGAGAACACAACAGTTTCACAATCACACAGTTTCTCTGTGCTCCGTCAAAACATAAGTTTCTAACGTTTTTGCAGTGGCGTTCCGCTTTTGGAAGTTTTGACTCTTGAATTCCTTTGTTGTAACACATTTCAAGACCGTGTATTTGTTGTTTTCATTTCTGTGAGACGTCTATGTCGCATCTCGCCTGCTCTCCCTATTCATCACATTTGCTCGCGACGGTAACGTATTCTTACCACATGACTCATATTCTATAATCAGTGTATAGTATAAATTCTGAAGGTGGCAGGGGTAAAATACAGGAAGCGAAAGGCTATTTACAATTTGTACTGAAACCAGATGGCAGTTATAAGAGTCGAGGGGCATGAAATGGAAGCAGTGGTTGGGAGGGGGGTGAGACAGGGCTGTAGCCTCTCCCCGATGTTATTCAATCTGTTTATTGAGCAAGCAGTAAAGGAAACAAAAGAAAAATTCGGAGTAGGTATTAAAATTCATGGAGAAGAAGTAAAAACTTTGAGGTTCGCCGATGACACTGTAATTCTGTCAGAGACAGCAAAGGACTTGGAAGAGCAGTTGAACGGAATGGACAGTGTCTTGAAAGGAGCATATAAGATGAACATCAACAAAAGGAAAACGAGGATAATGGAATGTAGTCGAATTAAGTCGGGTGATGCTGAGCGAATTAGATTAGGAAGTGAGACACTTAAAGTAGTAAAGGAGTTTTGCTATTTGGGGAGCAAAATAACTGATGATGGTCGAAGTAGAGAGGATATAAAATGTAGACTGGTATTGGCAAGGAAAGCGTTTCTGAAGAAGAGATATAGATTTAAATGTCAGGAAGTCGTTTCTGAAAGTATTTGTATGGAGTGTAGCCATGTATGGAAGTGAAACATGGACGATAAATAGTTTGGACAAGAAGAGAATAGAAGCTTTCGAAATGTGGTGCTACAGAAGAATGCTGAAGATTAGACGGGTAGATCACATAACTAACGAGGAGGTATTGAATAAAATTGGGGAGAAGAGGAGTTTGTGGCACAACTTGACAAGAAGAAGGGATCGGTTGGTAGGACATGTTCTGAGGCATCAAGGGATCACAAATTTAGCATTGGAGGGCAGCGTGGAGGGTAAAAATCGTAGAGGGAGACCAAGAGATGAATACACTAAGCAGATTCAGAAGGATGTAGGTTGCAGTAAGTATTGGAAGATGAAGAGGCTTGCACAGGATAGTGTAGCATGGAGAGCTGCATCAAACCAGTCTCAGGACTGAAGACCACAACAACAGTATAACAACAGCCAAGACTACAGAAAGAGAACAAACATTTCAGTGACCCGACCGGGCAGTTCGTAATGTGAAAAAATAAATAAGTAATTATAAATGAGTGAGACGGGAGAGTTTTGAGCACGGCTTGTGCAGGCTGCAGTACAACGCCGTGATCGCCTCACCAAGGCGCTGCAGCTGTTTAACACCTCTCGATTTGCATTCACTGTTTTTACTCGTATTTATTTATCTTTTGACGGTTCAGTCTACCTTCTTCCTGTTTTCACGCTTGATCTGTGTTCAGTATTTTACGGGATGTCCTCTGGGCCATATCACCCCTAAATCTGAGGGGTGTGCGATGGGAAGTTCCCCTTGTAAGTCTTTTCTAAAGTTATTTGTCTGGAGTTTAGTTTTGTCCGAAAGTGAGAAGTGGTTTTAAACGCTTCAGATAAGAAGGAAATATAAGTTTTTCAAATGTGGTGCTACAGACTGACGTTGAAGTTGAGGTGGGTAGATTATTTTGCCGACGACGGGATTCTGAAACGGAACGGGGAGAAAAATGATGGTAGAAAGTGACTAAAGGAGGGATTAGTTGGTACGACACACAACATTCTGAGGCATCAATGTATCGTAAGTTGGATAAAGGAGGGCTAGCTCTAAAAGTAGCCTTAGGCTTGGCTATAGTAAGCAGTTTCAGTTGCATGTAGGTTGCTATAGTTTTGCGGAGATGAAGAGGGCTGCACATATAGACTAGAATGGAGAGATGCATCAAAGCAGTCTTTGAACTGAAGATCATAACAGCACAACAATTGCAATCTCGCTCAGTGGTCAGTGTTAATAACGAGTAAAGTGTCAGATTACCAACTCAATCCTCGATCAGCCGTCATATTTTTCCTGTAACTTTTCGCTACGTTGGCCTCAGATAATGATTTGTTTATTTGAAAAATTCCATGGTGCACTGTGGTTCGGAGTCCACAGTAAACTTTAGGTCATCTTTTACGAATGGCTGGGTAAGTTCAGAGGCGGTGGGAAGGCGAGGGCACACCACTGTGAATAAGACCGTGCCTAGTAAGGCACCGAGCTGTTAAAATCACGTTGTGGGCGGATTTAATTCTGACTGCAGTGTTCAGGCAACATGGTTTTTATTCAAGTATCAGTTATACCTTAGTAAAAAAGTAGTAAGTAGTACAATATCTTACTCATATCTGTTTCGTAGAAAACTCTATTGCTAGAGGTCTGCGCGGATCCTCACCGCATCCGCAAGATCCTAATCCGCAACCGCATCCGCAGCAATTAATCCGCATCCGCAAGTTCCGCATCCGCACCCACATATATTTAACTTTTGAATGAGTTATTAATAGTAATAGACAGTAGTACTTAAGATTATGGTATGTAATGACATAATTATTGTTAGGGTGCCATTTAAGCGACAACTTAACTGCTTTTGACTTCTTAAATCACAGGAAGTGCTCTATACCTACTGCAAAGCAGACCATTCCAAACAGGAAAGCACTGGCGCTCCGGAGCACACACAGTAGCGGCTCGGATGTCGTGAGATTGGAAGCGCTATTAAAAAAAATAAAATTCAATGTAATAGTATTAAATGATGAAAATACGTCTACAGAAACAAATATATTTCGCTGCTCTTGTGCCAAGGCAGATGAAAATGACGATGGTTTTAAACTGTTACTAGCACATTGCATCATTTACCGACAGTTTTTTTGTACTCACTGCTTGGATGTGTCAAATTTTGAAGCCATTCATGTCAGCTGATGATTATATTATAGCTTACGCGTTCAGTCCTCGTCATTTCCAGGTGAAAATATTTACAGTATTAGGCCTTCACTGCAAAACGCTGGCGCACCTGTGAAAAAGTTAAACTGCCAGCAATAATTGACGTTGTCTGGAGGAAATAATTCGTCTTCCGAAGAGTGACAACAAAATCAGTGGTTATAGAAATTAGGAGTGGTTGGATGAGGTAGCAGTTCCTTAGCACTCACTGCACCGTACTTGGCCCCCACATTAATAAGAAACTGTGCCGTCCCGTGAAACCCAGATCCACACGCAACTTCGAATGGTAAAATGTCTTTGCTGACAAGATTGATAAGTTTTTCTGTCGCGGCTGTCTTCAAATTTGGCGGAACTTCAGAAACTTTCACGTCTCTCTTGGTATTTAAATAAGTAATTATGCTACTTTGTCGAGCCTCACACGAATGTTTTAGCAAATTTGAAGTTCCACTTTTGTGTCCAGTGTAGGAATATACTTTTCTTACATGCAAAACAAGCCACTATATCTTTTATCTTTTCGTTGCCATCAAATACGTATGCGAATTTTTTCCAAATTGGCGATTTCAATTTGTTTTCCTTCGCTAATGTAAAATCACCTTTTTTCACCTTACACGAAATTGTATCCATCGATATGGTGTTCATTTGAAGAAAGAATTCTCACTGATATTTGCTACGATGCACGTTGTCACTCGGTCACTACAAAGCGCTAACTGAAGTCAGCGGAAAACTGCAACGGGCCCCTGTCTGGTAGACAGTGGGCAGGTTTGCCACCCATAGAGCACTTCACAGGCCACACAGAAGACACGGTCGCGGAAATGGATTAGGTGCAGCTCTCTTGGGTACAGCTACGTCGGTCGTAGTCAGGGGCTGAGTACAACAGACATCCGCTCTACCCGGGCCCTGCAAGATTCCAAGAATGTCAACAGACTTGAAGTTTTGAACAAACATTGCAACATACGTACTGGACTGATGCCTTGCTCATTATCCGCAGATGACCCGCGGATATCCGCGCCGGTCGCGATTTTATCCGCCAAGTAACAAATACGGCATCCGCGCAGACCTCTATCTATTGCAGTAGTTAGCACAGGCATGCAGTGTTAGTACAGACACGTATGAATTCTTCTCGGTGCATTTGACGAGTTCATTCTCTAGGAAAATCTGACCGTTCGACATAACCACATTGCCTTCGAGAGGAAACCAAGTGGCAGTAGAAGAATGAACAGAATCACACAGATGTGACGGATGTAGCAGTGTCCCCTGCCACCAAGGGTATTTGCAAATAGATGATTACATTAGGTCAAGGCAACTAGGCAGTCTACCATCATCCCAAACGTCTGTAAATGTTATTCATACTACCATATAGAGCAGTGCATTTAGAACTACATAACGGCTTAAGGTAACTGCCAAACTTGATAGGAGAGTTGGGCGGAAGTGAAGTCTTGCTTGATATTGACAAGACCTCCTCACGAGGGCTTTCCGCCACCGGACACGCTGCCGATTTTCCTCTGCTTAATTGAGAGCTATAAGTTTTACGCAAAAGTTGGTGAGTTGATGAGTATCGTCAAAATCCTGAAGTCATTTTGGTCATCATTTCTTGTATAAATTCATGGCGCAGCACTTCAGTATTTCATGCAGAAGGAATATATCTGGATATCGATGTGTTAATTATTGTTGTTTACGATTTTCGGCATTAGCTATTATCAGATTAAAAAAAAAAAAAACATGAAGCTCAGGTACAATGTACGGCAACCGCTGTAATGAGCAAGGTGTGGTGACAGACTGACAGTCTGACGACAGCTATGCTGAAAAGCGTCATAAGCAATAATACACACATTGTGACTGATGTACATGCATTCTGTTAAGTGCTACGAATGATCACCAATATCTATAATGATGTATCTCCTCGACTTCAGAATTCAGTTACTATGTAATTTATATTATGCGATGTAGCGTTTGCAGCGATGAGTGCTTATGATTAACTAGAAGCTGTAGGTGTTCATCGAACTTCACAGAGTACATTATAAGGGGCCGCCACGGTACGTTAAGTTCTGCCGGCTTAATCTCCGAGTAGCATTTAGCGCAAGTTCCTCAGTTATTTGGAATGTAATACGAAGAAACCCGCTCTCAGCTTCTTATAACTGCGCAGTCAAAACCGAATCGGGAGCAAGACAGCCGATAATTCATGCAGCGTCCGCCCGTTGCGCGACGGGGTGGGAATGTAAAGTTGCCACGGGCATTACCAGTGTCTGTAAACTGTGAAGCAGATCTCGGTCTCTGGTTTCCCATCATACATTCCGCAGTCGCAAGTATAAGCATACGCCACAAAATGCTAGTTACAGTCACTACACAAAATACTGAACACAATTATTACGATTTATGTTTTGCTATTTTTGTTTAAATATAAAGCACAAAGATGAATCTTTATTTTTATGCGAAGCTGATAGAGCAGGCAGTTTGAAATATTATATGATGCCTGGTACGGATAACCAGTTTCTCTTAAATTTTTATTTATTTTGCCGTTCTAAGTCAGTAGTTTCTTTACTTCTTTGCGTATTCGTTCTGTTTACCGTTTGTGTCTATCTTTTCGAGCATACTATTTTCTTTTTGTTAGCTGTTGCAACATCGAACTTAACATAAAACTATTAAACTTACTTAAATCTGAGCCGAAAGCCGTTAGCCAAGGAATTCATGTAGCTTATCAGATACTGTTATGTAGCACATACTATAAAACTGGTACTTACCGTGTTACGTTGCTACACATCAGCATGACCGCGAAGTGGAGGTAAAATACTGTGTTTGCTCGTCCGTACTATACTGCTCAGTAGGGCGTATACTAACCTAATAAATAAAAGAGAAATCAAATGTAAATTTTAGGTATTTTTATTTTGTCCACACAAGAAATGTAATTAGTATCAGAGTAAAGCATATTTCTTAAGTTTTGAAACGTAATCGTACAATAACATGTTATCAATCTATGTAGAATTTTTTCCAGGTCTGTATCTTCAAGGTTACATCTTTGGTGGAAAACTGTGAATTTTCAAAGCACTCGCTGCTTTAGAAGGAAATTCTCTGTTTGAGGAAGCGCTAAGAATGCGTAAAGGAGAAGACTGTTTTTAACAAGACTTTTATTAAACATAAAAGTGCTGTGGCGCGAAAAAATACTTCTTGCCTCAGCCATAGGCAGTTTTATTTAATATTCCTGTAATACTTAAAAAGTAATTCATCGTTTATTTTTCAGTCCCAGTTGCACATTTTTTTACAACATGGCTACTTTCGAGCTCTGTATCATCTTCAGATCTATATATTGCGTCAGTATCCCCTCGCGTCTGTATCCGAACTACAGTTAAGTATACTGTCCATTAACAGATCCCAAATTAGAAACGGTGCGATAAGTATGTGATAGCCGGAAAGGATTATGATTGATCCACAGGGACTTGACGGAAAGTTATTCTTCACTGGAGAGTAATAACAGATATCAGCAGTAGTTTCAAACTTTTATCCTGTTAATATTTTATACCCCAGAAACAGTGGAACTTCGGGAAGTTCTAGCTTATCTACACACTGGAAGGATTTAACAGTTGCTTCAACAGCACGAATAATTGCAGTTTTAAGAAAGAGAAGTGAGTGTTGCGTTAAAATTGACACCGTAATAAATCACAAAGGACAGGCACTCGCCGTTTGCAGAAATTCTTAATGCATCATTAGTAAACAGTTGACGAAAAGAAACTTACCGAACTTACATTGACTCATCACTTGTGGCCTTGACAGGCTTCACATACCGCGTAAATGACGGAGCGTAGATGATGGAACGTTGCAGTGCTGTCACCACAATGTGACTCTTAGTCGTGCAGCACACAAGCACAGATTCGTTTAGGCATTATTGTATAAACTGTTCACAGCACACGTGAAACTGTAATTCATTGTAAAAACCCGAATATTCGACAACAACCACAACTGTCAGGAAATAATACGACTTTTGAAGAAGTAACGGAATTTCACATACGTAACGTAGTAGACTGCGACCAGAGACTATGTTAGCGCCAACGATGAAACGTCACTCGCAGTGTTTTTGTTTCAGTCGTGACGTATAACGAGCTAGAATACCTATGGTAGGAGGGGTAATCCCATGTCAGACTGGCTTGTTCATTCCTGAGGTGAATGCGGAACCGAAATAATAAAACACGATAAGAAATTAAAGATTAAGGGATAGACGATAATCCCATGTCAGAACGGCTTGTCCAACACTGAGGTGAATGCTTCCCCTGTAAACGAAAGCGTAATAATAAAATATGACAGCATAAGAAATTAAAGATTAAGGGGAAAACAATAGACGATAAATCCGAAGCTCTGCCTACTCCACAACTACAAATAAGTGGAGTTTAAACAGAACAAACAAACCTATGGCTAAAAAGAAATATTAAAAAGCAAAACACTAAAAGAAGAACTGAAATCCGCGAAACTAAATTTTTTCGCCAACATACGTTGACACCAAGAGACAATAATGGCGCACTGTAAAGGCTTGTCCGTAGGCGCTCTGTAGAGTTTGAGTGTCATTACACCGCTAGTACAGAGGAGATAATCCGTTCTAAATTACCGTGGATTTTGTGCAAGCGTTTCATAGACATGTTAATAATTTACTTTTGATATCCTGACTGAACCATGTTCAATGCTATGAACAGTGCAGGGATGTTTCGCTTGTTTGCAATAAGAGTCACAGCGCGTATTTCGCTGTTTTTTGGTTTTGTACTTAATTTCATCACGTTGCCGAGTTTCTGTCTTAATAAATTATGCTGTGGTGACATCGCGAAATTGCTTCCTGGCACGCCAAAGTGGTCCAAAAATCATAGAATTTTGATCTATGAAACGCTGAAAATCATGATTTCTCAAACTTCGTAATATTTTTAGGGATGAAATCCTGTTTTCAATTTCTGGTACCATATATTTATTCGTTCACCCTTAGGGAAACTAAAATTCCGAATGGCACTTCACAGTTAATAACGAAGAGCATTTCAAGTGCCTTTCCTCCTCTTCCTTACAATTTCGCTCGCGCAACGTGAGACAGTGAATTGACTGGAATCGTGCATTCACGCATAGCATTTTTTTTTAGCTCTTGCGAGCGTTAAGAAAATATTTGACGCCGAGGTGTCAGAGATGTTTCAGGAAACAGGTTCCTAAAATTACTCCAGCATCATTCGAAGCGTATGTAACGAAACATTAGGTCTTCTGGCAGTTATGTTGAGCGTATGATTGAGCAAATTTGCCATTTGTAAACGCTTTCTGTAGTGTGGAAAAGTAAGCGAGGTGGCGATAGAGCGTTGTCACTCTTCCTGCTCTATTGTTTGCAAAGGTTTTCGCATTATATGCAAGTACCAGATAACCAATAATGTCAGCAGTGTTCTATGGACATGTACGTTAGTAACACCGCTAAAATGAATGTTAATAGAGGAAGTCGTTCTCATTGAGGAATTAACCGCCAGCGTTGTGTTTAGTTTCGAGAGGTCGATCTGCGACCACTTTCACCAGTAAATATGTTCTCCTGAATTCATCATCCATCTGATACTCCTCGCAATAATGAACTGAGAGCAGGCACTGACACCACTGATCTCAATTGCAGTGAACTTCGACACCAGTCCTGACAACAAGAAAGAAGCAAGTGGCTTCGGCACGGCAATTTTTGTTTAAATCATGTAGCGAGAAGAAATATGCCATTTTCTCAGTGAACCTGATACAACTGAACATGACAGCAACATTTTCGTCTCAACCAAAGCGATCAGTTTTTAGCCAGTCAGCATGTTTCTGAAACGATTGCACCTTTATTTCAGGCTGAGGTCATCGGTATTCCACATACTGCAATCGTAGATGAGAATAAGAACCGCGAGGATCTCTTAGTAGAATATTTCGAAGGTATGCTAAAAGTTGTCATCTCGAACAACGAATCAAAGTCCTGTTTTTGTCATAACTTAGTTTACATGTTAACAGGCCTACGATATACTGTTCAAGGCTTTACACAAGCCTTCGAGTAACATCAGGCAAAGTCCACGTACATATACAAATTGATTATCCACACACAACAGCCCACATGATCTGACCCATAGCATGTCTGAGTGTCTCCACAGTTGTAAAACGTGCGCGCTTAAACACATACATACATACATGCCTCTCCAAATCTGTATCCAATGCAAACATACGTACAATAATCCTTATTCCATAGACCATGAATACGGCATTTCGTAATGATGTGGAACGTGTCTCTTTAATATAAGTTTTCTTTACAAAAAATAATTAATTAATTATTTTCTTATAGTTACTGTTTCATATCTATGAATTCATCTATTGAGTAGAAGGAGTTGTCATTCAGAAATTCTTTTAATTTTCTTTTAAATGTTGGTTGGTTATCTGTCAGACTTTTAATGCTATTTGAAAAATGACCAAAGATTTTTGTGGCAGCATAATTCACCCCTTTCCGTGCCAAAGTGAGATTTAATCCAGAATAGTGAAGATGATCCTTTCTTCTAGTGTTGTAGCTGTGCACTTCGCTGTTATTTTTGAATTAGGATGGGTTATTAATGACAAATTTCATAACTGAATATATGTATTGCGAAGGTACTGTGAATATCCCGAGTTCCTTAAATAAATGTCTGTAAAAGCGATCTTGGGTGGGCTCCAGCTATTATTCTGATTACACGCTTTTGTGCAATGAACATTTTCTCTCTTAACGACGAATTGCCCCAAAACATGATGCCATATGAAAGCTGTGAATGAAAATAGGCATATTAAGCTAATTTACTGATATGTGTATCACCAAAATTTGCAATACCCCAATAGCATAAATAGCTGAACCTAACCATTTCAGCAGATCATCGATGTGTTTCTCCTAATTCTATTTCTCATCAATGCACACACCCAGAAATTTTGAGTATTCTGCCTTAACAACAGACTTCTGTTCGTAGTCTATATTTGTCAATGGTGTCATGCCATTTACGGTACAGCATTGTATAAACATGTGTTTTCTCAAAATTTAGTGAGAGTCCATTTGCAGAGAACCACTTAATAATTTTATGAAAGACATTGCTTACAATTTCTTGCTTGTTGGGTGTGATTACTATACTCGCATCATCAGCAAAAAGAACCAGCTTTGCATCTTCATGAATTTAGAGTTGCAAGTAGTTAATATATATTAAGAACAATAAGGGACCCAAGACTGAAATATGTGGGACACCATTCTTGAGACTACCCAAATACCGCGAAATGAGATCATGTGCGGAGTCAGTGTTACATCAGTTAATGCAGTGAGTCTGTAGACAGTAATCAATACCTCATTGTAGTTTCTGTAGTGATTTTTGAAGCAATAAGCAGGAGTCGGTTAGTTCTAGGTTAGCAAATTCCTGGAATGTGAGGGGGTGATGAGAAGACCGTAACTGTTGGTAGAGGGGCGGCGGCGGAAGACTAGGTTTAGAGTGAAGTGCAGAGACTGCTTTGAGTTTGAAAAGGTTTTATGGAGGTATGCTGCGAATTTGCGGCTAATGGGAACATACGAGGATGCATTGGAAAGCAATGCCTCTTAATGTTTCGTAAATAAAACAAACGCTATTAACGTTCTACATCTTTATTCTTCTTGTCTACATGTATATTACTCAACATAACCATCCGACGACATACGCATTTCTCCCGAAGAGGGACCAGTTTGTTGCTACCGATTCTGTAGAATGCTTGACTTCGTTGACGGTGCCACAACCTCACATCTGCTTGAACTGCTTCATCCCTATCGAAGTGTAGTCCTCGAAGATATTTAAGTTTTGGAAACAGATGAACATCGGATGCGGCCAAGTCGGGATTGTATGGAGGATAGTGTCGGAAGTTCCATGCGGCTTTTCGCGGTTGATGCTGTAGTATACAGAGAAGTTGCAGCATTAGAAAATTGTAGCGAAATGCAGGAAGATCTGCAGCGGATAGGCACTTGGTGCAGGGAGTGGCAACTGACCCTTAACATAGATAAATGTAATGTATTGCGAATACATAGAAAGAAGGATCCTTTATTGTATGATTATATGATAGAGGAACAAACACTGGTAGCAGTTACTTCTGTAAAATATCTGGGAGTATGCGTGCGGAACGATTTGAAGTGGAATTGAAAGGGTACAGTACCGCCCGACATTGAAAATAGGTACAACATACTTCATTATTTTTGTCAGAACAACACATTTTTTTTGTAAAATAACTCAATTTCAATTAATACAGCGAAGCCGGATACCAGTGTGGGAAAGAATGACAATTTATTTATTCAATTGATCACATGTGCACTCCCACAAAGTAAATCCCTACATCCAGTTTGGTGAGATCTGTGAAATGAATGAATGTATGGTCGTCTGCTAACGGCAGATAGTGAATGTGAATATATGATCATCGTTGAGTCGATCCTTTGGCCACCTTTGGTGGGACCAAGGAGGTGAAATTTACCTGAGCTTTGAGCGCCTGAAATGTGGCTGACAATACGGTAACTAGGTGCTCCCCCACTTCAGCAAAGGTGCGAGAGGACCTAGAGAACGGCCATGTTTCAGCACTCTGCCGCTGGATCTTGTGCTGTTAAGACCTGTCTTAGTTGTGCTCCGTAATGACAAAAGAGTGGAGACATGGTATGCATGTGGAATATTTAAGAGTAGTTTGAAATAATAATTTCTCTATTTCAGGAACCTTTGTGGGGAGAATTAAATGTCAGGCAGGTAATATTAATGGGATTGCAGTAATCTTCGGAAGTGACCAACGGTCACAATGAAACCACGTGTAGCAATAAGTTGAAATACTTCCGTGTGCTTAAGTTAAGCTGAATTACTAGCGTGTGTACAATAAGTTGAAATATTTAAGAAATAGCGTGTGTACCATAAGCTGAAATATTTAAGAAATGGCGTGTGCAGGACTTGAAATTAGAGACGAGTACTTCCACGTGGTGAGTACTGTGTGAGTCCAAATCTGTGTATGAGACAAAGGATAAAGAGAAGTACTCGTCCATGGTATCAGTTGAGGACTCGCGTGTGTGATGATATGTTCTTAATATTACTCTGCGTGATATGATTCCGTGTGACGCTAGATTCAAACTCTGAGAGAGAAGCAAGGTGAGTCGGCCGTCTATCCAGCAACGCCACTTGGCTTGCATTGCACAGGAAGACGTGCAAATATCTCCAGAGTTCATCGTAGGAAAGTAGAATTACAAAGTGGGGCAGTGTTGTGTGAAACTGGGATAAATATTAATTGAAGTGAGAAAGCTGAAAGTGATAATGTTGTGACTATTCTCCGTGTAGTATGTCATATTGTAGTGTGATGTATGTCATGTAATTTGGTTATGTGTGGTTTGCATGGGAGAGTAGCGAGGTAGTTTCAAAAGATTAGTGGGTATTGCTTGTTCCTTCTGTATCGCTCGATCTGGAGGAAAGTTTCGTGATGATGATTGTGAGAGTCGAATTGTGAGATATAATAAAAGATCCACCATCCTATCCAGAAAGTGCACTGTAGCGTTAAATAATTACGAGACTATAATATAGAGATTCACCAATGTAAAGCCATGCCCACTGGGCTGAATTTCTCATGTGTTATTGTTGTAGGTTATAGAATTTGTGTGTTTAGGTTAGAGAATTTATCGGAATAAATAAGATAGTGAAAAGAAAAAGATTGGTGGACTTTTCCTTGGAATTGTATGTTGTCATAATGTCCCGAATTTATAATGTGTGCGCCATTCATATTCAGTGCGGTGGCCACGTGTTGACAAAAGCCGTTAAATAAAAGACAAAAAGAAAATGTGGTATTGCCAGTGCGTAGTGTACAGTCAGAGTTCTGTAAATTACTGATAGTCAGATGCGTGTTTCCGTTGCGTATTATTCATACAGGAGGATAATTTGTAACTAAATTGTGAGTACGAGAGTTCATGTCACTCGATAAATAAGAATGAATCCACTCGCTTGGCAGACCACTCATCTTGCAGGCCTGACTGCTTGATGCCACAGTATGAGCATGGCATGTGGGTGCCTCTCAGAATGATCATATAAAATTAATTGTTGGTAAGGCGGGTACCAGGTTGAGATTCATTGGGAGAGTCCTTAGAAAATGTAGTCCATCAACAAAGGAGGTGGCTTACAAAACACTCGTTCGACCTTTACTTGAGTATTGTTCATCAGTGTGGGATCCGTACCAGATCGGGTTGACGGAGGAGATGGAGAAGATCCAAAGAAGAGCGGCGCGTTTCGTCACAGGGTTATTTGGTAACTGTGATAGCGTTACGGAGATGTTTAACAAACTCAAGTGGCAGACTCTGCAAGAGAGGCGCTCTGCATCGCGGTGTAGCTTGCTCGCCAGGTTTCGAGAGGTTGCGTTTCTGGATGAGGTATCGAATATATTGCTTCCCCCTACTTATACCTCCCGAGGAGATCACGAATGTAAAATTAGAGAGATTAGAGCGCGCACGGAGGCTTTCAGACAGTCGTTCTTCCCGCGAAACTTACGCGACTGGAACAGGAAAGGGAGGTAATGACAGTGGCACGTAAAGTGCCCTCCGCAACACACCGTTTGGTGGCTTGCGGAGTATAAATGTAGATGTAGATGTAGATGATCTATGACAGTGGACGGAGGACATCGGATTGTTGCAGATGTCGCAGCGCTCGGGTGTGGCCTGGCATTGTTGTGCTGAAGGAGACGGTGCTCCATGTGTGGACGGACTTTTCGGATTCGAAACTCCATTACAGCACGCTGTTTCTCATGCAGCGACATAGTTATGTTACTCGTCGTCGTGATACGCGCTACAGTTCTGTGCCCTCTAGAAGCAGACAACTGTAAATGTTTAAGCAGGAACAATAAATATGGAGAATGTTAACAATGTTTGTTTTATTAAAAAACTTTAAGAGTTTTCACATTAAAATCGGAGGCATTACTCTTTAGTACACCCTCGTAATTAGCTGGTAACTGGTGTGGCTAGGTGAGGGTAGGTGGACAACGGATACAAGTCGGAGAATGGTTAAGAATCTGCAGGGAGTGATAAAATCTGCAATGATACGCAACCGAAGCAATAATGGAAACCTAGAGATGATGCATCATTTTTAGAAGTAATGAAGAAAAACTGTAAAATCTGTGTTTCTGTCTTACTGGTAGCTTTAGTACGCTGCCAGCTTTCTCCTTAGTGACGGAGAAGGATAATTGTGGTTGCTGATGCGGAAGTTTGGGAGGTGAAATGGATGTGAGTCAGCCGACAATTAGTGCCTGGATTTTGGTTGGATTGATTTTTCAAGACTACATTGGGCTTGCGATATGTTTTGGAAGGTGACAGGCAACTATGAGTTACCATCCTGACAACAATCATTTTACCTAGTAAATCTCCCACTTGATGACCCTTTGATTGTGTTTGTTGTTGATAGCCTGCATTAGAGGTTACTATAATTCTCGGAATCTAAATGAAATTGAATACTGAAATAAGATCAACGAAATGGTGACACTGTCGTTATATTAGTCAACTGTTGATGGATGATTAATATATCAACATGGGATTGATCTTCTATAAAAGTTATGAAACAAGTTTATTGATTAAAAACAGGACAAAATTACTTGTTAAGCATGAAGACAAAATAAAACATGAACTGATGGCAGCACAAACATGCAACAAACAGTTAACACTGCCCTGGGTGGCGGCTGGTTGGTAAAGACTAAGATTGTCTGATTGAACATTTTACTCAGGCTCGAAATATGGATTACGCAGTTTGAAATCGTTTAACACTAAATAGACTTTGATGGATTTATTCTACACAGGCGTTATACTACGTTGGTGCAGCTGAGAACAAGTGATGAGAGTGGGGATGCTGTTTGCCCTAACAAGCCGGAGCAGCAATATGATACACCTTTTCTTGCTGTGTGGTGCTGCCTCAGCTGACGCTCATGGTTCAAGCATCTCTAGAGCAGCAATTCCCAATCGTGGGCACGAAACATGAAAAGTCGTGGCTGGCGTTCTGTTAGATAGATCGCAATTACTCTCTATTGGTGCCTTGAAATCTCGGCAGATTCCAGTGTGTGACACTCCAGTTCCCCATTCATACTAGGGTTCAATTTCGGTCACATACATAGCAGTCTGCTCAATGAGATCAAATGTCAAGGTGGCAGACTTGTCAGAAATAAGACTGCCCTCAGCACAGTGAGTTGTCCGAGATGACTGAGGTCTAAACTGTCAGTACAGCTAAGTCCTCACCACAGGCTCAGTAGTCAAGATCAGTGATAGTGTGAAGTCATGCTCAGGACATGCGTCGCAAATGCAACCCACTCATAACAGAAGTCAAGACCAGAATCCTCCCCAGACCAGAGTCTGAATCAGAAGACCAAGTTTCCCTTTCCTCACATTCCATCTCACCTCAGTAAACTGCACAAAAGCACCAATCCTAATCAAAGTTAAAATTCTTACCTTTTCAAGAGAAGCAGCCAACCCCTGAATAGCAAATTCCCATTTGGGGAGGAGGAGACTTAGAAGTCCCGACTTGCTTTCTTCCCCATGGCCACTTTAGGCCTCATGTTATTTTGAGTTTCCATATAGTTCTGAAGTGGAAATTTGGGAATTTGTGGTATGTTCCTACGGGACCAAACTGCTGAGGTCATCAGTCCCTAGGCTTACACACTACTTACTCTAACTTAAACTAACTTACACTAACGACAACACACACACCCTGCCCGAAGGAGGACTCGAACCTCCGACGTGGGGAGCCGCCCGAACCGTGGCAAGACACCTGAGACCACGCGGCGTTCTAAAGTGAACAACACATTTATCATGTAGATCTTTATCAGGATAGCCCGAACTTTACTGTGTGTCCGACCAGGGGCCCCAGCTAAACTAAGGGACGTGCTTTTGCGTCCCAATATAGATCACGTCAGAGCCGCCATAGATGATGTAATCCTTCTAAAATTGTTTTGAAAACCTGAGGCTCCCCAAAAAGCTCTGCAGGCTGAGGGATGACACCGCCTGATGGATCCCTCGATAGTGTCCAGTCCACGGTGAACATGGAGAGTCGCGAATTTTTATGGCTGTCATCCCACTTCACAAAGAGTGTTTATGACAATGTTATAACTCATTGGCCAGGCGACCTAGATTACTCTCGCACTCGCTGCCGCTACTGCGGCAAAAGGCGCCCAGCAGGTAAGTCCTCGTAGGCTGTTTTTCCGCCTCTGCAAGCAAACGTATTGTCTGCACACCGGTGCAAGAAATTCTTGGGCTCAACATTATGTTCCCAGTAAGTGCTGCGAGATGTTCCTTTCCCTCATAGCTGCATGTTGCTTTTAAGCCCCAAACGTACAATGCAAGATTTACTGCTAAATGACCAAATTGCCTGCTTGTTCTCAACAATAGAAAAATACTATTCGAAGGAGAACCACCATAAGGAACCCACATGCATTAACAATGTACACATTCCTGTCAGTGTGTCAGTGGCTGCTCACGCAACATGATATGGGGTACCAACTCACTATGGAACGCGTTTTACAGTAAACATTGTTTGAAGATCAAGAGATGACAGTTGCAACTGTCGGAACGGGTTGTCAAGAATAAAGACTGATTTATGAGATCTTGCGTATTGAAAGCTTATGGTTGAAAGGGCTCTGAGCACTATGGGACTTCACTTCTGAGGTCATCAGTCCCCTAAACTTAGAACTACTTAAACCTAACCAACCTAAGGACATCACACACATCCATGCCCGAGGCAGGATTCGAACCTGCGACCGTAGCGGTCGCGCGGTTCCAGACTGTAGCGCCTAGAACCGCTCGGCCACTCCGGCTGGCTTGAAAGCTTATTCACAAGTAAATCACAGATAGCTCTTTCTAAGTCTTCAACATGAGAAAATTCAGCAAATTTACTTCCAAACGTGGTCACCTAGATAACGAACACATCTTTTCCTAAGAGGGACCCGTTTGTTGATACCGTCACTGTAGAGTGTCTGACATTGTTGAAGGGATCACGATTTAACTTCAGTCTGCACCGCTTCATCATTACCAAAGTGAAATCCTCGACGGTGTTCTTTAAACTTTGGAAACAGATGAAAACTGGATGAGGCCAATTCGGGACTGTATGAGGAATGACACGTGACAGGAACCCAACGCGTCGGACTGTTACAGATGCTGCAGCGCTCGTGTGTGGTCTGGCATAGTCGTGGTAAAGGAAAGGGTGCCCCATGCGTGGACGAATCTTCGAATTCGAAATTCCATTACAGCATGCACCGATGTAGCTACATTATACATAGCCATGTTACGTGCCACAAATTCGTAGCTTTCTACCGGCAGAAGGCTACAAATATGTAGATATTATTTAAAAAGGTTTTATAGTTTTCACATAAAAACCGGAGGCATTACTTTTCGGCATGCCCTTGTATGCCATGTAATTAGTTGGATACTCTGTCACATTGGTCGTGTTACACCTATCAAACTGCCAATTTATCACTTCCTTTAACTAACTAACCCAGTCAAAAACAGGTAAATTCTTCATTTTATCTCAACTAAATCTGTAGTGTTTACGCTTCTTTGAAAGTATATTACACCACCCAAAGGCTACATCCCGCATAAAAACGTCATTCGTTGAGCACGAACGTACGTTATTGCGTGCTCACTACGATGTTATCTTTTTGTACTTACAAAACGGTAGGTGTTTTAATAACTACCTTAAAATGAGAGACCGTCGTATTATGGGACTGATGGCTTGTAGCCAGGGTGATGTCTGTTACTCAAGCAGGCGGCGGGGTGTTCGCTCCAGCACTGACAGGCCCTGTCGGTTGAGCTTCCTCACAGACAAGAACCGGCAGAAACCGGCCACATCCGGCTTCCACAGTGCACCAGGGACCAAAATAACCTACGTGAGTGGCCAGTGGCCGAATGGCTCATCCACCTCCAAAACCATTTCGTAGTCGTAAAACAAGATACCGCGATCCCGGCGGTTTTGAAACGTAGCCCTGCGAAAAGGGAATCAGATCGAAACATTTATGACACTTACTTCATTTAAATTTGAGGCAGGGGAGAGTTGCCTGTATTGTAACGGCTCCTAATTTGTACCGTTGCAATAAAATTAGTTCCTCTTCTACAAACTGACGTTTAGTGAGGTCAATCAGAACTACGTGCTTCATGAAGCCATAATGTAAGTTATGAGCTCTGTATATTGAGGAGCAGCTGAAGACAGTATTGATTTTGTTGTACCTTACACATAACTTCATTGGTATGCGAGGAAGAAAATTACTGTTATAAAGAAAGTGGCAACGTAAAGCTTCATTTATGTCTGAATCCATACAAATTATAGAAATGTATGGATGTTCCACGTCTCCTCCCAAACCACTGGACCGATTACTGTCTGGAAAGAACCAGTGTGGGGGTAAGAACCACCCACATGTCGAAGGGATGGGGGTAGAGATGAAAAGGCAATGTAGCCCACGACGCGAGAATATACATACATTAGTCAGCCAGTATTTGAGAATGTGAGCGCTCCGAGACTTGTAACAAACTTTACTCATAATTTCAAACCTTTACGAAACATCTTCTTCCGGATGCCCCCCACAAAATGATGACATTTTCGGTGTTCATTTAGTAAAACTGCCACACGAAGAACAAAGTTTTCATTTCTTACTTCTTTACAACTAAATATAATCGTGACACATTTTGCAGACAGTATTCACATACACCATTGAATGTACCATGAAAATTACATCATTGTACGACCCTCGGTTCAGGGAATACGATGTCACAAACACTGAATGCGTAAAAAACTACCGCATGATTGCAAGACTTTTAAATTTATTATTTCGTTGCTACTAACTCTATTCGCTGCACTTTTCGCAGGCTGTATCCACTTTTGTCGCTGAATGTAGTTAGAAAAAAATGTCATTTTATGAGATGTTTTTCAGGAGATACGATGTTATAAACACGGAAATATGCGAGAAAGCGTCCCATCATGCATGATGTTTAATTTATTATTTCTTTGCTACTAATTCTATTCACAACACATTACGCAGACAGTAGGCACATATACTACTGGGTGTACCTGCAAAATTGTATCGTACTGCACATAATTCAGGAAATACCACGTCACACACATTTAGCTGCGTGAAAATGAAAATGCAGGATGAAATTCTCTAGAAATACAGATGAAATAAGTATACAAATACGTGTGAAATATGTTAAATGTGTGTGAAATATGTTTGATGTGTGTGCATGTGAGCAAAGGATCAGCAAAAAAGCGTAATCTAAAGTACTGGTACTATTTAAATCAAATTTGGCACACATATTAGTTACATTCAGGAAAGAACTACTGTAGGCGTAAGAACATCCAGTCTTCCATTGTAGATAATGTGATAACGTGAAGACAGATGGGAGGACGAAGAGATGGACAGACAGCGACGGGGAAGGAGGTGACAGACACGGATAGGTGGGGGAGATGGGCAGAGAGAGGGGAGGGGGAAACAGACAGATGAATGGGGAAGAAAGAGATGGACGGAGAAAGCATAGAGGAGGAGGTGGACGGGGACAAGGGGAAGAAGAGACTGACAGAGAGAGGGGGAGGAGAAGATGGAATTAGAGAGGGAGGAGAAGATGGATGAAGGGTAAAGAGCAGATCGACAGAGGTTGGGGGGCACGGGGGGGGGGGGTGCGGGGAGCACATTAGTCGTTCAGTATTTGAGATTCAGAGAGCCCAGAGAGTTGCTCATCTTGACAGAGGTGGGAGGAGCAAATTGAAAGAGAGGTGGGGGAAGAAGAGATGGACAGAGAGAGAAGCAGGATGAGATGGACATAGAGGGGGTTGGTGTAGCAAGTGGATGGGGAGATGGGGTGTAGGAATAGAGACAAGGAGGGTTGGAGGTGTCAAGAGAATGTATAAAGGGGGAGGGGGTGATGAGTGGTGGATAAAGAGAGAGTGGATGGTTAGAGCGAGATGGACAGAGAGAGGGGGCAAGAGAGATGGACAGAGAAATGTGAGAGGAGGAGACAGACTAACAGAAGACTGAAATAAATAAATAACTGGACAACTCCCGATTTCTCAGCCAGTATACATAAAATAATCTTAGCTTTCAGGCAGTAATGAATATGTATTCCTTGCGGTTCGTTTGCAGGTAACTGACAAAGTGAGAAAGGCGACGCTGCCTCTAACGAGCCGCTGTAAGTTCCCGGTACTGTAACATACAATTTTAGAATAAAGCTGATATAGTGAGCTTTAAAAATGCTTTTAACGTTATCACTGAAATATAATATTTTGAAATTATGTGACAAACTTTCTAACGGGCCCTTATCCTAAGTTATTAATTAAGTAGTTATCTTGTACTGGACTACGGCAACAGAAAGGCGTTACGGAAAGTGAAGCACAGATGAACTACATCTAGGTGTAACAGTACGAGTATATTTAAATGAGGATCATGGATTAAACGTATATGCACGCGTATAAAATGTGCCTGAGAGAACAATTACGAGGCAGGCTAAAAATAATAACGAAAATGCAGACAAGGACATAAAAAGTTTTGGCCGTAGTACAGTGTTTTCCAGCGAAGTTGAAAACGAGTTGGAAGAGCATATTCTTACATCTGAAGACGTGCTGTTCTGTTTAAACATATCAGTGGAGTAGCGAACTGTGCGAGAAAGATCGAATGAAAGAAATGATTAATTTAAGCTAACAGTACACTAGTGTGTTTAAGCTCAGAGACATAGCTTATAAGAATTGTACAATTAGTGCGCCAACTAGTACAAATTAGGGAAACAGATCCCTAATTTATACCATCTGCAGATGTTTAAAAAATTAAGTGTAGTGTGTTTATTTTTTGCAGGATTTCCAGTCTTTAAATCAGGTACCAAGAACAACATCCTGCAGCTGCGAATGGCATCGTTTAAATAAGTTGGTAACTTCCTGTTTGTGCTTTGTTGTACAAAATCTCAAAGTGGTACAATTTAGGCAACTCTACCCTATCATAGAGGAAGGCTAATATTTTTGTTGACATAACTACGATGATTTCATTACTGCAAATACAACACAGGATCACATTCAGAGAAGCTAATGAATTAAGCATCCACACATGTCATAGCAACTGACTTAAAAGCCTTGCTTAACACTCAATGGGCACAAACTGCGGTATGAATTGCGCTCCGTAACTTAAGGAAAATAAGGCATAGACTTATGATACCTGGACGTGAGTCGGTCTTCTTTGTGTAATTGCTCAGTTAACATCATCTCTTTACACCCTTCTGAAAATAGCAACGTTCCCGAGGTTATTCACTTGTTGTTGTTGTTGTGGTCTTCAGTCCTGAGACTGGTTTGATGCAGCTCTCCATGCTACTCTATCCTGTGCAAGCTTCTTCATCTCCCAGTACCTACTGCAACCTACATCCTTCTGAATCTGCTTAGTGTATTGATCTCTTGCTCTCCCTCTACGATTTTTACCCTCCACGCTGCCCTCCAATGCTAAATTTGTGATCCTTTGATGCCTCAAAACATGTCCTACCAACCGATCCCTTCTTGTAGTCAAGTTGTGCCACAAGCTTCTCTTCTCCCCAATCCTATTCAATACCTCCTCATTAGGTACGTGATCTACCCACCTTATCTTCAGCATTCTTCTGTAGCACCACATTTCGAAAGCTTCTATTCTCTTCTTGTCCAAACTGGTTATCGTCCTTGTTTCACTTCCATACATGGCTACACTCCATACAAATACTTTCAGAAACGACTTCCTGACACTTAACATCTATACTCGATGTTAACAAAATTTCTCTTCTTCAGAAACACTTTCCTTGCCATTGCCAGTCTACATTTTATATCCTCTCTACTTCGACCATCATCAGTTATTTTACTCCCTAAATAGCAAAACTCCTTTACTACTTTAAGTGTCTCATTTCCTAATCTAATCCCCTCAGCATCACCCGATTTAATTTGACTACATTCCATTATCCTCGTTTTGCTTTTGTTGATGTTCATCTTATATCCTCCATTCAAGACACTGTCCATTCCGTTCAACCGCTCTTCCAAGTCCTTTGCTGTCTCTGACAGAATTACAATGTCATCGGCGAACCTTAAAGTTTTTACTTCTTCTCCACGAATTTTAATACCTACTCCGAATTTTTCTTTTGTTTCCTTTATTGCTTGCTCAATATACAGACTGAATAACATCGGGGATAGGCTACAACCCTGTCTCACTCCTTTCCCAACCACTGCTTCCCTTTCATGCCCCTCGACTCTTATAACTGCCATCTGGTTTCGGTACAAATTGTAAATAGCCTTTCGCTCCCTGTATTTTACCCCTGCCACCTTCAGAATTTGAAAGAGAGTATTCCAGTTAACGTTGTCAAAAGCTTTCTCTAAGTCTACAAATGCTAGAAACGTAGGTTTGCCTTTTCTTAATCTTTCTTCTAAGATAAGTCGTAAGGTCAGTATTCCCTCACGTGTTCCAACATTTCTACGGAATCCAAACTGATATTCCCCGAGGTCGGCTTCTACCTGTTTTTCCATTCGTCTGTAAAGAATTCGCGTTAGTATTTTGCAGCTGTGACTTATTAAACTGATAGTTCGGTAATTTTCACATCTGTCAACACCTGCTTTCTTTGGGATTGGAATTATTATATTCTTCTTGAAGTCTGAGGGTATTTCGCCTGTCTCATACATCTTGGTCACCAGATGGTAGAGTTTTGTCATGACTGGCTCTCCCAAGGCCATCAGTAGTTCTAATGGAATGTTGTCTACTCCGGGGGCCTTGTTTCGACTCAGGTCTTTCAGTGCTCTGTCAAACTCTTCACGCAGTATCTTATCTCCCATTTCATCTTCATCTACATCCTCTTCCATTTCCATAATATTGTCCTCAAGTACATCGCCCTTGTATAAACCCTCTATATACTCCTTCCACCTTTCTGCCTTCCCTTCTTTGCTTAAAACTGGGTTGCCATCTGAGCTCTTGATATTCATACAAGTGGTTCTTTTCTCTCCAAAGGTCTCTTTAAATTTCCTTTAGGCAGTATCTATCTTACTCCTAGTGAGACAAGCCTCTACATCCTTACATTTGTCCTCTAGCCATCCCTGTTTAGCCATTTTGCATTTCCTGTCGATCTCATTTTTGAGACGTTTGTATTCCTTTTTGCCTGCTTCATTTACTGCATTTTTATATTTTCTCCTTTCATCAATTAAATTCAATATTTCTTCTGTTACCCAAGGATTTCTATTAGCCCTCTTCTTTTTACCTACTTGATCCTCTGCTGCCTTCACTACTTCATTCCTCAGAGCTAACCATTCTTCTTCTACTGTATTTCTTTCCCCCATTCCTGTCAATTGTTCCCTTATGCTCTCCCTGAAACTCTGTACAACCTCTGGTTCTTTCAGTTTATCCAGGTCCCATCTCCTTAAATTCACACCTTTTTGCAGTTTCTTCAGTTTCAATCTGCAGTTCATAACCAATAGATTGTGGTCAGAATCCACATCTGCCCCTGGAAATGTCTTACAATTTAAAACCTGGTTCCTAAATCTCTGTCTTACCATTATATAATATATCTGATACCTTTTAGTATCTCCAGGATTCTTCCAGGTATACAGCCTTCTTTTATGAATCTTGAACGAAGTGTTAGCTATGACTAAGTTATGCTCTGTGCAGAATTCTACAAGGCGGCTTCCTCTTTCATTTCTTCCCCCCAATTATATATTCACTTATAGGAGAAGAAAAGAGTTAGAGTGTACTCGCTGAGACGGCCACGCGGCTGTTATCGACTTCTTCTAATGACTTTAAACTGCGAACAACGGAAACTATGTCGTTAAAAAATTTTTATGACTGAATAAAAACTCTGCCTTTCCATTGGCGATTAGAAAAAAAGGTAATGGCCGTGGGCTATGAAAAGACTAGTTTCCTTCTAGCGAATGGTAATTGGAAATTTGTGGTAAGGTCTTATGGGATCAAACTGCTAAGGTCATCGGCTCCTAAGGTTACACACTACTTAATCTAACTTAAACTAACTTACACTATGGAAAACACACACACACCCATCCCCGAGGGAGGACTCGAACCTCCGACGGGATGAGCAGCACGGACCGTGACTAGGCGCCAAGCGAATGGAGATGAACCGTATCAATCTAGTACTATACTTTAGAATAATTTAATGTCAAAAGTGTTAATCGAGCGACAGGGTCGGCTAATACCGCATACAGCTGTATTATGGTCAGAATGGAAGGAGAAGAATGAACATCGATTGTTACCAAACCAGAGTGGGGCATACGGAATCACCTGTTGTATCACAAACATTTTGTTGTTACACGCATCTTTGCAAGCATAGGAAATGACTGACAAAGACACTGTCTCAGCACTGGAAGACACTGCTACCCAATTAGCAAGTTCTCTGCTTAGTCAGCGTTTAACGACAGAACAGGGTGGTGGTAATGAAATTTTCGGTACTTGAGATGGCCACCAAGGGAAACGTGAGATCATACGATAAGAAAACTTTGTTGAAACATTTTCAACACCTTGTAGAAGACAAATAACGAATAAAACAGTGAAAGAAACATATTTAATTTTCAAATGAGAGAGTAATAGTTGTTAATCACATACCATGTTTACGTTTGAGGTTGCAAACACTGCTCAATGTGACGAACATCTGTATCCACGACAGCCTGGAACAGCACCAGAGATTGCTCTACTGTTACCCAAAACAGCTCAGGGGGGATGTTGGCCCATGGAATGTTCAGCTGTAGTGACACAGCTCGTGCACGACTTAAAAATCGCACAATGCGTCCAGCATTCTAAGCTGCGGCAGCAGTAACTTCTTCAACAGTTAGTGGGGCAACTGGCCGTCGGCATCTCCCAGGAACAGTTACCAAATCACTAGTTAATTCGAGCTTCCCAATCATGTTCTTCAACGCCGATGCGGAGAAGGACCTCTCAGCATTCCTTTACTGCATCGATGCTCCCGAAGAGCAGCGGCACTGTTGCTATTATTTTGATGAAACAGCTTTACGAGTAAAGCTCTGCACACCTACTCCAGACCAATGTTGAGTATCTGAAACTGCAATGCACACTGATGCTTGTGTTTCAGTCCTATGTCGTTGTACCAGTACAGGCGCCTAGTAACACTACTAATAACGCAAATCCTGTAGCACACAGTCTGAATACCATTCCTATAGTGTTTGGTACACATATGGAAAATAGTATTCCGTCTACACAGGCTCAAGTAGCGGAAGTTTAGTTATTACCACCTTTATGCCTTAAGCTGGAGGTAACTGGAAGAAAAAGTGGAAGTTCTCAAGAGCGGGAATACTGCTAAAAGTAATTCTCAAAACAAAAACGGATAACAAAATTTGGATCTGTGTGATATCACAAAAAGTATGGAGAGATTAGATTAATGTAAAACAGTAATCAAGCCATAAAAGACTGTTCGCTATACAGCGCTGTAGATTGTGTAGAACTGTTACCAGGTGATCATCTAACACTCCAGGGCCACGTGAAAGAATGGCCGAAATGGAAATGCCTGTAAAACCTCCATGAATGAAGTTGCCCGATTTTTTCGTGTATCAGTGCGGACAGTTCAAAGCCACTACAAACAGTAGAGTGTCGCTTTCAGACATTTAATGTAGCATAAGAACAGTTGTTGTAAAAAAGATCCTAACCAACAGGCACAGGAGATCAGTATCACAGTATCACCCCTTGTCGACCACCATGTTTCTAACCTGATAGGAACACATGCTGTCAATGAACGCGGTGCCATCTCAAAGTTTCCGTGCAAACATTGAGAAGGGAAAGGTATGTATAGGGCATCTGGAGTCGGCTGTCTTGCAAAAGGCCATTGCTCGCAGCTGCACTTGAAAGCAGCACGTCCTTAATGGATTAAGCGACACAGAAATTGGGGAGCAGCTAACTTGAAGAGTGTAACGTAGACCGACGAGTCGCAGTTTTGTGTCTTTTCAAATCAGCTGTGTATTGAGGATGTAGTTAAGGAAGAGGTGGCTCTTTGATGTTTTCGGTTTGTTTTTGACATCATCACTTTGGCTCACTCATTCAGGTTTCCGCCAACATAAACCAAGTTGTTTACTTCAAGGGTCTCGGTGAAGAGGTCTACAGAATGCGTGTGCTGTGAATCCTACCGTCTTCCATTATGACAACAGTGCTATTCACAGGTCTGCACACGTACCTTCCTTGTTTCATGAACGTGGAGTCACCCTATCACCCCTAGACTTTCCCACAATATCGCCCAGTGTTAATCCCACAGCATATTTTTGGAATGAGTTGTGAAACATAGTAGTCAACATCCTGCGATGGTACCTAACGATTATCTGCTGTGTAGTTGCTTTTCTAAACAGCTTCCCATACGGGCAAACCAGTTGCGACTTCAACTGATGTTGCTCTTATCTTCCGTAGCTGGGATATGCATAGCTCTATTTAAAGGAAATAGCCCGATGGAGTCGTAAGGTCGAGCCATGCATGTCTGCTTTCATGCGCAGCAGCTAACTCGCTGCAAGAAACAACCAGAAGTTGTGATCCTGCAGTAAAATAGTCTATATGTTGCCTGGAAATGCGAATTAATAGACGTACAAAAATATAAAATAAAAGATAAAAGAATAATTTAATAAAAAGACTACTATTCTAACGTCTGTAATTGATGTGGATGACAGAGAATTATGTTGAATAATGTTTATTGAAGAGAGGACACCTTAAATAAATGTGAAGAGGTCTTACAGTATCCAGTTAAAATACAAACAGAAAATATCCTTATCAAACGCAATAACGCTACTTTGTGGTGGTTCAAGATTTAAATAGTTATCAAAGACTCGCGAAAACTAAGACCCTTTCGCGATCACAACACACGAACGATTCACCAGCTCAAAACAGCTCGGAGATCTACGTAATGGTTAATTAACACAGGCAAGATAAATTGTTGAATCTCATACTCTGGTTATGCTCCATTCCGTAATACACGCGAAAGAAATTAGAGTCCTACACTGGAGCACATTCAGACCTCTCGAAATATGGCACACTGGACTCGCATTCGGGAGGACGACGGTTCAATCCCGCGTCCGGCCATCCTGATTTAGGTTTTCCGTGATTTCCCTAAATCGCTCCAGGCAAATGCCGGGATGGTTCCTTTGAAAGGGCACGGCCGACATCCTTCCCCATCCTTCCCTAATCCGATGAGACCGATGACCTCGCTGTTCTAGTCTCCTTCCCCAAAACAACCCAACCCAACCCTCTCGAAATATGAAGTTTCTTCAAAACTTAAAGTACGGTACCGGCCATTCGCCGCCCAGAATCGATCACGTACACGATCAAATACTGGTCGTAGCAGCAGACAGGACTGTCTCCTTCGCTGCGCGGGGTAGTCGCTCTGTCTCAGGCGTCTTGTCACGGTTCGCGCTGCTCCTCCCGTCGGAGGTTCGAGTCCTCCCGCGGGCATGGGTGCGTATGTTGTCCTTAGGGTAACTTAATTTAAGTTAGCTTGTTAAGTGTGTAAGCCTAAAGACCGATCATCTCAGCAGTTTGGTCCCGTAGAACCTTACCACAAATTTCCAATTTTTTTTTCTGTCTCCTTCAAGCACAAATGTCAAAATGTCCAGAATCGCTTCCTTGAGCTCTCTTCACTCAGTCTGCACTGGGCTCCCATAGTGTTCTGCTACCGTCTGTTTTTTCCATTGGCTGAAGGCCATCCCTACCAAAAATACGTACTTCGCAAGTTTTGTAGATGTGATTTGACTCAACTCGTCCACTTCCTGGCCTAAACTAATATATTACAATATTTAAATAAAGAAATGTTAATAACCTTCAGCCACACTCAGATCATTTACAATAAATAAAAATGAAGGTTTGTTCACAAATAAATAAGCCAGCATTGTTTTGCAAGTGCACTTACAGTAACAAAAAAATGGCTTCAGATGGCTCTGAGCACTATGGGACTTAACATCTGAGGTCATCAGTCCCCTAGAACTTAGAACTACTTAAACCTAACTAACCTAAGGACATCACACACATCCATGCCCGAGGCAGGATTCGAACCTGCGATCGTAGCGGTCGCGCGGTTCCAGACTGAAGCGTCTAGCACCGCTCGGCCACAACGGCCGGCCACTTACAGTAACAGCTTGTCAGTAAAAATGGCTTAAGCAGTTATTTAGGCCTGCTTGACAGATGTGTCTCTTGGCACTCCTTACAGTTGTGGCGTCAGTCAACACATGCTATTGCCCACTTCTTAAATCACCATGATCTTGTCGTAGCACTTGCAGTCAACATTTAAAAAGAGTTACTGGCAAACTAACGAACTGTTCATTAACTAACTACACAAGTATACCAAGATATAAGGTACTCACGCTGCCTTCATTTGTTGTGTCATTGTGGAGAATACTATGTTGCCAGAAACATTTGCAAAATATGAAGGTATAAGAAAACGTAGTAAATCATGAAATATAACATATACAGATACATAGCTACAGAGCAGTGTTATAATCTTAGATGTCGTTTCCTGGAATTTCACGAAGCGACTAAAAGTTGTTAACACAGAAGTTCATTGTGTGAATGTTTATTCACTGGAAAATATTAACTTCTGTAGGGTTAAAGATATTCGTTATATTCTTATGTCATTGGATGTGCCTCATTTATCTGAGATCATCGATATATTGAGATTTGCCTTAATACTTAATTGTGAATTATTGTAGATTCTCTTAACAGATGTAAGTACTCTTTCAGCTCCTCTGAGAGTCCACCATTTTTGGTGCTTCTCCTGCACAAAGGCCAAGCGAGCAAGAGCCGTCAAAATCCTCCACGCTGGGATTTATGTATATCTGATGACACTGTTCATCATTGCACCTGGCTAGCCTAGCTGCAGCGGCATCGACGCGCCATCGGCCTGTTAGTCATCAGCCGCCCAAGCAAATTAATCCCGCGTTACACCAACTACAGCCGGCCAAATGACTCGCCTACGTTCACGTAACACTACAATCCACACAATTAGGTAGCACTACGGAATGAGTATCTTCTGGTGCATATGGAACGTAACAAACTCGTGAACTCTCTTTGTCATCAAAATGAGGCCATTGTCAAGTTGCAGTGGTATTCAGTATTAGCAATATTGATTAATTTTTTGTTTGGTGTGCCTATCAATACGCACTGGAGGCAAAAGACAGCTACGCTGTTGCATACACGCCAGAAAATTACAGCGGAATGGGGGAAGACCTGCAGAGGATCAAGGGTTGATGCAGGGACTGGTAAATGACCCTCATCATAAGTGTAGCGTTGTTGTTGTTGTGGTCTTCAGTCCTGAGACTGGTTTGATGCAGCTCTCCATGCTACCCTATCCTGTGCAAGCTTCTTCATCTCCCAGTCCCTATCACAACCTACATCCTTCTGAATCTGCTTACTGTATTCATCTCTTGGTGTCCCTCTACGATTTTTAACCTCCACGCTGCCCTCCAATACTAAATTGGTGATCCCTCGATACTCAGAACATGTCCTACCAACCGATCCCTTCTTCCAGTCAAGTTGTGCCACAAACTCCTCTTCTCCCAGATCCTATTCAGTACCTCCTCATTAGTTATGCGATCTACCCATCTAATCTTCAGCATTCTTCTGTAGCTCCACATTTCCAAAGCTTCTATTCTCTTCTTGCCTAAACTATTTATCGTCCACGTTTCACTTCCATACATGGCTACACTCCATACAAATACTTTCAGAAACGACTTCCTGACACTTAAATCTATACTCGTTGTTAACAAATTTCTCTTATTCAGAAACTCTTTCCTTGCCATTGCCAGTCTACATTTTATATCCTCTCTACTTCGACCATCATCAGTTATTTTGCTCCCCAAATAGCAAAACTCGTTTACTACTTTAAGTGTATCATTTCCTAATGTAATTCCCTCAGCATCACCCGACTTAATTCGACTACATTCCATTATCCTCGTTTTGCTTTTGTTGATGTTCATCTTATATCCTCCTTTCAAGACACTGTCCATTCCGTTCAACTGCTCTTCCAAGTCCTTTGCTGTCTCTGACAGAATTACAATGTCATCGGCGAACCTCAAAGTTTTTATTTCTTCTCCATGGATTTTAATACCTACTCCGAACTTTTCTTTTGTTTCATTTATTGCTTGCTCAATATACAGATTGAATAACATCGGGGATAGGCCACAACCCTGTCTCACTCCTTTCCCAACCACTGCTTCCCTTTCATACCCCTCGACTCTTATAACTGCCATCTGGTTTCTGTACAAATTGTAAATAGCCTTTCGCTCCCTGTATTTTACCCCTGCCACCTTCAGAATGTGAAAGAGAGTATTGCAGTTAACGTTGTCAAAAGCTTTCTCTAAGTCAACAAATGCTAGAAACGTAGGTTTGCCTTTTCTTAATCTTTCTTCCAAGATAAGTCGTAAGGTTAGTATTCCCTCACGTGTTCCAACATTTCTACGGAATCCAAACTGATCTTCCCCAAGGTCCGTTTCTACCTGTTTTTCCATTCGTCTGTAAAGAATTCGCGTTAGTATTTTGCAGCTGTGACTTATTAAACTGATAGTTCGGTAATTTTCACATCTGTCAACACCTGCTTTCTTTGGGATTGGGGTTATTATATTCTTCTTGAAGTCTGAGGGTATTTCGCCTGTCTCATACATCTTGGTCACCAGATGGTAGAGTTTTGTCAGGACTGGCTCTCCCAAGGCTGTCACTAGTTCTAATGGAATGTTGTCTACTCCGGGGGCCTTGTTTCGACTCAGGTCTTTCAGTGTAGCGTATTGTATATAAATAAGCAGAAAGACTGGATTAGACGTTGTAGAACAACCACTGGAAGGATTGACGTCCATAAAACATCTAGAAGTATGCATATGGAGCGATTTAGAGTGGAACTACCACATAAAACTAATCGCACGTAAGGCAGATACCAGAATGAGATTCATTGGAATAATCCTTGGGAATCGTAGTTCACCCACAAATAAGGTATCTTAAGAAACTTTCGTTCGACCAATACTTGAATATTGCTCGTCAGACTGGTTCAATATGGTTCAAATGGCTCTGAGCACTATGGGACTTAACTGCTGAGGTCATCAGTGCCCTAGAACTTAGAACTACTTAAACCTAACTAACCTAAGGACATCACACACATCCAAGCCCGAGGCAGGATTTCGTCAGTCTGAGATCTGTGCCAGACAGGAATGACAGATAAAAAGAGATTCAAAGAAGAACAGCACGTTTTGTTACAGGTCCATTTAGAGTGCACGAAACTTTACGGCGATGATGAACCAACTTCACTGGCAGACGCTGGAAGAGTAGGTATTCTGCATCGCGGGTAGTGTGACGTACTATCAAATTTGTGAGAGCGTTCCGGGGGCGGTCGTTCCCACAAGGGACAACCAATATGTTCTCGCGAGAACACCGTGAAGGTAAAATTAGAGAGAATAAAGCTGTCACAGAGTCTTACCATCAACCGAGCTTCTCGCAAATCGTTCGCGACTGGAACAGGAAAAGGGAGAAGCGACAGCGGCGCACAAAGTAATCTCCGCCACACAGCATAACGGGTCTTGCGGAGTATGGATATAGATGTAGTAGAATTAAATGTAGGAATGAAGCAACGAATGAATGACTGTGTGCCTTGAGAACCACTTGCACGATGAAAGGACAGAACGCGAGTGCACTGTAACGTAAGACCTCCGCTAGCGGCAGCCTGACCTCGCTGCCTTTGGGGCCGCCACTTCACAGTCGGCAGACGTCGCGGTGACCTCGACGCACGACGCAGCGCGCTCCGGTGCGGTAGGGTGAGGTGGGGGAGGGGGACTTGGGTGGGGGTGGTGCGTTGCAGCGTGCGTGCGATGCGTGTCACGACCGGCCCCGCACGTGATGCGGATGCTGGCCTGGAAGCCCGGCACATTGTCATGCCGGGGGCATCGAAAAATGGAGGCACCGGCGTACGGCGCCGCGTGTACTGTAAACACACCAGAGGACGCCGGCTCTGTTCTCGCGCCACAACTTCACGCCATGAAAATTTCTTTTTCGGCCGGGACAGATGCTCTGCCCGAATGACGTATCGACCAGTATGCTCAGTAGTTGCACCAGTTTCATGTGGTCGTTCCACTCTAAATCGCTCCATATGCATACTTCTTACCAGATACAGACTGGGACACTCAGATGTTTAGGACGGGTGGTAGGGACAGAGCGTCGAGTGACATTATACCGAGTGCAGTATCCGAAAATTACCTCGAGCAACTAAACAGAGAACCGACTCGTGGAGATAACATCTTGGACCTACTGATGACAAACAGACCCGAACTTTTCGACTCTGTAAGTGCAGAACAGGGAATCAGTGATCATAAGGCCGTTGCAGCATCCCTGAATATGGAAGTTAATAGGAATATAAAAAAAGGGAGGAAGGTTTATCTGTTTAGCAAGAGTAATAGAAGGCAGATTTCAGACTACCTAACAGATCAAAACGAAAATTTCTGTTCCGACACTGACAATGTTGAGTGTTTATGGAAAAAGTTCAAGGCAATCGTAATTTGCGTTTTAGACAGGTACGTGCCGAGTAAAACTGTGAGGGACGTGTAGGAAACTACTGCGAAAGCAAAGAGAGCTTCACTCCAAGTGTAAACGCAGCCAAAACCTCTCAGACAAACAGAAGCTAAACGATGTCAAAGTTAGCGTAAGGAGGGCTATGCGTGAAGCGTTCAGTGAATTCGAAAGTAAAATTCTATATACCGGCTTGACAGAAAATCCTAGGAAGTCCTGGTCTTACGTTAAATCAGTAAGTGGCTCGAAACAGCATATCCAGACACTCCGGGATGATGATGGCATTGAAACAGAGGATGACACGCGTAAAGCTGAAATACTAAACACCTTTTTCCAAAGCTGTTTCACAGAGGAAGACCGCACTGCAGTTCCTTCTCTAAATCCTCGCACGAAAGAAAAAATGGCTGACATCGAAATAAGTGTCCAAGGAATAGAAAAGCAACTGGAATCACTCAACAGAGGATAGTCCACTGGACCTGAAGCGATACCAATTCGATTCTACACAGAGTACGCGAAAGAACTTCCCCCCCACCCCTTCTAACAGCCGTGTACCGCAAGTCTCTAGAGGAACGGAAGGTTCCAAATGATTGGAAAAGAGCACAGGTAGTCCCAGTTTTCAAGAAGGGTCGTCGAGCAGATGCGCAAAACTATAGACCTATATCTCTGACGTCGATCTGATGTAAAATTTTAGAACATGTTTTTTGCTCGCGTATCATGTCGTTTCTGGAAACCCAGAATTTAATCTGTAGGAATCAACATGGATTCCGGAAACAGCGGTCGTGTGAGACCCAACTCGCTTTATTTGTTCATAAGACCCAGAAAATATTAGATACAGGCTGCCAGGTAGATGCCATTTTCCTTGACTTCCGGAAGGCGTTCGATAAAGTTCCGCTCTGTCGCCTGATAAACAAAGTAAGAGCCTACGGAATATCAGACCAGCTGTGTGGCTGGATTGAAGAGTTTTTAGCAAACAGAACACAACATGTTGTTCTCAATGGAGAGACGTCTACAGACGTTAAAGTAACCTCTGGCGTGCCACAGGGGAGTGTTATGGGGCCATTGCTTTTCACAACATATATAAATGAACTAGTAGATAGTGTCGGAAGTTCCATGCGGCTTTTCGCGGATGATGCTGTAGTAAACAGAGAAGTTGCAGTATTAGAAAATTGTAGCGAAATGCAGGAAGATCTCCAGCGGGTAGGCACTTGGTGCAAGGAGTGGCAACTGACCCTTAACATAGACAAATGTAACGTATTGCGAATATATAGAAAGAAGGATTCTTTATTGAATGATTGTATGATAGCGGAACAAACACTGGTAGTAGTTACTTCTGTAAAATATCTGGGAGTATGCGTGCGGAACGATTTGAAGTGGAATGATCATATAAAATTAATTGTTGGTAAGGCGTGTACCAGGTTGAGATTCATTGGGAGAGTCCTTAGAAAATGTAGTCCATCAATAAGGGAGGTGGCTTACAAAACACTCGTTCGACCTATACTTGAGTATTGCTCATCAGTGTGGGATCCGTACCACGTCGGGTTGACGGAGGAGATAGAGAAGATCCAAAGAAGAGCGGGCGCGTTTCGTCACAGGGTTAATTGGTAAGCGTGATAGCGTTACGGTGATGTTTAACAAACTCAAGTGGTAGACTCTGCAAGAGAGGCGCTCTGCATCGCGGTGTAGCTTGCTGTCCAAGTTTCTAGAGGGTGCGTTTCTGGATGAGGTATCGAATATATTGCTTCCCCCTACTTACACCTCCCGAGGAGATCACGAGTGTAAAATTAGAGAGATTCGAGCGCGCACGGAGGCTTTCCGGCAGTCGTTCTTCCCGCGAACCATACGCGACTAGAACAGGAAAGGGAGGTAATGACAGTGGCACGTAAAGTGCCCTCCGCCAGACACCGTTGGATGGCTTGCGGAGTAGAAATGTAGATGTAGATGTAGAAGTAGCAGAAGCAGCATCATCGAGCAAGTGAAGGATTCAAAGACACGCTGAGTACAAAGTTTCAGATGAGCTCATGAAGTGCAAATCTAAAAGCAGGAGCCAGTTGAAGGCGATAGGCATATTTTGTCAGGATATCAGAGCGAAAACAGTTTTCAAGGTCATTCTACAGAAAGAAAGATGCGTCATCTCTGAGCACCCGGAGCTACTACATGCCAGGCATGCAGTACGCAGTCACTGTCGACCCGCTTCATTAAAGTCCCTGTTGGTCCATTTCGGACATGGGACAGCGGCTGGTCAAGTATTTAACAATGAAATTCGCCAACAGCTATGCAGTTGAGATGTTATTTTATTTTACTTTTTCTACCAGTTTCGGCATTCCATTATGCCATCTTCAGGTCCCATACGCATCTCTCAAAAATAAATGATACTGGCATACTGGGTCATGTGTTCCTGGATGTCGTGAATTTTAAACTGTATCCTAAGTGCTTCCTTCGAAAACTTGATTGCAACTCAGTCAAATCTTCGAAGGAAGCACTTGGGATACGGTTTAGAATTACGACATCCAGGAACATATGGCCCAGTACGCCAATATCGTTTATTTTTGAGAGATGCTTATGGGGCCTGAAGATGGCATAACGGAATGTCGAAACTGATAGCAAAAATAAAATAAAATAACATCTCAGCAGCACGACTGTTAGTGAATTTAATTGTTAAACACTTCATCAGATGTCATATGGTCCTAGAACCTTCTTATTTGGATACTCATAACTGAATTAATCAAAAACGAAAGGAGGCAGTCCTATATGGTTTGCCGTCTTCCACCTGCTGTGGAAAGTGCTACTTGTCGCCCAGACTTTTCACAAGTTTATCCTCGACCGCTGTTGGGAAACACCTGCCGTCACTGAAAAGACACTGTATTATAACCACAGACGGCTTACTGCTCTACTTTAATCATAGGAGCAAAACTAACCTGAAAGTACTTCTGTCGAACATCTAATGGGTTTAAAATAGCTTTCGATGGGATAGGCTTGTAACACCATATCTCTAATGCCCTACTGATTTATTCTGCATTTTGTTTTATTAAATATTACATCGCTGAGTTTCTGTAAATGTGTTTGAATCGATAACACAAAACTGAATACTCCTTTCTTTGTTAAAATTTTGATGTCATGATTTGATTCTATGCAGTGTAGTGTATCTGTCATTTAAATTCTTTGTCCCAATCTGAGGGAGACAGAACTTACTGTATACATTTGGCATTTGGGTGAATAAATTTTTGTAGAAATACTAATATGTGCAAATGTTCTGCTTTATTTAAAATGTTTGTTTGCTGTTATGTAAACTGCTGACCTTCACTTAGCATTCTTAGTTATTCTGTATGGAAAAGGTAGTGTGGTTCCCTTCGGGAACGGAACTTTGTAGCGCGCGCAAATTGTGGTTGGCTAGGTAGAAAAGGTGGAACCAAGAGTCACTCGGGGACGAGCTACCAAACTGTGCACTGCCATGTAAAAGTTGTATAATGTGCTGGTTCCGAGAGGGGCTTTTTCTGCCACTTTCCAATGGCTCGGATGGATGGATAAATAGCTGGAACGATTCTGGAATTGGTATCCATCATCGCCACCAAGAAGGGACAGCAATTCTGCCTGCAAATCCACCTACCAACTTGCAGTTGCCACCACATTGCGCAATCACTGTAAAGGAGTACTATAATATGTGCAGTGAAGGATCAGCTTATTGGGTGTTTTAGTGTGCACAATTATAAGGTAGCTTATAACTGAATTTATGTACCTTTCTTGATTTTTTTCCCTATCACAACGCCTCTCAGTTTCCTCTCCATTTGAACTATGATTACCGAGTGTCCTATTTTGTAGAAGAAATGAAAGCCTCAACGTCAGACAGTTAATTACATAATATTGTTTGATCTTTGATAAGAAGGGAATATCCAGATTTACTGTGGATTTAGTGAAATTGTGGGAGGCAGTAAATGTAGTTTTGTGAAGTTTCAAAGTCACCTATTTAATCATTTACTTGAAAGTAGAAGACTGTGGTAAAAAAGACAATTTGCTGTTTCTTTTAAAAATTAAAGTTCTTAAATCTAAGGCTTACAAAGTTTTGCTTAGTTAATGATCATAGTGCTGTCTATAGTAAATTTTAAAAGGTGAGTCAGTTTCTTGTAAATTTGTCAACATTGTGTCTCACTGCAGTAAAAGTCGTGAATTGCAGTTGTGGAAAGTTGGATGCTTGCTAAGCACTTGTTTCTTTTGGGTATTGTAAAGTGCGTATTAATAGTGTATTAAGATCCACCGGTTATTCTTTATCACTATTTATAAAAACAATGATTTCTTTATTCAAAAGAGAGTGAGAAGTAACCTGTTAGTGAATTCCAATTAACGTTCATTTTTAATAGTAAAGTATTTAGTTGAGAGATATTTAACCTGTGACCAGTTCATAATTTTGCAGTGAACTACATTTATAATTTTATGTCAGCTAGGAAAATGCTTGAACAATAACACTGATCCTATGTCCAATTTATGATTCTACAGTGAATATTAATAGTAATCAGAATGAGATTTTCACTCTGCAGCGGAGTGTGCGCTGATATGAAACTTCCTGGCAGATTAAAACTGTGTGCCCGACCGAGACTCGCAGGAGAGCTTCTGTAAAGTTTGGAAGGTAGGAGACGAGGTACTGGCAGAAGTAAAGCTGTGAATACCGGGCGTGAGTCGTGCTTCGGTAGCTCAGATGGTAGAGCACTTGCCCGCGAAAGGCAAAGGTCCCGAGTTCGAGTCTCGGTCGGGCACACAGTTTTAATCTGCCAGGAAGTTTCATTAATAGTAATGTTATAAAGACCATTCAGTTTGAATAAGCACTGAAAGTAATAGTGTGTTTCATTATCTGTTATATTTATGCAAATAGTCTGTCCTGCTCTGTCAGCTTCCAATCTTAACCGTGAACGTATGCAGGTATAAGAGTTCATTGCACTCGCGTGTGGCAAAATATAGTTTGTGTTTGTCCGTTATAGTTACTCATACCTATTTTCTTAAGCAATAACGTTAATATTCCTCTTGCCTAATTATGCTGGCGACCGTTTTCCTTATTCTTTAAAGAGTGTAGTTAGGTAAAACATTGTTTGTACTGTTCAAATATTTACGAAATTCTGACTTTCATTTCCGTTAGGTACAACACGGTCAACATAACGAAATTCCTCTAAGAGGGTAACACTGCTCTGTTGCTTTATACCATAGTTACTCTAACAAAATAATTCTGTTTTGCAAACTGCCTCCAGCTTCAAGGTTATGGTATAGCAGTAGCAGACGGTAGTGTTATAGGCTGAATGGCATATTTACTTATGTAAGCTTCTCCAGCCCAGCTTCTGTCTCTGCCGTTTTATATAATAGGCTGAGCGATTAAACTGCGACCCAGTTAACAATCATCGAATAGTAGCGCAACGGAAACGTCTCGTGCACAGCTGGTAGAAGATGGCTTGGAGGAGAATGTCGAGTCGCTTTAGCATCACAAACTGTGTTTACTTTGTAACAGATTGTTTACAAGTAGACAAATCGTGGAGAACACCAGGACAAGAGCATGGACAATGAACGATTGATGAAACGTTACAAAGCAAGTTGTGGTCCCCTTAGCACATTAATCCTGTAAAGGAATGGGATTACACTCGATTGAGGAGGAAATGAGGACGTTATAACGTATATAAGGGAAAACGGTGGGTCTCCCACATAACTTGCAGCCACTTCCGAGACTCATGCTTCTCTCAAAGCTATCGAGTACTACTTCGACCATAGGTGACAGAGCGAGCACAATACGGGGTAGCGGCAACGGACATCCGGTCGCGCTTTTGTTGGACCCACTGTCTTTTAAGAGATAAGATACCCGATCGATCTAAGATTGGACTGAAACAGGTGACAAAACACGAAAATAACAGAACACGACCTAACATGTCCTAAATGCCGACTTCCGGTAAACCGTGGAAGACTCCATCCAGTCGCAAAGGCACACTTACTGCAGACGTCCGTCGTATGTAGTAGGCCACTTTCCCTCTCTCCGAGAACCACACGGGCAAAGTATGTCATTCCGCGGTCCTCGGGAGTGTGGCAGTACACAATGTCAATGCCAGGAAACGGGTGATGTCCTGTTTCTGGTAATACTGTATAATATTACAGAGTACAAAATTCATTAAATTTCAAAGTGACCGATTATACTCTTTTCTATCTGGCGTAAAATTTTCTGTCCTCGTCTGACTCTATACTTAGCTCTCTCGTTCACCATCCCCACATTTTCGCAAACGTTACCTCGCATCCAGAGGGATAATGTAAAATTCGCTAGTTTTTTATGTGTCCAGTCACTGCGAGGCTTACAACTCTGCGTCTCTCTGTCTCTCTGACATTTCACCTTCGTCTCTCTCACTCTTTCTTTGCGTTCTCGCGTTTTGTCATCCCCCTCATCCAGAGACCTTTTCCTCACTCCCAAAGTAACTCAGGTGGAGGGGAGAGATTTTCGTTACGGCTTACGTTCTTCCTCATGAAATGTACGTATTTCTTGCGCTCACAGGAACGTAAAATTTCGTGGTTTGAGAAGGTTTCGTTATAATTTGAAAATCAAACAATCGCTGTCGCCCTTACTGTCTTTCCCTCCTCTGCCTCAATGATGCGTTAAATTCTAACTGCCCTTACGATCGTACTCCAGCAACATATGAGTGAGGAATAAAGGAAATTAGCTGAAATGAAACGCTTACAAGTCCTGTCCTCCTTCCGAAGGCTTTTACTGCCTTCTGCCGAAAGTAAAATCAGCATGCCATACTAATACAGAGTCACCGGTGCAACACACAAACGATACATTTTGTTTTAAATTCTTCTGGGCCTGCAACGTTATATATGTCTTGTAAGGACATATGGACGCTGCAGGCCCAGAAGAATTTAAAATTTAAGATATTGACACTTATGTCATATCACATTACGACATAAAGCAGCGTTTTGGCTTAATGTACACATAATGTCCTTACAATACATTTTGTTAATCAATAAAAAAGTGGTTAAGCGTCACGTTTTACACTGTAGGTTATTTGAGAAGAGACCAACTCGTCAGTTCTTTATTGGAGACAGGACAGTTAGATCTGATCCCAAGGAAGAACTGCGAATGATATGATACAAGGTAAGTGGCATCAAAGAGAATTCATGGAGGTGAATGGGGCTACAGTCTAGTATGAATACACTCACTTGTTCTGAAGAGATATTTTGACGTAGTCTTCCGGTTGTACGGCAGTTAGCATAAAGTAAAGATTGAATAATACGTAGATACATCACTGGCAGTCTGACAGTCGTGGGATAGTACAGAAGTATGTGACATGACTGTCATACTTCGTGACTGCCACATATCACTTAACGATTTTGTTTCAGCCCTGTCACGATTATGTGATAATTAGTGAGAACGTGGTACGTTTTGTTAGGAGTGGCAACTATTCGATATCTCGCCAGAAGATAGTGGGTACAGAGGATTGGCACTCGCATAAGGTCGGCAGAATGCTTTTTATGGTGTATCTGGGGTGGCAGCCAGTTTTCGCGGAAATGGTCCGGTTTCCCGAAATCCTTATTGTGGACAATTCCAGGCACTAAACTGCTTGCCACAGGCATGGTGTGTCTGGTTACCACAGCTTTCGCTTAGTGTGCTTGAGGGTGAATTTTGCCTTTCTGTCCACACATTAAACAGGAGACCCCTTAGGATACTTCTCAGGCGTGAGAAATTTCGTTGCTTTCCTCAGAAATTGCGGACTCTCCAATTCAAAGAAACGCTCACGCGGTGTGGTCGGTGCTGACCAATGCAGAGAGACTGTTCGAAACCAGCATCAGAGGTATGAATGGTAATGATGCCCCTTAGGTATGAGTGAGAAGTTTCTGTTGCTGTTTTTACGTACAGAAGGTAACAAATGCGTTTGTCAGATTGGCAACAGCTTTCAGTCTCCTCTCGAAGCTTGGAAATTGTGGGTGTTCTGGAAAAAAACTTGGTTTTCAAGAGTGATATTCACTTATCGTCACTCACGTGGCGGTGACAGGCAACCTCTTGCCGTTCTTGAGGAACGTAAGTTTCACTCAGGCAGTGGCATACTCCAGGGCGCATTTAACACATTTGGTTATGCATCTCGAATGCTAAGTTAATTATTCTGAATATTTGTCTCATTTATCTTGCTTTCGCGAACTGCTCAATTGTGGAAGTGTTACTGATTTTGCTTCCTGTAGTATTTAAACTAAGAACGATTCTCACAAAGTTTAGAGCCATATTATTTTAGTTTGCAACAATTTTCAGAACATTGCACTACTAAATATTGATTCTGCCGGCCAATCCGAGGATAGTTTTGGGACGTTTCTGCATTCGTCTTGTCGTATATCGGCCCTTGTCTGCACATCTCCTAACCGACCATAAAAGATGTAGCTACCAAAACACATTTTGTTCAGCTTGAGCTATACTAGTCGACACTAACTAATAGTAGTCATGAGAGAAATGCAATAAATCCGTTAGCATCAACAGAAGTGAAGTTTTATACATAAGGTGTTAACACATGGCATCATTGTCGAACAAGTCATTTTAAAAGATTATTCCCTGTTCCTCTTTTTAAAAGATTATTCGCTGTTTCCTCATTTGGAGAGCTATTAACATGGCAATTTGTATCGATATACGACATGATTTCTTTCTCCGTCATTCCTTCATTTCTCCTATTTTAGATATTTTATTTGAGTTTCAGTCTGACATTATGGGAGTATGAATATATTGTTTTTGTGAATATTGTTATTCCATATCTTGTTGAGTACCATGGATTTAATCATAAGGGAATGTATTGCAGATCATTGAATCAAAAAGGTGCTGCCCATATTGATATGAATAGTAAAAAGGTGTACTCTCCATATACTACTGCAATATGTTTACTATCTAGGTTCAAAAATGGTTCAAATGGCTCTGAGCACTATGGGACTTAACTTCTGAGGTCATCAGTCCCCTAGAACTTAGAACTACTTAAACCTAACTAACCTGAGGACACCACACACATCCATGTCCGAGGCAGGATTGGAACCTGCGACCGTAGCAGTCGCGCGGTTCAAGACTGAAGCGCCTAGAACCGCTCGGCCACCAACGGCCGGCTTACTATCTAGGTATTAAAGTAATTTATCTTAAAAATACTAAGAATATAACTGTCTGTCGTATGAGTTAACATAAGGTTTGTGCAATTCTTCCCGAATTTAGTTGTTCGGGCATGGGAAATGTTCAAACGCACTGAATCAGATATACTAAAACCGACAAGTTTTTAATTTTGTCTTCTGTTGGAAAGATTTCAACGGACTCCCATGCCTGAAGCTGAAGCGCTACAAGCTACCTCTGCTTTGCGGAGCTTCGACGCTACCCAAAATCTAGAATGTCTGCATATGCAACAGCTGGGGACTGGCAGCTTGCAGCTGTCCACAACAGTAGTCTCACTGACAAATGGTCAATGAATATTCTACGCCAGTGTCGCAACTATGCCTACGGTTGGGGTACCTTCCTTGAATTAAAATGAAAGGGCAGCGATCGTTAACGATATTTGGAAAGTATGGAGAATAATGATCGAGTGAGTTGAAAGTTAGCGTAGGAAGAGATTCAACAGGAGTACCCTCAGTGCGACAGACAAGGTGTTCTGTGTGGTCAAAATAGGCCTAACAGTACAGTGGTTAGAGTTTGGCAAAAGAGTGAATTATTTGAGCTCAGAGAGTCGGCGCTAATCAATGATATTCTCTTGGAGTGAATGAAATCAGTGAGCTTTACAGGTGATAGCTCTGTTGACGCTTCATCAAAAATCAATAAATCGGGAGATTTAATCACCAGAGTTTTGTAGAGATATTTTCATCAGGGTACAGAAGGTTTTACATATGTAAAACTATTGAACAATCGTACTGACATCACTATTTTTTATAACACTGATGTAGCAATATGTACAAAATGAGAAGCGTTGGATTCAGAAATCTTGAAACTACCAGAAAATTAAAGAATAATTCTCACTCTCTACTTCGTAATAGAACAGAAAGCATATCTTTATGGCAGTTCTGCCTCCAGAAAAATTTCTTCGTTACTAAACGTAGAATGAGGCGTCCCCATTTCTACTGACAGTAGTAATAAAATACAGAGACAGACGAAACACCTTTAGTATGGACAAAAAAATAAATAAGCGTAACCAAATATTAAAACAGGCATAAAAACGTCGAGTTAAGCAAGATACTGTACATCATCGTTCTTCTTGTTTAATTCACATGGCGAAGAATTCACGGTAAACCTACCATTTTAAAAATCTTCCTAAAGATATTCATGATTGGGCGTCACACCTGATTTACATTTCGTCTTTGGATATCTCGTACTATATTATTAGCGGTCATCAATTTGAAAGGCTAATGACTCTTCATCCGTTCTTGTGTAAAGCTATCGTTGATCTTTATGGTAAGTGCAGTGGTGAAACGTTTCAACTGCGTGTCAAATTAAATTTTTTCTGGTTGAACACTGGTGCAGCAGATTTCATTAAATAAAGAAATATCAGTTATGACTCATCCTCTTGTAATCTATTTTGCGATATCGCTTTTCGAGCTTTTGTTCGTGATAGCTTAATGCAGTGTCATTGCTATTGTTTCTTTATTGGGAACAATTTTGAATGCTGCTGTTGTTCTCCGTAAAATAATTATTCGTGTATTCTGCTGTTAAAGTTTGACGTGCATTTACTGCAGCGTTATGTCGTAGGATTTTCACTTTCATTATTCTGCAAGCATACTCGTATTGCTGCAGACAATGTTAAAAGCTATGAGCGCTCGCGGGCTAATCGTAACCAAGCGCTCGATACACATTTATTCTGATCGGAATCTACAGCTGAAGTCACATTACATGTTCGTTTGCGATAGGAAATTAAATCTGAAGTCAATTGCGATATGGAAATTACAGTTCAGTTCGTGCCAACGTCACAAATGTCAGCAATAAACGATGTGCAGCAACGTATCCAATAGAGGGTGTGAAAACCGCTTAACGGGTCGTCAACTTTTACCTTTCACGCACATTCCTGTATTATGTCTGTATGATTTCATCCGTAATTCCCGCAGTAATGGCTACGAACGACATCGAAGGATTCTAAAAATCGTTTCTGTGTTACCAATTACCTTATACGTTAATTGAGTAATAATTTACATTTAGTGCCAGTACTTTTTTATCGAACTCTCTATTCCTTTGATCGTCAAATGATCTGCACTGTTTGATAAATTTAGACTGAACTACGAGCTGTCAGAATATAAGATATCAACAGACAGAATGAGATTTTCACTCTGTAGCTGAGCGTGCGCTGATATGAAACTTCCTGGCAGATTAAAACGGTGTGCCGGACGGAGACTCGAACTCGGAACCTTTGCCTTTTGCGGCAAGTTCTCTACCATCCTATTTATTTTGCGTTTTGTTCGTTATTGTTTGGTCGTAGTTGATGTCACACGACATCCGTTGAAGATCGTTGTTAACCCCTTCGCTCAGTTTTTTATTGCAGAGGTCAGTAAGCTCTGACCAAACCCGCTGAGCTACCGTGACGGCATTTTTTTTTCTCCATAGTCGTTCGATGCATTTTTTCCGGTCGGACGTCCCTTGACTCCCGTTGAAATTCATCGTTGATCCATTCACTCTGTTTTTTTTATTACAGAGGGCAGCTAGCCCTCTGACCGAACCATATGAGCTACCCAAGCACGACTCACGACCCGTCCTCACAGCTTCAACTCTGCCAGTACCTCGTCTCCTACCTTCCAAACTTCACAGACGGTCTTCTGGTTCGTAGACTAGATTATGTGAAGTTTGGAAGGTAGGAGACGAGGTAGTGGCAGAATTGAAGCTGTAACGACAGGTCGGGCGTCTTGGTTGGGTTCCTCAGATGGTAGAGAAGTTCCCCGCGAATGACGAAGGTCCCGAGTTTGAGTTTCTGTCCGGTATACAGTTTTAATTTGCCAGGAAGTCTCATATAAACAGACAGATCGGAAGGAAGTTATCTAACTGTGGGTAATGTCATTATTTGACAGATTATAAAGATGATTGGATATTAAAAGCTTTGTTGCTGGCTGGAAAAATCAAAATTTTCGGAGTGACAAATACTCGAAGACTAGCAGATCACCAGTGATCTTGAACACCATCTTCTTATATTTATTTCTTAATTTACTTGCTCCTCCACTAGCAACGACTTTCGTTATTGTTCTAGTTAAAATTAACTCTAGGACGGACATCATTGTCTACACTAGCATCCCTAATTACTATTGATGCATAAAGTACGCACAACAATTGAATTTCAGCTGATGTGGACCCTTTGCTCACTATAATCGAATTACAACATGCACACCGCAAATGATTGATGCCATCCGAAGCCGTCGTTCTTTGCTCTCATCTCATTCACGTTCAAACCATGGAAGACTGAACAGAATGTTGTTGTTGTTGTTGTGGCCTTTAGTCCTGAGACTGATTTGATGCAGCTCTCCATGCTACTCTATCCTGTGCAAGCTTCTTCATCTCCCAGTACCTACTGCAACCTACATCCTTCTGTATCTGTTTAGTGTATTCATCTCGTGGTCTCCCTGTACGATTTTTACCCTCCACGCTGCCCTCTAATACTAAATTGGTGATCCCTTGATGTCTCAGAACATGTCCTACCAACCGATCCCTTCTTCTAGTCAAGTTGTGCCACAAACTTCTCTTCTCCCCCAATCCTATTTAGTAACTCCTCATTAGTTATATGATCTACCCATCTAATCTTCAGCATTCTTCTGTAGCACCACATTTCGAAAGCTTCTATTCTCTTCTTGTCCAAACTAGTTATCGTCCATGTTTCACTTCCATACATGGCTACACTCCATACAAATACTTTCAGAAACGACTTCCTAACACTTAAATCTATACTCGATATTACCAAATTTCTCTTCTTCAGCAATGCTTTCCTTGCCATTGCCAGTCTACATTTTATATTCTCTCTACTTCGACCATCATCAGTTATTTTGCTCCCCAAATAGCAAAACTCCTTTACTACTTTGTCTCATTTCCTAATCTAATTCCCTCAGCATCACCTGATTTAATTCGACTACATCCCATTATCCTCGTTTTGCTTTTGTTGATGTTCATCTTATATCCTCCTTTCATGACACTGTCCATTCCGTTCAACTGCTCTTCCAAGTCCTTTACTGTCTCTGACAGAATTACAATGTCATCGGCGAACCTCAAAGTTTTCATTTCTTCTCCATGGATTTTAATACCTACTCGGAATTTTTCTTTTGTTTCTTTCACTGCTTCCTCAATATACAGATTGAATAACATCGGAGAGAGGCTACAACCCTGTCTCACTGCCTTCCCAACCACTGCTTCCCTTTCATGTCCCTCGACTCTTATAACTGCCATCTGGTTTCTGTACAAATTGTAAATAGCCTTTCGCTCCCTGTATTTTACCCCTGCCACCTTCAGAATTTGAAAGAGAGTATTCCAGTTTAGATTGTCAAAAGCTTTCTCTAAGTCTACAAATGCTAGAAACGTAGGTTTGCCTTTCCTTAATCTAGCTTCCAAGAAATGTCGTAGCGTTTAAATTTTCTAACCTACCTGCTCGATTAAGGGATCTGACATTCCACACTCCGATCCGTAGAAAGCCAGTTTTCTTTCTCCTGACAACGACGTCCTCCTGAGTAATGCCCGCCCGGAGATCCAAAGGGGGGAGTATTTTACCTCCGGAATATTTTACCCAAGAGGACGCCATCATCATTTAATCATACAGTAAAGCTGCATAACCTCGGGAAAAATTGCGGCCGTAATTTCTCCTTGCTTTCAGCCGTTCGCAGTACCAGCACAGCAAGGCCGTTTTGGTTAGTGTTACAAGGCAGTATCGGGCAATCATCCAGACTTTTGCCCCTGCAACTACTGAAAAGGCTGCTGCCTCTATTCAGGAACCACACGTTTGTCTGGACTCAATGGAATAGTTGTGTGATTTCGCTAACAATCAACAGGTGACGTTGCACTCGTGAAACTTTGTTCTAAGCTGCCAATATTTAAACGCTAGTAAAGAGCTATTACTTTCCCAATATGATTGGTATTAAGACTACAAAAACACCTCTCGCTTGGTCTAATGAATCTCATTAATGTCACGCTGGTTCTGCCATTTGTCTTTGAGTAGGAGGCCATTCTTCGATAGCAACCAGTTCCTGATGCTCCACCTTGTTCAAGGTCGCAACAGCCGGCGCCGCAGTGGTACAGCCAGCCCCGTCATCCGACCACTGTCCTCGCTGTGGTGAACTTCCGCGCATGCAGAGCTGCAGCTCTTTTTCAAAATGCTTTTTTGTATGGTCATTGTAAGCAAGACTCACACCAGAAACGTGCTTTGTGGGAATGAATTTGTCATGGATATCGCAAAGCAATGGAGTTTAAGTGCCCTAAAACATAAGGATCTTTTATTTTCGCTAACATACCGTTAAATTATGACTATTTTCCGTTACTTACACTCCCACCACGACCCTAGCGTCTAGTTGGACATGGTACAGAAAATTGTTTCTGTAATTTTTTGACAGTTCACACCATACATGTTTTATATTTACGTAGTAACAGACTATGGTCAGAGGTGATTATATCTTTAGATATCTTAAGCATGTGTATCCTATCACTGGTTCTCAACTTGCGCCAATGTTGTTCTGACGTATAAAAATAATTGATGTGACTGTTCTCGCTACATTCCATGTGAAATTCAAGAAATTTCGGTGTCATGTTGATTTCATAAAGCAGGGTGTGACATTTTAGAGTAAAATCATAAAATACTTAGGATAATTTATGACAGTTGACACCACAGATGCTTTACATTTACGTGAGAACAAACTTTGGTCGAGTCGATGTCTTTAGGCATCTCTGGCAAGTGTATCCACCTTTATTAAGTCAATAAAGTTATCCAAATAATTTTTGTGTCTGAAATCTGTGTGTCCATTAACAATTTGCTTTGGACATTTTTGTGTGAATGTATATCTCAAGTTCTTCTAAAATATTCGTTTCTAGTCCTTGTGGTGTTTTATGTAATATTGTTAAAGCGGTTTCGATGTTTTGTGCTGAGTGGTTTTCCATTTTTAGAGCTATATAGGAACTTGATTGATTGTTTCCACTAACTCTTACATGTTCATGTAGAGATAAATCACCCTTTTACTTAAATAATTAGAAACAAAAAATAATTACAACATACTTGTCTGTGTAATTCATGATGATGAAAATTATGACTGCAATTTCACTTATAACTCAAGAAAAGTCTAAAATTCCTGTAGTACTATAGAACATTGCAATTGTCACTCTTTGTATACACATACTTGCAAGTGGAAATCTTCTGAAACAGCTGTTGTAATAATCAACAAATGTTTTAATCAGTGATAATGGAACCTTATTTACAGTGTCTTTTCAAGACATTTATTTCCTTGCAGGTCCAATTATCAAGAAACTAAGGACACCACTGTCATATGAAACACTGGGGAATACACTCCTTTTTATACACCTCAAATTAAAAATCATGAAGACTATAGAAAGCGTAAGATACAACAGAAAATGCTTACACCACAGCGTTATTCTACCTTATATGCATATAATAGTAACTGTTAAATCAAATAGAGTGCCACATGTCAAGAACTGCATGGCAAAAACATGTGTACCTTATATGCATATAATAGTAACTGCTAAATCAAATAGAGTGCCACATGTCAAGAACTGCATGGCAAAAACATGGACCGAGCAAGAAATAAGTGATCAAATTTGACATAAAGAAATGTCAAACCAAGAGTATACTTAGCTCATCTGCTCCTAAGCAAGTCAGTATCTCCTGTGATATTTGATAATATTTTTAAATTTACAGATTATTATATAGCCTACAGCAACAAATATGTTCGACATTCACATAATAAAGAGTTAACCAACCTCATACATAACAAATAGCTCAAAAAATTCTAATACACTGAGAGGCACCCACATGTCTTGCTCATACTGTGGCATCAAGCAGTCAGGCCTGCAAGATGAGTGGTCTGCCAAGCGAGTGGATTCATTCTTAATTTATCCAGTAACATGAACTCTCGTATTCACAATTAAGTTACAAATTATCCTCCTGTATGAATAATACGCAACGGAAACACGCATCTGACTATCAGTAATTTACGGAACTCTGACTGTACGCTATGCACTGGTAATACCACATTTTCTTTTTGTATTTTATTTAACGGCTTTTGTCAACACGTGGCCACCGCACTGAATATGAATGGCGCACACATTACAAATTCGGGACATTATGACAACATACAATTCGAAGGAAAAGTCCACCAATCTTTTTCTTTTCATTATCTTATTTATTCCGATAAATTCTCTAACCTAACACACAAATTCTATAACCTACAACAATAACACATGAGAAATTCCGCCCAGTGTGCATGACTTTACATTGGTGAATCTCTATATTATGGTCTCGTAATTATTTAACGCTACAGTGCACTTTCTGGATAGGATGGTGGATCTTTTATTATTTCTCACACTTCGACTCTCACAATCATCATCACGAAACAATCCTCCAGACCGAGCAGTACAGAAGGAACAAGCATAACCCACTAATCTTTTGCAGTTACCTTGCTACTCTCCCATGCAAACCACACATACCCAAATTACATGACATACACCACACTACAGTATGAAATACTACACAGAGAATAGTCACAACATTATCACTTTCAGCTTTCCCACTTCAATTAATATTTATCCCAGTTTCACACGACACTGCCCCACTTCGTAATTCTACTTTCCTACTATGAACTCTGGAGATATATGCACGTCTTCCTGTGCAATGCAAGCCAAGTGGCGGTGCTGGATAGACGGCCGACTCACCTTGCTTCTCTCTCAGAGTTTGAATCTAGCGTCACATGGAATCATATCACGCAAAGTAATATTAAGAACGTATTCATTACACACGCGAGTCCTCAACTGATACCATGGACGAGTACTTCTCTTTATCTTTTGTCTCATACACAGTTTGAGACTCACACAGTACTCACCACGTGGAAGTACTCGTCTCTAATTTCAAGTCCTGCACACGCCATTTCTTAAATATTTCAACTTATGGTACACACGCTATTTCTTAAACATTTCAACTTATTGTACACAAGCTAGTAATTCAGCTTAACTTAAGCACACAGAAGTATTTCAACTTATTGCTACACGTGGTTTCATTGTGACCGTTGGTCACTTCCGAAGATTACTACAATCCCATTCATATTACTTGCCTGACATTTAATTCTCCCCACAAAAGTTCCTGAAATAGAGAACTTATTATTTCAAACTACTTTTAAATATTCCACATGCATACCATGTCTCCACTCTGTTGTCTTTATGGAGCACAACTAAGATAGGTCTTAACAGCACAAGATCCAGCGGCAGAGTGCTGAAACATGGCCGGTCTTCAGGTCATCTCGCACCTGTCGAGGTGGGGGAAGACCATGCTACCGTATAGGTCAGCCACATTTAAGGCGCTCAAAGCTCCGGTAAGTTTCATCTCTTTGGTGCCACCAAAGGTGGCCAAAGGATCGTCTCATAGATGATCATATATTCACATTCACTATCTGCGGTTAGCAGACGACCATACATTCATTCATTTCACAGATCTCACCAAACTGGATGTAGGGATTTATTTTGTGGGAGTGCACATGTGATCAATTAAATAAATAAATTGTCATTCTTTCCCACACTGGTATCCGGCTTCGCTGTATTAATTGAAATTGAGTTATTTTACAAAAAAATGTGTTGTTCTGACAAAAATAATGAAGTGTGTTGTACCTATTTTCAATGTCGGGCCATACTGTACCCTTTCAACAGTATATAATCCCTCATTCTCTTTCCACACATTAGTGAAATACCTAACGAACATTCGGTTCACGAATTTTGAAACAAATTTACTACAACTTAAAATTTACAGCAGTTTTAACAAACATGTCATCGCAAATACAGAAATAGCAATTGACTGCAAAGAATTACTTACCAGAAAATAAAATGAAGTCACTGTCAAAATGCCTATCATAATAAATAACCAAGCTAGAGCTGTAAAATCTGACAAAGGGAACAGAGTAGTGATAATTAACCAGGACGACTATACAGACAAAATTTTAAATTGCTTTGATGAAAACAATGAAACAGAAATGACACACAACCCAACAAATAAATACACCGCACAAATTACAAAATGTATCAAAAACTGCAATGTACTATAAACTGATTTCGAAAAGAAATATACAGATATAATGAACCCCCAAACACAAACCTTAAAAGTCTTGCCTAAGATACACAAACCTTCAATTCCCAAATGACCTGTAGTAAATTGTATAAACTGCCCAATGTACGATATAAGCTAAAAATTTTAAAAAAATTCTAACAAAATCATGCACCTTCCATAAAAAATATACCATAAAAATTTACAGAAATTAGGTAACATCATAAAAAACATAACTATCCCAACACATGCTGCATTTATTTCACTGGATATCAAAAACCTATATACCAATATTCCAATAACAGAAACAATATACATCATAAACGAAAACCTCCTAAAATACAGAAAAATTTCTATCACGGAAACAAATGAAATTATTAATCTCCTCAAAGCCATCTTATTGCCGAACTATTTGGAACACAACAACAAAACCTGTACTCATGCAGATGGTGTAGCTATGGGAAGTTGCATAGCAAGTACACTAGCAGACATGTTTCTAAATGCTCTTGAAGAAGAACTATTCACCTCCAACCAACTAATTCTACAAAAAATTGTTTACTACTATAGGTATATGGGACACACACTAATGCTTCTAATGGAACCAAAAATGACACACTAAAAATTTAATACATTTTTAACAACCTACACCCAGATATAAAATTTATTATTGAAATGGAATGAGTAATTCAGTGAATAATCTAGATCTAACTATCAGCAAAAATAACACTGCGCACAACTTTGCAATAAACAGAAAGTCTGTCACCACCGATTGTACCACAAATACTGAATCATGTCATCCCACTTCACATAAATTTGCATATTTCAACTCCATGATCAACACATTAATAAATCTACCATTAAGTAAAGAAGCAGTAGATAAACAACTTGAAATACTACAATATTACTTACAAAAACAACTTTCTCTGTAAAATTGTGGCCCAATTATATAACAAACAAATAAAACCAAAACAAGACACAGTACACAATTTTATGCACCAAGTTAGAGGAAACAGGACATACACTAAATTTAAATACATACCCACAGTATATTTAAGTAACATTTCCAACAAAATTTATGCAGTCATCTAAAATACGATAGTTAAATTCGCTTTTCGCACTAACAACAATTTTAAAACGAAACTACACTTCGAAACAACGAGAAATACCCACTACTCAGAACCAGGAATTTACACAATCACATGTGATAACTGCAATAACTTCTACCTTCCTAAGACAGGGCATAAATTCATCACATGATTCTGTGAACACGTATTAGTCAATGAAAACAACCAAGTTTCTATCTAGATCTAAAAAACGAAAACCACTGAGCACAAAACATCAAAACCACTCTAAAAGTATTATATAAAACACCAAAAGGTAGTAGTAGTACTAGTAGCTTTATTCAACTGTAGATTTCTTTTTACAAGGATATAGGACATGCTGAAGTATTTACAAGTTTAGATCAATTTAAAATAAGCTAATATTTACAGACTTCTAGTTAGACATAATCATTAGATTTACTCCTCGTATACAATACCTCTTTTACAATTAACTTATTAAAATAATGTACTGCCACACTGTTCACTCATATCTCACTATCAGTCACTGCACACACTACACAAACATTGTTTCATAACACTTTACTCACTACACACACACACATATATATATATATATACATGTATATATATATATATATATATATATATATATATATATATATATATATACACAGACTGGTGATCTCAGGGCATTTTCTGCACTGCAACTTCCCATTTGCTATCCTGAAAAACTGAGTCAGCATCCCTCCATAATGAGTGCGATGTTGAGCTCAGAAAGAGGAAGAGGTGTTAGTATTGTGCTATGCATAGCCAGGGGGTAAGTATTTGTAGAAAGGAAAAAAAAAACGTAAAGTGTAGGTGTTATGTGGAATGTTGGATTTTTATAATCATTATTATTATTATTATTTATTTGTACAACATTTTTTATCAAACCCCTACTCTATTTTATCTAAGAATCTGTCAATGTATAAAATGTATTGCATAACAGGTACTTTTAGCTGCCTTTTTAAATAAGTGTATGTTTGCAGCTTCTTTAATCTCTTTTGGTAATTTATTGTACAGTTTTATTCCTTGGTAGAAAATACTGTTTTGAGTTTTATGTTTATATTTTCTTGGTAACTGTAAGTTGAGTCTATCTCTTGTTGCATGGTCATGGACAGAGCTGTTTTTGCAGTAATTACCAATGTTGTTGATGTGTATAACTGACTGGTAAATGTATTCACGTGAAACAGTTAAAATCCCCAGTGTTTTGAACAGATCTTTACAATGAGCTCGACTAGTATTTTTGGTTATTATTCTTATGGCTCTTTTATGGAGTTAGAAAATTGTGTTCATGTTTTGTGTGTTTGTTCCCCAAAAAAGAATGCCATAGCTAATAAATGAGTGTACATATGAATAGTATGTAACTAAAAGACACTGCATGTTACACACTGATGATAGGACTCTAAGGGCATAACATGCTGACGACATTCATTTTGCTAGTACCTTTGTGTATTCACACCACTTCAACTGAGAATCAATATTCATTCCTAGAAATTTTGCATTTGTTACACTTTAGGATTGAAAATGAATATTTTAAAATAACATGAGCTATATATTCACACAAAAAATATCCGAAGCAAATTCTTAATGAACACACCAATTTAAAACACAAAATTATTTAAATTAACTTTATTGACTTAATCGATAAAGCTTAAGACCGAAAGAGTGAATGCACATGTCAGAGATGTGTAAAGATACCGTCATCGCTGACCAAAGGCTGTTCTTACGTGAATGTAAAGGTCATAAATTACGCTAGACATTTTACGATTTTACACTAAAACATCACACCTTGCTGTATGAAATCTAACAGTGTAAGATCAACATGCACCGAAATTTCTATAATTTCACGTGGAATGTTGCAAGAGCAGTCACACCAGATACTATTTACACGTCACAACAATGCTGACGCAGGTTGAGAACCAAAGATAGGATACACATACTTGAGATACCTAAAAACATAATCACCTCTAACACAGTCTGTTACTATACACATATAAAACATCTATGATGTGAACTGTCAAAAAATTACAGGAAATATCTACAATGTTAAATCAAAATTTTACTCCACACTGTAGAAAACAGCACAAAATAGACACGAAATCTATACTTTAGAATTTTATGAGAAATATAACTAGAACAGTCTCCAGCACAGTCACACCAGATGTTACATAGACGTAGGACAACGTGAAGGTCCTCTTTAAAAATTCAAAGTGTGACAGACGTACTCTGTTTTGAATAAAGAAAACTGTGCAGAAGTAATAATGAATCGTAATAGAAAAGTGAACTGTGCTAATACTGGTAAAATGAATAATCTGACTGCAAGAATTTTGAACAGTATAAACTGCCTGAATTATGAACTTTGACATAAAACCGACGATAATTAGTTTTGCAAAACTGATCCCAGATCCCAGAACTAAAACTTATACACAACACAGAAAAATCTGACTGTCTCTGAATGCCATTAGTCGGCCCTGATTGAATAAAAAAAAATGTCAAAGTATTTAATCGTTACATGTATTCTGTGCAAATCTGGATTAAGCATTGTAGTACTGACCCGTCTTGCGCTTGGCTGCTTTTCTACTTTTGAAACAACCATGATCAATTAAAAATTGTAAGAGAAAGATAGATGAAAAAAGGCGCTACAGTAATAAAAGATTGAGTTCAAAAAATTTCCTTACAATTCCTATTCATGTAAATAAAAGATTCCATTACCCTTCCTCCTTCTCAGATCAGTTACTGTTACATAATCATCTTAATTAAAGACATCGATAAATAGAGACTTCACTTTTGAAGCAAAACATTACATCGGCTTCCCCACTTAAAAGCCACGCGGGATAGCCGCTCGGCGTAGGGGGGGCCTTGCCACGGTTCGCGCGACTACACCGTCGGAGGTTCGAGTCCTTCCTCGGGCATGGGTGTGTGTGTTTGTCCTTAGAGTAAGTTAGTTTAAGTTAGATGAAGTAGTGTGTAAGCCAAGGGGCCGATGACATCAGCATTTGGCATAGGAACTTACTGCAAATTTCAATTTCAGTTCCCTCACTTTTACACAGCTAACCACTATCTGCTCCTGCGTCAATGTGATAACCTATCTGTGCAATACAGCTTACAACATCGCTGCTCGTTCACATGTAACAGCTCGACAGCAAATGACATTATCTTACAATCGATTAATACTGAGATGACACCTACCATTACCCCTCGGTCTGGTGGACCAAAGTTTCACAGGCCAGGTGATGTCAGTGACACTGCTGAGACTGGGAAATTTTACTTTACAGAAACAGTATTCTGATAAAAGTATGTAGAAATGTGAGCACAAAAGTTGAAGGATACAATAGATGTGTACACAGATAATGAAAAACATTTACTTGACAAAAAATAAGTACAAATTATTGCTGGAAAAAATCATTTTGTTACAAGTACACTTTTTCTTGAATATTAGGGTACACTCACAGTAGTGCACACTGCATTAGTTGTGTAGAAGCGATGGCATACATATATATACTGCACATAGTAGTGTTCTAAATACAGAGAAGGCGTTTATTACCATAGTAGGTTGCAACACGCATGTCATCTAAATGGCACAAAAGCTGTCCTCTGAGTAGTAGAGCTTGTAATTAAATGCCAACCATAAGTGTGGAGGAAGAGTATACGACACATTGCGGGAAAATCTTGCAGTACCACAGACAATGACATTATATATTTCACTAGAAAAGCGCAATGAGACAATTTTGCAGTCACAATGGCACAGCCGTAGGAAATATATGGTATAACTGAGCAGTGCAAGACAATCTTGCAGTCCCACTGGCTCTGACATCGGAAATATTTGGTATAATTGATCAGTGCAGATACAATCTTGCTCAAAAATGGTTCAAATGGCTCTAAGCACTATGGGACTTAACATCTGAGGTCGTCGGTCCCCTAGACTTAGAACTACTTAAACCTAACTAACCTAAGCACATCGCACACATCCGTGCCCGAGGCAGGATTCGAACCTGCGACCGTAGCAGCAGCGCGGTTCTGGACTGAAGTGCCTAGAACCGCTCGGCAGTAATGATGAGGTAGAAAGCTCAGAATGTGCTGAAAAAGATAGACCAACCACACTTTAGCAAGGACCCAATGTAATGGGACGCGAAATTGAAGCGTCACCCCTCCACTAGTGTCAGCCCAGTTTGCAGGTGAATACAGGTTTAATTTAGTTTTTTGTTTATGTGTTTTTTGTAATATTTGTAATGGTCGTGAATTGTCTAAAGTTTGTATTTATTTTTTATGTTTCATGTACGGAGAGGGCGGCGCAACGGGCGGAGACAGCATCTTCGTTGCCGGGACCAGAGAGAAAATTGCTGGCCACTATACGTCGCGGAGCGACAGCCAAAGAGCAACAGATGATCCTGAAACCGAGTTGTTGCGTCGTGCTTCTAAAAATTGAAAAATTGTGATTTTTTAATGTTTTGTACAACAATGACGTCATAGAAAGTTTAATCATGTGTAAATGGTCAGTCCTATCTTGTCAAGGCTCAGGTTCACGTCTATATGTATGAAGATAATAAAGTAATGTATACTACGAAAGTTTAAATACGTGTTCCGAGAATTTATTTATGAAGAATTATGTGAATGAATTAATAATCTATTTGACAAGATCATTAATTTTGACAACATTCATCGCGAGTTTGAGTCTTGAAAGTTTATTCAATGTGGTTCTAATATTTGTTAAATCAGATAACTTGCATTAATATAACTTCTGAGAAGAAACAAAACGACATCTAAATTGAGAAAAAGTTTGCGCAAACCAATAGGACTGAGTGACGTAATTCTGCGCATACGACTCAAATGATGATGTTTTAATTACAGTTTCGTTCAGGAACCATTCTGAGACAATTTAAAAAGAATTTAAATAATTTTGAAGTGTGTTGTAACTGACGTAGGTGACGAAGTCTGCACATGGTCATATGTCAAATGAAAATCCTTTAAACAAAACTTGCGTCGTTACACTACACTAACCACTCATAAGAACATGTCTCCATAGTATGCATAACCCTAAGTGCAGTACTGACTAATCGCAAGCCTATCTACTTTTGAAAAACACCATGCGCAATTAAAAATTATAAGAGAGAGGTAGGTGAAAATTGGCGTTGCAGTAATAAAAGAGTGACTTCAAAAAGATTACTTTATAATTCCTCTTCATGTAAATAAAAGATTCCATTACATTTCCTCCTTCTCAGATCAGTTACCATTATATAATCATCTTAATGAAACACATCGGTATATTGAGATTTTACTTCTGAAACATAACACTACAACTGCTTCCTCGCTTTAACATTATCGTACAATCGATTAATACTCAAATGACACCAACCAAACGTAGATGTAAGTCTCCCTCTTAATTACATAATTTAGAAATATAAAGGTTAATTACAACATAGTTATTCACGTAATCCGTGACAATGAAAATTATGCACGCAGTTTGAGTTACACCTCAACAACTCACGAAACGTTTCACTTATAAAAATTAAGTCTAAAATTCCTGTAGAACTGTATCACATTGTAATTCTCAAACTTTGTATACGTGATTACTTGAACATGGAAATTTTCCGAAACAGCTATCCTACTAATGATACTGGAACCTTATTTACAACGTCCTTTCAGCTCAGTTTTATTGACTATTTTCTGTGGTTTCAGTTCCGAAACTCTTACAGCATGGCTTTAAATAGATTGAAAGTTCTGGCTTTTCTACTACCCTGTCTCTTTGTTTTATATGTCTTTCACCGATACCTGGATAATACTTTTGAGAGCAACTGTCAGGATTCGTATTCTTGCTTGAAAGGAACTGACGTCATGGTACAATTTATTTTACTGTTTGTCCCTGACAGTAAATGCCTTGACAATTCTTTCCTTTCCTAGAGCCACGACAGATAACGAATTTCATTTTTCCTAATGCAAATCCTCTCAGTACATAGATGGTTTCAAAAATGTTTCAGAAATTCCGTACTAAAGTAAATTAAACCTTAAGTCCCACAAATACGCTGATTTGTGAATTTACACAAATAAGTCGCTGCAGACGATAATGCGTCTTTTCGCTTCACGAAATAGGGGCTCTGAGAAAACTGCTACTTGTGTGTTCCAAAATAACCACGCTACGTCAAAAAAGTTGGAGTTCTTAAATTCAGCTTATGACACATCCTGCGAAAATAGTACGGTCGGACAGGTGGTGTTCGTGTGTTTGTGTCTGTGTGTGTGTATTTTGCAGTACCCTACTCTGAATTTAGCTGCATCTACTACACCACACAAATATAGCACGAACTCGATGACATGATGTAATCGACATTTCTACTAGTAGACATATCTTCAAGATGAAAATGTTTAGGTTTTCAATACTCATCTCGAGTTAATGTCGTTCATAAGTACACCATAGCGATAAAATACTTCGTAAACAAGCAATAATTGGAGAAATTACACTTATGCTAATGGGTTGAAAAGTAAAATGAAATACTCTGTGCTGGTAACGGATGTAGCCATTTTCTTTGAAACAGCTAAATGTAAAATCACTCCGTCGCCCCTACGCTCACTCACAAAAGTTAACACACATAACAAATTCATATAACATATAACAAAGAAAGAAAAAACGGAGTTTCGATTCTGTCCATTACAAGTATGTGTACACGTGTATGCGAGTTTTTACGTGGTAGGGTGAGCAGGAAAGTGACGTTGATCATAGTGGAGTAGGAGTAGGAGTAAAACAGATGGCAATCAATCTCAGAGACACTTGACAAATGCCCCACAATAATGCGGACAGGTTTGTCATTTTCGAACATTTCATTCCTGTTTTAGGTCCTTACACAGATTACTCACGCTCCTCCTGCCCGTTATTCATGCTTACATTGAGAGGCGGCACCAACTGTGATTACTGTGGAAATTATCAATACTCCTATGACAAATTACTGGAAACAACATTATTCTCGATGTGGTCGTCATACGGTTAGCAGAAACACGAAAAAAAGACTGTACAAACGATTATTTTTCCAGTATGCCTGGATTAATACGCGTGTAAATCTCCCACCCCTTCGCAGTATGACAAGCCGTTGTCAGCTAATATTTGTTCCGAAGTGTTTTATGCACATGTGGCCTTGTCCCCGGTGCGCGTTAACAAGAGCTGTAGGTATTGCCTATCGCATTTGTTCTGTGCGATCAATGACATTCACGACAAATTTTCTCCATCAGTCTAACAAACAGAGTAGCTTTAATTTGACAGTAGTTTACACCGGTAGACAAGTGAAACCATGAAGATTCAAGTATTATTTTGTAGAGAAAACGACAGAACTACCATTCCAAACTCCAAATAACGGACTATTTTGTAAGCATCATCGTATTCATTCAGGTACCAGCGGAGAAATGTTCCTGCCGGAGTACAAAAAAGGCGAATGTGCTCCTGTTTGTTGAAAGACTCTGACCGAAAAGTTGGGTAGCAACTGCTTCGTTCTACCTTCTTCAGCACGTTCAAAAATTTTCCCAAAAATTTTGGCATGCGGACATACTCTGGCTCTTATTAATATGCGGCTCACCTCTCTCTCCGCAAGCTTCCCAAACTGTAACTCGCTCACACCCACTGGTGCATAGCTTTAAGTCGCTTAGACCCATCCAGTCCCACTTGGCCATTCTCAATCGCTCATTTAGCCCAACTCATTTTTATGATCTCTTTGTGTCCTCTGTCTCACAGCCACAATGTCCTTCGTTCTGCCCTATTACTACTGCCTTCTGTCACTGCCTCCCTCTTGGTCTCTCTTACTGCTAATACCTTATTCATTCCTTCTCCTACTCGTTGTCATCGGCATAGACTCTTATCTCTGTCTCTCATCGACTCCCACTTTCTCATTCTCGTTATTCTCCTCCCACTGGCGCTGTCTCCTTCACTCTTTTCCTAGCACCGTTGCGTCATGGACACCTATGTTCCACTGCCATTGTGTCCCTCTCTTTCTCTCACACTTCCGTTGTCTCCTTCGATCTTTCTATACCGAAACCCCTGTCTGTTAACTTCCTGTACATTTTCCCGTCCCTTTGCAGCTGCCACTGTCTCCTCCTCTCTCAGTATAAAAAAGTGCGAATATTTTCGATTGCCAAAAGATTTGGGAAAAATTTTAAAAGTACTGAGGAAGGCAGCTATACTCCACTTTTCAGCCAACGTCGCTTAATAAAAAGAAGCATATTAGACTCTTTTGTGCCCCGAGAGGAGTATTTTTCACCAAATTCCCTTCGTTTCCCTGCTACAGGAGGGCATGTCACCCATATGAAGAGAGCTTCATGGGTCAGTAAAATATTGACAGTTTACTCACGTAAAATTGAAATAACGCAAAACTATATAATGTTACACCTCGCACCGGACTTCACGTACAGAAAAATTTAGCGTATGCTTCAGTACAACAACAACGTGGGGTTCCCAGAACCTTCTTATGATAATACAGACGCTTTGCAGCAGATTTCTCCATGCTACGTCACTTTATAAAGCACGTTTTCCCTTCTAACGGATTTTACGTGTACAGATGTGGTAAACTTGAATCTCTGTATCTTGGAAACGGATAAAGATATCAGTAAACCTTTCAGTTTGTTTGAGATATGGATATTAGGAATAACCGTAATAATTTCAAACATTAGCTGTGCATAACCGTCTTCGAATCGGCGGTTCTGAATTGGTACCCACAGCCTATGATTTAGGATTTTCTCAGGAAATGCCAGTGAAGTAAAATGTGCCTCCACAAACCCCTTGACCACATCTACAGGGAAAATAACCAACCCATTTTCCCCATTCGCCTAAGCTGGTGGAAGTGTGTAATATTCAAACTTGAACCATATACCATGGGACAGTTACAGTAAGACGAACCTTCTGTTGGGTACACAAATGGTCCCTACTCCAAGGACTATCTAAAGCACATCATCGTAGCTTACTACCACCAACAGAACGGGAGAGATAAGTCTTGGAAAAATCTTGTTTTTATACGCGGTGTTTTGGAAAAATCCAGTTTTTATACGCTGTGTTTTGGAAAAAATAAGGTAACAAAGGAAAACATAAGGTAAAGTACCGACACTTTACTGTTCTTCAGCTGTTCTACACATACAGTGACAGTTGTTTATTCCACGTATTTACTAAACAGTTTAAGAGGCATTTTCGAAACGCGCAACAATAACCTGATATCTAGATACTTGCTGCCCGTTAAAGTTGCAACACAAAGGAGGATAACGAAATTTTACTTATTGTGCGTGTATAGTACAGTAACGAGAATTGTTGTTGAATTGTAGGTGACCTAGTGGTATGCAGGGTGTGTAATATAGCAGAAAGTGCTGCAGTCTCTGGCAGCAGCTATGACTCTAAACCAGCTGGTCGAACTCAGCAAGGATGAGAGGCATGAAGAATCCATTCCTTCCTGCTTCAACTCTGTGCCGGAGTTCAGCAGTCGTAATGGTACGCCAGTGGTGGCATGCCAGACTCTTGGAAAACCATAACCAGACGTGTTCAATGGGTGAAGAATCCGGAGAACATGTCCAGGGCACGAGTCGAACACCCTCAGTCCCGAGGTAGATCAGGACAGCACAGGTGGCATATGGTCTTGCGTTATCTTGCTAAAAGATGTAACGGAGATATCGAAGCTATGGCACAGCAACCGATGTTAATACGCGAGAAATGTATCGGTTGCCGTCCAAATCATAGGCTATGCGAACCGGAGGTAATCTTGTTGTATATTCAGCTGCACCCAATACCATCAAATGCTGGCTCTATACTACTGACGAATGCACAGAGAACTCAGACGTGGATTTGTCCATGGTGATGCCGTACACAGAACCAGGACATGTCTGAGAACACGACTTGTGGCCACTCCTGTGTTGTAGGGCGCACTACGGTGCTCTTTCTGCTGCCTCATCAAGGGAAGTCCGTGCTGATGCAGACGTCGTCGCAGTATCCGTGTGGATACTTGCTTTGCTGCGACCAAGTCGTTTTCCTCACTCAAGGCATTAGATCTGACTGTACGACCTGCACTTTCTAAAACAGGTCAAGTGCCATAAATGGATTTCTCAGAAACTTCGCTCGGTTGAAGAGGGGTCAAAATATGCGATCAAGTGTCTCGGCTTATCTGTAAATACTCGACCGTTTCTGAGTAACCAACGTTCAAAGGTTTCGAGGTTCTTATGTACCTTAAAATGAGCACATTGTTAATCCGAAGCGGTGGCATAGTGGCTGGCGTCACAGCTTCACAATTTTGCGCCCCGTGTTCGAAACCCGATTATTATTTTTATTGTACTTATTCATTTAACTACCCTCTCCGTATAAGTTATACACAAATGTTTCCCCTGAACTAAAGTTCTTATTCGTCTACCGATTGTATGTATGGCAAATAAATTAAAAAAAAAGAAAAAAACTAATGAGTGAGAAAATTATTTGAAAGTGATTTCAGAGAAATTCCTGTAGTGAATCCTGATTCATAATCTATTGGAAACGCCAGTTTTCTGTAAAGTGATCCTTATGTGTGTCGCTAAATTATTACCAATGCATGAAACATTCAGCATTGTTAACGACTTTTCTTTGCCGAGTGATATTCATACGAATGTATGTCGCTGTAGTTACCCTGCATTCACCCAGTGCTCGTCCTATTTGGAACTTCTTTGGTTCGAATGTTTCTACGAGCGGTATAATCAAAAGGGAATCCACCAAATCTTAGTGAAAAATAAATATGAGAATAAAATAAAAGAATTACTGTAACAATTGATATACGAATGGAATGTACGATTATGAATTTAAAACGATTGCAACACTTGAAAGTAACATACATCATATAGTAAACGTATGACACTCGTTGTGAAACCCAGTTGTAATTTTACGTTTAATATACCGTGCTGTGTACCTTAAATTGATAATAACAGTTTATGTAGCAATTTTCTGTGGACATTGATAGATAAATCACACATAAAATGAAAATAATATTGCATAAATAAAAAAATGTAACCGGGTTTCGAGCACTGGGTGCAAAAGTGAGGGGCGCAACGATAACCACATCACCATCATGCCGGCTGACATTATTCATATAAACTATTCATCTAAAGTATTTCGAGATCTCTGACCATCGTTATCCCAGAATCGGTCGAGTATCTCTGGATAAGCCGAGACACGTAGTCGCTTATTTTGACTCCTCTTCTACCGAGCGAACCTTCTGAGAAATCGGACTATGGCAGTAGCCAAGTTCTCCACGTGAGTGAATCTGCCTGTCCTATCGGGCCCTTACTGCATGAGGCCATTGAGATTCCGCGAGGTGTGGGGAATGACTCTACAGAACCCTTGGATTCCGTATTCGCATCAGAGTCGTCCGAACAAAGCAGTCAGCAAGACTTCGGACGATAACCGCATTCCCCGTAGCTCACGATCCTGTCCTACTGAATTGAGACACGTGCTCTTTTTCTTACATTGGGCATAACAAGTACCGCTCATAAACAACCAGTATTCAAATGCGGTTTGTGAGTTAGAAACCCTGTGCGAAATCTTCCCTTGAATGTGAATGTGGATGGCTTTGCACCTAGCTAATTTGTACGGCTACGCTGAAATACTAATATTCTGCATATCGTAGCATGTTGCAAACTTAATTTCAGTCTGACATTTATTGCACGCCTATTTCATGGTATTGTTGGTTTAATGCCCAATGCTGTACTTAGCGAAGGGACGGGCGTTCGAAACACAGCCTCCAGCACGGCAAGTGAAAAGGGACCACAGTTTAAGAGCATAGCTGACGCAGCAACCACGGGGGCTTCACGATTCCTCACTGTGTTCTACGCCTGCACCAAGAATGCGTTATCGTTGTAGTGTCTCGTTTGGGCTCAGCAATGGGCGCATAAGCTGCGCAAAATGCAGCGCTGAATTCTTCCCAGGCTGGTAAGACCCTACAGAACAACACCAGGGGAAACTCTTCACGGTTATGGATTCTTTTCAACTGATCTACCGACCGAGGTGGCGCAGTGGTTAGCACACTGGACTAGCATTCGGGAGGATGACGCTTCCAGCCCGTTTCGGCCATCCAGATTTAGATTTTCCGAGATTTACCTACATCGCTCCAGGCAAATGCCCGGATGGGCAAGGCAGACTTCCTTCCTCGTCCTTCCCTATTCGATGACACCGATGACCTTGCAGTTTGGTCACTTCCCCCCAAACAACCCAAACAACCAACCCAACTGATCTGTAAACCAGAAAATGTCGAGAAAATATTCTGGGAGGAACAGGCAGACTGCAAGCAAACGCCAGTGAAAAATTCAGCTACACTCCTGGAAATGGAAAAAAGAACACATTGACACCGGTGTGTCAGACCCACCATACTTGCTCCGGACACTGCGAGAGGGCTGTACAAGCAATGATCACACGCACGGCACAGCGGACACACCAGGAACCGCGGTGTTGGCCGTCGAATGGCGCTAGCTGCGCAGCATTTGTGCACCGCCGCCGTCAGTGTCAGCCAGTTTGCCGTGGCATACGGAGCTCCATCGCAGTCTTTAACACTGGTAGCATGCCGCGACAGCGTGGACGTGAACTGTATGTGCAGTTGACGGACTTTGAGCGAGGGCGTATAGTGGGCATGCGGGAGGCCGGGTGGACGTACCGCCGAATTGCTCAACACGTGGGGCGTGAGGTCTCCACAGTACATCGATGTTGTCGCCAGTGGTCGGCGGAAGGTGCACGTGCCCGTCGACCTGGGACCGGACCGCAGCGACGCACGGATGCACGCCAAGACCGTAGGATCCTACGCAGTGCCGTAGGGGACCGCACCGCCACTTCCCAGCAAATTAGGGACACTGTTGCTCCTGGGGTATCGGCGAGGACCATTCGCAACCGTCTCCATGAAGCTGGGCTACGGTCCCGCACACCGTTAGGCCGTCTTCCGCTCACGCCCCAACATCGTGCAGCCCGCCTCCAGTGGTGTCGCGACAGGCGTGAATGGAGGGACGAATGGAGACGTGTCGTCTTCAGCGATGAGAGTCGCTTCTGCCTTGGTGCCAATGATGGTCGTATGCGTGTTTGGCGCCGTGCAGGTGAGCGCCACAATCAGGACTGCATACGACCGAGGCACACAGGGCCAACACCCGGCATCATGGTGTGGGGAGCGATCTCCTACACTGGCCGTACACCACTGGTGATCGTCGAGGGGACACTGAATAGTGCACGGTACATCCAAACCGTCATCGAACCCATCGTTCTACCATTCCTAGACCGGCAAGGGAACTTGCTGTTCCAACAGGACAATGCACGTCCGCATGTATCCAGTGCCACCCAACGTGCTCTAGAAGGTGTAAGTCAACTACCCTGGCCAGCAAGATCTCCGGATCTGTCCCCCATTGAGCATGTTTGGGACTGGATGAAGCGTCGTCTCACGCGGTCTGCATGTCCAGCACGAACGCTGGTCCAACTGAGGCGCCAGGTGGAAATAGCATGGCAAGCCGTTCCACAGGACTACATCCAGCATCTCTACGATCGTCTCGATGGGAGAATAGCAGCCTACATTGCTGCGAAAGGTGGATATACACTGTACTAGTGCCAACATTGTGCATGCTCTGTTGCCTGTGTCTATGTGCCTGTGGTTCTGTCAGTGTGATCATGTGATGTATCTGACTCCAGGAATGTGTCAATAAAATTTCCCCTTCCTGGGACAATGAATTCACGGTGTTCTTATTTCAATTTCCAGGAGTGTATATACAATAATTGCTGAACCAATCGGCAAAAGAGGTATGGAACGAAACCAAACCTGAAATAAAGCTTTGTCAACTCTCACCGGATGTCACTGTCCTACTCGCAATGAAAAATCAGTGAGTAAGGTACATTCTGTCATTAAATTTCCGTGTCTAGCGTACTTAGGCAAAAAAAAGAACAGATTACTTCACAATAAGAGCGTACATTGATGCTGAAACATAAGAGCATACAGAATTTCAGTGCAACAAACATGCCTTTCGTGTTGAAATGGAGAAGGAGCTCATCAGAAGGAATATCATGTGCGACACTCTACGCTGTAGCGAGCTATGGAACTTGCTGGGTTTCTTGACAATCAAGCGTCTAGGCGAAGAGCTCCCACTATATTTGCGCTGCGGCCGCTGTCTGGGTAATATTTCATCTGCAACTACATTTATACAATGTAATATATGATGTGTGGCTTGAAGCATCTCGTAACAACGTTAACAATTTCCAGTCGTATTCCGTTCACATACTGAATGAGGGCGGTGACGTAATTGGCAGCTTTATCCGTATAAGGTCGTACTTTACAGTGGATTACATAGTGGGATATAGTAATCCGGATGAAGTCTTTTTTAATTTTCTAAAAACGAGTTTGAACCCAAATATGATACAGTTCCTTAGACTCCCGTGAGTTACACAAGGCGGTTGTGCTTCATGCCCCCCTTCCCTTATTAAACGACCCGTATAATCGTTTCGTAGAGAATCCTGTTACCTTGGTCTCTAAATATATTTTTAGTATCTGTTCGATGCCTGGTGGTTAACACCCAGTCGACATCTAACTTATTTGGTCGTAGGAATAGCTTTCAGTTCTATTGTAGGAACCAACGTAGCATTCGTCTCAAGTGAGGTAGATAAAACAATGGAGAACCTAATCCAATACGGCCAGACTGGGATATGAATTCACTGCTGTTAACTCTGTCATGCTTTTTTTATTCCTAACGTTATTTTAAGACGATGAGAAATGATGATCAGCTATTCAGTTCCTGTAGGAAAGCAAGACCCAATGTTTGAATAGATCGAGTTGATCCACGCTCGCCGTTAACGTCCAACTCAGCCTAAGACACACCATCTCAGAGCCATGTAGGGTGTCTGATTCTTTTAAGCTGGTTGCTGAGCAGCCAGGAAAGATCTGGGTCAATGGAACCACTGACACAACCTTATTCCCTCCATTGTCAGCCATACGCATAGGTCTACGCTGGTAATGGTCTACGAATACTGCTTTGTTACTACGCAGTCTCTAACGAATTTCATATCTAAGTTTTTGACTGTACTTTGGGCAAACTATTTGTGTCAACACTACAAACTGGTCACAAAAACGTTCCCATTTATATCCGAATAGTGTCAGTGAGAGCCTGTCTAGTGCAGTAAAAGTCTCTGCCACAATTTGCATACTGAATAACGTTGTATTATTAGGTATAGAAAAATTTCCGCTTCCCCTCACAATGAAGGGCTATTTATTTGTTACACGACTGGTTTCGGACTTGCGCCCATCCACAGGTGTTTATACATTCATGTACATGTTTATACTGCTGGAGATCACTGTAAAAAAACAAAAAAATTATTTGTTGGTGTCTAAACATTTAGTCACCAACAAATAAATGTTTTTGTATAACCTTTTATTGTGACTGGTAGGGGAAATTTTTCTACGCCCTATAAAGGCATAGTCACGCAGTTCAACAGCATCCACTATGGATAAAATTCATTCGTTTCATTATTACCTTAAGTTATCTACATTTTCGAAGTAATTCTTTTTCTTACAAAATATTGCGTAGTTCGATTAAATTTACTTTATAGTTCAGTACTAAGGCAACAGCTTGAACACATCTCTTTGTGACGTATTAACCCGCTTTGAAACGAAATTTTAATTGCTGAGTCCAAGTATGACCCAAAAAAACCTTATTAGGTACCTATGTTCTGCTCTTTACCTTTCTCTATCGACGTTATGAATTGAACTGGTAAAGTTCGGCTGCCGAATTTGTAGATTTATCGTTGGTGACTGACTAACACCTGTTGTTGATAATTCTTCCGGTTTACATAGCCGGGATCCATGGAATTCTTCTATTCCTAAGGTTTCGTCCAATACTAAGTTGGACATCCTCAGAGGACGAGCCATACCTCTGAGGATGTCCAACGTAGTATTGGACGAAACCTTAGGAATAGAAGAATTCTATGGACCACGGCCATATAACCCGGAAGAAGTATCAACAACAGTACCATCCGGTCGTGAAAGCCTTCATTGTATGATGACTAACACCTGTTGAGACCACCGGAGGTGGTATACTGGTATACTGTCATTAGTTACCTTTACGAAGATTGTGTGTGAGGTATAAATTTTGAAAGTAATAAACATAAATATCGGCCCGAAGTCTTGAAGGATGGACATAAAATCAGTCTCTTCATTTGCCTCAGACGCCTTGGATTTTATCCACATTTCCTGTCTTTCGTGTGTCGACGGACCAACCCCACATCAGGCTTGAGAAGTGTATTGAATTGAGATATGTATTTGTCAAGGGAGCGTACAAGTTATCTCAGTTTTACGTTTATGGAGTGGCACGACAGGTAAAAGGTTTATAATAAGAACCACAGAGTGAGAACTGTTTCCGTGCACTCTTCTTTTATGTGTTGAAGTACATAGTATAGCGACAGACGCAGTCACACTGGACGTAATGTGCCGTTTCTGGCCTCAGTAAAAGGAATTATTGGTAGAAGGAATTATTGGTAGCGCACTTCGTCTACACCTAATTGACCAACCTAATTGCCAACCTGCTATGAACTGAAATTAACGGTCAATCTATTGTGACAATGAATGTGCCGTGATATTATTGTCCGTGCAGTGTGTTCGTATCTTGTGTTTGAAATATAGCGGCTACAAAGTACTGAACGAGTAGTGAACGCAGCGACATGTCACGTGTGTGGCGTTAGGACTAGGTGACAGATATCTCATCAGTGTGACACTGATAGAGCGGAATCTCGTGTGGTTGCCCGTAGCTGGTACACTGCTACCGGCGATCCATCACGCGCAGCAACAGCTCGTTGCCGTCTGATACGCAGTAGACTGGCTGTAGGCTTCCTAACGCCAGTCGAATACTGCTTCTAAGTTCACAGGACACATCAATACATAGGGGTGTTGGGAAATCTGGGTTAAAACTTCTAGAACAGGCAGATGGCGCTGAGTGCATAATGTCTTGAATAGAGACAATTTCCGAATCGTCTCTTTCCGTTATTCAACTATTGCAAATGTTTAACTCATACAATTCTAGTGTATGATGAGTTCAGTTACACGTGACTCAGTACATTACAAAATAAAAAGAAAGCTTTTAAAGATATCACTTCAAACCTTTTGTTCGTAGTAAAAGTTAGAAAAAATGTTTATGTTATTTCAGTGCGAAAAAGAAACGGATACGCGATGGTTACTATACATTACTGAAGCACTGCAACAGAGGGTCAATGTGACGAGCACCAACATCGATACATTCATTGCAGCTAAGAATCATGTACTGGTTCTCTCTCTGTCCATCACACCTGGTGTTGACCTGCTGTGTAGCGACCAAACCTCGTGCCAACAGATCTTCCTCTCTCTTTACAGGAATATCGTAAATTAAATTTTTCTTACGACAGCACAATAAAAAGTCAAGACTACTTCTATACAGCGCAGATGCCAATTTTTCCCTGACGTTCCCATTCCTCATACAACTAAACTTCCGGCTAAGATAAAAGTTACCTCGAATGCTAAGAAACAAAATATCGGTATAAGGGGTCCAAAAACACGTCAAAGACTGTAAGTAGGCTGTTTAGGTTTTTATGTTGGTAACGCCACGTAGCGCTCTGTATGAAAATCACTGGCTGCGCTGTGTGCAGTCTGTAGATGGTTTGCACTGTTGTTTGCTATTGTAGTGTTGGGAAGCTGGATGTGAACAGCGCGTAGCGTTACTCAGTTGGAGGTGAGCCGCCAGCAGTGGTGGATATGGGGAGAGAAATGGCGGAGTTTTGAGAGCGGATGATCTGGACGTGTGTCCATTAGAGACAGTAAATTTGTAAGACTGGATGTCATGAACTGCTATATATATGACTTTTGAACACTATTAAGGTAAATACATTGTTTGTTCTCTATCAAAATCTTTCATCTGCTAACTATGCCTATCAGTAGTTAGTGCCTTCAGTAGTTTGAATCCTTTATTTAGCTGGCAGTAGCGCCGCGCGCTGTATTGCAGTAGTTCGAGTAACGAAGATTTTTGTGAGGTAAGTGATTTGTGAAAGATATAGGTTAATGTTAGTCAGGGCCATTCTCTTGTAGGGATTATTGAAAGTCAGATTGCGGTACGCAAAAAATATTGGCTGTCAGTTTCGTGTTGATTAGAATAGGTAAAGAGTGAAATGTCTGAGTGCGTTCAGTTCTGCTCAGCTGTTTGAAAATCAAATAATGTAAGAGATTTATCAGCACAGTAATTCAATAATTTTTCTAAGGGGACGTTTCAAGACAGCAAAATTTTGCCAGCATCTTGATACGTAACTTATTTAGGCAGTATAAGCTGTACATGAGAAGATCGTTGCTTTTTTTAAGACTACAGTATAAAAAACCACAAGTTTCACATTCGTCTATCATGATCGGTATTAACTCTGTGTTACACAACCAATATTCTGCACCGAAGTACATGTTACAATGTGCTTGGTAAAAGTTAGGTTATGACAACGACATACCTGTATCATTGCTTGAATAAATAGTGTGGCGATTGAAATTGGACTATTTGATCCAGAAGTGATACTGAATGTAAAAAATTGGTTTTGGTCAGATGTGTGTATTGTTCTGTTCCATTTTGCTTTGAATGTTTCACTGAAATACCACGTCTGCACTTCGAACAGCTGTGCAACACAATCAGCTCAGAACAAGAAACTTCGAAATTTTTTCGGTGTCTGCGAAAGCCTTAAAATCAACTGTGCTAGTTATAGATCTACAACTCAATACTGACATTTAAAACTTTATTCCTCGGATTCCACCGCCCCCCACTCCTCCCCCCCCCCCCCCCACTTAATCATTTCGCTGAGAACAACGGACACTTCCGTATGTCACACTGTCTGCATCCTTATATCGTAGTCATTCCCTAACACTCGCAGAAATACCTTTTTATTCCCGCAACAGGGAGAATGAGACAACGGAGAATCGAGACCAGTGCTGTTATCGTCACGTGACCGCCTCGGCTTGTATTACTTAACGTGAATGTCTGAAACAACAGACATCGTTGACGATTTACAGCTGTACAAAATAACTTCGAGGTTTATTCGGTAACTGCGAAATTCTTGACTGGCTCTGAGCACTATGCGAGTTAACTTCTGAGGTCATCAGTCGCCTAGAACTTAGAACTAATTAAACCTAACTAACCTAAGGACATCACACACATCCATGCCCGAGGCAGGATTCGAACCTGCGACCGTAGCGGTTGCTCGGCTCCAGACTGTAGCGCCTAGAACCGCACGGTCACTCCGGCCGGCCGAAATTCTTGTGTTAGGTATAGATCTACTACCCAATAGTGGTATAAGAAAATTCTTGCCAGGCAGGACTGAAAGATTTCGCAGTCAGCGAATGAATTTCGACGTTATATTGTACAACTGTGGACCGTCAACAGAGTCTGCTCTTTCAGACACGCCTGTAAGTATTGCAGGCCTACGCGGGCGCACGACACTGGGCTCGATTGCTCGTCTCATTCTCCCTAATGATGGTTTTAAAATGTTTGATGAGATCTGACTGTATAACCACTATTCCCATAATTTTGTAGGTTGAACTTATGCACAACATTTTCTTCTATCACTTTCGATTCTTAGTAGAAAAACCTATTCGACATATTTCTTAAAAATCGGCATGAACTCGTTTGAAGTGCCTAATTACTCCCCTTCGCTAAAGCCTCGTCCGTTTACATTACAACAGGTCACACAGTAAGAGTTGCTACATATTATTATTGCTTTGTTTTGGCAGTTATCCTTTTCTTCAAAATGTCGAATACATATCCTTTAGTTAGCCTTTGACAGCTATGAGAACGACCATATTTCACTCTCCCTACCCCTTGTGTAATGTTCCCGAAATGACTCTACTGTGCAACGTCAAGTTTCTGCGTGGAACTGGGTCAAGAATTTTTGATTTTGGTGGGGAAATACGTCAAGTTGAAGTCTTGGGAAATTCTAAACTGCCAAGTACACTAAATTAGAACTATCGGAGAAAATGAAATATCGAGAATCATCCCACTTCTGCCACGCAAATATGGCAGCTGTTGGGTTTGCTCAAATAAATTTTCTGGTTTGGGACCTTTCCAATATTTTCACCTATAAATATACTTTTAATTAAACTTGTGCATAATTACCTCTTCCTACTGGGATTTTGCTCGTGATCGCATGTTCAACCTCTACACAGAATTATAACTCTTTTCGGACTTCTATATTACATTACAAATGCTAGATTTTTTTCACAAATTGGAGTTGAATTGGAGGTTTTTTCCTTCAAGTATCCGAGGTCTTACGAACACTTCTTGAGATAGTGCATATATTGTACACGCTAGGTAATATAAGCAATGCCTTATTCCACAGATTCACGTCCACAACATTGCGTTGTCTCTGCCAGCCACAAGTGAACTGGTAAGATCAACTGTACGTTTGTGTGAAGGAAACCAAGTCGTTTAGGAGTTAACTGCTCGTTTCAGAGAGCTTTACACGTGTTTATTTTGTCCACCTGCTTCGGTTTGGCACGTTTCCTTCATCGAATAGCGTGCATTGCGTAACTGTAAATCTCAGCTGACGCAGACGCTTCTGTTAGAACCTTGGGGCCAGCGGCCAAAGGAAACAAATACGAAGTCACGCAGAGGAACAAGAATCCTTGCGAGATATGGCGTTGTTCTTGTTGGATCGTGAGCGTCAGGTACGAAGAGAAACGTCCGGTGTGCCTCCTTGCGTTGTGTAATGCCACTGGTCATGCCCTTTCGGTTGTATGGTAAGTGATGAAACAGACGAAACGAATACGTTGGTTTCGAAACAGAAAATTTATAAAATCGGTAGTAGTTTGAGGAAGTAGTGCAACTGACATTAGAGATGAGTATTTGCTACGATGCAAGTGATTTACACTTCTGTTACATACAAACTATCTGCGCTGCAATCCGCTTGCTTCACCCGTATATACGAAACCGCTGATTAATTGAAAATACGATGGCCCTCGGTGCTGTCAAACAAAGAGAAGACCCTTGGGATGTTCGAAAGACCCTCGATTACCGGACGAACAGTGCTGTATGGTACTACGCAGATTACATGACGGTCAAATTCATGAGAGACATTGGCTTAGATGCTGTGCCATCCTGAATCCATAAACAGTGCAAAAATATGTAATAACAGATTCAGAAAGTTCAAAGGTGGAAAAAAGGGCAATCACGTCAAGTTTGGTCGAAGGAATCGAATGATGACCCCATTTAAATGTATTCTGGCCACCAGAATGTGTGAAGTCATTGAGTAGCTGAGAAGCCATCGCAACGATGGTATGCATCCAAGACACCAGCCGCTTACGTATTATAGATTACTGTTTCAGGAGGATCGTTCGCAGTAACTAACGAGTTCTGAGCTACTGAGAAACGTCCTGTTCACTATTAAATCAACGAGGCTAAGACAACAGAGGTGCTTGTCGTTGATCTGACGATAACCGTTTGATACAATTAGAAAAGGTAGTGTAAATTTTTAAAAGAAATGTCATCGTGAACAAAAAATTGTTCAGTAATAGATTACTTCATCAAAGAGAGGCAAATCGGGACTAGTTTCGTGCATGAGTCACATACAACTGCTTCTGCTCCAGATATGTCCCCCATAGCATGTCCTCTAGGGAGAGGTAATTTTGCCAATGTTTACTTCACCCGATCCACGTGATTCCAACAGAAACCTCGCAAAAGATGTACCATTCATTTTTTGTGAACGCAATCATTAACAACATCAAACATCATTTTTGGTTTTTGACGATTGATTAAACTCGTCCAATGGATTTCTTTGTCAGGCGACAGCTATAAGGTTAAATGCTTAGAACATAAGTGTAAGAAACTGAATATGGGTACCGCTTCCAGAAGCCGGTTACGTAACCTGAAAAAGTGGCTGTTTCGACGTTTTACACAGTTTCTATTTTTGTTAATAATGTCCGCAGCTCGTGATCGTGCGGTAGCGTTCTCGCTTCCCACGCCCGGGTTCCCGGGTTCGTTTCCCGGCGGGGTCAGGGATTTTCTCTGCCTCGTGATGACTGGGTGTTGTGTGATGTCCTTAGGTTAGATAGGTTTAAGTAGTTCTAAGTTCTAGGGAACTGATGACCATGGATGTGAAGTCCCATAGTGCTCAGAGCCATATTTGTCAATAATGAGTCACTTGTTTTTTTCTTTTCTATTTTCTTATCGGTCATGCGACCTACTATTATCATTTCTTATTGCAATGTATTCATCTCAGAGTTACACTCAGACCCAACGTCCTAAATTATTCCTTGCATATATTTCAATGTCTTTCTTCCCTTATAATTTTTGCCATCTAAAGCCCGTTATTAGCATCATGGGAGTTGTCCCCTGACTGCTTAACGTCTGTCATGTTGTCCTATCCGTCCTTGTGGTAAATGTATTTAATACATACCTTTCCTCGTAGAATTTGCGGATGACCTCCTCAATTTTTATCTTGTAACTCTACTTCATTTTAATATCTCAGTCGCACCCTTTCTGTTCTTTTCCGGAATTTAGCAGAGTCTGCGATTCACTTCCATACAGTTCCATAGACATACATTCTTACAAATTTATGCTGCATGTTAACGCCTCAGTTGAACACTATTAGATTTCTCCTTCTTATATACTCTTTATTTCTTCCGTCATGGTTATTTTGCTTTCAAGGGAGCAGTGTTCCTTTACTTCACCTTCTCTATAGTCCTCAGTTTCGTTGTTTGTGTTGAGTCTCATTTTTGCTCTTCCATAATCCTTTCATCTTTACTTGGTTTGCTTTCAATCCATAAGCTATGATCAGCAATGTAATCTACATCATTTCACAACCAATTTTAATCCCTCTCTATTTTTCCTATTTTTCCCTTATATTGCTTCTTAGACACAGGTTGAATAGTGGCCTACAGGAAATAGACCGTATCCCCAACTTTTGGCTTTTTTAATCAGAGCTCTTTTCCCTAGAGCTATTAACGCGTTTTACTCCGTATTGCGTAAACCTGTTTGCGGTATCGATTGTGGCTTTGTCGACCACACACGGCGCGCCGCCCACAGCTGAAATCCACGCGGAAGAAGATACGGACGGTTTGACCAGCGGTTTCCAAACTTTTCTTCTGACGGAACGGCTTGACAGTCCTGTTACTTTGGTGGAGCACCTTGTTTATTTTGGAGGTTAATGACTTCTTTTTAATGAAATGAGATACACTTGTTTTATTCAGAAGTTACTTCAAATTTAAATCATAAAAAATAACAAAGAAGTCTCAATAAAATTTTAATAACTTAATTAGTATCACCAAAATGTTAAAAAGGCCATCTTATTAAATCGCGGAGTACTTATTCACCTCCCGCGGAACACCGACGCTACGTGAAACACAATTTGGGAAACACTGATTGCGTGAGCTAAGTTCTCTTCAGGGCTAGCCCGCTTCCTACGGTTGCTGCTACGCACGGCACCAGAGGACGCCGTCTTCGCTTCGTCTCACTGCATGCAAATGTAGCCTTCCCACCGCCTTTTTAAGACACCGCATACCAGATTCCACCTTACACCTCTTTTTAGTTGACGCCACTTCGGCAACTTGCGTGTCAATGATGATGAGAGGATGCTGAAGGACGAACACACAACACCCAGTCCCCTGCCGGGAATCGAATCCGGGCCCCCTTGCGTGATAGGCGGGTAGACGGTAACGCTACCGATGCGCTACGGAGGCGGACACAGTGGCTTTAACGATAGAATTCGTAGGATTGTAAACTTAGCCATAAACACAACTTTCCTGATTCAAATGGCTCTAAGCACTATGGGACTTATTAACATCGGAGATCATCAGTCCCCTAGACTTAGAACTACTTAAACCTAACTAACCTAAGGACATCACACACATCCATGCCCGAAGCAGGATTCGAACCTGCTACCGTAGCAGCAGCGCTTTTCCGCTCTGAAGCGCCTAGAACCGCTCAGCCACAGCGGCTGGCTTTTTTCACATAAATACGCAATACACTAGTGCATTTACGAAATTCTGTAACTTTCAAAATTCGTCCATTACATGCGACGAACGAACAACGTACTAGAATGAAATTTTCACTCTTCACTCTACAGCGGAGTGTGCGCACATTAAAACTGGGCTGCCCGGTGTGGCCGTGCGTTCCTAGGCGTTTCAGTCTGGAACCGCGTGACCGCTACGGTCGCAGGTATGAATCCTGCCTCGGGCATGGATGTGTGTGATGTCCTTAGGTTAGTTAGATTTAATTAGTTCTAAGTTCTAGGCGACTGATGACCTCAGAAGTTAAGTCGCATAGTGCTCAGAGCCATTTGAACCATTTTTTAAAACTGTGTGCCGGGCCGAGACTCGAACTCGGGACCTTGCCTTTCGCGGCCAGGTGCTCTACCAACTGAGCTACCCAAGCACGACTCACGCCCCGTCCTCACAGCTTTAATTCCGCCAGTACCTAGTAGTGCCAGTACGTGGTAGAGGACTTGCCGCGAAAGGCAAGGTCCCGAGTTCGAGTCTCGGCCCGGCACACAGTTTTAATCTGCCAGGAAGTTTCAACGTACTAGAAACCTTTAGCTGTGGGGTCTGAGTGTGGGAGCGGGGGTGGGTTTGAAGGTCACTTTTGTACGTTTTCATTGAATAACTCGAAAACTACGGCTTCCAGCAAAATCGTATCGCACTACAAAATTTAAAAACATCAAATTTTCTACAGAGAGGTCCCATTAATTTTTTTCTCTAGGACAATGAGTTCGCTCGTAGCGAGCGAGAGAACATGAAAATCTCGCGCTTGCTTTTCGAAGCAGCGATAGATGCAGCTGGATTACTCTGTCCGTTATTACTTTACAAGCTTAATTTATGTGATGTAAGACAGAATCTTATTACTCACTCAAGAAAGAATTATTTTTATATTCCAATGTCATGGTTAACTTCTTCAGAAATAACTCATTCTGATGTGAAAGCTAAATGGAAACAGACATTTTTGTATGGAATACTTTGAAAATTTATTGAATTTGTTTTCGTAACTATACAAGTATCTTTTCTTTCCATTACAGTTCTAAGAATTTTGATTTCGTAAAAAATATAATTTCAAATAAATTTCTCTCTATTATTAAAAGTGGAAATTACATCATTCCTTAACCTGACTAATAGAAGCTTGTATATATAGCATGGAATTCGCGACAAAGGCTTCACTTTAGTTCCTCGCTGCATTGTAGAGATTCCTTGTGAGCTCTTTGATTGTTGATACATTGCGCACATAATCTTTATTCGACTATAAAGTACGTACGAAAATGTTTCTGAATGGTGTTGAAACTGTTACGTTGTAGTACCATGTGTGATGTTTGTGAACAATTTCGTGATGAGTGAAAATAAAAATAAAAAGTTTTGAAAGTGAAAGTCAGAATTATTCTTCAGTCGTAACATACTAAAATTCCGGACGAGTCATTCTTTTATCAGAATTTTTAAACGATGCAAACACCTGGTAGTAAAATATGCATTGCAAAATAGTGTTATGCACCTAAAATGAATGAAATATTAGTGTCATAACAAAGGAGAGGATAAATGACACAACACTACTTTCCTGAGAATTTCAAACACCTGCCACCATTTTATATTGCCTATCGCATCTTCTAGGCTGGCAAACGCATTTACTCATTGTTGTTGTTGTGGTCTTCAGTCCAGAGACTGGTTTGATGCAACTCTCCATGCTACTCTATCCTGTGCAAGATTCTTCATCTCCCAGTACCTACTGCAACCTACATCCTTCTGAATCTGTTTAGTGTATTCATCTCTTGGTCTCCCTCTACGATTTTTACCCTCCACGCTGCCCTCCAATACAAATTTCTCTCCACTCCAATTCTATTCAGTACCTCAATAGTTATGTGATCTACCCATCTAATCTTCTGCATTCTTCTGTAGCACAACATTTCAAAAGCTTCTATTCTCTTCTTGTCTAAACTATTTATCGCCCACGTTTTACTTTCATACATGGCTACACTCCCTACAAATACTATTCAGAAACGACTTCCTGACACTTCAATCTATACTCGATGATAACAAATTTCTCTTCTTCAGAAACGCTTTCCTTGCCATTACCAGTCTACATTTTATATCCTCTCTACTTCGACCATCATCAGTTATTTTGCTCGCCAAATAGCAAAACTCATTTACTACTCTAAGCGTCTCATTTCCTAATCTAATTCATGCAGCATCACCCGATTCAATTCGACTACATTCCATTATTCTCGTTTTGATGTTGTTGATCATCTTATACCCTCCTTTCAAGACACTGTCCATTCCGTTCAGCTGCTCTTCCAAGTCCTTTGCTGTCTCTGGCAGAAGTACAATGTCATATGCGAACCTCAGAGTTTTTATTTTTTCTCCACGCATTTTAATTCCTACTCCAGATTTTTCTTTTGTTTCCTTTACTGCTTGCTCAATATACAGATTGAATAACATCGGGGATTGGCTACAACCCTGTCTCACTCCCTTCCCAACCACTGCTTCCCTTCCATGCCCCCCGAATCTTATAACTGCCATATGGTTTCTGTACAAATTCTAAATAGCCTCTCGCTCCCTGTGTGTTACCCCTGCCACCGTTAGAATTTGAATGAGAGTATTCCAGTCAAGATTGTCAAAAGCTTTCTCTATGTCTACAAATGCTAGAAACGTAGGTTTGCCTTTCCTTAATTTATTTTTTAAAATAAGTGGTAGGGTCAGTATTGCCTCACGTGTTCCAACATATCTACGGAATCCAAGCTGATCTTCCACGAGGTTGGCTTCGACGAGTTTTTCCACTCGTCTGTAAAGAATTCGTGTTAGTATTTTGCAGCCGTGGCTTATTAAACTTATAGTTCGGTAATTTTCACATCTGTCTACACCTGCTTTCTTTGGCATTGGAATTTTTATACTCTTCTTGAAGTCTGATGGTATTTCGCCTGTCTCATACATCTTGCTCACCAGACGGTAGAGTTCTGTTAGGCCTGGCTCTCCCAAGGATGTGAGTAGTTCTAATGGAATGTTGTCTACTCCCTGGGCCTTGTTTCGAGTTAGGTCTTTCAGTGCTCTGTCAAACTCTTCACGTAGTATCATATCTTCTATTTCATCTTAATCTACATCTCCTCAAGAATATCGCCCTCTATATACTCCCTCCACCTTTCCGCTTTCCCTTCTTGGCTTAGAACTGGGTTTCCATCTGAGCTCTTGATATTCATACAAGTAGCTCTCTTTTCTCCAAAGGTCTCTTTAATTTTCCTGTAGGCAGTATCTATCTTACCCCTAGTGATATAAGCCTCTACATCCTTACATTTGTCCTCTAGCCATCCCTGCTTAGCCATTTTGCACTTCCTGTCGATCTCATTTTTGAGACGTTTGTAATCCTTTTTGCCTGCTTCATTTACTGCATTTTTATGTTTTCTCCTTTCATCAATTAAATTCAATATATCTTCTGTTACCCAAGGATTTCTACTAGCCCTCGTCTTTTTACCTACTTGATCCTCTGCTGCCTTCACTACTTCATCCCTCAGAGCTACCCATTCTTCTTCTACTGTATTTCTTTCCCCCATTCCTGTCAATTGTTCCCTTATGCTCTCCCTGAAGCTGTCCACAAGCATGGAGATTTTAATGGCATTATGTATCGAAAGGTTTGGTACCTGAAAATGTGACTACAACGTTATGAAACTAGACATGATTGATAAGTCATTTTAATGCAGTGTTGCGGCTTTTCATTTGAAATATATCATCACAGCTGTGATTGCTCCTCATACAAACATACGTTTCATACTTACGTTAAGGCAAGAAAAATGATGAAAAAGCTGGCTTGCTATCTGTCATTGTGAGCTAAAAGAGAGGGATTGAAATTCCACTTCCTGTGGCAAAGAGAAGTACGTTTGCGCTGTGCAGTTCCCCTTTGCAAACGATAAAAACGTTTTTACTCGTGAGGCGTTAACGGTTTTCACAGACCAGAACACTGCAACTGTTTAGGCAGGGCTTCAGCTGGCCAGTAACAGCGTGCAAGGAGACCTGACGCAGAAGAACAAGCGGCAGCCGCGGGGGCGGCGGTTCGGCTGGCCACGGCGGGACGGAAGCGCCGCCCAACCCCCGCCGCCCACAGTCAATAACGCGGGGGGCGGCGGACCCGGCGCGGGTCTAATCTGCGCGGCCGGAACGAGTGGTGTGCAAACGGCCAACTTCCGCCCTGTGGGCCGCGCGAGGCGGGCCTCGCCGCTTTTTTCGGCTGCCGACAGCGCCCCTGGCGGTGGACACAGGCGGTTCTCGGCCCTTTACTGCGGGCGGTAAACAGCGGCAACAGTCCCGGCCGCCCGGGTCCGCTGGGACGGCCTCTCGCGCTCCGGAACGTAAGCGGCCCCTAAAAGTCCATGAGGCGCAGCGACAATGGCGCCCTCTTCCCTCCAGGCGCTCCAGGTCTGCTGCAGCGGAAACGTGTTACCAAGGCGCAGAGTGGCATCCCGTTCCAAGCAAGTACAGGGTGGCGCACGAAATGTGGTACCAATTGTTTCTTTCACAATTTACGACGCACATTAGAAATCCCGCTGGGATCCCTACGGCAGTAGCGGCAGAGCTTGGAAAAACAAAAGAGTTACGAAATGACGTGTAATTCACGATACTGCCGCTAGGAGACTAGTAAGCAGTAATGGCCGAAAATGGAATGAAACGAAAAGCATTGTTGTGACTCAGAGGCGTTTTCGACAACAGTTTAACACACGATGGGTCCCTTGCAAGAAGACCATCCACAGGTTGTACGATAAATTTGTACAGGAAGGAACAGTATTGGAAGCGAAGCGACCTCGGCCTAAGCCTGTTTTAAGTTTCCTTTAATGTACGTCTATGGTCACAATCTTTTCTGTTTAACAGATTACCGGTTTCGGTCTTTAATGACCATCAACAGATCTGCAGTAAAAATGGGAAAAATATAATGACATTTAGCAGACATTTTTATCAATGATTTAGAATGTAAATTTTTTGCCAAGTATCCACAACTAAAAGATAAAACGATTTATTGCAAACGATATGTCGATGACATTTTATTGCTGATAGGTGACACCAGTGAGGTCAACACTTTCACCCAAGCATTAGGTAACATGCACCCTAAAATAACTTTTACCACTGAAATAGAAGAAGATGGCGCCATAAACTACCTTGATCTCACTATTAAGAAAGTTAATAATAAACATAAGTTTTCGATTTTTAGGAAACCAACTTGTACAGACAGTATCATCAATGCCAGTTCATGCCATCCTCCCAGATACAAAAAAGCTTTCTTCTGTTCCATGGTTCACCGGCTCCTTCGTCTACCTTTAGACGAAAACGAAATACGTAGCACATCGCACTAGCTAACGGCTTTTCTACAAACGACGTCACGCGCCCCTACAATAGGCTAAAGAAACGTTTAACAAACAGCAGGCACACACACACACACACACACACACACACACACACACAAACAAAAGAGAACCGGCAAAGATACAATAAAAACTATTCCCATGAAATTTAACGGCAAAATGTCCCTGCAAATAGAAAAATGTTTTAAAAAGTCTGATGTCAAATGTGGCTTTCAGGTCAATAACACTGTAAAACTACGATAAATTTGATGGCTCTGGAGTGTATAGAATCGACTGCTGTAACTGTGCAAATATTATATAGGTCAAACATGCCGCTCTTATAGGGAGCATTGATAACTGTATGCGTATTCTTCTCAGAGTGGAAAAGGGCTGTGCTCTTAATTTGTTAGAGAAGCTTGAAATTAAAAAGCAAAAAATAGAGAGCCAAATAATCTGCTGAACTGGCAAAACGATTTTGTGCCCAATACCCACTTTGCTTTGTTTGACAATGTTTTACCAGAACCACTCCACGCCTCTGTTATATATAGTGCGTTCGCAAGTTCTCCTAGTATTGAGTGTAACACATATTTATGTCGTTTTCATACGTTTTACGCATGACTCTAGTATGTTCTTGTTCCTTCTCTGTTCATTTCATAGACTGCATTAATCAGATAATGTGGGCCATCCACTGTTTACGGAATTTTATCATTCTTTTCCTGCAACGGAGTGCCGCAGGGTAGGAGGGGTCCTCTGCCGGTCACGTTCCTCCAACCACTTCCCGTCTGTGCGGAATTCTAGCGTTAGCGCTAACAGGGGGCGCTGATTATGTGCAGCACTATGTTTTCATTCATTTGTGGCTCCTTTAGCGATTTGTTTTATGGTTGTTTAGTATTACCCGGTACACTATCAACGGTGTTTAATATTTATGTCATTGCCTAAATATTGGCACTAGAGCACATGTCAACCACTGTTTCTTAACTCTTCGTCTTTTTAACAATATTACTTTTGTCGTGTTCTTCTTTTTATTGCTTTTTATTACTGTAATACTTTTATACTTCATAAACTTATTACAGACTTTATACCCGGGCCGCTGAAACATTGCACTTGACGTTTGCATATGAAGTTGGTAGCGTAACAGAGTAACAAGTGAAGAACGAAAGGCGTTCAGCGTGGGGCGCCAGCCAATCACAGCGCAGTGAGCACTCCTGTTACTCACGTGCTGTGACGTCAAAGTTCCCGCGTTGCCGGCTTTGTTTAGTGAATGTGTACACAACATGAATTGTATGTTGTTTACCGCGTGTTTTCGTTGTACAGTGTGCTATATCGTTGTGACTTTTGTTACGTTGTGAGTGTACATACTTGGAAAATGCCACCGAAAAGACTTCGTTCACCTAGTGACAATCCTTTGCGTCGAGGGGTGCCGCTAAACAGCCAGGCACTGGAGTTACTACGCAGAACTCGTGAGTTTTACGAGCTGGAGAAAAACTACGTAAGCATTCATGGACAGCCATCAATTCCTGCCGACAAAGTGGTGGAACGTACGTCGAAAACTCTTGGTATTAGTGCAAGAACTGTAGTAAGTAAGGGAGTATTACTACAAAACTTGGAAGATACTGAAGTGAGCCGTAATGATTCCGAGCTGTCTGGTTCAAATAATACATTTTTATCAACACCGGGAAAGAAGAAAAAGCGGCGTAGTCCTATCACAGATTCAGATTCTGTCCAGACTGATGCAATTCGTAGGCATGTTTATGCTTACTACAGCAGAAAAGAGCATCCGACTGTAGCTAAGTTATTAATCTCTTTAAAAGAAAGTGAACTCTTCAGGGGTGGTAAAACATTACTAAGAATTGTGCTAAAAAATGGGCTTCCGTTACAAAACGCTAGACGGACGCAACGTACTGCTAGAGAGGGCACATATTGTTACCGTTCGTAGCATTTTCTTGCACAAAATTGTGGGCAGAGACATTCATTCCATAATTTGGCTAGACGAAACGTGGGTTAATGCCGGGGAAGCTGTCAGTAAATGTTGGACGGATAACACACCCAGCAGTAGCGGCCATCAGCCGACGGGAAGAGGAGCTAGATTAATTGTGGTCCATGCAGGCTCCTCCAGTGGTTTTGTCCCTGACGCACTTTTAGTTTTTAGATAAAAAAACACTGGTGATTACTATGAAGATATGGATCACACACGATTTGTTGAGTGGTTCAGGAACCTTTTAAAACAATTTCCTGTCCCTACAACAATTGTAATGGACAATGCTCCATATCATTCGGTGATACAGAACAAAGCCCCAACCACAAATGATCGGAAAGAAGTTATGGTGCAGTGGTTACAGGTTCGAAATATTGCAGCGGATATGAGTATGACAAAGGTTCTGTTATATTCTCTTGTTAAAGAAAATAAGCCTACGACACCTACATATGTAGTAGACGAAATTGCCAAGGAGCAGGGTCATACTGTAATAAGGCTGCCACCATATCACTGCCATTTCAACCCTATTGAGTTAATATGGAGTGATGTAAAAATGTATGTAAGGAACAACAAGAAGTCCTTTACAATAACAGAGGTGGAGAAGCTGTTGCGTGAAGCTCTTGTGACTGTGGATGCAGCCTCATGGAGAAAAAAAGTAGAGCACGTCGAGAAGCTTATACGAGCAGCACAGACATTAGAAGGCATTATCAGTGGCCATGAACAATTAATGATTTGTCCTGCTGATGACGACGATGAAGACGGTTTCGGCGATGAGTCGGACAACAGTGACGATGGCGAGCTGGATGGAATTGCGCCATTATCGCTGTAAATTGGTGAGTGAAAAATTACTAATATTGGTTATTTATTGCAATCTCGGTTATTATTTATTTTGTAAACTACGTACATTATTGATTTTAAAGTACCAGTCGTCAGATGCTTGTTTTTTGTATTTCTTTGCTCCGTTATCGAAAGGGTGTGCATTGTTATACTTTTACATGCATTATTATACGGTTGTTTACTTCCTGTCATTGCAGTACAACTAAAAACGAGTTTTTATATACACTGTAATTGCTCAATCGCTTGCATTTACGAGACGGGACGGAAAACTGTATCGTCAGCTGTGTGTATAGAGGCTGCTGTTACAACATCGCTATTACAGTATAGCCAACCTAACTAGACAAAAAGCGAACTGTCAAGTGCAATGTTTCGCCGGCGGGGGCATAACTATTGGATCCCCCTTTATTTTCGCTGTTTCAATTAATTATTGAAAACTAGTGTATGCTGACATTAGCGACATCTGGTCAACTTACTACACAAAAATCTTGTGGCTACTGCTACTGTACGGCAGCTTGTTTCAAACAGTAGTTTTCCTGACAACATGACTCGTACATGTGATGTGATTTATATGTATTTGACGATGCTCGTGCTGATTCCGCATTTAACAGTTGACTATGCCACTATGGCTGCAGTGCATTAGGACTTTATTTTTATGAGTCAGGTATGCCTCTTCACATTTAAAGCGCACGAATGTAAATTTTGTCAGTACTACTTTTCAATATGCTCTATGTATTGTTCTTAAGCTGTATACAGTTTGCGAGTGTATTTATATTTTTCCCCATTTTTGCTGTAGATCTGATGATGGTCATTAAAGACCGACACCGGTAATCTGTTAACCAGAAAAGATTGTGATGATAGAAGTGAATTAAAGGAAACCTATTACATATACGGGTCACTGGGGTTTTTCGCGACGATGTCGCAGCTTGTGAAACTAAGCCTGTTTGTTCGCCGGAGAATATTGAAGCGGTACGAGTTGCTTTACAGAGAAGTCCCGGGAAATCGTGTAGAAAGGCAATACTGTAACTGGGAATATCCAGACGCTCCGTTCAACGCATTCTTAAAAGTGGCCTCCATAAGTACCCATACAAGATGACCTGTGCACAGAAGCTCACTGAAGAACACAAGCAGCACAGACTACTGTTTGCTCAGTGGGCGGAGGATAGGGAAGAAACTCTCAAGAACGTTTGGTTTCCAGACGATGCGCATTTTCATTTAGACGGTGTGGTTAACAAACAAAATGTACGCTTTTGGGCCACCGAAAACCCACAAGTGCTTCATGAACGACAATATTATGCTCCGAGGATTACAGCTTGGGCAGCAATTTCCAGTCGCGGACTTGTTGGACCCTTTTTCTTTGAAGAAACTGTAAACAGCGAGCGTTATTTGAGCATGCTTCGCAATAGCTTCATTCCACAGCTTCTTGCTACTGCCTTGCCCTTCAACACGCAGTGGTTCATGCAAGATGGAGCAAGGCCACATACTACAAACACTGTGTTGGAGTTTTTACACGAGCATTTCGACAAGCGGATCATTTCACTCAGGTTTCCAAGTCGTTTCAATGACGGACAAAATTGGCCCCCCAGTAGTCCAGACCTCAGTCCATGTGACTTTTTTCTTTGGGGGTACCTAAAGGAAAAAATTTTCCCGAAACGTCCACGTGATTTAATGGAGCTCAGAAGACTTATTCTACAAGCTTGCAGTGAAATTACGGAAGACGTGTACCGTAGGGTAGTCACTAACTTCAGTGTTCGTTTGAAAGAAGTTAGGAAACGAAATGGTGGACATATTGAGCATGTGCTAAGTTAGAACAAATCTCCATGGGCGGCTCTTCATTGCAGTGTATGTTTCTTTCAGATTGTACTGACAATAAAGTATATTCAAAAACAAAGTGGTACCATATTTCGTGCGCAACCCTGTACTTGTCAAGGTACCACCAGCCAGATGCTACCGTAGCTCGCCGCGTGTGAGCAGCCGATAGTGGCTTGCCTTCTACGTATTCTGTTTTAAAAACTTTTGCGACTAAAGCTTTATCACTTAATATCTAGTTTTATGTGTGACATGTAAGTACTGTTTCTTTTTTGTACTACTAGTTAGTACTTACACTTAAAAATTTTTTCCTATGATTTTGTAATTGTGTTGTAAGCCAAGTTTGAGTGTTTTACTTCTGATGCAGGCACTCATAGCAGTGCCGAAACCTAGGTCGAAAAAGACCTTTTCTGTGGTAGAGGGCTGCTATTGCTTTAATTTTACTTTGTAAACGGTCGCTGACCGCGCAGCCATGGTCAAAGCTTTATGCTCATCAATATCTAACCAAATCATTCAGTTCGCAGCAGCTTTCCACAATGATTCAACAAGATAGAGGGCTTCGTAGGGAGAGAAACTGTCCAGTTCTCAGGCACTCACGATGTTTCCCCCCAGACTTTGCGCGGCATGTACAACTAAGTAACACCGCAACAGAAAATTGATTCGCCTGTCTGCTACGGCGAGTCAGCGATCCGTCACGCGACACCAAAACGTTGCCTCTAGCCTGTTATTTGGTATGTGGACACAACAAATATCATACGTCTGACGTACGCTAAAAACAGTGAAATATTTACCATTTATTACAGTTTTCATGACATTCAGGAGATAATGAAAATCAACCAGATGAAGTTTCATTTTTTTATTCCAGATATTCTAAAGCCTTCTCAGTTTTTCCTGCTAGAATATTTTGAAGTCAGTAGCCTGTATGCTCTTTCTTCACAATCGCATAATACATTCTCAGTGACCTATTGCGAACCTAACATCTTTCTCTTGCACGGTGGAAATCGAAGAAAATATTTTTGTTCTGACATTTAGAAAAGTTAGCACATAAATAATGGGAAGAAGTAACTCAGTTTTGAAACCGAAACATCTATACTGTCGCAGTAATAGTAATGCATAACAGATAAATGATTACTCAAGTTTTACGAGTACATACTAACGAAATGCCCATTGTCAGATCTGTATTCTTGCCCTTCATTTTCAATAACCAATAATTTGCCCCGCGAATGTGAATAAAGAGACAGAAAAGAGAATAAAGAGAACAAAAATCTACATCAGGCATGAGATACAGTTTCTTAACACCAAATTGACGTTTCATCTCAAATTGATGATGTGTAAAATGAAGCTAATAACAGAAAATAGTTATTCAAATGTAATATGATGAAAAATATACAACTCTTACATAACTGTATAGCGAATGAAGAAAACTTAAGAAGACTGTAGCATTACGTGAAGAGAATAGGAAAAAACACTTGCTCCAAATGAGGATCGATTTTGCGAACAATTCGCTAGAAGTACAGAACGCTACTTATTGCGTTACAAGCGACAAATTACCCTGTTGGGCTGTTTACTTACATCAAATTATCCTAACAGAAACAAACACACATAGTGACCGTTATCTCATTTGTATCCGAGCGAGTTGCAACCACATCGTATACTTCTTTTCATTCTTTGGAACATTCATAAACAATGTTTCAGGATAGAAAAACCAAATCTGTAGTTGTCTCTCACATTCTTCATTAACTGTCCGTTCGGACGATTTCAACGTCATTTTCAAGCACATTTGGATAAACATATGATGATTGTCTAGGCTATAATACTCTTTATTAATTGCGCGATCGGCCGATTTCGACGTCTATGTGCTTTTCGAGCACATGTGGCTGAACCTGTGATGTTTATCTGCAAGCACTTGAAAATGACATAAACGTCGAACTCGACCTATCGCACAATTAATAAATAATGTTACAGCCCACAAGGGCCATGTTTCCCTCTGCAAAAGTTTCAGAGTCTGTGGACCTACAAAACGTGATACTACACAATGTTTGGAACCCAATTTCCGAGCCGGCCGAAGTGGCCGTGCTGTTAAAGGCGCAAGGCCGCTACGGTCGCAGGTTCGAATCCTGCCTCGGGCATGGATGTTTGTGATGTCCTTAGGTTAGTTAGGTTTAACTAGTTCTAAGTCCTAGGGGACTAATGACCTCAGCAGTTGAGTCCCATAGTGCTCAGAGCCATTTTTGAACCCAATTTCCGAACCGTGAATTTCGAAGCAGGATACCACACTATGAATGAACTTTACGACAGTTCGCGACAGCAGGATCAGCGTACTGTCCAGTGGCGTAACAAGCATCACGTGACTCAAATGGAGCGTCTTAACAGGCTTTCAAATTATCTACACTTCATTTTCTTTTTTTTTTTAAAAAAACCAAATGCATGAGGAAAAAGAGCGTGTTATGATAATAAAATTACATGATTAATCATTTAAGACGATTTCCAGAAAACAGTCACGCTGTTCACTTGTTTTCAAGAGCTCATTTGTAAAAAGAGATTGCTTAAGAAAGAAGAAATGTTAATTAATATGGAAAGGATGTAAAGAGAAGCCAATGCAGGTAAATTTTGTGATGATTCCATGTGGAGTTTGCGTGCCCACCGGACAGATAGTCAAATGCATACCTTTTTACAAAGTTGTCAGTGTTACCAGTCTAAAGACTTCACAAAGACTTACACTCAAAACTCCAGTCTCTTGTGATCATCCACTACACTTCCAAATAACGGGAACATCCTACGACTCAAACCATATTTTCTCGGGAGGAGGCGAATATTCGCTTATTCCATAGTTTGTGGTTGATCAAGACAAAGTATCTGTTTGTCTGAGTGGTATGTATGCGGAAATGTAAATTCGAGTTACATAAATCCTTTCGCTGGAGAACGTTGAATCTGGCTCTCTTTTAAATGAACAATGCCTCGTATCTAGTAGCTATAAAGACACTGATACAGGAAAAGCTCAGCTTGAATGAAATAGAAAGTACAGCGGTTATCAAATAGTACACACAAAACCCCTATACTTGCGCGATATCTACATGTTAGTTCCTGTTTGTGCACCCGACCGTTATCGAGATGGAATAAAACTAAGTCTAATAAAAGAGATGACTGCACAGTACCTGCCTTCCTGTTACCTACATTTTTATTCTTTTGCATGATGTGCACAGTTCGCTACGCCTCTGTTGCAATACTGTTACAGTCAGATAACGGGATCAACAGGCCCATTCCGATCAAAGTCCCACAACTTATGATGCAAGGAGACGATTCATTGACGCGAATTGTGATGGAGAAGGTAAACGGATTGCTTACTACATGCCAATGTACAAAAGCAAATAGATATAACGTACACACACACACACACACACACACACACACACACACACACATACACACACAAACACACACACGCACGCACACACACACACAAACAAACAACGTGCGAAGGCGCTCGGTGAAGGTGAACATTGAAAAACAGTTTCAACGCGACGAAAAAAGGGAAAATTTTGGGTGAGAAAAAGATTACTTGTCATAGGATATTTGCTTTGACTGTGCAGAAACATCGCTGATAGTTTTTTCTACAGTGCAAAAATTACTTCGGCTATTGTAAACGTGTTCTGTCTAGTAATTCACGGAATATTTATGTAAATGTGAATGTCGATTCATTTCTTTATGCATCCTTTTAGTTAATAACAACTTTAATATTTCTTTACAGAAATCGAAATAAAAGAGTTCAGCCAGTATACGAAATACATTTTCAGAAACTTCTTACTACACTCAGCGCTATCGTTGAACACCAAAAGTTTTCCAGCAGCTAGTTTTCTTAAGTATTCTACGTATTAGGCGTCTCATGTGTTCCTGCTTCCTACGCTGGTGGATTCTTCAACTTCTTTGATAGCAACGACTGTAATTCTAGAGTTTCGGCTTCTCGTTATTTTCGTTACTTCATTATTAGCTCTAAACATGCTGCCCGAATGCGCCATTTAACTGTTCCTTCCTTGGTTACAGCCTGAAGAGCTTTATAATGTGCAAACTTCCTCATATTTGAAAAAAAAGTACTTCTTTATTATCCGACGTGATGGCAATCTCTAATAGATTTATGTGACCCGCGGCACTCCACGTATCTAGCCACCCATAAAAACCCATATAACTAGTCACCGTGTTCTCTCCCTTGTTGAGTAAACATTTTAGTTTGATTACTCCCATTTGAAGCGAACAGGACATCACCTCATATTCCAGTCCACATTAAAATTTTCTTTCGCATGACTACGCAGTGCGGTCAAGGATGTACAGTCACTGATAATATCCTTTATTTGTAATAGGCTACGAATAAATTTCAACTGTACACCCATTCTCCAGTGGTCATAAATATACGTCGTACAACATTCAAAAGTACGGTTGGTTAGTCATACTCAAGCACGAAAAGAAAACGCTGTACTGTTGCCTAGAATTGTGACTTTTCTGCATGGAACATGAATGTGATAAGTTGTATATGGAACATGAATGTGATTACCTGTATATGGTAATGACTGTCGTGAATTTGTGCGTAACATGAACCACTTTACCGTTTTTATGTTACAAGGGGTATTTTTTCCAAACTTCGACCGGTCGAGCAATGCAAACCAACTCTGCAACATTTAGCTACACCTTCTTGCTGCTTCTCTACATCGTAATCGCTCCGATTTATTTTTCGTAGCGTTGAACCAACTTTCCAATACGCTCATCATAGAGGGCAGCTGCCTGCGATTTCCGCCAATTCCTTACACCAGCATGCAGCTAGTTCTCTCTGCCAAAATACTGTCCTCGTAGCCAGCAGTTCATGTGAGCGAAGAGGTGATAATCGGAGGGAGCCAAGTCCGGACTGTAAGGTGGATAATCAAAAACGCTGCAGAAGCCTCTTCGTTACGCCTGCAGAATACAGCCCAGAATTGTCATGAAGAAGGAAACTTGTGACAGTTGCGTTATGTGGGCTGCATGTAAACACGCAAAACCTCTCAGCAAGACTTCACACGTGACGGCAGTCGCTGTTTTCTAGTCATTTTTACGTGCTCGCTGTGCGCTCATAACTGAGAAGTGCGACATGGTGCTATACACGGCCATACTAGAAACACTGAGCAACATGTTTCCACAAAGGGTCAACGGATTTTCACTGTGATTTTAGTTTCGCCACCGATAGGAGGTCGAAAAAAGTAATCGTCGTTTATGGCGTACATTTATGACTTGGGGACGGAAATACGATTTGGAAAAGCCACTGTAACCGAAATTTGTGAATAGTGTGATGCAAGTATCTGCCATCTTCAGTACTTCTGCAATCTTCGTTAAAAAATTAAACAAACGTTGGCGAGTAACACGGAATATGGTCGTAGTATACAGATATAGTCCTTTGAGATAGGTGAAGATAAAACTCAGCACCGTTGTATTATTTGCGTCATTATAACTCTCGCACTGTGAACCGTATAAACTCCCCAGGGAAGCGTCCTGGGACCTCTGCTGTTCCTGATCTCTATAAATGACCTGGGTGACAATCTGAGCAGTTTTCTTAGGTTGTTCGCAGACGATGCTGTAATTTACCGTCTAGTAAGGTCATCCGAAGACCAGTATCAGTTGCAAAGCGATTTAGAAAAGATTGCTGTATGGTGTGGCAGGTGGCAGTGGACGCTAAATAACGAAAAGTGTGAGGTGATCCACATGAGTTCCAAAAGAAATCCGTTGGAATTCGATTACTCGATAAATAGTACAATTTCAAGGCTGTCAATTCAACTAAGTACCTGGGTGTTAAAATTACGAACAACTTCAGTTGGAAAGACCACATAGATAATATTGTGGGGAAGGCGAGCCAAAGGTTGCGTTTCATTGGCAGGACACTTAGAAGATGCAACAAGTCCACTAAAGAGACAGCTTACACTACACTCGTTCGTCCTCTGTTAGAATATTGCTGCGCGGTGAGGGATCCTTACCAGGTGGGATTGACGGAGGACATCGAAATGGTGCAAAAATGGGCAGCTCGTTTTGTATTATCACGTGATAAGGGAGAGAGTGTGGTAGATACGATACGCGAATTGGGATGGAAGTCATTACAGCAAAGACGTGTTTCGTCGCGGCGAGATCTATTTACGAAATTTCAGTCACCAACTTTCTCTTCCGAATGTGAAAATATTTTCTTGAGCCCAACCTACATAGGTAGGATTCATCATCAAAATAAAATAAGAGAAATCAGAGCTCGAACAGAAAAGTTTAGGTGTCAGTTATTCCAGCGCGCTGTTCGGGAGTGGAATGGTAGAGAGATAGTATGATTGTGGTTCGATGAACCCTCTGCCAAGCACTTAAATGTGAATTGCCTAGTAGTCATGTAGATGTAGATGTAGATGAACTCGCTACGCTGTTGCTATGCGCCAGCAATGTAGCTGCAATAGTTCTTAATGTTTAGGAACTTAGTGTTATTAGGCTATTAAGAAAAATCCATCACTTCATTATTAGGCTTCATTAAGTTAATTTTATCGGCAATGAATGCTACTGAAATTCGTGACTGTTCCTTTAAAGGATAATGTTGAATGTAAGCCAATGCCAGTCACAATTGGAGGAGCTTTAACTAAGAAACGACCGATCGTGTTTTAAATAATCTGTCTTTAATTACGACAGCAGATTTTGTTGAACATCACCCATTCTTCTTCATTGCTGAATTATATCTTCACAGAAAGTCGAATTTTTTGTAAAAAAATCCTAGTGGATGCTGCCGAACTCGGTGGCCGTTCCTTTTGACAGTAATGTCTGTTTATTTAAAATGCGACAGATCTTGCTTTAAACAAACTACCTTCCACTGTGACGGCGGATTTTATTCAGCATTACCCAATCTTCTTCAGTCTTGCGTTATATTTACTAGAAATTCAGATTCTTTATAAAGAAACGTAACGAGGGGGGGGGGGGGGGTGAGGGAGGGGGTAGATTTACCCTAATACGCAACAGGTATAATGGAACTTAACTACTAGGACAATGGCTTAAGTAAATACAAGCAAACGTAGTGTACCTTGGATGAGCAAAAAGGGCTTAGACTAGTACCGGTATCATTTCATAGGCGAGAAGAGAAGGATCATTTAATTTTAATGAGTTCAGATGGGTTCGTTAACTGATTTCCCTCTCGCGTACGAATATAATGTGGATACTGTGGCTCAAATTTAAAATTTTGTGATATTTATAACGTTTAAGGTGATTAATAAGGAAGCGATCTCAGGATAGGGATGGGATTGTGCAAAAGAGGCATAGTAATTAGTAAGGAGGTCTGACGGCTCGTTCAGTCGATCATTCGTTGTGTATTTCGTGTTTCCTTCGCGTATGGTGAACTGTATATCAACGCTGCGCAGTAGCCCTGCGCCTGCAGTGTATGCTACTTGACTGACTCACAGGCGTAACCGGTAGTATCGCAGCGGCCGAGAGAAAAGCGACGCCGCGAAACCTTCTGAGAAATAAGTTCAACAGAGAAAATATAGTGACTCCCTTAAAAGAGCACAATAAGTGCTTTTTTAGATGTTGTAGAACTCGTACCAGGCAGTCATGTGACTCTACATTGGTGACGTGTCACGACAGTGCAGTCGGTGGCACTGAATAAGAGCAGTGAGATGGATCGGTGTGGAGACATGATAGAATAGTGGAAAGTACCTATTGTCTTTTGACATAAATATGTCTATACAGTGAATTAAATTGTCAAATTGTTAGTATACCACCATGACCGTACAACATGTTGACAAGGACTGGTGTAGCGGTAGCATTAAGATCTTAATCGACATGGAGACAAGGAGCTGCCTTGTCAATGACAATTGCTTTCCAACTCTACAGGAATTGCTGCTGTCTTTGACTAGAGGCCAGTCTGAACAAGTTTCCCAGCGAAAACTGCTGCATTATGTACATGCAATGGACACTGGAGTTGGATACCTCACAAAAGACCATTCTTCACACCGACACCTAAAGTGGCAACGCTTCAGTGGAGCGAACAACACAGAAACAGTATAGTAGCTCACTGGATGTAATATTGTGGTCTTCTGAGTGAGGATTTTGCCTCTGTCTCAAATGATGCAACGTGTCGACGTGACCAGTGGTCCAATGAAGTTTCTGGCTCTGAGCACAAGTGTTTTCCTTTCTTCTACATCTTCATTATGGGTGTGCTGTGGACACTTCCAATATGGCAACAGGCTCATTCACAGGGCTGCATGGAGACGTTCATGATTTCTAAATGAACTTACCGCACTCGATTTTAAGCCCATGGAAAATATCTGGAACTCCTTCGACAAGCGCTATTTGGTAGCTCTACGAGGTCTAACATACAGTAGTGTGCATATAAATTGGAACAAGACGATTAAACTTCAGCTGTGCACATTTATCACTATATGTATAATACAGTTACTAGCTTACTGAATACACTCCTGGAAATTGAAATAAGAACACCGTGAATTCATTGTCCCAGGAAGGGGAAACTTTATTGACACATTCCTGGGGTCAGATACATCACATGATCACATTGACAGAACCACAGGCACATAGACACAGGCAACAGAGCATGCACAATGTCGGCACTAGTACAGTGTATATCCACCTTTCGCAGCAATGCAGGCTGCTATTCTCCCATGGAGACGATCGTAGAGATGCTGGATGTAGTCCTGTGGAACGGCTTGCCATGCCATTTCCACCTGGCGCCTCAGTTGGACCAGCGTTCGTGCTGGACGTGCAGACCGCGTGAGACGACGCTTCATCCAGTCCCAAACATGCTCAATGGGGGACAGATCCGGAGATCTTGCTGGCCAGGGTAGTTGACTTACACCTTCTAGAGCACGTTGGGTGGCACGGGATACATGCGGACGTGCATTGTCCTGTTGGAACAGCAAGTTCCCTTGCCGGTCTAGGAATGGTAGAACGATGGGATCGATGACGGTTTGGATGTACCGTGCACTGTTCAGTGTCCCCTCGACGATCACCAGTGGTGTACGGCCAATGTAGGAGATCGCTCCCCACACCATGATGCCGGGTGTTGGCCCTGTGTGCCTCGGTCGTATGCAGTCCTGATTGTGGCGCTCACCTGCACGGCACCAAACACGCATACGACCATCATTGGCACCAAGGCAGAAGCGACTCTCATCGCTGAAGACGACACGTCTCCATTCGTCCCTCCATTCACGCCTGTCGCGACACCACTGGAGGCGGGCTGCACGATGTTGGGGCGTGAGCGGAAGACGGCCTAACGGTGTGCGGGACCGTAGCCCAGCTTCATGGAGACGGTTGCGAATGGTCCTCGCCGATACCCCAGGAGCAACAGTGTCCCTAATTTGCTGGGAAGTGGCGGTGCGGTCCCCTACGGCACTGCGTAGGATCCTACGGTCTTGGCGTGCATCCGTGCGTCGCTGCGGTCCGGTCCCAGGTCGACGGGCACGTGCACCTTCCGCCGACCACTGGCGACAACATCGATGTACTGTGGAGACCTCACGCCCCACGTGTTGAGCAATCCGGCGGTACGTCCACCCGGCCTCCCGCATGCCCACTATACGCCCTCGCTCAAAGTCCGTCAACTGCACATACGGTTCACGTCCACTCTGTCGCGGCATGCTACCAGTGTTAAAGACTGCGATGGAGCTCCGTATGCCACGGCAAACTGGCTGACACTGACGGCGGCGGTGCACAAATGCTGCGCAGCTAGCGCCATTCGACGGCCAACACCGCGGTTCCTGGTGTGTCCGCTGTGCCGTGCGTGTGATCATTGCTTGTACAGCCCTCTCGCAGTGTCCGGAGCAAGTATGGTGGGTCTGACACACCGGTGTCAATGTGTTCTTTTTTCCATTTCCAGGAGTGTATTAATAACTAAGGTGTCCTCCTTTTGCTTTAATGAGCTTCTGAACACTTTGTGGCATGGATTCTATTAGGTTAGAGCAATTTTTTCGTAGTTCGTCGTCCTGAAATGACACACTTACCACGTTTATTGAGAAATTATTTCTTTTAATCATGCAATGTAGGCTTTTACGGCCGCCGTCTTCTTCAGTTAAGACTTCCGGGCTGAGAGGCCATGGTGGATGTATAAAGCCTCTCCCTGACAAAAAAATGGTTCAAATGCCTCTGAGCACTATGGGACTTAACTTCTGAGATCATCAGTCCGCTAGAACGTAGAACTACGTAAACCTAACTAACCTAAGGACATCACACATATCCATGCCCGAGGCAGGATTCGAACCTGCGACCGTAGCGGTCGCGCAGCTCCAGACTGTAGCGCCTAGAACCGCTCGGCCAATCCGGCCGGCCTTCTCCCTAACATTTCGCCTCCAACTGTGGGGGATATCTTCCGAGATAAAACAGCTACTGCAGTTTAAATGACGGCAAAGGGGCTTGCCCATCGATGAGACATGCGGACTTGTATGAGGAGACGAAATGGGAATCGTGAAGCTGTGTTGAGCTTTTCCCTTATCCTATCTATTTAAGATGGCAGTAGCCGGTGACTGCGAGTATCACTGCAGTATTGAAGTAGGTAACACTGAAATATCGCTGCTGTTAATAGGGCAACTTGGAGATGTAAACGCTTGGACCACTCACCTAGACTCAAATACAGTGTTGACTACATCACGATGCATTTTAAAATTGTATGTTGATTTTTGCTTTCCCAAATCACTGTACCGATTTCACTGTACTACGTAGCCTTAATTACAACTGCCACGCAGTCCTTGGTGTGTGTGTGTGTGTGTGTGTGTGTGTGTGTGTGTGTGTGTGTGTGTGTGGTGGGCAGCTGACAAGTGGTCAGGCTGATTTTATTCTGCGGCTTTACTGAATGTGAGTACAGTGAAGGTAGCCAAGTGACTGGTCTGAATACGACGAATTCGTTACAGATGTGTCATTCTATTGAGTGGGTGTGAGGGCGCAAGAGTGTAAATTTTTTATTCTGTTTTATTTTCAAGCAGACTACGTGCTGAACTATGTACACGGGAGAGTTCTATATTGTGTTTTGCAATCATGTTGAAGGCATGTGTAACTAATGTGCATTGTTAAAAATTTTCTGAATTTTATGCTCACGTTTGTTTTCAAACACAGGTGGCCTCGTGTTGTCCTGTTCTCTATAGCAGTATTGAGTAGCTAGTGGAGACTCTTGGAAGCAGAGGTTGCTCCTGCTGTAATTTTATTCATTTATTATACTGTGTTATTATGGTTGCCTGATTATAACGAACTGTGTGCTGAAATTGTGAAGAATGTAATTTCTGTTCGGTTGTTCTTGGTAGGTGCCCGCTTGTGTTTTAAAGCTGCTAAATTAGGATCGTACATACTACATTTCCTTTTCTTATTTTCTCATTTATTATTGTGCGACGCCCATTTTCACATAAGAACTATTTGCAAGAAAAACGTTGTTGTTCGTTATGAACTGCCAATCACTTCTATTGACGTCATTGGGTTTGTGTGCTAATATATATGTTAAATAAACTCTATTGTAAAATAAGTCTATGGCTGCACAGACCCCAGGCTAAACATGAATACACCCAAATCCAGCGCTACACTTGAAACAGCGGCTTCTGGAAGTGCTAAACACTTTAAAACCTGTTGCAGAAAAGATAAGGAGAGCAGACGGAGAAATTTTTGCTACAGTTTCATAGAGCATTTGTTCGGTGCCTGCTTGATTATGGATGGACGACATTACATTGGCCACAGATGTGTGAGAGCGTGCTCCACTCACAGATTCTGCACCGAAGCTGGTGAACTGCCACTTCACATCAGGCGGCTACTCATGGTGCAATAAGTGTACAAAATTTATCTAGTACCTAGAAGCTTCCATACCATACCGTTGCTCGCCCACCCACGCAGAAATTCTTCAGTAATCGTTCGTGAGCAACGAGACCATTTGCGATCCGAGTAAAGAGATATATCTTAGGAAGAGTTGAGGCGAATATTAATGTTTTACGCCTATCAGCACCTTGACTTCTTCAGAGCCTTGAGTTGACTTAAATTTGGCTAACCCTAATAGAAAAAGCACTGCGGTTGTAATTTTTAGATATATGTTTTATAATATTATAGATGAGCTACGTAATGTTAAAATTGAACACACAGGTAGATCAAAGCAGGTAGAATCCCTTAACTGATCGTCTCTTTCGAATTCCGCTACCAGCTCCCCAAGCTGAGCTCCACGTGATTCTGAAGACACTAAAGTAGATGAGGCGAGATCAAGAGGCCATCTGTTTCATCAGCACCGATAGCCTTAGTGCTGCAAAAGTCATTCAACAAATATAACCAGCAGAAAAGGTTTGCAGGATAGACAGGAGGTTCTTCTCTCGGTGGCACGGTGTAGAATGGTGATGGCATTTTGTAGGGTACCTGGGTACGTGGGAACAAAGGGATTTAGGATAGGGATTTGCTGTTGTCGTGTTTGTGGTTGTGAGTCCGAAGACTAACTTGATTCAGATCTCCTGTTGCTCTATCTTGTGCAAGGCTCTTCTTCTCCGAATAACTACGACAACCTACATCCTTTTGAGCCTGCTTCATGTATTCATCTCTTGGTTTCCCTCTACGATTATTACCCACCACACTTCCCCCCCATTACTAAATTGGTGATTCCTTGATGTCTCAGAATGTGTCATTTCAACCGATCGATCATTTCTGTCAAGTTGTGCTACAAATTTCTCCCCCCCTCCCCCTCCAATTGCATTAAGTATGTCTTCATTAATTATAGGATCTACCCATCTTGTCTTCATCATTCTTCTCTAGCACGAGAAATCAAAATCTTCTATCCCCTTCTTGTCTGAACTGTTATCCGTTCACGTTTCACTTCCATAAAAGGCTACATACTAGACCAATACCTCCAAAAAATCTTTCTAGCACTTAAATCAATATTCGATGTTAACGAATTTCTCTTCTTGAGGAACACCTTCCTTGCCATTATCAATTGGTATTCTATATTCTCTCTACTTTGGCCGTCGTAAGTTGTTTTACTGCGCAAACAGCAAAACTCATCAACTACTCTTAGTCCTTGAGTTTCTAATAAAATTCCTTCAGCATTGTCTGATTTACATTGAGGTGACAAGTCATGGAATAGGGATATTCGCATATACAGACACATGGTGGTAGTATCCCATATACGAGGTGAAGAAGGGCGGTACACTGGCAGATATGTCATTTGTATTCAGGTGATTCATATGAAATGTTTCCGTCGTCATTGTGGCCGCACAGTGGGAGTTAACAGACTTTGAACGCGAATAGTGGTTGCAGTTAAACGCATTGGATATTCCATTTCGGAAATCGTTTGGAATTGAGTGTACAGAGATCCACAGTGTCAAGAGTGTGCCGAGAATATAAAATTTCAGTTGTTACGAGCAGCTACATTTGCGTACAGTTGTGCCAACAGACAACCAACAATGCGTGAAATAACCGCAGAAAGTAACGCGCGAGGTGTGGCGTGTTCGTTAGGACAACGCGGCGAAATTTGGCGTTAATGGGCTATGGCAGCAGACGACTGCCGCGGGTGCCTTTGCTAATACCGCGACGTCGCATTCAGCGCCTCTGCTCGGCTGGTGCCCATGTCGGATGGACCCTATACAACTGGACAACCGCGGCCTAGTCAGACGAGTCCCGATTTCAGCTGGTAAGAGCTGATGCTAGGGTATAGAGTGTGGTGCAGACCCCTCGAAGCCACGGTCACAAGTTGTCAACAAGGCACTGTGCAAGATGGGGGTGGCTCCATAATGCTATGGGCTGTGTTTACGTGTAAGATACTCAGTCCTGGGGACTCTGGTCCAACTGAACCGCTCATTGGCTGGAAATGCTTATGTCCGGCTACTTGGAGATCATTTTCAGCCTTTCATGGACTTCACGCTCCCAAACAACTTTGTAACTTTTATGCATGAGAATGCTCCACGTCATAGGGTCACATGCGTTCGCGATTGGTTTGGAGAACATTCTGGACTAATCGAGCGAAGGAATTGGCCACCCAGATAGCCAGACATGATTCCCATCGAATATTTATGGGACGTAGTGGAGATGTCCGTTCGTGTATAAAATCCTGCAACTCTTTCGCAGTTATATACGGGTACAGAGGCAACATGGCTGGACATTTCTGCAGGAGCTTCCAGCAACTTGTTAAGTCCATGCCACGTCGTGTTTCTGCATTAGGCCGGGCAAAAGGAGGTCCGACACGATATTAGGAGGTATCACATGACCTTTGTCACCTCAGTGTAATTTTATTACATTCCATTATCCTTGTCGTGCCTTTGTAGGTTTTAGGGGTAGATGTGACAAAAAAATGTGCCATTCCCTTCCATGCTGAGAAGAACCCGTTGAGCCAGAAAGTCAGAATGGCTCTGAGCACTATGGGACTTAACATCTGAGGTCATCAGTCCCCTAGAACTTAGAGCTACTTAAACCTAACTAAGCTAAGGACACCACACACATCCATGCCCGAGGCAGGATTCGAACCTGCGACCGTAGCGGTCGCGCGGTTTCAGACTGAAGCGCCTAGAACCGCTCGTCCACACCGGCCGACCACCAGAAAGTCATTCGTGAGTGAGAGGAAGTACGTTAAAATGTGAAGTACCTGAATCTGTAACAGTAGAGGCTTCATAAACAGGTGGTTCCGCCCACGGTAGCAAAACCTCATGCGTAAGGCGGCCGTGTCCTGTACTGAAGCGAGTGCGCAGGACGTCGTCCCGCCTGTGTGACTCGAAGGAGGAACTCCAAGGACGCACAGTGGATTTTGGAACCAGTTACTTTTTATCCCTCCTTTCCAGCCACTATTCCTCTCACTGACGAATGACTTTCTGGCTCAACGGCTTCATTCTGACGAGAAGGCATCAGTAGGTTTAAGTGGGGATCTATCCTCTACTATAGCAAATGACGGGAGTGATTCGCCTTTTAAAATTCTATGAATTGTCTAGACTCGAGCCTAAACTCAGTATGAGATTTAGTGTTTCGCAAAGTTGCTGGCTTAGCCATTAGACTAGTCCTCAGCCAGCTACAATTTCTGCTGTGGTACTTGTCCTGGTTTGTGTGTGTGTGTGTGTGTGTGTGTGTGTGTGTCTGTGTGTGTGTGTAGAGATCTGAATTTTCAAGGAGTTGCTTGAAACGTAAAGATTTCTTTTAACCACTCTCAAGGATCTCTAAACGGACGTTAGAGACACCGATAATGTTTGCCCAACCACATACATTGTCATCATAATCATCATCACCATCATCATTGTGACTGCAGTGCAGTAATATTTCCGTTCGTTTTAATTTACGTAGTAGTATCTCTGTAAGGATGTATCACAGTTGCATACTGTTTACTTCGGTTTTCGTAGGGTCCGTTAGGGAGTATATTGTCCCATATTACTACTGATAATGTCGGCCGCATTTGAATATAGGGCCTACTTAGAGACGAGGTTAGTAGTAATATTCCTGTTTTTTGCATTGCACATCTTTATCAGACACCACGAAAGTAGTAAAGCACCTTAAACAGTAGGACGAGTGTTGCGCAGAAAAAGTTCGTACCTCCCCATCAATTTAAAAGAAATGGCTATCACGGTTCAATATATTAGAAGAATATCCAGTAGCACGAACGCTTTTAATCATATTGTGTTCTATCAGGAAGCACCCGACAACGAGCCTAAAATGTCTAGCGTCGCTGTTGCGGAAAGATGAGGCTAAACTGGTGCTTGAGTACCCTATAAATCTATCCCTGTCGACGATCAAGTAATTATAGCTTCGCCCACGGGTGATTCACTTTAAGTCGTGCGTAAACAAGTTATTTATAAGTTGACGCTGCACAGATTCACAGAAGCTGAAATAAACCAGAGCAAGACAGATTTCTCCCATTTGATGTGGACATCTACAAGAGAAGTAATAACGATTTCCAGCCACTGTGTATTATTAGCAATGAAGAATAGGCACGATGAATAAATCAGAATTACGACTGGTAGTGACTAAAAGTAATGTTTTCCTACGGCTAGAAGCTGCTATTTAACTATAATTTATAAAGCGGACACACTCCTTAAACGTCGAACAGAACCATGGGTCACTTGAGCACACTGGCGTCACGAAAATTTTGTTGTAGAAATGCGTGACCTAGCGATAATGAAGGTACAGCGACATAATGTTTGAAATTGTAGAGATCGCATCAATCTTTGACCTTTTCATATTATTTTTTTTACAGATTTCAGTCTGTTATGAGAAGATTGGTCTAGAAGACACAAAAAGAATCTGCATGTAATTGCGCATGGAAGCAATTAAACGTAATAAGATACTGGTAATAATCTTAGGGGTGACAGATAAAATGTGAAACGTCTGCGGCATGAGAAACAGCTAATATTCTCGTAGGACGAGCCACCAGTGGTCGTAAAAGGGAATATAACCATGAACCTCTAACCAAGAATGGTAGTCCAACAGTAGTGTGCGCTTATTTGACAACCCTCCCCGAAACCGGAATGACCTTCTACGTCACAAAACATAAAACGTGATTAGACGGAAAGATAGCAGCTCATTTTCCACAGTAATGAGAACAGCTACGAGGTGGCGTCCGGTTGCGGTACCGTTAAATGAGGAGGGGTGGGGGGGGGGGGGGGGGAGGGAGGGTTACCTCAGGGATCAGTGCTGGAGCCACTAATGTTTCTTATGTATATATGACATGTATTCTAGGGTCACAGGTGTTTCTGATATATTTGTATTTCGTGATGACATTAACTTGAAAATGACGCTTGCTAATTGCAACACACTGTAGCAAACAGTGCAGTTCAAGACCTAAGTTCGTGGCTTGTAGAAAATAAGTTGATGCTAAATCACAGTAAGCTTCAGATTTTACTGTTTACAACACAACATTCAACTGAAATTGACAACTTGATTACATAGAGTGAGAATATATTTAGTGAATTTGAACAAACAAAATTCCTACGTGTTCAGATAAATGTTAAGATGTTATACTAAATCAGTGTTCAAGATACTGTTCAAAAAATTGAGTACTGCTACATTTAACATTAGAACAATATCTGGAATAAGTCATAACCCAACACAAAAAATAGTCTACTTCGCTTGTTTTCATTTGCTTTTGACAAACGGCATTATATTCTGTGGTAAGGCTTGCTGTTCGCGAAGGGTACTTTTGGCTCAGAACCGAGCAGTTGGAGCGGTATTTGGTGTTGGTTCGCGAACCTCTTGTCAATCACTGTTCAGTAGTCTGAAACTTCTGACACTGGCCACTCAGGGTACATTTTCTGTGATGACGTTTGCGCTAACAGTGTAGTATTATTTACAAGAATTAGCTGCTTTCCCTCTGTTAATGCTAGGCAGAAATCAAAATTGCATTTGCATCACAGTTGCTCGAGTCTTCTGCAGAAAGGTGCGCAGCATTCTGCTGCATCTATTTTCAGTAACCTGCCCCAAGAATTTTAAAAATCTTGCAGTCATCCTCAAACTTTCATATCGAATCTGAAGAATTTCCACATGGTTCACTCCTGTTCTGTCGGGGAGTTCATGTAAAAAAATTAAGCTAATTCCATGTTATATTGCTGTTTACGCTACTATAAACTTAGCAGCTTGCAGTCTGCTTAGCATCCGTAAGGATTTTATTTTATCTATTATTAACTTTTCTGATCTTAATTTCATGAACTGACTCGTTCCATAATTTGGTTCTACGGAACAAGCAAAATAAAATTAATTCCCGTTTTAAAGAAGAGTCCTGGAACAAACACACACTGCTACATTGCATTATCGCTCAAGTCAAGTTTGACCTAGAATGTTCGAACTCGTTTTAAGCTACATATTATGATTATTCTAGAGACCGAAATTCTCCCCAGTAGGAATCCACATGGATTCGACAGTCCTATGAAACCCAGTTCGTTATGTTCGTCGACGAGGTCCAAAGCACTGTAAATCCTGGCGTCCTGATTGATACGGTGTTCCTTGAAATTCGGAAGGCCTTCGATACAGCTCCTCATTGTCGCCAAATACACTACTGGCCATTAAAATTACTACACCAAGAAGAAATGCAAATGATAAACGGGTATTAATTCGACAAATATATTATACTAGAACTGGCATGTGATTACATTTTCACGCAATTTGGATGCATAGATCCTGAGAAATCAGTACCCAGAACAACCACCTCTGGCCTTCATACGCCTGGGCATTTAGTCAAACAGAGCTCGGATGGCGTATACACGTACAGCTGCCCATGCAGCTTCAACAGGATACCACAGTTCATCAAGAGTAGTGACTAGCGTATTGTGACGAGCCAGTTGCTCGGCCACCACTGACCAGACGTTTTCAATTGGCGAGAGATCTGGAGAATGTGCTGGCCAGGTCAGCAGTCGAACATTTTCTGTATCCAGAAAGGCCCGTACAAGACCTGCAACATGCGGTCGTGCATTATCCTGCTGAAATGTAGGGTTTCGCAGGGATCGAATGAAGGATAGAGCCACAGGTCGTAACACATCTGAAATGTAACGTCCACTGTTCAAAGTGCCGTCAATGTGAACAAGAGGCGACCGAGACGTGTAACCAATGGCACCTCATACCATCACGCCGGGTGATACGCCAGTATGGCGATGACGAATACACGCTTCCAATGTGCGTTCACCGCGATGTCGCCAAACACGGAGGCGACCATCATGATGCTGTAAACAGAACCTGGATTCATCCGAAAAAATGACGTTTTGCCATTCGTGCACCCAGGTTCGTCTTTGAGTACCTAGACCATCGCAGGCGCTCCTGTCTGTGATGCAGCGTCAAGGGTAACTGCAGCCATGGTCTCCGTGCTGATAGTCCACGCTGCTGCAAACGTGGTCGAACTGTTGGTGCAGATGGTTGTTGTCTTGCAAACGTCCCCATCTGTTGAATCAGGGATCGAGACGTGGCTGCACGATCCGTTATAGCCATGCGGAAAAGATGCCTGTCATACGAGGCCGTTGGGATCCAGCACGGCATTCCGTATTACCCTCCTGAACCCACCGATTCCATATTCTGCTAACAGCCATTGGACCTCGACCAACGCGAGCAGCAATGTCGCGATACGATAAACCGCAATCGCGATAGGCTACAATCCGACCTTTATCAAAGTCGGAAACGAGATGGTACGCATTTCTCGTCCTTACACGAGGCATCACAACAACGTTTCACCAGGCAACGCCGGTCAACTACTGTTTGTGTATGAGAAATCGGTTGGAAACTTTCCTCGTGTCAGCACGTTGTAGTTGTCGCCACCGGCGCCAACATTGTGTGAATGCTCTGGAAAACTAATCATTTGCATATCACAGCATCTTGTTCCTCTCGGTTAAATTTCGCGTCTGTAGCACGTCATCTCTGTGGTGTAGCATTTTTAATGGCCAGTAGTGCATTAGCTTACGGAATATCAGAGTAGCTTTGTGACTAGGTTGAGGAGTTCCTACGATATAGAACACCGCATATTATTCTTGACGGAGACATACCTTGAGACCAGAAAGTAACTTCGTAGGTAGCACCACGGTATGTTTTAGGGCCATTACTATTGGCTACGTAGACAAATAACCTAGTGGATAATCTCGGGAGCTGCATGATGCTGTTCGCGTATGATGCTGATGTTTTTAGAGATGTCGATACGCTGAAAAATTGTAGCTAAAAACAATAAGACTTGTAGAGAATGGTGCTTGATGCAGTAATTAGCACTTGGCCTCAACATAAACGAATGTAATGCATTGCTTATAAAGAGGCTGGAAGATACGTTACTGTATAGCTAAACGATTATCGAGCTATCGTTGGAGACAACTAACCCGTTAACTAGCTGGGAATAGGAGAACGAAGCGTTTTAAAGTTAACGACCACGTGAAATTAACAGTAGAAAAGGCGGATATTAAACTGATACATCGAAAGGAACCTCAGAAAGTGTATCTTAGTGAAGCCTTATTTGACGGATACGTGATTGCTGGTCTTTACGCGTTGTCACAGAGATGCTTATCCTAGTCCAGTGGTAGACCTGCTAGAGACTAACGTCTCTAGCGCTGTTTATTGTTAAAAATCTGAGACCATACATTCCTAGAAGAATCAACCGACATATTGGTTCTTCCTATGTACATCTATCTCAGGAAATGACCAAGAAAGTAAGATAAAAGAGATTCGAACTCATACGCTGTGCAACCGAGTTAAAGAATCACTTTTCCGAAACCCCGTGATCGCCTCTCATTGCGACGTACAAGTTGCGTACAGCCTTCCTCTGCAACGGTGCAAAAGCGTGGCGCCTATGGGTTAGGCAGACTCTTCGACACCCCTTAGGTGGGGTTCGTCTACCTTCAGGAGCTAGAGCAGTAACGAGATTAAATTGTTGTCGACGTTTCTCAACAATATGGGAATTGTGAGTCCGCCTCCATGCAAAATGCTTTATTATTTGATTACTTATTTATTTCCAAACTAGTTTCGGCTACAAATATCGCCATCATCAGTGGTTTCTTTAATTCTAAAACATGCAGAAAATAGTATAGTTATACAAACACAGTAGCACATTATTACATTTTTACTGTTCAGTTTTTGAAGTATATAGTTTTCTGTAGATACTTTCATACTACCCTATTTATTGTATGTTACGGCATCGTTTTAAGAATTATTGACGCTGTTTGCGACTCCTGTGTTTTTTTTATTTTATTTAATAAAATTGCAGCCAAATAGCCATATACAGTTACTTTGCTTAACGTTTTACATTTACATTTTTGCATTTTCATTTATCGATTTCACTCTTTTACTGCACAGTTCTATGTGATATCGTTGCACAGGCTTTGTTACACAGTTCACATACACATGTTGTGGTTGGGTCGTGATAAGTTTCGTTTTTGCAAATTAGATGATGAAAGCCGTTAATAGAAAGTCTAGTTACGACATGTCGCAGCTCGAAGTTTGGTGCTGTCCATGAGCGGTTTGTCATTGCTTTGGTACCATAGAACTCCGGCCATACTTTTTCTCGTTTGTCCTCCATGATCTTCAGTTGATTTCCGGAAGCCCTGGTGTGTGGCATCATACATCGAAGTCTGATGTCTTCAAGTAGGAATATCTCTCTCGCTAGCAGGTACACTAGTCTAGATCTTGTTGTCTTTGAGAGACCTAGTGGTCTTTTCCGATAAGTCGATTTTACCTTTTCTAGTGTTTCTGGATTTTTTTTCTGTCAGGTGGTCCCATATAACCTCCATCCCATAGGCCAGGATTGGCAAGATTTTTGCGTTGAATAATTTCATGACTGTTTCTAGACTGAGGAGGCGGATGTTGCCGTTTTTTCTCAGCGTACATCATGTCATCTGCAACTGTGTGAGCGGCTGTTAGTAAAGAAACACTAAAAGGCGAACTTGTGTTACTTAATTATTCGTTTATTCACGTTCGTTGGGCGGCATGTAGCTGATTCTGTACACAGCAAAACAAAACTTTCGCACTTTATTCATAATCCAGAACATTACGCCACATGCGAACACCCATTTGCACTGACGCACTGACGATCCAAAACGTTAAGACAATCTGCTCAATAGCTAGTTTGTCCGTCTTTGGAACGATAGTTTGTTGGTAGGTTTGGCTAAGTACGTGTCATAAGATGTCTACTAACAGGTCATGAAATTCACGTAAATAGCGGGCCGCTGATTTGTGTACGCGGTGGTGGGACCCGATAGCGACGCAGATGGGTTCCATAGGATTTACATCAAGCGAGTTTAGTCGCTGAGACGTCAATGTGAGTTCGCTATAATGCTCCTCAAACCACAGTAGCACGGTTCTGTCTCAGAGACACGGACAGTTATACTGCTGGAAGGTGACATCGCCGTCGGGGAAAGACATCAAGCTTGAAGGGATGCAGGTAGATAGCAGCTGTTAGCGTTCAAAATGGTTCAAATGGCTCTGAGCACTATGGGACTGAACATCTGAGGTCATCAGTCCCCTAGAACTTAGAACTACTTAAACCTAACTAACCTAAGCACATCACACACATCCATGCCCGAGGCAGGATTCGAACCTGCGACTGTAGGGGTCGCGCGGTTCCAGACTGAAGCGCCTAGAAGCGCTGGGCCACCACGGCCGGCGCTGTTAGCGTGTCTTCGATTACTGCCACAGGTCCCATGCAAGCTCAGGCGGATGTCGTCTACTAGCTGCATGCGTGGCGCGCCGCTCATTTCCAGCCGTTGTTCACGTCTATGACGGTGTCTGTGGACACGACCATCGACCTAAATGCTAATTACCCGAAGAACCGACACTGCCAATGATCAACGGTCGAATCCCGGTGACCCCTTGTTCATTGCAGTCATAACTGACAACGTCGTTGGGTACACATCTGAACAAGCGAGGGTGGTCTGCTGCAGAGCGCTATGTTCAACAATGTACGATGAACGATGTGCTCCGAAACATTTGTGCTTGCACCAGCAGTGTGTTCTTTCGGCAAAGAAGGCCCAGATCGCCATCTATCCTACTTTACAGAGCAGACAAGCTTCCGAACCCCACGTCCTGTGAAGACTCGTGGACGCCCAAGTATTTAGCGTCTACTGGTTGTTTCACTACCCTTCTGCCTCTCACTACAGCAGCATATGAACATTCGATAAGCTTCGCCGTTTTCGAGGTACTAGTTCATAGGCTCTGTGTAATAATAATTTGTCGTTTGTCAAAGTCGCTTTCCTCAATGGATATCCCTGTTTGCAGCTAGGGTGATCCTCCGACCGTGTCTGCTTCGGTTACATACTTTTGCTATCGCGAAGCACGAATTGTGTAGTGTCAGACTAATTCTGAAAAGTGGATAGTTGCTCTATTTCTCCAGTTAATTAAATGAAGATTAATGGTCCTTAACTGAGATAATAATGAATGAAGTAATACTGGGTCCACCATATACGTCCAGGACAACTGAAAAGTGGCGAAAAAAGATGAACGAGAAAGTTACTCCACTTCACTACGATACAATCAAGATCGGTTATTTTTTATGTACACAGTCTTATTCACTATTATGACCAATAAAGAGTGCATGAGGAAGTGTCACTGCCTCAAAGAATCCGAACTCTATGTTTGTAATGTACTCATTTACAGACAGACAACAAACAGTACACCAATAAATACTACCTGCGATGACTCCAGTTACCTACTGACTTTCAAACGTGAAAGATTGAATTGATGTGCAAAGTCCATAACTGTCTGACACCCATAGACTGGAATGTTAATAAGACTAAAAAGGAAGCACTTTCCAAAGGTTCTCCAAGCTATATTACTTATCTGATCAAGAACCAGCTTTTGGCTTCTTAGCCCCTCACTAGGTGACAACCTGATGTCGCAAGCACATAAAATAACGTCTGACATACACAGTGTTATTGTTACATGTATTGATATCCAGATATCCAAATATTTTTCATGTTTCGTTAAACGTAACTTCTTCAGTATAACACAGAAAAGTAATTATTTCCTTTGCAAACATTCCACATGTCATAATTTTATGTATCTTCTGTACAGGCCTAAGTGATATCTCTACAGGTTCCCCGTCATTGTACATGTGTTTGCTACATTCAGTTGTCACCAGACGATGGCCTGAACAACGGAAAGATGATTACTGGGTAAATAAATAATAAATTTTTCAGAACATTAAGAAAGTGTATCGTGTTTAATACTGTTGTTATGCTCTGGCAAGCATCGACGAAAAATGCAGCTAATGACTTCGACTCTAGGAACAATCGCTATGGAATTAAGCAAACGAGTGATATGCATCGACATATTTTTTGACAATATTAAATTTTAAGCGAAAATTAATTATTCTGTGTTTTCCTCATTTTTACTGTTACGACTGATTTTCTTCCTCTTGCAAACCAAGTCTGATTAAAGTATTACAAATAGTGATTTCACACCGGAATTAAAGGTATACAATGAGATACACTATTTAAAACTGTAATTTATTTATAAATATATGATTCTGGTCTTCAGACAACAAAAATCTACATGTACAACTGTAATGTATTTATAAATGTTTGGTTCTGGTCTTCAGACAACAAAAATCTACAACTGTGAGATACACTATTTAAAATTGTAATCTATTTATAAATGTTTGATTCTGGTCTTCAGACAACAAAAATCTACATCTACACCTTTTGACTTGTAATTACGGATTCTTATAAGCGGAACAGCATTCAAACAGAGAGTTTGGTTGGTGCTCAACTTTCATATGAAACAGATATGTCTTAGCTACTGTCTTGTACTGGAAAAACTGCCATTTTATGAGGGCTACGTGTTAATTGTATTGCTTCAGTTGGCTTGAAAGGAGTAGCGAAGTACACGCTTTGTTTATTTATAAAATAAATGCGTAGTATCGGACCGTTTTTCTTCGAATTAATAATCCGCCACGAACAATCTTTAACCAATAAATGTCATATAATGAACCTGTTGGACCACACAAACGAGTACGAACTAAGACAAGTATTTTTGTGTGTACAAGATTAGAAACTTCCTGAAGCAGTAGTTTATTCAAGTTGATTATTTTTACAAATTACATGACCAATTTTGGAATACACAACCGTCATCATATGTCTCTGGGACACAGATATCTATATCTATTCAGTGAAAAACGTCCACACATGAGTACCCGATAAGCACATATATTCTGTCGTATCACTTCACCGTGTAGATGAAATCACCTAAAGTTCTGTGGAAACACAAACTGACCTTTGAGCAACCACCTACTGTACGAAATGGTATTTCTGCATTTATGGCGATATTTTTCTAAAACTTTCAGAAACGCAGGAGTCATATGGCAAGTTAATAGGATCATTTCCATGCGCTCTGACACTTCATTATGTTATTAAATAAGAAATGTATTCCGTATTAATGACACATTTTTAAAGAACGGCACTTAGTTCCTATCTGTCGTCTTTTATAAGCAACTAGAGACCTCATTACTTATTCGGAACTGTGCCTGAAGCTCTGAAATTGTAACGACCTACTATCACCTCATTAAAAATAATGCCTGAAGGAAAACCGTCCTGTGAAAAGGACGTACGTTATAGAGAATGGGATACAAAACGAAGAGGTAGTTTTTAATGAAAGGCTACTACTGTAGAAATTAGCACAATTAATTTTTAAAGTGCATAGTATATCGAGTAAGGGAGATTTTAATTTTGTTTCTGAAATAATAAATTTCTTTTTCCGAAATTATTTGATGTAGGCTTTCAAGCACTGACAAAACATATTCTCAACTATTGTTTGGAAGAAGGTATTGCTCTTTAGATGTATGATACTAAAACATTCTGTTACTTTGGAAACTGAGGTTGTGCTGTATTATTAAAAGATGGCTATGAAATAGGATATTGGATAACACCTTTCCATGAAGACTGTTCACAATTCTGTACTGACTTTTACAAAAAGACTTGCTCCTGATACATTGCACGAACATGTTTTATAATTTACCATGCATACACATTAGCAAATTATAGGTCATTACTTTCAGTTTCAGACTTCTGGATGAATGGGAATTCATCAGCCACGTTATATTTACATCTTTCTCAGTTCCTTTATGTTTTTGGTTGTCGTAACTACTTCTACAGGTAAGGCAGGAAAAAACTCGCACAGTGGTTATGTCATTTGACTAGTAGGCTGTTGAAATTAATTAGAATTCTCAGTGTTCCCATTCTCAGTTTTTTACTGTTCTTCCTTAAATTACTTAAATAAGGATATTCAACACAAGTAATAGAGTATGTGCGAACACAGAAAATACTGTGTAACACAAGTGGATACTGAAAGTAAATGTAGGTGACCAATTGTGGTTGATAATAGGGGACCAAAGACACTAGTGCTATTCCTACATGTAGTAACACCAAAATCCGTACATGCCTACAACTGGGATACTATCTGACGAGAATATTACAACAGTAGGTTGACGGTCCTGAGTACGATTGACAGGACTTTCATATCACAATATCAGAGGAAATAAAGGCCTTGTGATCAAAGACTAAAAAAATGGCTCTGAGCACTATGGGACTCAACTTCTGAGGTCATCAGTCGCCTAGAACTTAGAACTACTTAAATCTAACTACCCTAAGGACATCACACACATCCATGCCCGAGGCCAGATTCGAACCTGCGACCGTAGCGGGCACGCGGTTCCAGACTGTAGCGCCTAGAAAAGACTAAAAATTCCACTTAAACTCAGTGCTCTTTCGTGTCTTTCGTAAATCTTGTAATGCTCCTGGAAAGATCTGCTTGGTGGTTACTGCTTTCAGCCTACCGATCGATAATCTCGAGTGACTACTGCTATTTCCGCTTATTTATGCTCGTCACCCTCTTTATGTTAAGATCACCTACGAGTCCTGCCACCAAACATCAAGTCCCTGGATGTGTGTTTGAGTTTCGCTTCTTTCCAGTGTTGTGACTTCCTGAACACAATAAAATCGGTTACGAATACAACATAGTATTTTCATCACCATCTACCGAGTCACTTATACACTGTTGGCCTCTAAACTTTCAGCACCAGGAAGGATATAAAATAACAATGTTATTATTGTACGATACAGTACAGTAAGAAAAATATGTGATTAAATTTGTAGTGATCTGGGAATGTACATGATGCGAACTTCAGTACACCTGCCACCTCGGCAGCAGTAACAGCACTAACCTCACTAGGCATCGGGTTTCATTGAGATTGGATGATCAGAAATGTGTGTATGTCACTCCCCGCTGCTTCAACTCTCTGACAGAGTTTGTCAATCGTTGTGGCGACTTGACAGTCTCTCAGTAACCCATGACGGGGTATCTTCAACAAGTGAGGAATCTGGAGAATCCGTTGGTCAGGCCAATAGTTTAACACTCAGTGTATCCGATCATACCTGGCAGATAGGGCAAACAGAGTAGAGATCACACAAACCTCAGGTAAGCGTAGCATACCAGGAACAGCACTTGTACTAAATTTATGAAATGTATTCGCAATTTCGAAATCTTTCTGAAATTAGCTTGCATTAGGTATGAAGATGTTACCTGTTGGTGAAACAGACAAATCTTTGTCGGACAGAGACCCGAACCCGGATTTCCTTCTTGTCGCAACTGGTCGCCTTAACAACTTCGGCCATCCGAGCACACTTCTTCAGTCTGCAAGACCTTCACCAATGTCTGTTTCCTAAGACGTTAAAAATAAATATTACAAGTCTCCCCAGGAAATACTAACATTGAATACGATTGTCTCATTGAAGCCGTTTTGTGGGAACGGTTATGTCACAGGCAGTGACGTATGAAAGCCTGGTTCGGCCCTGGAAGTGTGCTAAGATAGCTGAAGTAGTTATGGTGGCCACTCACGACAAGCGGGAGATCCGGGTTCTAGTCTCGGTTTGGCACAGATTTTCAAGTGTCACCATTAGGTAATATCTTCATAAATAATGCAGCTAATGTCAAAAAGGTCTCACAACTGCGAATGTGAGTAAATTTCATCAATGATATTCCCAGCAGCGTTTATCGCGAATAAACTCTCTTGACTGATGACAACAGAGTTATAGTCACAGATGAAACAAGTCAACTCATTGCAAAGAACGCAAATGAAACCCTGAAGGAAGTTTGAAATTGATCCGTAAGCAAAAAGTAAGCATAAAGAAAACTGAAGCTGTGTAATTCAGTTTGATGAGGGAAAATGACACTGTGAATTAAATGTAGATCGCGTCTCTATAGACTCTATAACAAATGCTATTTTCAGCTGAAGCTGTCTGAAGACACAAAGTTACTTGCAAAAAGAATATAATCAACGTTTCATGCCTTAAAAGTCCTGTCAGTGTCTTTTAGTTACACTCAGTTCTTGACTATGGATTTCTTTTTTGGGCAGAAACGCACAAAATATAAACCGAGATTCTTAAACTGCAGGGTGGAGCCATAAGAATTATAACCAAAAATAATAGTCGAGCTCATTGTACAGATCTATCTAAAACGCTGGGGATTTTAACTGCACTGTGTGAGTAAATTTGCCAATCAGGTGCACAAATGAAAAATAACACCGAATGTAACTGCAAAACCAACTCTCTCAATGATCAAGAGGTGGACAGAAATTACACTTACCAAGAAACCAAGAAAAAAATAAACATAAAACTCAAAACAACGTTTACTGGCAAGGAATACAACTATACAATAAATTATAAAAGGAAAATAAAAAAATATATAAAGCAAATTTATTTAGAAAGTAGTTAAAAAGTAGCTTTTAACCAATATATTGTATGAATAGAAAGATTACTTAAATAACACACAATGGGGGTTTGGTAAAAAAATGTAATACAAATGAATAATAGTAAAACATCTATCATTCCACATAATGCTTTGACACTACATTTTTCCTCCTTTTTTTCTTTCCTGGAAAAACGTACTTCAGAGCTATGTAGTATATAAACTAACACCTTATCTTATTTTTTGAGCTCAACGTCTCAGTCGTTATAGAAAGATGCTAACTTGGTTTTCAGGCAAGCAAATGTGATCTTGTGGTTCACAAAATGTTCCTAACGTCAGCTGACAGTGTATGTAGTGTCATGAAACAATGTGTGTATAGTGTGTGCAATGTGAAGGCTGAGTATGAGAAATGACTGTACAGTGTAGCATTAGTCTTTTACGTCATTAAATAACTTATTTGTAAAACAGTATTGTAGACTAGGGGCAAATCGAATAAGGTAGCATTGTTTTAAAACTAGTGGCCTTGTATTCGGGACGATGGAAGCTCCAGGCTTTATCTAGCAATCTGATTTCGGTTTTTCGTGTTTTCTAGAAGTTACTTGAGCCAGATGCCGGGATGGTTCTTACTATAAGGCCACTGCCTACTACCTGCCGCATCGTTGGGCACTATAGTTCTATTCTTTTATCTTGGCGGTTCGTGCATGCCCGCCCAGACGCGCGGGATTGCTGCGTTGCTAGTTGTACGCGCCAAGAGAAGCAGCGCCATAGTATAGTTCGCAAACTTACGTTTAGGGGGGAGCGCGCGGTTTATGAAGTGAAGTCACCACGGCTGCATTAAGCCTTTCGCTGCTACAGAGACGTGCTCCCCGCATTCCGCTATGTGCGCGATTTTGTCATCATTGCATTGCTCGCCTGTGCAGACACATGGTGTTTTGACTGCTTTGACAAATTTTATCATTCGATTTCATAAAAACTATTTGGCCCAAAAATTTGATTTTTACACATCATCTTGACTGATACCTTCCCCCCATGAATGACTTAATTTTGTTTCGATGTTCAACGCAGTTATTGTGCATCATTAGATGTAGAAAACCATTGCACGAAATTTTGAAGAGTTTGCAGAGGTAAAAGTCCATAGCGTATACTTTCCATATGGTCGATTTTAGTTTCCACTAGAAATTTCAAAAAAATTACATTGAAAGGAATAAAATTCATGAAGTAAGAACATTTCGATATCGTTTTTAAATAAAGAAAATATTAAGCAGCGAATAAGGTTTGAACTCGGAACCTTTTGCACAGCAGCAATTCACTATAACCATTACGCTAACGCAGCTCGTCATTTAATTCATCTCCTCGAGAACTTGAAACTATCACGCAAAATACCGACAAACACTGTTGATATGACTGAATTACGTTTCAAACACCTTTTCGTGCTATCGCCTGAATTAGGAGGCTTATTACTTTTGGGTTTAATTAATTAATAGAACATGAAGCAATTGTATAAAGAATGCTTTTTCCAAACTTTCTATAAAAGAAAGTCTGCTATCAAGACATTGCTTTTGTTCATTTACTTTATTTGTGACTGAACGTTTCTAAAACTGAAGACACACGTCCGTGCTCTGCACTGCAATCGAGCTCTGGCAACGTCGTTCTCTGTTGATTGGCTGACTGTGTTTTGTGGCGTCAGATGCGCAGTCATAAATGACGCACACTTTAGATCTATAGGTATGTGTCTATATGTGTGAATTACTTCATTTTTGTTGTTCTTTAAGTGTAATACAAAGATATGTCTAATGACCTAGTAAAAGAGATTTACGAGTGAATAGATCTGATACTTCTCTATTTAGGTAGGCCGGGATGGCACGGAAAACATCCATTGTTTCAAAAGCCTGGATAACCGCCGTTTAGAGCGAGAGACGCGCTTGAAGAGTGTCACTCAGGTTCAGGAAGGTACTGGAAGGGACGTGGAACCACGTCGACTCTAGCGCCGCTGCCAGCTGCGCTAGGATTCTCGGTTCCACGGCGCGAACAGCCCGATCGAGGTGGTCCCACAGATTTTCAATTGGGTTTAAATCTATGGAGTTGAGTGAGCAGGAGACTGAGGTCGAAGCAGCCTGGTGCCCTTCGAACAATGCTCGTACATTCGAGGTGTGTGACGCTTTGCATTTTCCTGCTGATAAATGCAGTTGCGGCGAGGAAAAACAAATTGTATGTCGTGTTGAACACGGTCGCCTAGGTTAATGCATAGCTGTGGTGATCCACGGCACCTTTCGAGGTGACGAGATCACCCAGGGAATGCATTCCGGCCAAGAGCCTTCCGACGACTGTAGCAGGATATTTGCTTTCACGCGTTTCACGCCGATGGAGCATAAAACGTGATTCATGTGAAAATCCCACCCGTTCGCATTCAGTGGACGTCCAGTAGCGATGCTGGCGTGCAAATTCCAATCTTCGTCGACGATGAACGCCAGTCGACATGAGTTCATAAACCAGTCGGTTGGTGTGTAGGCACATAGTTCGCTGAACGGACGTTGAGGGGACGCTGTCGGTGGCTCTTTGGTTCATCTGGGCGGTCAGCTGCTCAACAGTTGCATGTCTGTTCTCCCGTACAAATCTCCGCAGCCGTCGTTCTCCCCTGTCATGTACGGACTCGGCGGCAGTTCTCGATAGCGCACTATAGCCATACACGGCGGCAGCGAACCTTTTAAAAACTTTGCCGTTCGGAAATGGGCCGAAAGCCAGTGATCATGCCCTTTTGGACGTCAGATCCACATTACGACAACGACTGCACTGTCTTCCACATCCACGCGATACGCTTTATTTGAGGGCTGTCCAGAAAGTAGGTTCCGATCGGTCGCTAAATGGAAACCACAACGAAAATCGGAAACATTTTATTTGGAAGAGTTGGCTACACTTTCCAGATACTTCTATACATAGTCGCCACTCCGACGTAGATATTTGTCGGAGCGTTATACCAAATTTCCAACACCATCGTCATAGAAGGCAGCCACCTGTGCTTTCCGATAATTCTTTATCTGGTCTAGAGCGCGCAGCCTACGCCCAAGTGTTGTCTTCGTATCCAGCGTTTCATTTGAACAGAGATGATACTGAGGACGAGCCAATTAGGGCTGTCTTGTGGATGATCGAACACTTCCCATCGAAAAGGCTGCAGCCGGCCGCAGTGGCCGAGCGGTTCTAGGCGCTTCAGTCTGGAACCGCAAGACCGCTACGGTCGCAGGTTCGAATCCTGCCTCGGGCATGGATGTGTGTGATGTCCTTAGGTTAGTTAGATTTAAGTAGTTGAGTGGCAGTTGTGTTAGATGGGCTGCATTCTAGGTGACTGATGACCTCAGATGTTAAGTCCCATAGTGCTCAGAGCCATTTTTGATTTGAAAAGGGTGCAGGAGCGTCTCCACTGCCCCTGCAGAGTGCGGCTAAGAATTGCCATGAAGAAGGAAGTGCGTGGCAGTTGTGTTAGGTGGGCTGCATCCACTAAGGGGAAGCCTCTCAGCGGGCGCTCCTACTTGGCGGGAGACATCGTTGTTCTAGGCACCTTTACTCGCTGGCAGCGCGCTCACAACTGAAAAAAGCGTCTTGATGGGTTCGACGGTCATACTAGAGACACTGCCAAAAACGTCTGTGCAACGCTTCATCGGGTTTTCACAGTGGTTTCCATTTCGTGACCAATTGAAACTTACTTTCTGGACAACCCTCGTATATCCCGCCCTGCTAGAGCTGCCACCTCCCGTCGGTGGGTGGTTATTGCACTTTGACGTCTAGCATAGGCGGTGGTCGCGTTAGTGTAACTGAACATGTTAATTACAGTACAGGCTTTCAGCAATTATTTGGTATGATGTGTAATAAATAACAGATTTTATCTGCTCTTCATAAATTATTAATTGCGTATAAATCATTAAAACTAAAATTGGAGAGAACGACTATATTTAAATATTGACAACACGCTCCTCACCAAGAACTGTGTTCTTATTACAATTTTAATTTCCATGTAATTGCTTAGAGTGCAGCAAATTCATTAACAGTGTCACTGAAGTCAAATTTAGCAGCAGTGTCGCACGCTGTCGACGAGACAGTTGAATTTGACGGTCTGCTTCGCCTATACTCGACCTTAACAATTTTCATCATGTACTGAAACTGTGTTGGCAAGATGCTGCAGTGACTAAAATTGTCCTCATAACAATTTCTATGTTTGGAAAAAATATCTCGTAAGCCATACTAAAAAAAGAATCCGAATGAGAATCTGTCTCAGTGTTCTCAATCAGCTCTTCTCACTGGAATTTGAAACCAGCTACTTCGTTAACAATTTAAGGCGTATCGATATTTCTGTTATGTTGGGCATCAAAATGTGCAGCTCATTTTTCAAAATAAGATACAGAGCTCTCATTTTCTCTTTCCAGACAGAAAATTGACGTGATACGAATGGGTGTGTTGTATGCCATATCTATTTCCAATTTCACTTATTATTCTGTCACAGACTTTGAAGCAATCTAGATTAAAGAGTTTCCCTTCAGTCCTCAACTGACAGAAATAGGAAAATATCCAAAGTCTTAAACAGCTTCAAGAACCGCTGCCCAAGTAATACCGTAACAGTGAAAACTTCATAGTTATCATGACCTGGATGAGTAAGCGTCAGCAGAATGAACCAAGCGCACTGTTGCTCCACGGTCTATGCCTATTCTGAGACAATCGTTTTCCACGCGTGCTACTTCGACGATATGACAGCGGCATATACACTAAGGTAACTCATGGGATACAGATATGCACATATATAGATGGTGGTAGTATCGTGTGCACAAGGTATAAAAGTAGAGTCGTTTGGCGGAATTATTACTTCTACTCAAGTAGCACTCCGTCTTCAGGGCAGAAGTGGCCCATCGCGACCATCCGACCGCCGTGTCATCCTCAGATGAGTATGGCAGATAGGAGGCGTGTGTGGTCAGCACACCGCTCTCCCGGTCGTTATGATGGAGTTTTCTGACCGGAGCCGCTACAGTTCGGTTGAGTAGCTCCTCATTTGGCATCACGAGGCTGAGTGCACTCCGAAAAATGGCAACAGCGCATGGCGGCCCGGATGGTCTACTCAAGTAATGCATGCAAAAATGTTTCCGACGTGATTATGGGCACAAAACGGGAAATAACAGACTTTGAACGCGGTTGGTGATTGGAGCTAGACGCTTGGGACATTCCAGTTCGGAAATCATTAGGAACTTCTACATTCCGAGAACCACAGCGTCAAAAGTGTGCTGAGAATACTGAACGTCACGAATTACCTCTCATCATTGAGACAGCCTAAAGTAACCGACCGAGAGCAGCGGGCATTGCGTAGAGTTGTCAGTGCTAGCAGACAAACAACGGTGCGTTAAATAACCGCGGAAATCAGTGGGGGCATATGATAAACGTATCCGTTAGGGTCGGCCGCTGTGGCCGAGCGGTTCTAGGCGCTTCGGCCCGCAACCGCGCTGCTGCTACGGTCGCAGGTTCGAATCCTCCCTCGGGCATGGCTGTGTGTGATGTCCTTAGATTAGTTAGGTTTAAATAGTTCTAAGTCTAGCGGACTGATGACCTCAGATGTTAAGTCCCATAGTAGTTAGAGCCATTTGGACCATATCCGTTAGGACAGGGCGGAAAATTCGACGTTAATGGGTTGTGAAAATAGATGGTCGGCACGAGTGCCTTTGCTAACACAACGACATCGCTTGCAGCGCCTCTCCTGATGTCGTGACCATATCGGTTGGACCCTAGACGACTGTAAAAACGTGACTTGGTCAGATGAGTCCCGATTTCGGTTGGTAAGAACTGACAGCAGGATTGGAGAGTGGTGCAGACCTCATGAACCATGTCAACAAGACAGTGTGTAGCTGGTGATGGCTTTATAATGGTGCAGGCTGTATTTGCATTGAATGGACTGCGTTCTCGGTTATGTTCAACTGCTTGGACACCATTCGCAGCCATTCGTGAACTTCATATTTCCAAACAACGATGGAGTTCTTATGGACGACAGTTTGCCATGTCACCGAGCCACAACTGTTCCCGTTTGTGCTTTCTGGACAATTCGTGCGAACGATTTGACCACCCAGATAGGCCCAAATAATACCAGCGGACATTTATGGAACACTGGTGACACTTTCGAAATTATGGACCACCATAGAGGCAGCACGGCTGGCTCAGTATTTCGGCAGGCGACTTCTAACGACATGTTGAGCTACTGTACTACGCCGGGCGAAAGGAGGCGTGACGCGGACCTACAGATACCCTTTCTACATCTGCTGGTCACAAGGGATGGTGAAAACCAGGGACATGGTTTCTGTCGAAAACAGACACACACGGACCGTTGTGTGTCAAATTTTCGAATCACACCGAGGCAGAAAAGGGGCGTGATTAATACGCTCGTGACGTGAGCAAGACGAATATGTGAGCAGCAGCACCACAGGCGCGATATACAACACATGGAAAGCGTTATAGGTGCAGTGAATACTCGACCAGTTTCATAAGAAGTATTACAGAATCAAACACTCGGCGCAATGACACATCCGAGAAAGAAACGGCCTTTCTGCCATACAATTCCAGAATGAATCGCCGTATATCCCGCAAACACGGCGTAAGGACTATTTATAAACTGACGAAGAAGATCGAGGAGTGTCTCAGATTGGCAAGGGAGAAAAGGGACCCACTTTCAACGTCGTGAGTATACCGCACAGCATGTACATGCTATGGCAACGGCCTTGCTGCAGTGGATACACCACTTCCCGTCAGAACACCAAAGTTAAGCGCTGTCGGGCGTGGTCGGCACTTGGATGGGTGACCATCCGGGCCGCCATGCGTTGTTGCCATTTCTCGGGCTGCACTCAGCCTCGTGATGCCAATTGAGGAGCTACTCGACCGAATAGTAGCTGCTCCAGTCAAAGAAAACCATCATAATGACTGGGAGAGCGGTGTGCTGACCACACACCCCTCCTATCTGCATAGTCCCTGAGGATGACACACCGGTCGGATGGTCCCGATGGGCCACTTGTGGCCTGAAGCAAAGCCTTCTGGATACAAGGCCTTCGCACAGCGGCCATATTGGCACCTGACGTCACAAACTGTTGGCTACCTTATCTTCAGTCGGCAGTCCTGTTGGCGTGTATATTGTGTTGAAAGTGTGTGACACGTGAAACTGATATAGATTTCATACAGTATTCACCTACAGTTCTTCGAAGTATGGGATACTAATCTTGCGTTCCCTTTTGCCGGGGAAATTATAAATCCCAAAAAGGCATGAAAGTGCACATGTTTTGATTTCCCAAATGTGTGAAGTTGAGAAATCGCTGGATTGCAGCTATTGCCAGACAGGAATTTGTGTCTACGCATCATTCAAGGGTAAGTAAATGACAAAAAATTTATAGCGTGGTATTTGTTTACATCGCACCACATTTGCCAATTGTTTTTAAAATCAGTTATTTATCATGTACCAGTATCATTTGTTTCTTAATTATGGACCATTGCTGCGAGGTTAATGCGAAGCTGGCTGTGAAATGTCTGTCATATTTGCAACTATTGTCACACTGATTAGTTATATTAATTAGTGTGACTCGAAAATGTTTAGTATTCCTTATCATTCGTACCAGATTATTGAGTTTCCAGTACTTTTACTTGGAAGAGCTACTGAATGTTCAGTTTTACATATACAGCTATTCGGAAGTAATTTCGATTTGAGTAAACTACCTTAGAAAATTATTTTAATGAATTCAGTGTTGGAAAGATTAGGCAGTATATAAAGCAGAATTTCGAGATAAGTGCATTGTGATTAAATTAACAGCACTCTGTGACACGAATTTCAGTCAAGGATATAGGAGAAACAATCTTTTCATGTGTAAGGTCCTAAAGTTCTGGAGAAACAGGGAAATAAAATATCTTTTTGGGTTTTCTTGATTTATTAAACATTATGTCAGGTGGTGCTCCATTTCGTCGAATGATGTGTGTTTCGTGTGAGGTCAACAAAGTTTGAATAGAGAGGAAAATTTACGAAAATAACCGGGGAAACAAATTCTTAAATTCTGTAGGAGCTCCAGCTGCTTTATTTAAAACCGAAAACATCTGGTTGTTGTTGCATATTGCCGATTTTTCACTGCAAGAAAACGTAGCTCCTGAGGTAAAAGACAGAATTTAAAATCACAGTTTGTATTCAAGCCTAGGAACGCGTATTTAAGGCAAATCTTCAAAATAATTTTACATCTTGAAATAACATAGGGCAGTTTTGTTCAGTTACTTTATGCAATGATATGAATTTCCATACTTTCATTACAAGGCCATGCAGAAGAAGAAAGCACGAGAATCCCTGTGCGGCCTCAGTTCTAAAACTCGTAAAGTTCGTATAGCTGCAGAGTGCGTAACAGGAGCGTTCCGATACAGACACGGCCACCAGTATGTGACGTCACAAGTGTGCGCGCAGGCCTGTAGTCTAGGTGGTGTTGCCTGAAGACGAACTGCTGCATGTACACGCTAAGTTGGAATAATGGAACGATCAATCAGCGCCAGGACTGGGGCAAGCCAACAGCCTAGCTGCACGGTTCCCGTCACATCACCGAAGTTAAACGCAGTCGGGCTGGGCTAGCCCTTGGATGGGTGACCATCCGGTCTGCCGAGCTCTGTGGCAAGCGGGGTGCACTCAGCCCTTGTGAGGCAAACAGAGGAGCTATATGATTGAGAAGTAGCGGCTCCCGTCTCAGAAACTGACATACGGTCGAGAGCGCAGTATGCTGACCACATGCCCCTCCATATGCGCATCCAGTGTCGCCTGTGGGGCTGGGGGTGACTCGGCGACCTGTTCGGGAGGAGCAGATTGGGGCAGGTGGAGAAAACGCCCGTGGCGGTGGACGAGCTGTGTCAGACCGACCACGTAAGAAAAATTGTCGACACGGAATTTTTTGCTGTGGAGAAGATATATCACATCCGATTGTTCAGAGATGCTATAGAAATATCTGAACTTGACAATAGCTTTACCAAGAACGAAGAAAACCTCTGGGTGAATGGATCCTGGATTCCCGTGCCGCCGCGAACGACCATTGCGGGTTGCAAGGAAGAACCGCAGCGGGATTGCCCAGGGACAAGCCCTAGGACGTTGGCGCGCCAGATACATACAATCTGCGCCCGCGAGCTCTACTCCGTTCCACTACCAGCAATGGAGGGTGCAGATATGAAATTTCCAGGCATTAGTGCTGGGGAAAGGTCAGAAAAATAATCGAACAATTGTCGGCCGAAAAATCCGATACAGTAGCCAATAGGTAGTTTGGCTGGCTCTGAGCACTGTGGGACTTAACATCTATGGTCATCAGTCCCCTAGAACTGAGAACTACTTAAACCTAACTAACCTAAGGACATCACACAACACCCAGTCATCACGAGGCTGAGAAAATCCCTGACCCCGCCGGGAATCGAACCCGGGAACCCGGGCGTGGGAAGCGAGAACGCTACCGCACGACCACGAGATGCGGGCAACAGGTAGTTTGTTTTGCAAGTTCTACACCTCTATATATAATGCCGTGCTGCAAACGTAGATTCTCAGGAATTTCATCCTCAAATTTCGGTCTATGTTCGATAATAGTAGGCCGGTTTATTGTAAATGTTCCTTGATTTAGCCGACCAGGAATGCCCCATTACCAGTGCTTGTCTTCTTTTGATGTCCCCCTCGCTCCGTCCATCAGTGGTTATTTCGCTGCCTAGGCAGTAAAAGTACTCACCTTCGGCTACTTCGCGACCATCAATCGTGTTGTTAAGTTTCTTGCTGTTATCATTTCTGCTACTTCTCATTATTTTCGTCTTTATTCTATTTACTCTCAATCCATATTCTGTACCCATTAGACTGTCAATTCCATTCAGCAGATTATGTAATTCTTTTTTACTTTCACTCACTGTAGCAATTTCGTCAGCGAATCGTATCATTGATATCCTTTCACCTTGAATTTTAATCCCACTCCTGAGCCTTTCTTTCATTTCCATCATTTCTTCTTCGATGTGCAGATTGAACAGTCGGGGCGAAAGACTACATCCCTTACACCATTTTTAATCCGAGCACTTCGTTCTTTGTCGTCCACTCTTGTTATTCCCTCTTGGCTCTTGTACATACTGTGTATTAGACGGCTCTTCCTATAGCTTATCCCTATTTCTCACAGCATTTGGAACATCTTACACCATTTTAGCTTGTCGAACGCTTTTTCCAGGTCGACAAATTCTATGAACGTGTCTTGATTTCTGTTTAATCATGCTTCCATTATGAACAGCAACGTCAGAATTGCTCTATGGTGCATTTACCTTTGCTACAGCCAAAAGTTGATTATTTTCGAAAGGGACATCTACTGGTGCTAAAATTACCCCGCCCCCCTGGAGGTGGGGCGGGAGGCAACTTTAAAATTTCAAACGGGAACCCCCAGTTTTTTATTGCAGAATCAGATTCTATATAAAAATTACGTACATTTTGTCTTAAACATTTGTTTTGATTCTTGGTAGTTGGCCCTGTAATTCAAGAAAATTCATGTTCTCATTTTTTTTTTATTTATCCGTAACCATTTTCCACCCAAAATTAAGAACATAGGTTTTCTTGAATTACAGCACTAACTACCAAGAATGAAAACAAATATTTAGGACAAAATGTACGTAGTTTTTTTATGAAGAATCTGATTCTGCAATAAAAAATGGGAGTTCGCATTTGAAAGTTTTCAAATTGCCTCCCGCCCCACCCCCAGGGGGCTAGTTTGCTGCACCAGCAGATGTCCCCCTCGAAAATAATCAACTTTGGATTTCACATATTTTTTCGTGTGAAACTTATTTTTCGAGTTATTATGGTTTGTCAACTTAAAATTTACACCGCATTCACTATGATCCTGTACTAAACACCCAACAAAATACTCGTCTATTTGCTACAGAATGACAAAAACATCGTCCTAAAGATGTTTATGGAATGCTCGGAGCGGCTGAGTTGGGAGCCGAGGCCGCCTCACATCCACCGGCAGTGAATGGAAGTACGTTCAGGAGAGGTGCGTCGCAGATGCTTTACGAGACGAGCAGTGGAGCCCCCTATCGTCTCGGTAGGCCCGCGAAGAGGAACGCCGTGAGTGGAGCAGTAATTGAAAAGGAAAGCGGAACCCGCGCCTCGTAAAGGCGGCGGCAGCGCTGCGGCGGCGACTAATGAAAACTGATGACGCCAATTACCGGCGGCCGCGGCTGCGGCTGCGGCTGGCGTGGGTCTCTCCATGGCGCACGCGCCCTGGGGCACACGCCCTTCCTGCCGCCGCGCCGCGCCGCACATAATTACCTAGCGCGAGCCGCGGGCCGGAGCCCGGCGCTAGCAGCCCGCAAGACTTCCGCCCGCTTCAGCGCGGACTGACGCCGACGGTGGCTAATACTGCCCCGGCTAACAAGTGGAGGCCACGACGTTTGGAACGCGGATTTACTGTAAACTTCGTACACTCGCGGTACTCCACGAGGACAACAAAATGTGCAAGCAGTAGCGCGTACTTCTCAAGCGTTATTGTGAAAAAAGCAACATAATTTCGGTCACAAATATATATGGGAGAGAAGTTTTTCGCGGCGGCACTTGTGTATAAAACATTCTCGGTATTCTTGCCGCGTCAGTTCTAGATAAAACCTCGAGCTTTCGACGATTACCTCCGTCGTCATCGCCAGGAGCTGACTGTCGCCTCTGTATAGCCCGAAGGCGGCTTCTGATTGGTCGGCTTATGATTGGTCGGCGATTACGTGCTGCTGTCTCAGACGGTGTCACTGTGTGCGCCGGTGGCGTTACCGCTTCCGTTGGAACGTAAACCGTGGAAGGAACGTCTCTGCTGCTTCTATGCATCAGGCGGTCGTTTCCACGCACAGCTCAGATGGTATCCGCTATCGCGGTTAAAGTTCTTTTGGCTCATTCTCATTTCCACAGCCACAGAATCCCAGTACGTCGAGGCATGGAACAGAATTTTAGTTTCATAGAACAATATTTTATGTTTGTTCGTGAGACTGTGCTTCGCAATTGTCGATTTCTCCAATTCTCCCTTTTTAATATGGCGTTGCTGTTCTGCACAGCGGTCGGAAACGGTACGAATCGTCTGACCTATATAATTGCTTCCACACTCCTAGGGTATATTATAAACTCCAGGGACCCTGACGCCGAGATTGTCCTTAACAGGGAGCATCATCTCCTTAATTTTCTTAGGTGGACGAAAAATCGGTCTTCTAGCACGTCTACGCAGGACTCTCGCTATTTTGCTGGAAATCGCGCCACAAAAAGGAAGAACCGCAATCGGTGTTTCATCCTGTGAGGTTGCAGCATTTTCACGTTTCCTTCTTTTGGAGAACGCTGCCTTTATATCGCGTGCACCATAGCCATTCTTTCGGAACACGTCCTTCAGGTGGTTAATCTCGGACCTTAAGTGGTCCTCGTCAGAAACAGTTTTGGCTCTACATAACAACGTGTTCAAAACGGCTCTCTTCTGAGCAGGATGATGGAAACTCTGTGCGTTCAGGTATAAATCGGTATGCGTCGGTTTACGGTGTACAGAGTGGCCGAGACGCCCGTCCGCCTGTCGTTGTACCAGAACGTCTAAGAAAGGCAGTCTCCCTTCCTTCTCCATCTCGACAGTGAACTAGGTGTTCGAATGTATGCTGTTCATGTGTTCCATGAATTGTTCGAGAGCTTCTGCTCCGTGTGGCCAGGTCATAAATACATCCTCAACGTAACGATAAAATAAGGATGGACGGAGCGGAGCCGAATTTAATGCACGTTCTTCAAAATTCTCCATAAAAAAGTTAGCCAGTGATGGAGACAACGGAGAGCCCATTGCCATACCGTCTGTCATTTCATAAAATTTATTACCATACAAGAAGTAGGTGGTCGTCGTCACGTGCCGGAACAACTTTATAGTTTCAGGAGGATAAACATCCGATAGCATTTTCAAAGTGTCCTCCACTGGAACTTTTGTGAACAGCGACGCCACATCCAGGCTGACTAAAATGTCATTTGGGCCAACTCTAATCTCTTTGATTTTCTCAATGAACATCTGGGAGTTTTTGATGTGATGTTCACACCGGCCGACTATAGGAGTCATCAACTTTGTTAGGTATTTGGCCAGCTTATAAGTAGGAGAACCAATTGCACTGACAATAGGTCTCATGGGAACATTATCCTTATGGAGCTTCGGTAGTCCGTACAACCTGGGTGGTTTAGCGTTCAAGCACCCTAAGCGTTGGGTCAGCGGATCGAGTCCCATTCGTCAATTTTTTATTATTTTCAACACAGTCATTTTCTTTACTTTTTATATCACAATTGATATAATGGGAAAAATCCGTGTAATCGGATGAACTTTTATTAAATTTATAATGTTATTTGGCAGTCTACAAATTTTTATTATCACAATTAATATAATGTACTATCGACTAGTAAACGACCAAACGCATAAAGAGATACTGAAAATGTATACGTGTCCGTGTCCTGAAAGTTGTTCGTATTTAATCGAAAGAGAACGAGAAATTGCTTATTGTGAAGACGCTATTAAAATAGAGCCGATACTGCATGACCAATTAGCAGCGCCGATATTTAAGGAAATGCTGCGTTACGGATGGTTTGCTTCCAAATTGTCGTCTGAAAGAGAGGTTTTTGAAAATGTTAACGAGGTTTGTTTCTCCACGGAAAACCTCAAAAGACCTTGTGTATGCAAAAACATAGCATTTATTCAATGCAACTGTTGCCGTTTAACTTCATGTTTTCACGAAAAATACCATTCTGCAAATCGTACTCGTAATGTCGGAAGCGAAGATTAATTGTACATCTTTCGAAAGCCGTCTGTGACGCTCATAAACTTGGAGGTAACAAGTCGGTTTGCGCTCCTTTCAGGTATGAGGGATTTCTCAAATCGCGGACATACATTTTCAGTGTCACTTAATGCTTTTGGTCGTTTACTAGTCGATAGTTATGAATATTATATTATTTATGATAATAAAAATTTGTAGACTGCCAAATAACATTGTAAATTTAATAAAAGCTCATCCGATTACACGTATTTTTTCCCATTATATCAACAGTAATATAAATAGTAAAGGAAACGACTGTGTTGAAATAAATAAAAAAAAAGAAAACTGGCCAACGGGACTCGATCCACTGACCCAACGATTACGGGGCTTGAACGCTAACCACTTTTTTTACATTTTTTTTTACTCACTTAGTTCGACATAGTTCGTTGCGTTTGGTCGGGGCGGACGTCACAAGACATCCGTTCAAATTCATCGTTGGTTCCTTGACTCAGTTTTTTTATTACAGAGAGCACGCAGCCCTCTGACCGAACACGCTGAGCTACCGTGCCGGCTATCACTAGGCTGCCGCCGGTTCGTAGTAAATATGGCCACGCACAGATATACAGGGCTATTACAAATGATTGAAGCGATTTCATAAATTCACTGTAGCTCCATTCATTGACATATGGTCACGACACACTACAGATACGTAGAAAAACTCATAAAGTTTTGTTCGGCTGAAGCCGCACTTCAGGTTTCTGCCGCGAGAGCGCTCGAGAGCGCAGTGAGACAAAATGGCGACAGGAGCCGAGAAAGCGTATGTCGTGCTTGAAATGCACTCACATCAGTCAATCATAGTGCAACGACACTTTGGGACGAAGTTTGAAACGTCCCCTTTGAACAATTTATACACGACTGTGCTTAACCTGACACACAATATTTTGTTAGCGCAACGCAATCTGACTTTCAAAATTCCCTACAAAAGAATGGCCCTGACTAACATTAAACTATACCTTTCACAAATCACTTACCTCACAAAAATCTTCGCTGCTCAAGCTACTGCAATACAGCGAGCGCCAGTACTGCCAGCTAAATAAAAGATTCAAACTACTGAAGGCACTAACTACTGATAGGGATAGTTAGCAAATGAAAGATATTAATAGAGAACAAACAATGTATTTACCTTGATATCATCATATATAAATATAGCAGTTCATGACAAATTTCAAAACTCCGCCATCTCTCTCTCCACATCCACCACTGCTGGCGGCTCACCTCCAACTGCGCAACGCTACGCGCTGTTCACAGCCAGCTGCCGCTGCCCAACACTACAATGGCGAGTATTACAACAATGCAAAGCAGACACAGACTGCCCACAGCACAGCCAGTGATTTTCATACAGAGGTGGCGTTACCAATGAAAAAACCTAAACAGCCTACTTACAAGTTCAACAAAGATCCACCAACTGCTAACTCCATTCGGCGATGGTATGCGCAGTTTAAAGCTTCCGGATGCCTCTGTAAGGGGAAATCAACGGGTCGGCCTGCAGTGAGCGAAGAAACGGTTGAACGCGTGCGGGCAAGTTTCACGCGTAGCCCGCGGAAGTCGACGAATAAAGCAAGCAGGGAGCTAAACGTACCACAGCCGACGGTTTGGAAAATCTTACGGAATAGGCTAAAGCAGAAGCCTTACCGTTTACAATTGCTACAAGCCCTGACACCCGATGACAACGTCAAACGCTTTGAATTTTCGGCGCGGTTTGCAACAGCTCATGGAAGAGGATGCGTTCAGTGCGAAACTTGTTTTCAGTGATGAAGCAACATTTTTTCTTAATTGTGAAGTGAACAGATACAATGTGCGAATCTGAGCGGTAGAGAATCCTCACGCATTCGTGCAGCAAATTCGCAATTCACCAAAAGTTAACGCGTTTTATGTAATCTCACGGTTTAAAGTTTACGGCCCCTTTTACTTCTGCGAAAAAAACGTTACAGGACACGTGTATCTGGACATGCTGGAAAATTAGCTCATGCCACAACTGGAGACCGATAGCGCCGACTTCATCTTTCAACAGGATGGTGCTCCACCGCACTTCCATCATGATGTTCGGCATTTCTTAAACAGGAGATTGGAAAACCGATGGATCGGTCGTGGTGGAGATCATGGTCAGCAATTCGTGTCATGGCCTCCACGCTCTCCCGACTTAACCCCATGCGATTTCTTTCTGTGGGGTTATGTGAAAGATTCAGTGTTTAAACCTCCTCTACCAAGAAACGTGCCAGAACTGCGAGCTCGCATCAACGATGCTTTCGAACTCATTGGTGGGGACATGCTGCGCCGAGTGTGGGAGGAACTTGATTATCGGCTTGATGTCTGCTGAATCACTAAAGGGGCACATATCGAACATTTGTGAATACCTAAAAAAACTTTTTGAGTTTTTGTATGTGTGTGCAAGGCATTGTGAAAATATCTCAAATAATAAAGTTATTGTAGAGCTGTGAAATCGCTTCAATCATTTGTAATAACCCTGTATATTTGTGACCGACATTATGTTGCGATTTTCTCAGTGACGCTTGAGAATTACGCGCTACTGCTTACACATTTTATTGTCCTAATGCAGTACTACGAGTGTACGAAGTTTGCAGTAAATCCGCCTCCCCTTCAAAGTCTCCCCCTGTCTATTTCTCGCAGTGTCGTTAGTGATGATTTACAACTCCAAGGAAGTAGGCAGATAATTCCACTTCCGTAAGAGCACAACGTGTTCCAGAGACGGGTGAGCAGGTGAAAGATGCCTAATGTATGTTCGCAACATCCCCGCCGATACTACTCACGGCAGCTCACACCATTCGGATATAGTTTAACCATCAGCCACATTAGCAGGTTGGCTCTCCATGACTGTCTCTTAATAAACATAAAAGTGTATTCAAGTGACATCCGGGCCTAAAAAACTTCATCTCGACAAAACAAAAAGCAGCGCTGCAACTGTATGGTGACTTCATCTGAAAAGCACGACCAATTTCGTACCGTTAGTTACATCATCAGGTGAAGTCCTGAACAGATAGAAACCGTGAAATAATACTAGAAAGTTGCTTGGGTTCTATCTCAGTGTGGGCGAGTTGTGGTGCCATGAAAATATTCTGGGTTCGGAGTTGGCGTTGTGGGGCGGCTGGTAGGAATTGTTATGGTGGTTTTATATAAATATGTTTGAATGGAGAAACACTGCAATTCCCATTATTTATGCTGTTGTTTGCCGTTCTCAACATTGGCTCTCTAACTACAATATTGGCAACCAGAAAGTGATTAGCAAAACGTGAAGCCTGTAATTAGAATTCCTAGTGTCCACTTCATCTGAGAAATACACTTATAGCTACAGCTTATAGCTCTGAGGAATTAGGAGATTGTCTGGGATTTATAATCAAAACGATCGTGAAAAAAAACTTTCTCTATATTCTGAAAGTCACAGATGAAAACAAAAGAATCCACAATATCTGACTAACAGAGCAGTTCTGAGTCTAATGCGCTGATCCAACTATAACTGTCCAAATTAAATGTTTAAATGAATGCTCGCCATAATTTGATGATTAGGTTCATCAAACGCCACGCTAAATAATGGTAGAATGTTTGTCCCGCGGCGGCACGTGAAAATACGACATACGCAAACTGAAAATCGATAATTAAAGTCATCCCAGAATTAACACTTCACTCCAAAATGATTTCATGGTTACGCATTTCCCGAGTAACTTAATACGGCATCCGAGGCTGTTTATAGCAATGATACCGACGCGACGCGACGCGACGCGACGCGACGCGACGCGACGCGACTCCCGACACAGATGGCGTGCTATTCCGCGTCTGGAGAGAACTGGGGCCTTGCTTCCTCTCGCAGCGTTCTTATATATAAAGCCGCGGTGCGGACGGCTAAGGGAACGCCTGATCAAATCGGCTCTCCTGACTAGCCGCTGGGCTAGTAATGCACCACTTTAAGTCATTGAATAAATCATAGCTCCTTTTGCTGATGGCCGATGAAGCTCTCAATTTAAATGTGCATTCAGCACACAGGTAAGTAATCATAATAAAAGTTTGACGTGGCTAAGTTAAATCTTTTGGGCGAGAGAATTATTTTAATTACACTGCACGCAGTAGACGAGCTCTGAACTTGCCCTTTGGAGATACGCTATCGCTATAGTTTTATAGTTATTCAAATGAAACTTCTCACATCTTCATAGTTATAGCGGATCTCCATTCTACTTAAATATAAATATCCTAGCCTTATTTATTAGCCTACTTAATCTATCTTGCTTCCTTAATTTTTCAGACAAAAACCAGAAAATCATGAATTTCAACTGAAATCTTAATTTGTGAGATCCAGAAGTCTGTTTCTATTAAATTATTATTGAAAAGGAATCTAAGTATAAATTTTTAAATCTGTAGCTCTTTTCTGTTGCGCCAATGATTTTTACAGAAAAACGTCCAAATTTCGAAAATGGTTAAAGTTATTGAACTGACATTCAACACATGTTAATTTAGTATTACTCCTGACATGCTAGAAACATTTTAGGTTATTTATTTGATTTTTAAAGTATTGCGCTACCTTTATGACGTCAGAGCTAGTTACAGCGGACTGGCTGGCACACAATGGAAAGACTGATGTGAATTTACTATGGCGTGAGTAGGCTGCTTCCCTCAGCGTGGCCGCACAGACCGCTCGGCGGACGGACCGCGCGGTGCCGGACAAGAGGGGTAGCGGCAGCGCGTGGTCCAGCCGCCGCGTCGGTGGGAATTCTATGGCGACGTTGTGTCGATGAAGGAGGCAGGCCGGGAGTGCCAAAGATGGTGGACTTTGTAAAAAACCTTAATGGCAGACATTTCACATTTCCTATAGAAATTAATAGTTGCAAGATGAATAATGATACCTCAAAAAGAAACATGTAGATTACCATTATTTGCACGACGATTCTGATGGTGTAATCAGATTTTCTACATGTTTATTAGTTTAATGTTTAGTATCTGACGATAAATTATACAAATAACACCCAGCAACGAATTTCTAAAATCTAAATGGTTCTTCTTTTCATAAATCATACGATACCCTGTATTCAGACAGTGTTCTGGAATAGACGAATCGGAAGAATCCCCGGAAGAAGGTATGACATTAAGTTTGTTTTCCTACCATCTGCAAAACTGAGCAACCTGTTGGCTTCAGGTAACGGTGATCTTGGCCGGAGGAAATGTGACGTGTACAAGTTTCTTTGTCAATGTGGGGCAGCGTATATAGGCCAGACATGTTGCACAGTACAAGAACGCTGAGATGAACGTCAGCTTCATACACGCATACGTCAACCGGAAAGTCTTCACGCACGTGTTCTATACAGGGCGAGTCACTAACTATTGGCAAAAACTCTGAAAGTATGTTACTAACTGAAAAGTTTGTGGCACAAATGTTGCATGGGACAACAGGGGCCATAATATGACGTTGGCTTTTTGTTGCTAGGTTGGGTCGCACATTCTCTGACTGTTTTCTCTCAAACAGTAAATATTCTCCGAAAACGGCGTATCCATCTACCGTTCCATTGACATGTAAGCACCATTCGACTGTTTCACAGTACAACACTAACACGAACACTAAGACTAGTATCGTCGAATCAAGCGAATGAGAATGATGTATTCCTTCGAAGAACAAGTCGATATGCTTCTCATTTACGGAGAACGCCAACCAAATTCAGTGAGAGCTAGAGCCTCATACGCTGAAACTTATCCTCAACGTACTCAACCTACATGTCGTACATTTGAAAAAGTGTATGATAAATTGAGAACAACTGGATCTTTACCGCATCGGAAACATATCCGGCAAAGGAAAATTACTAACGAGGAAACGGAAATTGGTACTCTTGCTACTGTGGTTCGAGATCCTTGTGTTAGTACGCGCAAGATCGCAAGGGAATCTGACATGAGCCAGAGTAGTGTTGTTCGTGTTCTGCATCGCCATAAATATCATCCTTACCATATCAGTGTACATTAAGAATTAACTCGTACGGATACTATGCGTCGCACTGAATTCTGCCGATGGGCTCAACTTGAGATTCAGAGGGATGACACATTTAGCAATTTATTTTATTTACTGACGAGGATACATTCACGAAAAATGGAAATGTTAATTTGCATAACATGCATTACTGGGCAATTGAAAATCCATGTTGGCTGCGGCAAGTTGCACACCAAAAACTGTGGTCGGTGAATGTACACTCCTGGAAATGGAAAAAAGAACACATTGACACCGGTGTGTCAGACCCACCATACTTGCTCCGGACACTGCGAGAGGGCTGTACAAGCAATGATCACACGCACGGCACAGCGGACACACCAGGAACCGCGGTGTTGGCCGTCGAATGGCGCTAGCTGCGCAGCATTTGTGCACCGCCGCCGTCAGTGTCAGCCAGTTTGCCGTGGCATACGGAGCTCCATCGCAGTCTTTAACACTGGTAGCATGCCGCGACAGCGTGGACGTGAACCGTATGTGCAGTTGACGGACTTTGAGCGAGGGCGTATAGTGGGCATGCGGGAAGCCGGGTGGACGTACCGCCGAATTGCTCAACACGTGGGGCGTGAGGTCTCCACAGTACATCGATGTTGTCGCCAGTGGTCGGCGGAAGGTGCACGTGCCCGTCGACCTGGGACCGGACCGCAGCGACGCACGGATGCACGCCAAGACCGTAGGATCCTACGCAGTGCCGTAGGGGACCGCACCGCCACTTCCCAGCAAATTAGGGACACTGTTGCTCCTGGGGTATCGGCGAGGACCATTCGCAACCGTCTCCATGAAGCTGGGCTACGGTCCCGCACACCGTTAGGCCGTCTTCCGCTCACGCCCCAACATCGTGCAGCCCGCCTCCAGTGGTGTCGCGACAGGCGTGAATGGAGGGACGAATGGAGACGTGTCGTCTTCAGCGATGAGAGTCGCTTCTGCCTTGGTGCCAATGATGGTCGTATGCGTGTTTGGCGCCGTGCAGGTGAGCGCCACAATCAGGACTGCATACGACCGAGGTACACAGGGCCAACACCCGGCATCATGGTGTGGGGAGCGATCTCCTACACTGGCCGTACACCGCTGGTGATCGTCGAGGGGACACTGAATAGTGCACGGTACATCCAAACCGTCATCGAACCCATCGTTCTACCATTCCTAGACCGGCAAGGGAACTTGCTGTTCCAACAGGACAATGCACGTCCGCATGTATCCCGTGCCACCCAACGTGCTCTAGAAGGTGTAAGTCAACTACCCTGGCCAGCAAGATCTCCGGATCTGTCCCCCATTGAGCATGTTTGGGACTGGATGAAGCGTCGTCTCACGCGGTCTGCACGTCCAGCACGAACGCTGGTCCAACTGAGGCGCCAGGTGGAAATGGCATGGCAAGCCGTTCCACAGGACTACATCCAGCATCTCTACGATCGTCTCCATGGGAGGATAGCAGCCTGCATTGCTGCGAAAGGTGGATATACACTGTACTAGTGCCGACATTGTGCATGCTCTGTTGCCTGTGTCTATGTGCCTGTGGTTCTGTCAGCGTGATCATGTGATGTATCTGACCCCAGGAATGTGTCAATAAAGTTTCCCCTTCCTGGGACAATGAATTCACGGTGTTCTTATTTCAATTTCCAGGAGTGTATGTTGTGGGATCCTGGAGCACAGAATTATAGGCCACTATTTCATCGAAGGAAATCTTAATTGTAGGAAGTACTCCACATTCCTGCAAGAAACATTAGGTCTGTTACTGGAAGAAATACTTTAGGAACAAGGAACAGAATGTGGTATCAACACGATGGGTGTCTGGCACATTTTTCGTTGATGGCTACAAATGAGTTGCAGAGCCAATTCCCAGATCGTTGGATTGGACGCGGAGGAGATGAGTCGTGGCCGGGTCGTTCGCCAGACTTGACGCCTCTGGACTTTTTCTTCTGAGGATTCGTAAGAGACACTGTTTATAAAGACGTTCCAACTGCACCTGAAGATATGAGAGACAATGTACTTCTATAAGTGCCGATGTGATAAGGAATACCACTCAATCCGTGATGAGAAGATTGCAGCACTGCATTGATACCAATGGTCATCACTTCTAACACCTTCTGTAAATTGATGTTCATGCCACCTTTTTTACCTTCGTTGACCTTCAAAGACCTTACTGTTACACATAATTGGATTCGTCTCGATAACCGCTGTAATAACGTAAGTACAAAACTATAGCATTCCATTTACGAAAACAAAGTTGACCTTCATATCTCTGAAGCGACCCCACCTAGCAACAAAAAACCAACGTCACATTATGGCCCGCGTTGTCCCATGGAACGTTTGTCCCGCGAACTTTTCAGCTCCTAACATACTTTCGGAGTTATTTTTGGTGGCAATAGCTTGTGACTCACCCTGTATACAGGGCGTCGACTTGCGGATGCCGTCAGTCGTACCCCCCCTCACCAGCAAGATTGTACCGCCTGAAGATGTGGGACAGTTGCTCCGAGGAAATATTGTGGAATTTGCACTACGTCATCCTGCGGCAAACCCGTGAAGACTATTTACAAGATTAGTAATTATTAAACATTAATAGTTGTTTCTGTCTCCCATAAGTCCAACCTCTCGTCCAAGTCGTGGGAGATGGGAGATGCTCCGAGGAAATATTGTGGAATTTGCACAACGTCATCCTGCGGCAAACCCGAGAAGACTATTTACAAGATTAGTAATTATTAAACATTAATAGTTGTTTCTGTCTCCCATAAGTCCAACCCCTCGTCCAAGTCGTGGGAGATGGGCAACGGCACAAAGCAGGGGACTGCCTATAGGGGCGATGTACAGCGGGGACTTCGTGTGCCCCAGGACCGCTACGGTAGCTGGGAAGGCCCTATGGGAACCCTGAAACGTGACGGCTAACGGGGCTCTGGTGAAGCTGCGATAGGCCAAGCAATGGAAAAGGATTACGAGATGGTTTACGACTGGGCACCTTAAACGTAAGGACTCTAACTGGGAAGTTAGAAGAAATTGTAGAAATGATGGAAAGGAGGAAATTGGAAATCTTGGGACTTGCTGAGACTAGGTGGAGAGGAGTTGAAAAACCACTAAGTAAAGGATGTAAACTGTACTGGATAGGGAATGAGAGGGGAAGAAATGGAGTGGCAATAGTGGTCAGAGAGGGTCTGCAGGAGGAGGCGGAAGGTATCAATGATCGAATGATAAAAGCCAGAGTACGAGTGAAAGGAAAAAGCATTGAAATCATCCAAGCATATGCCCCACAGGTGGGGTGTACAAAAAAGGAGAAGGAGGAATTTGAAGATGGCATGCAAAAGCAGCTAAATGGAGGTAATCAGATTATAATAGGGGACCTCAATGCACATGTTGGCACAGACAGGAAAGGATTCGAGGAGATAATGGGACCAGAGGGCTGGGGGAACCGAAATAGAGAAGGAAAATTGTTGCTGGAATTCTGCAAGAGGAATGGGATGGCGATCGCAAATTCCTGGTACAAGAAGAGAAGTAGCCACAAAATAACTTGGTACAGTGGAGACTGGTCCCAAACTTCAGTAGTAGACTATGTACTAGTGGATAGGCAGATGATGAGCAGCCTCACAGACGTTAAGGTCATTCGATCTGAGGCCTTAGACAGTGACCATCGGCTGTTGGTAGCCACCCTGAGAGAGAAAAAAGATAGGAGGGCAACAGACATACAGGAGAAAAGGTTGAAGACATGGATGCCGAAAGAGGATGAACGGAGGACCCAGTACCAGACACTGATCAGGAAGAAGCTGCCAAAGGAAGATCAGAGAACAGTGGAAGAGGAATGGGGAGATTTTAAGAGGGCTCTAGTTGAGGCAGCTGAGACTGTGTGCGGAAGAACTAGCGCAAAGAGGAGAAGTAAGGAAACCCCATGGTGGAACAACATATGTAAAGAGGCAGTACTTCGAAAGAACAAAGCCTTCAGAGAATGGTTCCAGACCCGAACAGAGGAAGCTAGGGTAAAATATAAGGAAGCAAGAAAGCGGCACAGACCATAGTAAGGGCGGAGAAGAAGAAGTGGATGGAAAAATGGACAAGAATGTTAGAAGAGGACAGTGAAGGGAACAAAAAAGTACTTTACACCATGGTAAGAAATAAGAAGAACGACAGAAGCGAGTGCCTGAGGATCATGGATAATAATGGAAGAGTTGTGGAGGAAATGCATGAGCTCAAAACGATTTGGAAGGAGTACTTTGAAGATCTGTTGAATGCCGTCAAGCGGGTAACTAACAGCGATGGAGAGCCTAAGGCAGCAGACGATTATAATAGTGGGGAAATTGATGATCTAACTTGGAATGAAGTGGAAGAAGCCATAAAGAGGATGAATGGGGGCAAGGCACCAGGTTGGGACGAAGTAACAGTGGATATGATACGAGCAGCAGGAGAAGTAGGAACCCAGTGGCTATACAGAGTGCTGAGGGTGGCGTGGAAGGAGAACAGAATTCCTGAGGATTGGAAGAAAGGAATTATAGTCCCGATCTTCAAGAAAGGGGATAAAAGGAGATGTGAGAACTACAGAGGAATCACCCTGCTATGCCACTGTGGAAAAATCTATGAAAAGATCCTGGAGAAGAGAATAAGAAGCAGTACTGAAAGTAGACTGCAAGAGGAGCAGTACGGTTTCAGACCGGGAAGATCAACAACGGACCTCATATTTGCGGTAAGGCAACTGCAGGAAAGGCACTATGAGTACGGGAAGGACTTAATCATGGCCTTTTTGGATATTGAGAAGGCGTATGACAGTATCTATAGGGACAAGCTCTGGGATGTGCTGAACGTAAAAGGGATAGATGAAGAGATAACACGAAAAGTCAGAAAAATGTATGAGGGAAGTGAGAGTTGTGTGAAAGTTGGGAGGGAACGTACTGCATGGTTCAAGCTGGAAAATGGGCTGCGACAGGGAAGTGCACTTTCGCCTTTATTGTTTATTATTGTTATGGATGAAATCCTACAGCAAGTATCAGATGCAATTGGAGCTCATAAAATGAAAGCAGTGCTTTTTGCCGATGACCTGATGTTATGGGGAAATTGCGAGAAGGAGGTGCAAGAGCAGTTAGATGTATGGGAGGCAACGGCAGCACAATATGGAATGCATTTCTCTGCAAAGAAAAGTGAAATAATTGTCACAACAAGGAAGAAGAATAGGCCAAATGTGGATATAACTTGTGGAGGGGAAAAACTACAAGTGGTAGAGAACTTCAAGTACCTGGGAAGCATGATTGAAAGTAAGGGGGGAAACGCAATAGAAATAAATGAAAGGTGCAGAAAAGCAGGGCAGTTCTTCAAATGCATTAGGGGGCTTATTTGGAGCAAGGGGGTGCCACAGAAATCCAAGGGAATTATATACCGAACCTACTTTGTCCCCATATTGGCATACGGAAGTGAGACATGGGTAATGCACAAAAGCGACAAAAGTAGAATACAAGCTAGTGAAATGAAGTTCCAGAGGAGCAGGTTGAGTGTAACAAGACGAGACAGATTGCGAAATGTGTATGTGAGGGAAAGGCTAAAGGAGGAACCAGTACAGGACAGGATAGAAAAATCAAGACTGCAGTGGTGTGGACACATGAAGAGAATGGATGAGGGAAGAATTCCAAAGAGGATGTTTGATCTGCAACTGGAGGGGAAGAGGCCCAGGGGAAGACCAAGAGATAGATGGGTGAAGGGAGTGAAGGAATGTGTGACGAGAAGAGGAGAGAACTGGACGAAGGTGGAAGAGGGGGAATGGTGGAAAGACAGAACACGATGGAGAGGCTTGTGTTCCCGACAGACCCAGCCAGTGGCTGGAAACTGTCCAAGATGATGATGATGAATAGTTGTTTCTGTACCTACAGACAACTTTTAGTTACGTTTCATTATCTGTATGTTCCATGGATCATATTTCTTACTGCATATATTGTGAACCTTGTTAATATCTCTGCAAACATTACGTGGATCCAATGGTGTTGAAAACACCCAGGAGGTAGACCCTTTGTACTGAATCTGGTAATTTAAACTCAAATAAGTGAATGGATCGCACTGCACATAAATCGGTGGAAGTAGTTCAGTACCCTATTAAATGGAAGCAGTAGCAACCATAATGTTCTAGAAGTATGCCTCAGGAGCAATCTGAAGAAAAACCGGTACGTTAGTAGGTAAAGCATGTACCAGTCTGTGATTTGTTGGAAGAAAAGTGAAGAAATGTAATTTATCGCAAAACAAGTGTCTTATAAAAGACCCGTTACGCCAATGCTGGACGATTATTTGTTCGTCCAGGTATCTCCCCAGGCAGGAATTATTGATCGAGGAGATAGAGAAGTTCCGATGTAAGCAGTACGTTTCGTCACGGGTTCGTTTAGCAAGATCGAATGTTATGAAGATACTCTTCTGAAAAAGAGGTGTGGAACATCTGTTAAAATTCCGAGAGGGGGCGTTACAAAGAAATACCCTTTGTGAAATGGCGATAATTGAAAAATAATTATTTAAATCAAAATTACTTTTTACATAAGATGTTTTTAAATCAGAGGACGAAATAATTTCTCCGAGCACCAAACAGTTAGTCCTGAAAATTTCTGCTTCTGAATTTGTAATAGCTGTGGCAGTACTTGTAAGATTTACTGCGATAAACGTAGGGCTCAAGCAGTACGTGATTTTGCGCGAGTAGTTCACTTCCTTATACATATTGCGTGCGTCCCAAGTTTTTCATGCACCGATGAGCCAAAACGTTATGACCAACTGTTTCATTCCGTGTTGTTCAACTTTTCAAACTCAGTAAAGCAACGATTCTGCTCGACATGGGTTCTACAAGTCCCCGGTAGGTTTCCAGAAGTATGCGGTACCAGACGTCTACTCACAGGCCACAAAATTCCAGCAAACTGTGGAACGTCTGTTTGTGGACACACAGCTGGCGCCCGATATGCTTTTACAGTGAGTACAGATCAGGTGCCTTTGCTGGCTAAGAGATCGGTGAGATAGCTATCATGCCCCTCAAACCAGTGCAGCACTATTCTGGCCTTGTGTCGCGGAGAGCTATCCTGCTGGAAGATACCACCACATCAGAGAAGACTTTAACCATGAAGGGATGCAGGTGTTCCGCGATAATTTCCAGTAGTTCGTTGCTGTCATGGTGTCTTCGAGTACTACCATGGGTCCCATAGAAGTCCAACTCAGTGTACTCTATACAGTAATTCTGCTCTTACCGGCCTGAATCTGTGCGGCGGTGCGCGTTGCAAGCAGCCGTTCGACTGAATGACGACGCATAACGAGCCAACCATCAACCTGGTGTAACAAGAAATGCTACTCATTCGACGGGTGATTCATTTCTATTGATCCTCGGTGAAAAAGTGATGCTGTGCCCATTGCAATCCTAAATGACCATGTCGTTGGCTCAAAACGGGAACACGTGAGGGTCGCGTGATGGGGATCTCAATGTTCAGCAATGGCGTTTGAACGGGTGCTGCAAACCACTTTTGCCTGCACGACATTGTACTCCGGATCCGCCACATGTCGATGCCTATCTTGGATTATACCTTAGGGGATCCTCCGACATCTGTGTTTTGTGATGAAACGTAGACATCCAGTACCATACGGCCTATGCGTTATTCCATCATCCTTCAACCACTTTCCACAGGTGCTCACGACAGTAGTACGCCAACAGGCGACCAGCTTCGCCGTTTCAGAGATTGTTGCATCCAGCCGCAGCGCAACAAAAACGTGCCGTTTGTTAAAACCGCTTACATCAGTGGAATTCCGCATTTTCGGCTTGTATCCTCGCTATAATAACTGCCTGTTCGTCTCTCTTCCGCTTACATTCTTCCCTTATTGCGTCACTTGTTCACAACAGCGGCAGGCCAACCTCGAGGTGGGCAGTGATCATCATGTTTAGACTTTCTCTTCCGAATGCGTAAATACTTTATTGACACTCACCTACGTACGGAGAAATGATCATAACAATAAAATAAGAGAAATCAGAGCTCGAACGGAAAGATTTAGGTGTTCCTTTTTCCCACACGACATTCGAGAGTGGAATAGTAGAGAAGTAGTATGAAAATTGTTCGATGAACCCTCTGCCAGGCACTTAAGTGTGAATTGCAGAGTAACCATGTAGATGTAGATGTAGACTCATTAGTGTATTAGCCATACAAATATTTTCAAAGCAAACCGACAAATTTTCGTGAGTATCTGTATGGTGTTAGGTATCTGCATTAGGCTAGGACAAATTATTTTGTAATTAAAAACGTGTTGTATTACAAATTTGTTTTTATTTAAACATTATTTTTTGCATTTCAGTATTGCAATCGTATGTGTGAAATTTCTCAATGCATTTTAAACATTTTGATGAAATTATATTTTTTATTCAAAAATTACTTTTACACACACCAAAAAAAGTTTTGCATCCCCAGGTTCCCAGAACTCCTGAAGATAGACACTTACTGTGGATACTGTATCACAGACACAGTCCCCTTGACTGTTCAGAGATGTCACTAAGCCAACCCAAACATGTGAACAGCCATGCAACACGAGCAGCGCCTATTAGACGGAAGGGGTCCGACGGCCGACCAGTTCCAGTCATTCGACCAGAAAGGAGCTATACGGCTCGTATTGTCTATAGCTCAACCATCCCTAGACGGTCAATACCGCGGTTCGATCGCGTCCGCGTTGTTACTGTGTACTACTAAGGGCTCTCAACAAGGGAAGTGTCCAGGCGTCTCGGAGTGAACCAAAGCGATGTTGTTCGAACATGGAGGAGGCACAGAGAGACACAAACTGTCGATGACATGCCTCGCTCAGGTCGCCGAAGGGCTGCTACTGCAGTGGATAACCGCTACTTACGGATTACGGCTCGTAGGAAACCTGACAGCAACGCCACCATGTTGCATAATGCTTTTCGTGGAGCCACAGGACGTCGTGTTACGACTCAAACTTTGCGGAGTAGGCTGCATGATGGACAACTTCACTCCCGACTGTCATGGCGAAGTCCATCTTTGCAACCACATCACCATGCTGCGCGGTACAGATGTGCCCAACAACATGCCGCATGAACCGCTCAGGATTGGCATCAGGTTCCCTTCACCGATGAGTGTCGCGTATGCCTTCAACCAGAAAATCGCCGGAGGCGTGTTTGGAGGCAACCCGGTCAGCCTGAACGCTTTAGACACACTGTCCAGCGAGTGCAGCATGGTAGTGGTTCCCTGCTGTTTTGGGGTGGCATTATGTGGGTCCGACGTACGCCGCTGGTGGTCGTGGAAGGCGCCGTAACGGCTGTACGATACGAGAATGCCATCCTCTGACCGATAGTGCAATCATATCGGTAGCTTGTTCGCGAAGCATTCGTCTTCATGGACGACAATTCGCGCTCCCATCGTCCACATCTTGTGACTGACTTCCTTAATGATAACGACATCGCTCGACTAGAGTGGCCACCATGTTCTCCAAACATTAACCCTATCGAACATGCCTGGGATAGACTGAAAAGGGCTGTTTATGGACGACGTGACCCACCAAACACTCTGAGGGATCTACGCCGAATGACTGTTGAAGAGTGCGACAATCTGGACCAACAGTGCCTCGATGAAATTGTGGATAATATGCCAAGACGAATAAAGGCATGCATCAGTGCAAGAGGACGTGCTACTGGATATTGGAGGTACCGGTGTGTATAGCAACCTGGACCACTACCTCTGAAGGTATCGGTGTATGGTGGTACAACATGCAACGTGTGTTTTCCATGAGAAATAAAAAGGGCGGAAATGAGGTCTTTTTTCATCTCTGTTCGAATTTTCTGTACAGGTTCCGGAACTCTCGGAACCGAGGTGATGCAAAACTTTTTTTGATGTGTGTATATTACTACCTTTTTACCCACGTCTTCGCCTGTATACAAGTATGTCACATATACTGCGCACATCTCCTCCTCTACCTCTCTTTATCCATATCTTCTTCTCCTCCTCTCTCCGCCTCTCTGCTCACATACTACATGGAACGCATTCTGATACTACTTGCACTTCACACCGATCCCGCGGGGCAGTCGAGACATTAGACGTTATCAAACCTTTCCACCCCCTCCTCCACCCCTACCGAACCGACCAGCAACAAAGCCAACCAATAACGATTGAATTTTCTCATTATGAGAATATTGAAGAGTGATGTGTTGTAATTGTCAGAAACGATTCAAAAGCCAAGGTCACACAAAATATTTTTTATTCAAGAACACGTTGTCCTGAATAAAAAATATTTTGTTCGATCTTGGCTTTTGAACGGTTTTTAAGAATCAATAATGCATTGTCACCCATTCAGAGCAATGTTTAAAATGTCAAGTCTCTAACTCATCGGGAACATAGTTACAATCAATGCATAAATAGTTTCGAACAGACAGACATGAAAGTAACCCGGTAGAAACGTGGTAATAGACAGTTTTCCCTCCGCTGAATCATTCGCGAATGTAAGAGGTGAATGGAGGGACTTCTAGTGGTACGTCTACATCCGTCTTAGTACCGCATTTCTACGCGGTCCTCCCTTTCCTGCCCTACTCGCGAATGACGCTTGGGAAGAGTGGTTGTCGGTAACTCTCTGTATCAGGTCTAATTTCTGGAATTTTCTCATCGGGATCGTTTTGCTACATGTATATGCGAGGAAGCAATATGTCTTTTGAATTTTCGGGAGAGACACTCTAAATTTTAGTTGTTAACTTCCCTGGGATACACAACTCCTCTCTCGTAGCCTCATGTCTGTGATGCTCTCGTGCTCTTCTTTGATCTTCTCTACAACGTCAGTCAGTCTTACCCGGCAAGGGTTCCATGACTGATGAACAACACTCAACAGTAAGTCGAACTATCACCTTGAAAGCCTTTCGAGGATAAGTTACGAGGGCTATTCAGAAAGTAAGGAACGATAGGTTGCAAAATGGAAATCACAAAGAAAATCAAAACTGTTTTATTTGCAAATGTTAGCTACACCTTCCAGCTACTTCTCTACACAGTCGCCGCTCATACTTAGACATCTGTCGTAGCGTTGTACCAACTTTTCAATTCCCTCGTTATAGAAGACAGCCGCCAGGCTTTTCGACAATTTTCTGCTATGGACTGCAGCTCGTTGTCTGTGTCAAAATATTGTATTCATAGCCAGCGGTTCATTTGAGCAGGTATGAGCCTCGGGGGTAGCCAATTACGGGCTGTATATTTCGTGATCAAACATTTTCCATCGAAATCGCTGCAGGAGCATCTTCATTGCCCCTGCAGAGTGCGGCCGATAATGGTCGTGTGGAACGAACTGCATGACAGTTATGTTATGTGGATTGCACAGCATCAGGCGAAATCTTTCGCCAGCCCCTCATAACTTGGTGGGAGACGCTAATTTCCAGCCATCTTTACGTTCTCACTGTGAGCTCAGAACTGAAAGGAGCGACACGATGCGATCGACGGGCGTACTAGACTCAGTGCCCAACGCATCTGTGCACAGCTTCATCACATTTTCACTATATTTCCCATTTCGCGTCCGATCGTTCCTTACTTTCCGAATAACCCTCGTATATTACCTTAATATTTTCCCTATGAATCTCAGTTTGGCACCCGATTTCCCTACTTTTTGTTTTCGATGGTCATTTCACTTAAGGTCGCGCTGGATACTTAGTCCAAGATACACTGAGGTGGAAAAAGTCACGAAATACCTCCTAATATCGTGTCGGACCTCCCCTAGCCCTGCGTACTGCAACACGGAGTCCATAAGTAGTTGGAAGTCCCCTGCGGAAATAGCCGTCCGTAACTGCGGAAGTGTTGCCGGTGCAGGATTTTGTGCACGAACTGACCTCTCCATTATGTCCTATAAATTTTCCTTAGGATTCATATCGGGCGATCTGAGAGGCGAAACCATTCGATAAAATTGTCCAGAATGTTCTTCAAACCAATGGCCCAGTGAAATGGCCCATTGTCATCCATAAAAATCACATCGTTGCTTGGGAAAATGAAGTCCATTAGTAGCTGGAATTGGTCTCCAAGTAGCCGAACATAACCATTTTCAGTCGATGATCGGTTCAGCTGGACCAGAATACCCGATCCATTGCATATAAAAACAGACCACACCATCATGGAGCCACCACCAGCTTGCACAGTGCCTTACTTGGCCCGTGGCTTCGTGCGGTCTGTGCCATACTTTAACCCTACTATCAGCTCCTAACAACTGAAGTCGGGACTCACCTGACCAGGCCACGATTTTTCAGACGTCTAGGATCCAACCTGTATGGTCACAAACCCTGGAGAGGCGCTCGAGACGACGTCGAGTTGTTAGCAAAGGCGCTCGCGTCGGTTGGCTGCTGTCCTAGCCCAGTTACGCCATGATTCGCTTCCCTGTCCTAACAGGTAACTTCATCGTATTAGTGATAAATATTCTTCTGGGTATTATGCCGCGTCATTGCTAAAAAACTAACAACAATAATAAACTAAAACCGACGTTTCGGCCGAATTCCAACGGCCTTCCTCAGGGAACGACTGGTTTTGCATGGGGATAGGTGCTTCTATTTATTACAGACTATCGATGTCTAACGCCACTGTTGTAAAACTCTTAATTGGCCCTCTAATATGATTGGCTAGTCATGACGTAAGGGAAGATGGAAGGGAAGAGGCTATTCGTGGATGTCCATGTCGTCAACGATTGGTAGCTGTCCGCCAAACAGCGTTCGGCTTCTGGTCGGCAACTTTTCCTCCTGGTGTGCACGAAGTGGACTGACAGCGGCTCTACAGCTGTTTGTGTCCCGTGTAGCTTCTGCCCTGGGACCGCTCGCGGCCCGTTGATGGCCGGCAGCCAGGACGTTGGGAGTTTGTAGCCATCTTCTCTGTTGATGTTGTGAGGCTGCTTAATAATTTCGATCGCCTCCCGTATTTTGCGTTCTTGCATCCACGATTCTTTCGCCAGTACTCGGGTCTCCTGGAACCTGATAGGTTGTCCACAGTCACGGTGGTGTTCCGCTATCGCAGATTTATTATGTTGTTGTAACCGTACATAGCGTTCGTTGTTCTGCTACTCGTAAGCTGACAGGTGTCCCTGTTTCTCCTATGTAGGCAGCTCGACACTCACACCGTAGTTCGTAAACACCTCCAGTGTTAAGGTTTTTGACTACATCCTTAGTGGAACCTATCATTTCGTGGATCCTGTGACTGCTTCGAAAAATCGGTTTGAAACCTCGTCGGCGGAGGACGTTGCCTAACCGTTCACTGACGCCTTTTACATATGGTAAGTGTACCATTACTGTGCTTATTTAAAGCGGTGTTGCTTGTATGTTAGCACTGACAACTCTACGCAAATGCGGCTGCTCTCGGTCGATAAGTTAAGGTCGTCGGCCAACGTGTTGTCCGTGGTGAGAGGTAATGACTGAAATCTGGCATTGGCGGCACACTTTTGACACTGTGGATCTCCGAATATTGAATTCCCTAACGATATCTGGAATGGAATGCACATGAATATAGCTCCAGCAATCATCCCTCGTTCAAAGTCTGTTAATTTCTATCGTGGCAAAATCACGTCGGAAACCCTTTCACATAAATCAAATGACATCTCCGTCAATAAAGGCCCTATTATACTTTGTTTATTACTTATACTTATACGCAGCCGCATCTGTATACGTACAGTCGAGGACAAAACGAGCGAGTCCCCTCGTGTTTTCGTTATACTGATCCGCACAGCTTTAAAGTCTGCAACACAGCGTAACAGGCAAGGCGGCGAAATGCTACCAACATACTATCCACAGGCGTGAAATTGACAAACCATCCGAACTCTGTCAGACTGTTTTCTATTATGTGTAAGACTATATTAATGCTGATTAGTGTGTTAAGCACAACACGTAAATATAAAATGTAAATGAAAGAAGAAACACTTGGTAATTCACATCCCAGTATTAATGCCACCGCGTTTTAGAAGTGCGAGCATTCCCATTGCTAGCTAGCTTAAGAAGCACTTAGGCTAATGAACATTTTCTGGCTGTAGAGAGTCTAACGGAGAATTCGAAACATCGTAGAATACGTTTGGGAGCATTTTGTTATTTCGATAACATCCCGAATGATTGTCACATAAGCGGTGACATAAAGGTAGAAAATTCGTTTTTGAGTCCAGAAAGCTCTACGCAACAGAAACTGCAGATCATTTTGCCATTTTCATTGGGAAATTGCCGACTTATTCATGTCTGGAGTAATAATAGAGGACTGTTTGCCTGTATTGTCTGCTAGCGTAGTGACAGGTGTTTGCTACTGCAAGGGAGTTCTGATTTGTTTTCGGTTCTAATCTCGATGGAGGCCGATAGACTATCAGTAAAGCAATTTTAAGAAATTCTTGCGCCCTCAATACGTTTTATTGGTAACTTTATTCTGTACCGGGGCCCGTGGGTGTCAATATGAAACTCTTGTAGAATTTCATACTTATTACTGCCTACTTTTTCCGCTTCTGTCAATAAGTGAATTGACTTAAATGTGGCACTGAATGATTTTTAACTGAATTTCGTTATGAATCTTCACGCAGTGCTAAATTTGCAAACATTCATGGTAGGTCAGCAACGGTAATCCAGTATAACTGGTCTGAACGTTGACACAGACTGTTTCGCGGCCGAATGCGCATAATATTTTGCTAATTCGTAGCGATCTGGGGTACTTTGTCTTCCTAAAACAGTTATGTTATCTCGATAAGCTGGGATTTATTTTTTGTTGGTACAGTTCATACTAATTAGCGTTTCTTCTTTCATTTATTTCTTATACTTACGTGTTGTGATTAACACACTGAAAAAAAAATTGTGTGAAATCTTATGGAACTTAACTGCTAAGGTCATCAGTCCCTAAGCTTACTGCTAAGGTCATCAGTCCCTAAGCTTACACACTACTTAACCTAAATTATCCAAAGGACAAGCCGGCCGCGGTGGTCTAGCGGTTCTGGCGCTGCAGTCCGGAACCGCGGGACTGCTACGGTCGCAGGTTCGAATCCTGCCTCGGGCATAGGTGTGTGTGATGTCCTTAGGTTAGTTAGGTTTAATTAGTTCTAAGTTCTAGGGGACTTATGACCTAAGATGTTTAGTCCCATAGTGCTCAGAGCCATTTGAACCATTTGAACCTAAGGACAAACAGACACACCCATGCCTGAAGGAGGACTCGAACCTCCGCCGGGACCAGCCGCACCTTAATACACTAATCAGCATTAATGTAGTCTTACACATGACTGACAACAGTCTGACAAAGTTCGGATAGTTTGTCAATTTCACTCCTGTGCATGGTATGTTGGTAGCACTTTGTCGCCTTACCTACTATGCCGTGTAGGAGACTTTAAAGCTGTGCGGATCAGCATAACGAAAAGGCGTTTTGTCCACGACTGTACATACCTGTGTCCCTTAACTTTTGTCACCTCACTGGGTTCTACGGAAGTAACCTCGGTTACAAACGTAAGAGGGATTGTGAAATAAAGGTGTAGCGGCAGATATTCCCCTCCTCCTCCCTGCCCCCCTGAACAGCGTCTGCTTTAAAGGAATGCGGTGTTGGCTACTAGTTATAGCTGGCCGAATGTCAATTAGAAAGATGTTGGACTGCGGGATGAGCTGGAGAGCGCCGTTACGCCTGGCTACGGGATGCGGTGGCAGTTGGCAGAGTGGCACACGCGGACATCCAGCCGGCCGAGGTAATGGCCGCATCTGCATTCACGCGGATTCCGTCCGTAACTATGGCGGCGTTGTCGGTGGCCACCGCGGAGCCGTAAATTCCCGCGGGCGGAGGGTGCATCAGGGTAGGGCCATACCCGGCCGGGTATGCCCGCCTGAATCACACCGCCGCCGGCGTCCATTATTAAGGCGTTGTGGGCGGCGGGGCGCGCGCCATCGCTGAATAAGAGATGGCGACACGCGCCGCGCATGCACAATGAGAACGCCAGGAAGCCGCGCTCCCCGTCTGCCCCGGTATTGCATTTAGCTGTCCTTTACTGCCGGCGTCGACATTAGGACCGGGGGAAAGGGCGACCCTCCCGGAGCTTCACACTGTCCGAGCGATGGGATTTCAGCTGTGAGTGGGACTCAAAGTCCGCTGATTTCATCCACTGTGCCCGACGGCAGAAGTTACGTAACACTTACTGACGAAACTGTAAATCTCACAAAAGAAATATCATCTACATCTACATCTACATTTATACTCCGCAAGCCACCCAACGGTGTGTGGCGGAGGGCACTTTACGTGCCGCTGTCATTACCTCCCATTCCTGTTCCAGTCGCGTATGGTTCGCGGGAAGAAGGACTGCCGGAAAGTCTCCGTGCGCGCTCGAATCCCTCTAATTTTACATTCTTGGTCTCCTCGGGAGGTATTATAAGAAGGAGGAAGCAATATATTCGATACCTCATCCAGTCTTGAAAGGAGTCTTGAAAGGAAGATATAAGATGAACATCAACAAAAGCAAAACGAGGATAATTGAATGTAGTCTAATTAAGTCGGGTGATGCTCATGGACTTAGATTAGGAAATGAGACACTTAAAGTAGTAAAGGAGTTTTGCTATTTGGGGAGTAAAATAACTGATGAAGGGCGAAGTAGAGAGGATATAAAATGCAGACTGGCAATGGCAAGGAAAGCGTTTCTGAAGAAGAGAAATTCGTTAACATCGAGTATAGATTTAAGTGTCAGGAAGTCGTTTCTGAAAGTATTTGTATGGAGTGTAGCCACGTATGGAAGTGAAACATGGAGGATAAATAGTTTGGATAAGAAGAGAATAGAAGCTTTCGAAATGTGGTGCTACAGAAGAATGCTGAAGATTAGATGGGTAGATCACATAACTAATGAGGAGGTATTGAACAGAATTGGGGAGAAGGAGTTTGTGGCACAACTTGACAAGAAGAAGGGACCGGTTGGTAGGACATGTTCTGGGTCATCAAGCGATCATAAATTTAGCATTGGAGGGCAGCGTGGAGGGTAAAAATCGTAGAGGGAGACCAAGAAATGAATACACTAAGCAGATTCAGAAGGATGTAGGTTGCAGTAAGTACTGGGCGATGAAGAAGCTTGCAGAGGATAGAGTAGCATGGAGAGCTGCATCAAGCCAGTCTCAGGACTGAAGACCACAACAACAACAACCACCTCATTCAGAAACGCACCCTCTCGAAACCTGGACAGCAAGCTACACCGCGATGCAGAGCGTCTCTCTTACAGAGTCTGCCACTTGAGTTTGCTAAACATCGTAACGCTATCACGCTTACCAAATAACATAACAGTACTATCATTATCTATAATGGTTATACACAGTTCTTTACTGTTTGCACATAGCGCCCCTTTTTCTTCTATGCGTCCCAGCACCAGAGGATGTGTGTACGGAAGGACTAATAGCGGAACGACCACGTTAATGAAGCACGCTAAAGGCAAAATATTTTGTGCTGGTGCTGATCCACAGCTCTTAAATGTGTTGATAGAAGTAGAAATGCAACGGTAATGTTATTGATGTCAGCGCCGCCAAAGTGGAGTTATAAGGGGCTATCAAAAAGCCTCCGTTCGAAGGCCATGCTGCCCAGAATGGATACGCCAGTCATGAAAAATCACCGCGAACACTGTGACAATCATACAACTGACAGACCGTGCGAAGATACCTGATCGGTAAAACACCGTATTCCGCTGCGAGAAGACTGCCGCACATCCGCGTCAGACAGGAATTGTCGACTCTTTAAGGCCTTTTTTAAGGGACCAAAGGCGTCGATGATCGCACGGGGAGGGATCAGGATTATAGGGCGAGCGCCCGAATGCCTCCTATTTGAAACGGCATTTCATATAGGGGGACGTGCGTCATCCTGAAGCAGCAAAGCCCCTGTCGCGCACCATTCCACAACGCTGGTTTTCGACTGACATGCTGCGCCACGCACATTCTTCATTCTAGGATGGCTGTCTAACGGTATTTGCCCTTCGCCAATAAAGGAAATACTAAAAAAACTAAACTCCTGCCGAACAGGCCATGAAGACCAAACAGTACCGACCGGCCGCCGTGTTATCCTCAGCCCATAGGCGTCACTGGATGCGGATATGGAGCGGCATGTGGTCAGCACACCGCTCTACCGGCCGTACCTCAGTGTCCGAGACCCGAGCCGCTACTTCTCCGTCAAGTAGCTCCTCAGTTTGCCTCACAACGGCTGAGTGCACCCCGCTTGCCAACAGCGCTCGGCAGACCGGATGGTCACCCATCTAAGTGCTAGCCCAGCCCGAGAGCGCTTAACTTCGGTGATCTGACGGGAACTGGTGTTATCACTGTGGCAAGGCCGTTGGCTTTAAAGGAAATAATCCCACATGTTGGTTCTGTTTGGAAGCATTTGGTAACAACGTCGCTATAGTTCACGTTTCCGTATTTACCGCAAGCACGTCGTAAAGACACGAATGACACAATGATTCCTTGTCTACATGTCGGTGCTTATATACCGGCATCGGAGTCAGTCTGCGTTGCATATACGCTGCACCAACGACCTCAGACGAAAACTTTTTGATTGCTCCTTCTATTTTCTGCAGGTAGTGCAGAACAGCTAGTAAATATACTGATGGAAGTGGAAGTGCAGTGGTAATGTTATCCATGTTTCTAAAAACGGTTTTCCAGAATTCCTTCACCAAAGAAGATGTAGCAAATATTCCAAAATTCGAATCTTGCAAACTTGACTGATGTAAAGGAGACACCATCGGTGGTTCGAAGCAACTCAGTTCAGTAAAGGTAAGTCTTCCGGTGTAGTTTGTATACCAGTTACGTTCCTTTTAGACTATGCTGATTTAAAGGCTCCAAATTTAACTCTCACGTGCAGTCACTCCCTCAACGAAAGAATCACACGTAAGGAACGGAAAGTTGTACAGGTCACCACGCCAAATACACAAGAAATAAAACAGAAGCTATCCGCTGAATTATAAACACGTATAAGTCACATCATCGTTCGGCAAGATTCTTTAACTGTATTGTTTTCGGAGAAAACGATTATTCATTTCAGAACGCATACTGTTTTCGTAGAAAATCTATTCTGCTGACAAAAAAATGGTTCAAATGGCTCTGAGCACTATGGGACTTAACAGCTATGGTCATCAGTCCCCTAGAACTTAGAACTACTTAAACCTAATTAACCTAAGGACAACACACAACACCCAGTCATCACGAGGCAGAGAACCCGCCGGGAATCGAACCCGGGAACCCGGGCGTGGGAAGCGAGAACGCTACCGCACGACCATGAGCTGCGGACTTCTGCTGTCACATAGCATGCATTCAGAAAATATCGTTCGTGTAGAATAACACCAGCCTTTTATTCATAAGAAGTAAGGACTGGTATCGACAGAGGATGTCAACTCGATTCCACGTTTTTAGATTACCAGAACGCTTTTGAAGCCGTTTCTCAGAAGCGATTTCTAATCAGATTGCGTGGCTACGGACTATCGTCTCAGTTGTGCGACTGGTATAATGATTTCCTGTCAGAAAGGACACAGTTCGTAGTAACTGACGGGATGTTATCGACTGAAATACAGGTGACGTCTGGTGTTCCACAAGACAGCACTAAAGGCAAGTACTGTAGTCCTTTGTTGTTTCTAGTATACATATACCATTTGTGAGACAATTTGAACGGGTTGTTTGCAGATCATACTGCCGTTTACCATCCGTTAAAGTCACCAGACAACAACACGAATGACGACAAGATATCTCCATGGTGTTAAAAGCAGCAATTGAACCGGAACAATACATTTCAAGTCCTCCACGTGAGTACTAAAAAGAATAAACAGTACAGATTTAAAAGACTGCCGAGTCAACTAAATACATAGGAATTACGAATAACTTAAATTGTAACCACTACATTGGAAATGGTGTGAGGAAGGCGAACCAAATATTGCATTTATTGTCAGAACAAAAAATGGTTGAAATGGCTCTGAGCACTATGAGACTTAACTTCTGAGGTCATCAGTCCCCTAGAACTTAGAACTACTTAAACCGAACTGACCTAACGATATCACACACATCCATGCCCGGAGCAGGATTCGAACCTGCGACCGTAGCGAATTGGCGGAACACAATGTCGACTAAAGAAACTAGCTAGGATACCGCTGCGCGGTACTGGATGGAATTTAAGGAAGACATCGAAAAATTTCAGAGAAAAGCAGCTCGTTTCATCCTATCGTGGAATAGGGAAGTGTCACAGATGTGATGCGCGAGTTGGGCCTGGAGATAATTAAAAAATGGGATTTTCATTGCGACGAGATCCTTTCACAAAATTTAAATCACCATCTTTCTCCTCTGAAAGCAAAGATACTACGTTGACATCCGCCAACATAGGGAGAAACGAACATCTTAATAGGATGAATCAGAGATCGTACGGAAAGAGTTAGGTAACGTTCGAGAAATGGTCTGAAAGCGGTTCTGTGAATCAAGAACTTGCATTTGAATTACAGAGTGGTGATGCAGACTTAGAAAAAGTGTTACAACCACTCATGCACAAGCAGCTTATTGCCATCCTTTGGTAATAGTCGAATCATTGTCTTAAGGGACGTGGGATCATTGCAACTACAGGTTGCTGTGGTGTAATGACTTCAGAATTAATCGTGGCGAGATAGGACAACGGTGTGGCGAGAAGAGGAGGTACTCTTCAATAAGAACTACAGCACAAGAAGGTCGTAGAGGGATGTTCTTCCAACTCCAACGCCAGACGCTACAAGAGGTGCATGGTGCATCAGGGTGTCGTTTACTGGTGAAATTCCGAGAGCGTCCCTCACTGTAAGAATCAAACAAATAAGATCCTCCTACGTTTATGTTGCGTAAAGGCCACAAGAGAGAATTTATAGAGATTCGAACTCACACGGAGACCTAACAATCATTCTTCCTGCGCAGCTTTCACCACTGAACAGGAAAGGGAAGCGGGGGCGGAGGTGACAATGGTACGGCCGAGTTGTCTTGTGGAGTACGGAATTGGAACAAACGAGGTGGCAGTGGCGCAATGATAAAACACTGGACTCCATATTCTCCTTCGGTCACCTACATGCAAATCGCGTAACGCGAATGCCGAATGGAACAAAGCTTTTTTTTTTTCGCAGAAATTCCACTTCGTGTTATATGCATTTTCATCACATCTCAGCGAGTTACATAATCACAACAAGAATTATTTTCTATTTCTTGTAAAATATTAGACGGTACAATGAGATTTTCACTCTGCGGCGGAGTGTGCGGTGATATGAAACTTCCTGGCAGATTAAAACTGTGTGCCGGACCGAGACTCGAAATCGGGTCCCTTGCCTTTCGCGGGCAAGTGTTCTACCAATTTTTTTTTTATTTTTTAGTCTCATTTTGTTCGTCTTCGTTCTTTGTATTTGCTCGGGGCGGACGTCGGAAGACACCCGTTTCAGTTCGTCGTTGAGCCATTAACTCAGTTTTTTTTATTAAAGAGGGCAGCTAATCCGCTGAGCGAATACGCTGAGTTACCGTGCCGGCTCCAACTGAGCTACCCAATTACGACTCATGCCCCGTCCTCACAGCTTTACTTCTGCCAGTACCTCGTCTCCTACCTTCCTTCTCATTCTGAAAACTTTCCCTAGGCTGTGGCTAAGCCATGTCTCCGCAATATCTTTTCTTTCAGGAGTGGTAGTCCTGCATGGTTCGCAGGAGAGCTTCTGTAAAGTAAGTTTGGAAGGTAGGAGACGAGGTACTGGCGGAAGTAAAGTTGTGAGGACGGGGCGTGAGTCGCGCATAGGTAGATCAGTTGGTGTGACGGCACGGTAGGTCAGCGTGTTCGGTCAGGGGGCTGGCTGCACTCTGTAATAAAAAAACTGAGTGAATGGATCAATAATGAACTTCAACGGGGGTCAGGGGACGTCCATCTAAGCGGGATCTGTAAAAAAAAAACCGGCACGGTAGCTCAGCGTGCTCGGTCAGAGGGTTAGCAGCACTCTGTAATAAGAAAACTGGGTGAACGGATTGAAAGGGTACAGTACCGCCCGACATTGAAAATAGGTACAACATTCTTCGTTATTCTTGTCAGAACAACATATTTTTTGTAATAACAACTCAATTTCACTTAATACACCGAAGCCGGATACCAGTGTAGGAAAGAATGACAATTTATTTATTTAATTGATCACATGTGCACTCCCACAAAATAAATCCCTACACCCAATTTGGTGGGATCTGTGAAATGAATGAACGTATGGTCGTCTGCTAACTGCAGATAGTGAATGTGCAATATATGATCATCTTTGAGACGGTCCTTTGGTCACCTTTGGTGGGACCAAAGAGATGAAATTTACCTGAGCTTTGAGCGCATGAAATGGGACTGACCAATACGGTAGCATGGTCTTTCCCCACCTCGACAGAGGTGCGAGATGACCTGAAGAACGGCCATGTTTCAGCACTCTGCCGCTGGATCTTGTGTTGGTAAGACCTGTCTTAGGCGTGCTCCGTAAGGACAAAAGAGTGGAGACATGGTGCGCATGTGGAATACTTAAGAGTAGTTTGGAAAAATAATTTCTCTATGTCAGGAACTTTTGTGGGGAGAATTAAATGTCAGGCAGGTAATATTATGGGGATCGTAGTAATCTTCGGAAGTGACCAACGGTCACAATGAAACCACGTGTAGCAATAAGTTGAACTACTTCCGAGTGCTAAAGTTAAGCTGAATTACTGGCGTGTGTACTATAAGTTGGAAATACTTAAGAAATGGCGTGTGCAGGACTTGAAATTAGAGACGAGTACTTCCACGTAGTGAGTACTGTGTGAGTCTCAATCTGTGTATGAGACAAAGGATAAAGAGAAGTACTCGTCCATGGTATCAGTTGAGGACTCGCGTGTGTGACGAATATGTTCTTGTTATTACTTTGCGTGTTATGTTTCCGTGTGACGCTTGATTCAAACTATAATACTCTGAGAGTGAAGCAAGGTGAGTCAGCCGCCTATCCAGCAACGCCACTTGGCTTGCATTACACAGGAAGACGTGCATATATCCTCCAGAGTTCATAGTAGGGAAGAAAAGCTACGAAGTGGGGCAGTGTCGTGTGAAACTGGGACGAATACTAATTGAAGTGGGAAAGCTGAAAGTGATGTGATTATAACGTTGTGACTATTCCATGTGTTGTACTCCATGTTGCCAGTGTGGTGTATTTCATGTAATTTAAGTATGTGTGGTTTGCATGGGAGAGTAGCAAGATAGGTTCAGAGGCAGTGGGTTATGCATGTTCCTTTTTGTACCGCTCGGTCTGGAGGAAATTTTCGTGACGATGGGTGTGAGAATCGAAGTGTGAGATATAGCAAAAGATCCACCATCCTATCCAGAAAGTGCACTGTAGTGTTAGATAATTACGAGACCATAAGATAGAGAATCACCAATGCAAAGCCATGCCCACTTGGCGGAGGTTCTCATGTCTAATTGTTGTAGAAAATGTAATGGTGTGTTTAGGTTATAGAATTTATCGGAATAAAAAAGACAGTGAAAAGAAAAAGATTGGTGGCCTTTTCCTTCGAATAGTATGTTGTCATGATATCCAGAATTTGTAATGTGTGCGCCATTCATATTCAGTGCGATGGCCACGTGTTGATCAAAGCCGTTGGGTAAGAAAGAAAATGTGGTATTGCCAGTGCGTAGTGAACAGTCAGAGCTGTGTAAGTTAGTAAATGTCAGAAGTGCATTGTCCGTTTCCGTTGCGTGATATTCAAACAGGAGAATAATCTGTAACTTAATTGTGAGTACTAGAGCTCATGTTACTTGATAAATGAGAATGAATCCACTCGCATGGCAGACCACTCATCTTGCAGGCCTGACTGCTTGATGCCACAGTATGAGCAAGGCATGTGGGTGCCTCTCAGGATAAACAAAGGACCTGAACGGGTGTCATCAAAGGTCCCGAGTTCGAGTCTCGCTCGGCCTGGCACACAGTTTTAATCTGCCAGGTAGTTTCTTATTAGACGGTAGATGTTTGGTTTTACTTTGTTTTAGGTCTCGAGATGGTCCATTGTGATCGAAAAAGTCATATAACTAAAAATGTGAAAATGAGACTGAAGAATAAATGAGAATTGCTTTTATTTAGAAGATCATCAAATGAAAAAAAGGTGTGGATTGATAAAACTTTGATGAACGATTTGGTGTTTTAAAGAACTCGATACAGAAAGATATGGACACCTGTTTTCTTGCATTCCGTGAAGGACACATGGACAATACACGTTATCGAACCTAACTGTAGCTATTCGATGAACTGATCTAGGGCAATAACACCGCTGAAAGAAATCTGTGACTGCAGAGAATATGCTATGAATGGTGCAAATTCCTTCTTGCATGTATTAAAACATGGCTAAATTAATCTGTGTGTAGCAGATCTATGTATCGAAGGTTTACAAGCTACTAATTTGGCCAAATATATAAAATTTATCGTTTGAACTAATAAATTTAGCATATTCTGTACTCATAGTGTATCATTTCGAACGTTATTATTTTTCAGCATCTTTATCTTTCAAACTTGTTTTGTAAGACTCTGTCAGGTAAGGAAATTTTCATGTCAGCATTGTATAACAAAGTCTGGAAAAATTATCTTAAGAGTTATTGCAGAGAGAATTTGTTGTAAGAATCTGACGTGAAAGTAAATTTTGAATGCGAATATTATAACAGCAGTTTCTGAATATACCATCAGATTCTAGGTACACGAAAATGAATAAAAAATTAGCTTTTTTGTGGTCATTATTCCGAAGACTGATTCGGATGTAGCTCTCCGCGTTCGTCTACCCGGTACAAGTCCCTTCATTTCAGCATACTTTCTGCAACCAACATCCACTTGAATCAACCTACTGTAGTCAACGCTTCGCATCTTTTTATAATTTTGACGCTCCAAAATTCTCTGAATTACCAAATTACCCTCTTCTTGATGCCTCACGATGTCTCCTACCAATCTATCCGTTCTTCCGTCCAGTAGTGCCATACACTTCCTTTCTTCCTCATTTGAGTCATTACTCATTCAGTCTTTCAATCTAACTCTCAGCATTCTTTTCTAGGACCACATTTTGAAAGCTTCTAGTCTGTTCTTGCCTGAAATGTTTATCGTTTACGTTTCACATCCGTCGAAGGCTACAATCAACACAAATATCTTCTGAAAAGCTCGCTACTTCTTAAATTTACATGTCGACTTGTTCCTCATTTTTCAGCAAACTTTAATGTTACTGCCGCTGGTTCAAATGGCTCTGAGCACTATGGGACTCAACTGCTGAGGTCATAAGTCCCCTAGAACTCAGAACTACTTAAACCTAACTAACCTAAGGACAACACACGCAGCCATGCCCGAGGCAGGATTCGAACCTGCGACCGTAGCGGTTGCGCGGTTCCAGACTGTAGCGCCAGAACCGCTCGGTCACCAGCGGCCGGCGTGTTACTGCCGCTTCGCGTTTTATATCCACTTTATTTTTACCACTGTCAGTTATTTTGTTGTACAAGCACTAATTCTCCTCCACTACCTCAAATGTCTCTTTCCAGTATCTAATGTCCTGAGACTAATCTAAATCGACTGTACCCGATTACCCTTATTTCATTTTTGGTTACGATCATGTTACAACCTATTTTCAAGACACTATCCAATCCACTGAGGTCAAAAGCTTTGTTATTTGTGACAGCAACAGATTTAACATAATATACTGTAAGTAAACATTCAAAAAATTTGTTCATGGTTCACGATAATCTTGTATCACAGTGATCGGAAATTTGTGTTCACTGTTTAGCCGTAAGAAGGAGCCGCCACCCAGTGGCCTGATTTTCCTCCAAGTCTGATTTACTTTTTTCACAATTTATGACTGATATTTTCTACATGTTCTGAGGCATCAAGGGATCACCAATTTAGTATTGGAGGGCAGCGTGGAGGGTAAAAATCGTAGAGGGAGACCAAGAGATGAATACACTAAGCAGATTCAGAAGGATGTAGGTTGCAGTAGGTACCGGGAGATGAAAAAGCTTGCACAGGATAGAGTAGCATGGAGAGCTGCATCAAACCAGTCTCAGGACTGAAGACCACAACAACAACAACATTTTCTACCGCTCGCCTAAACGCGGGCTTACCCAAGAAAAATAAACATTCCTCCCCTAGAGGCACTGGCTCAATAGTGACTGTTTCCCATAACTTTCCGTCTTCTCACAGCCCGGTGAACAACAATCAACTACGAAGAAGGCACTGTTTTGCTAGATTACTTATTTTTGTAACTGCGGTTTCACGTGTGCGGCTACGCTCATGACGGCACAATCCGTTTACATCAAGATCTATTTCATGTTAGTGAAATCACTGGTGGAAACCACTTGCTGAAGACTCAGAAACCAAGCAACAACCGAGACAGTGGAACACTCAACGGTATAGACACAGGGTAAATTAAATCAACCACTGTAAGAAAATGTTATATTGAACCAGAGATGGTAAAATGTAGTGCCGACTGTGTAGCAACGTCGCTGCTCAACAGCGATCGCTGATTCATGGTGTTATGGGTAAGGTATCAGAGTAACTTTAGATCGAGTAATGTATTAAAGGCGCACAACAAAGGTGACACTCAGCGCGCTGGCTGATGGGAGCGGCTGTACGGTGTCAACTTTGTTTGCGCTTACATATGGAGGACTCTCAAGTGTAAAGAAGTGATGTATCTGATGTGTGCTGGATATATACTTGCTCGCTACGGGCAGTAATGATTTCTTATTTGCAAGACACTATGATGTTTGCTAACTGTAAGAGGAATCTCAACAGAAGTTGGAAATAATTTTAAAAAATGGTTCAAATGGCTCTATAGGACTTAACTTCTGACGTCATCAGTCCCCTAGAACTTAGAACTACTTAAACATAACTGACCTAAGGACATCACACACATCCATGCCCGAGGCAGGATTCGAACCTGCGACTAGCGGTCGCGCGGTTCCAGACTGTAGCGCCTAGAACCTCTCGGTCACCCCGGCCGGCGGAAATAATTAAAGAAAGTTGTTTTGTTACTCGTGCAAAGCGCGTATTCATAAGTGATGACTGAGACGATGTATAGCACTCTCATCCAATCATATTGTAAAGCTAATGTATTATCAGTTTATTGAGTGTGTTAATTGTGACCATTATCAATTTTCTGAGTCAAAACACAAGATTTAAAGTTAATGCCATATTGTTACGTACGCCAAGTCAATGCCAGTTCTCAGATCCATCATTTTTGATTTACTATTTTTTTTCAAGAAGTTATTTTCTCAGTTATGTTGTTGTTGTTGTGGTCCTCAGTCCTGAGACTGGTTTGATGCAGCTCTCCATGCTACTCTATCCTGTGCAAGCTTTTTCATCTCCCAGTACCTACTGCAACCTACATCCTTCTGAATCTGCTTAGTGTATTCATCTCTTGGTCTCCCTCTACGATTTTTACCCTCCACGCTGCCCTCCAATACTAAATTGGTGATCCCTTGATGCCTCAGAACATGTCCTACCAACCGATCCCTTCTTCTGGTCAAGTTGTGCCACAAACTTCTCTTCTCCCAGTCCTATTCAATACTTCCTCATTAGTTATGTGATCTAGCCATCTAATCTTCAGCATTCTTCTGTAGCACCACATTTCGAAAGCTTCTATTCTCTTCTTGTCCAAACTATTTATCTTCCATGTTTCACTTCCATACATGGCTACACTCCATACGAATACTTTCAGAAATGACTTCCTGACACTTAAATCAATACTGGATGTTAACAAATTTCTCTTCTTCAGAAACGCTTTCCTTGCCATTGCCAGCCTACATTTTATATCCTCTCTACTTCGACCATCATCAGTTATTTTGCTCCCCAAATAGCAAAACTCCTTTACTACCTTAAGTGCCTCATTTCCTAATCTAATTCCCTCAGCATCACCCGACTTAATTAGACTACACTCCATTATCCTTGTTTTGCTTTTGTTGATGTTCATCTTATATCCTCCTTTCAAGACACTGTCCATTCCATTCAACTGCCCTTCCAAGTCCTTTGCTATCTCTGACAGAATTACAATGTCATCGGCGAACCTCAAAGTTTTTATTTCTTCTCCATGAATTTTAATACCTACACCGAATTTTTCTTTTGTTTCCTTTACTGCTTGCTCAACATACAGATTGAACAACATCGGGCAGAGGCTACAACCCTGTCTTACTCCCTTCCCAACCACTGCTTCCCTTTCATGTCCCTCGACTCTTATAACTGCCTCGGGCATGGATGTGTGTAATGTCCTTAGGTTAGTTATGTTTAAGTAGTTCTAAGTTCTAGGGGACTGATGACGTCAGAAGTTAAGTCCTATAGAGCCATTTGAACCATTTTTTAAAATTATTTCCAACTTCTGTTGAGATTCCTCTTACAGTTAGCAAACATCATAGTGTCTTGCAAATAAGAAATCATTACTGCCCGTAGTGAGCAAGTATATACCCAGCACACATCAGATACATCACTTCTTTACACTTGAGAGTCCTCCATATGTACGCGCAAACAAAGTTGACACCGTACAGCCGCTCCCATCAGCCAGCGCGCTGAGTGTCACCTTTGTTGTGCGCCTTTAATACATTACTCGATCTAAAGTTACTCTGATACCTTACCCATAACACCTTGAATCAGCGATCGCTGTTGAGCAGCGACGTTGCTACACAGTCGGCACTACATTTTACCATCTCTGGTTCAATATAACATTTTCTTACAGTAGTTGATTTAATTTACCCTGTGTCAAATTGTAAATAGCCTTTCGCTCCCTGTATTTTACCTCTGCCACCTTTAGAATTTGAAAGAGAGTATTCCAGTCAACATTGTCAAAAGCTTTCTCAAAGTCTACAAATGCTAGAAACGTAGGTTTGCCTTTCCTTAATCTTTCTTCTAAGATAAGTCGTAAGGTCAGTATTGCCTCACGTGTTCCAGTGTTTCTACGGAATCCAAACCGATCTTCCCCGAGGTTGGCTTCTACTAGTTTTTCCATTCGTCTGTAAAGAATTCGTGTTAGTATTTTGCAGCTGTGACTTATTAAACTGATAGTTCGGTAATTTTCACATCTGTCAATACCTGCTTTCTTTGGGATTGGAATCGTTATCTTCTTCTTGAAGTCTGAGGGTATTTCGCCTGTTTCATACATCCTGCCCACCAGATGGTAGAGTTTTGTCAGGACTGGCTCTCCCAAGGCCGTCAGTAGTTCCAATGGAATGTTGTCTACTCCGGGGGCCCTGCTTCGACTCAGGTTGTAGGGAAGCAGCCTACTCACGCTGTAGTAAATTCACATCAGTTTCCATTGTGTGCCAGCCAGTCTGCTGTAACTAGCTCTGACGTCATAAATGTTGCGCAATACCTTAAAAATCAAGCAAATGAACTAAAACTTTTCTAATATGTCAGAAATAATACTAAACTAATGTGTGTTAAATATCAGTTCGATAACTTAAGTCATTTTCGAAATTTGGACGTTTTTCTAAAAAAATCATTGGCGCAACAGAAAAGAGCTAGAGACTTCAAAATTTATATTTAGATTCATCTTTCATAATGATTTAATAAAAACAGTACTGTGGATTTCACAAATTAAGATTTTAGTGGAAATTCATGATTTTCTGGTTTTCATCTCAAAACTGAAGGAAGCAAGATAGATTAAGTAGGCTAATAAATAAGGCTAGGATGTTTAGATTTAAATAGGTTGGAGGTCCGCTATGACTATGAAGATGTGAAAAGTTTCTTTTGAATACCTATAAAATTATAGCGATAGCGGATCTCAAAAGGGCCAGTTCAGAGCTTATCTACTGCGTACAGTGTAATTTAATTAATTCTCTCGCCCAGAATATTTAACTTAGCCACGTCAAAATTTTATTATCAATACTTACCTGCGTGCTGAATGCACGTTTAAATTAAGAGCTTCTTCGGCCATCAGCAAAAGAAGCTATAAATTATTATGTAACTTGAAGTGGTGCGTTACTAGCCCAGCGGCTAGTCGAGAGAGCCGAAAAGATCAGGCGTTCCCTTCGCCGTCCGCACCGCGGCTATATATATATAAGAACACTGCGCGAGGAAGAAGGCCCCAGTTCTCTCCAGACGCTGAATGACACGCCATCTGTGTCGGGAGCCGCGTCGCATCAGTGTCACTGCTACAAACAGCCTCGGGTGCCGTATTAAGTTACTAGAGATGCGCGGAACCATGAAAACATTTCATGTGAAGTGTTAATTCTGGAATGATTTTCATTATCTAGCTTCAGTTTGCGTATTGTCGCGTTTTCACGTGCCGTCGCGGGACAGACATTCTACCAAATATTTAGCGTGGCGTTTGATGAAGTATTTTCATCAAATTATGGCGAGCATTCTTTTTAACATTTAATTCGGACATTTATAGTTGCATCAGCGCATTAGACTCTGAACTGCTCTGTTAGTTAGGTTGTAGGGATACTTGTGTTTTTTATCAGTGAATTTCAGAATATACTCAACTATTTTGGAAAACCGTTTTTGATTAGAAATCCCGGACAATCTCCTAATTCCTCAGAGCTATAAGCTGCAGCTATAATAACATTCTCAGATAAAGTGGGCACTAGGATCTCTAATTACTGGTTCCATGTTTTATTAAATCACTTTCTGGGTGCCAAAAAGTAAATAGAGAGCCAGTGTTGAGAACGGCGAAAGACAGCATTAACAACATTCTAAAAGCCAGAAACTGATTCTACATGCAAGCATTTATACAGCAATTTAATTATTTTTACAAACTCAACCGCCGCCCCACATATGGTGCATCGGCCGGGAAATCAACTAAGTGAAAGTGATTTTTAACTATTCGGATTCGCGAGTGAAATGCGACACGCAACTGAGTATAGAACAGTGAATGTGTTACGTGTGTATGTGGACGACACAATTGGATTAACAACGCATCTGGATTGACGGAGCTGGCACTGAGTCTAGCGGTGCTGCCGGCATCGCGAGAAGCCAGTTTCGCCTCACCGCAGTCGTCCGCTGGAGCAGCCGGCGTAGCGCCTGCATTTGCGGGCGACGCAAACACACAACAGCCGTCGGAGAGCCGTCTGCAGTTCAACGTGCCACGTCGCATCAGGAATCCTGGTACGCCGCGCCGGCAACGCCTTACGTCGTGCAGAAGGAACTAAGTTAAGTGAAAAGCTGTTAAAAATTTTACTAACCTGCACTAAAAGACTGTCGGCGATGGAACCGTCAAAAGAAGCTGAGGTTAAACTTAAATCAGAACCTATGTCTGTTGAGGGAACTGTAAATCCAGACAACGGTTCAAGTGTAAATATGCATGAAAGTAGTAATGTTAAAGTGAAAAATGAAGTATTGTCTCCTGACAGTAGTGTGGGAAGGGGCAATGATTCAATAATAGAGACCCCTGTAGTAAAGCGGAAAGTAGAAATTGTAAATTTATGGGATGATAGTTTCTCTGATGAATTAAAAATGAAACAGTCATCAGAGATGGTAGAGTTTAAGAAGGAGCAATTGGATATGACTAATCAATCAGAAGTTTCATGTAGTTTTGATGATTCTGGTATTGGAGCTAGTTTTTCGTCACCTGGGTGTGATAAAAAGCCAGCTCGTGAGCAACCCAAAGATGCTGGGGCTGTTGATTTAAATGTTATATTACAAGCAATAGCTGCCAGCAATGCTGAATTAAAGTCTGAAATTGTGGCCAGCCAAACAAATTTTAATAAACGATTGGAGGTAATGGACGATACCTTCACAACTGGTTGCAATAAGTTGAAAGAGGATCTAGACAGTTTGAATTATAAAATTGATTACAATCATGAAGATATTAAGAAAAAGGTTGCTCAACAGTTTTCTGAAATGTATAAAACAGTTAAATCCGAAGTTGCTGAGGTTCGCAAAGACTTCCAAATGGAAGATGCGAAGCTGGAGCACAAGTTAACAGAAAAGATCGAGGCGGAATCTGAACTGTGCTCAGATAGATTTAAAGATGTTAATATAAAAGTAAACATATGTCAAGCAGAAGTAGAAGCAATCAAAACTGACACTACTCATATTGTGCAAAGAGTAGATAAAGTTGAAATGAAAGTAGAAAATATAAGTACTAACACTGCTAACATTGAGAGTAAAGTAGCTTCAGTAACTTCTGGTAATGGTAATATACAACAAGTTGTAGCTGCAAACGCCGCTTTTATCGGGTGTCGGCAGTTCTTGCGGTTCGATCCAGATAAAAATATCCACCCGCTAGATTTCTGGAACGATTTTGAAGATGTGATTCCACCAACTTGGTCTGAACGAGAGAAAATCTCGTTTATTAGAAGCCATTTAGCAGGTGACGCCATGCGTTGGTCAGCTGATGTTATGTTAAAGTGTAAAACATTAGCGGAATTTAAAACAGCTTTCATTAATGAGTATTGGTCTAGCAATAAGCAAAATGAAGTGTTGAGAGAATTTTGGAGTGGAAAACGCTTCAATGCAGGCAAGGAATCAATTAAAGAGTTTGCTAGGTCATGGATTTCACGTTTGTCACATTTGGCGGAAAAGCTAAAAGCAGAAATGATTATACTAGGTCTTGAAGCCAAACTGCCATGGTATTGGCAAACTAGAATTATATCAGCCCCTAGAGACAATCTGGATCGTTTCATTGAGTATTTGGAACGTGTAGAACGTGTTGCTGCCAATGAGGAGCAAGCACGTAATAACCGAAATGCCAATAACAATAATAGTAATTTTAGGAACGAGCAAAATGGCAATGTAAACATCAGAACAGTAGGTGTTCGCCATCCTAAGAGAGGTAGGAAATGGGGAAATAATTATCAGAACCAACAATGGCATCCAAGGGATAATAATTTTGTTCCAAACAGAAATATGCATGTAAACAACAGTACGGAAAGTAAGGCTATGCCAGCTAATTATAATGAAACTAAAGGAAACAGTAGTATGCCGAGGCAGGAAAACTAGTTCCCGTCTATGAGGACACTGGCGCTCACCAGGCGGTTACTTTCCCTATGCCAGTAGTTAAGGGAATTGGTAAGACAGATCAGAATACTCAAACTGAACATGTGGATGAAGAGTCGGTAGCACCTAAGGATACAACAGAAATATTAGATCACTCACAGTATTTGATAGATACCGTGTTAGAGACGCTTTCTAAGTGGGAAGAGAAAGAGAAGGCGCAGCAATGTAACGATAGGGACGAGCTACAAAATACTGAATTGACAGGTGAAGAAGCAGAAGAAATTCATGCTTATATTTACGATGAGGATGATGTGCTCTTATCTAAAGTGCCTGTGCAGGATGTTGATAATGTACTAATAGATTTAGGACAGGAGATAAGTGGGAATGTAAAGGGTAGGCTGTTTGGGGTCGATGAACCCAGTAGCTGTGACCAGTTGTCACTTGAGAAGGAAACCGACGATAATGGTGAAAGTGGTTTAGCTGTAACTAATGTTATGCCCGGTCTGGAGGCGCAGAATCGCTCAGACTACAGTAATTTGGGTTATGTTCAGCAAACTAAATGTAATGAAGTCATGCGGTGTTTCGATTTATAATTAATAGACTGACTGGAAAAAGCAGCTGAGAATGTAATTCAGGAAACCCCTACACACTGTGACCTAAATGTAATGAAGACAGATGTCGATCACTTTAGTTGGAGACAAATCCAAAAGGAACTACTAGATGAATTTGAGGAACCACCTGTAGAACCTAGAATAAGCCACCCTATAATAATAGTGAATATGTTGGGTATCAATGTACGTTGTCTCTTAGACAGTGGAAGTGAGGTGAGTGCAATATCTCAGTCCTTCTTTGATGCATTACCTGGTAAAGACAAGCTTACAGTAATGAGGGTATCAGGACTAAGAATAATTGGTGCTACTGGCAAGGTTTCAAAAATGGTAAAGCAAGAAGCTTTACTACCCTTTAACATTAATGGTAATTTAATTGATCATCCATGTTTAATTGTAAACAATCTCAGTATTGAGGTTTTAATTGGCATAGATTTCTTGTCAAAATATCAGAGTGTTGTTGACTTTGAAAGAAGCCAGTTAAAAGTGGTCTTGCCAATAACCGGAGTAATTACAGTCCCTTTTAGTGGTAAACATGTAGTAACTGATGATGGAACTTGGGAGCTGCCTATACGAGTTCTGAAAAATAGGAGGTATTGGGACGAAGGTGTTAATCTTAGTAACAGTAAGCTGAACACAGAAGAACAAGAAGAAGAAGCACTTATTTTAGACAAAATAAAAGCTAAATTGCAGGAAATCGATAATATTTCAGACAATCAAAAGGAAGAACTGAGACAGGTTCTAAAAAGACATCATAAAGTATTTTCAGATCGACGTGGCGTGGTCAAAGGTTATGAATGAATGCTGTAGGGAGGAGGTTGTTCTGTAACCTCTACACAGTGTGGCAGCTGTGCAGTCCCAGCTGTGTGAGATCTTCTTTCCTTTTCAGGTCTCGCTCACTCTTCATCTTTTCTATCCACCTAAAATTTCTTACTCTTCTTTACAGCATTAAACCAATGAATGCTGTAGGGAGGAGGTTGTTCTGTAACCTCTACACAGTGTGGCAGCTGTGCAGTCCCAGCTGTGTGAGATCTTCTTTCCCTTTCAGGTCTCACTCATTCTTCCTCTTTCCTGTCCTCAAAAATTTCGACCTCTTCTTTCCAGACATGAAAATTTTCTGTCATGGCTATCAAGCCATGAGTTGTGTAACCATTCTATCTACCGATTAGTGAAGAAAAATACCTAATGTGACAAACCTAATAGTGACAAACAATAGAGAAGTATGACGTAATTAAGATAAAATGTATTGGAGTAACAAGTATGTATAGAACCCAGGTAATATAGTAACTACAAAGTGTTGTTTTATTGGAAATGGTCCACCAACAGTAATTTAAAAAGAAATATGAATTCATGTACAAGCAGGATCTGAAGTGGTAGTGAAACCTAGTGTATGCATTAGAGCTAACTAAGAAATAGTAAAAGAGATTGCTTAGTGTTATGAAAAATATGCAGATAAGTTGTAAGGATAAACTCACCTGGTATAGCAAGGAAAGGCAGTGTAATAGAATTGAGCAGTGTTTGTGGTTGAGACGTGAAGGACACGTCCCTGAAGTATTTATTAGGTTGGAGCTGGCCATTATTTTAGTGTAGTGTGTGACAGGATACACCTACACGTATTGAGGTTATGAGTTGGAGGCGTGAATGCGACCATAGGTACCCTTACGTTAGATGAGACAGAGTAGCTCATGGTGTCCTATAGGTTTAAGGAATTTAGCATTACGCTCGTCCATAATTACTTGATGCACTTTAGTGGTAGGTCTGAGAGAGACTACCTGTGGTTTCAGCGTCCGATCGAGTGGAAATGGATTGCCACGTGAGCAAACTAATCAGTTGCAATACACTATGAATATGAAATAAATGTGCTATCCTATGCTTTAAATGTTAATACAGTGAGTGTTAAATAAGTTCATACACCGGCAAACTAAATAAGTAACATAATGACAGACGTGAAACCTTATTTTAGCTCAGCATAAATACACTTCAAAGTAAGTAAATACCTAATTGCAGATGTGGAACTGACAACAGCAGAGGACCAATAAGTGGATTTAGTAGTCAACTAAACGTAGTGTGTTTTGAACACTCACAACTGTACTATTACCAAAAGTTACTCACATGTACAAAGAAGCTGAGAAAACAACCACTAATCATACTCATACTATCTCTAAGAATAAGGTAATCGAAGATGAGTCAGCTAAGTGAGTAAAATAAAGATTTGTCAGGAATGTACCGAGCATTGGTTCAGTGTTCCGGCCCAGCAATAATAAATTCAGATTAAATATGATTCATGATTGTACGCCTTGAGCATAGATTTTCTCTAGTACGTGACTAACGGCGTTTCGAGCCATTTGTTTACCGATTTTATGACAATTAAGTAACCACGAGAGTAAAATTGAAAAAGTTCTGTTAACTTTGTTCCAGCAAAATAACAAAGGATAAAATGTATATATCCCCATTTCATTGTGACCCACCCATAGATATTAAGTGAACAGAGTCTGAGGCACTCTTTTTGTTTGTTCTACAGGACAAACCAGATAATGGCAGCCTGGTAGCTGCGTGAAAGCGTGGAGTGACTTGGACACAACTCACAGTGACCCCTCCCCTTTCCCCCATGTAATTTAGAGAGAACGTGAAGGACGCACACCATAGCAACTTCCCCTCCTCTACCCTTGTGAATGGAAGTGTAGGACGCCAGCCAAAGCGGCTACAACCACGTGTGTAAAAATTATTTGTGAACTTTTCTTTCAGGTTTAGAAAAGACTGCTAAGAGATATTCATCTGTTTATGTATCATGTTATTTTCTTAGAATTTGTGTATGTAAGAATGTATTAAATGTATTTAATGGATCTAAGATAATTTTTCAATTTGTATGTGTTTGTTTGTCTAAGGCAATATGTATGCCAAAATATTTCTTTGGGATTGGAATCGTTATCTTCTTCTTGAAGTCTGAGGGTATTTCGCCTGTTTCATACATCCTGCCCACCAGATGGTAGAGTTTTGTCAGGACTGGCTCTCCCAAGGCCGTCAGTAGTTCCAATGGAATGTTGTCTACTCCGGGGGCCCTGCTTCGACTCAGGTTGTAGGGAAGCAGCCTACTCACGCTGTAGTAAATTCACATCAGTTTCCATTGTGTGCCAGCCAGTCTGCTGTAACTAGCTCTGACGTCATAAATGTTGCGCAATACCTTAAAAATCAAGCAAATGAACTAAAACTTTTCTAATATGTCAGAAATAATACTAAACTAATGTGTGTTAAATATCAGTTCGATAACTTAAGTCATTTTCGAAATTTGGACGTTTTTCTAAAAAAATCATTGGCGCAACAGAAAAGAGCTAGAGACTTCAAAATTTATATTTAGATTCATCTTTCATAATGATTTAATAAAAACATTACTGTGGATTTCACAAATTAAGATTTTAGTGGAAATTCATGAGTTTCTGGTTTTCATCTCAAAACTGAAGGAAGCAAGATAGATTAAGTAGGCTAATAAATAAGGCTAGGATGTTTAGATTTAAATAGGTTGGAGGTCCGCTATGACTATGAAGATGTGAAAAGTTTCTTTTGAATACCTATAAAATTATAGCGATAGCGGATCTCAAAAGGGCCAGTTCAGAGCTTATCTACTGCGTACAGTGTAATTTAATTAATTCTCTCGCCCAGAATATTTAACTTAGCCACGTCAAAATTTTATTATCAATACTTACCTGCGTGCTGAATGCACGTTTAAATTAAGAGCTTCTTCGGCCATCAGCAAAAGAAGCTATAAATTATTATGTAACTTGAAGTGGTGCGTTACTAGCCCAGCGGCTAGTCGAGAGAGCCGAAAAGATCAGGCGTTCCCTTCGCCGTCCGCACCGCGGCTATATATATATAAGAACACTGCGCGAGGAAGAAGGCCCCAGTTCTCTCCAGACGCTGAATGACACGCCATCTGTGTCGGGAGCCGCGTCGCATCAGTGTCACTGCTACAAACAGCCTCGGGTGCCGTATTAAGTTACTAGAGATACGCGGAACCATGAAAACATTTCATGTGAAGTGTTAATTCTGGAATGATTTTCATTATCTAGCTTCAGTTTGCGTATTGTCGCGTTTTCACGTGCCGTCGCGGGACAGACATTCTACCAAATATTTAGCGTGGCGTTTGATGAAGTATTTTCATCAAATTATGGCGAGCATTCTTTTTAACATTTAATTCGGACATTTATAGTTGCATCAGCGCATTAGACTCTGAACTGCTCTGTTAGTTAGGTTGTAGGGATACTTGTGTTTTTTATCAGTGAATTTCAGAATATACTCAACTATTTTGGAAAACCGTTTTTGATTAGAAATCCCGGACAATCTCCTAATTCCTCAGAGCTATAAGCTGCAGCTATAATAACATTCTCAGATAAAGTGGGCACTAGGATCTCTAATTACTGGTTCCATGTTTTATTAAATCACTTTCTGGGTGCCAAAAAGTAAATAGAGAGCCAGTGTTGAGAACGGCGAAAGACAGCATTAACAACATTCAAAAAGCCAGAAACTGATTCTACATGCAAGCATTTATACAGCAATTTAATTATTTTTACAAACTCAACCGCCTCCCCACAAGGTCTTTCAGTGCTCTGTCAAACTCTTCACGCAGTATCATATCTCCCATTTCATCTTCATCTACATCTTCTTCCATTTCCATAATATTGTCCTCAAGTACATCGCCCTTGTATAGACCCTCTATATACTCCTTCACACAAGTCGTTCTCTTATCTCCAAAGGTCTCTTTAATTTTCCTGTAGGCAGTATCTATCTTACCCCTAGTGTGATAGGCCTCTACATCCTTACATTTGTCCTCTAGCCATCCCTGCTTAGCCATTTTGCACTTCCTGTCGATGTCATTTTTGAGACGTTTGTATTCCTTTTTGCCTGCTTCATTTACTGCATTTTTATATTTTCTCCTTTCATCAATTAAATTCAATATTTCTTCTGTTACCCAAGGATTTCTACTAGCCCTCGTCTTTTTACCTACTTGATCGTCTGCTGCCTTCGCTACTTCATCCCTCAAAACTACCCATTCTTCTTCTACTGTATTTCTTTCTCCCATTCCTGTCAATTGTTCCCTTATGCTCTCCCTGAATCTCTGTACAACCTCTGGTTCTTTCAGTTTATCCAGGTCCCATCTCCTTAAATTCCCACCTTTATGCAGTTTCTTCAGTTTTAATCTACAGGTCATAACCAATAGATTGTGGTCAGAGTCCACATCTGCCCCTGGAAATGTCTTACAATTTAAAATCTGGTTCCTAAATCTCTGTCTTACCATTAAATAATCTATCTGATACCTTTTAGTATCTCCAGGGTTCTTCCATGTATACAACCTTCTTTCATGATTAGTGTTAGTTATGATTATGTGTTAGTTATGATTATGTTGTGCTCTGTGCAAAATTCCACCAGGCGGCTTCCTCTTTCATTTCTTAGCCCCAATCCATATTCAGCTACTATGTTTCCTTCTCTCCCTTTTCCTACACTCGAATTCCAGTCACCCATGACTATTAAATTTTCGTCTCCCTTCACAATCTGAATAATTTCTTTTATTTCATCATACATTTCTTCAATTTCTTCGTCATCTGCAGAGCTAGTTGGCATATAAACTTGTACTACTGTAGTAGGTGTGGGCTTCGTATCTATCTTGGCCACAATAATGCGTTCACTATGCTGTTTGTAGTAGCTTACCCGCATTCCTATTTTCCTATTCATTATTAAACCTACTCCTGCATTACCCCTATTTGATTTTATGTTTATAACCCTGTAGTCACCTGACCAGAAGTCTTGTTCCTCCTGCCACCGAACTTCACTAATTCCCACTATATCTAACTTCAACCTATCCATTTCCCTTTTTAAATTTTCTAACCTACCTGTCCGATTAAGGGATCTGACATTCCACGCTCCGATCCGTAGAACGCCAGTTTTCTTTCTCCTGATAACGACATCCTCTTGAGTAGTCCCCGCCCGGAGATCCGAATGGGGGGCTATTTTACCTCCGGAATATTTTACCCAAGAGGACGCCATCATCATTTAATCATACAGTAAAGCTGCATGCCCTCGGGAAAAATTACAGCTGTAGTTTCCCCTTGCTTTCAGCCGTTCACAGTACCAGCACAGCAAGGCCGTTTTGGTTATTGTTACAAGGCCAGATCAGTCAACCATCCAGACCGTTGCCCTTGCAACTACTGAAAAGGCTGCTGCCCCTCTTCAGGAACCACACGTTTGTCTGGCCTCTCAACAGATACCCCTCCGTTGTGGTTGCACCTACGGTACGGCTATCTGTATCGCTGAGGCACGCAAGCCCCCCCACCAACAGCAAGGTCCATGGTTCATGGGGGGGGGGGTCTCTCAGTTATATTCGATTTAATTAAAATGTTTGCTAAGAAATAGCCTTGCACAATAGCTGTTATTACAATTTAAAGTACTAACAGAGAGCGGTAGAAAGAGCGTTACCATTGTGCAGATAAAGATAAGAAAATTGATTATTTGTGGGGCAGCATTCATTAAGCATAGGGCTATTAGTTTCAAACTGATCAATTTCTGGTTTATTACCAGGGTAAATTTCAAATCAATAGTGTTGCATCAGATTCAGATTTTATGTTAACTACAGTTTACATTCTCGCAGCTAAATCAAATTTACATTCTCGCAGCCACAAAGCGCAGAAACGACGACATGGCATACACTTTCACATGCCCCCGAGGATCCAGCAGTTGAACTACTGTGATCTACAATTTAGGCATGGAAAATAAACCTGTTAGAGCTGGTTTCGTAATAACGCCTGTTTCAGTGCTAAAGCTTTCACGCTGTAACTTATGCCCCAATAGACATCTATGCTTCACACATAGAATTTAACCTTCTGTGAATTTGTCTTGTCGAATGAAAGGGGAGGGAAAATTTGGAGGTGACATAAAAATCAAACTCTCTGGGTGGTACAATTTAGGGCGACTTAAGAAACTTTTTCGATCAACGGGTGAAACATTGGGTAACGTGAATAAAGTCCGATTTGCATTTTCCGTTCAATTGAACACAAAATGTCTAAATGAAGAGGTTTCGTCCTTTTCGTCTAGAAGACGTAAAAAACATCGTGTAAATGAGATTTCGAGGTATCAAACGATGCTTTGTAGGATATAAATTGCTTGGATAAAAGTTAAATGGGAATCAGTTTCAAGTTTATCCGACGATCATAGTAGTACATAACGTTTGTAGGATAAATGTCATAACAGTAATTCTCTGATATCTACAGAGGGTGTTGCAGCGTACGCAGGAATCTGTCTGAGCTCTGTCAACACGAACGAACACTATGTTAGCACTGTAGCCGTTCGTTACCACTTAGGGAGACTTGAAGGAGAGGGAGAAAACCGTGAGGAGGGTGGCATACTTTGGCGGAAGAATATTCATGAACTTCAATTTATACAGGCGGTGGGAGACCGTGCTTACACAGAATAGCCTCAGGGAATTCTTGCCGCTGGCGCCAGGCATACTTAAAAGGCGAGCAGACGTATACATTGCCGTCGGTTTTCAGGATTTCTGACACGCACAATATGTTGAAGCAATTTGAGGGATGATCTTTTTCTTAGACACACTGTCTGTATTGATACTGGTTGCTTCCCACGGATTTCTTACTACATCTACTGTCCCATCTTTTTTAATCCGTGGCACAACGGTTCTCATTTAGCTAACAAAAGCCTTACTTTTATTTTTTTAATGAGGAAAGTTTACTACCTAATAAAATGAATCTAGTGGAAAATCAGAAATCAGGCAATTTCTCACAGTAATGGAAGCTGTTCTTCCCATAAAGCCCACATAGATACGGTTATGCGGACTTCATCGCAGTTCAATCAAAACTTGATGTATAACTTTGTAATGGGTACGAGGAGTCTAGTACGAAAATTAGAAAATAAATTGCGGAAATAGCATCAGTGCCATATCATGAGGTTAGTGATGAACTTAACATTAAAACTGGAGCTCTCATAATGACGGAATTCTGTTGCCTTAGATGCATTGTTACGCATGACGGACGAAGCAGGGGGGACAGACTAGGACAGGCATGGAACGTTCCTTAACAAAAACCATGGCTGCTGGTATCGTACACACGTCTTAATCTGGGCAAGAAAATTTAGTTTTGACATTGTGTGTATTCGAATGAAGTAATAATTTGGTAATACACTGAGATGGTGGTAATATATCAGAAAATGGTCTAATTTCTAAAAAAAAAAAAAAAAAAAAAAAAACGATCCACATCACGGTAGAATCTCCACCGTAATAAAATATCATCCTTTAAAAAATTTTCTCATGTTTGTGATGCAGCCACTGATTTGATTTGTCCAGATCACGATAATTAATGTGAGATTGATATTCAGCCGAATATTCTGACACTGTGCATACTGTCTGATCAGTATAACACGGCGATTCATAAAAATTCCGTGCCACTACACTTAGTCTTTTTTCCGTTGTAGCATCTCTTTCGTCTTCTTCATATTTTAAATACCTCGATTTTTAGGAAACTCGGCTCTTTTGTCGATGTAGACCCGCGATAAAAAATTTCGCGCTGCTAACTTTTCTCTGGGAGCAGACCCAAAATTCTTTGCTTCTGTACGTGGTCTGTATGACTTACTGTTAAAGACTGCATCAATACTTCTGTGTCTCCAGTCCGAATGATTTGCTGCGACCCGTCACGATTTCCACAAATTATTCATCTAACAATGGCAGTTACGTCCTACATCGTCAGTTATTTGTTGGATGTATTCCAACTCGTGTTCGCCGGCCAATTTTTACTATCTGCAGTTTCCGTTACATCGCCAGTGTCTCGCGGGCCACACTATCCACCTTCCAGTTAGCCCTGACTACACAGCACAGTCACATTAATATGACGATCGCCTATGTTTAACGTTGTTGTTATGGCTGTGGTCTTCAGTCCAGAGACTGGTTTCAAGCAGCTCTCCATGCTACTCTATCCTGTGCAAGCTTCTTCATCTCCCAGTACCTACTGCAACCTACATCCTTCTGAATCTGCTTAGTGTATTCATCTCTTGGTCTCCCTCTACGATTTTTACCCTCCACGCTGCCCTCCAATACTAAATTTGTGATCCCTCGATGTCTCAGAACATGTCCTACCAACCGATCCCTTCTTCTAGTCAAGTTGTGCCACAAGCTCCTCTTCTCCCCAATCCTATTCAATACCTCCTCATTAGTTATGTGATCTACCCATCTAAACTTCAGCATTCTTCTGTAGCACCACATTTCGAAAGCTTCTATCCTCTTCTTGTCCAAACTATTTATCTTCCATGTTCCACTTCCATACATGGCTACACTCCATAAAATACTTTCAGAAACTACTTCCTGACACTTAAATCTATACTGGATGTTAACAAATTTCTGTTCTTCAGAAACGCTTTCCTTGCCATTGCCAGTCTACATTTTACATCGTCTCTACTTCGACCATCATCAGTTATTTTGACCCCCAAATAGCAAAACTCCTTTACTACTTTAAGTGTCTCATGTCCTAATCTAATACCGTCAGCATCACCCGACTTAATTCGACTTCATTCCATTATCCTCGTTTTGTTTTTGTTGATGTTCATCTTATATCTTCCTTTCAAAACACTGTCCATTCCGTTCAACTGCTCTTCCAAGTCCTGTGCTGTCTCTGACAGAATAACAATGTCATCAGCAAACCTCAAAGTTTTTATTTCTTCTCCATGGATTTTAGTACCTACTGTTCCACGTTAACCAGCAATAATTCACAAACAGCAGGTGGCAGCACAAGCAATGGAGGGTGTATAAAGCGTGTCGGTGGGACTCGGACACAATTGCAGCCGTTGTCATAATTAGGAAATGAGGCAATTTTTCCTACGTCCAAAACGAGATGATCTTTCACTTTCGGGGGTGAAGATGGAAGAGTTTCTGAGACGACTAGTTCTGTAAACTGTTTGCGTGCCGCCGTGATTGAGGTATACCGTGCACGCCAACCGGTGCCGAGTTAACTGTGGTGCATCACGAGCAGTAGATGATAGCGGTGGACGATGAATTCGGAGGTTTGTAGGGACGAGTACACGTGCAACTGTTGAGCAACAGACTGTCCAGATGAAGCAAGGTGCCTTCAACGACCGTGCTGTGATCGTTGCCGAGTATGGGCATCCGCTGGAGGTGCCTGGTTCATCCACTTATGGTGATGTTATTCATCTGCGATGAAGGCAGGAATCTGGACGCCAGTACTGAAAGTGGAAGTCCACTGAGAGGCGATAGGTGGCATTTTCAGATGAACAAAGTTTTGGGCCTCATCGGCCTACAACAACCGTCGGAATGATCGAGGCGAAAGGGAGAGCGTTGAGGTATTGGGAATATTTTGATGACATTCCGTGGCCGATCTCGTCATTCTGGAAGGCACAATAGAAGAACACAAGAATGCATCTATCCTTGGCGATCGTGTCCACCCCTAAATGAAATTTGTTCTTCCTCTGCACGACGTCGTCTACCAGCAGGAAATTGCCAAACAGCTCATAGTTTACATACGTGTTTTCAGGAATACCAGGATAATATTACCGTACTCTTCCGGTCACCACACGTCACCGATTTAAAACCAATCGAGAATGTATTGGACCAACTCGAGCGGTATGTTAGCGCCATGGATCCTCTACTGAGCAACCTAGCGCAGCTGGCCACATCTCTGGTGTCGGTAGGGATCAACGTACCTTTCGGTACCATCCAGTCACATCATTATTAATGGAAGCTACATGTCGGAAAACAAGTCCTAGCACTAACATCGCCTAGCCAACACAGAAAAAAATGCAAATTCAAGTTATTTTTATTTATTTATTTTCTCTACTTTTTTACTTTATTTTGCTTTTGAACCATCAGTCTTCTGACTCGTTTGATACTACCCGCCATAAATTCCTCTCCTAGGCCAACCTCTTCACTTGCAACCTAAGTTCTCAGTTATTTGTTCGATGTATTCCAGTCTCTGTTTTCCTCTACAGTTTTCACCCTCTACAGCTCCCTCTAGTATCATGGGTGTTATTCCTTGATGTCTCAACAGATGTCCTAACATCCCGTCCCTTCTTCTTGTCAGTGTTTTCCATATATTGCTTTCCTCGCCGGTTCTCCAGGAACCTGCTCATTCCTTATCTCGTCAGCCCACCTAATTTTCACCATTCTTCTGTAGCACAACATCTCAAACGTTTCTGTTCTCTTCCGTTCTGGTTTTCCCACAGTCCATATTTCACTACCATATAATGCTGTGGTCCAGACATACATTCCCAGAAATGTCTTCCTCAAATTAAGACCTATCTTTGATACTGGTAGACTTTTCCTGGCCAGTAATGCCCTTTTGGCCAGTGTTAGTCTGCTTTTTATGTCCTCCTTGCTCCGCTCATAATGTGCTGTTTTGCTGCCTAGGTATCAGAATGCCTTGACTTCACCTACCTCGTGATTACCAATCCTAATGTTTAATTTCTCTCTGTTCTCATTTCTGTTACTAATCATTACTTTCTCCTTTCTTCTATTTACTCTGAATTCATTTTTTGTGCTCATCACACAGTTCATTCCATTCAGCAGACCCTGTAATTCTTCTTCGATTTCCCTGAGGATAGCTATGTCATCAACGAATCTTATCATCGATATCCTTTCACCATGAATTTTAATCCACTCTCGAACTTTCCATGTATTTGCGCCATTGTTTGTTGGGTGTACAGACTGAACAGACAGGGTGAAAGACTACATCCCTGCCTTATTCTCTTTTTAATCCGAGCACTTCATTCTTGGTCTCCAACTATTTTTGTTCCCTTTTGGCTCTTGCACACACACACACACGCACACACACACACACACACACACACACACACACACACACACACACACACACACACACACACACATGCTTACAGAATCTATTTTATGGATACCTCTTCGTATCAGCCAAGGCCATGCCACCAATCACACGTTGCTTTGTACCACTAAATCCAAAATTCATACAACCTAAATCTTGTTCCGTTGAAATATTAAAACATTTCAGATGTGCACAGATCCATAATCTGGAGCTAACTTTCTTATAAAATTATTTATTGTATTGTTACCTAGTATTAACCATTTCATTCGGAATTTTGGACCCAATGATCATCGCAGACATAGAGTCGGAAAGTCAGAAGTAGTTCTCGAAGCAAATTGTTACCACTTGAAATGGGCGGGTAGAGATTATTTGACATAAAATTGCAAAAATCCAGCCACCTGTCCCTCATGGCGAAGAGCCTCTTGTATACAATCAAGACCAAAACTCGAGGGTGCAATACATATGATCAACATCACAGAAATGCTCTAGCATACCAAATAAAGTATTTTAAACACACTTAATATGTTAAAATTTTCATTTCAATGTACCTCTTATACGACGCTTCAATATCACAAACACGAATACTGAAAGCAGTAGTAGCTGATGATACTGATATTTCGTCTTTTCGAAGCAGCATCATGAAACTAACATTAATATGAGTTTCTTCTTTTATTTCACTATTAATCCCGAACATTTATGGTAGTACTGTGCGAGAATATGCTTACTGACGTTAAGGAAATCATCCTGACATTTTCTACCAAAAATATATAAGAAGGTTTGATTTTTAGTCCGATAATTAATTCTAAATAATAAATACAATAGGATTTCGATGCAAAAACTTAAATAATTTGTAAAATGGTAACTATAGCTCTTCGTATTAGTATCGATAACACGGCTACTACCACTACCAATCATTTGAAATATTTGCTGTAGCAGGCTGGCCTATTCACAAACCTTTCCTGCAATGTTTTGCTGTATCCCACCGAAATGGAATAATTTCCGTTGTTATTAATGCTAAGTGCCGTCGTTTATTTGAACGCGCATTTACATAATAGCACTGCGTTGATACACGTGCAGTGTGCGTTTGTTTTCGTGGAAGCCATTTTTCAAAACGTTGTTGATCCGTGTTGATATATGTTTCCAACAGACTGCTGAATTGCTATGTTGTTACTTAATTATGGATGGCCATCGTCAATTAATTACCACCATCCAATAAAAAAATGCGCAAACAAACGCTTAATTGCTAATTATTCTACCATTGAGATAGATGCGAACTCCCCCAACTGCACTCAATGAAAGAGAATGATCAGTTGCTCCTCCTGGCTCGGAAACATTTTCAGTGTTCCGTTGAGAGAGAGGCAGGGCCCTCATCGTCGATGTGTTCTGAAACACAAGCAGTTTACAAACAAGTGCCTTTTCACGCGCAGCTCGTTCAACACCTCGTGCCTCCTGAAATATTCTCCTCCCACCGTCGGCTTCTTATTTCAGCGTACTCGCTTCAGGATACACTACTGTCTCTAAACATTGTTCAGACAGAACAGTGTGACCACCTACGTAATAGCCGGTATGTCCACCTCTGTCACGGATAAAAGCTGTGACGCATCATGGCATGGAAGCAATGCAACCGTGGTAGGTCGCTAGAGTGTGGGGCAGCGGGTGCAATTAATTATTAATAATTTAAATGTAGAATGTAGAAAAGATGCATTTCCCGGCCGATTAAGCATATGTGGGGCGGCGGGTGGAATAATTGTTATTTAAAATGTTCCTATTATTTATGCTGTCTTTTGCCGTTCTCAACACTGGCTCTCTAACTATAATATTGGCAACCAGAAAGTGATTAGCAAAACGTGAAGCCTGTAATTAGAATTCCTAGTGCCCACTTCATCTGAGAAATACACTTATAGCTGCAGCTTATAGCTCTCAGAAATTAGGAGATTGTCTGGGATTCATAATAAAAAAAAACGATTTTCTAAAAATCGTTCAGTATATTCTGAAAGTCACAGATCACAAAAAAAGGAATCCACACAATCCAACTACCAGAGCAGTTCAGAGTCTAATGCGCTGATGCAACTATAACTGTTCAAATTAAATGTTTAAGTGAATGCTCGCCATAATTTGATGATAATGTTCATCAAACGCCACGCTAAATAATGGTAGAATGTTTGTCCCGCGGCGGCACGTGAAAATACGACATACGCAAACTGAAGATAGATAATTAAAGTCATCCCAGAATTAACACTTCTCTCGAAAATGATTTCATGGTTACGCGTATCCCGAGTAACTTAATACGGCATCCGAGGCGGTTTATAGCGATGATACCCACACGACGCGACTCCCGACACAGGTGGCGTGCTATTCAGCGTCTGGAGAGAACTGGGGCCTTTTTCCTCTCGCAGCGTTCTTATATATAAAGCCGCGGTGCGGACGGCTAAGGGAACGCCTGATCAAATCGGCTCTCCCGACTAGCCGCTGGGCTAGTAATGCACCACATTAAGTTACCGAATAAATCATAGCTTCTTTTGCTGATGGCCGAGGAAGCTCTCATCTTTAATGTGCATTCAGCACACAGGTAAGTAATCATAATAAAAGTTTGACGTGGCTAAGTTAAATATTTTGGGCGAGAGAATTAATTTAATTAGACTACACGCAGTAGACGAGCTCTGAACTTGCCCTTTGGAGATACGCTATCGCTATAGTTTTGTAGTTATTCAATTGAAACTTCTCACATCTTTATATTATAGCGGATCTCCATTTTACTTAAATATAAACATCCTAGCCTTTTTTATTAGCCTACTTAATCTATCTTGCTTCCTTAATTTTTAAGACAAAAACCATAAAATTATGAATTTCAACATAAATTTTAATTTGTGAGATCCAAAGTACTGTTTCTATTAAATTATTATGGAAAAGGAATCTAAATATAAATTTGTAAGTCTTTAGCTCTTTTCTGTTGCGCCAATGATTTTTACAGAAAAACGTCCAAATTTCGAAAATGGTTAAAGTTATCGAACTGATATTCAACATGTTTTAATTTAGTATTACTCCTGACATGCTAGAACCGTTTCAGGTTATTTACTTGATTTTAAAAGTATTGCGCAACATTTATGGCGTCAGAGCTAGTTGCAGCGGACTGGCTGGCACACAATGGAAAGACTGATGTGAATTTACTACGGCGTGAGTAGGTTGCTTCCCTACAAGAGGAAGCTGGCACCTCATATGCACACACAGGTTGTGAGCGTGTGGGTTGCTATTCCGTCATTCTGCGCAACGGATTAATCTGAGATGTACCCTTTACCCTGTGGCTGCTGCAAGATGCAATTTCCACCCCCACACTACTATAGAAGTCAGACAGACGCTCCTAACGTTCTAAAGAGAAATGCCTGAAAAACTTTCAGCAATAAATATCTTCTGGAGTCGTCCGCTGTAAGGAAATGACACAAAAATTCACAAAATTTCTCTCGTAACTAGTGGGATACTTGGTTAGTGGAGTAGTGCTAGTTAGTGAAAGAAAAACATGAAACTAAGTTATGAACTGAACAAGTTATTTCCGGGTTCTTTTCGGAATGTGAAGTTACCTCTTAAGAATAGGATTCGCTAATGAAATTTCTATACAAAGTTTATGATTGTTATTGACTTGGCAGAATAGCTGAGAGCCGCGCCTACTCGGATAATTATCCGTTAGAATGTTGCTAGGTACGGTCGAGGCTGTCGTGTGTGAAACGCAGTGAAGTGTACTGTTGTGGAGCAAATATGGAGCTCGCAAGAGCTGTAGCGCACAACACCGCAAGCTACGATGACTGCTGTCTGCGCCGCTCGCTGCTGACAAATAATATAACTCTCGTTCTACTTGGGCACTAGAGTAGTGCTAGTTAGTATAAGAAAAACATGAAACTCACGAAAGTTATTATTTATTTATGCAAAAATTCTGAGAAATCATAATGGCACTTTTAGTTATGAACTTAACACGTTATTTCCGGGTTCTTACCGGAATGTGAAGTTACCTCTTAAGGATAGGATTCGCTGATGAAATTTCTATACAAAGTTTAAGATTGTTATTGACTTGGCAGAATGGCTCAGAGCCGCGCCTACTCAACTTGAATAATTGTCCGTTAGAATGTTGCCGGCTGGTGTGGCCGTGCGGTTCTAGGCGCTTCAGTCTGGAACCGCGTGATCGCTATGGTCGCAGGTTCGAATCCTGCCTCGGGCGTGGTTGTGTGTGATGTCCTTAGGTTAGTTAGGTTTAAGTAGTTCTAAGTTCTAGGGGACTGGTGACCATCGATGTTAAGTCCCATAGTGCTCAGAGCCATTTGAACCGTTAGAATGTTGCTAGGTACGGTCAAGGCTGTTGCGTGTGGAATGCAGTGAAATGTACTGTTGTGGAGGAAATATGGGGCTCGCAACAGCTGTAGCGCACCATACTGTAAGCTGCGATGACGGCTGTCTGCGTCACTCGCTGCTGACAAATAGGATAACTTTCGTTCTATCTGGATTGACCTTCACCAGTCAAACTCTCCCTACGCCTTGATGAAGTCAAGGATTCCTATTCGCCCCTACTCTAACTATTGGCGTGATACACCGGTCAGATAACTAGTCCACCACGATGCCACTCAAAAATTCGCTCACAGGCGTTTAACTATAACTCTGTCCGTTCACACCACACAATAAGTATGGCAGCCAACACAGTGAACAACGCTTAATCATAAGGACTCAATATAGAGTCGCCCTTTAATTCACTCTCGACAGAGGTGCTCTCCCAGTGAAGTACTGAGGAGAGACTTGCTCCTCGGTCTTTGAGTACACGTATGAGCGCACACGCTCTCGTTACGTGTTCTCGCTCCAAGAGCGACAACAGAACTGCCCCTCTCCACACTAGACGTGAAGGGGTGTATCTTTCGGTCTCTTCCATTACTCCTTCAGCTCAAGGCGTCAGGACTATCGTCTGCCAATCAGCATTGCTCTTCTGAAACGGGAGAATGACGTTTCGTTTAAGGCGACCAATCCGTAAATCTGTAGTATCGGCGTTTGGCATTTGCTGGCTCCCTGTGAAAATCTCTGAAACTGTGTGCTATGTGTAAAGAATGTGTAAGCCGGCTGCTCCCACACAATGTAGCGGAATTTGCTTTTAAGCCGAACACGAGGTCGTCCTTTCACTCAGGCTAACGCTGTCTGCTCTACGGGCAGTCACTGGCCTACGTAGATAGCTTGGGACCAGCCTCCTGGCGTGCGGTTGCTCTTCCGAAGTAAAAGCTTTTGTGACCGTCGTGTCTTGAATGTGTGTGTGTACGCCAGCCTTGAGTATTTCAACCACGGTGCGCACTTGCGATTTATTAGTTATTTGCATATCGTTTACACGAATTCATACAACATTGACTTTATCTTATCGAGTTTGGGTTCGAATGAGGCGTGCAGAATATGACTGTGAGAGCGGAATATGTAAGCAACGAAGGTCAAGAGACCACGACTTCTTACAAGGTCACCTTTCTCCCATTAATTCCGGGGAGGGGAACGATGAGTTGTAACGCCACGCAGCCAAGATGTCTTAGATCATGTTCAGATCTGGCGAGGTGTGTGTGTGTGTGTGGGGGGGGGGGGTTAGTGGCGGGGGGGGGTGAGAGTGGGGGGGGGGGCTCCGTCACATCAATTGGAATTCGCCAGTCCATTCCTCAATCCACTCAACCATTGTTTTGTTGAAAAATGCCTCTGCCATCGGGAAACACGATCATAAAGGGGTGCGCTAAGTTAGATTAAGTAGTGCGTAAGCCTAGGGACTGATGAGCTCTGCAGTTTGGTTCCGTAGTCCTTCCCACAAATTTCCAATTTACGTCTGGACATGGTGTCACCTTGATTTTGCCACGTATTGAAAATACTCACCACAGCACTCTTCGAACACCCGACAAGTAGTGAAGTTTCCGAAACGCTCATGCGGAGCCTACGTGCCATGGTAATCTGGCCTCGGTCAAACTGAGATAACTCGAGCGCCTTCCCCGTTCTACACACGGGCAGCCCGCTCACTGATACTACAGGCACCGTGTCTGTGTCTGACTGGCAGTCACTCCTCGCCAGGTGACGCTGCTATAGCGTGGACAGATTTGTATCGATATTAGGTCGGTGGTCATAGTGTTCCGGCTGATCAATGTAACTTTTAATCTAAATGTTTGGATCATACTTTAGAGACGTCAACATAGCTACAAAATGCTTCCGAATCTGTTTAATTTGTGACGTAAGATCGCTCACGACACCTGCAACCATTATTACAACGCACATAACATTATTTCATGTCACTCAATAACAACAATACACTTTAAAGTTGTTTACTATCATCTTGTGTTATACTTCCATACTGTTCCTAGCAGCTCATAAACAATAAACGTCCGTTTTGTGTCAGTCATCATCGGAAGGATTAACTGAGCACGCCAATAGTACTGTTTCAGGTCGCTCAGTAACAAAAATCAACAATATAATAAATGGATTCTTATTGTTTGATAGTCTTTTGGTCGTGATCGCTTAATCCTTCCGAACTGTCACTGATCACCGACGCAACACGGAAGTTTAGTTTTTATGAGCTGCTAGGGGCAGCACTGAAGTATAATACAGGAGATTGGAGGATTTGACAAACAAGTGAGTGGACGTACATGGCAAGCTGATAGCTTTGAAGAACTGTGGGAGGAACGATACTGTACAAAGAAGTGTCTCAGATATTTTAGAAGGTAATATAATAAATACTTGGAAGGAGAGACAGCATTGGTCGTATTTTTTTTGTTTTATTAAACGCAAAATCGATTTTCGGTCACTTAGTGACCATCTTCAGTGCTAGAAGTTAAAAATTATTTCACATTACGATCAGAGAGTATAAAACAGAAAATCACAACTACATCTGCATATGAACATAACAGTTGGTAGGAACATACCTGTAATATATAATTTAAATTGGTAGGCACTGGTGTCAACAAGCTTACAGCGATCACATAAACTGAGGCCGCTGTTTACATGCACTTCTTCAGCAGACCTCGGTATGACAGGGCTTGGCACGCCCTCTATGTGACATGTGTCACGTGAAGACTTAATATTACTGGTTTTTCGAGATATTAACACTAAATAACTCTTGTGCATTTGTGAATCATGAAGTAATTCAAATTTAAAATGTACGTAAAACACATAGCAGAAGAAGGGGGAAGGAAATATCTAAAATACATTGGCGTATTGTTTTTAAAAAACAAACTTATAAAACATGAAACAGATCGATGATAACTTGTTAGAGTGCAGGACAGGTAAAAGAGCAAAAGACAATGAAAAAGAATAATATATGACTAACATGAAATGAGGTATAACACAGGTTTTTTAAAAAACATAATACCCAGCATCTGGCGTGGGAAGTTAGAAGTACAACGTTCGTGATTTACGTAAAATGTTACGTTAAGACTAAGGAGTCAAATACATAAAAATAGTAATAGTACGAAACTGCCATTACTTAATAATTAAAATGCCGTGAAACACAATATTCATTACAAAAAAGTTTGTAGGTGTGGATGAACAATTTTGTTATCATATTTAACCGACATGCTGATGTACATCTCGTTTGTCCCTTTGTACACTCAGCATGTCGGTTAAATATGATAATGAAATTGTTTATCCACACCTACAAACTGTTATGTTCATATGCAGATGTAGTTGTGATTTTCTGTTTTATACTCTCTGATCGTAATGTGAAATAATTTTTAACTTCTAGCACTGAAGATGGTCACTAAGTGACCAAAAATCGATTTTGCGTTTAATAAAACAAAAATATACGACCAATGCTGTCTGTCCTTCCAAGTATACCCATTGTATGGTCGTGGTGCACAGGACACTCCATGGAGTCGCCAATCAATATAATAAATATATTGTACAACAAATTGATGTACGCTGCAGAGATCTGTCTAAGAAAGGAAAGGGTGAAACGAAAAGTACGAAGATGTGAATTATTTCTTTCGCAAGTTAGTCAGGGGTAACAAAAATGGAAAACAAGAGAAATGAAAGTCTTGGGAAGGTAACATTTGCGTATCGCCGACAAGAGAAGATCATTAACATTGTATATTGAAGAATATTATGGAACATGTTTTATGTTCAAGAATTATGACGCTTGGGTAAACGAAGGTCTCCTCAATAAAAATCAGTAGGGATTAAGCAAACAGAGACCTTGCGAAACTGAGCTCGCTCTACTCGATTCATAGCGCTGCAGACATCGGTGAGCAGGTAGACGCCGTATTCCTTGACTTCCGGTACTGCGGGTTAGTGAAAGACAAAAAAAATACGAGCTTACCGAGTATCGGGCCAGATTTGCTAGTGGATTCAAAACTTCCTTGCAGATAGAACTAAATAAGTCTCTATTAACGGAACAAAGTCGACAGATGTACAGGTAATTTCCGGAGTACCTCAGGAACGTGTGATAGGAATGTGTTTACAATGTATATAAAATATATGGTAGAAAGTGTCGGAAGCTCTTTAAGACTGTTCGTATTTGATGCTGTTATCTATAAGAAAGTGACAACGACAGAAGAAATTACAGATTTGCAACATGATGTGTAGAAGACTGATGAATGGTGCAGGCACTAGCAGTTGACCGTGAACGTAAATAAATGTAACATAATGCACATACTTGAAAGGAAAAACACTGCTGTATAACTACGCTATTGATGACTAATCACACTATCTGCCGTAAAATATCTGCGAGAACTATCCAGAGCGACATTAAGTGGACCGACCACATAAATCTAGTGAGGGAAAAGCAGCTGCCAGATCGTAATTCATAGGAAGCGTCTTAAGGAAATTTAACTCATTCAAGCTATTATTTAGTACTGTTCATCAATCTGAGATGTTTACCAAGAGGAAGCAGAGGTAGAGAAGATCCAACGAAGAGCGGTAGGTTTCTTCAAGTGTTCGCTTGGTCGGTGCGAGAGCATTACAGAGAAGTTCAAGAAATTCCACTGGCATACATTACAAGAGAGCAGTTGCGCATCACGGGGAGGTTTGCTATTGAAATTTCGAGTAAGCGGGAAGAGTCGGACCATATTGCTCCGTCCCAAATACATCTCGCGAAATGACCATGAACAGAAAATTCGAGAAATTAGAGCTGATACAGCGACTACCGACTATCATTCTTCCCATGCGCTATTGGCGAGTGGAATTCCAATTACACAATGATCTAGAGAGAATTTCTGTATGGTGGGAAAAATGGCAATTAGCACTAAACAAAGAAAAGAGAGAGGTCATCCACATGGGTACTAAAAGAAATCCGATGAATTTTGGGTATACGATAAATAGCACAAATGTAAGGGCAGTCAATTCAACTAAATACCTAGGAATTACAATTACGAGCAACTTAACGTGGAAAGACCACATAGATAATGCTGGGTAAGGCGAAACAGAGATTGCGCTTTGTTGGCAGAACACTTAGAAGATGTGGCAAACCCACTAAAGGGACAGCTTACATTACACTCCACAGTCCTCTGCTGGAATATTGTTGAGCGGTATGGATTCCTTACCAGATAGGATTGACGGAGGACATCGAAAAAGTCGTGTTATCGCGCAGTAGGGGGTGAGAGTGTCACTGATATGATACGCGAGTTGGGGTGGCAGTCACTGAAACAAAGGCGGTTTTCTTTGCGGCGAGATCTATTTAAGAAATTTCAATCACCAACTTTCTCTTCCGAATGGGTAAATGTTTTGTTGACACCCACTTACGTAGGGAAATGATCATCATAATAAAATAATAGAAATCAGAGATCGAACGGAAAGATTGAGGTGTTCCTTTTTCCCACGTGCCATTCGGGAGTGGAATGGTAGAGAAGTAGTATGAAAATGGTTCGATGAACCCTCTGCCAGGCACTTAAGTGTGAATTGCAGAGTAACCATGCAGATGTAGATGTAGAACAGAGAAGGGGGCTTCAATTAGTAGTATCAGAGGTATCCAATTCGTCAGACACCGTAGCTGGCTTGCTGAGTGCAATGTAGACATAAATGTATGCCTGTGAAGAGAATGCCCAGGAAGATGCCCGAGATGAAGGCTGAGAGACGAAGTGGAACGCCAAGGTACAAGCGTGTGAAATGAGTGAAAGTATTCGGAACAGAGGACAAGACTGGGCAGTATAGCGACAGAGAGATAGTATGGTAGATGAGAGAAGAGAATGTATTCCAATCAGACCCTGCCAGTGGAGCGAAGCTGTGCAAGGTGATAATGGCGATGATGGGGGCCCACAAATCGGACAGTAGATTTGGGAAAATGTGCAGTCAGTCTCAGTTTTTGAGAAAGGCTCCTGGAAAGAGAGACTGTCCTACAGACCAACATATATGCATCTTTCGCCTCAGTTTGCTGTGGAATTATTGTAAAGGTTCAGCACTCAGTTGTGGTGGTCGAAAGATGCGATCTTTTATTGACGCTCATCAAATTATTCGAGCCAGGAGGTCCACTCACGAGATAATTTTAGATTCGAGGCTCATAGTGCAGCGCAGGCGACGGCACGCGTTCCGATATCTGGAAACGATTGGCTGCAGCGCGGCGTGGCCCGCGCACCGCGGAAGACGTATGGCTGGATCGTTAGCTATATATCAGCTGGCTGACCGCGCTTTATCCCGGCGTCCAGGGCGGCGGGCGCCAGGTGCAACGCACGTGTCCGGCCGGCCGTCCCTCACGGCTGCGCACTCGGCGGAGCCGTGGGCCTAACCGCAGCGGTCCGGCGCCGTCGCATCCCAGCCCGAGGAATACACTGCCGTGCAAAACTTGAGGAACAAAGTACCTTCCTCACGTTGTTTCACTGCCAAGCGACATAGTTCGATGAAACTTGGACCATGCATAGAAAGAATTACACTACTGACCGTTAAAACTGCTACACCACGAAGATGACGTGCTACAGACGCGAAATTTAACCGACAGGAAGAAGATGCTGTGATATGCAAATGATTAGCTTTTCAGAACATTCACAGAAGGTTGGCGCCGGTGGCGAGACCTACAACGTGCTAAAATGAGGCAAGTATCCAACCGATTTCTCATACACAAACAGCAGTTGACCGGCGTTGCCTGGTGAAGCGTTGTTGTGATGTGTACCATCACGTTTCGGACTTTGATAAAAGTCAGATTGTTGCCTAACGCGATTGCGGTTTATCCAATCGCGACTTTGCTGCTCGCGTTGGTAGAGATCCAATGACTGTTAGCAGAATATGGAATCGGTGGGTTTAGGAGGGTAATACGAAACGCCGTGCTGGATCCCAACGGCCTCGTATCATTAGCAGTGGAGATGACAGGCTTCTTATCCGCATGGCTGTAACGGATCGTGCAGCCACTCTCGATCCCTGAGTCAACAGATGGGGACGTTAGCATGACATCAACCATCTGCACGAACAGTTCGACGACGTTTGCAGCAGCATGGACTATCAGCTCGGAGACCGTGGCTGCGGTTACCCTTAACGCTGCATCACAGACACGAGCGCCTGTGATGGTGTACTCAACGACGAACCTGGGTGCACGAATGGCAAAACGTCATTTTTACGGATGAATCCAGGTTCTATTTACAGCATCATGATGGTCGCATCCGAGTTTGGCGAAATCGCGGTGAACGCACATTGGAAGCGTGTATTCGTCATCGCCGTACTGGTGTATCAACCGGCGTGATGGTGTGGGGTGCCGTTGATTACACGTCTCGGTCACCTCTTGTTCGCATTGACGCCACTTTGAACAGTGGACGTTACATTTCAGATGTGTTACGACCCTTGGCCCTACCCTTTATTCGATCCCTGCGAAACCCTACATTTCAGCGGGATAATGCACGATCGCAAGTTGCAGGTACTGTACGGGCCTTTCTGGATACAGAAAATGATCGACTGCTGCCATGGCCAGCACATTCTCCAGATCTCTCACCAACTGAAAACCTCTGGTCAATGGTGGCCGAGCAACTGGCTCGTCACAATAAGCCAGTCACTACTCTTGATGAACTGTGGTATCGTGTTGAAGCTGCATGGGTAGCTGTATCTGTACACGCCATCAAAGCTCTGTTTGACTCAATTCCCAGGCGTATCAAGGCCGTTATTACGGCCAGAGGTGGTTGTTCTGGGTACTGATTTCTCAGGATCTATGCACCCAAATTGCGTGAAAATGTAATCACATGTCAGTTTTAGTGTAATATATTTGTTCAATGAATACCCGTTTATCATCTGCATTTCTTCTTGGTGTATGAATTTTAATGGCCTGTAGTGTATTACATTACAGTGCAAAAGGTAACTGAAAGAATTGCGCAAGGAGTCGAACAGAAATGACACTTTTATTGAAAGTGAGAAATTATACAGAAGTCACCGCGAATCGTGATGGTTTCTCGGATATTACAAAATTGTTGAATGCTGCGACTTCAAATTGTTCGTCTACATTATGAGAATTTAATCATTATAAACCTGAAGATGCCTCTATAGCGACGTGAAACCGGTAGTTGCGAATAAAATGCCTTCGTACAGGAATGCGGCTTATGGAAACACCTTTTCTTAATTATTAAAATTTTTGTAATAATTTTAATGATTATTGAATATTGACGGTTTTTCATTGTTATTCACAATATGTCTGACCTATGGTTGCCCTTCCTAGAATTGATTGTCGAACTTGTTCGTGTTGCTAGTCGAAGTGTTACGGTATGGGGACTCATAATGTTGCATGAGCGTCGTATCTTCTAAATGCATGGACTAAGAAGGAAAATTCTGCTGTGACTTGGCAAGACAGCCAAGCCACTACGAGGTGAAGCCGAAAGGCACGCGTTAAAGCTCACGCAGGCTGGCGTGAGGTCTGGAACAGGTCTGAACTAGCAAAAACAGGACGTAGCTGTGGAGTACTTAACTTTAATCCATAATTGGTGAACATCGGTCTGACGCTACATGCATCACAAGATAAATAGCAAACGATAATGGCGCCTTGCTAGGTCGTAGCAAATGACGTAGCTTAAGGCTATGCTAACTATTGTCTCGGCAAATAAGAGCGTAATTTGTCAGTGAACCATCGCTAGCAAAGTCTGCTGTACAACTGGGGCGAGTGCTAGGACGTCTCTCTAGACCTGCCGTGTGGCGGCGCTCGGTCTGCAATCACTGATAGTGGCGACACGCGGGTCCGACGTATACTAACGGACCGCGGCCGATTTAAAGGCTACCACCTAGCAAGTGTGGTGTCTGGCGGTGACACCACAAATTCTTTTTTAAGAAGAATTAATCACAGTCGTTATGAAATTCATTGGGGTATGAAACAGCGGATTAGACTGAAACGCCCATTTTTCTCTTCATAATTAATACAGACACATTTCATGGACTGCCTCACAGCTTAACCTCTCTACCGATCGAGTAGGCTCAGTTGATGTTACACAACTCTAATTTTAGAGGATCGCGTTTGAAACCCACATCCAGAATTTCTACATTTACGTTTCCCACGGTTTCGGTAAATCACTTAAGGAGAAAGATAGAACGGTTCTTTTGCCAAGGGTCGATCGATTTCCTTTTCCATCCTTGTCCATTCCGAATTGCGCTCCTTTTATAATGATCTGGTCGTTTACGGGATGTAAAACCCTAATTTTCCTTCGTTCTGAAACAACCATTCTTCGTGAAAGTCAGTTGCACAATTTCGTGCATCGATTCGGTACTCACTTTTCGTGCATCACGTACAATCAGTAACCTCTCCTACCTGGGAAACCTTTTCGAAAGCCATGCACTGCCTGTCACAGTACAAGACAGAGGTGGAGGTATAGAGTCAATCTGATCCATTTGATCTGGCTTGTAGCTCCTTTTATGATCCTTTGCCACGGTTACAATGAGGATGTCAATGACAGCACGCAGGAGAAGGAAACATTCGGTTCACAACACTTGGCGGAAGAGGCACCCTTTCCTCTTTGAGGTGAAGACAGGATGAAAGCACTACGTATGGGCGGAGACAACCTTCTCAAGCGTAAGGCTTGCCGAACGACGGAGAAATAGGAGTGGAGCGTCTGAAGTCAGGTTCCTAAGATCCGTGAAAAAACATATAAAATTAGACACAATATAAAAATTGAAGGTATTAGGAAAGAGTTAAAATTTGAACCAATAACTGTTATAATAGAATATGAAAGTAAATGACAGGACCATTTAGAAAAAATGTCTGTACAAGTAAGCACTGAATGTTATCTTTGATCGGCTGACTTATGTACTCATTAACTTTCAAACATGGATTGTAAAGAAATGCAGAGTTTTACGGATGGATTGTCTTGATAGATGGTAGAACACACTGACAACCTACGTACTTGAAATCATTTTCATAAGGCTTTAGCCATTCAAGCTGTGATACTTCACTCGGAAAAAATATATAATGATCATAGCGCTAGATTTGAACAATAAAGTGATCGCATTTAGTCCGTAGCTTAACGGTCACTATTAGAGGAAAGAAAATTTCAAACCGTTGGATACTACATTCAGAATTTTTTTAAATTGCACCAGTTTGCTTTCATAATGTTCTAAATTCGAACTCAGCGAATTTGTAGCATTTGATTTCTGTTTACTTTTTACCCTATAATTTATGCTATCCAGGCTTTCAACGAAGAAACGTAGAAATAAACAAAGATAAATAGAAAATACCAGTACAACAACCGTTGTCAGAGAAATTTCTTCTTCGCTACAGATGATTTGCTCATTCATTTTATTAATTTTAGTAGCGCCAATAGTCATTGTAAAATGGTCATTATTAGTTACTCAATAGTTCTAACAAGATGTGAGGGCCATCACTAAAAGATGGACTTACAAGTGGTTATACACAGAGGTACATGAATGAAATATCTTGTCGATAATGAACTAAAAATACAAAAACTTAATTATTGACGCATTTTGTCAATCGAGTGGCTGGTGTGTCAACATTGACACAAGCAAACAGCAGACTTTCTTAGATTTTCTTTTGCCTTTTCCTGTAACTTTGCAGGGTTTTCGCGGTTATTAATGGGTCTGGCAGCATTAGTTTAAAGGGTGGCTGGATGCCGTTCCTGCCACCATCCCTTTAACCCCTGGGACGGGATCTGTGTTCCATCCAGCTATCTGCGTGTACCGTTATTCACGCGAAAGTTGGAGAAAGCTTTTGAATCGCCTAACAGAGACAGGACCGGGTTAAAGCTCAGAATTCAGCTAATGGGATGGGGAAAACCGCCTGAAAACCACATACCGGCTGGTCTGCATGCCGACCCTCTTCGGTAGTCAGACGAGCGGATTCGATCCAGGGCCGGCGCTGCTCCGCGTAGCGAAAGCGGCGCTTTATCACACACTGACAGCCGGGCGCCTGACATGAGCTGACGTCAGTGACCGATATATATATATATCTGCTAAAGTGGTTGGAAAAGACTATACGGACAAAGTAGCTCTTAATACTGTTGTTAATCCAGCAAGAGCGTTTTAGAAATTACTACAACACGTAATAAACTGCTGAAGTATCAGGTACAATAAAAAGTTTGGAACGATGTATAAAGTCAAGAGCCACAAATTTTCACTGAAAGCTATAAAAATGGTTTTCTCATTCTGACAGTAACTCTGTCAGATCGACAATCCATCGCCAATAGCGAGTATAAATATTTTCTTTCAAGTTGAAACCTTACAGAATCTTAAGCTACACCTAATCCACATGCCACGAGGTAGGATGACGCAGTAGTTAAGACACTGCCATCACATTCTTGAGCAGTAGAGTTAGTATTCCCTGCGGTTCTTCCAAATTTAGCTTTCCTTGTCTTCCTACACTTCTCTAAAAGTAAATTGTGGGATATCGTATTTTCCTTCAACACGTGCTCGCGTTTCTTCTTTAATGAACCCGTCGTCGACTGAACGTTAAATCTTACACCCCTCTCCCCTCCACTTTTTCCATATTTGGCCATTAGGAGAAGGACTCATGAACTGAATGATAGGGTGATACATACACTACCCTGAAAATGCTGGCTGTAATAAATCGATGGGCAGGACTCGTAGTTCGTATGATACCGCTGTGATGTAAGTTACAATGATACCCAGAGTGAAAAATCCAATCGGCTGAGACCGAAAGCCATAACTTGATTAAATCGTAATAGAAGTGCTTCAAGTGTAAGTACAAAATAAAAGGGTCAGAATATAACGAGAGCGCAGTTACCTTATGCGTAAGACAACTGACAAAGAATCCATTTGGCTGTGACAACAATACATGAAGTTTTTATAAAGAAGTTTAGCAGCGTCAAGAGGAACACATACAATCATTGTACCCAGAAGAAACGAATTAATTACGCCGTAAAGAAATGAATAAATCGTTGGTGATGAAATCAGTCAAGACGCATGACGTGATGCTATATGTTAACAGTGCACATTTTTCAGACGTGCTGGCCTTGTAATGTGATGAATATACTCGTATATTATAGCGAATCTTGGACCAAGACCGGGAACTGAACCTCGATTTGCTGTTAACAGCGGGCAGACGCCTTTACCATTATGCTACATACCTAGGACTCCAGGCGTGACTAAGACTTTAACACTGATTTTTCTACCTAACATATTCGAACATTAGCACTAGATTTTGTTCTTATCAGGGCCCGCTGCGACGTATGTCGTATAAGGACATTATAGATTACGCTATGAGACCAAGAAGATGCTGTGTCCGATTGTATTTTTTATTACAATAGGCCTAGTTTGGCGTGATTGCCATCTTCAGTTTGTATCAGGTGGCCTTGATATCCGTATCATATCGCTTTCTTAGTTGCTGTCACTAGTGTATGAGTTTGCTCGTTTGATGTTAGTGGAGCTATAGAGAGTGTAAAACTTCAGCTGGAACACCTGTATATAACTAACACAGCAATTTCATACTGATATCAAGAGCACTTGCTATAACCTGAAGATGGCAATCGCATTGAAGTGAGGCTGTTGTAACAAAAATGTAATCGACCACAGCAGCGTCTTAGTCTCTTACCATAACATATAATTATCCCCGATGGGATATGTAGGATTTTAGCTCCACTGGATGAACAGAGGTTCTAGAGAACATAGGCCTATAGCAACGACGGGTAATTACACATTTTTAATAATCACCTCTAAAAAGTTAGGTAATTAATATTTTTGTTTGTCTGCAATCATGGTACACATTGAAACCCCGAGCGACAGTACTGCGTAATCCACAAAAGGAGGCAAAAAAAAAGTGTGGAGGTGGGCGATGCTATTTTGTTTTCGCTCCTCTACCGGCGCGGCGTGCTATGGTACTGCCGTGCCGGGATTTGTGTGTATTCCAGGACTGCAGGCAAGTATCTGCAAAAATGAAGTATTACTTATGGAATTTTATTTTTTGAAACGATAACGAAAACTATATAATTGCCCATCGTGTAAAATAAAACATATAAATAAAATCCTAGGAATTTCTCATATTAATTACATACGCTCAAATGAACTGATCAATGGCGATAAAATCAGTGATGATGCAATGATGTGATACACCAGTGAAAACCATGGGAACAACAAGGACAATGAAAATCTGAGTGTTGCCTGGTGGGGAAGCTAAATGGAAATGAGAGTTTGGCGTCATTGGCCGGGAGGTCCCTTACGGGGCAAAGCTAACGGTAAAGGTTCGCCATAAGCAAGAAGTCCAGGATGGGTTCTGTATGGCGTGTATTTTGACCACACATTCATTACAATGGAGAAATGGAACAGTCAACTTGTTGCAATTTGTTGTTTATTACACTGACCTACGTTTCGACTCCTCTAAGCATGTCTTCATCAGGATGAAATTTTAAAAGTCGTAAAGCTACACTGCGAGAAGGCAATAGTCATAGTTCAGAGACAAAAATTAAAAGTTAAAAACGTTGCAGGCTTTGGTATGTATACCTTGCAAGGAACAAATGAGTCAAATGGTTCAAATGGCTCTGAGCACTATGGGACTTAACTTCTGAGATCTTCAGTCCCCTAGAACTTAGAACTACTTAAACCTAACTAACCTAAGGACATTACACACATCCATGCCCGAGGCAGGATTCGAAAGTGCGACCGTAGTGGTAGCACGGTTCCAGACTGAAGCGCCTAGAACCGCTCGGTCACTCCGGCCGGCAAATGAGTCAGTCTACTACACAATTATTTGTAGCCGTTTCTCTGTGTCATTTCTCCGTTGAAATTAACAGACGTTTGCTGAAAGACGAACATGTTCAAAACTGACATATTCATTACGTACTACTTGCATTTCACACAAAGAATAGGAGCGAAATATCCACTAACTGGTGATAAGCACTTATTATAGTAGCGTGAATGTATAAAGGAACCTTTGCTTCCACTACACTATTGTGCAAAGAAGTGTATCTCCTGCATTGTTATATCGTGGCAGAAACTCTGAGTTTTTGTCCCAGCAACAACTTTTCAGCCCACGAGTAACATTTCATCTTTTCCCTGTGAAACATTGGTCTTATATTGTAACAAAAGCAGAGGCAAACGTACGTTCGTACTTCGCAGCAGCAGCGTCAGAAAACCAACTACCGAGGCAAATGAAATAAAACTGTGATTGCGTCCAAGTTGCTGAATTAAAACTCAGGAAACACGGTCAGATTGCTCTTTCTTTCAGGCGAGCCGTATAAATTTAGATTACCTGCAGGGATCGCGCGGCGTTACAGCTCTCGTGTGAATGGGGCTGCCTCCATCTGCATGAAAAATACGCGGCAGAAACGGCAAGTTTAATCGCCATTGCATAAAGCAGCTGCGCATAAAGCTCGTACCGACGAGAGAGGTGGGGGGGGGGGGGGGGGGGGGAAGAAGCACTGCGCCGTGCCGTGAGAAGTAATGCTCTGTACTTGTAATTTATTACGCGAAACACTGGTACAGTTCACGTAGTCACGTGTTTCTTTGTAAATAAACGGCTAACGGCGTACAGACAATATATCCAGTGCTGATGCGGTAGTGAAGTTATGGAGATTTTAGTCATTGTGCGGCTTAACCAGTCTGTGTGAATACTATATTATTAGCTACTGTCATAATATGGGCTAGGTTCCCTTTCGCCATCCATACGCTAGCGATATAAATCAGTCCTACAATGAGAGATCGCCGGTATTTTTGTGGGGTGGTAATGCCGGAAGGCGGGAACAAATGATAAAGACCTCATTCAATTTTTTGTCACCTTATGTCTTTAGTTCTCGTGGAGAGAGGTCGTATTTAGATACGAGATGCGTGTAGTAGGTTTCACGGTATTCTGAATAATAATTTTTCTAAGTGCAAGAATATGTGGCCTTTTTATTTTCTTCCGCGCACCACGAAATGGTCATGTCACCCACCTCCTGCTGCCCGAAACGGTGAAGAAGTCCGATAAATGCCGGCCGGAGTGGCCGAGCGGTTCTAGGCGCTACAGTCTGGAACCGCGCGACCGCTACGGTCGCAGGTTCGAATCCTGCCTCGGGCATGGATGTGTGTGATGTCCTTAGGTTAGTTAGATTTAAGTAGTTCTAAGTTCTAGGGGACTGATGACCTCAGAAGTTAAGTCCCATAGTGCTCAGAGCCATTTGAACCAGTCTGATAAATGAAAATTACATTACCGGTCACAAAGAATGGAAAGTTTTTCGGCGTCGGAAGAAGAAGCACCTAACATGGAGTGTGTAGATCTCGACAATATGAAAGTAAGTTCACGTTAAAACGGACACAAAGTCATAAATATAAAAAAAATCCAAAATTGGGGCATTAAGTGAAAATATTTGATTTCTATTAATCTCTTTATTTATCTAACCTCTATTATTATTGCTAGTTATATTTATGTGTATATTTATATAAATTTAGCACAAGAGGACTTATCAATCGATAGGATTTTTATTACTTTTTTCTACGTTACAGGTTATTAACCAAAATTCTTTAACATATTCTAGCATTGGTTATAGTTAGAAAAACTCGTTAAATGAGTCACTTTGTAACTACTAAGAAAACTGCATCGAATCTTACACATTACTGCTGAAAGTGCGGCGTTGTGATACCTCCTGGCAGATCTGGCAGATTAAAATGTGTTACAGTCCAGAATTCGAACACATGACCTCTTGCCACTTCCTGTTTTTCAATGATACAGTTCTATTAACTAACGAACTGGTCTTTGCTGTTACTTTGTCCGTCTGAGATGTTGGTCTGAAGCTATCAGCAACAATGTTCTGGGCAATGAGACAACCAGAATGCAGGCAGCTGGGAGACCATACTTGCGAATGGTTGTGAAATACACAATTGGTTGCAGTCACTTGGTATGACTTGGCTCGAGTTAGATACAGGTTGGATATGGATACAGCACGTCTGAAGTATTGGTGAGAAAGTTCCACTTCATGCGCTTATTCGAAGTGGTCGCTGATACACAAGGTTTTATACTAAATTACTTGGGTGGTTCATAGTGATCCCTCTGTGCGGAGTGTGCACTGACATAGAAACTTCCTGGCAGATTAAAACTGTTTGCCGGACAGGGTTCGCAGACAGAAGGTCTACCGACTGAGCTAACTCAACACGACTCAGACCATCTCCTGGCAGATTTACTTCTGCCACTTCCTCATCTCCTACCTTCCAAATTTCACAGAAGTGCTTCTGCGAAACTTGCAGACTAACACTCCTGGAAGAAAGCATATTTCAGAGACATGGCTTAGCCACAGCTTGTGGGACGTTTCAAGAATAAATACTTCAGTCTGCAGCGGATCCTGCGCTGATACGAAAGTTCCTGGTAGATTAAAACTATATGGTGGATTGGGAGTCGCAAACAGGATCTTTGTCTTTCGAGAGCAAGTGATCTACCGACAGAGCTATCCAAACATGACACACAACCCCTCAAAACAGCTTTACTTTCGCCATTTCCTCACCTCCTATTGTTATATGGCGGTTTACGCCCAAAGTATCATTTAAACTATTTTTATAATGTAATATGTAGATTCCTGTAGTCAGTATAGTCAGTCCTATGTGAGATGTCGCTTGAGCTATTCAGCATACCCAGAAGATGTTGCAAATCCAATCCCCCGATGAAGTACAGAAAAGAGAAGCTCTCTGTCAGATCTCGTAAATTTAAGAGAAACAAGTTTGCACATGCATAATGTCCTATTAAGTGAAAATTACTGGGAGTGGCCCTGTTATGCATGAAAATATGGGTACCAATCGCTCACATGGCTATATTAAGGAAGGGATACATCTGAGTACAAAAGGAAGTATGACAATTAGGCTTATTGCCTTAAGACATGAAAGAAATGATTTATTCACTGAAACAAGGGCATAAATATTTAATAAGCGGACAAGAGATTGTAAATACCATCTATAGCCTTGGGACAGGTAGTTGGACACATGAAGGCATAATATGAAATTACATCATGGATTAGGCCAATGACTGCGAAATTCATCAACGATATAAAGTACAATAACTGGAGAAGCAAGAAAGAACACCAATATATTTGCCAAAGTGGCTGATGCGTGCAGTTAGGTTGCTGCGAATTTTAAATATGAGCCGTGAAACGCTGATGCAAATTAACCAGCTTTGCGTCCCCCTCACCTTGGTGACTGCATTGATTTCACATGCTTGCAACTCTTGAATGGTGCGAGTGTGGAAGACAGCTGCAGTAGCGCCTGGGAATTATGAGACCAGCTCGGTCTGCATATTTTGGTCTACGTTGTAGACATCTCACCATGTCAGTATCTCCTATGGCTGCCTAAGGTGAACTGTCTTCTGACTTTACGAAATTTAGCTGATTCTGCCGGCGTCGCAGGCTGAACACACAAAAGGGAAACTCCCCGTCGCGCACCCCCTTGGATTTAGAGGTAAAATGGTCCAGTGGATAGCCCGTTAAAAGCTGAACACAGATCAAGCATGAAAACTGGAAGAAGGTGAACGGAACTGTGGCAAAAGAAGCAAACAGTTAACGGTATAAGTTTAAGATGTGCAACGTCGGGAGAATTACGTCGGCGTCGTGGTTGTGTGGTTACGGTGTTGGACTGCAAAGTAGATCTGAGTTCGTATCTTCCTGAAGTCTCTTTTCTTTTCACAAATTTATGAGCTGTCCGTCCAGTCATTGACGTGTCTGTTCTCCTTCTGTAGTCTTGGCAACTGTCATGCTATACGTTAGTCATAGAATATGAGTCACGTGGTAAGAAAATATTACCGTCGCAAGTAAATGTGATAAATAGTGGGAGCAGGCGAGATGACGATACACCTGTCACAGAAATGAAAAAAAATAAAGGGATGTGAACTATGTTACAACAAAGGAATTAAAGAGTCAAAACTTCCAAAACAGAGCGCAAGAGCCATAACATGTGGTATATGTGTAGAACGAAGAGGAGATACGTACGTCTGAGAGTCCCTTCGTTACACATCAATGTTACAAACGGATGTTATATCACAATACAGACACAAGTCTGAATTCAGCGACCACCCACGCCAGTGGCTTGACGGACGGTTCATAATTTCGTGAAAGAAAGGGTCATGGTAGAGGTTTGAACACGGATCTGCTGCTTCACAGTCGAACAGAGTCACCGCTTGATGTACCACATCTTGAGGTTGGACCGGTCGCTGTTTGTATTCTCCTTTTCTCACAGTTCAGTACACCTTCTTTCTGTTCTCATGCTTGATCTGTGCTCGGTTTTTGACGGGATATCCACTGGACCATTTTACCACTAAATCGGAGGGGGGGCTGTGATGGGAGTTTCCCTTGTCATCAGAACTCGTGAGTTCAAACCATTAACAATTTTATAAACATGTTAAGCAATTACCTACTCTTTCACATTTTGTCATGGTTAGCCAATAATGGTATCGTGTGGGAAAGAAAGCAGAAAATCATGACAGATTTCCAGCTACGGTAAACCAAAAGATTTGCACGTAGGTACATGAGGGAAATCGCCCCTTCTACTAAGACAATTGCTGTGTGCCAATCACAGAACCCTTTACTAGGATTTGAACAAACATTCCTGCATGGTGTGGCAGCATTCACCAGTTGGTTCCATGGTCTGACGCTCTCCTTTTTCATCTGGTCCTCAGCTGTTTCCTAGCTACAAATGATTCCAGTTATTGTCTTGCACAATAAAGTTTTTATGGCACGCTTCCAGTTCTCTGCTACACTCCTGTTGTGCGCACACAGCAGAAAGCCATTTCCCTGTTCTATTCCTGCTCGGTGACGAGTTTCAGCACCACAAAAACTTTACGACGCTCTGGTCCTCCTAAGTTAACTTCCCTGTCACGAGCCAGTTAAAGGAAGTCCCATGGCTGCAGAAGTAACAGTCTTATAAGTCGATTTAGGTAAGTGTAAGCTGCCCGTTTATTTTTGCTTTCATTGTCATAGTGAGATAGCGTTAGTCAATTGATTATTGGGTCATGAATTTGTTTATAACAAAGCTCAGTTTCAATGATTGAGGGCTTGATAGTTTTACGAGGGGCATTCGATAAGTAATACAATAATTTTTTTCTGAAAGCAGGTTGGTTTTATTCAAGATTCCAGTACACTATATTACACCCCACAAGTTGGGCTACAAAACCCTGTATTTCAACACAATCTTCGTACAATGTTATGGCCGTATCCTATCTTGGAGTGTCTGTATGCCCGCATGATGTCATTCTACTGGTCGACGCTGGAGCCAACGTCTTACTGCATCAATAACCTCCTCTTCATTCACCTACTGCTTCATGCGGAGTGCATCCTTCATTGGGCCAAACAGATGGAAGTCGGAAAGTGAGAGATACGCGCCGTAGGGTGGAGAAAGAAGAGTCCAATCAAGTATGTTGAGCTCTTTCGGCTGCGCAGACTTGTGTAAGGCCTTGCGTTGTCATGGAGAGGGAGAAGTTCGTTTGCATTTGTGTGGCGACGAACGTGCTGAAGTCCAGATTACGACAGTGACAGCTGTGTGCGGCCGGCCTGCATGCGGTAGATACGACAGGTTCGCACGACCTTGTTGTGATGATGACAACGACTCACCGTGCTTTTGTTCACTGCCAGGTATCAGTAGACACTCTACAAGCGCATATGAGTATCTGCGACGCCCTAGTTTCCCGCAAAAAGAAACCCAATCACAGCTCTCTGCTTGGAAATCACCTCCGTTACAGACACTACTTTGAAGGCCTCGTGTAGGGCCGCCATTTGTCGGAACATCATGAAGCTATAGGGGCAGAAGCAGGAATATTATATGATGTTCCAAAACAAATTGCGCATTTTTTCAAGCAAAATTGGCCGGAAAAGAAATGTGTTGCGTTGCTTACCGAACGCCCTTCGTTCTTGCACTAGCCAGTTCAATTACAAAAAGAGCCGCCACCTCACAACTTTGTCTTCTACGGAAAATATTGTGGCCTGATAAACTACGGAGGCAGGAATCTCGAGTCACCCAGATAGCTTTAATTCTGCTAGAATCTCTCTCCAGTTCGTCAAAGCACACCCGATTAGCTCAGTCGATAAGGATACTGCTCGCAAAAGGCAAGTTTCCACATTTGAGTACCGACGCGGCACACAGTTTTAATCGGTCAGTAAGTTCCGAAAGGGAGCACACTCCACTCCAGTGTGTAAGATAGACTACAAGACTCATACTGTTTATATAATAACGTTACAAAGTGAAAGATTCGTCCCTGTGTTAATCTTAGTTTTGGCAAAGGTACTTCGCTGGAAATAATCTCGAATATTCAGCCAAGTGGTGTCGTCCAAATGATGCGATATTACAGGAAACTGAATTTTTTCCATCTCCGGAGGTTCCTGTCACTGCTCGTATACTGTTCCACCGCTGCTTATTTACCCCCTCCGCTCCGCTTTATTGTAGATTACGAGCTCTAGCTGCCTCGGAGAGGCTCCGCTGCCGATGTGGTGTCAGAAGTTCGCTGGCGGGATCCGAGTCGAGGTCCTCAGTCAGTGCGCCGACGCCGAACCCATATCACTGGTGAGTGGAGCCGTTTCTACGTAGTGTGCTCACAGTTATTCAGTCAGAATGGCGTGAATGAGCTCGGGGTATATAAGTCGGCACCCAACCGAAGACTGGCACTCATCAGCACTGCCTGAAGATGGCAACAAGTCAGTTTGCCGAAACATTGCACCATGTGGTTCCATACCGGGGAACGTTTCGCGGTAATTATATGGGGGTATAGACTAAAATAAAACATTAAAGTATTTCTCAGAGATTTCCTCTCTTACAAGAGCGCTAGTACGGTAAGGCGTGCAACACAGCTCATCATTGCCCATTAAAGGCCCTGTCTCTCATTCGAGAGAGTATACACTCCTGATGTATGCAGTCCACGACGACTAGTATTACAACGGTTGGATAAAACGTAGTGGGAATACTATAGCTTTAAACATGGCTGTTACTCAGCAACCATACACTAGTTTCAAAGTAGGATTATATAGCCAACTAGTTGCAGATAACTGTTTGGTACACTGACCTGGGTTTTTACACCTACTAAAGGTGTCCTCATCAGAACGAAATTTTGGTAAACAGTAAAATTACATTGCATCACTGTTAAAATTCATACTTTACCGACAGACGTTCACCGTATTACACGCCCTCATTATAATCGCCTCGCATTTCGATCACTTCCGCCCCCCCCCCCTCTTCCTTACCCTCCACAGACGGATGGCATCGCACACCACCAGCGCGTCCATCTACATCTACATCTACATGGTTACTCTGCGATTCACACTTAAGTGCCTGGCAGAGGGTTCATCGAACCATTTTCATATTACTTCTTAACCATTCCATTCTCGAATGGCGCGTGGGAAAAAAGAACACCTAAATCTTTCCGTTCGAGCTCTGATTTCTCTTATTTTATGTCTCTCAAGGACCACTCTATGACAAGGATGATGTCTTCTCTCGTATTGTAGTGAATGCCACAGAGAGGTTTCTTCCTTTTGGGCAACACGATGGCTGTTCCACTGTCACCCACCCACCCCCATCTACGCAGTATCTCCTGCGCGGGGTTTGCCGTGGGGCTTCTTGCTTTGTCGTGAAGGATGATTGGATGCAGTGCCAGAAGAGGTCGCCGCTTTCTTCTCAGAGCAGGACGAAAGTGATGTCTCAAGACACTGCATTGGTAGACTGGAGTGACCGTCTGCCCCTGCGGTGCATCATGATACAAGATGCACTCCTGGAAATCGTAAGCCACAATAAGCGTCATTTTGGTACCAGGTGGTTCACGGCGCACGTTCACGCTGGGGAACCACGGCGTTTACATTCATTGGAATTTCACTTTAATGGCGTCCGTATGACCAAGCCCAGGCTTCCTCCGTAGTAATGATCCTTCCAACGTAGCGATGGAGGAATTCCTCTCCAAGTGCATAATGATGCTACTGTTGCACCTCGGCCATTGCAAGCAGTACTCAACGAGAGAAGACATCATCCGCGACAGAGAGAAGTTCATGCGAGACATTGACAGAGATGGACGCGTGGACAGTGTACGACCTCTCCCACCGTGTTCGGGAATGTGATCGAGATGGGCGATTACACTGAGGGCATGAGATATGCGGAAAGTGGGTCAGTTAAGTCTGGTATGAATCATAACACTGTTCCCACCACTTTTTATTCAACCAATGTATATGGGTCCTACGATACATGGGCCAAGGAATGAAAGTACTCTTCTGCTTCACACAAAAGTGAAAATCTGATCATCAAATGAAATAATGATTTGTAAAACCTAATTATTTCCCACACCATCGCGTTACAGTATATCAATGTATTATAAATAAATTTGTACGTACAAATTTCGGGCTTTCCAGTCGCATGGATCCAGCTATATCTGATGGCGGTTACTTAAATTCTAAAACTGCGTTCCAACACAAGCGTAGGTGAGGATTTTTATTTTTACTTACGCATAAGAGCAGACGTAATGTCTGTAGAAAGATGTAACTATTGTTAAAATCAGTGATTATTGCAGTCACACATACTATTTAATACACTGAGGTGGTAAGCCATGGGATAGCGATAAGCACAGGAGTATGGAGTACACAAGGCATAAGAGGGTAATACATTGATCGAGCTGTCATTTGTATCCAGGTAATTTATGTCAAAAGGTTTCCGACGTGATTATGACCGTGCGGCGTGAATTAACAGCCTTTGATCGCGGGATAGTAGTTGGAGCCAACAGCCTTGCCGCAGTGGTACCACCGGTTCCCGTCAGATCAGCGAAGTTAAGCGCTGTCGGGCTAGGCTAGCACTTGGATGGGTGACCATCCGGTCTGCCGAGCGCTGTTGGCAAGCAGGGTGCACTCTACCCTTGTGAGGCAAACTGAGGAGCTACTTGATTGAGAAGTAGCGGCTCCGGTCTCGCAAACTGACATACGGGCGGGATAGCGGTGTGCTCACCACATGCCCTTCCATATCCGCATCAACTGACGCCTATGAGCTGAGGATGACACGGCGGCCGGTCGGTACCGTTGCTTTTTCATGGCGTGTTCCGGAGGAGTGTAGTGTAGTGTAGTGTAGTGTGTGTGCGTGTGTGTGTGTGTTTATGCGTAGTAGTTGGAGCCAGACGCATGCGGCATTCCATTTGGGATATATTCAGGGAACTCAATATTCCGCGATCTACAGCGTCAAGAATGTGCCAAGAATACCAAATTTTAGGCATTATCTGTCATCAGGGATAGCGCAGCGGTTGAGGACCTTAAAGACCGAGAGGAGCGGCATTTGCGTGGTGTTGTCAGTGCTTACAGACAAGCAGCACTGCGTGAAATAACTGCAGAAATCAATCTGGGAGGTACGTTGAACGTATACATTAGGAGAGTCTGGAGAAATTTGGCGTTAATGGGCTACGGCAGCAGACGACCGACGCGAGTCCTTTGCTAACAGCGTGACATTGCCTGCAGCGCCACTCTTGGTCTCGTGACAATATCGGTTGGATCCTAGACGACTAGAAAACAATAGCTTGTTCAGATGAGTCCCAATTTCAGTTGATAAGAGCTGATGGTAAGGCCAGAGACCCAACAGGGCACTGTGCTAGCTGATGGTGGCTCCATACTAGAGTGAACTGTGTTTGCATGGAATGGAATGGATCCTCTGTTCCAGCCGAACCGATCATTGATTTGAAATATTTATGTTCGGTTACTTGGAGAGAATTTGTAGCCGTTCATGGACTTGATGTTCCCAAAAAATGATGTTATGCCGGAGGCCACATCTGTTTGTGATTGAAGAACATTCTGGACCATTCGAGCAAATCAATTGGCCACCCAGAGTACCTGACAAGAGACCCATCGAACATTTATAGGACATAATCGATAAGTCAGTTCGTGCACAAAAACCTACACCGGCAACACTTTCGCAATTATGGACGGCTATAGAGGCAACATGACTCAATACTTCTGCAGGGGCTTGCAACGACTTGTTGTATCGATGGCACGTCGAGGTGTTACGTTCTGCAGGGCAAATGGACGACGCACACGAGGTTAGGAGGTATCCCACGACTTTTGCCACCCCACTGTACACGGGATTTACTGTTTCTGCCATTATCGGCCAACTGTACAACTCCGTTACAGTGTAATGCGACCACTTTGTCGCCGCGTATGGTTGCCTCAGCATTAAAACTGCCGAAAATGGCAATCGCCTATATTGTACCGTAACTGTAACTACAGTACATAATGATTCGTGGCTTTAAATACAGTGTGTTATGTGTATGAGTGCATATATTGTCATTGGTGACTGAGTACAGTATACTGAACAACGTTCCATCATCATTTATCTCATTTCCAGAGTAATAATTGTAGCCAATAGCTTGCTTAGTACCTCCAAGTACATGTGGCAACAGCAAGCCACTAAATGTTTTTTTTTTTTTTTTTTTCACCGGAGGAACAAGTCAAGTGTCGAAGTGTGGATGCGTGGACGTCAAGCGTTTAGTCTATATCTACAGGTGTTGTGTACTAAGTGGTGCAGTTAAGACTGTGCAGAAAAACATCAGGTAGTACATTTTGTGAGGCGTTTGCAGGAAGACTGTTCGATGCAGAGAAAAAAACAACAAACTTAACTGCAGTGGGAACATATCACGGTACCAGCGATCACAATATCTGCACTTGTACCCCTAACATCCTGTATGCATCCACTGTAAATCACTGTGCTGCCTTCCGAGAAATTGTATCAGAGTCTGGAATAGTTTGAAGAACAGAAAAAATGTTCGGAAGTGAGATGAAAGAAATAATCCTTCGGAGAAGGCAGTGCAAGCTGCACAGAGACACCCGCAGAGTGACACAGCAGCACTGTAATGGCCGCGGCAGTCCCACTGTGTGACGTCACTGGCGAGCGGTCGAGGCCTCGCGAGCGGTCCGGCCGTGCTGGCGTTCCTTGTTGGGTCTGGCGCGCAGCCCCGACCTACAGTTCTCAGTTCGGCAGTCCGCATAGTTTCCCCTCCGCTTTGTACCTCTCCCGGCCGTCCGTTCCAGATGAAAGAAACTTTCCCGTCGGTGGAGACGGCGCGCTGTGGAAAAGGGGATGGTCGGAGGGGGGGGGGGGGGGAGGAGGGAGGGGGCAGCAGCGCGGATGATCGGCTTGGACTGTCGCCCCATTCGGCCGCCGGCTGCCCTCTCCGCGAGCGAGTTCAAAGGTAGCCCACAGCCGCGGCGCATTGTGGAAGCCAAGTGGAACGCCAAACCTCTGGCCTGCGCCCCTGTTGACTCACTGACGCAACTGATCCGTAAATCCACAGCCCAGCCACAGAGGTCCAGCCGCGGTGTCTGCCTCAACAAACAGCATTGCCTTTACAGCCAATACCTTCCAGTGCTCACAGAAACCGAAATTATCAATACCAAAATAAAAAAGTCTTTGATTACAGGGTTTGATAGCTTGTGTGAACATCCATTCACGTCGATCTCCCTTTAGTTAATTACAACTGACAAAAAAGACCGCGATACTAAAAATGAGGAAAAATTTCAATTTTTCTACCAGCTCTTCAAAGAGGCCTTCTCACAAATTTGTCAGCTTTACTCTCCTGATCCTACCAGCAAATACGGCCCGGCGAAGAGCGCAATGAGTAGGTAACTTACAACACAGCAAAACGTTGCTACATGATTATCAAATTATTTCTTTTTGCATTTTCGATCTTATTTTCAGATCATAAATGAATTATTTTAATATCTTCTTGTCAGCACTAACGACTTTAAGGACTGCAAAATAAACTTACTGCAAACTATCTACAAATAATGTAAGAAACATAGTAGACGTGCTGGTAAAGTCATGGTCTTAGCAGTGCTGAATAACCAATATTCTCTGTACTACCTGTTTGTAGGTATCTGATCTCAGAGCATGGGGTTTTGGCATGCCTGCAGATTCCTGTCATGTGCATAGTCCGCCATGTTGTAGTCAGACAAAAATATTTCCACCGGTATGTACGTGATTAAGAATTCTTTATTTGTTTTTCGTTTCGTACTTTATATCACTATGTGATATAATAGGATGATGTGGGAGCACAATCAAAAAATAGTTTCATTTTACGTTCTCGTGACATTTCGTGGTGGCCATGCTGAATTAGGCAAGAAACGAAAAACGAACATCTTTGGGCGGTAGGTTCAAACAGCAGGAGTTCGACATCCACATAGTTTACAGATCACTGATAATAACGATCTCTAAGCAAAGATACTGTCTCCGCGGAACAAACAGAGAGGAAGAGGCAAAAGTCAATATTTTAAGAGCCGGCCTCTGTGACCCAGCGGTTCTAGGCGCTTCAGTCCGGAACCGCGCTACTGCTACTGTCGCAGGTTCGAATCCTGCTTCGGACATGGATGTGTGTGATGTTCTTAGGTTAATTAGGTTTAAGTAGTTCTAAGATCTAGGGGACTGATGACCTCGGAAGTTAAGTCCCATAGTGCTCAGAGCCATTTGAACCATCTGAACATTTTAAGAGGCAGGGCGTGAGTAATTCTGAAAGGGCACACAGAACATATTTGTGAACTGCTTTGTGATAACGTGATACGCTTAGTATGGTGAAGATTATGAGCAGTCAGTGGTGTGGTGGAGGGTATAACATTTATATACGAAGAGTTTCAGGAGTTCAAATGGCTCTAAGCACTATGGGACTTCACATCTGAGATCATCAGTCCCCATAACTAACCTAAGGACATCACACACATCCATGCTCGAGACAGGATTCGAACTGTGACAGTAGCAGCCGCATGGTTCCGCACTGAAAGTTTCAGGAATATGAATGGCAGAAGTGAACTGTGTGGCCAACTACGTTAAACTTTGCTCGTAAATGGAAGAAGAGACTTTTGTGTAATAGCAGAGTATAATATTTACTTAAGAACAGTTTCAAGAGTATTAATAATTGAAGATTACAGTGTGGCTAACTATGTAAAACGTCCCTCGTAAATGAAAAAAGAGCCTTTTGCCTAATAATTGTTGCCATTAAATCATTACGTCGGGCGCACAGCAGCTCCACTTCAAAGGAAGACTGTGCCATTTCAGACGTTCAGAAATGTAAAAGGGGTGCCAGCATATAAGAATAAGTTACTGAATATTACATTTTCTGTCAACTTCAATTCTGTCCCAACATTAATAATTTTCCTGCGTCATTACTACTCACACTAAGATCCTGTCCCTATCATTATAACAACTGAGCGTCAAGTGATTAGAACAGAGATGAAGTCTAGTACGGAAATATTCCCCCCTCCCCCCATCAACCATGGACCTTGCCGTTGGTGGGGAGGCTTGCGTGCCTCAGCGATACAGATAGCCGTACCGTAGGTGCAGCCACAACGGAGGGGTGTCTGTCAAGAGGCCAGACAAACGTGTGGTTCCTGAAGAGGGGCAGCAGCCTTTTCAGTAGTTGCAGGGGCAACAGTCTGGATGATTGACTGATCTGGCCTTGTAACACTAACCAAAACGGCCTTGCTGTTGTGGTACTGCGAACGGCTGAAAGCAAGGGGAAACTACAGCCGTAATTTTTCACGAGGGCATGCAGCTTTACTGTATGGTTAAATGATGATGGCGTCCTCTTGAGTAAAATATACCGGAGGTAAAATAGTACCCCATTCGGATCTCCGGACGGGGACTACTCAAGAGGATGTCGTTATCAGGAGAAAGGAAACTGGCGTTCTACGGATCGGAGCGTGGAATGTCAGATCCCTTAATCGGGCGGGTGGGTTAGAAAATTTAAAAAGGGAAATGGATAGGTTAAAGTTAGATATAGTGGGAATTAATGAAATTCGCTGATAGGAGCAACAAGACTTTTGGTCAGGTGACTACAGGGTTATAAATGCAAAATCAAATAGGGATAATGCAGGAGTAGGTTTAATAATGAATAGGAAAATAGGAATGCGGGTAAGCTACTACAAACAGCATAGTGAACGATTATTGTGGCCAAGATAGACACCAAGCCCACGCCTACCACAGTGGTACAAGTTTACATGCCAAATAGCTCCACAGACGACGAAGAGATTGATGAAATGTAAGATGAGATAAAAGAAATTATTCAGATAGTGAAGGGAGACGAAAATTTAATAGTCATGGGTGACTGGAAAAGGAAGAGAAGGAAACGTAGTAGGTGAATATGGAATGAGAGTAAGGAATGAAAGAGGAAGCCGCCTGGTAGAATTTTGAGAGCATAACTAAATCATAGCTAACACTTGGTTCAAGAATCGTAAAAGAAGTTTGTATACATGGAAGTAGCCTGGAGATACTGGAATGTCTCAGATAGATTATATAATGGTAAAAGAGAGATTCAGGAATCAGGTTTTAAATTGTAAGACATTTCCAGGGGCAGATGTGGAGTCTGACCACAATCTATTGGTTATCAACTGTAGAGTAAAACTGAAGAAACTGCAAAAAGGTGGGAATTGAGAAGATGGGACCTGGATAAACTGAAAGAACCAACGGTTGTAGAGAGCTTCAGGGAGAGCTTTAGGGAACAATTGACAAGAATGGGGGAAAGAAATACAGTAGAAGAAGAATGGGTAGCTCTGAGAGACGAAATAGTGAAAGTAGCAGAGGATCAAGTCGGTAAAAAGACGAGGGCGAATAGAGATCCTTGAGTAACAGAAGAGGTATTGGATTTAATTGATGAAAGGAGAAAATACAAAAATTCAGTAAATGAAGCAGGCAAAAAGGAATACAAACCTCTCAAAAATGAGATCGACAGGAAGTGCAAAATGGTTAAGCAGGGATGGCTAGAGGACAAATGTAAGGATGTAGAGGCGCTTATCACTAGGGGTAAGATAGATAGTGCATACAGGAAAATTAAAGAGACCTTTGGAGAAATGAGAACCACATGCATGAATATGAAGAACTCAGATGGAAACCCAGTTCTAAGCAAAGAAGGGAAAGCAGAAAAGTGGAAGGAGTATATAGAGGGTCTATACAAGGGCGATGTTCTTGAGGACAATATTATGGAAATGGAAGAGAATGTAGATAAAGATGAAATAGGAGATATGACACTGCGTGAAGAGTTTGACAGAGCACTGAAAGACCTAAGTCGAAACAAGGCGCCGGGAGTAGACAACATTCCTTTAGAACTACTGACAGCCTTGGGAGAGCCAGGCCTCGCAAAACTCTACCATCTGGTGAGCAAGATGTATGAGACAGGCGAAATACCCTCGACTTCAAGAAGAATATAACAATACCCATCCCACAGAAAGCAGGTGTTGACAGACGTGAAAATTACCGAACTATCAGCTTAATAAGCCACGGCTGCAAAATACTAAGACGAATTCTTTGCAGACGAATGAGGTTCGCCGATGACATTGTAATTCTGTCGGAGACAGCAAAAGACCTGGAAGAGCAGCTGAAGGGAATGGGCAGTGTCTTGAAAGGAGGACATAAGATGAACTTCAACAAAAGCAAACCGAGGATAATGGAATGTAGTCTAATTAAATGATGCTGCGGGAATTAAATTAAGAAATGATATACATAAAGTAGTAAATGAGTTTTGCTATTTGGGGAGCAAAATAACTCATGATGGTCGAAGTAGAGAGGATATAAAATGTAGACTGGCAATGGCAAGGAAAGCGTTTCTGAAGAAGAGAAATTTGTTAACATCGAGTATAGATTTAAGTGTCAGGAAGTAGTTTATGAAAGTATTTGTATGGAGTGTAGCCACGTATGGAAGTGAAACATGGAGGATAAATAGTTTGGATAAGAAGAGAATAGAAGCTTTCGATATGTGGTGTTACAGAAGAATGCTGAAGATTAGATGGGTAGATCACATAACTAATGAGGAGGTATTGAACAGAATTGGGGAGAAGGAGTTTGTGGCACAACTTGACAAGAAGAAGGGACCGGTTGGTAGGACATGTTCTGGGGCATCAAGCGATCATAAATTTAGCGTTGGAGGGCAGCGTGGAGGGTAAAAATCGTAGAGGGAGACCAAGAAATGAATACACTAAGCAGATTCAGAAGGATGTAGGTTGCAGTAGGTACTGGGAGATGAAAAAGCTTGCAGAGGGTAGAGTAGCTTGGAGAGCTGCATCAAGCCAGTCTCAGGACTGAAGAACACAACAACAACAACAACAACAACAACAACAACAACCTCATCCAGAAACGCACCCTCTCGAAACCTGGACAGCAAGCTACACCGCGATGCAGAGGGCCTCTCTTGCAGAGTCTGCCACTTGAGTTTGCTAAACATCTCCGTAACGCTGTCACGCTTACCAAATAACATAACAGTACTATCATTATTTATAATGGTTATACACAGTTCTTTGTTTCCACATAGCGCCCCTTTTCCTTCTATGCGTCCCAACGCCAGGGGATATGTGTACGGAAGGACTAAAAGTGGAACGATCACATGTAATGAAGCACGCTAAAGGCAAAATATTTTGTGCTAGTGCTGCCCCACAGCTCGTAAATATATTGACAGAAGTAGAAACGTAGCGGTAATGCTATTGATGACAACGCCACTGAAGCGGAGTTATAAGAGGCGATCAAAAAGTCTCCGTTCGAAGGCCATACTGTCCAGAATGGATACGCTAGTCATGAAAAATCACCGTCAACGCTGAGACAGCCATACAACTGACACACCGCGCAAAGGTACCTGATCGGTAAAACACCGCGACCCGCTGCGAGATGATTGCCGAACGTCCGCGTCAGACAGGAATCGTCGACCCTTTAAGGCCTTTTTTAAGGGACCAAAGGCGTCGATTATCGCACGGGGAGAGATCAGGATTATAGGGCGAGCGCCAGAATGGCTCCTATTTGAAACGGCATTTCATATAGGGGACGTGCGTTATCCTGAAGCAGCAACAGCCCCTGTCGCGCACCATTCCACAACGCTGGCAATGGCAAGGAAAGCGTTTCCGAAGAAGAGAAATTTGTTAACATCGAGTATAGATTTAAGTGTCAGGAAGTCGTTTCTGAAAGTATTTGTATGGAGTGTAGCCATGTATGGAAGTGAAACATGGACGATAACCAGTTTGGACAAGAAGAGAATAGAAGCATTCGAAATGTGGTGCTACAGAAGATTGCTGAAGATAAGGTGGGTAGATCACGTAACTAATGAGGAGGTATTGAATAGGATTGGGGAGAAGAGAAGTTTGTGGCACAACTTGACTAGAAGAAGGGATCGGTTGGTAGGACATGTTTTGAGGCATCAAGGGATCACAAATTTAGCATTGGAGGGCAGCGTGGAGGGTAAAAATCGTAGAGGGAGACCAAGAGACGAATACACTAAACAGACATAAGGTTGTAGGTTGCAGTAGGTACTGGGAGATGAAGATGCTTGCACAGGACAGAGGAGCATGGAGAGCTACATCATACCAGTCTCAGGACTGAAGACCACAACAACAACACGGAAATATTCATGATGCCACATAGTAAATCTTAAATTTCGCCATTTCGTTGAAAAGGAAAACTTAAAGTTTCATTTCAGTTTAGCAAATTTAAATTTATTGGCCTTTTAAGAAGGTGAAAGGGTACAGTACCGCCAAACATTGAAAATAGGTACAACATACTTCATTATTTTTGTCAGAACAACACATTTTTTTTGTAAAATAACTCAATTCCAATTAATACAGCGAAGCCGGATACCAGTGTGGGAAAGAATGACAATTTATTTATTTAATTGATCACATGTGCACTCCCACAAAATAAATCCCTACCTCCAGTTTGGTGATATCTGTGAAATGAATGAATGTAGGGTCGTCTGCTAACCGCAGATAGTGAATGTGGATATATGATCATCTTTGAGTCGATCCTTTGGCCACCTTTGGTGGGACCAAAGAGATGAAATTTGCCTGAGCTTTGAGCGCCTTAAATGTGGCTGACCAATACGGTAAGAAGGTGCTCCCCCCCACTTCGACAGAGGTGCGAGATGACCAGAAGACCGGCCATGTTTCAGCACTCTGCCGCTGGATCTTGTGCTGTTAAGGCCTGTTTCAGTTGTGCTTCGTAATGATGAAAGAGTGGAGACATGGTATGCATGTGGAATATTTAAGAGTCGTTTGAAATAATAATTTCTCTATTTCAGGAACTTTTGTGGGGATAATTAAATGTCAGGCAGGTGATATTAAAGGGATTGTAGTAATCTTCAGAAGTGACCAACGGTCACAATGAAACCACGTGTAGCAATAAGTTGAAATACTTCCGTGTGCTTAAGTTAAGCTGAATTACTAGCGTGTGTACAATAAGTTGAAATATTTAAGAAATAGCATGAGTACCATAAGTTGAAATATTTAAGAAATGGCGTGTGCAGGACTTGAAATTAGAGACGAGTACTTCCACGTGGTGAGTACTGTGTGAGTCTCAATCTGTGTATGAGACACAGGATAAAGAGAAGTACTCGTCCATGGTATCAGTTGAGGACTCGCGTGTGTGATGAATATGTTCTTAATGTTACTTTGCGTGATATGATTCCGTGTGACGCTAGATTTAAACTCTGAGAGAGAATCAAGGTGAGTCGGCCGTCTATCCAGCAACGCCACTTGGCTTGCATTGCACAGAAAGACGTGCATATATCTCCAGAGTTCATAGTAGGAAAGTAGAATTACGAAGTGGGGCAGTGTCGTGTGAAACTGGGATAAGTATTAATTGAAGTGGGAAAGCTGAAAGTGATAATGTTGTGACCATTCTCTGTGTAGTATTTCCTATTGTAGTGTGGTGTATGTCATGTAATTTGGGTATGTGTGGTTTGCATGGGAGAGTAGCGAGGTAGTTTCAAAAGATTAGTGGGTTATGCTTGTTCCTTCGGTACCGCTCGGCCTGGAGGAAGGTTTAGTGATGATGATTGTGAGAGTCGAAGTGTGAGGTATAATAAAAGATCCACCATCCTATCCAGAAAGTGCACTGTAGCGTTAAAAATAATTACGAGACCATAATATAGAGATTCACTATTGTAAAGCCATGCCCACTGGGCGGAATTTCTCATGTGCTATTGTTGTAGGTTATAGAATTTGTGTGTTTAGGTTAGAGAATTTATCGGAATAAATAAGATAGTGAAAAGAAAAAGATTGGTGGACTTTTCCTTCGAATTGTATGTTGTCATAGTGTCCCGAATTTATAATGTGTGCGCCATTCATATTCAGTGCGGTGGCCACGTGTTGACAAAAGCCGTTAAATAAAATAAGAAAGAAAATGTGGTATTGCCAGTGCGTAGTGAACAGTCAGAGTTCTGTAAATCACTGATAGTCAGATGTGCGTTTCCGTTGCGTATTAATCATATAGGAGGATAACTTGTAACTTAAGTGTGAGTACTAGAGTTCATGTTACTCGATAAATAAGAATGAATCCACTCGCTTGGCAGACCACTCATCTTGCAGGCCTGACTGCTTGATGCCACAGTATGAGCAAGGCATGTGGGTGCCTCTCAAAGGAAACATATAATATGAATCTAGATTAATTTGTAATAACACTGCATAATTCAGTAGTATTACGGAATTTTATGTAAGCATTTATTTATGGGTTCTTTAATGTTGGCTTTCGTAGTTATGGCATTGCCTGTTCGGGTTACTGACAACTGTGACCTATTCAGTGTTCAGTTTTTACATTTTACATTTTTACATTTTTTTTGTTTATTAGAACGAAATGAGCAATAAATTCTGAAAAGAGTGAATATTACGGTGAAGTAACGTTTCACTAACACAGTCGCCTTAAGTGTTATAATTAGTAAATTACTTCTTATTTTGAAGTATTGCAAAGTGTTCAGTGTCATATTAATTAACTTTCAAACATTTTGTAACTTTTTTCATTTTGAACCAATCTCTCACAAGTGCATTGAACATTGTCGCCTACGTAAAATCAGTAATCGTTACGTAAACCCAAAATTTAACCCAGCGTTTTTTCATAACTACTGTCCATAAACGGACTGGCAACTGCATTATTACATTAAACAACTACAGTTTTCTAAACATCTAGTTCTTAATTAAATCATTTTTTAACTGATTAAAGTCCATCAACTCAATTACAATTTTTTTTTTCAATCGTTATTAGCGCAATATATTTTTGGCATTATAACATTCATTAGTACACTTATCTGCATTCTGTCTGTGCAAATTCTTCAGAATCGACAGCTTTTCTGGAATATAAAGAACATTACGTACATATGTCAGAATACTGGAGAGGGTGGGTCGGTTACAAACTGAACACCGCAGTTCGAATCCCCATCCGTCAATCCACCTTTTTTCCGTGCTGATCTGCTCTGCTACAAGTTGAAAACAACGAAATTAGCAAAAACTGTTAATGAAATTATTGTTACAGGATAGTGTGACATCGTTCACTATGCACTGCAGCGCAATTGCTATATGACAAGCACGCATTAACTGAATTTCGCTGACCAAACATTAAAAGAAACCCTTAACGAAAGAAAATGCTTAATCTTATACCTCGAGAGCATGATATAGACGTTTTTGTATTTGTTTGATTGATGTAGCTATTGAGCGAAGCTTCCAGCTTATAATTTGCAAAATATATACAGTATTAATGGACAAAAAATTGTACAACTTCACTTCAAAAAATTTCGTGAAAATTAAGGCCTGAAAATTATTTAATACATGTAATGTATGAGTTTGTTGTGTGTCGCCTACACAAATAAGCAATCAGGCGATGGTGCTCATCAGTTAGCCCATTGTTTCCAGCCAATAAGACTATACCGTGCCAAAACTGCTAACGTAACACCAGGTTTTATAAACAGATGACATTCTGAAGTTGTAGATTTTAGAGGGCTCTAATTCGTCTACTAATTAATCAGGAGATGTAACCAGTATGGGATGTCGAGGTCTGCAAATCGTGACGAACTTTAAGGGGCTTCATAAGAGTACAAAGAGAGGACAGAGAGCGACCGCTGCGTCACAGCACCTTTTCTTTACGGACGGAGCAAGGTTGGAGATTAACTTGTGACAGGACTCTGAATATTCTCAGAAAGTACTACATGAAACTGACATTTATGTTGAGCCAGAACGACTTGATTCTAGTGTTCAGAATTTGCGAATATTCTTTAGCTTTGCACATAGTACTCCCTGAGAGATAGTGGAGTTACCAGGAGACTGGATGCAGCTGACACGGTTGCATATAAGCGTACGCCCAATGCTCTTTCAATGAAAGGTACGAATAGGAATCTTAATAAGGACAGGATAAACGAGTAATTGTAATTATTCAATTACATGTTTACTACCTTGCAGAGGGGCAGCAGCCTTTTCAGTAGTTGCAGGGGCAACAGTCTGGATGATTGACTGATCTGGCCTTGTAACATTAACCAAAACGGCCTTGCTGTGCTGGTACTGCGAACGGCTGAAAGCAAGGGGAAACTACAGCCGTAATTTTTCCCGAGGACATGCAGCTTTACTGTATGATTAAGTGATGATGGCGTCCTCTTGGGTAAAATATTCCGGAGGTAAAATAGTCCCCCATTCGGATCTCCGGGCGGGGACTACTCAAGAGGACGTCGTTATCAGGAGAAAGAAAACTGGCGTTCTACGGATCGGAGCGTGGAATGTCAGATCCCTTAATCGGGCAGGTAGGTTAGAAAATTTAAAAAGAGAAATGGATAGGTTAAAGTTAGATATAGTGGGAATTACTGAAGTTCGGTGGCAGGAGGAACAAGACTTTTGGTCAGGTGATAACAGGGTTATAAATACAAAATCAAATAGGGGTAATGCAGGAGTAGGTTTAATAATGAATAAAAAAATAGGAGTGCGGGTTAGCTACTACAAACAGCATAGTGAACGCATTATTGTGGCCAAGATACACACAAAGCCCATGCCTACTACAGTAGTACAAGTTTATATGCCAACTAGCTCTGCAGATGATGAAGAAATAGATGAAATGTATGACGAGATAAAAGAAATTATTCAGATTGTGAAGGGAGACGAAAATTTAATAGTCATGGGTGACTGGAATTCGTCAGTAGGAAAAGGGAGAGAAGGAAACATAGTAGGTGAATATGGATTGGGGGGAAGAAATGAAAGAGGAAGCCGCCTTGTAGAATTTTGCACAGAGCATAGCTTAATCATAGCTAACACTTGGTTCAAGAATCATAAAAGAAGGTTGTATACCTGGAAGAATCCTGGAGATACTAGTAGGTATCAGATAGATTATATAATGGTAAGACAGAGATTTAGGAACCAGGTTTTAAATTGTAAGACATTTCCAGGGGCAGATGTGGACTCTGACCACAATCTATTGGTTATGACCTGTAGATTAAAACTGAAGAAACTGCAAAAAGGTGGGAATTTAAGGAGATGGGACCTGGATAAACTGAAAGAACCAGAGATTGTACAGAGTTTCAGGGAGAGCATAAGGGAACAATTGACAGGAATGGGGGAAAGAAATACAGTAGAAGAAGAATGGGTAGCTTTGAGGGATGAAGTAGTGAAGGCAGCAGAGGATCAAGTAGGTAAAAATGCGAGAGCTAATAGAAATCCTAGTGTAACAGAAGGAATATTGAATTTAATTGATGAAAGGAGAAAATATAAAAATGCAGTAAATGAAGCAGGCAAAAAGGAATACAAACGTCTCAAAAATGAGATCGACAGGAAGTGCAAAATGGCTAAGCAGGGATGGCTAGAGGACAAATGTAAGGATGTAGAGGCTTGTCTCACTAGGGGTAAGATAGATACTGCCTACAGGAAAATTAAAGAGACCTTTGGAGAGAAGAGAACCACTTGTATGAATATCAAGAGCTCAGATGGCAACCCAGTTCTAAGCAAAGAAGGGAAGGCAGAAAGGTGGAAGGAGTATATAGAGGGTTTATGCAAGGGCGATGTACTTGAGGACAATATTATGGAAATGGAAGAGGATGTAGATGAAGACGAAATGGGAGATAAGGTACTGCGTGAAGAGTTTGACAGAGCACTGAAAGACTTGAGTCGAAACAAGGCCCCGGGTGTAGACAACATTCCATCAGAACTACTGACGGCCTTGGGAGAGCCAGTCATGACAAAACTCTACCATCTGGTGAGCAAGATGTATGAGACAGGTGAAATACCCTCAGACTTCAAGAAGAATATAATAATTCCAATCCCAAAGAAAGCAGGTGTTGACAGATGTGAAAATTACCGAACTATCAGTTTAATAAGTCACAGCTGCAAAATACTAACGCGAATTCTTTACAGACGAATGGAAAAACTGGTAGAAACGGACCTCGGGGAAGATCAGTTTGGATTCCGTAGAAATGTTGGAACACGTGAGGCAATACTAACCTTACGACTTATCTTAGAAGAAAGATTAAGAAAAGGCAAACCTACGTTTCTAGCATTTGTAGACTTAGAGAAAGCTTTTGACAATGTTAACTGGAATACTCTCTTTCAAATTCTGAAGGTGGCAGGTATAAAATACAGGGAGCGAAAGGCTATTTACAATTTGTACAGAAATCAAATGGCAGTTATAAGAGTCGAGGGGCATGAAAGGGAAGCAGTGGTTGGGAAAGGAGTGAGACAGGGTTGTAGCCTCTCCCCGATGTTATTCAATCTGTATATTGAGCAAGCAGTAAAGGAAACAAAAGAAAAATTTGGAGTAGGTATTAAAATCCATGGAGAAGAAATAAAAATTTTGAGGTTCGCCGATGACATTGTAATTCTGTCAGACACAGCAAAGGACTTGGAAGAGCAGTTGAACGGAATGGACAGTGTCTTGAAAGGAGGATATAAGATGAACATCAACAAAAGCAAAACGAGGATAATGGAATGTAGTCAAATTAAATCGGGTGATGCTGAGGGAATTAGATTAGGAAATGAGACACTTAAAGTAGTAAAGGAGTTTTGCTATTTAGGGAGTAAAATAACTGATGACGGTCGGAGGATATAAAATGTAGACTGGCAATGGCAAGGAAATCGTTTCTGAAAAAGAGAAATTTGTTAACATCGAATATAGATTTAAGTGTCAGGAAGTCGTTTCTGAAAGTATTTGTATGGGGTGTAGCCATGTATGGAAGTGAAACATGGACGATAACTAGTTTGGACAAGAAGAGAATAGAAGCTTTCGAAAAGTGGTGCTACAGAAGAATGCTGAAGATAAGGTGGGTAGATCACGTAACTAATGAGGAGGTATTGAATAGGATTGGGGAGAAGCGAAGTTTGTGGCACAGTTTGACTAGAAGAAGGAATCGGTTGGTAGGACATGTTTTGAGGCATCAAGGGCTCACAAATTTAGCATTGGAGGGCAGCATGGAGGGTAAAAATCGTAGAGGGAGACCAAGAGATGAATACACTAAGCAGATTCAGAAGGATGTAGGTTGCAGTAGGTACTGGGAGATGAAGAAGCTTGCACAGGATAGAGTAGCATGGAGAGCTGCATCAAACCAGTCTCAGGACTGAAGACCACAACAACAACATACCTTGCAGAACTTTCCCAAAATTCAGTTTTCTTCAAAACAGAGCCTACTAGATCTAATTCAGTTTCGCAAAGTTTCCCTATTGACGAGAAAAGTTGTTAGCTGTCCGAAAAACAGCGTAGTGCCTCGACTGTTTTTTTTCACCTCACCTAGGCTCAGAAAACGCTCTGTTTCTTGCTTCTAGTGAAGAGGAAAGTCGTAGAGGGTGCAGCCTAATGGCTATGTTGCGCGCGGATTAATATCGTTGGGACACAAATGAATTATAGTAATTTTCTGCGAGCGAGCATTGATTGAAATCAATGGGGGAAGTTGATAATATGTGCCGTATCAGGACTCGAACCGGGGTCTCCTGCTTACTACGCATGCTCTGACCACTAAGCCATGTGGCAACAGTGGTCATTGCCACTGCACAGACTACCCTAGTACGCCTTCAGTCAGACCCAAATCCTCAACTTACCCGCACACTGCTAATGTAGTAGTGTGCAGGTAAGTTGAAGACTTGGGTCTGTCCCTTGCTGTTTACTTGTTACTCGTGGCATTTCGCCAATTCCCTTAGAGTTAGAGCCTGGTGTTCATCTGCTCTGAAGAGATATTGGCTGTCTCACCTTAATTTCATACCTACATATATAATTGGGTTTGTGCCCACCATAAAAGTGACAGGCACTCAAACCCTCCGTAAATGGGTGAATCGTGATGGTGGAACGTCCAGTTCTTTACTCGCCGCAGACTGCTGTACTCGAATGTAGACGGTTGTCTGCTCTAACTTGGGGGAGAAATTCACGGTGGACTATCCTCATCTTGTCAGAAAAAAAAAACTGATTTGATATTGGTTGTTACCTACGTGATGATGCAGCCCTCCAATGGATCGCTTGTTGCTTAGTTTCATGGTCATATCTCGATGGTTTCGCTACCTATTTCCCTAATAAACGCTGAATCTGGTTTTTCAACGTTCTTTTGTTTCTTCTCTTCTGTAACTGCAAGCTCTTTGAATACGAGAAACAGTGCTGATGAAAACAAGAACTTTGACTTTTCCCTTCGCTTATGGTTGGAGAAGCGATGCAAAACAAGGCTTAGCAGAGGCACCTAGCGGTAGAAAATACCATCACTGACTTGACGAACAACGTACACTACTGGCCATTAAAATTGCTACACCACGAAGATGACGTGCTACAGACGCGAAATTTAACCGACAGGAAGAAGATGATGTGATACGCAAATGATTAGCTTTTCAGAGCATTCACGCAAGGTTGGCGCCGGTGGTGACACCTACAACGTGCTGACATGGGGAAAGTTTCCAACCGATTTCTCATACACAAACAGCAGTTGACCGGCATTGCCTGGTGAAACGTTGTTGTGATGCCTCGTGTAAGGAGGAGAAATCCTTCGGATTGTAGCCTATCGCGACTGCGGTTTATCGTATCGCGACATTGCTGTTCGCGTTGGTCGAGATCCAACGACTGTTAGCAGAATATGGAATCGGTGGGTTTAGGAGGGTAATACGGAACGCCGTGCTGGATCCCAACGGCCTCGTATCACTAGCCGTCGAGATGGCAGGCATCTTATCCGCGTGGCTGTAACGAATCGTGCAGCCACGTCTCGATTCCCGAGTCAACAGATAGGGACGTTTGCAAGACAACAACCATCTGCACGAACAGTTCGACGATGGTTGCAGCAGCATGGACTATCTGCTCGGAGACCATGGCTGCGGTTACCCTTGACGCTGCATCACAGACAGGAGCGCCTGCGATGGTGTACTCAACGACGAACCTGGGTGCACGAATGGCAAAACGTCATTTTTTCGGATGAATCCAGGTTCTGTGTACAGCATCATGATGGTCGCAACCGTGTTTGGCGAAATCGCGGTGAACGCACATTGGAAGCGTGTATTCGTCATCACCCGGCGTGATGGTATGGGGTGCCATTGGTTACACGTCTCGGTCAGTTCTTGTTCGCATTGACGGCACGTTCAACAGTGGACATTACATTTCAGATGTGTTACGACCCGTGGCTCTACCCTTCATTCGATCCCTGTGAAACCCTACATTTCAGCAGGATAATGCACGACCGCATGTTGCAGGTCCTGTGGGGGGTCTTTCTGGATACAGAAAATGCTCGACTGCTGCCCTGGTCAGCACATTCTCCAGATCTCTCACCAATTGAAAAGGTCTGCTCAATGGTGGCCGAGCAACTGGCTCGTCACAATACGCCAGTCAGTACTCTTAATGAACTGTGGTATCGTGTTGAAGCTGCATGGGCAGCTATACGTGTACACGCTATCCAAGCTCTGTTTGAGTCAATGCCCAGGCATATCAAGTCCGTTATTAGGGCTAGAAGTGGTTGTTGTTGGTACTGATTTCTCAGAATCTATGCACCCAAATTGTGTGAAAATGTAATCACATGTCAGTTCTAGTATAATATATTTGTCCAATGAATACCCGTTTATCATCTGCATTTGTTCTTGGTGTAGCAATTTTAATCGACAGTAGTGTAATTTACCTTCGGTTTAAAAGCGTTCCTCGTAACTGCCGGAATCAAAAGAATCCTCTACATTCTACATTGCAGTGCCCCTTAAGTTGTAGAATAGTAAATGTACAATCGCGAAAAATAAAGATAGTGCAGTGGTCTTTTCGAAAAGATGAACTCCTAAGCAGCGTCAGCTCCAGGGATTTTGCCGTTCCGTGCGGACGTCCCTCCCCACCCGCCCTCGCCATCTCGCCCTCTCCTTGCGGTCTGAGACGTAGTCAACCTCTTCCACAGAGTCTTTCGTCCATAATGTACTACTTCCAAATATCACACTTACTCGTACGTCTTTTTGGCGTGTGTTTGTCTTTAAGACCTGAGCCAGTCTGAGGCATCGGTCAGTGAAACAGAAATGAAATGTTTATAGTGTAATACGTTTTGAACTACAGCTCCAAAATTAATTTCGTCATTCACGGACTGTGTAACTAAAATCTGAGCAGAGAGGAGCGTGCTGTGCGAGACGTGTACCAACCAGCACAACTTAGTACTGCATTGTTGACGGTCTTGTCGTCGCTTCTGCTGCACAAAGTGGAAGGTCACAGCACAGCGAGTGACTTACATATAAATGGTTTATTTGTTGACAAATAGTACATAAATCGACGATGCCTATCTAGTGTGTCCACACCACACAGGGAAAAAACGGCTATGGTCGAATATTGAGAGGACGTGCTTTCAGAGATACTATGACCGTTATTTGTGCCTCGAAAGAAGCAGTTTTGAAATCACTTTCATGTATATCGTGATGAAAAGTAGCAGTCATATGATCCATAAGGTTATCGGAACACAAGTGTCAAAAACGTCGAAACTCGATAAACAGTTCGTGCAGTGCATCTGAGTTGCCTCAGCTCCAAAATATGGTCAGGCAGGTTTTTTTCCGTAATATTTTGAATATCATCATTTTTTGTCTATGCCTTCAACACCGAGACAAGAAAGCGAATGGGGGAAAACTTAAAAGAAGTTACAGACAAAGAAGAAAAAATTAATTTAAAGCAGCATGACAAGAAGAAGAGCAATATAAATCGTATTAAAGGAGATGGAGTGTTGGGGGAAGGATGCCATATATCATTCTTCGTGTAAACGCCCCTTAATCACAACGAATGGATTCAAAAGACTATGGCAGGTGACGGACAGTGCACGTATTATTTATTATTTTCGTATTTATTGCAAAGTTTTTTCCTCAGGATATCGCGTATTTAATGAATTGTTAGGCCATCGTATGCTGACATTTTTCTTTATTGTAAAGTTTTTCTCTTTTGTAGGGGATTTCAAGCTGTTGTAAGCACATTTCAAGTTTTATGTAGACGCATGGTAGATATAGACTTGTCAATAGTGTCAGTAACAATTTTTGCTATTTTGGAAGACGCAACCAAGTGACAAAATCCAGCGCTTTCTATGTCATATTTCCACAACACCGTAGACAATTTCCAGTAAGACATTAGATTTTATGAATGATTTGTATTTTCAACTTACTCTCGCACTTCTTCGTTTATACACAACTTTCACTGTCTTGTTTAATTCGTCCTTTTGATACCATATTAAATTTTAAGATTTTGCCTCTCCTAAAAACCTGTCACCAACAATTTGAATAAGAAGTTAATTAATGTAAATTACGTCGACTCTTCGATAAAGATGAAGTAATTTTTTGTAATTGATGAAATCTTGTTCAAATGGTTCAAATGGCTCTAAGCACTATGGGACTCATCTGCTGAGGTCATTAGTCCCCTAGAACTTAGAACTACTTAAACCTAACTAACCTAAGGACATCACACACATCCATGCCCGAGGCAGGATTCGAACCTGCGACCGTAGCGGTCGCGCGGTTCCAGACTGTAGCGCCTAGAACCGCTCGGCCACTCCGGCCGGCGATGAAATCTTGTACTCTCAAACGAATATACATAAGAGTTTTGTAATTACCTTTGTTCCGAACAGTTCTCCACGGCTCAAATGCGTTTAAAAATCACAGCTTGAGTCGCTAAATGGTTAGGTACACAATACTCGTTATTTACAACTGTGTCCGATCATCTTATTGAGCTGCTTGAAACGAAAGTATCTGAAAGAATTCGGCACACTGTTGGTGCTAGGATGAAAATGCATGCTGTTATCGCGACAATGGTTACTTCCAAATCAAAGTTCCATGACATCAGACTCAAACAGAATCTACATTTCCCTCACAATGAGCTCGGTTGATCAAGTAAGTTATAAAACATGAACTGCTTCAAAATTCGGATGCAGACTCGTGTGTTTCACGGCCAGCGTTCTAAAACAGTTTTATGTACACTCGACAGCAAAAAAATTGGGTCACGCCTCAATTCCAACTTGTAGGCTGCATCTGAATGTATGCAACCAACATAACATATCTGTGTTGCACACCGTCGCAACCCTCCACAGTACAGTCGTTGTAAGATACGCAATGGGTACCACTAGAGACTACTAGAGAACACCGATCTTTATGACAGTCCGTCCAGATGTAAAGTAACAACATGATAGTACATAAGAAGTCACATAAATCGTTGAGTAATCCTTAGCCACAATTAAATATTTGAGACAGTATATGGATTTATAAAGTTGTATGGCAATTGGAAACTAGTTCCTTGCTGTCTAAAAGGTTTACCCAACACATGCTGAACGTCATTCAACGTTCAGCGGGGAGTGGTTTCACATCAACTTTATGTAATACTAAGCAGTTAAAAGAAAACGTGATTAACAGCGGCAAGCGCTCTACGGAAATCCCAACATTAACAGCGAGTCACAAGTAATATCATTGTTCACATTACTCATCAACAGTTACTTGTACACAAAGTTGTACTTTAAATGACATGACCAACGTCTTCGTTCTGGATCCGGATGCAAACCCAGAACGTAAAGCCATTGTTAAGCAAGCAAAGCTTTGTGCCTTATCGAGACTCGATCGCTAGGCAGAAAGAGACATCAAATATTAACGTTTGCACCAGTATCTGTTATCAATTCTCAACTTGACGTAAATGCCGATAATATTTGTTCGAAACCAGGAACCCTAACATGACAATTACTTTCTTGGTAATTAACCTCGAAAGACTTTGTATACTGTTGCATTGTCAAGGAACATGGACACACATGTTTAAAATTGAAATGCCATCATGTAATACTGGTGACACGGAAGCGAACCCTGCACCTAACAGGATTGTTGAATAAGTACGTAAAATCAGAATGTAGATATTACAGTTTGTCACCAGTAGTGAGGTTGGAACCTTAAATGACGACTGAAATTGTATTGCCTGACCGGGATTCGAACCCGTCGCCTACCGCCGTGGTTGTCATACCAGGAACAGACGAGAGATGTCCAATGTTTTGTCCACCGTTAGCGGGATGTGCGCACTTTTAACCAGAAATAAGGTGACGAAAACGTATGCTGACAGAGTCGAACGCCGCACACATGGTTATGAAGACACGTTAATAATCAAATTCTTGTTCAGTAGTAGCTAGGAGTAGCATGTTTAGATGCAAACCTTAATGCCTTTCTCATCCCTAGTAACGTGTTTCCTAATATCTGCGATATCATGGTGTTAATTTACAAGTGGATTGACTGCCGTAAATAGCAATGTTCTCTAGTAGTCGTGTATCATTAAGATGCAAATGAAGTGCCTCAGCAGAAAGTAATTTCCGTCGCGCAGCACGTATTGTTTCAGAGGTACTGATTGCATGTTATAAGTGCACAAAACGTGTATTATATACTACGTATATACTATTATTTGGAGAAGCTGCCGCCAAACCTGTTTACTTTTACATTCCGCTTAGTTGTCGTGGTTGAATACACGTTTTCTTAAGGCTACATCTAATGCAGAGCGCTTACAAGAAAGAGTAGTTTGCTGTGTCATGCTATTGATAACTAGGTGAAATATTTTGTGGTAGCTATGTTTAAAAAGAATGTATTTTTGAACGTATTGTTCGTCAAATATTTGAATGAATCATCAACTGTAGGTGTGCCTGCACATGTTATAGCATAATAGCTGTAGCTGCGTTAGTTTATACTACAGACTTAGGTAGGTTAGGTGAAACTTTTGATCCTTCAAGGGGTGATAGTGGCCTTGCGGCCCGGGTCTATACAAGCCGCGGCTCGCGAGCTACGGGCCAGCCAGCCTGGCCGAGGCGAGACGGAAGTGAGCGAGCTGGCGGTGGCGTTGGTGGGCCAACATGCCGGGATGAGCCAGCACGGCTGCGCCGCATGCCTCTGCCTCTGCCGCTCCGTTTGACGTAAATATGTTTACGTCCTCTCCTGGAATCAGTATAAGAGCGGCAAGCAGACATACACATCAGAATGCCTGCCGTAATGGCTCACTGGGAGAGGTCTATTCGAGATAGAGTCGTCGCTCTCATTAAAGAAGGAGGATGTTCCATCAGAGAAGCTGGCAGACGGTATGGCGTACCACATACCACTGCAACGAGATGGTGGATGATCTACCTTGAAAGAGGTACCACCAACAGGGCACCTGGCTCAGGCAGGAAAAGGGTGAACTCACAGCAGGAAGACAGTGACCTAGTGTCTAGGAGCAGAGAAAATCCCTTTCTGAACGCGAAGCAGTTGCGGTTGGAGACCAACTTCCCCGGCTCCAGTGACACGATTCGCCCAAGGCTGAGGGACGCTGGATGCATGCACGACGATCCGCCGTGAAACAAGAGCTCAGCGAGACAACGTTTTATACCGGCTAGCATTTCCGGAGCTTCATCTGAGGGTGTCGTGGGACAACGTCATTTTCACTGATGAGAAGGTGTTTTCCACCAGTAACGACGGTCCACGAATCGTTTACAGGCCGCAAGGGACTCGCCATCGACGCGAATGTGTAACCACGACGAGAAGAAGTGGCCGGCTGTCTGTTACCTGCTATGGTTGGAGTTCTGCGGGAGGGGCGGGAATTCTTCACAGGATAGCAGAAACTCTGGATAGCGTGCAGTAAGTCCACATATTGGAAAATGCGATGCTTCCGTCAGTGCGAATGCTGTACGCAGATGGGGACGTCACATTGGAAGAGGACCATTCTCCCATTCACAAGTCTGCACTTGTTTAGCAACGGCTCTCGCCGGTTGGCGTCAACGCCATGGACTGGCCGCCACGGTCGGCTGATATGAACCCCATGGGAAACATGTGGGCTGAGGTCGCCAGAACATTAACAGAGAACTGGCCTCGAAACCAACCAACTACTGCGGACGCTCTTTGGGACTGCATCCTGGAAGCCTGGGAGGGAGTTGCTTCTTTAGGTTATTACGTCCGATGGCTTATACATTCTATGCCAAGACGCATGACAGAAGTACAAAGTAATGAAGGATTCGGGATAAAATATTAGAGTCATTAAAATGTTTTGTTATGTCTTCTTTTTCGTCATTTTTCCTCATTGGGAGCTAGTGGAAGATCGCGAGGCAACAGAAAAGATACAATATGGGTTAGTTTTCCTTTGAGTTGCCTTTTTAATTCAAGTGGGTTTCTTTTTAATATAAAGTTTGTTAAATACTCTATTTTGATTTCATTTATACCCTGTCTAGATACTTACAAACTAATCAGCGTAGATGGACTCTGTCACAGTAGTTTATGTTATTTAAATACATCTCTCCCTTCCCATCCATCCATGAATAAACACTCCGTCCTCCACAAAATACGCAAACGATTTCATATTATGTTAACTCGTTGTTAATATCTCTTTTATTCTCTCTCTCTCTCTCTCTCTCTGACACTATCGCCGCAAGTGCCCTTCTATTCCATTCTCCCAAACCTTTGCAAACAAATCTAGCGGTTTCCATTGACGCTACATTTTCTCTTTTAATTGCTGCTGTCTTTACTCTCTATTATTCCTTTCAACACCTATGAAACCTTATCCTTTGATCTCCCCTTCCCTATAACCCATTCTTCGTTCTGAAAACAGTCCTGCCTTGTCTCTCGCTCCTAAGATAAAACGAACTGTGGCACACATCTAAGTAAGCAATACTTTGCAAGCATTTCACGCTTATGTTTTGCACTTCTGCACTTCTATCCATTCCCAAATCCCGCCCTCCTTCCTGTTACCCGTCCCTTGACATCTGCATCTACATCTAAATGAATACTCTGCAATTCATAATTATGTGCCTGGCATGAGGGTTCTGTGGTCTGGTGGATTAATCTTGTATTGACGTGTAAAACGTGTAGGTTCACATCTCACGTCAGGAGTAGATTTTTAACACACACAAGTAACTCTCCTGCACCCCTAGTAACGCCAAGTGTAGAACGCCGGTAAGCTCCGTCATTCAATATCCGCAGTAAAGATAACATCCCTTCGCTACCGACTGGGGCATAGAGGCATTCGTTTGAGCTGTGACAGATGGAGAAACCCCGGAAGGCAGAGACTCTGTCACCAGCAAGCCGTCGTAAACTAGAAAACGTACTTCATTTAATGAACCAATGGCCATGTAAGTTCACAAGGCTTCCTTTATTTGAAACTGAGACGCTGAAAATTGTGGTGCTGGACTGGGATTCGAATTCGATTTCACTGTGTTCCCCAAGATTGCAAACTCTTCTAGGCCTCCTCGAAATGCACCAATCTGGTTTCGAATCCTGACCAGCACAAAATATTAATTATTTCATTTCAAGCCCCAGCATGTGCACTCCGAACTACTGGTGAAAAATAGTTGCATTTTCAACGTCTCTTCGTGCGTTGTCGGCTGTAACGTGTTCGTTTGAACTCACAGCCACATGATGAGCTTTTTATCAAAACATTACAAGATCAAACGTTTCCTTACGTCTTTTCAAGTTCAAACATTCCTCTCCATCCTACTGGCGAAAACGGATTTGGGTTTGACGTTGTGTTCGTTGTGATCAACCACGACGATATGTTGTGGATTCAACTTCTAGCCAGCAGAGTATTTTCCATTACATCATTGAAAGTACAAACATGCCACTCCTACCTATTACTGGACCACATGACCACATGACCACGTGTGCGGGGTTTGAATTCCATTCAGCACAGAACTTTTCGTCGTCTGATGTCTAGCTAAACACGCGCGCATCTCGCTACTGGTGAACCATCAATAGCTATTTATCGTCTGTTCCTGGCTAGAAAACGACGGCGCTAGATGCTGGGTTCGAATCCCAGTCAGGCAAAAACAATTCTATCGTCATTTAGGGTTCCAACATATCGTTATTGGTGAAAACATTTGATATTTAACTTTTGATTTTACGTACTTCGTTAACAATTCGATTAGGCGCTGGGTTCACATCCCCATCACAAGCTTTACATGATGGCATTTCAATTTTAAACATGAGCATACCTTGTTCCTTGTAAATGACACCATATTAAACGTCGTTGGGGGTAGTTCCCAGGAAGTTAACTGTTATGACAGGATTCCCAGTTCAGTACAAACATTTTCGTCATTTATTTTCAGGATCTGAATTGATAACTGATACTGGTGCAAACGTCTATACTTGACGTCTCTTTAAGCCTAGTGATCGGGTCTCAATAAGGCACAAACAAAGCTTAGCTTAGTTATCAATGGCTATAGGTGCTGGGTTTGAATCCAGGTCCAGAACGACGACGTTGGCCATGTCATTTAAAATTCAAATTTGCGTACACGTAGCTGTTGATGTATTACGAGAACAATGATATTACTGGTGATTCACTGTTAAAGTCGAGATTTCCGTAGAGTGCTTGTTGGCGTTAATCGCGTTTTTTTACTGGTTCGTCCAATATCCAGTTTCCAGAGCCACTCGCGTTGAGCGACGTTCAGCACGTGGATGGAAAACCTTTTCGAGAGCGAAAAACTTTTTTCCAATTGCCGTACACCTTTGTAATTCCATATATTGTCTCAAGTATTTAAGGATTACTGTACGATATATGTAAAATAATCGGTTTTCTCAGAACTTTTGGAATGTCACTTGTTGTAATTAAGGTTAATTTACGGGTGTTATGGAGTGTCTCATCGCTAAGAACGTGTTTATTAATGTATTTTGTATGACGATACTAGTTAACGCTTAGACTGACTGCCATAAAAACCTTTGGTCTCTAGTAGTCTCTTGCGGTACCCATTGTATGTAGTCAAACGACTGTACCCTACAGGGGTTTGGTGTTTAGAGGACCTGCAAAAAAAACAGCGTTATGTTGGTTGTATATGGCAGTGACCCACTGTTTTTGCTGTCAAGTGCACATAGTACTGTCAACGCATGTATTTTATGTTCTGTCTTATGAAATGATAGAAAGACATCTCACGACCTACTATTGGTTTTCTCAACGTTCTAGATCCAGTTATTTGTGGCTAGGGCAAACTTTATCGTGGCGAACTCCAGCAACATTCCAGAAGGCATCCAGGTTTACATTGCGGAAAATTGTTCGGTGGGAATTGTGCTGTATGGAACGAGCGAGAAAGCAGACGGAAAATATTACACGAGCGCTGCCAGAACGCACAGAACGTTTTTTCTGGTCGTGAAACTAGTTGCCAGGGGGAGTTAACTGGTGCGGCAAAATTCCTGCACGATACAAAAATTTTATCCGAAACGGCGCACCAGTCGCATTTCAGGAAAGCATTTAAATTTATTTGCCGAAATTTCATTAAGCATGTTATTGATGTATCTGCAGCTGGATCATCAGTTTAATATGAACGGAACAGCACGCAGTTTCCCACAGTTGCCTCAGAGGCCCGGCGGGCAGTCCTTCAGCAAAAAATGGAGGACGTTGTTACTGAATTATATTTAACAGAACATGCTTTAATACTCATTCATGCATTTGCTGGAGGATAGAAATTTTATTTTCGATTTGAAGGAATATGGGGTATCAGTGCCGTTAGAGCAAGAAACAGTTTGAGTACCCTAAATATATATATCTCAACTAAATACATAAAATAACACTTTAAAAACGGGATACTGGGTCAACCTTGGCCAGTGTACTGAAGAGTATTTACGTCAGCAGCTTCTATTAGACTCCCCCAGGAGGGTTCGTAATTACAAACAGCAACAGGAGTTAGGCAAGAACCATCATTATCACGAAAATTTGGAGAAGTTTTTAGATCCGTAAACTTGGAAAACGAAGAAGAGATATATGTCAATGAAACATCCTTGAACCAGGATGTTTTGGCTTATGACATTGTACAGTTTGTCTCTAGTGCAAATAAAGTTCACTAAACGAGTTCAGAACTTAATAAACGCTCGAAAGTCGGCCTGAAAATCGGTTTAATAAGCCTGAAATAATTCATAATCAGCACACCAAGAGAATATCATACAAATGAACAATGAACTATATATAAAGGACGAGGTTTTCTAGTTTAAGGAGATCAAGACAACGGCTAGATGGTCAGGAAAAGAGATAAAACAAGTAAAATATCCTGGAGTAGGCCGTGTAACGGAAATAAGTGTCAGTTACATCAGGATTCTTACTGCTCACTCGTGTGCAGGTGAGAAGAGAAGGTAATGTACATGGTAGCTAATGACTTAAGTGGTTCAAAACTTTTCTTATTTGAATGTATCGTTCTGATAATTTTTGTGCACAAAAGTTTGTTTCTGTCTGTTTCATTTCGTGAGGAAGAGTGCCGCAATGTGCCAATGGCACCTTCTTCGTCGGTGCCACCAGAGATAAAACGTCGACCTCTATCACAACTCTCAAGATCTCTGCGCTCAATTGGATTCTTACGAAAAATATTGTAAACAAAAAAATATGAATACCGTTGTGCTAATTAATTAATTTTGTAACGACATTATGTGTCAGTAGGCTTGTTAACGTCTTACTGCCTAGAACTGTTATGCATTTTTTTGTAATAAAGTACGCAAGAATTTAAAATTAGCTGTTCGAATTATCATTAAAAAAGTATACAGTGGTTTATTATTTGCAATATCAGACGAAGTTATTCTGTGTTGACTGAAAAGTACTGAGGAGAACAGAAAACAGCTTGAGGTTGACGGGAATATGACAGCTCAGTCACAGGGTATTAATGACTGTGGAGTGGGCATTCGGATGCACAAAACGAAAACTCTGTCCGCAACATCTAGTGCAGCTCAAGTCACGTGATTTTGGAATGGCGCATTTTAGTCCCTGTAGTGCTTGGCGTATTTTGAACATCACTGCGCTCTTACAGATAAATCATCTTCAGAAGTACCGTCAAATTCTGTACACCTGTTTTAGAGACATCTTGATAATTTGAAATCAGGAAATGAAGTTAGCGTCAGGATGTGAAGGGAAATGGTTTTCTGCTTTTCAGCTACAGTACTGAGGTTCAGATTCCACTTTATTTACGTTACGGTATAAGAAGTGACAGCCAACAATATATCTTTACGATTTCTACTGCATTTATTCATATTTTTCGAATGCATGTTCTAAAATTATGTTAGAATGGCACAGTAAACGGCGTCGAAGTGCCACGAAAAAAAAACCGCATTTGGAACTATGAAATTGTTGCAGTAAACACGATAAGTAATTTACACCACCTGCTTGTCCGCTGTTATTTTCAGTTTTTCTTTATTCACCCTTCTGATTTTCATATACAAGTAAAATATAGTTTTGAATACATTACGGGAAAGGCTGTGATCAATGTCTTACAAATATTTACTATTAAGAACAGTCTTGATCACGATTTATTTATCAAGGTGACCGGTTTCGACCACTACTGTGGTCATCTTCAGACCATTGAGTAGGAACCTCTTTCTTCCACACTCCTGGAAATGGAAAAAAGAACACATTGACACCGGTGTGTCAGACCCACCATACTTGCTCCGGACACTGCGAGAGGGCTGTACAAGCAATGATCACCGCACGGCACAGCGGACACACCAGGAACCTCGGTGTTGGCCGTCGAATGGCGCTAGCTGCGCAGCATTTGTGCACCGCCGCCGACAGTGTCAGCCAGTTTGCCGTGGCATACGGAGCTCCATCGCAGTCTTTAACACTGGTAGCATGCCGCGACAGCGTGGACGTGAACCGTATGTGCAGTTGACGGACTTTGAGCGAGGGCGTATAGTGGGCATGCGGGAGGCCGGGTGGACGTACCGCCGAATTGCTCAACACGTGGGGCGTGAGGTCTCCACAGTACATCGATGTTGTCGCCAGTGGTCGGCGGAAGGTGCACGTGCCCGTCGACCTGGGACCGGACCGCAGCGACGCACGGATGCACGCCAAGACCGTAGGATCCTACGCAGTGCCGTAGGGGACCGCACCGCCACTTCCCAGCAAATTAGGGACACTGTTGCTCCTGGGGTATCGGCGAGGACCATTCGCAACCGTCTCCATGAAGCTGGGCTACGCTCCCGCACACCGTTAGGCCGTCTTCCGCTCACGCCCCAACATCGTGCAGCCCGCCTCCAGTGGTGTCGCGACAGGCGTGAATGGAGGGACGAATGGAGACGTGTCGTTTTCAGCGATGAGAGTCGCTTCTGCCTTGGTGCCAATGATGGTCGTATGCGTGTTTGGCGCCGTGCAGGTGAGCGCCACAATCAGGACTGCATACGACCGAGGCACACAGGGCCAACACCAGGCATCATGGTGTGGGGAGCGATCTCCTACACTGGCCGTAAACCACTGGTGATCGTCGAGGGGACACTGAATAGTGCACGGTACATCCAAACCGTCATCGAACCCATCGTTCTACCATTCCTAGACCGGCAAGGGAACTTGCTGTTCCAACAGGACAATGCACGTCCGCATGTATCCCGTGCCACCCAACGTGCTCTAGAAGGTGTAAGTCAACTACCCTGGCCAGCAAGATCTCCGGATCTGTCCCCCATTGAGCATGTTTGGGACTGGATGAAGCGTCGTCTCACGCGGTCTGCACGTCCAGCACGAACGCTGGTCCAACTGAGGCGCCAGGTGGAAATGGCATGGCAAGCCGTTCCACAGGACTACATCCAGCATCTCTACGATCGTCTCCATGGGAGAATAGCAGCCTGCATTGCTGCGAAAGGTGGATATACACTGTACTAGTGCCGACATTGTACATGCTCTGTTGCCTGTGTCTATGTGCCTGTGGTTCTGTCAGTGTGATCATGTGATGTATCTGACTCCAGGAATATGTCAATAAAGTTTCCCCTTCCTGGGACAATGAATTCAGGGTGTTCTTATTTCAATTTCCAGGAGTGTATTTCTCGGAAACAATTAAGAGTCATGCTACGAATGTTGCATATATTTTGTCGTTCACCCTTGTTACCTGTGTTTCCAAAAAATGGCTGTAAGCACTATGCGACTTAACATCTGAGGTCATCATTCCCCTAGACTAACTACTTAAATCTAACTAACCTAAGGACATCACACACATCCATACCCGAAGCAGGATTCGAACCCACGACCGTAGCAGCAGCGCGGTTCCAGACTGAAGCGCCTAGAACCGCTCGGTCACAGCAGCCGGCCACTGGTGTTTCCAATGAACGCTAATATGGGTGGTCTTGAACATCACTGAAGTTTATTCAACTGCCGGATGTGAAACAAATTTTAAGCACAATTTCTTGGCTCATATGTGGCAGTGGGATTAAAGCATACAACTAATGATCAACAGACTGTGGGTCAGTTACCTTCCTTCAACGTTACGTCTCTCCGCCGTTTCTCGTGGAGTGACAGTGGTCCTGGAAGATTAATCTCTGCGACTCATTTGGTGCACAGTGGTGCATGTGTCAGCGCCGAGTGTCATCCTTTGTTTTCTTTCCGTTTCCATAACCAGCCTTAGCAATACCACACAACATTAAGTGATGTACATAGTCACTCTCACTACATAGGTACACTGCTCGCTCGTTCAGCCCATCGACAGGAGACGACTTTTGGACTAGGTAGTTTGAACCCTTTGTGAGAGGCAGCATTCAAGACCGTCTGGTATACCATCAACTCTGATACAACCTGGATTTGTGTGTGTATGTGTGTGTGTGTGTGTGTGTGTGTGTGTGTGTATGTGTCTGTGTGTGTGTGTAGGGGGGAGGGGTTCGAGTCCTCCCTCGGGCATTGGTGTATGTGTTGCTCTTAGCATAAGTAAGTTAATTTACGTGATGTGTAAGTCTGGGGACCTATGATCTAAGCAGTTTGGTCCCTTAGGAATTCACACACATTTGAACATATCTCTCTCTCTCTCTCTCTCTCTGACTGTGTGTGTGTGTGTGTGTGTGTGTGTGTGTGTGTGTGTGCGTGTGTGTGTGTGTGTGTGTGTGTGCATTGCTCTTTGTTTTTCATTTGCAGTTTCTCCTTGTTTGGGTGAGATGCTGTTCTGAAGTTATGCAAGAAAACGTTATCTCCATCTCTGAGTCGTTTCATATCCTGCAGTGTTGTTACGTAGAGGCATGACTGTTGCAGTAGTCTTTCTGGGGAACAGTTTATGCTAGCAGTCTTTCACATCTATACGCGAGAGAAACATTGACTAACTACTTTGCCCCCTAACGCAGTAAATGGGCGTTTTTGTTGGGTATTGTCAGTAGCAGTCATCGACGGCAGTGCGTTACCGACGAAGTATCATTTGCATCTTCCTCTGGAGTACTTGCAACTACAAGTGTTTTCTGTATGTCAAAATATGTAAGTTCTTTAATTAAAATCACAGACATATATGTAAGAAAAACCCATTTGTGATGTTCTTATTCTTCTTTTATTACTTTATTTCATATGAAACTATAATACCAATCTTAGATACAACTCTTTACTAAAAAATTCTCAGATATCTTTGTATGCACTCACTTAATTGATAGTTTGTGAATCAAGCATCTGTGAGAAGACTGATGTTTCATGTTCGAGATAGATATTTCAGTGAACTTAAGTGTTGTGTTATTCTGTCATCTGTAACATTTGCAACTCATGTACTGTACTGACCTATTACTGCTATGGCTTTTGTGACTGAAATTATCATTTTCTGACAAACTTTAATATGATTTTTTTGCCGATTTTTCAGTGACAAAGTCATTTGAATTAATCCAGGAGGCTTATGATGGGTCAGCACTGGGTTCCACAACCGTTTCTGATTGGCATAAAGATTTCTGTAATGGCCGTAAGACACAATAGCCGGCCGACAGCAGCTTGAACCAACGAGGATATCACAATGACTTAAACCGTTAATGGAAACATTAACAAGGCTGAACCAAACTAGTATCAGCAAAGGCAGGGAACTACTGCAAAACATAAGCGAGTCTAGAGATATAATAGCAACCGGAAAGCTGGTAAAATACAATGTGCAGTTGTTTCCTTGGGCTTTGAAAAAGCAATTGGTAAGGTAAACCATGAGTAATTCTACAAGGCTATACGCAATGTGGACTCTCCACCTCTGTTTACAACTTAATAAAAGCATATTAAGTAGTAGCGTAACAAAACAATGGACAATGGGCAGCTAATTGAGGAAATCAAGAAGCAAGCTCAGCGAGAAAAGGAAGCCCAATGTCGATGGCACTCTTCTCTATTACAATGTAACCCTTATTCGCCACTTTGACGGAAAAATTTGGAGATTTCCAAATAAGTGGGTAAACACAGTATGGACTGCTTACACAAGCGTTGTAGGATGTTGGATAAAAGGTGAAAAGGAATTACACTTTGTCCAATAGATCATTAAATACGAAGTGGCATCTGAAACGATAATAAATTTTCCCCTATAACTAATGTAGCAAAATGAACACAAATGCAGAATTAGAGCGCTTAACAAAATGAGAAAAAATGAAATGTTTTGTTATTGAATTTAGAAGCGAAAAGAGTGCAATATCGATATAAACAACAAACAATTACTAACTCATGTACGGGAGTCATTACAAAAAAACAATGAAAGACAATTATATGGAACTCGGAAAGCAGTCCGCTACATTTATAACATATCATACACTAATTCTGCGGCACAAGTTCTGTCATGACCTCTAACGCCTCGTGACCCGAGGTCACATAATCAAATACGACTCAAAAACACTTGTCATTACCAACGGAGGACTAATCCTCGCTGACATTAGTAACAAACCCTAAAGCCTTATACCCGGGCCACGTGGGTAAACAATGGAAAATGGCACACTTGTTACGTTGAAATCGTCTCAGTTTTCACCCTGCAATAAATATCCAGCAGATACCTAATGAACCATTCCATCTGCGTAACTACCTAACTGAGTCCTGCTACGTTGAATGGAGAAACGTTGAGAATAAAATGACCAATTTCAAAGAACAGTGCAGAAAATTAATGGAAAATAAGAACAGGAATAATGTTTAACTGAGATGCCCGCAGCACTACTGGCCGGCAATCTGAACAATCGAGACTTCCCGTCTACCGTGAGATCAGAATGGTACACAGCACTCACCGTGAAACTACCTACTAGTTGTAAACTCAATGAACAGAATTGGTAATACTTTTAAGATGTCCCACCTGCACCCTAAACGATAATGAGGAACAGAGACTCGTGTGTAAAAAGGTGGAAGACGTTTAGAACATTGCCAAACAGAAATTTGCTACCATCAATAGGACACCTCCAAAACCTATAAAACACGATGGTTTGTTACAGTCTTAATTAGACTGTCCTTGTCTCTTTAGTGTATAAGGTATATTTCGCAGCTGGCGGACTCATCTTTGGTAGCTTTACGGAGAGGACACGTTTCGTTACGAAATAAACCTGACCGTGAGCCTGATACGAACACATGTCTCTTCTACTTTACAAATATTAAAGAATGAAAGATGAAACAACGAAAAATGTCACTTTGAAGTGATAGCAGTACATGTCAAATTACTTCGACTTGTTCCTTTTGCACGTAACGCACATACTTAAGAAAGCCTACGTTCATCCACTTTAGTTTAACAGCTGTGTCTATTTGACACTCGCACTCAAGTAACAATTGCAACGTTGCCTTTCCACTTGAATTAAACAGGTATTGTCGATCACAGAAGCCTGTTCATTTATATTCTACTGTCAATGTGTACCACCATGACAGTAATTAGTGATCCTCTTACCTAACAACCATAAGCCTCTTAATTAATCCCGTGTACTTTTCCGTGAAACAACTGAAACACTTTTCTTCTACAGACCGACGTAACTCTCTTAAACTTAATTTCTCTTTCTACCAAATTCTGAACATCACTTATCCGTGACGCGTCAGCGAACACCGGTCCGCTTACGGAGCTCAATAGCAACTCTTCCCCCTATGCCCGGACGGCGTGTCACCACTAGCATTGGGGCATTGTTGTAAGTGTATGGCAAGACAATGCTTCCTCAGAGCGCGATGGCCCCAAAAGTTTCATAATCCAACGATAAGTGAGAACTACAATATCGATACGTTATGACATTACAGTAGTACTCTTACACGCTCAGACTAAATACATCTACATCTACATCTACATTTATACTCCGCAAGCCACACAACGATGTGTGGCGGAGGGCACTTTACATGCCACTGTCATTACCTCCCTTTCCTGTTCCAGTCGCGTATGGTTCGCGGGAAGAACGACTGTCTGAAAGCCTCCGTGCGCGCTCTAATCTCTCTAATTTTACATTCGTGATCTCCTCGGGAGGTATAAGTAGGGGGAAGCAATATATTCGATACCTCATCCAGAAACGCACCCTCTCGAAACGTGGCGAGCAAGCTACACCGCGATGCAGAGCGCCTCTCTTGCAGAGTCTGCCACTTGAGTTTATTAAACATCTCCGTAACGCTATCACGGTTACCAAATAACCCTGTGACGAAACGCGCCGCTCTTCTTTGGATCTTCTCTATCTCCTCCGTCAGACCGATCTGGTACGGATCCCACACTGATGAGCAATACTCAAGTATAGGTACAGTAACACCGTGGAAACTGGAATTAACTGAATAAAAGTGTAGACAATGTCTCACATTTTAAAAGAAAAAAAGCAAAAGTAAGGAAGAGGTTTAGATACAACTTACAACGAAAAATCACACACAGGAAAACAGAAAATCTACACCAAAATCGTATAAATTTACTCAAGAACACTATAAAGTGAAGACACTACATTGAAATAAAATATAACAAAAATGGAGAAATTTTTTCCTACGTTTCATAAAGAGAAAACATTTAGATCTTAAAGGCAAATGTCTTACTTTAATATAAAAACTATAAAATTATTTCGTGAAGGGTGAATATTATAAGCTGCAGTTGGTTAAAATCATATTTTAAGAAAGAAGACTTTAGTTTTTCTTTGTGACGCAAAAGCTAACGCCCTGGTTTCCAGGCGGAGAAGGCAGCCTTTGGCGGTCACGAGCGAGGGTGTAAGAGGAGACGGAGTCGTTTAAAATATTGCACGACTACGGACCCAAAGTCTCAGGTTTGATCACCGGTTAGAGCTAGGATTTTTTCTGTCACTTATCACCTTTTTCGCCTCTGCAAATGTTTGTTAACGCGAAAAATTTTTGATTTGCATCATTAATCGGAGTCCACGTTGAACTGTAGGCCCTCCTATAATTGGCTGGGGAAGTTAGTTCAAAGATCAGAGGAAGGCAATGGCATACAGCCTCCAATAAAACTTTTCCTAGTAAAGCACAGTGATGTTCAAATCAACATCCGGGTTGATGACAGCTTTATTGTTTTAACTGATGATACCAACTGTAGCAAAATATATCTCTCTCGGAAAGAAAAAAAATGTCCCAGTCTTACAATAAATGCAGCAAAAAGCTACAGAAAGACACTTTATTTCCTGACGCAAGAAACTGGGAAAGAAAAAAAGTCCCAGTCTTACAATAAATGCAGCAAAAAGCTGCAGAAAGACACTTTTTTCCTGACGCAACTCGGTAATGATGAATAGTTCCCACCTTTATCCTTATATCTAGCAAACTTTCGAGAATCTCACACACTGGTGATAACTCGCTTCGCTTCACTTGTTACGTACAGTCGTTTCGTGCCACTCCGAGGAGCTTTTTTCGCTTTTGTTGGGATAACTGAAGCGAATCTGACGTTCAGACAGAATTTGTTTCCTTTCGTGCGTGTCACGATAAATTCTGTTTCTCTCGTACAGTCGTCCCTCATATTTATCAGTGAACGTTACAGCGTATATGAATTTGTCTCAAAGAACGAAGGCAGATTCTACAAAAGACGACAAACATTGCGCCTGAATATATAGCTAGGTAAAGTCGTCCAAGATATAAGTAACAAAACATAGTGTACTCAGTGACTATTTACTACCCCTTCTAAACCACGCACACCGAGTTAATTGTCTTGATTGAGGTTATATAATCAAACACATGTGTTGTACATTGGCGTAAGTGGGTAACTTGCACCTCATCGTCCCTTCGACACTACTGTCGTTACATAATGGGGCTATGAAGAATAGGCTGAAGTTTAAGAGAAACAGCAGGATTAATCAAAATGGTTCAAATGGCTCTGAGCACTATTGGACTTAACTGCTGTGGTCATCAGTCCCCTAGAACTTAGAACTACTTAAACCTAACTAACCTAAGGACATCACACACATCCATGCCCGAGCTAAGATTGGAACCTGCGACCGTAGCGGTCACGCGGTTCCAGACTGTAGCGCCTAGAACCGCACGGCCACTCCGGCCGGCTTAGGAGGTATGATAACGTGCGTTCGAAGTTCTCTTTGGCTGTAGAGACTCCTATTATAAATATCGCAGTAAGCAGTTCAGTTGGAAAGTGGCAAACACACAAGTTTGCGAGACTAATATATGCAATAAGAGGGTAACTCCGAAGAAATCTTGAGCAACAGAAGAGAAATTTCAAACTGATCGACGAAATTAACAAATACAAAAAGGTTTTGGGTGAGAAAGGAGTACAATAATGTAATCCCTTAGAGATGGTAGAAACAGGATGTTCAGGGAAACTATACCGAGAAGGCCACAGGAAAAAATGTAAAGAAACAGAAAAAGAAAAGGTCACCAGAAGGACAGACTTAGCATATATAATAGTTAAAGCAACGTTCTGTGGAATTATAAATAAAGGCGTGACGAAGAGTGCAAGAGGACTTTCATTCTTAAACAAGGAGGGAAGGGGGGATTGATGGTAAGAGCACAATTACGGTTTGTACGAGTGGGAGGAAATGTCTAATGACGTGATGGAAGAAGAAATAGGAGTCGAGATGGAATATGTAGTGGATCCAGTATTAAAGACACCGTTTAACAGAGCTTTGGAGGACTTCAGCTCAAATAACGCGGAATGCCTATCTAAAATAATTTGAGGAATCTGCAACCAAACGACTGCTCAAATAGGTTTATGCGAATGGTGAAAAATGATAAGATTTTCGGCAAAATATCGTCTACACCATCCAAAGACAAAAACGCCAAGTAAGTGCGAAAGTTATCGTAGAATCAAACTGTCACCTCATACATCGAGATGCTGAACGAAATGATATACAGAAAAATGGAAAACAAAATTGAGCATCTGTTAGATTGCAATCAGTTTAACTCTATGGAGGGCAAAGGCAGAAGAGGCGCAGTTCTGCGCTTGATAACGGTAAATGAAGACACATACATAAGATTTGACGACCTATAAAAACGTTCGACAACTCAAAAATGAGCAAAATGTTTCAAGTTATCAGAGAAGTAGGTTAACCTATAGGGAAAATCGGGTAACATACAGTATTTACAAACATGAAGAGGGAATAATAGGACTGGAAGACCAAGAAGTGCTCGAATTGAGAAGGGACGCAGTCTGTTGCCATTACTGTTCAATTTGTACATCGAAAAATCAATGACGGAAGTAAAAGAAAGACTCAAGAGAGGGATTAAAGTTCAGGTGAAAGGATATCAATCATAAAAATCGCATATGACAGTGCTATTCTCAGTGAAAGGAGCTGTTGAGTCGAGTGTTTAGAATATGCAATGCAAGTAAATGGAAGAAAGACGAAAATAATGAGAGGATGCAGAAATGAGACTAACGGAAACTTGACACCAGTTTAGGTGACCAAGAAGCAGACAAAGTTAAGAAATTCTGCTACCTTGGCAGTAAAATATCTTATGACAGACGAAGCAAGGAGGACAGAAAAAGCAGAGAAACACAGAAAAAGAGGGCATTCCTAGTCTGCTAGTATTAAACATGGGCCTCAACTTCAGGGAGACATTTCTGTGTTTCTACAGTTGTACACAACACAGCATGGAAGTAAATCTTGGACTATGGGAAACACGGAAAAGAAGTGATTAGAACAGTTTGAGATGTGGTACTACAAAAGAATGTTGAAATTTAGGTGGACAGATAATGTAAGAAATGAAGAGGTTCTCCGCCGAATCGGCGAGGAAAGTAATATATGGAAAACTCTGACAAGAAGAAGAGACAGGATGTTAGGGCATGTGTTAAGACATCAGGGTACTAGATGGAGGTATGGAGGGGAATAACTGTAGGGCAAGACATAAACTGGAATATTGCCAGTAAATAACTGAGGGTGTAGGGCGCAAGTGCTCCTCTGCAATGAAGAGGTTGGCACAAGACACGAAGTTGTGGCGGGCCTCATCGAAACAGTCAGAAGGCTGACAGAAAACGGAGGGTAGGGATGGGCCACCGAATATATATATATATATATATATATATATATATATATATATATATATATATATATATATATATACTATCCATTCCTTGGCGTCACATCATTTACGTAAATTATGGAAACTCAGCAGTAAGATTAAGTCTCGTTCCAACCAAATACTACCAAAGTGAATTTACTAGTTTACCTTCTTATTCGATTAAGATTAACTTTCAATTCAGCATCGAGTGACATTATACTGAGTGCACTATCAGAAAATTACCTCGAGCAATTAAACAGAGAACCGACTCGTGGAGATAACATCTTGGACCTACTGATAACAAACAGACCCGAACTTTTCAACTCTGTATGTGCAGAACAGGGAATCAGTGATCATAAGGCCGTTGCAGTATCCCTGAATATGGAAGTTAATAGGAATATAAAAAAAGGGAGGAAGGTTTATCTGTTTAGCAATAGTAATAGAAGGCAGATTTCAGACTACCTAACAGATCAAAGCGAAAATTTCTGTTCCGACACTGACAATGTTGAGTGTTTATGGAAAAAGTTCAAGGCAATCGTAAAATGCGTTTTAGACAGGTACGTGCCGAGTAAAACTGTGAGGGAGGGGAAAAACCCACCGTGGTACAACAACAAAGTTGGGAAACTACTGCGAAAGCAAAGAGAGCTTCACTGCAAGTTTAAACGCAGCCAAAACCTCTCAGACAAACAGAAGCTAAACGATGTCAAAGTTAGCGTAAGGAGGGCTATGCGTGAAACGTTCAGTGAATTCGAAAGTAAAATTTTATGTACCGACTTGACAGAAAATCCTAGGAAGTTCTGGTCTTACGTTAAATTAGTAAGTGACTCGAAACAGCATATCCAGACACTCCGGGATGATGATGGCATTGAAACAGAGGATGACACGCGTAAAGCTGAAATACTAAACAACATTTTCCAAAGCTGTTTCACAGAGGAAGACCGCACTGCAGTTCCTTCTCTAAATCCTGGCACAAACGAAAAAATGGCTGACATCGAAATAAGTGTCCAAGGAATAGAAAAGCAACTGGAATCACTCAACAGAGGAAAGTCCACAGGACCTGACGGGATACCAATTCGATTCTACACAGAGTACGCGAAAGAACTTGCCCCCCTTCTGACAGCCGTGTACCGCAAGTCTCTAGTGGAACGGAGGGTTCCAAATGATTGGAAAAGAGCACAGGTAGTCCCAGTCTTCAAGAAGGGTTGTCGAGCAGATGCGCAAAACTATAGACCTATATCTCTGACGTCGATCTGTTGTAGAATTTTAGAACATGTTTTTTGCTCGAGTATCATGTCGTTTTTGGAAACCAAGAATCTACTACGTAGGAATCAACATGGATTCCGGAAACAGCGATCGTGTGAGACCCAACTCGCTTTATTTGTTCATGAGACCCAGAAAGTATTAGATACAGGCTCCCGGGTAGATGCTATTTTTCTTGACTTCCGGAAGGCGTTCGATACAGTTCCGCATTGTCGCCTGATAAACAAAGTAAGAGCCTACGGAATATCAGACCAGCTGTGTGGCTGGATTGAAGAGTTTTTAGCAAACAGAACACAGCATGTTGTTCTCAATGGAGAGACGTCTACAGACGTTAAGGTAACCTCTGGCGTGCCACAGGGGAATGTTATGGGATCATTGCTTTTCACAAGATATATACATGACCTAGTAGATAGTGTCGGAAGTTCCATGCGGCTTTTCGCGGATGATGCTGTAGTATACAGAGAAGTTGCAGCATTAGAAAATTGTAGCGAAATGCAGGAAGATCTGCAGCGGATAGGCACTTGGTGCAGGGAGTGGCAACTGTCCCTTAACATAGACAAATGTAATGTATTACGAATACATAGAAAGAAGGATCCTTTTTTGTATGATTATATGATAGCGGAACAAACACTGGTAGCAGTTTCTTCTGTAAAATATCTGGGAGTATGCGTGCGGAACGATTTGAAGTGGAATGATCATATAAAACTAATTGTTGGTAAGGCGGGTACCAGGTTGAGATTCATTGGGAGAGTCCTTAGAAAATGTAGTCCATCAACAAATGAGGTGGCTTACAAAACACTCGTTCGACCTATACTTGAGTATTGCTCATCAGTGTGGGATCCGTACCAGATCAGGTTGACGGAGGAGATAGAGAAGATCCAAAGAAGAGCGGCGCGTTTCGCGACAAGGTTATTTGGTAACCGTGATAGCGTTACGGAGATGTTTAATAAACTCAAGTGGCAGACTCTGCAAGAGAGGCGCTCTGCATCGCGGTGTAGCTTGCTCGCCAGGTTTCGAGAGGGTGCGTTTCTGGATGAGGTATCGAATATATTGCTTCCCCTTCTTATACCTCCCGAGGAGATCACGAATGTAAAATTAGAGAGATTAGAGCGCGCACGGAGGCTTTCAGACAGTCGTTCTTCCCGCGAACCATACGCGACTGGGACGGGAAAGGGAGGTAATGACAGTGGCACGTAAAGTGCCCTCCGCCACACACCGTTGGGTGGCTTGCGGAGTATAAATGTAGATGTAGATGTAGATATTAGCGTAATAATGAAACTGATTCGCGTGAGTAATAAAAATTGTCACAATCAAGATAAGTGTGTTATTATGTTGCAGATACCCGACACCAATACATTAGTCATTAGTAATAAAATCATGGTGTTGTTGTTGTTGTGGTCTTCAGTCCTAAGACTGGTTTGATGCAGCTCTCCATGCTACTCTATCCTGTGCAAGTTTCTTCATCTCCCAGTACCCACTGCAACCTACATCCTTCTGAATCTGCTTAGTGTATTCATCTCTTGGTCTCCCCCTATGATTTTTACCCCCCACCCTGCCCTCCAATACTAAATTGGTGATCCCTTGATGCCTCAGAACATGTCCTACCAACCGATCCCTTCTTCTGGTCAAGTTGTGCCACAAACTTCTCTTCTCCCCAATCCTATTCAATACTTCCTCATTAGTTATGTGATCTACCCATCTAATCTTCAGCATTCTTCTGTAGCACCACATTTCAAAAGCTTCTATTCTCTTCTTGTCCAAACTATTTACCGTCCATGTTTCACTTCCATACATGGCTACACTCCATACAAATACTTTCAGAAATAACTTCCTGACACTTAAATCTATACTCGATGTTAACAAATTTCTCTTCTTCAGAAACGCTTTTCTTGCCATTGCCAGTCTACATTTTATATCCTCTCTACTTCGTCCATCATCAGTTATTTTGCTCCCCAAATAGCAAAACTCCTTTACTACTTTAAGTGTCTCATTTCCTAATCTATTACCCTCAGCATCACCCGACTTAACTCGACTACATTCCATTATCCTCGTTTTGCTTTTGTTGATGTTCATCTTATATCCTCCCTTCAAGACACCATCCATTCCGTTCATGATAAATATGTCATTTTGTAGTTTTTGGTAATAACTGGCACTTCATATCAGTATAAATTGATAACTAAATTGTTTGATAGTTGCTGCTAACATTTTGTTAGTAAAAAAATTTGAAGCTGGTAGAAAGTTAGAAGAAGCAAGTAACACCAGAGTCTGAAACGTAATATTAAGGTGTAGTTTCATAAGCAATATACATATACTCGTAAGTTAGTGTCAAATTTGACACACTGATGTAGGTCCTATATTAATTTGCTCATCAAAAGTCAGTCTGGAATACTGAATTAGTGACCAGTTTAGTTAGATAAGACGCTAAAAAAGAGATTATATCATTTGTAGCCGAGCGGTCTAGGGCTCCTTGTCACATTCCACGTGGTTCCATCCGTCGGAGGTTCGACTCCTCCCTCGGGCATAGGTGTGTGTGTTGTCCTTAGCATAAGTTAGTTTAAGTAGTGTGTAAGTCTAGGGACCGACGACCTCAGCAGTTTGGTCCAATGAGATCTTACCATAAATTTCCAAAAAATATAATTTGCAGAAAGAATTTAATACCAAATATGCATGGAATGTAGCAGGTGAGTCTCAGAGAATTAGATTGGAAAAATAAGACATGACAAACAGTAGATAAATTTTACTATTACCGTAGCAAAATAACTGACGACGGACGAAGTAGACTAACAATAGCAAGAAAAAGAGTCAGAGTGAGAGGAATTTCTTAACATCAATTGTAAGTTGAACTGATAAAAGGTCTTGTCTGAAGGAATTCTAGTGGAGCGTAACCCAGTGTGGAAGTGGTACGTGGGCGAGGAATGGTTCAGACACGAAGGGCATCTGTTCTTGCAGTGTGGTTCTGCGGGGGGAATGCTGAAGGTTACTCAAGTGGATGGCACACTGGGGTGACGAAGGCACTGGAAAGCGATGTGCACAAATACAGGTGGCGGTAGTACCGGATACACAGTGTATAAAAGGCATTGGCGCTACTGTCATTTGTACTCAGGTTTCTTCGGGATTATGGCCACACGACGGGAGTTAACTGACTTTGAACGCGGAATGGTAGAGGTAGTTGAAGCTAGACGCATAGGGAATTCTACATTGGAAATCATTTGGAAATTCAATATTCCCAGATTTTCTGTGTGAAGAGTGTGCCGAGAATATCAAATCCCAGGCATTACCTCTCACCGCGGACAACGCAGTGGCCGATGGTGTTCTCTTAACGAGTTGTCAGTGCTAGCAGGAAAGTAACACTGACAAGGGGAGGCCGCCAATTGCGAAATTCAGATTCGATTCATACTGCGCATAATAAAGGCTCATGGCCAGAGGTGTAATGTGGCAAAGCACCAAGATGCACTTCTCAGCCGTTGTCGAGAAAATCGACAGTTAAAAGAAACCGTTGCGGTGAAATACTCTCTACGATTAATGATATTAATTTATATATTTTCGACGATGTTATAAGTTGCGCTAGGGACCGCATCTACCTTCTTTCGAAGTTAGCAGGCAACTACGCTGTTATGCGGCGGCTCGTTTCGGCCCATTCAACATCTGTCCTCCAAGTGTAACGAGCGAGTAACGGAGTTTGTATTTCATACCCGCCACAGCAAATTTGTGTTCGTGGGGTCTCTATTCTAATTCGAACGTTTGACTTACGCTATACGTATTCGTTTCGGAATATCGTTTCTACGTCTTCCGTTAACTATACGTGGTTAACATTATGAAGACAATTAATAACATTTGTGAAATATATATATATATATATATATATATATATATATATATATATATACACATTTGAATTACAAAAAACAAATACTAAAAAAAAAAAAAAATTGCATGGCGCGAGATTCGATCCGGTGACCTTCGGATTACAAACCCGAGCGCTTACCGCTGCGCCACGACGCTGTAGAAAATCATTAATCGTAGAGAGCGTTTCACCGCAACGGTTTCTTTTAACTGTCGATTTTCTCGACAACGGCTGAGAAGTGCATCTTGGTGCTTTGCCACATTACACCTCTGGCCATGAGCTTTTATTATGCGCAGTATGGGTCGAATCTGAATTTCACATTTGGCGACCTCCCCTTGTGAGTGAAATAAATGCAGAAATCAGTGTGGAACGAGCAACGAACGTATCCGTGCGTCGAACATTGGCGTTAATGGGCTCTGGCAGCAGACAGACCGATGCGAGTGCCTTTGGTAACACCACAATAACGCCTGCAGCGCCTCTCCTGGGCTCGAAACAGAGTCGGTTGGACCATAGTGGAAAACCGTGGCCTGGTTAGGCGAGTCCCGATTTCATTTGGTAAGAGTTGATGGTAAGGTTCGAGTTTGGCGAGGACCACACGAAGGCATGGACTCAAGCTCACAACAAGGTACCTGAAAGCTGGTGGTGCCTCCATAGTGGTGTGGGATGTCATTACGTGGAATGGACTGGGTCCTCTGATCCAGCTGAACCGATTATTGACTAGAAATGGTTGTGTAGGGCTGCTTTGAGGCCATATGCAGCCACACGAGGGCTTCATGTCCCAAAAAACGACCGAATTTTTATGGATGACAATGGGCTGTGTCAGCGGGCCATAACTGTTCGCGTTTGGTTTGTAGAACATTCTAGACAATTCGAGCGAATGCAGTGTCCACCTAGTTCTCTCGACGTTAATCCAATCGAACATTTATGGGAATTAATCGAGAGGTCAGTTAGTGTAATAAATTCTGCACCTGCAATACTTTTGCAATTATGGACGGCTATAGAGGTAGGATGGCACAGTATTTCTGCAAGGGACTTCCAACGACCTCTAGAGTCCATTTCTGTCATCTCAGTGTATTACTGATGAAGAATAAATAAGAAATTGGTGACATGACTTAACTATCACGAAGAATAGATTGATAAGACACATCCTCGGAAATCAAGGAGTAGTGAAATTTTGTAAGGAGGCAATCGTGGTGAGTAAAAGTTGCTGAGGGAGGCCGCAGCCTGAGTAGAGTGAGCAGGTTGATGTCGTCCAGCGGTTCTAGGCGCTTCAGTCCGGAACCACACTGCTACTATGGTCGCAGGTTCGAATCCTGCCTCGGGCATGGACGTGTGTGCTGTCCTTAGGTTAGTTAGGTTTAAGTAGTTCTAAGTCTAGGGGACTGATGACCTCACATTTTAAGTCCCATGGTGCTTAGAGACATTTTTGAATAGAAAGGACTAACACACAGAGCTGCATCAAACCAGACTTCGCACTGAAAAATGTAAACAACAGTGGGCAAAACCTTATGTTTCGTCATACTGAATCATAAAAATTAGCCTGTACAGGGTAACTTAAACCTTTTGGGTCATAATTATACAAACTGCAGAGGATCCTTAAATCATTATTTTGACATCAGGAATCAATGGTCGGAAATTAATATTCCAGGCGATACAAGGTTTGAATGAGCTTTACGTATGGAGCATGTGTATATAAACTGTTCATGTTTCCCTGGAAACAACTGCTTCTCACAATGACGTGGATGACGAGGCCTTGTGATGGATCCATACTGAAGTTTATCTTAATATTTCATTGCGAGCTGTCGAAGAAGACGTAGCCTATTACTTGTTACAGGAACTTCCACAGCTGGGAAGGGGGACGCAGCATGTTACCTTGGACGAAAAGTCATGGACAGACGTGGAAGTGTGTTGGGGCCCTTGTTCTTCATGTTGTGTATTAATGATCTTGCGGACAGTATTAAAAGTAAACTCAGACTCTTCGCAGATGATACAGTTATGTACAACGAAGTACAGTCTGAACTAAGCTGTACAAATATTGAGTCAGGCTTTGGTAACATTTCGTAGTGACGCAAGAACTGAAAATTACTTTATATGTTCAGAATTGTGCACTTCACAAAACGAAAAAACATAATTTCCTATGAAAATAATTTCAGTGAGTCACAGCTGTATCACATAGATTCAGGCGTGAGTAAAGCAAGTAGCAGACTTCGGGTTATTGGTAGGATACTACGGAAATATAATCAGTCCACAGAACAGATTGCTAACAAATCGCTCGTGCGACACATTCTAGTGTGTGGAGCCCATACGAAATAGGGCGAGCAGGGGATATTGAAAATATACAGAGAAGGGCAGCACGAATGATCACTGGTTTGTTTAACCCGCGGCAGAGTGTCACTGCGATGTTGAAAGCACTAACCTGGCCGGAGCCTATCCAGAGGAAGTCTACTAAAAATTTTTCAAGAACGAGTTTTAAATGAGGATTCTAGGAATAGGGCACAACCCCCCCCCCTCCCCCCTTTTGTGTCGCTCCCAAATGGTTCGCGAGGACAGGATTACGCGCAGAACCATTTAAACTATCATTGTCCCACGCTCCATACGTGAAAGGAACGGAAAAAGCCCTAGTAAGTGTGACCTACCTTGTACCATACACTTCACAGTGGTTCGCAGAGTATAGATGTAGATTTACATCTAGTTTTGTACGTCATGTATGGTGCTCCAGGATGTAACAGAAAAGTTTCGCATAAGGCATCACCTTAAATGGAAAAAATTTATCGTCATGGGCAAAATCAACACTTATCAACTTGAACACGAAATCCTGTGTGGAGACTACTCGCCGAGAAACTATTACAGCTCTGTAAAAAAAAAAAAAAAAAAAAAAAAAAAAAAAAAAAAAAAAAAAAAAAAAAAAAAAAAGTGTACTGAAACTGAAACTGGCTATTGTCTCGTTGTAAAACTGCAGTGCAGTGAGCTTAAGTTGTTTGTATAAAGTGACAGTTTGTTCTCATGTCCGCTCCTCGTGGTCTCGCGGTAGCGTTCTCGCTTCCCGAGCGCGGGGTCCCGGGTTCGATTCCCGGCGGGACCAAAGATTTATCCTGCCTCGAGATGACTGGGTGTTGTTGTGTCGTCATCATCATCCATCACGGTCGGAGGAAGGCAATGGCAAACCACCTCCATTAGGACCTTGCCTAGTACGGCGGTGCGGGTCTCCCGCATCATTCCCCTACGCTCCGTCACGGAGTATGGGACTTCATCATCATCATCATCATTGTTTCTCATTACCCATCATTGGCTCCTAATCTCAAAATAAGCAGTTGAAGGTTTCTTGCCGTTTGTATAATTTTGAGCCGAAAAATTTGTGATATGCTACGAGGGTTGCCCAGAAAGTAATGCACCGCATTTTTTTTCTTAGCCGAAAACAATACTACGAATGCGAAACACTACATGTGTATTATCTGAAGTATGCTGAGTGAGCGCGCCAAGTCTCCGTCACTTGCGACAGATAGCGTAGCTGCAAGACAGTTTCAAAATGGCGTCTGTAGGTGATGTACGCTATAAGCAGCGTTACGTCATTGAATTTCTCACTGCAGAGAAAGAAACTGTGGGGAATATTCACAAACGCTTGTGCAAAGTCTATGGAGCATCTGCTGTCGGCAGAAGTACAGTTAGCCGCTGGGCATGGTCGGTGAGGTTACCAGAAGGCGGTTCGCTGGACCTACACGATTTGCAGCGGTCGGGAAGACCGTCTACAGGTGTCACATCTGACAGCCCTAACCTAGCCCCCTCGGACTTCCACTTGTTTGGAGCATTAAAGGGTGTCATTCGTTGAAGATATTTTAAGGACGATGAGGAGGTGATTCACACAGTGAAGCACTGGTTCCGCCACCAGGATAAGGATTGATACCGACAGGGCATACAAGACCTTGTTTCGTGCTGGAGGAAGGCCATAGAACGGGATGGAGATTACGTGGAAAAATAGGGTGTGTAGATAAAATACCATTCTTTCTTGTGTGTAATTATCATTAGGTTCAATAAAGAACTGTTGAAGAAGAAAGAAAATGCTGTGCATTACTTTCTGGGGAACCCTCGAATATGTGTGTGGTGTCACCGCCAGACACCACACTTGCTAGGTGGTAGCCTTTAAATCGGCCGCGGTCCGTTAGTATACGACGGACCCGCGTGTCGCCACTATCAGTGATTGCAGACCGAGCGCCGCCACACGGCAGGTCTAGAGATACTTCCTAGCACTCGCCCCAGGTGTACAACCGACTTTGCTAGCGATGGTTCACTGACAAAATACGCTCTCATTTGCCGAGACGATAGTTTAGCATAGCCTTCAGCTACGTCATTTGCTACGACCTAGCAAGGCGCCATTATCAGTTACTATTGATACTGTAACAATGTACCGTCTAGAGCGACGCACATCATTTATGGATTAAAGTTAAGTATTCCACCAGCAACGTCCGTTTTTCTGAAGTCTAATTTCCTTGTCCTGCTCCAGACCTCACGCCAGCCTGCGTGAGCTAAAACGCCTGCCTTTCGGCTTCCTCTAGTACCCGGTGTTGGCTCTCCTGCCAACCCACAACAATGTGCGTCTCTGCTTTGCAGTTATTTTCAGAACAGATTCACGCATGCGGGTAAAGGTTGGCAACGGACCGAATTTTATATGAAGCACGTGTTGAATATTAAATTGTATCGTTGCATAGGAAATTAGGGAAGAACCATTTTGTTACAATATGATGGCGAAGTTGTGCACATATTTTTGTGGGAAGTATCGGTATAAAATCTGTTATCAGTGTTTTAGGGTGTGGGAGATTGAGACTTAAATTAAAGACAAAAACCGTTAAGCGGGAGTGATTTTGAGAAACTCACGCGCCACTTTCAGCATTCTACGAGTGTTCCGCTACACATACACTATGCGATCAAAAGTATCCGGACATCCCCAAAAACATACGTTTTTCGTATAAGGTGCATTGTGCTGCCACCTACTGGCAATTACTCCATATCAGCTACCTCCGGAATCATTAGACATCGTGGGAGAGCACAATGGGAAGCTCCGAGGAACTCACGGACTTCGAACGTGGTCAGGCGATTGTGTGTCACTTGTGTCATATATCTGTACGCGAGATTTCCACACTCCTAAACATCCCTAGGTCCACTGTTTACGATGCGCTAGTGAAGTCTAAATACGAAGGGACGTACAACACAAAAGCGTACAGGCCGCTCTCGTCTGTTGATTGACAGAGATCCCCAACAGTTGAAGAGGGTCGTAATGTGTAACAGGAAGACGTCTATCCAGACCATCACACAGGAATTCCAAACAGCATCAGGATCCATTACAAGTACTACGACAGTTAGGCAGGAGGTGAGAAAACTTTGATTTCATGGTCGAGGGGCTGCTCATAAGCCACATATTATGCCGGTCAATGGCAAACGACGCCTCGCTTGCAGTAAGGGCGTAAACATTGGACGATTGAACAGTGGATAAACGTTGTGTGGAGTGACAAATCACGGTAAACAGTGTGGCGAGCCGATGGCAGGGTGTGGGTGTGGCGAATGCCCGGTGAACGTCATCTGCCAGCGCGCGTAGTGCCAACAATAAATTACGGAGGCGGTGGTGTTATGTGTTATGTGTTATGTGTTATTGTGTTTTTCATGGAGGGGGCTTGCACCCCTTATTGTTTTGCGTGGCACTATTACAGCACAGGTCTACATTGATGTTTTAAGCACCTTCTCGCTTCCCACTGTTGAATAGCAATTCGGGGATGGCGATTGGATCTTTCAACACGATCGAGCACTTGTTCATAATGGACGTCCTGTGTCGGAGTGGTTACACGACAATCACATCCTTGTAATGGACTGGCCTGCACAGAGTCCTGACCTGAATCCTACAGCACAACTTTGGCATGTTTTGGAACACCGACTTCGTGCCAGGCCTCACTGACTGACATCGATACCTCCCCTCAGTCAAGAATGGGCTGCCATTCCGCAAGAAACCTTCCAGCACCTGGTTAAACGTATCCCTCCGAGAGTTGAAGCTGTCATCAAGGCTAAAGGTGGGCCAACACCTTATTGAATTCCAGCATTCCCGATGGAGGTCGCCACGAACTTGTAAATAATTTTCAGCCATGTGTCCGGATACTTTTGATCGAATAGTGTATCCCTCAGCATTATGAAACATCAGAAGTTTTAGCGCGGAATATTCTTTCTATATACAAATTTAATTGTACGCACTTGGTGTGGGAACCATTGTGACGTGCATGGCAGAAGGTACTTAACAATGCACCACATGATCTGGTTCATCCAACTCTAATTGCGTATAGAGCCTAATCTTGAATTCGTGCTCCTTACAGGAGCGATACTTAAAGGGCTGAATTACATTTCTAGATCCCTTACTTAATACTGGTTCTTGTAGATTTGTAAGTAAGTTTTCATGGTATAATTGACGTCTATCTTCGAACGTCTACGAATTCTGCTTTTCACCATTTTCGTAACGCTTTTCCTTGAATCGTACAAACCATTGTCGCGGCTGTCTTTAGATACGGTCACCGTTTCCTGTTAGGCCTGTTTGGTGAATCCAGCACACTTGCACAATATCCAAAGATAGGACACACTAGTGATTTGTAAGCTGTCCACTTTGTAGACTACATTTTCCCAGTATCTTGCCACCTCCTTTACCTACGACTGAGTCTCTGCAAACGTGACATTCCCTATTCATAAAAATCGTTACACACAGCGCACAGCAGGTATGTAGAGCGCCTCCTCTAATTACATTGTAAGCTGATTGTTAATATACCATGAAGGAAAACAGTTTCTCGTACATTTCTGCTATTGGCGTAATTTATATTACTGTTTGACAACAGTGACAAATCATAGACTTTATATTATTTGACACTATTGATTTTATATAGCCTTGTATGCCGTTGTAAATATTTTATGATTCCTGATGGTTGTCTGTGGACCGAAACAGGATGCATAATAAAGAAATCTTTATCAAGTGTTCTTGGTGGTGATTCATGACGCTTCTCAAAAATTTACGGGCCTAAAAGGACACCACCTTCTTGAAATAGAGGGTGTGACAGGCATAAGTGCAGGTACTGTGATCATTGATACCTTAATATGTACCCACTTCAGTGCGTTACTTGTTTCTTTGTCTGTGTCTCACAGTCTCCCGCAAACACGTCACATAATTTATTAGCTGATGTTTCTGCACATTCGTAACTGCACCACTAAGTGGACTATGCCTATCACTACAGGCAAATCACTTAGCGTCTAGTGTCCACACTTCAACTATCCAAGGAGAAAGTAAGAATTAATCGCTTACTCTTGGGACATGTACTTGGAGGTACTAACCAACCTAAAAACATATTTCTCGTAATAACTATAATTATTAGTCTGAGAAAGAAATAAATACTGATGTGTTGTTGTTCAGTATACTGTCTTCAATCACCAATAAAAATATCTGCACCCTGTATACCAGAAGTTACTGGCAGGTCATTGACATTGATATAAACTGCAAAGGTCCCAATGAATTGGAGTGGCATTCATTAAAACAAAGGCGTTTTTCGTTGCGACGGAATCTTTTCATGAAACTTCAATAACCACTTTTCTCCTCCGATTGCGAAAACATTCTGTTGGCACCCACCTACACAGGGAGAAATGATCATAACGGTAAAATAAGAGAAATCAGGGCTCGCACAGAAAAATTTAGGTGCTCATTTTTCCCGCGCGCCGTTCGAGAGTGGAAAGGTAGAGAGACATCTTGAAGGTGGTTCATTGAACCCTCTGCCAGGCACTACATGGTGAATAGCAGAGTTTTCACGTAGACGTAGATGTAGATGTAGAATGAAAAGTGTATACATTGCATCGGGGCTTAATTAAAAAGAAAAGACTAATATTAATGAATAAATGCAATAATTTTACTAGCTGTGCGACCGGTTGGCCCTGACTATTATTAGCACGCAATTTGACTACATAATTTAAAAATAAAGATTGACAAGGAATTTCCATTAACACAACTGATTAATTAAGTCGTCTGCAACTATAAAAGCTACGAAACCACAAAGCACAAGTGTAACTGTTCTGTGTGTGGTAGTGTGACTCAACGTACATGTATCTGGTTCGGCTCTTTCTCAATACGACAAAATATTTTAAACACCATTTACAATCAACTAATTGAAAAACCAGAAATATTATAATTGCACATAGAAACCAAAATTACAAGTCTAATGAATGAACACGAGCCAGATGCTTTGTTGACTGTACCTGTGAGCAAGAGGGATTGTTATTAAAGAAAACTGTAATACCTTTTTACCGCATTATACAATGACGAAAATATTCCATTACACCAGCATCATAAATCAAAAGCCCATCTCCTTTCTCAAATATATTCTGACAAATGCATCTTCTTCCTTCTATACATTACACCAACCGAATAGTATAACATTTCAGTCAACACTCAGATCGTCTACTCTCTCACCCAACAGAACAACGACTGCTCTCCACTGCACCAGTGGAGGCGGCGGAATAATGATCTTTGGCGCAATCTCTGGCGCTGTGACTCAGTGTAGCCACTTTTCAACATCCCGATACAGAACTTTGATTGATGCCTTATACTTCCTGCCTCCATCGCTACGTTTTGGTGCCGGACATGACGTATTGCTAGCGAGATGTGAAGTATGAGCGAAGCGATTGCACTGCATTTGGAGAGAAATTTAGACTGCTAAATTTGGAAGTAAAATGTCAAAGTCTACAGTGTCAAATGCTTTGCTGAAGTCTAAGGTCACCTGTTCTGATTCACGTCACCTGTTACCAGTATTAAGGCAAAGTTGTGTTGTCATGTTTACGGAAATCTGATCGGTATTCGTCTAATGGTTATTTATAGTAAAGTAGCTTGTTAGTTAGTCGTGGACTATATATTCTAAGGCCTTGGACACCTTACGAATTGTCAGAAACCACCAAAAGCCACATCCACGCTGGCCAGCTCAGCAGTCCTTGTCGTTAATCCGCAAGACGGATTCGATCCGGGCAGGCTACCCTCCCAGAATCCCAGAAGTGGCACATCAACGCACTCCGCTATCCACGTAAACGTTCCCGATCAGTTGTCGCGTGGTTAATGTTTCCTCCAATGATGACGGGTTAGGTGGTTGAGGATATCCATAAAGGATTCTGTTACATCTGTGGGTGACGACCCAATATCTTATTTTTTTGTCCACTCTTCATCCTGGCTCTTGGCCGTTCGACAACATCAAAGAGAATCAATTTGCTCACTTCTAGTGATCCGTCATATATTGTACAGCTTCCGTATTAAGTAACTCCTTCAAGGACAGTCTTAAATCCAACATTCGTTTGAAGTGATTTGGGTGACAACTGCGGAATAAGGAGAGCTTTCGAAGTGGAGGAGTGGTGAGGGCGTGGAGTGAGTTGAGTAGGTGCGGGTGCAGATGGAGTGGAAAGAGGAAAAGGGTGCGCGACGTGGCCGCATCGCTCTCCCAATTAACACGGACGGCGGCCGTACGCACACCAGCGGACGCTGGCTCGCTGCCGACGGCCGGTTGCACTGGGTCTCCAGTGGCAGCGCGCCACTGTATTGATTCCGTACGGCCGCACTCGCACACGCGCACGCACGAGCACACAAGCGCACGCACACGTTCGCAGATCTGCACGCGGGGCAGCAATGTGGCGAGCGGCGCCGGTCGCAAGGCTGACCAGCCGGTGCTTCTGGCGGTGGTGCGGTTGTGTGTGACGTATCCCAGTTCACACAGCGCATGCATTTCTTACTGTTAGTTAAACACACACATTGGTTGACGTTTGCCAACAAATGTAACGTATTGTGCACAAGTAGTAGGACATACACACTATTTTATGATTCATAAATTGCAGGACAGGCGCCGTAAGTAGTCACATCCATTAAGTATGTGGGAGTTTGCGTGCGGAGCAATTGAAGTGGAGCGATCACATTAAACTAATCACAGGTAAGGCAGACGTCAGACCGACATTCACTGAAGGAGTCCTCGGGAACCGTGGTCCATCCACAAAGGAAGTAGCTAACAACCACATCGTTCGATTGATACTTAAACGTTGATCGGTAGTCTGGGAGGAGCATCAGAAGAAGAAAAATGGTTCAAATGGCTCTGAGCACTATGGGACTTACAGCTGTGGTCATCAATCCCCTAGAACTTAGAACTACTTAAACCTAACTAACCTAAGGACGTCACACACATCCATGCCCGAGGCAGGATTCGAGCCCGCGACCGTAGCAGTCGCGCGGTTCCGGACTGCGCGCCTAGAACCGCGAGACCACCGCGGCCGGCCATCAGAAGAAGTAGAGAGTATCCAAAGAAGAGCAGCGTGTTTCGTCACAGAGACGCTCATCCAAATCCATTGTCAGACGTTATAAGAGAAGCGTGGATTCCGAGAGAGTACATTCCAAGACAGTCAACAGATGTGTTGCTTTCCTATTTAAATATCGAGAAAATACCTGAGAGGTAAAATTTCAGCTCTCAAGGAGACTTGCGAACAATTGTTCTTCCCGTCGACCATTCGCGTCTAAAACAAAAAAGTGGGGAAGTGACAGTGGTACACAGACTACTTTCGCCACATACCATAAGATGGCTTGCACAGTATAAATGTAGATGCAAATCCCTCTCTCCGTTGTAAGCGCGAGTCTACATTAAGGTAGTTGTGGTTAGACGGCTCTGACAAGCTACTTGTCACGGTCGTACACTCATTTGCGGTTCTGGACCTCATGTAACTGGAAAAACGTTTAACTGTAGTACAGAATTCCGGGGAAGAATGATCGCTGCTCCTAGAGAACGACTACAAGACGTGATTACAGTGATTATGCTCGTTGAATGTTAGTATGCCGGCTTGAGCTCTAGTGCTGATACTGAAGCTCGCTACAACGCACACTATAGAATAACACAGAAAGTAATTTAGATATTAAAGCTAATTATTCTCGAGTCAGAAACTTGCAAATTTATAGTAGCCATACACATCAATATATATATATATATATATATATATATATATATATATATACTACATCTACATCTACATTGATACTCCGCAAGCCACCCAACGGTATGTGGCGGAGGGCACTTTACGTGCCACTGTCATTACCTCCCTTTCCTGTTCCAGTCGCGTATGGTTCGCGGGAAGAACGACTGTCTGAAAGCCTCCGTGCGCGCTCTAATCTCTCTAATTTTACATTCGTGATCTCCTCGGGAAGTATAAGTAGGGGGAAGCAATATATTCGATACCTCATCCAGAAACGCACCCTCTCGAAACCTGGCGAGCAAGCTACACCGCGATGCAGAGCGCCTCTCTTGCAGAGTCTGCCACTTGAGTTTATTAAACATCTCCGTAACGCTATCACGGTTACCAAATAACCCAGTGACGAAACGCGCCGCTCTTCTTTGGATCTTCTCTATCTCCTCCGTCAACCCGATCTGGTACGGATCCCACACTGATGAGCAATACTCAAGTATAGGTCGAACGAGTGTTTTGTAAGCCACCTCCTTTGTTGATGGACTACATTTTCTAAGCACTCTCCCAATGAATCTCAACCTGGTACCCGCCTTACCAACAATTAGTTTTATGTGATAATTCCACTTCAAATCGTTCCGTACGCATACTCCCAGATATTTTACAGAAGTAACTGCTACCAGTGTTTGTTCCGCTATCATATAATCATACAATAAAGGATCCTTCTTTCTATGTATTCGCAATACATTACATTTGTCTATGTTAAGGGTCAGTTGCCACTCCCTGCACCAAGTGCCTATCCGCTGCAGATCTTCCTGCATTTCGCTACAATTTTCTAATCCAGCAACTTCTCTGTATACTACAGCATCATCCGCGAAAAGCCGCATGGAACTTCCGACACTATCTACTAAGTCATTTATATATATTGTGAAAAGCAATGGTCCCATAACACTCCCCTGTGGCACGCCAGAGGTTACTTTAACGTCTGTAGACGTCTCTCCATTGATAACAACATGCTGTGTTCTGTTTGCTAAAAACTCTTCAATCCAGCCACACAGCTGGTCTGATATTCCGTAGGCTCTTACTTTGTTTATCAGGCGACAGTGCGGAACTGTATCGAACGCCTTCCGGAAGTCAAGAAAAATAGCATCTACCTGGGAGCCTGTATCTAATATTTTCTGGGTCTCATGAACAAATAAGGCGAGTTGGGTCTCACACGATCGCTGTTTCCGGAATCCATGTTGATTCCTACATAGTAGATTCTGGGTTTCCAGAAATGACATGATACGCGAGCAAAAAACATGTTCTAAAATTCTACAAGAGATCGACGTAAGAGATATAGGTCTATAGTTTTGCGCATCTGCTCGACGACCCTTCTTGAAGACTGGGACTATCTGTGCTCTTTTCCAATCATTTGGAACCCTCCGTTCCTCTAGAGACTTGCGGTACACGGCTGTTAGAAGGGGGGCAAGTTCTTTCGCGTACTCTGTGTAGAATCGAATTGGTATCCCGTCAGGTCCAGTGGACTTTCCTCTATTGAGTGATTCCAGTTGCTTTTCTATTCCTGGGACACTTATTTCGATGTCAGCCATTTTTTCGTTTGTGCGAGGGTTTAGAGAAGGAACTGCAGTGCGGTCTACTACTGGCCATTAAAATTGCTACACCACGAAGATGACGTGCTACAGACGCGAAATTTAACAGAAAGGAAGCAGATGCTGTGATATGCAAATGATTAGCTTTTCAGAGCATTCACACAAGGTTGGCGCCAGTGGCGACACCTACAACGTGCAGACATGAGGAAAGCCTCCAACCAATTTCACATACACAAACAGTAGTTGACTACCGTTGCCTAGTCAAACGTTGTTGTGATGCCTCGTGTAAGGAGGAGAAATGCGTACCATCACGTTTCCGACTTTGATAAAGGTCAGATTGTAGCCTATCGCGATTTTGGTTTATCGTATCGCGACATTGCTGCTCGCGTTCGTCGAGATCCCATGACTGTTAGCAGAATATGGAGTCGGTGGGTTCAGGAGGGTAATACGGAACGCCGTGCTGGATCCCAACGGCCTCCTATCACTAGCAGTCGAGATGACAGGCATCTTATCCGCATGTATGTAACGGATCGTGCAGCTACGTCTCGGTCCCTGACTCAACAGATGGGGACGTTTGCAAGACAACAACCATTTGCACGAACAGTTCGACGACGTTTGCAGCAGCATGGACTATCAGCTCGGAGACCATGGCTGCGGTTACCCTTGACGCTGCATCGCAGACAGGAGCGCCTGCGATGGAGTACTCAACGACGAACCTGGGTGCACGAATGGCAAAACGTCATTTTTTTCGGATGAATCCAGGTTCTATTTACAGCATCATGATGGTCGCATCCGTGTGTGGAAACATCGCGGTGAACGCACATTGGAAGCGAGTATTCGTCATCGCCATACTGGCGTACCACCCGGCGTGATGGTATTGGGTGCCATTGGTTACACGTCTCGGTCACCTCTAGTCGGCACTGACGGCACTTTGAACAGTGCACGTTACATTTCAGATGTGTTACGATCCGTGGCTCTACCCTTCATTCGATCCCTGCGAAACCCTACATTTCAGCAGGAGAATGCACGACCGCATGTTGCAGGTCCTGTACGCGCCTTTCTGGATACAGAAAATGTTCGACTGCTCCCCTGGACAGCATATTCTCCAGAACTCTCACCAATTGAAAACGTGTGGTCAATGGTGGCCGAGCAACTGGCTCGTCACAATACGCCAGTCACTACTGTTGATGAACTGTGGTATCGTGTTGAAGCTCCATGGGCAGCTGTACCTGTACACGCCATCTAGCGCTCTGTTTGACTCAATGCCCAGGTGTATCAAGGCCGTTATTATGGCCAGAGGCGGTTCTTTTGGGTACTGATTTCTCAGGATCTATGCACAGAAATTGCGTGAAAATGTAATTACATGTCAGTTCTAGTATAATATATTTGTCCAATGAATACCCGTTTATCATCTGCATTTCTTCTTGGTGTAGCAATTTTAATGGCCAGTAGTGTATATATATATATATATATATATATATATATACATACATATATATTTATATATATTATATATTATATATATATATATATATATATATATATATATAAAAATTGTATATACACTCCTGGAAATGGAAAAAAGAACACATTGACACCGGTGTGTCAGACCCACCATACTTGCTCCGGACACTGCGAGAGGGCTGTACAAGCAATGATCACACGCACGGCACAGCGGACACACCAGGAACCGCGGTGTTGGCCGTCGAATGGCGCTAGCTGCGCAGCATTTGTGCACCGCCGCCGTCAGTGTCAGCCAGTTTGCCGTGGCATACGGAGCTCCATCGCAGTCTTTAACACTGGTAGCATGCCGCGACAGCGTGGACGTGAACCGTATGTGCAGTTGACGGACTTTGAGCGAGGGCGTATAGTGGGCATGCGGGAGGCCGGGTGGACGTACCGCCGAATTGCTCAACACGTGGGGCGTGAGGTCTCCACAGTACATCGATGTTGTCGCCAGTGGTCGGCGGAAGGTGCACGTGCCCGTCGACCTGTGACCGGACCGCAGCGACGCACGGATGCACGCCAAGACCGTGGGATCCTACGCAGTGCCGTAGGGGACCGCACCACCACTTCCCAGCAAATTAGGGACACTGTTGCTCCTGGGGTATCGGCGAGGACCATTCGCAACCGTCTCCATGAAGCTGGGCTACGCTCCCGCACACCGTTAGGCCGTCTTCCGCTCACGCCCCAACATCGTGCAGCCCGCCTCCAGTGGTGTCGCGACAGTCGTGAATGGAGGGACGAATGGAGACGTGTCGTCTTCAGCGATGAGAGTCTCTTCTGCCTTGGTGCCAATGATGGTCGTATGCGTGTTTGGCGCCGTGCAGGTGAGCGCCACAATCAGGACTGCATACGACCCAGGCACACAGGGCCAACACCCGGCATCATGGTGTGGGGAGCGATCACCTACACTGGCCGTACACCACTGGTGATCGTCGAGGGGACACTGAATAGTGCACGGTACATCCAAACCGTCATCGAACCCATCGTTCTACCATTCCTAGACCGGCAAGGGAACTTGCTGTTCCAACAGGACAGTGCACGTCCGCATGTATCCCGTGCCACCCAACGTGCTCTAGAAGGTGTAAGTCAACTACCCTGGCCAGCAAGATCTCCGGATCTGTCCCCCATTGAGCATGTTTGGGACTGGATGAAGCGTCGTCTCACGCGGCCTGCACGTCCAGCACGAACGCTGGTCCAACTGAGGCACCAGGTGGAAATGGCATGGCAAGCCGTTGCACAGGACTACATCCAGCATCTCTACGATCGTCTCCATGGGAGAATAGCAGCCTGCATTGCTGCGAAAGGTGGATATACACTGTACTAGTGCCGACATTGTGCATGCTCTGTTGCCTGTGTCTATGTGCCTGTGGTTCTGTCAGTGTGATCATGTGATGTATCTGACCCCAGGAATGTGTCAATAAAGTTTCCCCTTCCTGGGACAATGAATTCACGGTGTTCTTATTTCAATTTCCAGGAGTGTATATTACATATGCCCAGTACTTTGCAACCTCCAAGGCGCTTGGAGTGGATTGCAGGAGGTCAATCTTCGTGCAGGATGTAGGTCACAAAAGGCACTGGAGCATGTGGCTTGTGGTTTGTTCTTGTCCACAATCACAGGACGTATCTTCTGTTATGAAGCCCCATCTCTTCAGGTTGTCTCTGGATCGTCCAACTCCTGATCGTAATCTGTTTACAGATTTCCACACCAGCCAGCTCTCGTTGTGTCCAGGTGGTAGTTCTTCAGCTTCTGGCGTCTGGAGGTGAGGCGTCGACTTCCTCCATAACTCCAGCCTTGCCTTCTCTGATAAAATGGTGAGCTTCTCGGATGTTCTAAGGAAGCTCTTTCGCGATCTCAGCCGTTGCTGCGGTGGATTATGTCCGTGCAGTGGATGGGCACTGTCCCACTTTCAGTCTCTGCTTGTTCGCAGCCACTATTCTGCGTACCCATGGTGGCGCTATTCCAGCCAGGCAGCAGAGCTTACAAGAAGAGAACAGTCACATCAGGAAAGGAAGTAAATACATTGCCGAATACAGAGTGGGGAAAAATAATCTCATAAAGTCAGCGCAGCTGCGAGGAGTGACCTAGCGGTTAGAGACGCCATGTCGCGGACTGCGCGGCCCCTCCCGCCGGAGGTTCGAGTCCTCGCTCGGGCATGGGTGTGTGTGTTGTTCTTAGCAAAAGTTAGTTAAAGTAGTGTGTAAGACTAGGGACCGATGACCTCAGAAGTTTGGTCCCTTAGGAATTCACACACGTTTGAACAAAGTCGGGGCAGGATAGAAGATACGGAATCGAGAATTTTTATTTGTTATTTTACTCATTTATTTGCTTATTTTCAAAATAGCCATAGCAAAAATACTTCACTTCGTCTACTTCGTTTTAGGTTTATCGCTAAACTCATTTCCGTTACACCTCATTAACTAAATCTTTCCTCGATTTCCTCTCAATTCATAGTGTCTGTTCATCTTATCTAGGCTCATACTTGGTGTTCGGTAGAAATTCAGCAAGCTCTCCATCCTTACTTATCTATAACTCCCTCCGGACGCTCTCTCCTTAGGAAAACCATTTCGTCCCGTTTCCACTTATCGTTAGTCGTCCCCTTTCGAATTCCAAAGACACTAATTACTTCATTTCTGATATTGTAAACATACAATGTTTAGGAGTAATGTTCGTTATATCCTACAGAGAGTTGCGGAAAATAATCGAAGATCCAGACGCACAGTGATCAAGAATGGTACTGGGTTAACCTTCCTCACGTTGTCGGCTGAATTAGTGGCATTAAAAGCTATTACTTAACCAAAATTAGAGCTGGGTAAGTATGCGGAACATCTTATCAAATGGCTCTGAGCACTATGGAACTTAACATCTGTGGTCATCAGTCCCCTAAAACTTAGAACTACTTAAACCTAACTAACCTAAGGACATCACACACATCCATGCCCGAGACAGGATTTGAACCTGCGACCGTAGTGGTCACGCGGTTCCAGACTGAAGCGCTTAGAACCGCACGGCCACTCCGGCCGGCGAACATCTTATCATGTCTCATTGGTGCTTATGGTTTAGCAGTGAAGAAAAGTTAAACCACTCATAATTTTCTTCTCCTACCAATTCAGTAAGTACTTGCTCTGACGTAAACAACATACTAGTTAGTATCTGTAGCTGTTCATTACTGGACTGAATTGTACCTGTTGTAGTACGCTAAATTTCTTTATGATCCTTCTGTAGTATGACACCTGACACATATCAACTCAACTAGCATCAGGTACTTTTCTTACCAAGAATATGCTCCTCCCTGATTTATTATTATGCATACCGTTCCATTACACTTTCATTCGTCATAGTTCAGCATAAAATTAGTTTTGCAGCACCTGAAGACTCACACTTTATTTTAATAATTACCTGAAAACGATCGCCTTGGACAAAGGTTGCCAATTGTCTTGTATACAGGAAACAATGTTTTAGACTACGGTGACAAAAGCAGTGGGATAGCTGTTGTATCCACGGACCCAACCAACCGACCAACCAACTCGCGCACGCGCGCCCTGACCGTGACATCGCTGGCCACAGCTCCTGTCGCGGCCGTCGGCGTCTCAGGGCGTTACCGCCGACGGAAGAGGTGGCGCCATGGCTGAGCTCGGGTCCGCAGCGCCCTCTGCCTTTTGCATATAAGGAGGAGCGCTGGCCCCGAGACGGACCCCTCCCCCACGCGGATCCTGTACGATCTCATCCCCTTCCCCCACCTCTTCCTTGAAAGGATACGGATCCTGTACACCTCCCGCAAACTCGATCCTCCTCACCTGCTCGTCTCCCCGATCCTCTCCCATCCCCACCCGCTGCCGCGCCTGTATTCCCACGTCCCACCCGGTCTCCATCTCTCCACCCTCCTTACAATCTCCCAAGGTGGCTTCCGCCAGCTCCCCCTCCCTGATGATGCCCTCCTCCCCTCCATCTACCCCTCCTACCAACTTTGATCCTCCCGCCCTCCTCCTGTGCTTGCTCCTCTGGGCACCCTCCCTCCCTTCTCTCCCTATTCCCTCCCTCCTCCCTTTCTCCCCCCTCCTCCCCCGGGCTTCCCCTCCCCTGTCCCTCTCCTGCTGCCCCCATCTCCTCAGCCATTGGCATCCTTTTTCTCCCCTCTCCCCCACCTCACCCCTGTTCCCCTCTTGGCAGGTCCCCGGACTCACACACGCTAAGTGGACATTCGCGCGCCGGAGATCGTCGCCGTCAGTGTTTCGTGTGTGTGCCTTCGTTTGCGTGTAGTTTTGTTCGCCGTCACGCCACCACCGTTCACATGCCGTCGCTATCATCCATGCTCTGTGCACCGTGTCGCCTAGTGTTAGTGCTGTTTCTTGTCCAGTGTGAACGGCTCCATGTTTTTTCGATTTTAGTGTCAACATTTTTTGCCCACCTTTCTGTACTACTTGTTGTCAAACTCGAGGCTGAAGAGCGGCGTATTGTGCTGCTGACAGCCCGCCTTTGTATAAGGTGTTTAAAATCACAATAAAGGAAAAAAAAAACCCGAGACGGACAGTCTATTGCCGATTGTCTATTGCTAGCCTCTCGTGGAGTTTATAGCGGAGCCAGTGCAGTGTGATATTTGCTACTGTATTCGACTAGGCTCTGTACACGGATTACTCTTGGATATTACTTGGACCTGTATTGCTGGCGCACGTTTCGTCAGAAATAAACATAAGTTATCTCTTCATTCTAGCTGGCGCAATTCTTATCATTAATTATTTTTCGGCCAACAGACATCCTGGTCACTACCCACGCTTTATTCTATGTTTGGTGGCTGCCCCAAAAGTACCGCCGAGGACCTTGGGTGCCGTCACAAAAACAGCGATATGCACATATACAGATGGCGGGTGCATCGCGTACGCGAGGTATAAAAGGGCAGTGCATTGGCGGAGCTGTCGGTTGTACTCTCGTGATTCATATGAAAAGGTTGCTGACGTGATAGTGGCAGCACTACGGGGTTAACAGTCTTTGAAAGTGGAGTGGTAGTTGGAGACAGACTCATGGGACATTTCATTTCGGAAGTCGTTACGGATTCAGTATTCCGAGATCCACAGTATCAAGAGTGTGCCGAGATTACCACATTTCAGGCATTATCTGTTGTGTTGGCATAAGAGCCAACACCGTGTTACTAGTGGAGGCCGAAATGCACGCGTTTTAGCTCACGCAGGCTGGCGTGAGGAGGGAAGAACTATACTGACGTGAGGTCTGGAATATGAAAAGGAATTAGAATTCAGAAAGCGGACGTAATTCGTTTGATACTTAACTTTAATCCATTAATGAGGAACGTCGCTCTTGACGGTACATGATTCACAATATTATCTGTTCAGGATACATTCTAGTAACTGAATATGGCGCCTTGCTAGGTCGTAGCAAATGACGTAGCTGAAGGCTATGCTAAACTGTCGTCTCTGCAAATGAGAGCGTATGTAGACAGTGAATCATCGCTAGCAAAGTCGACTGTCCAACTGGGGCGAGTGCTAGGGAGTCTCTTTAGACTAGACCTGCCGTGTGGCGGCGCTCGGTCTGCAATCACTGATAGTGGCGACACGCGGGTCCGACGTATAGTAACGGACCGCGGCCGATTTAAAGGCTACCACCTAGCAAGTGTGGTGTCTGGCGGTGACACTACATTATCTTGCACCACGGACAACTCAGAAGCCGACGGCCTTCATTCAAATAGCGAGAACAGCGGCGTTTGCGTAGTCTTTTCTGTGCTAACAGAAAAGCAGCACAATGAAAAATAATCGAGCAATGTGGGTCGTATTGCGAACGTATCCCTTAGGACAATGCGGCGAAGTTTGGCATTAGTGGTCTGTGGCACAGACAACCGACGCTAGTGCCTTGACTAACAGTACAACACGGCCTCCAACGCATGTCCTGGGGTGGAGATCACATCGGTTGGGCACCAGATGACTGGAAAATCATGGTCTGGTCAGCTGAGTCCAGATTTCAGTTGGTAAGGGCTGTTGCTAGCGTTCCAATGTGGTGTAGACCCCACGAAGACGTGAATGCAGGTTGTCAACAAGGCACTGTGCGAACTGATATGTGTGGGCGACAATGTGCCATGTCATCGAGCCACGGTTGTTCGCGATTGGTTTTAAGAAACTATGGACAGTTTGAGCGAATGATTTGGCCATCCACATCGCCCGACATGAATCTCGTAGAATCCAGAATGAGATTTTTCACTCTGCAGCGGAGTGTGCGCTGATATGAAACTTCCTGGCAGATCAAAACTGTGTGCCGGGCCGAGACTCTAACTCGGGACCTTTGCCTTTCGCGGGCAAGTGCTCTACCATCTGAGCTACCCAAGCACGACTCATGCCCCGTTCTCACAGCTGGGAAGGTAGGAGACGAGGTACTGGCAGAAGTAAAGCTGTGAGGAACGGGCGTGAGTCGTGCTTGGGTAGCTCAGTTGGTAGAGCACTTGCCCGCGAAAGGCAAAGGCCCCGAGTTCGAGTCTCGGTTCGGCACACAGTTTTAATCTACCAGGAAGTTTCAATCTCGTAGAATATTTGTGGGAGATAGTCGAGAGGTCAGTTCGTGAACAAAAACCTACACCGGCAACACTTTCGCAGTTGTGGACGGCTATACAGGCAGTATGGCTCAGTATTCCTGCAGGGGACTTTCAACGACTTGTTGAGTCCATGCACGTCGAGCTGTTGCAAAAGGACGTCCGACATGATATTAAGAGGTATGCTATGACTTTTATCACGTCAGCGCAATATAAGTGAACGGCATATTTCATCTATTTGTGAATGTTTGAAAGAAATGTCTCTGTCGTTGCTTTGTAACACACACATTCCCTGTGCCACACGGGTATCGCCTCCACCTCAGCCTTGTGGAGCTGCTCCCTGACCAGAGTGCTGGCTCGCGAGGCAACACGGGGCAGCTGGGCGCCTACCTGCGAGTGCTGGGTGCCGTGACGTCAGCAGGCCGCGTCACTCTGCTGGCGGTGGCAGCTGCACGCGGCCGAACCCATCACCTCGCGCTGGCGGCAATCTGCAACACCAGAAGAGGAGGCGCGATGTAATAGGCGCGGAGGCGGCAGCAGGAACCACGTACAATTTTAACTTTTCATACCTTACAAGGGAACCTCCCCATCACACCCCCCTCAGATTTAGTTATATGTTGGCACAGTGGATAGGCCCTGAAAAACTGAACACAGATCAATCGAGAAAACAGGAAGAAGTTGTGTGGAACTATGAAAAAAATAAGCAAAATATGCAAACTGCGTAGTCCACGTGCGGCATAAGCAACATCAAGGAATATCTGAGATCGAGAGCGTCGTGGTCTTGTGGTTAGCGTGGGCACCTGCTGAACCAGAGGTCTTTGGTTCAAGACTTCCCTCGAGCGAATATTTTAATTATTTATTTTCAGACAATTATCAAAGATCAGGCACTCACACATAATCAACTTCGCTCTCCAAAATTCCAGGACATGTTCAGATTTGCTTGGACATATGCAGGATTTGACGGTCTACGCACGTAAAAATTTGAAAACGTTAAAAACATATGTTTTGACAGAGCACAGGGAAAAGTGTGCGACTGTGAAACGGTTGCATTCATTTGTTGCAGTTTATGTGACAAATTCTTGTGTTTTCATCAGTTTTTTGGGAGTGATTATCACATCCACAAGAAAACCTAAATCGGGCAAGGTAGAAGAATCTTTTTACCCATTCGCCAAGTGTACAAGTTCGGTGGGTCGACAACATATTCCTGTCATGCCGTCACCAGTGTCGTATAGAATATATCAGACGTGTTTTCCTGTGGAGGAATCGGTTGACCTATGACCCTGCGATCAAATGTTTTCGGTTCCCATTGGAGAGGCACGTCCTTTCGTCTACTAATCGCACGGTTTTGCGGTGCGGTCGCGAAACACAGACACTAAACTTATTGCAGTGAACAAAGACGTCAATGAACGATCGGACAGATCATAACTTTGCGAAAATAAAGAAAGAAAAATTTTTCATACAAGAGAAGACTTGAACCAAGGACCTCTCGTTCCACAGCTGCTCACGCTAACCACGGGACCGCTGCGCACCCGAGCTCAGACCTTCCTTGATGCTACTTATCTTGCACATGGACTACTCAGGTTGTATATTTTGCTTATTTTTTTCATAGTTCCGCACAACTTCTTCCTGTTTTCTTGATTGATCTGTGTTCAGTTTTTCAAGGCCTATCCACTGTGCCAACTTGTAACTAAATCTGAGAGGGGTGCGATGGGGAGGTTCCCTTGTTAGTAGAGAGTGCTGGTGCGATGAAGCTATTTTCAGAAGAGGAACTGTAACTTTACTTATCTCAGGTGAGCCTTTCAGTAAGAACATTCCATTTTTATACAGTTGCTAATAAGGTTTCCTTCAAAGAAGTAAACTCTCTTACATTGTAGGAAAACCTCCACTGTGCCCACTGTTCAATACGTTTCAAAATTTTCCCATAATTTTCGTACGCATTGAATATCATAATTACCTTGAAACGCGTTCACTACTGTAGGCATTGTGTTTCTTTCCCATCGAAAACAAGCACAGGGAAAATTTCATTTTTACAGAAAGAGGTACAGTCAAAACTACATCAGAGAGGAATGACTTTTTGTTTATTTATGTATGCATTTATCTCGCCTGCCAAGATTAGAAACTTCCGGCTCTCTCTTCCATCTATCCAGACATCAGTAATGAGTTAACATCGCGAAATGGGTATTACATGAGCAGTACATAACAATAATAATGGTAATAACAGGCGTAGTATCAGAAATGTGTATATCAAAACATGTTGTACGAGTGGATACACGTAAGTATTGCATGGGGGCTTAACTAAAAAGAAAGGACTAATATTAATGAATAAATGCATAATTTTAATAGCTGTGTGACCGGTTACGAGGTCTCGTAACCGGTTGGCCCTGACTAGTATTAGCACGCAATCTGACTGCATCAAATAAAAATAAAGAATGACAATGAATTTCCATTAACACAATTGATTAATTAAGTCCCCTGCAACTATAAAAGCTATGAAACAACAAATCACAAGTGTAACTGTTCTGTCTGTGGTAGTGTGACTCAACGTACATGTGCCTGGCTCGGTTCTTTCTCAATACGACAAAATATTTTAAACACCGTTTACAATGAACTAATTGAAAAACCAGAAATACTATAATTACACATAGAAACCAGAATTACAAGTCTAATAAATGAACACGAGCAAGATGCTTTGTTTGCTGTACCTGTGACCAAGAGGCAGTGTCATTAAAGAAAACTGTAATACCTTTTTACCTCATTATATATTGACGAAAATATTCCATTGCACTAGCATCATAGATCAAAAGCCCATCTCCTTTCTCAAATACTGTGACAATTGCAACTTCTTCCACCTATACATTACACCAACCGAACAGTATCTACTCTCTCGCCCAACAGAACAACTACTGCCCTCGACATCCTCTGAACTATTACTGCACCAGTGGAGGCGGCGGAATAATAATCTTTGGCGCAATCTCTGGCGCTGTGACTCAGTGTAGCCACCTTTCAATTTATGTATGCATTTATCTGGCCTGCCAAGATTAGAAACTTCGACTCTCTCTTCCATCTAACCATGTATCAGTAGTGAGTTAACATCGCGAAATGCGTGTTACATGAACAGTACATAACAGTAATAATGGTAATAATAGCCGTAGTATCAGAAATGTGTATATCGAAACAAGTTTTAAGAATGGATATACGTAAGTATGTACCTATGTGTTTCATATCTCCTTCTAAACCACTAAACCGATTCCTACCAAACTTGGTACATATATTTTTTACTATCTGGAAAATAATCACTGTTGGGGTAAAAACCACCCACTTATCAAAGAGGTCGAAAAATAAGTGTAGCCCATGACGCATACCCATACTTTGGCCATCCAGTATTTGATAACCAGAGCACTTAGAGACTTGCAATAAACTTTACACGTAATTTCCAATCCTTACGAATTTTTTTCTCTCTGACGACCCCACAAAATGATGAAAGGGAAATTTTTTCGTTTACTATATTTTCGCTGTTCATGTAGTAAAACTGCCACATGAAGCATGACAGCTTCACTTTTTTAGTACTTCTTGTAGTTGTGACACATTTTGCGGATAGTATTCACATGTATCATTCAATGTATCAAAAAATTTACCTTGACATCATTGTAAGACACTTGCTTCAGGAGATACGATGTCATAAACACTGAATAAAGTACCGCATCGTACCAGACATTTAAAGTTATTATTACTTCGTTGCTACACGTCACTGAATGTCCCTACAAAAATTATCATTGTATGACCAATAGTTCAGGAGACATGACATCAAACACAGAGATGCGTGAATACAGCCACATCATGCATGACTTTTTAATTTATTCCTTGCTACTAACTCAAATCACAACACATTTCGCAGACAGTAAGCACATATACCACTGGATCTATCTGCGAAATTATAGTCATCGTACACCATATAGTTCAGGAGATACGACGTCATAAACATTAAGCTGCGTGAAAATGAAACTGAGGGTAAATTCGCTAGATGTACAAGCGAAATATGTGTACAAATACTCGTGAAGTACGTCAAATGTGTGTGAAATGTATCTGACATGTGCGTATGCGAGCAAAGCCACAGGTAAAAAGCTCGTGCTAAACCATGCAAGATTTCAATCACATATTAAGTACAACCTGGAAAGAAATACTCTAGAGGTAGACCCAGCAGCTTGTTATTGGGAAGAATGATATAATATGGAGAAAGAAGAGAGGACGAGGAGATTGACAGGCAGCGAGAGGTAGGAGGAGATAGGCACAGATAGGAGTAGTAGTAGGAGGGGGAGGAGAGGAGAGGGACGAGGGGGGGGGAGGAAGAGACAAAGAGATGTGGGAGGAGGAGATGAACAGAGAGGGAAGGAGAAAATGGATAGATGAAAGAAAGAAGACGAGATGAATGGGGAAAGAAGGTGGATAGAAACAGAGGGTGGAAGAGATGGACAGATAGAGGGACAGGGGGACAAGTTGACATGATACACAGGGACAGGGGAAGGACAGAGAGAGGGGAGTGGAGAGGTGGATAAAGAGAAAGGGATTTGTAGAGGAGCGAGGAGGAGTTGAATAGAAGGGGAAGGAGAGTATAAACAGAGAGAAGGGGCAAGAGGAAACAGACAGAGAAAGGCGGGAGGAGGAGACAAATAGAAAAAAAAAATTCGTGTTCTGCCTTACGGCAGGTCTTGACATGGGGGAAGCCTCGTCAGGGAGGTCCACCGCATGAGCTTCTAGGGAAGTGATTGCAGTGGTGGTTTCCCGTAGCCTTCCACTGATGACGATGAAATGATAATGAGGACAGCCGATGTACTGGTCGTGTCTGATGTGGTGTTGCAGTTATGGAACTATGACAGGTATTTGATATGGGAGGAGAGGCACTGAGGACGCCAGTGACTAAAAGCATGATGAAGTAAACGAAGTGTCAGTGCAGTAAAGATGTGGCTGGATTCAAACTCGAGTACACTACTGGCCATTAAAATTGCTATACCAAGAGGAAATGCAGATGATAAACGGGTATTCATTGGACAAATATATTATACTAGAACTAACATGTGATTACATTTTCACGCAATTTGGGTGCATAGATCGTGAAAAATCAGTACCCAGAACAACCACCTCTGGCCGTAATAACGGCCTTGATACGCCTGGGCATTGAGGCAAACAGAGCTTGGATGGCGTGTACAGGTACAGCTGCCCATGCAGCTTCAACACGATACCGTAGTTCATCGAGAGTAGTGACTGGCGTATTGTGACGAGCCAGTTGTTCGGCCACCATTGACCAGACGTTTTCAATTGGTGAGAGACCTGGAGAATGTGCTGGTCATTTTCTGTATCCAGATAGGCCCGTACAGGACTTGCAACATGCGGTCGTACATTATCCTGCTGAAATGTAGGGTTTCGCAGGGATCGAATGAAGGGTAGAGCCACGGGTCGTAACAAATCTAAAAGGTAACGTTCACTGTTCAAAGTGCCATCAATGAGAACAAGAGGTGACCGAGACGTGTAACCAATTGCACCCATACCATCGCGCCGGGTGATACGCCAGTAAGGCGATGACGTTCACCGCGGTGTCGCCAAACAGGCATGCGACCATCATCATGCTGTAAACAGAACCTGGATTCATCCGAAAAAATGACGTTTTGCCATTCGTGCGCCCAGGTTCGTCGTTGAGTACACCATCGCAGACGCTCCTGCCTGTGATGCAGCGTCAAGGGTAACCGCAGTCATGGTCTTCGAGCTGGTAGACCATGCTCCTGCAAACTTCGTCGAACTGTTCGTGCAAATGGTTGTTGTCTTGCAAACGTCCCCGTCTGTTGAGTCAGGGATCGAGACGTGGCTGCACGATCCGTTACAGCCACGCGGATAAGATGCCTGTCATCTCGACTGATAGTGATACGAGGCCGTTGGGACCCAGCACTGCGTTCCGTATTACCTTCCTGAACCCACCGATTCCTTATTGTGCTAACAGTCATTGGATCTCGACCAACGTGAGCAGCAATGTCGCTATACGATAAACCGCAATTGCGATAGGCTACAATCCGACATTTACCAAAGTCGGAAACGTGATGGTACGCATTTCTCCTCCTTGCACGAGGTATCACAGTAACGTTTCACCAGGCAACGCCGGTCAACTTCTGTTTGTGTATGAGAAATCGGTTGGAAACTTTCCTCATGTCAGCACATTCTAGGTGTCGCCACCGGCGCCAACCTTGTGTGAATGCTCTGAAAAGCTAATCATTTGTATATCACAGCATCTTCTTCCTGTCAGTTGAATTTCGCGTCTGTAGCACATCATCTTCGTGGTGCAGCAATTTTAATTGCCAGTAGTGTAGTTTTCTTTTATTTCACCTTGAAATATTATTAGAATTCTTTGGCTTTCAAATGTCGAGGAGAGAAATTTCCTGCTCGCTGTTGTAGTTGATTCTTCCCGGTGAAGAAGTTCATCCAAAGTTATGCCATACCATTTGGTTTTGTTTCGTTTAGTTTTTTGTGCGGATTTTCTATATCAGCATTTTAGAATGAGATGCTTCATGAAAATGTCTGCTGATCAAATGTTGGAGAAACATGAGGATGCATTCTTAGGGTTACCAAATTTTGCACCAATTGAGATACTGAACAAAGGTCGTTATTCTTAACTGATACGGCAGCAGCTGTGTTCTTAGAGCTGGCATATAGATATAACCTAATGTCGTCAGCAGAAATCAAATATTATTCAAAAACAGTGTGAAAAGCAATGGGCCAGTATCTGAACTCTGGAGAACTCCTGAGAGGAGATGTTTCCATAATGACTTTTCCGACGTACAAATACTGTCCTTGAGGCAGTTGTCGAAATAAAAGTTTTACATTTTTTGAAATATCAGGCTGTTTCAGTTACATAAGGAATATATTCAAACTAAAAGCATCAAAATCCTTGCTGAACCGAAGTATTATTAAAATGTTCGCTTGACTTTTACTAATATCGAATACAGATCTTAAATGCGAACGATGTTTCTGAAAATATAGAAGTGAGACAGGGGTCTGAAAGTAGGTGGGGCGTGGTCTGTGGTTAACAGCGGAAAAGAAGAGAATGGACATAGCTGAGTTAGGGTGTTACAGAAAGATGCACAAAATTGAGTGAAATAATAAGAATTGAAGGGGATCTCAGCAGAATCGGCGGGGAAAGGAATATGTGGACAACATCAACCAGAAAAAAGGACAGGATCGTTAGATTGTGTCAAGACACGAGGGAATAAGGTCTTTGGTGGTAAACACATTGCAGTAAAATTAGCTCTTCTAATTTAACAATATGAAGCCTATTCCGAAAGGGAAAACTATTTATATAATAAATACAAAAGTGTTAACACTTTCGTGGCCACTTGTTGACAAACTGCCTGTTGATTTCTGTCTCTGATTCTTCGGCCGTTGTTTGTTTGACGATTTTTCTGGCGTTTCGCCAGCAAAAGTGGCTGGCGTTGTGAAAGCTTCACCCTCCGTTGCTGGTGGTGGACTGGAATGGGGCTCGCGGCCGCAGGTTATTCAGGGTGGGTCAGGAGGAAAGATACGTGTTTTGGGGCATAATATTAGCGATTATGAACAAAAAACTTCATATGAGCCTCTGTCCTGTTCTTAACAGTTTCCGAGGAAACTAATGAAAGCAATGGGGAACGGGACAAATGCTGGTGATAGTAATGAATCATTGTGATCAAATCTTAATTGGGTATACTTCCTCACAAAAGATATTTAAAAAGTCTACCGTCAACTATAATGCACTTTGCAACTCCTGTAGGCAGTTGCTGTGTTGGTGATCCGAGCTCATTCGTACGGTCCTGTACTTGAGCAGACTCATGTAAAATACGAGCTAGAAGTTCCTCCTTTGTGTCCACTCTGCGGTAGTACACTTCGCCGACGCTACAAACAATAATATAATGGAGTAAGATCGGGTGACCTCGGCGGCCAAGAAATGACTGCAAGCCGACTGGTCCAACGCCCACGATACGTTCTAGTAAGGTGGAGTGCCACTGGCGGTATGGAATGTGTAGCAGCTCCGTCGTGCTGAAAGTGCATACGATGTCGTAAAGGAATATCCTGAGGGGATTCTGGTAACACTTTTTAAGGAAATAAAGAACCTTGAAAGTTATCTTTAAGTAAGTAGTAAAAACATGACTGACGTACTGTTTCTGATCGTAAGATCTGAGCTGTAATAATAGCTGTACTGTCGTAACGTGAAGGCAAAGCTGCACAGTAATAATAATTAATTGTCGTAACGTAGCCGGCCGGTGTGGTCGAGCGGTTCTAGGCGCTTCAGTCTGGAACCGCGCGACCTCTACGGTCGCAGGTTCGAGTCCTGTCTCGGGCATGGATGTGTGTGATGTCCTTAGGTTATATAGGTTTAAGTAGTTCTAAGTTCTAGGGGACTGATGACCTCATATGTTGAGTCCCATACTGCTCAGAGCCATTTTTGAAGCGAAAACTGATTTGTGAAGGAGGAAGTATAATGGAACTAAGTGTGTACCAGAAATGGAATGTCAGAGGTAAATATTATATTGATATATTTTTGTTATTATTGATGCGCTATCGGACTAACTTGGTTATTGTACTGAGAGCTGCTAGATTTGAAATATAGGAAAGTGAATTGTTTCGATGTTAAGACGTTCATTATATTTAAAAGAAGCCTTGAGCACGTTTTCACAGTATACAAAAAGAACCTAGTGTTGTCATTTATGCCCATATTTGTCGCTTTGGTTGTATTCACATGGGAGTGCAGGTGAGAAAGAAAGCGGCTAACAACCGTGATATTCAGACAGCTGTATGTCTAAAACGCTTAAGAAAGGAGCAAGCGTTCATTTGAAGTTTTTTGTTCAGATTCACCAATACTATCACCCTCACAGCATGTACATTTCCTCCTGACTCACCCTGTATGTACCTGGCGCGCTAACGTCAGAGGGTTTTTCCGTCGTCATTATCGCTGTGGTACTCCTCTGTGCTAACTGTAACGGTCGTTCGCTGCGGCACGGGGATCCAGGATCCGTTCACGTTGAGGCTTTCCTCTTTCTTGTTGGAACTGCTGTCATATTTGAGGATTTCTGTAGTTTCCCTGAACAAGCTGGGCGTGGTAGCTCTTATCTGTAGTCGGCGCATTTTACTATATGGTCGGTCACACACAGCGCATGCTCCGCCACGAGCGATTTCTCCACTTGTGCCAACCTGCACTGCCGCTTATGTTCGGTGATCCCGGTGTTGACTGATCGTCCAGTGATTCCACGTGTACGGGGTATGCGGTATATTCCCCACATTGCAAGTGGGCCTCTTTTGTCCTTTACCGATTTTAGACATTCTTTGATTTTCTTTCTCGGTTTGTAAACAGTCTCTACTCCGTGTCTGCGCAATATATGCCCAATTGTGTCAGTCACCCTGGGGATGTATGGCAGGAAGACTGTACTTGACATTTCTTCTGAAAATGTATCGCTTCGCCTGTCATTGTAACATTTCTTGCGTAACTGGTGGAATATCCATTGCTCCTCAGAACGGTTTCCAGGTGTTGCATCTCACGTCTGAGGTGCTGTGGCTGACATACTCGTCTTGAGCGCTTGAAGAGTCTGTTAACAATCCTTCTCTTTTGGCCCGGATAGTGATTTGACAATTTTTTGCAGGTGTCGCTTTCGGGTTCACTCTGTATTCCAGGTTAATTATATCTACATCTAGTGTTTTTTTCTAAAAAAACGTTTGAGGATACTCCTACAATGGATATAATGCATCGAAAATTACTTATAACTGAAGCATGGGATACCACCCGTCTACTTGTAGCCATGACGTCATCACATCATGGTAGCGGGACCGTAGAGACATCTATCGGTAGCTCTGCGTTTGAGCGTACGCATGTCCGTTTAGCACTACCATCGCCTACTATTAGCGGGCGAGGGCACTACATGCTTGTCGAACTGGCTGCCAGCGATTCAGTTGTCGAGAACGGTTGCCGCAGCTTCGAAATGCTTGAAACAGTCAATGACATCGCTTTTCCCACCAAAAACTGCACTGGTATCGTCCGTATTGCAATTACCAACACGAAAAAATGAAATAAAAAATTTAAGTCCGTGAAATAAATCTTTGGCACTCTTCCAAGTTCTCAACATCATAAAAAAAAAATTACTTTGTCGACGAAAAGGTTTAGGGGTACGCATCCCCCAGCGTTCCCCCAGAAAAACAGCACTGTCTACATCTACATCTACGTGATTACTCTGCTATTCACAATAACGTGCCTGGCAGAGGGTTCAATGAACCACCTTCATGCTCTCTCCCTACCGTTCCACTCTCGAACGGCACGCGGGAAAAACGAGCACTTACATTTTTCTGTGCGAAAATATAATATGTACGATTCGTTTTCTCACTAAGAGGAGAGCAAATAAAATGAAACAACGCATTCGCAGTAACATATAATTCCTCATTCGGCGGTATTTGATGCTAGCTACATGTTAACACAATATCTTTCTTGTTCAGTTACCAACAATGAGCAGAAAAACGTTGGCAAATATTAACGCGCATTTATTCAGAGCGACTATTTCTTCACTAATTACTTGAATACTTAGCAAGCAGATTTAACAAAATTAGTAGTTCCTCTTACTCATCCTCTCTGTTTTTCGTTATCAGCGATGTCGAAAATCAGCTCATAGCCATCCAAAAAAGCATTACGCTGCTGTAGTGACATTTCACGAGCGGCCGCTCTCATGAAGAGAGGCAACATCGATTGTTTTCTGCCGTTAATCACTTAAATGCGGGTGTCAAACATGACGCAGTCAAAGCGGGTTTGTTTAATTCGTTCAGCTGATGGAGGTAAACTTGTTAGCAAAATATCCAGCTGTAATTCGACGCCAGTCAAATTCAGCAAAATCCGTGACGAACAGTTGGTATCCCAGAATTTGATAATGTTAATTAAATTTGAAAATAGGGAAATTATTCAAGGGAGACGATACTGAACATAAATTGATGCTTATAGGACACTGGAATCGCGCTTTTATAGCCTGATGTGGTATACATTACTGTTTTCGTTAGGGGCGGCTTATGAGAGACACTGGATACGCATCCCTGATAAGAAGCCTCCGGGAAGTAAATATATTGTACAAGTATAATACAACAGAATGACTCAAATTCATAAAATTTTAGAGCCTAGTCAAATACATTATTTTGTAGAATCTCAGTGGACAGACTCTTTATTGGAGTATAAAGTCATGACCGAATTTATTTCACAAACTCTGCTGCATTTTGCGCATGACATTCAAGCTTTTGCGATCAGTAATAACAATACCATTTCGAATTAAACTCGACGGCTTTCTAGAGATTGTTTTTAATGCTGGTAACATAGTCATATTTTACAACATTGTCTTAAAAAAGGAGAAAAGGTAGTTTTAGTATAAATCTATGAATATAATAGTCATCAAAATGCCAAGCTTACTGCAGAGATCTCTGCAGAAAATTCTGGATTAAATACCAGACATCACTTTATGGTATCCTTTCGGTATCCTCTGCTCTCTGATAGTCGACCATTCCCAAACAAATGATTGTAACTCATTAAACAGAGGTTCTTGCAATAGGCTTCTCCAGTTACGGTAAAGGCGACACAAATTGGCTTTAACATTCACAGCTACATACTAAATGGAATGCGAATAATAAGTATCTCGTTTCTACTCGAACACTGGAAGTAGTTTCGATTTCTCTTGGTAGCTGTTCTTACTACACAAACCAATTTGAATCAGTTGAGCAATCATCATCCATATTAGACCGACTGTTTAGTTAAGTAAGGTAGACCAGACTGTGTAACACGATACGTACGCTTGACATTTGTCATTCATAAGATAGCGTTCGGTGTGCGGTGGTGGGTGCAAATTCTACTAGGATAATTTCTCCATTTACTTGGAACGTTGTGTGAAGCTTGCAAATATTGCATCTTACCGTAGGTTGTCTACAGCTTCTGCGACGTTCTAGCGCTGGCCAATCAAGTGTGTCACAAGGAGATTTTCAGAGGTACATGTAACTGTCTCAATGCGCGTTACTGCTTGAATTCAAAATAGCCGGCAATTTCATAATTACACTGCTTTGCAAGTACAATATCTATACACTTGCAATCCACCATTCACTACCCTTGACGGCATGCGTAACATCACCAGATATATGACAATACATCGACACTCCAACTTACTGCTACCATAGTTTGTAATGTCCGTTGATATGTACTTACCTTAAGAATAACACCTGCGAGTGTGTCGCATATATGGATACAGAACTACCTTTCTCTTACCGATAACATAGAAAGTAACAAATGAGACATTTGGAGAGACTGCCAGATGTGCCACATATGAAGAATCAGGATCTCGTTCCGCATGTGACTGTAGCTGAGCTGGTCTCGATAATGTAGGACTGCGAAGAAATAAAACTCCGGAAGCCAAGAAACGAGCGGTATGTTACACCAGTCTTCAGTAAAATATAGTTTCTTGTATTTATTTACAGCTTAATCATGTTTTCAAACAACTTACGGGAATTGTATAAGCCAGGAGAAACTCAGGTCTCACAGCATAATTATGTTTTTTGCACTTTCACCCGTTTCCAGTGAATTTATCTTCAGTTCTTATCGTTGTCTAGTGCATATCCTACAGTTACTGAAAACGCTATTTATTCCACATCTGAGTTCTGCAAATGAGAACATTTATCTTGATTTATTTTATCCTTATAGATGAAGAAATTACTGAGAATGTACGTCTGGAGCACAACATTGTATTATGGTGAAACATGTGGGAAAACCAGGAACGTAGGGAATCCAAGGATTTGAGATGTGGTGTTGAAAATTAGGTGAACTGATGAGGTTGAAAATGAGGAGATTCTCCGGAGAATCGACGAGGAGAGAAATATAAGGAAAACACTGACAAGAAAAATGGACGGGATGACAGGACATCTGTTAAGATATCAGGAGTTAACTTCCGTGGTATTAGTGTGAGTTGTAGAGGCTAAAAACTGTAGAGGAAGACAGAGATTGGAATACATCCAGCGCATGATGAAGGTTGCAAGTGGCAGGCCGCAACAAAATCAGTCAGAAGAATGCTGATTAAAAATAAATAAATAACAATATGGGTGTGCTAGCGCTGGTCAGATATGTGCGTGGACCTACTCGTGGATGCGAACACTACTGCGCAACCAATGTCAGTGTAGGAAAAGGAAATAATGCGCCATTCACAATGAACTATTCCAGAAATCGAGTTTTAAAATATTATAGAAACAAACTCTTCTCCGAAGTACATGTATATAGTAACTTATCCACCGTTCTGTGTGATTGGTTCGCAAGATGAGGCAGAGAGCCTACCACCTTTAACAGAAGAATACCTAATAAAATTCTGTAATATTTTAAATTGTGGCTTAGTGGAAATACTCTGTGTATTAGTATGGTTCAAAATGCATCATTCTAATTAGCAGCTAACAGTCACAACTACGATACAAGTGAAGCTGAAGGATGTGACATTCAAAAATTTTCATTACCAAAAAAGTGAAGTACTGCATATCAGCTTGCCAAATTTTGTTCCGAAGTTTTAACTCTAAATAGGTGTTTCTGACTGGTTCCATCACCGAGATGGTGGACCACTGGAAGGGCTTCATTCATTTAAGACAGTTTTAGAAAATGTTATGTCATTGCTCTGATGTAATTGCTAGGAGGTACAAATTCCCAATAACTTCTTTCAGACCAATAACGTTTGTACGAGTTTGCTTAATGAATACAGTTGAGCATGCTCAAAACTGAACGGCTTTACAATTTCCAACAGAATTTTCACGAAGCTTTCTCTTACACTCTTATAAATATATGTCACACGCGTGCCAATTTCCAGTTTGAGGCAATATTAGCTTCCAGTACGTTTGCTTGTTGAGAGTATTGTAATATAGCTGTAATAATTATAACGCGAAAATTTTGATAAAATAATTAGAAGTTCCACTGATTCTACTGGCAATTAGAGCAGTTGTATTTCACTAAGCTGAGCGGTATAGTTGTTACATATACATAAAACTTTTAATATCGACGCTGCTCTTTTTATATTCTACTTGGAATACTCCTAGAGTGTGAAAAGATGCGCCCTACCCACTAACAACCGAATCTGACAAACACTATCTTTGTCATTTTCTGAATTTCCGCTCAAATTTCCGCATTTGCGATATATTGCCACCCTAATTGGTCTGTACAGTAAAGATATACAGAGATGTAACGTTACAAGTGGTTGCATAAGGAGGTATCTTGGCAGCAACAACAGAAAACCTACTGTACAAAGTATACTCTTAAGTATGGTAGTGAAAACTGAATTCTAAGAAAAGAAGAGGAATAAATACTTGAAGGAACTGAGACAACGCTTCTGGGGTCACTTCTTGGACTAACATTAAGAGACAGAACTCGAAGTGAAGTCATGACACAGCAGATTGACGTGAAAATAACGACAGAAGAGATAGGTACTAAGAAAAAAAGATGGTGTGACAACATCAGAAGGATAATATCGGAGGGCGGACATGGCGAACATTACATTTTATCCGAATTGGAAGACGGGACATAGAACTGCCAATGAGATGGAGACAGTTTCGTTATATTCTTTTGGATTTGCAACGGGCCAAAGACCATTCCATGAAATGAAAGCAGAAGAAGAAGAAGAAGAAGTAATGAGTCGGCCACACACACATGCCATCAGAGGGTGCGGATGTGTGCTCACATCTTGCGATTCTGATTGGCCGGCGCGTCTTTTTGGACACCCGGAATTTCAGAGCTTCGCTCCAGATTCAGTGCATCTACATACTTCTCAACATTAGTACTGAGGATTGCAGTGAGGACATTTACATCGGTGTAGCACCATTACTAATATTCAGGAACTAACTAAGTGTATGGCTGTTCAATACGATTTGCTTTTATCAAGAACATTCCTGTTATTCAATGCAACAGCATTCAAAATTATGTATATTAAGTGTAAATAATGTAAATAAGCTTATTAACGTGTTTTCTTTCTGTGGATATATGACTGCGTTTATTTCAGTTAGCTCTTCTTCTCATTTCATTCAGGCGTGGAACGCCTGAAGGATTGAGGCGTTCTCTAGAGCAGAAACTTAACTGAGATCTAAATTAGTCAGTAATTCTTTCGTGTTACACTTTCACGTCATATATTCTGAAACAACAATATTTCGTTTATATTTGACAGAAATTTTCTCCCTTTACTAGAGTTTGAAATGAATAAAAAAGCTATTGAAAACGCCTGATTCTCTGTATCTCGGTCTCAAAGTATGTCAGTGCAGTCGGTGTTCAGGGGAACGCCACAATTAGTAAGTATCTCTGTGCGCGCTGTAATTAATCTAATGTTGTCCTCAAGATCTTAATCGGATCGATGCGTAGTATATTCCTAGAGCCATCACTTAAACACAGTTCGTGAAATTTTGTAAGTAGACGTTCTCGGGATAGTTCGTGCGTTTCTTCATGTTCAGTTTATTTAATATCTCTTTTATGTTATCGGGTTAAACAAACCTGTGACATTGACGCTGCCTCCTCTGTTCAGCGTCCCCTGTTATTCCTTCTTGGCACGGGTCCCATACATTTGAGCAGTATTGTACGATGGGTTGGAAGATGGTTGGTAAGCATTTCTCTGCGTTTTGTGAAGTGCATAACTTTCCATTTTTAAACATTTAAAGCAAAATTGGAAATTTTTGCATCACTTTGAAAATTTACCAAACTGTGACTAAATATTTGTGTTTTTTTTAGACATAACTTCATTATTCATTTTTCCCCTTTGCCTTCGCCACAGGCTGCCCTCTACGGCTCCCTCTAGTACTAATTTCTTCTGATATTTCAACACATGTCCTGCCTCTTCTCCTTGTCAGAGTCTTCTAATTGTTCTTCATCGATCCTGTGGAGAACTTCCTCATTCCTTACCACTTAGTTTTCAATATTCTTCTGTAGGATCACATCTCAAACGCTTCGATTCTCTTCTGCTCCCTGTTTCTCACTGTCTATGATTCACTACCATACATTGCTGTGCTCCAAAGGTACATTCTCAGAAATTTCTTCATAAAATTAAGACCCATGTTTAATACTAGTAGACTTCTCTTGGGTAGGAATGCCCTATTTGTCTATGGTAGTTCGTCTTTATGTGGTCCTTGCTTTGTCCGTCACGGGTTGTTTTGCTGCCAAGATAGCGAATTCGTCAATTTCGGCTACTTCGTGATCACCAATTTTGATGTTAACGCCAGTCCCATTTCAGATACATCTCATTACTTTTGCCTTTTTCCTGTTTACCCTCAGTTCATATTCCGTACTCATTAGACTTTTCCTCCGGTGTAACAGCTCCTGTAATTCATCTTCAGATTCGCTGAGGAGACCTATGTTACGTCGAATCCTTTTACCCTGACTTTTAATTCCACCCTCGAACCTTTTTTTTATTGCCTTCATTGCTTCTTCTTTGTACAGATTGAACAGTAGCGATGTGGGGCTGCATCCCCGTATTATGCTCTCTTTAATAAGTGCACTTCGTTCTTGCCCATCCAGTCTTATTGTTCATTTTTGTTTCGTGTACGTATTGTATGTTATCCATTTTTCTCCACAGCTTATCCCCACTTTTCTCAGAATTTCGAGCATCTTGCCGCATTTTACATTTCCGAACGTTTTTTTCTAGATCGCCAAATCCTATGAGCGTCTCTTGATTTTTTTTCAGTCTTGCTTCCATTATCAAACTCAAAGGCAGAATCGCCTCTTTAGTGTCTTTACCTTTCCCAGAGCGAAACTGATTTTCATCTAACAGAAGTTCAATTTTCTTTAGCATTCTTCTGTATATTATTCATGTCAACAGTTTGAGTGCATGAGCTGCTAAGCCGATGATGCGACACTTCTCGCACTTACCTACCCTTGCTATCTACGGAATTATGTCGCTGATATTTTTCCGAAAATCTGATGGTACGTCACAGATCCTACACAAAAACCTGAATAACCGTTTGGAAGCCACTTCTCCCAAAGATTTTATGAATTCCGATGGCATGTTATCCATTGCTTCTGCCTTATTCGATCTCAAACCTGATAGAGCTCTTTTAAATTGTAATACAGCGTACCCTTTCTCTTCCATTTCTTCTTCTATCACACTCCCCTCATATAGGCATTCAGTGTATTCGTTATACCTGTCCGCTCTCTCGCCTGCGTTTAGCGGCGGTATTCCTGTTGTACTCTCAATGATACCACCCTTGCTTCTAGTTTCATCGAAGGCTGTTTTGATTCTTCTATATGCTGATCAGTGCTTCAAACGATCATTCCATTATTCGTTAATCATCATTTCGGAAACGTCTGACGTTTCTGCCTCAGTATCATCTGCGAGGTCATTAATATACACTACTGACCATTAAGATTGCAACACCACAAAGATGACGTGCTACAGACGCGAAATTTAACCGACAGGAAGAAGATGCTGTGATATGCAAATGGTTAGCTTTTGAAAGCATTCACACAAGGTTGGCACCGGTGGCAACATGAGGAAAGTTTCCAACCAGTTTCTCATACACAAACAGCAGTTGACCGGCGTTGCCTGGTGAAACGTTATTGTTATGCCTCGTGTAAGGAGGAGAAATGCGTACCATCACGTTTCCGACTTTGATAAAGGTCGGATTGTAGCCTATCGCTATTGCGGTTTATCGTATCGCGACATTGCTGCTCGCGTTGTTGAAGATCCAATGACTGTTAGCAGAATATGGAATCGGTGGGTTCAGGAGGGTAATACGGAACGCCGTGCTGGATCCCAACGGCCTCGTATCACTAGCCGTCGAGATGGCAGGCATCTTATCCGCATGGCTGTAACGGATCGTGCAGCCACATCTCGATCCCTGAGTCAACAGATGGGGAAGTTTGCAAGGCAACAACCATCTGCACGAACAATTCGACGACGTTTGCAGCAGCATGGACTATCAGCCCGTAGACCATGGCTGCGGTTACCCTAGACGCTGCATCACAGACAGGAGCGCCTGCGATGGCGTACTCAACGACGAACCTGAGTGCACGAATGGCAAAACGTCATTTTTTCGGATGAATCCAGGTTCTGTTTACAGCATCATGATGGTCGCATTCGTGTTTGGCGACATCGCTGTGAACGCACATTGGAAGCGTGTATTGGTCATCACCATACTGGCGTATCACCTAGCGTGATGGTATGGGGTGCCATTGGTTACACGTCTCGGTCACCTCTTGTTCGCATTGACGGCACTTTGAACAGTGGACGTTACATTTCAGATGTGTCACGACCCGTGGCTCTACCCTTAATTCGTTCCCTGCGGTACCCTACATTTCAGCAGGATAATGCACGACCCAATGTTGTAGGTCCTGTACGGGCCTTTCTGGATACAGAAAATGTTCGCCTGCTCCCCTGGCCAGCACGTTCTCCAGATCTCTATCCAATTGGAAACGTCTGGTCAATGGTGGCCGAGCAACTGGCTCGTCACAATACACCACTCACTACTGTTGATGAACTGTGGTATCGTGTTGAAGCTGCATGGGCAGCTGTAGCTGTACACGCCATCCAAGCTCTGTTTGACTCAATGCCCAGGCGTATCAAGGCCGTTATTACGGCCAGAGGTGGTTGTTCTGGGTACTGATTTCTCAGGATCTATGCACCGAAATTGCGTGAAAATGTAAGCACATGTCAGTTCTAGTATAATATATTTGTCCAATGAATACCCGTTTATCTTCTGCACTTCTTCTTGGTGTAGCAGTTTTAATGGCCAGTAGTGTAGCTACAACGAAAGGTAATGTGCTCCGCAGTAGAATCTCATCCGTTCTCGCTGTGGCTATTTTCGGTATGACGTACCACCTGCGCTCAGTCTCGGCTAATCCGCGCAGCAAGTCGTCGCGGACTGGACCGGGAGGCGCGCAGAGTGGGCGGTTCGCCTCCGCGCCTCCCCAGCGGACGGCTGCATTTGCATGCTTCTATGAGCTGGGCGGCGCCGCAGCCGACGCACATTTTTGCTGCCGACTAATGGAATTTGTCTCCGGTTACAGGGCGGCGCGCGCCGCTGCAAATTGCGTTACTCGCCTCGTTACGGCCGCATTGTCCGCTGGCTGCGCCGGCTGCCGCTGCCGCCGTCTGCTGTCCGCGAGGCGCCAGAACCGAACCCGATCGCCCGGCGTCGCGCCGCTCCCTCAACGTCACGCACCGACTGCCACTGGGTGGGCCGCTGTAAAATGCTGGACGGGCGCTCTCGCAGCAGTCACATACCACAGACGTAAGTCGCGCAGGGCTCAGGGCACACAATTCTAGGCCTGTTGAAAGGGTCCTGTAGCCACCTTTCATTAGTACGGTATCCCATTTTCACTAGCATTTCTCTTTCTTTTCCTTGTTTCTCTTTCCTCATAACTCTCATAGTGGTGTGATTGAATGAATGTCGTTGTGTGTCACGTTGCTAGACGGTGGCGTAGTCTGCTGCAGAAAGTCTGCGATAGTCGTACAGATTCAGCAGCAGTTGTACAGAATAGCCAACTCGCGTAGTGGTCAAGTAGGCAAAGAGGTTTGCGCCACTTGTGAGAAATCCACCTGCGTTAGGATGCTGGCGGAAATGGCAACTTTGGGTTTTCCGGGCCATGCGGAGCGTGGAAGAGGCTGGAGAAGAAAAAGGCAGGCAGTCTGCCGCCGGTACGGGAAGCGTCCACAGCTGTGCTCCAGTCGAAGAAGGGTGAGTTAGACTGACCGCGTGGCGCGCTGTTACTTGGCAAGAGGAGAGCTGTTAGCTTTTGGTCTCGCTTTTCAACTCTGAAAGATTGCTTTGCTTTGTCGCAGCAAGGATGCAAAACTTCGGCAGATTTTTCTTTTAGTAAATTTCTGTAGGAGACTTGGATCCGCCGGAAGAACGCCATACGAAGGTGTCGATAAGAAGTGAGCACTCGCTTCTGTATGAATGTCTGTTTGCCTGTATAAGCTTTCATTTTTCTAAATATTAATAGCTTTGCCTTCTCGTAAATTTTCCTTGCTTTATGTATCTTTCGTCCGTGGGGAGCCGACCACGTGGTTGAACATTAAAGTTTTGTTGGGCTACCGTCATCACTAACTGTCCGGTCTCATGTTTGTTTTAAACAACGTTAACTGTTCATGATTGTGTGATGTGATATTGTTGCGACTTGCCCACCATGCCTAGAAATTGCGTCTCCACAAACCACGTGGGCACGCCGGTGTACTGCGAAGCGTGTATCTTTTCACGAGTTATTGCGATCAGTTATCAGGCAACAACAGTTGTATGAATGATTCACACCAATGATTTTAGGTGTAGATTATAACGGTGTATGTATCGATACTTTTCTTTAATGTTTCAGGAATTAATGTTATCAGGAACTGTGTACATGCCTCACATCCGTATCTTAGGAATAAATGATTCTATACACAATTTTCTCTTGCATTCCGAGGTTACGTTTTTGCGCCTAAGCCACTCACCTCGTAGCTTTCCTGTTAGCACATCCAACGCGTTTTCTTACGCACAGGTCCAGTGATTAGTTTCCCCTTTTATTTTAAAACAAATGCTTTAGATTAAGTTTTATTTTCAGGTGTGTTGCTAGGAGCTGATCTTCTGCACAGTGTTCATGCATGTACTATTTTATTTTAAATGGTTGATTCTCGTGGACAGTGCACGGGAAATACTATTAATTACATCGCATCCCCTATGAGCGATATTACGACTTACGTATTTTTTTGAGTTTTTGGTCTGTGATCAAATTAATTTATTTTACGACTTGGCCAAACCTTTGATTAGTTGTGTGGTTAGAGTCGGTGGCGACCCTAATCTTCTCACGTTAATTTCACAATCAATAAGCATTTCCATTCCCACTCTTAACGTAATAACCAGTAGTAACAGGTTTGTTACACTGTCCGTGACGTCTATCTCTTGTACGAGAAATGCACACTATTTTTGTAAAAATACAGTTTTCATTCTGCATGTGTGAAAGTTTTACAGTGTGTGGATACATCCTTCCCGCTTGTTTTGAAACTTAGTTCAACCTCTTCCCGTGAGTGGCGCCGTCACAGCATGTCTTCAAGATGGCTGCTACACTTGACGTTCGTCAGAAGCGATGTGCTGTCATAGAATTCCTGTGCTGTGAAAACGAGTCAGTGGGAAACATCCACAAGAGGTTGTAAAAGGTGTATGGAGATGCTGCTGTCGATCGCAGTACAGTTAGTCGGTGGGCAAGCAGGTTACGTGATGAAAGCGGGCACGGCAATATTGGGGATTGTCCTCGCAGCGGCAGGCCTCGTACTGCACACACTCCAGACAATGAGCAGAGAGTTAACGAATTGGTAACTGCTGACAGACGCATCACAGTGAATTAATTGTCACGCCACGCTGGGATAGGGGAAGGAAGTGTCTGCAGAATACTGAAAGTGTTTACGTTAAAAAAGGTTTGTGCCAGGTGGGGTTCCCTGGATCTTGACAGTGGCTCACAAAGAAACAAGAAAAACGTTATGCAGCGAACTTTTGGAATAATACGAGAAAGGTGGAGATGAATTTCTTGGAAGAATTGTGACAGCTGATGAAAAATGGCTCCATCATTTTTCACCAGAGACGAAGAGGCAATCAATGGAATAGCATCATGCAAACTCACCCAACAAAAAAAATTCAAAACCACACCTTCTGCTGGAAAAGTTATGGCTACGGTGTTTTTCGATTCCGAAGGACTCTTGCTTTGTGGACATCATGCCAAGTGGAACTACCATAAATTCTGATGCATATGTGACGACACTGAAGAAACTTCAAGCTCGACGGCCACATGTCAGTCAAAAAACCATGGAAGCGATCACAAAACTCGGATGGACAACACTGAAACACCTGCTTTACAGTCTTGATCTGGCTCCATCTGACTATCATCTCTTTGGGAAACTGAAAGACTCTCTTCCCGGAACAAGGTTTGAAGATGATGACTCCCTTGTGCACGCTGCCAAACAGTGGCTCCAACAGGCTGGTCCAGAATTTTACCGCGCGGGTATACAGGCGCTGGTTCCAAGATAGCGTAAGGCAGTTGAGAGGGATGGAAATTATTTGGAGAAATGAAAATATTGTTCCTAAAGGATGTATCTACACACTGTAAAACTTTCAAACATGTAGAATAAAAGATGGATTTAAAAAAAAATTGTGTGCATTCTTTTGGAGTAACCCTCATACAACAGTGAAATATGCTCAGGTATCACGGCCGTTTTGGAGAAAGAAAAATTCCTTTACAAAAATCAGCAGGCGTTCTGCAAACAGAGATCTCACGAATATATTCTCGTTGCGACCTAACATCCCAAAGATATTAGGGCTCACATGCGGTTCCTCTCCGTCGGAATGCTTTGGCTCAAACTCGTCTAGGGGTTGAACCGCACGCGTCTCTTTACGAGCCCCGAATTAGACGCTTGTGACCCTCTGGTTAAATTGTCTGGCTGACGGCAAGTTTGTGAAATACAAAGTTTATATAAGATATAATGACAGTAACAATAGTATCGAGAACTAAATTAACGACCCGTAAATGATGTAGGCCACAAAGTTGCAATTTGGTGAGAATAGTGTTTATTCAGAAAGGAATTAACAGTGAAAGCAGTCGTATTTAGAATTACTATTACACTAGAGCGCATATGCATTTGACGCAGTTCGACAATTCACAAACTCATGGCAAAATACAAATCTAATATTCCACCTCGTTACCTTCGCAAAAAGTTAAAGAGTTCACACCAGGCGCGCGGCTGCTCACCGCCCAGAGACTAAGCCACGCGATACCACACAACGCGAAATTTTCTAAGTCGTTTCACTTCCTAGCTACCTAAAGACCGTCCATCCGCTTTCACGTCTCCATCAGCACTGTACACTTCGGTGTCTCCAGCCGAACTGTCCCTCTGCCCCCCCCCCCCCCCCCCCCCCCCCCACCGGGCGCGTTTTCCCTGGCGCCGAACATCGTCGCTCAACTGACTAACGCAGTTCCCTTACCTGAAGGCATCCATTTGGTTGGCTACACTTTAATCTACATCACTTTACTTTTTAACATATTTAAATAATCAAAGCTTGACCACTTTCACGTTCTAAATAAAGTAAGAATAATATCCATTACATAATAAACGTTAAATTCTTTTACATAAAACCAATACAATTTCCTTCTTAACTTTTAATGTCACGGCCAGTAGCCTTGCACCAGTGTGCTTTCTAATAAGTAAAGAACAAAGGAACTGTTATGCACTTAAGTTATAACAAATATTCTATTACCTAATGATTCAATAAGGTGTCATGCTGTCATCTTCCAATGTGTTTTCTGTGGAGGAAAATGATAATCTGATGCTTAACTGAAAATGCTGGTAATTTAAATTTACTATAGCTCTTAAACGTGTAAAATAACAGAGTTGATATTTACAGCGTTTGTCATTTTAATGATGTTCTTCTATATGAAATATCGGTCGTTAAGATCAACCAAAGCGTTAAGATTTTAGCATTCAGATCTTCGTTACAGAACTTGTTAATTCCACTTTAACAGTAAATTCTAAAATGGTATACATATGATCAATATTCAAGTTTTATTGGGATCACCACGAAAATTTATGAAGGATGGCTGATTAAAATTACTGTGGCTGGATTCCCTGCACTACTACAGAATTAAATAGTTTTCATAAATGTTTCCCTTTATGGCCGATCTTAGGTCCGCCATATTTAACACTGCTACGTCTCCTTGGCCACTAATGGCTTCTACTGGGTTTACCTGTGACGTAGGTTCTCGTCTGTCTCACTCGCAAGCTACAGCGCTTAGGCCTCAATAGACAATAGACGCCTGTGAGTTTCCCCATCTCGTGGTGAATCGGTTCCCTACATCTACATCCATACTCCGCAAGCTACCTGACAGTGTGTGGCAGAGGGTACCTTGAGTACCCCTATCGGTTCTCCCTTCTATTCCAGTCTCGTATTGTTCGTGGAAAGAAGAATTGTCGGTATGCCTCTGTGTGGGCCCTAATCTCTCTGATTTTATCCTCATCGTCTCTTCGCGAGATTTACTTAGGAGGGAGCAATATACTGCTTGAGTCCTCGGTGAAGTTATGTTCTCGAAACTTCAACGAAAGCCCGTACCGAGCTACTGAGCGTCTCTCCTGCAGAGTCTTCCACTGGAGTTTATCTATCATCTCCGTAACGCTTTCGCGATTACTAAATGATCCTGTAACGAAGCGCGCTGTCTTCCGTTGGATCTTCTCTATTTCTTCTATCAACCCTATCTGGTACGGATCCCACACTGCTGAGCAGTATTCAAGCAGTGGGCGAACAAGTGTACTGTAACCTACTTCCTTTGTTTTCGGATTGCATTTCCTTAGGATTCTTCCAATGAATCTCAGTTTGGCATCTGCTTTACCGACGATCAACTTTATATGATCATTCCATTTTAAATCACTCCTAATGTCTACTCCCAGATAATTTATGGAGTTAACTGCTTCCAGTTGCTGACCTGCTATATGGTAGCTAAATGATAAGGGATCTTTCTTTCTGTGTATTCGCAGCACATTACACTTGTCTACATTGAGATTCAATTGCTATTCCCTGCACCATGCGTCAATTCGCTGCAGACCCTCCTGCATTTCAGTACAATTTTCCATTGTTACAACCTCTCGATATACCACAGCCCTTTGTGGCAGACGGTCCTCGACGACTGGGTTTGTTTCACAATACAGAAGTAACTGTGTCGGTGCGCGAGACAGAGTGTGCTGAAACCGAGTTTCGAATTCCAAGAATCCGTCTACAGGGCGCACCCTCTCCTTCACCACGACACGTCCAGATCACACTCACAACTGCTGCCATATCTGCAACAACCCGAAGCTTTGGATTCAATGTCATCGCTCAGCCTCTACACAGTTTCGAATTGCCCCATCCAATATTGATCTGTTTGCAGAACTTAAAGAATACTTTGGAGGACTTCACTTTGTTTGTAGTGACGAAGCGATGCAAGTAAAACTGTTGTTGTGCGCTTCGCCAAAAATTTCAGACATTGTACAGAGACGGTATCAACAAACAAGTCTCTCGTTGGGAGAAATGTGCTCGTTGCCAGACACCTGCTTCAAGAAGTAAATATATGTTTTTAATGACGAATAAGGATGCACAATGTTAATAACGCTTCTATTTATTAAAAGCCTAAGAGTTTTCACGTAGAAAAATTCTGAGGCATTAGTTTTCAGCATGCCCTTGTATGTCTGTATGTTCCACATCTCTTGCTAAACCACTGCACTGATTTCAACCAAACAAGAGACGCATATCACTTACTATCTAGAAAGAATTGCTGTGGCATGAGAACTAGCTGCCTACGCAAGGGGCGAGGGGGCGAGGGGGGTGAAGAAACGGAAGCGTAGCGTACGACGCGTAGATACTCAGACTTCATTCACCTAGTGAATGAAAGCACTTAGCAACATGCAATATCCTTACACTTAATTTCATAACCATACGAAACTTTATCCTGCTGCCATCGGCCACAGAATGATGAAAGGAGAAAATTTTATCACTTGTCTCCATTTTTTGTGTGCGTGCAGAGAAATTGCCGCATCAACAAAGACCTTTTAATTTATTGCTTCGTCACTACTGACTCTATTTACAAGATATTTTGCAGACAGTGTCCACGTGTACCACTGGATGCACCTGCAAAATCATGTCATTCAACGATACAAATTCGAAAGGGGACATACCCGTCGAGCTGCGTCGAAGCGAACCTGCAGGGCGAAATTCACTACAGATACAGGTGAAATTCGTATACGCAGTAATACGTATGAAATTTGTTAGATACATGTGAAATACATGTGCATGTGCGGATGCAGGCAAAGCAGCGAATAAGAAGTCCTCCTAGAGCCTGGATCGATTTCAACCAAACTTGGTACACGTACTACTCACTATCTGGAAAGAAATGCTGTGCTGTCGGGGTAAGAATTACTATCCTCTTGTTGAGATGAGGGTTATAAGCGGGGAGAGAACGGGGGTAGGATGAGGTGGGCGTCGAGAGGGGTAAGGAGGAGACGGATAGAGGGGCAAGGAGCAGATGCACAGAGAGAGAGAGAGAGAGAGAGAGGGCAGATGGGCAGAGAGAGGGCTAGGAGAGGGACAAAGAGTTGGGGTGGAGGAGGTGAGAAGAGAGCGCAGATGGACAGGCAGTGTGGCGGAGGATGTGAACGGAGAGAGGGGTTCAAATGGTTCAAATGGCTCTGAGCAGTATGGGAATTAACATCTGAGGTCATCAGTACTCTAGACCTGAGAACTACTTAAACCTTTCTAACCTAAGGACATCACACACATCCAGGCCCGAGGCAGGATTCGAACCTTCGACCGTAGCAGCAGCGCGGTTCTGGACTGAAGCGCCTAGAACAGCTCGGCCACAACGGCAGGAACAAAGAGGGGGAAGAAGGAGTTATACTAATAGAAATGCTATAAATGTATATCCAGGCATCTGGTATTGTATAAATGGTTGTGGACAGCGTCGGAAGGTTTAGCGTTTGTAGCAACGCGAGGACAATGTAACTGCCTCGGAGGAGATGTTGAGGACTGATGATTCACGCAGAAAATGGCATGTAAATAAATGTAACAAATTGCTCTTAATGGGCGCAGAAGTCCGGTACTGTACAGTTACACTACTGATGACAATCTCTGGAAACAGTAACCATCATAAAACACCTACGAGTAACCATCCAAAGAGTTAGATTGGTAGCATCCAACCAGCAGGGTGACTGTTTCTCCTTCTTAATAAGCTCAGCCTTGCAATCTGAGGAGATTCATTTAGATTTTCGATTTAAAACTCTTAGGCTTTAGTCGTTGACGTGCAGGTCTGTATAAACGATGGGTGCGCATGTGTGGCAAGAGCTTTAGACTGCTCATTCATGCACGCAATTACTAATATCTACTGTAAAGATGCCTGGTATATAGTAAACTTAGTGTTGGTCTCAAACGACCAGAGATGATGGATGTGTGGAGCTGTTTAGCATCATTGGATGTGCCCCAAACAGGGAAGGAACACTGTGGCAGAGCAGCACAGGGCCACAGGAGTAGTTTCCAAAGTCTCTGGTTGTATGTTCCAACTGTTTCCAATCAACTTGCAAGGGATGTTGTATCCAGATGACACTTTCTGTTTGGTGTTTATGCAATGATTTTTGTACCTGAAAGTGAGATCCATTTTTATTCCTAAATACTTAAGTGGTGGGCAGTGTCTGCCTGGTGTTGGTAAATGTAGATCAAACTCGTATGGAAATGCAGCTAGTGCCCTTTGACAAGCAGAATGCAGGACTTGATGGAAGCGACACGCAGTGACCGTTATTCAGCAACTTTCTGGGCAGACACTAATTAAACCTTTATATGTTTTATCATTAAATACCATTATGTAATGCAATTTGTGTTTTTATCACTATTTCCTTCTGATACGATTAGATAAATAAAATCATCGGAGCGATGTAATGTGGAACGACCACATAAAAGACAGCAGGAAAAGCAGATGCCACCCCGAGATTCATAGGAAGAATCCCAAGGTGATTTAATTCAGACACGAAATAAGTGGCGATAAAAACATTTGTTCGACCCATTCTGAAGTATTGGTCCTAAACCAAGCACCATTATCAGGTTTGCTTTAATAGAAGAGACAGAAAAGATCTAACGAAGCACGGCATTTGTCGTCACGGAATCGTTTAGTCGGTGCAAGACTGTTAATCTCCAGCGCACACACAAGAGAGGCGTCGCACATCACGGAGAGGTTTGCTATGGAAATTACGAGGGAGTACGTTCCAGGAAGCACCGGACAAGATATTACTTCGTCCCATGTATCTCATCAAATGACCATAACGAGGTAATCAGATAAATCACAGCTTACACGAAGCTTTAGCGACAATCATCTTTCCCACGTGAATGGGGTAGAAAAGAGGCAGTCAGACAGTTGTACCAAAAGTACGCAGCGCGACGTAAGTGGCTAACGGAAAGGAGTAGAGATGTTGATGTAGATCACAGTGCCGTGACCATTCCCGCCGTGCAAGAGACTTTTAATAAAATCCGAAGAATAGCATCATAAAACAATGAATTTAGACCATATGAACAAAATATCTTCATTCGCTTTCAAAATAATATCCATTGTCCTCAATACGTTTCAGGAAACGTTTAAATGTGTCCATTCAGGGTTTATCTGAGGGTACGTTCAATACATACACATCAAAAAAAGTTTTGCATCACCCCTGTTCCCAGAACTCCTGAAGACAAACGTTGATTGTGTGTACTGTATCGCAGACACAGTCCCTTTGGCTGTTCAGAGATGTCACTAAAACCGTCCAAAGATCTAAACAACCATGCATGAGAAAAATGTTCAAATGTGTATGAAATCTTACGGGACTTAACTGCTAATGTCATCAGTCCGTAAGCTTACACACTACTTAATCTAAATTATCCTAATGACAAACACACACACACCCATGCCCGAGGGAGGACTCGAACCTCCGCCGGGACCAGCCGCACAGTCCACGACCGCAGCGCCTGAGACCGCTCGGCGTCTATTTGGCAGAGGGGGTCCGACAGCCGATCAGTTCCAGTCGTTCCACCAGGAAGGAGCTACACGGCTCGTATTGTCTGTAGTTCAACCGCGCCTAGACGGTCCATACCACGGATCGATCGCGTCGGCATTGTTACTTTGTTCCAGGAGGGGCTCTCAACAAGGGAAGTGTCCAGGCGTCCCGGACTGAACCAAAGCAACACGGAGGAGATACAGAGAGACAGGAACTGTCGATGACCTGCCTCGCTCAGGCCACCCGAGGGCTAGTACTGCAGTGGCTGACCGCTACCTATGGATTCTGGCTCGGAGAAACCCTAACAGTAACGCCACCATGTTGAATAATGCTTTTCGTGGAGCCGCAGGACGTCGTGTTACGATTAAAACTGTGCGCAGTAGGCTGCATGATGCGCAACTTCACTTCCCCATGACGAGGTCCATCTTTGCAACTACGACACCATGCAGCACAGTACAGATGGGCCCATCAAATGCTGAATGAACCGCTCAGGATTGGCATCATGTTCTCTTCACCGATGAGTGCCACATATACCTTTAACCAGACAATCGTCGGAGACCTGTTTGGAAGTAACCCTCTCAGGCTGAACGCCTTAGACACACTGTTCAGCGAGTGCAGCAAGGTGGAGGTTCCCTGCTGGTTTGCGGTGGCATTATGTGGGGCCGACGTACGCCGCTGGTGGCCATGGAAGGCGCCGTAACGGCTCTACCCTACGTGAATGCTAATCTCCGACTGATAGTGCAACAATATCGGCAGCATATTGGCGAGGCATTCCTCTTCATGGACGACAATTCGTGCCCCAGTCGCGCACGTCTTGTGAATGACTTCCTCCACCATAACGACATAGCTCGACTAGAGCGACCAGCATGTTCTCCAGACAAGAACCCTATCCAACATGCCTGGGATAGATTGAAAAGGGCTGTTTATGGACGACGTGACCCACCAACCACACTGAGGGATCTACGACGAATCGCCGTTGAGGAGTGGGACGATCTGGACCAACAGTGCCTTGATGAACTTGTGGATAGTACGCCACGACGAATACAGGCATCCATCAATGCAAGCGGACGTGCTACTGGGTATTAGAACTACCGGTGTCTACAGCAGTCTTGACCATCACCTTTGAAGGTATCGCTATACGGTGGTACAACATGCAATGTCTGCTTTTCATGAGCAATAAAAAGGGCGGAAATGATGTTTATGTTGATCTCTATTCAAATGTTTTGTACAGGTTCTGGAACTCTCGGAACCGAGGTGATCCAAAATTTTTTGATGTGTGTGAAACTCTGAGATCCTCCAGATCGCGTTGTAACCTGGTTGCGATCAGGTGTACGGATATTGCTCGTCTTTCCCACCCTACTTTCGACTGTCACACCGATAGACAACGAACGATCTGATAGAATCCTAGACACGCGGCGCGCCTAACTACTCCACTCGAAGAGGAGAAAGTAATCTTTTCCTCCATTCAGACCTACCACCAGTTCTGTTCTTGTGGCATTATTTCGTTAACCAGTACATCTAGACGAATGTGTTTCTGTACTGTATAATAGTCCGGGAATTTTTGTGTTACAACAACGGCCAGCAGGTGAGTTTAAAAGGGTAGCGGTTTCTTTAATCGGCCTATTTCGTCTTGAGCCTCAGGTGCTGTGATGTCTGGTGCTGTATGACGTATAAGTATTGCTGGAATGCAAATATTTAGCTACGGTCGTTGTGCTAAGGCTTACGAATATAAATATGCAACACTTTAGAATTAGTGATAGGAAATATTTTTAGTTTCTTATCGATGCAGCAGTTTCCACTGTTTCAGCTGAAACTTAGTTTGTTGCGTAGAAGTCTTCGCTATTTTCTCATGCTTAATAGGTGTAAATAGAATAAAAGCAACTTAAAACTGTTTCGCGAAACTCGTGACACTTGCCTGAATTAAAAAAAAATTAATAATTTGCCACCGGTTTCGGTTAACGAGCGTCGTCTGACACCTGAATCAACGTTAAGTGACAGAAATAACACACTGTACAAATCGGCATAAACACACGAAAATAAAAACGTAACTTACGAAAAAATGGCTAATGAAAGTCAAATGTCAATCATATTGAACCATAAAATCGAATTAGCTGTCAAATACGCGAAAACTACTACAGAAGAAGAGCAATTTTTGCACCTCAGCTACCTTGTCATGTACACACAATGGCCGAGCGGTTCTAGGTGGTTCAGTCCAGAACCGCGCTGCTGATACGGTTGCAGGTTCGAATCCTGCCTCGAGCATGGATGTGTGTGATGTTCTTAGGTTAGTTAGGTTTAAGTAGTTCTAAGACCAGGGGACTGATGACCTCAGATGTTAAGTCCCATAGTGCTTAGAGCCATTTGAACCATGACAAAAGGGCAGATGTAGACTGGACATGGCTTGAGGAGGTGAAGTACTTGTAGCTTCACAGGTAACACCACAGACATGCCCAGTCGATGTAAATCATGATACACAAAGATAATATAAGAGATAAAAACAGCAGTAATTACAACGATCACAGTAAAGTCAGAAGTAATATTTATAGAGGAAGTGGTACAAATGTGAAATATCTTTTTGTTTTTCGTTAATAATTTCTCAGTTCTTTATTTTAAGCAAATAAAATATCTGTTGCGCATACTTCGGAATATAATTTAATACTTCCTATATTTTCGAAAACCTACTACGTTAGGAACATTCGTAAATTAGGCTTAACACAGAGTTCGACATTTTTGGCACGTCAGATTACAGGGTAGAAGTATAGAATACTCCATTCGTTTAAGTTTGTTAAAGTTAAAAGAAATACTATATTAGATAAACGTCTGTTTACAAAATGTGTTAATAATATATGTGTTATGACAAGAATGAAACTGAAAACCAGAAAACTGCAATAATTACGCCACCTACTGAATTCTTTAGGACGACTACACTCACTCGCAGCTGCTGCCAACCGTAATATGAATGAATCACAAAGCAGTGTACAGTACTGAATAAAAAAAAAACTGAAACAAAACTCCACCCGAGTGGGCCACGAAGGCCCAACGGGTACCGACCGGCCGCCGTGTCATCCTCAGACCACAGGCGTCACTGGATGCGGATATGGAGGGGCATCTGGTCGGCACACTCCTCTCCCGGCCGCATGTCAGTTCACGAGAGCGGAGTCGCTACTTCTCGATCAGGTAGCTCCTCAGTTTGCCTCACAAGGGCTGAGCGCAACCCCCTTGCCAACAGGTCTCGGCAGGCTGGATGGTCACCCATCCAAGTGCGAGCCCAGTCCAACAGCGCTTAACTTCGATGACCTGACGGGAACCGGTGTTACTGCTGTGACAAGATGGTGTACGTAGTTTTTAAGTAGCTAACTAAAGTAAAGCACCTACAAGGCGAGAAATTATAATATTTTCTTTGGTTGCACGATAAATCAGTCTAATCTAAAAGCCGTAAATTCAACTAAATAGCTTGGTATTACAATTAAGAACAACTTGAATTGGAAAGAACACACAGAAAATGTTGTGGGGAAGGCTAACCAAAGGCTGCGTTTTATTGGCAGGACACTTAGAAAATGTAACTGACCTGCTAAGGAGACTGCCTACACTACGCTTGTCCGTCCTCTTTTAGAATACTGCTGCGCGATGTGGGATCCTTGCCAGGTAGAACTGACGGAGTACATCGAAAAAATTCAAGGAAAGGCAGCACGTTTTGTATTATCGCGAAATATGGGAGAGAGTGTCACAGAAATGATACAGGATTTGGGCTGGAAATCATTAAAAGAAAGGCGTTTTTTGTTGCGACGGAATCTTCTCACGAAATTCCAATCACCAACTTTCTCCTCCGAGTGCGAAAATAGGGCGGAACGATCGCCACGATAAAATTAGGGAAATCAGAGCTCGTATGGAAAGATATAGGTGTTCACTCATTCCGTGCGCTGTACGAGATTGGAATAATAGAGAATTGTGAAGGTGGTTCGATAACCCTCTGCCAGGCACTTGAATGTGATTTGCAGAGTATCCATGTAGATGTAGATGTATTACTACCCCTATTCCACATTTTTGCCCCTTCCTCTACAAAAATCATAGACATCAGTTATCAAAACAATTCATTTTTTTTTGTACAAGTAATGTATAATTATGCACAATGTACTGTCTGTTTAATAGACAGTACATAACAATAATGTAAATAATGTAACTTGTGACAAAAATCTCACAGAGACAATTAAAACAAAAGTGGTAAATTCAATGTGCGATGAATAGCTAATGTGAATTTGTGATTCAACATGACTGACATGTGACTTGCATTAGCCATTTTTCGTAAATTACGTTTTGTATTTTCGTCCCCTTAAGGCATATTGCACACTGAGATTTTGCTGTCGTTTCTGTTTCTTAACGTTGATTCAGTGCAAGATGATGGCCGTTGACCGCAAAATTGATTAATTGTTCTAATGCAGCCAAGAGTCACGTGTTTTCTCAAACACATAGCCGCTGCAGACAGCTGCCTGAAGAAAACATTTGAACTAAAAAGTGGTCGCAGAATGGAACATCGATCTTTGTAAATTACTCTAGGCAACGTTAACTTTCTGGCTTGCACGTATGATAGTAAAGTAACTCCTAATATGCATAAACGCTAATTTAACCTGCGAGCTGGAAACAAAAATGAAACACAGACACAGCACTTAGGTCTTCCTGACGCGAATAAGTGAAGACGTACAGTATTTTCCGCCTGCGAGAGCCGCTACCCGCAATAGCCTGTGTGCAAAGCTGGCGGCGCCTCGCGGCGCCTGGATTTATACCCGCAGCGGCCGGGCAGCCTCCGGAATAATGCGTTTCCACGGTCGGCTGTCAGCAAGCACCGCCTCTGCTATCCGCACTTTTTACTCTCTCTGCTCCTTTCTTCTCTCCTGCGAATCAGGCGCACTGTCCTTAATCTTTACTTTCCCAGGCAGCCAATTGCTGATGTTATTATCGTGATTTAAAGCCCCTTCTTTTGTTTTGGTAGGGTTTCCAAATTAAGTACAAACAGTTTTCTTTTTGTTTCACTGGTGATTTCCTCAGTCGCGTAACGATAATGTTCATCGAAATGTTTCTTAGTCATCTCCTTCAGTTGGCTGAATTATTTATTTTTTATGATAATCCAATTTAAACTGCTACATCACTTTCAAAAGCCTGGAACTGCACCACAGAATAACATTTTAGTTTAAATACAAGGTCAGCTAAGAACAATAGACATAAGTAATTTTTTTTTTGAATCATCAGTATCCTGAATGGTTTGATGCGGCCCGTCACAAACTCTTGTCCTGTATCAGGCTCTTCATCTGACTGGAAATAAACTACTTAATACATAATATATAAAAACAGTCAGTATATGTAAAACTGACTTCATCTATTTTGACATAGCTGCAAAACTTGATAGCAATAAGGTATTAAACGGCGTGAAAACCTCTGCATATTTATTACCTATCTTTGAGAAGAACGAGAGTGTATACTATAAATAATCAGAAGTCTTATTTCTTCATAGATCAGAAAAGCAGAATCACATAAACCCTCTAGAGAACAGAGGTATCTACACCCGTATGACAAAAAAAAATCCAGTGATTGTTACGAATGTAAATTTAATATATTGGTAACTTAGCCAGAATCCTTCTCAGTGCATAGATAATTCCCAAAAAAAAAGAAAGCCTTAAAATTTACATTCAATAAAATCAACTTTCGTCAAAGATTATAAAACATACCTCGAAATTTAGGGATGTCTCTTACTCCGCACAGCGCTACTAGTTTAGGTCATAGACCATTTTCAACCTCAGTAGGCTTGAATGGCAGGATTGTTAAACCATGATGTATTCCTTAGATCGTGGTGTAACATTCCTGCCCTTTAAGCGTGCTAAGACTGAAAATGGTATCTCGCCGAAAATAGTAGCACTGTGCAAAATAAAAGAATAATTTCGCCATGACTTTCGATGATTATCTAGCAACTCATTTTCTCCACCTATTTGCACACATAAATTATCTTTACATCCGACTCAGGAAAAGATCGATGAAATGACAGTTGCTTCATAAATATGACAAAGCAAAAGAAAGCCTTAACGGTAAACATCTCCTAATTGTAAATAGTATTCATGTGTAAGTAGGCTGTTTAGGTATTAATGTTGGTAACGTCACCAAGCGCTCTGTATGAAAATCACTGGCTGTGCTGTGTGCAGTCTGTGGCTGATTTGCTATTGTAGTGTTGGGCAGTTGGATGTTAACAGCGTGTAGTGTTAAGCAGTTGGAGGTGAGCCGCCAGCAGTGGTGGATGTGGGGAGAGAGATGGCGGAGTTTTGAGAGCGGATGATCTGGACGTGTTTCCATCAGAGAGAGTAAATTGGTAATACTGGATATCATGAACTGATATATATATATACATATTATGACTTTTGAACACTATTAAGGTAAGTACATTGTTTGTTCTCTATCAAAATCTTTCATTTGCTAACTATGCCTATCAGTAGTTAGTGCCTTCAGTAGTTAGAATCTTTTATTTAGCTGGCAGTATGCCTCGAGCATGGATGTGTGTGATGTCCTTAGGTTAGTTAGGTTTAAGTAGTTCTAAGTTCTAGGGAACTGATGATCTCAGAAGTTAAGTCGAATAGTGATCAGAACCATTTGAACCATTTAATATTGTACCGAAGTTTCCTTTGCTTACTGTACTTGCCATGTGTAACACACTCTTGTTTCGTAAAAATTTTGGACTGGGCTTGTGGTATATGAGACACTGGCGTTCTCCGCAACAAGTAACGTACAGTGTAGCCCCGAGGCGGTGCTGTGCGTCGTGTCCACGCTCTGGTGCGCATCGGACAGCCGGCGCGTGCCGCTGCCTGTCGATCGTGCTCGTCTAGCGGGACGAGGTCGGGGCACGCCACGTGGCGTGTCGCACGCACCAGTTCCGGGAAACACGCGCTGCGTGTTTGTTCGATACGTGCAAGTTGTCGTTTACAACGTGCAGCGACCACGAGGAGGCACAAAGCTCCACAGCTAGCGAAGGTCGCGTGCGTCCACGGAAGTGTTTGTGTCAACAAAGACTACAAGAGGAAACAAATACGAGGAATACTTGAGGGATCGCCGGAATTGAGCACCAGTTGTAAGTGTCAGACTCGTAACACACTTAAACTTCCTGGCAGATTAAAACTGTGTGCCCGACCGAGACTCGAACTCTGGACCTTTGCCTTTCGCGGGAAAGTGCTCTACCAACTGAGCTACCGAAGCACGAGTACCGGGCGTGAGTCGTGCTTTGGTAGCTCAGTTGGTAGAGCACTTGCCCGCGAAAGGCAAAGGTCCCGAGTTCGAGTCTCGGTCGGGCACACAGTTTTAATCTGCCAGGAAGTTTCATATCAGCGCACACTCTGCTGCAGAGTGAAAATCTCATTCTCGTAACACACTGTCTGTCGAAAAAAGTGAAGATGCAGGAGGAAATGTCACGGGTCGAGAAGGTATTGCAGTGATAATAGACTCGAGTCAAATTTACAAATTACTTGGCACTATGAGCTGACGTACCAGTATGAACTTGCACACCCTCTGCTCTGGGCGTATGCACCGATTCTGTTGGGAACGGTGGCACGAAGCCTCGTGTACTGACCCCAAGCCCCTCGATACCCCATCCGAAGGACCCCAAATGTCAAAGGATGACATGCAGGCCGGTCGGGGTCCAACTGCCTTCGTCGCGGAGGTTACGGAGGGACCGTACGAACTTCACAAATTTAATTCGATTTGACAGGAAGCGCAGGACTTCAACAAGTGTAAATAACAAGACGCAACTTTGAACCGTTTTCGAAAATATCGAGTTTGAAATTTTTGGGTGTGCTTTTATACTTTTTTCTCTCACTAGTATTCAAGGATTTCGCAGCCGAGCGACCAAACGATCAGGGGAGGGGGGGGGGGGGGGGGGAAATGGTGGGGGTTAAGCGCGACCCCTCTCTGGATCGAATTTCTCGTCGGTACTTTTCTTTCATTCCCAAGCAATTCTAACGACAGGTATACATGATAGGCCACGAAATTGTGTGATAACAGAGACCCGTTTATGATGGAAGCCAATTTTATTTTGCAATAGACACACTGAAAAAAAAAAAAAACACGCGCATGCAAAATCGATGCGTTCATTTTATGTGCTGTACGTCGAAATAATTATTATTTTCCATGTTTTTATGACCAGTATCATATTGATTCGTGCATCGCCCCGTAGGTTGCACATTATACTTGTCACAAATATAGATGCAACAACATAAATAAAATGTAATTTTATCCATATTTTGCAGCTTGAAACGTGACTATTTAAAACATTGGAGGTGTGAATTAAACAACGCCTTCAGTCACAACTTTTTCGTGTTTTATTAACTACACGTTGCATTTCGGACACTGTGGGTCCATCGTCAGGTGTAATTTGTATTAATACATGTTTTCTTGCTTCTCCTGAATGAGGTAAAACGCATATTCCTGTCACGACAAGTTTTAATGTTATGTTATGAATTCATAAGTAGAACGCGGAAAATTTGTGAAAAATAGTGAAAAATAAACAGTGTAAACTTACATCACCCAAGGAAAGCATTTTTAACGTTTTAGTACCGACAAACATTCTTTTCTCCGTCGTTTTAGTACAACTCACTTCCTTCAGGATGTACATTTGCATTTTCAGGATAATGAAAATGAAGATAATAAACAAATGGCTCTGAGCACTATGGGACTTAACAGCTGTGGTCATCAGTCCCCTAGAACTTAGAACTACTTAAACCTAACTAACCTAAGGACATCACACACATCCAAGCCCGAGGCAGGATTCGAACCTGCGACCGTAGCAGTCGCACGGTTCCGGACTGCGCGCCTAGAACCGCGAGACCACCGCGGCCGGCTAGATAATAAACGAATTATTAAATACTGATAATGTTTTCAATCGCAATAACTCTGTTGCTAGAGTTAGGTGGGACTATAACAAAAAGATCTACTGCAGTTAGGTTCGATCCGGAGACCTCGCGGCTATTCGCTCCGCTACCACTTCTTGAATACTAGTGACCATGCAAAGTGTTCAAGTAAGCGTAAAATTTTAAAACCCGATTTTCTCCAAACCGATTGAGAATTGCGTCTCATACACTGAGGCGACAAATCTGATGAGGTAGCTACCAACATCGAGTCATTCCTCCTTCATGGTGAAGAAACACATCGTGACGTAGACTCACTAAGTCGTTGGAAGTCCCGTACAGAATTACTGAGCCACGCTGCCTCTATAGCCGTCCAAAGTTGCGGAAGTGTTGTCGGCGCTGAATTGTGTGGGCGAACTGACCTCTTGGTCACGTGCCATAAATGTTCAATAGGATTCATGTTGGGCGGTCGCTGTAGCCAAATAAAAAATGGTTCAAATGGCTCTGAGCACTATGGGACTTAACATCTATGGTCATCAGTCCCCTAGAACTTGGAGCTACTTAAACCTAACTAACCTAAGGACATCACACAACACCCAGTCATCACGAGGCAGAGAAAATCCCTGACCCCGCCGGGAATCGAACCCGGGAACCCGAGCGTGGGAAGCGAGAACGCTACCGCACGACCACGAGCTGCGGACGGTAGCCAAATCATTCACTCGAATTGTCCAGAACGTCCTTCAAAGTAATCGCGAAGACATGTGGACCAGTGACATGGGGCATTGTCATCCAATAAAAAAAAAAAAAAACCATCGTTCCTTGGGAACATTACGTCTATAAATGGCTGCAAATGGTCTCCAAGTAACGGAACGCCCAGAGGACCCAGTCCGTTCCATGCAAACACTGACCACACCATTGTGGAGTCACCACCACCTTACACAGTGCGTTGTTGAAAACTTGCGTCCGTGGCTTCATTGGGTCTTTGTCACATTCGAACCCTATTAGCTCTTACCAACTGAAGTAGGGACTCAGAGACCAGGCCACGGTTTTCCAGTAGGCTAGGGTCCAAACGATACGGTCACGAACCCAGGTGACGCTCTGCAGGCGGTGTCGTGCTGTTAGCAAAGGCACTCGCGTCGGTCGTCCGCTGCCACGACCCATTAACGCCAGATTTCACCGCACTGTACTAACGGATTCGTTCGTCGTACGTCCCACCTTGATTTCCGCGGTTAATTCATATAGTGTTGTAAGAGGTCCGAGCAGATGTAATTTCGATGTATTGCTCACGCGCTGCCTGCGATATGTAAGCTATAAGAGAATCTCAGACCAGAGAGCAGTGTTGACTGCAGTAGGAACTGTGTAGCTGTAGCATTAAGTTGTTGCTAGCGAGTAGTCTGGTCTGGTGTATCGTGTTGGCTGGCCTGGTCGTGGTGCAGCGATGCCGGAGCCTGAGCATTATTGTATAAGGTAAAAAGCAGCCTCGCGCATATTTAGTATTGCTATCTCAAGTCCCATATAAATGTTTTAAAAAATGTCTTAATAATAATCTTTCTCATAAAAAAATAACTTTTAACAACCATTCATTTCAATTTAAAGAATTTACTAATTTCTCCAATCCAGGATATCCCGATTATTGCAAAAGAAAAATCAGTTGTTTCCTTTCATAAATGACAAATCTATCGGCCAGCATTGCACAGGGCTGTGCCAGAAAAATTTATTGTAAGAGCAGATATATATGTGCGTTATCCGGCGACTTCATTGAGGTAAGAATTTTTCCTTTTTATTCAGAATGATCTTTCAGGGCCATGACGCAGCACAGCTGACATCCAAAATTTACCAGGTTAAATTCACACTCAATTATTGACTGCCAAGTGTAACCTCCCCACAAAATTTCAAATGGTTCAAATGGCTCTGAGCACTATGGGACTCAACTGCCGAGGTCATTAGTCCCCTAGAACTTAGAACTAGTTAAACCTAACTAACCTAAGGACATCACAAACATCCATGCCCGAGGCAGGATTCGAACCTGCGACCGTAGCGGTCTTGCGGTTCCAGACTGCAGCGCCTTTAACCGCACGGCCACTTCGGCCGGCCCACAAAATTTGGTTCACATTTTAGTGTAACCTCAAAACAGAAAATTTCCTAAACTTCTCAACAGTAAAAATTATAATTATCTCGATCACATTCAGTGTAACGTGCCAACAAAAAAATAAATTCAGTAACCTGGTAATAATACAATGTAACTAACCTCTCAATTAAATTGTCGCTCACTTATAACTTTTCAATAATTGACTGTGAATTTAACCTGGTAAATTTTGGACGTCAGCAGTGCTGCGTCATGGCCCCAAAAGATCATTCTGAATAAAAAGGAAAAATTCTTACCTCAATGAAGTCGCCGGATAACACACATATATATATATCTGCTCTTACAATAAATTTTTCTGGCACAGCCCTGTGCAATGCTGGCCGATAGATTTGTCATTTATGAAAGGAAAACAACTGATTTTTCTTTTGCAATAATCGGGATGATCATGGATTGGAGAAATTAGTAAATTCTTTAAATTGAAATGAATGGTTGTTAAAAGTTATTTTTTTTGAGAAAGATTATTATTAGGACATTTTTTAAAACATTTACATGGTACTTGAGATAACAATACTACTTATGCGCGAGGCTGTTTTTTTACCTTATACAATTATGCTCAGGCTCCGGCATCGCTGCACCACGACCTGCCCAGCCAACACGATACACCAGGCCAGACTGCTAGCAAGCAACAACTTACTGCTACCACATAATTCCTGCTGCAGTCAACACTGTTCTCTGGTCTGAGATTCTCTTGTACCTTACATATCGCAGGCAGCGCGTGAGCAATACATCGAAATTACATCAGCTCGGACCTCTTACACTGTTGCTTGTCTGTTGGCACTGGTAAATGTATGCAAACACGCTGCTCTCAGTCGTTAAGATAAGGCCATCGGCCACTGCGTTGTCCGTGTTGAGAGCTAATGCCTGAAATTTGGTATTCTCGGCATATTCTTAACACAGTGGATCTCGGAATACTGAATTCCCCAACGATTCCCAGCATGGAATGTCCTATTCGTCTAGCTCCAGTTACCATTACGCGTTCAAAGTTCGTTAATTCCCGTGGTGCGGCCATAACCACGACGGACACCTTCTACATCTACATCTACGTCCATACTCCGCAAGCCACCAACGGTGTGTGGCGGAGGGTACCCTGAGTATATCGGTTCTCCCTTCTACTCCAGTCTCGTTTTGTTCGTGGTAAGAAAGATTGTCGGTATGCCTCTGTCTGGCCTCTAATCTCTCTGATTTTATCCCCATGGTCTCTTCACGAGATATACGTAGGAGGGAGCAATGTACTGCTTGAGTCCTCTTCTCTATCTCTTCTATCAACCCTGTCTGGTACGGATCCCACACTGCTGAGCAATATTCAAGCAGTGGGTGAACAAGTGTACTGTAACCTACTTCCTCTGTTTTCGGATTGCATTTCCTTAGGATTCTTCCAATGACTCTCAGTCTGGCATCTGTTTTACCGACAATCAACTTCATATGGTCATTCCATTTTAAATCACTCCTAATGCCTACTCCCAGATAATTTATGGTATTAACTGCTTCCAGTTGCTGACCTGCTATATTGTAGCTAAATGATAAAGGGTCTTTCTTTGTGTGTATTAGCAGCACATTACACTTGTCTACATTGAGATTCAATTACCATTCCATGCACCATGTGTCAATTCGTTGCATATCCTCCTGCTTTTTAGTACAACTTCCCATTGTTACAACCTCTCGATATACCACAGCATCATCCACAAAAAGCCTCAGTGAACTTAAAATGTTATCCACAAGGTCATTTATGTATATTGTGAATAGCAACGGTTCTACGACACTCCCCTGCGGCACACCTGAAATCACTCTTACTTCGGAAGACTTCTCTCCATTGAGAATGACATGCTGCGTTCTGTTATCTAGGAACTCTTCAATCCAATCACACAATTGGTCTGATAGTCCATATGCTGTTCCTTTGTTCATTAAACGACTGTGCGGAAGTGTATCGAACGCATTGCGGAAGTGAAGAAACACGGCATCTACCTGGAAACCCGTGTCTATGGGCCTGTGAGTCTCGTGGACGAATAGCGCGAGCTGGGTTTCACACGAATCACCTGAGGACAAATGACAGCTCCACCAGTTAATGCACTGGCCTTTTATACCTTGCGAACGCGATGCAAGCGCCATCTGTAAATGAAAATATCGCTATCCGTTGCCTTTTGTCACCTCTGTGTATCTTGAAGTCCTAGTCGCGCGCTAGACACCCTGTCAATATGAATCAAATACTGTGGGGGAAGTACTTGTGGTCCCCTTAATAGTTTCTTTCCATCCGTTTTTAGTCGCTTATTTTAAAACGGTAGCATTAAAGCATTTAAGTTGTAAACAAACAAAGTTTTCTATTAGTTTTGAGTTTCGTTTTGTAAGAATTTGTGCTTCGTTTGCTTCATCCCTTTCTTGCAGGAAACATACACTACCATCACCAAAGTGCCGTATGCTTAATTATCAAAAATGGTTCAAATGGATCTGAGCACTATGGGACTTAACATCTGAGGTCATCAGTCCCCTAGAACTTAGAACTACTTAAACTTGACTAACCTAAGGACATCACACACATCCATGTCCGAGGCAGGATTCGAACCTGCAACCGTAGCGGTCGCGCGGTTCCAAACGGAAGTGCCTAGAACCGCTCGGCCACACCGGCCGGCCGCTTAATTATCATACATCGACTTATTTCCTAATTTCGTTCTGGCTGTTGTTTCATCACTCGTCTACACTTTGTTGTTGTGTACTTGGGAGCAGTGGTTCGCTCTGCACTTTATCCAGTGTTGTGGGGGACGCAAGGAGTATCAGCAGGAATACTTAAAAAGCAGCGTCGGCGCCACAACGGCTGCTGCTCCCGCTGCTCGGGAAGCGTGAGCACTTTGTGGAAGATGGCTGTCGCTCTCCTGATGGGTCTAATACGCGGCGCCTCTGCCCACAGCCAGGAGGGGCGGCTCCGTGAAAAGACCGCACGCACTTCAAAGGGCGAGGATGTAATTAGGCGCGGGAACCTGAATGGCAGCCGGCAGCTGAGATGTGTCGGGAGGCAGGAAGTATGTGGTGGGGGGAGGGGGAGCGGAGCAACTGTAGCCTTCCCCCGGAAATGCGTTAACTAGGCTGGGCGCCGCCAGGCGGCGGGCGTGCAGCTCGGGAAATCCCCTTTAATTTCGCTCGCGGCGAAGCGCGACACGGTCTTAACTTTGCCGGAGTCTCGCTTTAATGGCTTCACTTTCGGTGTGGGGCGTGAAAGGAGCGGTGGCCACTAGCACGGATTTTACTTCATAGGCTTCACGGCTGTTGCTCCATTCTTCTTTTCCACGGGGAGAAACCGAGTTTCACCGACATTATTTCGAAGTTGTTCTGGCATATTATTTGAGAATTTTAGTATGAGTGACTCATGCCCTTCTAACAACCCTACCACAACAAAGGTCAAAATTTAATAACGAATTGTGGTGTTGCTCACGCTGCTAAATACCGCATTTTCGGGCAACAACTAAGTTATTATGTGGTAGGTGTCATTAGAGCACAGTTAATAAAGTCATTTCATGTAATAATGAATAAACTAGGCACTCATCTTTTCGTGTTTCCCACGCTGGTCTCGTAGTAAAATCATGTCTCAATCGTCGAAAGTCTAGGTGGTGATGATTCCAAGCTCGGATGCAAAAAGGCCTAGGTTTTATTCTGCTAATTCAAAAGTTTTGTAGATGCGCTTCACAAACCATTCTTGAAGATTAAACCTTCCGAAGTTAGCACAATGGTGATGTAAAAAAAAGTAATCAGCACTCCGAATTCAAGTTACACTTCTTTTTTATTGCTTTTGTTGCAATGGCACGTAACACACAAAACATCACTTCACAATACAAAACATACTTGAAAACATCTTCCATACTGTTAAAGTTCACATTTTATAAGCTGACTACAATATGCGTCTTTCCAACATGACGTCCAAGACTTGACTTTTTCAAGGTCCGACTCTTTAACTACTAACTAATAATCGCTTATGCGCCCAAAAATCAGAGCTACAAGTACGTCAAAGATCATAGTGACAAAAGAAAGAATACACATAAGAACAATGTCATTGCAATATAAACATATCGATGTATCACAAATAAAATAAAATCTGAATGTTGTCTCAGAAATATGTTAACTACTTTACAGAAACACAGTAGAATATTGCTGGTATCGAGATGTTGAGTTGAGGTGCCGTAATGGTTACGTAATTCAAGTACCATTACAGCCTCTTGTGGCTCGTGACAAAGTCATTTTACAATACCTTCGATCTAAAAACCGTGGCCTGGTGGCTGGCGATGACAGCCTCGTCGTGTGGCACACGGGCGGGCTCTAGTTGGATGTGTGCAGCACCAGGTACACATTTCTGGGTTCCATTGCTCTTCTTCTCTCTGTGACTCATTAGTCTTCTGACTGGTTTGATGCGGCCCGTCACAATTCCTTTCCTGTGCAAACCCTCTTTATCTCAGAGCAGCACTTGCAACCTTCACTCTCAATTATTTGCTGAATGTGTTCCAATCTCCGTCCTCCTCTACAGTTTTCATCCTCTACACCTCAGTCTAGTACCATCGAAATTATGCTCCGAGGTCTTAACAGATGTCCATACCTTTCTCTCCTCGCCGATTATACGGATAAACTCCTTGTTCCTCATCTTATCAGCCCACCTAATTCTCAACATTTGCCTCTAGTACCACACCTCTAATGCTTCGATTCTCTTCTATTCTGGTTTTCCCACAGTCCATGTTTCACTACCATACAATGCTGTGCTCCAAACCTACATTCTCAGTACCTTCTTCCCCAAATTAAGGCCTTCTTTGATACTAGTAGACTTCTCTTGGCCAGGAATTTCCGTTCACCAGTGCTTGTCTGCTGTTGATGTCCTCTTTCTTCCCTCCGCCATTAGTTCTTTTGCTGCCTAGGCAGCAGATTTCCTTAAATTCATCTACTTTGTAATCACCAGTCCAGATGTTAAGTTTGTCACTCTTCTCATTCCTTGCTTTTGTCTTTCTTATATTAACTCTCAGATCATATTCTGTGTTCATTAGACAGGTCATTCCATTTAGCAGATCCTGTAATTTTTCTTCACTTTCACTCAGGATAGCAATGTCATTAGCGAATCATATCATTAATATCCTTTCATCGTCAATTCTTAGCCGACTTTTGACTCTTCCTTTTATTTCCCTCACTGCTTTTCCGATGTACAAATTGAAAGTGGCGAAAGACCACATCCCTGTCTTACACCCATTTTAATCCGAGCACTTCGGTCTTGGTTTTCTACTCTTCTTTTTCTCTCTTGGCTCTTGTCCATACTGTACATTACACGTCTTTCCTATAGATTACCCTTACTTTTCTCATAATTTCGAATATCCTGCATTTCTTCACAGTGTCGAAAGCTTTTTCCAGGTCTACAAATCCTACGAACGTGTCTTGTTTTTTCTTTAGCTTCGCTTCCATTATTAACCTCAACGTCAGAATTGCCTCTCTGCTGCCTCTACCTTTGCTACAGCCAAACTGATCGTCTTCTAACACATCCGCAATATCCTTTTCCATTCTTCTGTGTATTATTCTCGTTAGCAACTTGGATGCTTCAGCTGTTAAGCTGATTGTGCGATAACTCTCGCGCTTGTCAGCTTCTGCAGTCTTCGGAATTGTGGGGATGATATTTTTGTGATAGTCAGAGGGTACACTGCCAGACTCATACATTCTACACACCAACGTGAACAGTCGTTTTGTTGCCAGTCCCCCCAATGACTTTAGAAATTCTGATGGGATGTTATCTATCCCTTATGCCTTATTCATATTAAGTCTTCGTAATGTCTTCTAAATTCTGATTCTATAGCTGGAACCCCTATGTGTTCTATCCTGTTTCTTTTCCATCAAGTTATCAGACAGGTCTTCACCCTCATAGGGGCCAACAATGTACTCATTCCTTTTATCTGCTCCCTCCTCTACATTTAACAATGGAATTCTCATTGCACTCTTAAGGTTACCACTATTGCTTTTAACTTCACCGAAAGTTGATTTCGATTTCTTCATATTTTTGCTGCAACCATTCCATCTTAGCTTCCCTGTATTTTCTATTTATTCAGTGCTAAATGGCTTGTATTTCAGTGTTCCTGAATTTCGCGAAACATTTTTGTACTTCCTTCTTTCATCCATCAACTGAAATATTTCTTCTATTACTAATGGTTCCTTCGCAGTTATCTTCTTTGACCAACGCTTTTGTTTCCGTGATGGACATTTTTAGAGATGTCCATTCCTCTTCAACTGAACTGCCTTCCGAGCTAATCCTTAAGGCAGTATCTGTGGCCTTCAAGCGTCTCTCTTCATTCCTTTGTACATCCTTATCCCACTTCCTTGCCAACTGACATTTCGTGATAAGCCTCTTAAACTTCAGCCTACTCTTCATCATTACTGAATTCCGATCCGAGTCTGTATCTGTTCCTGAGTACGCCTTCCTATCCACTATCTGATTTCGGAATCTCTGCTCGTCCACGAAGTCATATGACTTAAATCTTACCGTATCCACCGGTGTTTTCAATTATACCACCTCCTCCTGTTATTATTGAACAGAGTATTCGTTATCAGAAGCTTAAATTTAGTGTAGAACTCAATTAGTCTTTCTCCTCACTCATTACTAGTACCAAGCCCAAATTGTCTATAACTCTTTCTTCTGCTCCTTCCTCTGCAACCGCATTCCATTCCCCCATGACTAATAGAGTTTCATCTCCCTTTTTGTACTGAAAACCACTCCAGTACCATTATACGCTTGATCTCTTCATCTTCCGCTTGCGACGTAGGCATTAATACCTGAACTATTGTTGTCGGTGTTGGTCTGCTGTCGAATCTGATGAGAACAACCCTGTCACTGAACTTTTATCTTCTCCTTTAGGGCAGCAGCCTAATGTATGCCTGATAATGACATGATTATTAGATTAGTTGCACCAAATAGCTGCTTGTAATAAGTAAGTTTTATTTACGACATAATCTTTCGGCCTTATCACCATTTTCAAGTACGTCTAGATTGGTGTGACGTCCATATCACGTCATTAGTGGACTGTTTTATAACTGTCACTGTTTTCATAAGACGACAAATGATCTCAATATCTTGAAAATAAAATGCTAATTACGCAGCAGCAGTTTGACAGTTCTATCACTGAATTATTCGCAGTAACTCACTCTCTGAACGAACTCCCTATTCATAACGAAACCTACTCCCGTGATATCATTTTCTGCTGCTGTTTATATACCCTATATTTAGCTGACCAGAAATCCTTGTCTTCTTTCCATTTCAGATTATTGACTCCCACAAGACCTAGACTGAGCCTCTGCAGTTCGAATTTCCTAGCTTCCCTATGACATTCCACGCCCCGACTCGTAGAACTTTATCCTTTCGTTGGTTATTCAATATTTTTCACATTGTCACCTCCCTCTTGGCAGTCCTCTCCCGGAGGTCTGAATGGGGGACTATTCCGGAATCTTTTGCCATTGAGGATACCAACATCACGCTTTTCAAATACAGGCCACGTGTCCTTTGGATACACATTATGTGTCTTTAATGCAGTGGTTTCCGTTACCTTCTGCATCCTCTTGCCGTTGATCACTGCTGATACTTCCGCCATTCGGCGCATGGGAGTGTACTGAACCTCTGTCCTCTACCACGCGCTCTTTGACGAAGCCGTTGGGAGAACTAGAGTGAACCTTACGCTGGAATTCTTACGCCTTCTAATGCTGAATGTCCTTCTAACTGCATAAGACAGGGCTCGGTCGCTGTTCCTTTACCTTTCTTAAGTATTGGTGTGACCTGTGCAGCTTTCCAGTCTTAGGGTACGGATCTTTCGTCGAGCGAACGGTTGTATATGATTGTTAAGTATGGAGCTATTGCATCAGCGTACTCTGAAAGGAACCTTATTGATACACAGTCTGGACCAGGAGACTTGCTTTTATTAAGTGATTTGAGTTGCTTCACTACTCCGAGGATATTTACTTCTACGGTACTCATGTTGACAACTGTTCTTGATTCGAATTCTGGAATACTTACTTTGTTTTCTTTGGTGAAGGCGTTTCGGAAGGCTGTGTTTAGTAACTCCGCTTTCGAAGCACTGTCTTCGATAGTGTCTCCATTGCTATAGTGCAGAGAAGACATTGATTGTTTCTTGCCGCTAATATACTTCACATACGACCCGAATCTCTTTGGGTTTTCTGCCAGGTTTCGAGACAAAGTTTCGTTGTGGAAACTGTCATAAGCATCTCGCATTGAAGTCCACGTTAAATTTCGAGCTTCTGTAAAAGATCGCCAATCTTGGGGATTTTGCGTCTGTTGAAATTTGGCATGTTTGTTCCGTTGTTCCTGCAACACTGTTCTGACTCGTTTTGTGTACCGAGGAGGATCAGCTCCGTCTTTTGTTAATTTATTTAGTACAAATCTCTCTATTGCTGCTGATACTATTTGTCTGAATTCAGGCTACAGGTCGTCTACACTTATATTAGTTTGGAAGGAATTGAGATTGCCTCTCAGGAAGGCGTCAAATGAATTTTTATCTCCTTTTTGAATAGGTACATTTTTCGTTTATCTCGCTACGACACCCCTGTGTTCACTAATCCCCATATCCGTTTTGATGCTCGTTATTAACTCAGGATTATTTGTTGCTAACAGTGTGTTTTCACAACCGTTTACTATTCGCGTGCGCTCATGAACTAACTGCTCGAAACATTTTTCAGAGAATGTGTTTAGCACAATTTCGGGTGATGTTTTCTGCGTACCTATGGAATTAAATTCTTTACAGACGAATGGAAAAACTAGTAGAAGCCAACCTCGGGGAAGATCTGTTTGGATTCCGTAGAAACACTGGAACACGTGAGGCAATACTGACCTTACGACTTATCTTAGAAGAAAGATTAAGGAAAGGCAAACCTACGTTTCTAGCATTTGTAGACTTAGAGAAAGCTTTTGACAATGTTGACTGGAATACTCTCTTTCAAATTGTAAAGGTGGCAGGGGTAAAATACAGGGAGCGAAAGGCTATTTACAATTTGTACAGAAACCAGATGGCAGTTATAAGAGTCGAGGGGCATGAAAGGGAAGCAGTGGTTGGGAAGGGAGTAAGACAGGGTTGTTGCCTCTCCCCGATGTTGTTCAATCTGTATATTGAGCAAGCAGTAAAGGAAACAAAAGATAAATTCGGAGTAGGTATTAATATTCATGGAGAAGAAATAAAAACTTTGAGGTTCGACGATGACATTGTAATTCTGTCAGAGACAGCAAAGGACTTGGAAGAGCAGTTGAATGGAATGGACAGTGTCTTGAAAGGAGGATATAAGATGAACATCAACAAAAGCAAAACAAGGATAATGGAATGTAGTCTAATTAAGTCAGGTGATGCTGAGGGAATTAGATTAGGAAATGAGGCACTTAAAATAGTAAAGGAGTTTTGCTATTTGGGGAGCAAAATAACTGATGATGGTCGAAGTAGAGAGGATATAAAATGCAGGCTGGCAATGGCAAGGAAAGCGTTACTGAAGAAGAGAAATTTGTTAACATCGAGTATAGATTTAAGTGTCAGGCAGTCGTTTCTGAAACTATTTGTATCGAGTGTAGCCATGTATGAAAGTGAATCGCGGACGATATATAGTTTAGACAAGAAGAGAATGGAAGCTTTCGAAATGTGGTCTAAAGAAGAATGCTGAAGATTAGATGGGTAGATCACATAACTAATGAGGAAGTATTGAATAAGATTGGGGAGAAGAGAAGTTTGTGGCACAACTTGACCAGAAGAAGGGATCGGTTGGTAGGACATGTTCTGAGGCATCAAGGGATCGCCAATTTAGTATTGGAGCGCAGCGTGGAGGGTAAAAATCGTAGAGGGAGACCAAGAGATGAATACACTAAGCAGATGCAGAAGGATGTAGGTTGCAGTAGGTACTGGGAGATGAAAAAGCTTGCACAGGATAGAGTAGCATGGTGAGCTGCATCAAACCAGTCTCAGGACTGAAGACCACAACAACAACATGGAATTAAACATTTATTTTCGCCAACATATCGAGGGTAAATTAAAGTCACCACCAATTATAATTGTGAGTCGGGTACGTGTTTGAAATCAAACTCTTTTCTTTAAAACTTTCAGCAATTGTATCATGTGCATTGGGAGGGCGGTAAAAGCATACAATTATTATTTTATTCCGCTTGCCAACGATGACCTTTGCCCATACTAACGCACAGGAAGTATCTACTTCAATTTCGCGACAAGTTAAACTACTTCTGACAGCAACAAACACGCCACCGCCAACCGTGTTTAGTCTGTCCTTTCGGAACACTGTTAGATTCTTCGCAAAAATTTCGGCTGAGCTCATCTTCGGCTTTAGACAGCTTTCAGTGCCTATAACGATTTGAGCATCAGTGCTTTCTATTAGCGCTTGGAGCTTTGGTACTTTCCCAACACAGCTACGACGGTTTACAACTGTTATACCAGTCGTTCCCTTATCTACGTTCTTCCTGTGTTTGGCCTCTACCCTTTGTGACTGAAGCGCTTTCCGTGTTTTCGCGAGACCCTCTAACCTAAACATACTGCCCAGTCCACGCGACACAACCCCAGTGTAGCCGCCTCCTGCGTATAGTGGACTCCTGACCTCGTCAGCGGAATCCGAAACCCAACCACCCTATGGCGCAAGTTGAGGAATCTGCAGCCTACAACCGTCTGAGCCTCTGATTCAGACCCTCCACTCCTCTCTGTACTAGAGGTCCGCAATCGGTCCTGTCGACTGTGCTGCAAATGGTCAGCTCTGCTTTCATCTCGCAAGCAAGACTGGCAGCCTTTACCACTTCTGTTAGCCACTCGAATCCAGAGAGGATCTCTTCTAATCCAAAGTGACAACGCATCATTGGTACCGACGTGAGCCACCATCTGCAGTTGGCTGCACCCTGTGCTCTTCATGGCATTCAGAAGGACCCGTTCCATGTCTGTAATGACTCCACCCGGTATGCACACAGAGTGCTCATTGACTTTCTTTCCATTCTTGGCAGCCATGTCCTTAAGAGGCCCCATAACGCACCTGACGTTGGAGACCCCGACTATTAATAATCACCCCCTGTGTGACTGCTGGGTCTTTCAGGCTTCCTAAGAAAGACGAAGGGCTGCACAAGAAGATATATGATTAGAAACAAAGATATTAGAACAGAATTAAATATTTTCAGCATGAATGAAAAAATTCAAACATGTAGTGACGTTTGGGAACAACACCTAATGGGATTGGCAGGTAACAGAATTCCTCACAAGATCCTGAACTACAAAACGAATGGGTAAAGATGATGATGATGATCTGAAATAGAAAGTATCGATTCCGGCGCCAGACCTGAACTTATCTTTCACAAGATGGAAGTTATGCATGCAAAGGAGCGGGACATTTCTTACGAATAACCTGGAAGAACTGTATATGACTGATCTATTTTATATCTATAGGCCTAATCAATGAAAAGACAAATGGGGACTTAAGTAACAGGCGCTCTCAAGATGGCGTCATACAAACTCTACAACATTAGGTACGAAAACTAAATAAATTACAGAGGAGAGCGGAAATGAGTAACAACAATACTGCACTGATGCTCTGTATTTTATTTCAAATTAGTCAAACAACGGATAAAAGTAACATGGGACTCACAATACGCATCAGACTTGTTCAAGCAATCACTGAAACGTGATATTTTCTATGCACGGCTTCCTGTAATGCATAGAATAATCTAAAGTGTGGCAGAGAATGACACAACAATAACGCATCGTATTCAGTAACTATTATACGATCCTCTAATGAGATTGCAGATCGCGGAAACTAAACGATCTCTGAGTCCCTGTAATGCTTCGTGCCTCACTATCGGTTCGCGTTCGTAGCTCTCCATTAATTCAGCGTGCAACACACACTGAGGTGACAAGAGTCGGGGGGCGCGGCATCTGGTCCAGCGACAGTGTCAGCCAATGACAGCAGCTGAAACCTATTTGTCAGACTTACTGGGGAGGCCTTACATGTGGCCTCCTGGGAAGTCTTTCGCCATCTGCTATGCCCTGGGGCGACCTCCCACTCGATAACAGGTGAGGGGTCAACCTCAGTGCGAGCAGTAACTGGGCAGGCCACTGGTGAGGACCGATCGGAGGACTATGACGTGCTGGAAGTCTGTTGGATCCTCACGGCCGGCCCTCAACAGTGGTTCCCCTCCATTGCAGCCTCAAGCTGTGCAACCGAAGCCATCATAGCCTGGAGCTGAGAGCGAAGTGTCACCAACTCTGTTTGCATCCGCACGCAACAATCACAGTCCCTATCCATACTAAAGACTGTGGAAAACTAAACTACCCGGATAATTGGACAATCAGCACGTGCTGCAGAACTCGATTGCAGACGTTAATGAAAATACAGGAACTGTGTATAATAAATTGGTTTAACATGCAGAGATTCAAAAACCTAACTACCGAAGCACTGAGTTGAAACTATATAACTCGCCCCTGAGTGGGGACTTGTAATATGTCACAACATTGGTTTACTTTTCGACGCACACGACAACGCTAGAACTGTGGCTTTTTGATATCAAAGTAAGACGCAGAAACTGAAGAAACTGAACTACTAAAGTACACGGATGATATTATAAAGTTAGCTCTTGGTTAGGAACTCGTAAAAGTCGCAGAATCTGTTACTTCCCAGTTGCTGCGTGTGTCTCGGCCGGCTGTTGCTGCCCGACTGGCTGTCTAACATCCACAACCGGTCACTAGCTTTCAAAACAAACCAACTAGCTTTCAATTCCAAGTATCTCCGCAATGTCTTACCAAGTGAAGGCATACAATATTGCTGACGGTGATCCGTCCGTCACATAGGGACCTTAAGCTCAGCGGTGCTCTTTGGGAGGAGTAGGGTATACGCCGGCATCGGGTTTAACCTCTCCCTTCTCCCCATGACACTACAGTACACTACACATACACCAGTTATAGTCACTTACACTTAACAGCTACACTTACGCACACGTTCTTTGCTTAGAATGTATGCTTGCAGGCGTGAAGGATAGAGAAAACCTTTCCAATCAGGTGCCTGAAGTTGCCCTTCGGGTTCTCCCAATCACTCATACTATACCACTTTACCATACGACTTCATGACAAAAATAAATAACAAAAACTAAATGCGCTTACGGTTAATATAGCAAATATGGAAAATATAACATATGCACTTAGAATCGCTTGTAAGTTGTGAACGCACCTAATGCGCTTTTCATAGACACAGGAGCGCTGTAAGGGTAGAAAAGTTCGAAGACAAAATTTCTTTGAAAGGCCGCAGCGCCAATTAATTACTACACGGCTGCGAAGCTAGCTGGCTGCGACGCACTTCATCTCACTGCAGCGTAAATCATAAGGGCCGGCGGTGGCCGGTATAATGTGGCCCGGGGACCAGGGGATCCGCCCTTAATGATGGCAGTATATCTTGGCCCGCCGTACGTTAGGCGGCGCGGAGCCGCGTAGGGCTGCGAGAGATTCGGCTCCGCCCTCGAAAAGCGTGTCGCCGGTAAAAGGCTACAAATCTGCCGTGTTTTTGGTGAGCGCCAGTGCATACAGTTAGTCGCGGCCCATCGATTTTACTTTCTTGGACAGTAATGAAGAGGAACGCTGGGACATAAGGTGTGTGCTCGGCATTAACAACGGCACAGTAATGGTAAAAGTAGCAACCCTGACGACGGCATAAGGAGAAGCAAAGACGTAGTTGTTAGAAGAAACTCATTTAAATATGTACAAGATTCGCCTGCATCGAAATTATAAGTCAGAGTATCAAATTAGATTGTCAGCCAGTCGTCTACAGATCTCAAAAATCTTGGGTGCAATACGTAAAACGTCTCAGGGCGTGTATACACTACTGACTTAAATCAGTCTTAACACAGTTTTCGACATGCTTATGTATTTCCAACAACTATTAGCTTTCACATACTGTGTTATTCCTCAATGCTTTATAGAAATCTCAAAACCCAGATTATTACGCAAAGTAAAACACAGAGCGGTGTGGTGCCGTGGTAACATGCTGGATCCTCGTTCGAGAATAGGGCGGGTCAAATCTTAGTCCAAGCATAGGGGTTGACGTTTCTCTTACACTGCTAGAAGGACGCTACAAATTTACTAGCCCATTCTTCCTCATGCGCGGTCATGCTTTTTTCCTAATGACTTCGTCGTCGATAAGCGTTATCTTCCCCCTTTCCAGAAAAAAGTGATCGTATCTCCCTATGATGTATAAGCAAAATAAATTTGATCGCATGTTCTTAAAGTTGTAAGTGTAGCAATTAAATTTATAAAATAAAATCTTTTGCCAGCTGACTAATATTAATGATAAAGCCTAACTTGATTTTAAACAACATTTCCAGTTTCTCCTATCGGCCGAAAAAGTTTGTTAGGCTAGAACGCTTTTGCTTAAGAAATATAATATTTACCACGGAGTAAAATGGAGATCTCTAATAAACTTAGCATTACTGAACTGATTGGTCCAAGGAAAGGTTCTAACGAGGTATACAAAGAACGAGAAGTTTTGGAATTGAGACTGAACACAATTGCTTTACACATATTTATCTATGTCAATGTATAGCACAGAATATGCCGTTATTGAACGCCACAAGCATTTTTATTTCATTGAATATAACCCGATGGATGAGCTCCCATTTGATGCACGTATCCCTGCAGATTTCTTCTCGTATTTTTGCTCTAAGTTTATCGATGGTACAGCCCACAAGAAAAAAAAAAGTCAGACACTGTCAGCTCAGGCTATGTTGGGGAGCATGCAACGTCACCGTGCTTTGAAATGACGCAGTTACCAAACAATCGTTCTGCAGTCCCCATCAGACCACTTCCCCTTACTGAAAAATACTGTCTCATCATATTCATCCATAGAACATACATCTCTCTTCAGTAGGAATCTTTCTCATGAAACATCTTCTTACTTTAGGCCGTTCACTGCGCTAATACACTCCTGGAAATGGAAAAAAGAACACATTGACACCGGTGTGTCAGACCCACCATACTTGCTCCGGACACTGCGAGAGGGCTGTACAAGCAATGATCACACGCACGGCACAGCGGACACACCAGGAACCGCGGTGTTGGCCGTCGAATGGCGCTAGCTGCGCAGCATTTGTGCACCGCCGCCGTCAGTGTCAGCCAGTTTGCCGTGGCATACGGAGCTCCATCGCAGTCTTTAACACTGGTAGCATGCCGCGACAGCGTGGACGTGAACCGTAAGTGCAGTTGACGGACTTTGAGCGAGGGCGTATAGTGGGCATGCGGGAGGCCGGGTGGACGTACCGCCGAATTGCTCAACACGTGGGGCGTGAGGTCTCCACAGTACATCGATGTTGTCGCCAGTGGTCGGCGGAATGTGCACGTGCCCGTCGACCTGGGACCGGACCGCAGCGACGCACGGATGCACGCCAAGACCGTGGGATCCTACGCAGTGCCGTAGGGGACCGCACCGCCACTTCCCAGCAAATTAGGGACGCTGTTGCTCCTGGGGTATCGGCGAGGACCATTCGCAACCGTCTCCATGAAGCTGGGCTACGGTCCCGCACACCGTTAGGCCGTCTTCCGCTCACGCCCCAACGTCGTGCAGCCCGCCTCCAGTGGTGTCGCGACAGGCGTGAATGGAGGGACGAATGGAGACGTGTCGTCTTCAGCGATGAGAGTCGCTTCTGCCTTGGTGCCAATGATGGTCGTATGCGTGTTTGGCGCCGTGCAGGTGAGCGCCACAATCAGGACTGCATACGACCGAGGCACACAGGGCCAACACCCGGCATCATGGTGTGGGGAGCGATCTCCTACACTGGCCGTACACCACTGGTGATCGTCGAGGGGACACTGAATAGTGCACGGTACATCCAAACCGTCATCGAACCCATCGTTCTACCATTCCTAGACCGGCAAGGGAACTTGCTGTTCCAACAGGACAATGCACGTCCGCATGTATCCCGTGCCACCCAACGTGCTCTAGAAGGTGTAAGTCAACTACCCTGGCCAGCAAGATCTCCGGATCTGTCCCCCATTGAGCATGTTTGGGACTGGATGAAGCGTCGTCTCACGCGGTCTGCACGTCCAGCACGAACGCTGGTCCAACTGAGGCGCCAGGTGGAAATGGCATGGCAAGCCGTTCCACAGGACTACATCCAGCATCTCTACGATCGTCTCCATGGGAGAATAGCAGCCTGCATTGCTGCGAAAGGTGGATATTCACTGTACTAGTGCCGACATTGTGCATGCTCTGTTGCCTGTGTCTATGTGCCTGTGGTTCTGTCAGTGTGATCATGTGATGTATCTGACCCCAGGAATGTGTCAATAAAGTTTCCCCTTCCTGGGACAATGAATTCACGGTGTTCTTATTTCAATTTCCAGGAGTGTAATTCGTAGTTTAGGACTCACTATTTCGCACCATATCTCTTCCAACGGTTTCTCTGTTCATTCTTCTCGATGTTGGAGGGGTGAGGGCGGTCGTATTCAACTCATACCCATTTTGTATTGGCTCCTTCGAGGAATAAAACACTTCATAGGATGTGCCGCAGCGGTGGGCGAAGCTTTGCTAGCAGCACACATGTACCTCGTCCTGCGTCATCTCGTTACTTTACAACATCCCCTTCTGCCATGCACCTTACTTTATTCGCCACAAATGGGACGTTACTGCACTATATAAGGGGGACCGCAGTAGCCGCTAGCTTCAGTGAACTAAATGCGTCTCCCGGTTAAAATCACTTCAAGAACATCCGAGTGGGAACCCTATATTGCTTGCAACCTGCGTGGTGTTTCCCCTAACAAGCCTGTATTTCATGACTATCTCGTCAATTATGCTCAGCTATTCTTCATACAAGTGTTGAAATTCTTCCGATATCTGTAGCCCATCAGTATGAAATACGACGCCCCCGATCTCCAATGTTTGCAGATGCTCTCTTCCCCATTAAATTACCTTCGCTTTTCAAACAAGGTTGCAGAAACTGTTTTTCTTCGTGTATTGCTATAGTTATCCCCTGGAAAGCTACAAGCTTTAACAGCGAGATTGTTTACTGTTCTTAATATTTTTTATCGTTAGCCAGTATCAGAACATTAAAACAACGGAAAGCAGCATTAGGTGGTCAGAAAAGAGTGCTTTGTCGCACTGCCCTATCACGATACGAGTGATGTCTAATCAAGTGGCTCCCTCAACTGGCTTGTTCATCTCTCGCCTTCCACTTCGGTCCCTCCGCCAATTCAATTATGTTGTAAATATCTTCCCAGTCTCTCACACTGCAAGTGAGGTTGAGTACATTTGTGTAACTTAAGCGAACTGTATCCACCGACGATGAAGTTTGCCTCCTACCGGCAGGTAAAATGTGCTGTCGTAGAGATCTGGCGGATAAAATAAAATGTTGACGGAGGACGAGAGAGAGAGAGAGAGAGAGAGAGAGAGAGAGAGAGAGAAGAAGAAGAAGAAGAAGAAGATGGAGTAGGAAAGGGAGGAAAGTGAGCAAAGGGGGGATGGGGGAAAGGTGATAGTGGGCGGGCATTATCTTCCTGAAACGTAAGCTCTGGATGGCTTGCCTTGAAGTGGAACGAAATGGAGTGTTGAGTGTCGTCGACGTAACGCTGTACTGTAAGGGGGCCGTGGATGACATTCAAAGTGGTCCCGTAATGAAAAGAAATGGCAGCCCATACCATCACTCTTGGTTGTCGGGTCGTATGGCAGGCGACAGAGTGGTGCCACACCGCTGTTCAGGGCTTTTACAGACTCGCCTTCGCTGGTAATGGCGACTCAGTTCGAAGACTCATCACTGAAACAGTCAATGAGGCTTCAGGCCAAGGACGTATCTGGACACGGCCCGGACAGCACTGGGTTATTAACCTGACTCTCTTCCGTCATACGGCATGATAGCCGAGTGGTCTGTGCTTGTCTCGGTCCGCGAGGCTTGCACCCCTCGGCGGTTCGAGTCCTCCCTCGGGCGTGTGTGTGTGTGTTGTCCTTAGCGTAAGTCAGATTAAGTAGTGTGTAAGCTTAGGGACCGATGACCTCAGCAGTTTGGTCCTATAAGACTGTACCACAAATTTTCATTTACGGCCTGATAAACTCTCTCCTGTCATACGGCCCGGTAACCACGAGTTCTGCTCTGGGGTGCCATTTCATTTCGTAGCCGGCCTTTTGGTTGTCGACCGCAGCATCCTTATAGCACTATCTACGTCAGCGGCTTTCTACGCCCCATTTTGTTGCATTTCATGGCAAGCCTTCCAGGACTTACATTTCAGCAAAATAACGGCCACCCGCATACGGTGAGAGTTCCTGCTGCTTGTCTTCGTGTTTGACAAACCCTACCTCACTCAGCAAGGTCACCGGATCGTCCCCAAGTTGCGAACGCCTCGAGCGTTATGGCCAAGGGCCTCCAACCATCTCGGAATTCTGACAACCTGAGTTGATTGGAGAGAATGTTGCATCCAACAACTCTGTCGATCAGCGCCAATCCCGATACCTGCCTGCAAAGGCCCAGAGGGACACCTGTGCATTATTGACTTGCTCAGTCTCTGAAGCCCTTCCTCTTGTATAAATCATCCATTTTTTCTGAATTTTTAATCATTTGTTTGTCGTTCATGCAAATCACATCTATTGATTTCCTTTCCCTTCGGACAATTCCATTTGATTAATTACTCTTTTTTTGTCTTAGACTGTAAAATATGCGTAACTACAACTTCAGAGATGACCGATTAGAATACCTTGGTCTGTATGGGAATAAAGTAAACTGCTGACAGTTTGGTAATCCACATCTTATATTTTTATTACAGTTCTATCAATATTTAGATAGGACTGATTAGTGCCCAGCAGCTCACTGGTATCCTAGGCTGTGTCCAGTCCCGTTAGCTGAGTGATAGCCGGCATGGTAGCTCAGCGTGTTCTGTCAGAGGGTTAGCAGCCCTCTGTAATAAAAAAAAACTGAGTTAATCGATCAACAACGAACTTAAACGGATGTCATAGACGTCCGCCCCGAGCAGATGCAACGAACATAAGCGAACAAAATGGGATTAACAAGAAAAAGCGGTCAGTGCGGCGAAATGTCACGCCACAGAGCCCGGGTTCGATTCCCGGCTGGGGGAAGACATTTTCTCCGCTCAGGGACTGGGTGTTGATGTGTTATCATCATTTCATCCCCATCTCCGACGCGCAAGTCGCCCCATGTGGCGTCGTATGCAGTAAGTACTAGCTGCTCTCAGCGGCCGAACTTCCCCGAATGGGCGACTCCCGGGCCCCAATACGGCACGCTCATTTCCATTTTTACCCTAGGCTATGCGCCGAGCTGTAACAGAGAGGTGAATGTAAAGGGCCGGAGCGACTGGTTGAGCATGAGTTGGGATACAGTTTTGAAGTACATTTATTAAGATATACCTCGTTGAGACAATCTTAAGATACGGCAAAAAAAAAAAAAAAAAAAAAAAAAAAATGTAAATACTGACTAGATTCGAACAGCCTGATGCATCAGAACGAATACCAGAGCCGACATAAAAATGTAGTAGTTCTCAAAGTGGAAAAGTAATAATTAACATCAGTGCATTAGAAAGAGTGCAAGGAAAATGGTCACGTGCAGTGCTCTACAAATCAGTCTTAATCTTACCTTACAACCAACGCTTTCAAATTCACCGCCTTCAAGAATCAACGGCAGGCAAATAACATGGGTGCATTAAGATGATTCCGTCAAACACATCTTCATGTTGAGTACTCCATGAAGTAAACTTTGCAGAACAAGCATACACTAAACAGTAACGTAAGGCTTGACAAACATAATTTCTGATATTCTTCACGGGTTTGCAGCCGGACCATGTCGTCGTCCAGACACAATATTTTTATGGAAGACTTTGAGGACACGGCACTCAAAACTTCGTTTCTTAAACCAAAGTATTTTTTGAGATACGTTGATGACATTTTTATGGTTTCGCCACATGGAGTTGATGCTTTGAATCGCTTCTTAGATCGTTTTAACTGTCTACATTCAAGTATTAAATTTACTATGGAAATTGAAAGTGCCGGTCGCGGTGGCCGTGCGGTTCTGGCGCTGCAGTCCGGAACCGCGGGACCGCTACGGTCGCAGGTTCGAATCCTGCCTCGGGCATGGGTGTGTGTGATGTCCTTAGGTTAGTTAGGTTTAAGTAGTTCTAAGTTCTAGGGGACTTATGACCTAAGATGTTGAGTCCCATAGTGCTCAGAGCCATTTTTGAAATTGAAAGTGATGGTAAACTTCCATTTCTGGATGTTTTAGTTCAAAGAAAGGATGATGGGACTTCTGGACATAGTGTGTATAGGAAACCCACTCATACTGACCGCTATCTTCATACGACCAGCTGTCATCCACCACAACAACGTAGTGGAGTTCTGCGGACTCTGGTGGAAAGAGCTTATGCCATTTCTGACGAGGAACATTTGAAAGAAGAACTTGATCATTTGAAGATTGTTTTTAAACAGAATGGATATACGGAACAACAGATATGCCGTGCTCTTCAGTTTGGTCCGTCACGCGAGCCGATAGAGTATACTTTTGACGCTGTTGCTTATTTACCCTTTGTGGGAAGTATATCATCCAAAATTTCAACAATTTTAAGAAAACATAATATTAAAAGTGTTTTTACGCCGGTGGCCAAGACTAGAGCCCTTCTTGTCTCAGTTAAAGATATTTTGGGCTTGAGGAGGCCCGGGGTTTATGAAATTCCGTGTGACTATGGAAAGAAGTATATTGGTCAAACTATTCGAACCATTCAGGACCGGTGCGTGGAACATCATCGGCCCACACGGTCGTTCCAGCCTGAGAAGTCGGCAGTGGCGGAACATTGCCTTAACGAAGGACACAGGATGATGTATGACAAGACGCAATTGATCTTGCCTGCTTCTCGCTATTGGGGATGTGTCCTTAAAGAATCCATCGAAATTAGATTATCCAGTAATATTATTAACAGGGATAAAGGTTTTCCTCTAAGTAAGATGTGGAATCAGATTTTGTCCGACATTAAACGACAACGGTCTTCTTTTCGATCATTGGATTCTTCCAACTAGTACTGTTGCGATTTATCGTTTTCTGCCGTCTTCTCCCACCAGCGCGCAGCGTGGCTACTTGCCGCCAGGAGGCGCTGGCCATCATCTCGCGCACGCGCGGTGTTCTGTTCATGGTGTGTAAGGTTTCCGTCGTTGTGGCTGGAATTCAGTTCCGGCGAGGCAGTGCACGAGCGTTAACTCACCTGAAGATGGCGGCCAGCTGGTCCGCCGAAATATTGTGTCTGGACGACGACATGATCCGGCAGCAATCCCGTGAACAATACCAGAAGTTATTACGCCGGGAGAGTCTACGAAATCACAAAACATAATTTCCCTTGCTCTCTGTGTGGTTACAAGAGATCAAGTCACATGTTAGCACCAGTCGTGCCTCACGGAAGTTACACAACTTCCGACACATCTTACACTTCCAGTGTGAAGCGAGTCACCCACTTACATATCTGAAGCGTGATAGAGCGCCCTACTGGATAAAAGATATCAATCCAGCCAGGGCTAGTGTACGCCTCCGATTACAACCTTCACGCTCAGTTCTCGGAGCTGTTCCGCCAAACCACCATAGGTTGGGCAAGTGTGTCCAGAGACCGGCAGTACAGGCACACCATGCAATTCGCTGTCTGCCCAAGTTCGCTGTCACCTCGTAACTGTCCACATACGTCCCGACTGTCACTGCCCGTTCCACCTGCCACCGCGCCTTCTAGCACGCACCGGCGCCAAGCGACAATGTCGCGCCATCGGGCTGCTCATACTGTGAACTCCATCTTTACAGAAGGAGGAAGACAGAAAATAGGAGCCAACAGTGCTGACGTAGCACAGAGCACATGACGTAGCGGGGTAACACCATTTTGCTGCATTGCAAAAGGACTGTTGTAGGCACCTTTGAGCCTAATTTCAAACTTCTGCATTGCAATGCAGACAATGCCGAGATTTCGATAAAGAGATCCATTAACTGTGTTGCGCAGTGTATTTCTTTATGTGGTCAATCCATTTCAGATCGCTCCAGATGGTTACTACTAGTCATTTTACGGTAATTTCTCTTTCCAGTTATTTCTCGCCAATAGTATAATCGAAGAGTAGCTCACATCTTCCATTTATGCGCTATAGGCTATATTTACTATCGTTAAGGGTCAACTGCCGATCCCTCCACCAATCGTCTATCCTTTGCAGACCTTCCTGTGTTTCGCTACAGTCTTCTGGTATTGCATCCTATCTGTATCCGACAGCATCGTCTTGAGTAGCCTCCCATGGTCCGCACTAGATCATTGACAGGTATAAATTATACACACGTATGGCCCTATAATCCTCCAGTGGGAAAATTACTTTTATAGCTGTTTTTTTCTGTTAAGAACAATACATTTATTTCTATCTGCAAGTGACTGCTGAATCCATTCAAAAATCTGATCGGTAAGCTCGTATTACGTTAACAAAAAAAGACAGTGCGGAACTGTATCGAATGTATTACGGAAATAAACACTTTGTCATACTATACGAGTGAAACAGGTTTTGATAAGTATCGCCAACCACGCATTTAGCCATGACAAAAGGTCAACATTTTCTACTAATACTCTTCATCACATAGCTATGTAGCTCAAATAAATTCCGATAACTGGACTGCAAATCTGTGTTTAACCTACAACTGTCTCTCTATACCGTTCTTGGCAGTCTCGGGATAACTTTGCGTATCTATGAATTTCAGAAAATCAAATCAAACACTTCAGTATACGCTACGAAAAACCTCGCCGAACCCGGTACTTCGACCATTTTCTTTTCAGTTAATTCTTTGGCTATTTCAACTAACACAAAACAGCTGCCGAATAATAACACCAGATTGGGGCTATATAGTCGTGTACTAGACTTCGAAAGTCCAACCATGAATACTTTACTTCTACGGTCTTGTGCAGCAAACTCACACGCACCTGCAGTAACTGCGAGTCCTTACACGTTTGCAGTGACAGCGGACAATACTGCATGTCCAGTTCGCACTATATATACCATCTTTTCTCTGCATCTATCCACAAAAGACCGCCAGTTTCTGGTAATACTCCAATTCTTACCCAGTCCGCGCCGAGACTGCAAAATGTTTGTCTTATTTCTTGCTACTACGGATTCTCATTTGTTGAGCCCCCTCTCCATCTGATAACACCCCTTTATATCGTGCTGTCTCACTGTGAGAACAACTCGTAACTCAAGGTACTAGGGTAGGCCTTCGTGAGTGGAATCCATTTCAGTTATATTATTTTGATTGTGTGACCGTATTGTGATATGAAAGAAACTTCCAACGTTTAGAATATGCAGCCTTCATTAGGGTGACTGTGTTTAAGAAGTTATTGGCAAAGCTTTGTTAAGAAAAGACTCCACGATGTCAAGTGTAAACGTTTGAATACTTAATGAAGATGAAGATGGCTCTGAGCACTATGGGACTTAACAGCTATGGTCATCAGTCCCCTAGAACTTAGAACTACTTAAACCTAACTAACCTAAGAACAGCACACAACACCCAGCCATCACGAGGCAGAGAAAATCCCTGACCCCGCCGGGAATCGAACCCGGGAACCCGAGCGTGGGAAGCGAGAACGCTACCGCACGACCACGAGATGCGGGCGAATACTTAATGAACTAAAAACTTTTCCGAGTACTGAACTAAGCTCGGATTTGGTAAAACTGGTCTCATCCCTCTTAAGGCTAACGAAAAAGGCAAGGTCCAGTTAGTGTCATTAATGTATACAAAATTTCAATTCAGTTGGCTCTTACTGCCTAAATTCGGGTCAACAGAAACATCCGATCTCACGCGTCGGCTTTGACCCGTGACGTAAGGGTGTTGTGGTGTGTGACGTCATTACGGCGCGGAGTTTGGTTTGTGAGTGTGGCGTGTTTGTAGATGTTGCCTCGTTGACGTTACCTTAGTAGGAGTTTTAGGGCCTGTAATATATAGTTTACCTTTTTACTGTACTTTTTGTTTTAACGTCGTCTATGAGGCTTTTATCAGTTTGCCATTAGATTGTTCAATCTTTATGGTCTATATGTTTTGTCGCTACTCGTTATGTCTAATGAATCAATATTGTTTTTTTCTTTTTTTTTATTTGTTTCTTTTTTTTATCTTTTGATTGACCTACACATTGATCTGTAGCGTAGCCCTGAATACGAGGTTAGGTTGGGAGTTTTTTTTTGGCGTGGGGGGGGGGGGGGGGTCAGGGGGGGGGGGCGCAGCCCCCCTGCCTGGCCTTGAGTACCACTTGTTTATTATTATCTTTGTTTGCTATCAATGTTAGCAGATTGTTCTTGTGAAACCTTTGTGTGTGTTGTTTTTCTATGTGTTTTCGTCTTTGTGATACGTATGCAACGTTTCTATATCCGCCATATTGGAATTGTCGTTTCCGCTATATTTGTGACGTCATGGGTCAAAGCCGACGGGTTAGATCGGACGCTTCCGTATTTCCCTAAATTCTACTCTGGGATTCGGCAGGCAGCAATTGCAGCACCACGATCTTGTTATAGTGATCTTGAACAGATACGAGAATTTTCCGAGATGTACGGAAATAAGATCGAGATAATTTTTGCATTATGATAAACTTTTCGCGGTAGGACTGCTTCTCTGGTAATGAATGTAAGTAGTTTATGTAGGTCCAGTCTTCAGTGGACAACACAGAAGTGTAGTCTTTGTCATCAGCTCAGCATCTGGCACCAAATCAGTTACTCTGTGTTGTTGTGTTCCACAACCAGAACATTGTTGAAATATATATCCTCGTTTATTTAACCACTATTGGCCAGTTTCACTTTTAAGTGATTTTCAGCTGATTGTGTATGTGTCTACAGCATTCTTGAACAGTATATTATACTACACACTCCTTTGTCTCGTCCTCACAATCCGTTATAAATAAAACCATCTTTTCATACTATAGGTAAGCGTTACATAGGACATAATAATAAGGAAATGTGTACGGTAAGTATTTTCAAAAATGTCAACTGAATAAAAGTTCATTGGAAAAAAGTTGCTTCTATGATTACATATGATTGAGTATTACAGTTCTGCTTTGCGATGAACACCTCTTTAAAAACTACTTTGTTGCAGAGATGAGATGTAAATTCTTCTCAGCAAAATTAATACTCTGAAGAGTAGCTTTTCCACGATTGCATTCTAACGTGTGCAGAAAAATTTACATGGATATCATTGTAAAATGCATTTTTGATTTTCATCAGCTGTATATACATAATATTTATTCTTGACCGTTTTGGTTAATTAAACCATGTTCACTGGAAGAAAAATTATAACCTCTGTTAGTTTAAAAACCGAAACTGATTAAGGATAAATATGACATATACAGCTGATGGAAAATAAAAATGTATTTCTACAGATATCTCACAACTGTAACTAGCTACCTACGCTAATTTACCTTTTTAAATTGTGAATATGGATTCACAACGAAATAGATGTGTTTAATGTTGTTTAACACCTTCAAATACCACACGTGAGATTTTTCATTTTTTCTCGTTCTCTGCACAAAACTACTAGTCCTACAGAAAAAATGAACATGACTTTTCTTAGAAATTTAAATAAATTTTGTGCTGGGATACATTTTTGCTAGAAGCCGTGATTTTCGAATTTATCAGGAACCCAATACAAAAGTGACCTTTAAACACATTTTTCTTGAACACCTAGAAAACCATGGCCTTCAGTGGAAAGCTATCCCAGTACGAAACTGATCAAGTTTCCTTTAAAAATGTCCTGTTCATTTTTTTTGTAGAACTAGTAGTTTGTGTGTGGAGAGCGAGAGAGTACGACAATCTCGCCCATGGTTTTAAAAGGCGTTGCGCGGTGCATGAAACCTATCGGTAAGTACAACTGAATCATCCTGTAGTTCTTTTGTGTCTAAGAATTGGTCTTAACAGAACACCTGTAATATCGGTTTAACGGGTTTTCTGAATCACGAAACTATTTGTTCATAAAAATATCGGTTTAACGGGTTTTCTGAATCACGCAACTATTTGTTCATAAGTCCTAATTAAGTACAAAATTTTTTGAATCATAGTTTTTCATTTTAAGATGCTCACAAGTTTGTGGACTGTGGCCAGGTGGATATTCAGAAATAGGTTTTGATGCACAGTGTCTTAAATTTTCGTTATATAGAAGTGTAGCATTGGATCCTTCAGTGTCATTAAAGCATACAAACCGTCAGTTTAGTGAAAGAGAAATATTTGAAGTGAATATTATTAAAAATTTTGAACTACAGTGAGAATCTTGCGAATATGTACAACTCGTATAAAGTCCGGTGGTGTGGAGCAGGGGACACAAGACTCCAATCAAGCCAAAGGGTGCTGGTCCGAAAGACTGAGCGCATTTGAATTATCTAAACATGTTACGGTGCCTACGTGACGTACTTTGAAAACTTTGTCATATTTATGTAAAATAATCAATACACTTTTCAACGTTTGTCACTGTTATTGTGTAAGCCAGGACATAATAACGAAATGGACATCTATGTTTCGTAAGGTCTCTCATGTTAATGTGTGTAATTTCTGCGAAAACTTAACTGTGTAGAATTCAGTGACCACTAATAATGACAGAATTTGTTGCTAATCGAAAAATAAGAATAATTTTGTCTAGAAAGTTTTCGAGTATTTAATAGCGGCAACCATTTTAAAAGTCAAGAGCGAATAAAAGTTGCATGTAACCTCCCTTTGATATATTTCACTCGACCAGAGCGACCATCTTCAGTAATAACGTAGCCGAGGGCTATGTATGACTGCGACGCTATTTGTAATATGTGGCTCTCGGCTACGTGGTTTATGAAGATGCTCGATTGCTAGAATGAAACATTCAAAATAAAGAAAAGTTACATGCGACATTTGGCTGCTCTAGAATTTTAATTGCTGATGACTGCTGTTCTCCCCAGCATACCTGTGCTAGCTAAGTGTTATATTTTGCTGTGGTATGATTCATCCTTCTTATCTTGCATAGAGTAACATCCGTGGTTAATTAAACCTAAAGGTCAACTAAAGCAAAGAAGCTGTCTCAGGAGAGATTCTCTAAGAGACAGTATTATGGACAGCGGATAGGGCACGTATTCACACACTTGCCTTGTAAGTAAACATCACGTCTAGTTTCCACTCATTAGTGAATTCTGACAGGGGAACTCCGTCGTCTTTAAGGAAATAGCTTCTGGGTAGATTGGGGGAAAAGAACAGGTCTCCTGCTATGCTGAAGAAACGCAAAAGGAGATTGCAGATACCGATATTGACATCACAGGATGTGGGTTTGTTAGAAGCGGGCGCGCATCTGCGAACAAGGCAGATGATGGTAAGTAGACGATATTGTGTCGTGCAGTACTGTAAAATTTCTTTTGCGGACCAGTCGTAATCGTGTGAAATAAGTCGTCACGTTGTAAAGAGTTTTATTCATTTTCCCAGTCGAAGTCAGTGATACATGTTTTCTCATCCTAAATGGTTCAAATGGCTCTGACCACTATGGGACTTAACTGCTGAGGTCATCAGTCCCCTAGAACTTAGAACTACTTGAACCTAACTAACCTAAGAACACCACACACATCCATGCCCGAGGCAGGATTCGAACCTGCGACCGTAGCGGTCTCTCGATTCCAGACTGTAGAGCCTAGAACCGCTCGGCCACCGCGGCCGGCTTTCTCATCCTAAACGGTGAGTTGTATCAGTATTAAGTAGCATATAACACATTCTTCGTAGCGATTAACGTAGCGCCAAAGGTGAATGACGTACGAACCGATGATCACGTGATGCGTAATGAGACAAGGGATATCCCATGGAGAGTCAAGGTGAGTGCTGATCAGAACTCTGAGTTATGCAGCTGAGGGAGCAAATGTTCAAATTCTAAGCTGGAAGAAAAGTTCTTTTAATTCTACAGGGCGTCCGGAAACTAATAGCTGTTGAATAATGGGTCGTTTTACTTGTGACCAGTAATGCATACTTTTCAATGTGTAGGCCGTCAAGGCAGATGGCATAGTAAATTATCACAATATGCACGTGTGAGCAGTCAAAGATGTGAGACGTCAGATCGCTTATGTCGGTCTATGGGCAAGGACAGATTAACACATATTATGTATCAACCTACTTCTGCACGTTCAACTACCAGTGCTGCTCGAGAGCGTTACCTTTACAGAAATAAAGCGACTGAGGTTTAGGAAAGGGGCAACAGCTCATTTTCTACTCGTCGTGCGGCACTAGCTCACAATAACGTTTCATGGGCGGTGGATTGGTCGAAGAGGTGCTGAAGCATGGCCTCCCTGTTTACCGGGCCTAAATCCATTGGATTTCTGGCTATGGGATATTTAAAAGCGTTGTTGTATGCTCAGCCCAGGTGCAGAAGTTACGTTAGCACGCGACCAATGCATATGACAAATTCCGATTGGCCCCACTGTAAGACATTGTGGTTTCCTGACCTTCATTGCTTACATATTCCGCCCTCACAATCATATTCTGCACATCAAGACGCTTCATTCGAACCCAAACTCGATAAGATAAAGTCAATGTTGTATGAATTCATGTAAACGATGTGCAAATAACTAGTAAATCGCAAGTGTGCACCGAGATTGAAATACTCGAGGTTGGCGTACACACACATACTCAAGACACGACAGTCTCAGGGGCTTTTAGTTCGGGAGAGGCAAACCGCGCGCCAGCGTTTGCCCGAGTGATGGGCAGAACGACCCTGTGTTCAGCTTAAAAGCAAATTCCGCTACATTGTGTGGGAGCGCCCAGCCTACACATTCTTTAAAAACATAGCACGCAGTTTCAGAGGTTATCACAGGGAGACAGCAAACTCCAAACGCTCATGCTACAGATTTCTGGATTGGTCACCTTAAACGAAACATCATTCTCCAGTTTTAGAAGAGCATAGCTGATTGGCAGGCAATATTCCTGACGCCTTGAGCTGAAGGAGTAATGGAGGAGACCGAAAGATATACCGCTTCACGTCTGGCGTGGAGAGGGGCCGTTCTGTTGTCGCTCTTGGAGCGAGAATACGTAACGAGAGCGTGTGCGCTCGTACGTGTACTCATAGAGCGAGGAACAAGTCTCTCCTCAGTACTTCACTGGGAGAGCACCTCTGTCGAGAGCGAATCGGAGTGCGACTCTATACTGAGTTCTTGCGATTAAGCACTGTTCACTGTGTTGGCCGACACACTTATTGTGCGGTCTGAACGGACAGAGTTATAGTTAAACGCCTGCGAGCGAATTTTTGAGTGGCATCGCGGTGGACTGGTTATCTGACCGGTGTACCACGCCAGTAGTTAGACTAGGGGCGAATAGGAGTCCTCGACTTCATCAAAGCATAGGGAGAGTTTGATTGGCGAAGGTCAATCCAGATAGAACGAGATAGTTGTGTTATTTGTCAGCAGCGAGCGGCGCAGACAGCAGTTATCGCAGCTTGCGGTGTTGTGCGCTACAGCTCTTGCGAGCTCCATATTTGCTCCACAACAGTACACTTCACTGCATTTCATACACGACAGCCTCGACCGTACCTAGCAACATTCTAACGGATAATTATCCGAGTAGGCGCGGCTCTCAGCTATTCTGCCAAGTCAATAACAATCTTAAACTTTGTATAGAAATTTCATTAGCGAATCCTATCCTTAAGAGGTAACTTCACATTCCGAAAAGAACCCGGAAATAACTTGTTCAGTTCATAGCTTAGTTTCATGTTTTTCTTTCACTAACTAGCACTACTCCACTAACCAAGTATCCCACTAGTTACGTAATAAATTTTGTGAATTTTTGTGTTATTTCCTTACAGCGGACGACTCCAGAGGATATTTATTGCTGAAAGTTTTTCAGGCATTTCTCTTTAGAACGTTAGGAGCGTCTGTCTGACTTCTGTAGTAGTTTGAGGGTGGAAATTGCATTTTGCAGGAGCCACAGAGTAAAGGGTACATATCAGATTAATCCGTTGCGCAGAATGACAGAATAGCACGCACATGCTCATGCCAGGTGTATCTGAAAGAGTGTTGATTCAGTGCGAAGAAAGGCTGAAGGATGCGTCAAGAGGAGTGGTAACCTGTGGCGTCTACAGTGTCTGCTTCTATGTAGCAGACAGATGGTAATGAGAGGAAAGATTGGTCGATATCTCAACAGGTATTCGTTTCTGGAAATGTCATTATGGGAACTTTTTTAACATGCTGCATAACTATCACAACCAGTCGCAGTGACACGTTCTCCGCAGTAATAACATATGGGGTAATTTTATTTAGAAAGATTGATTTGCTATTATCTTTAAGTCCGATATCAAGGTACAAGAACAGATCAAATGTTTCACGTGAATTGGCACGAGTATAGCACTCAACATTTTAACATAATTTGGAAATGTGTTAGTATAATTAGGCATTATGCCGTTTAAGGAAAAAATCTGCATCCAATGCATATAAAAGAAAAAATACCAATTTTAAAAAAAGAACAAAACCTTCGTACTCCGTTTGGTGATCTGGTGCACAGATGTATGATCAGCTGGATTACACTTGGCACGTGCTATTGGTGTGCTACACTACGCTGCATTGTTCCATCACAAATCTTGTAACTTCTAATTCTGTACTGCATTAACATGCAACACTATTGAACTATATTTGGAGTCATAAACAAGCTGGATGTCTCATTTGTCTGGATGGTTAACCTCCATCGTGCTGAGGTACAAGTCAGGATTCAAAGGGACTGTGCTGCTGTGCCATCCAAGGTGTACAGATTGGGAGATGGCTATTTAACAATATCAACTCAAAAATTCAATGTCTCTGTACTAGTGTAAAAGGCATTACAGTTGCGTAAATGAATATATGATCCTTTCCAAATATAGGACATCATCGTCAAATGTTACGATATATCATAGCATCTGTGATACTCATATGTTTCTAAGCTCTTTGTATGTATCAAAACATGTGGTGCATGGTACAGATCTTCTCAGTGACAAATCTAAAGTGTTCAGTGAGAACAATTTACGCGTGCAACAATAATAATGCAGTGTGAATGCATTTACATCTGTTGGACGAATGTTATGAAAAAAAAAAACACTCCAAACAGACGTTTTACGTAAGTCACATGCAACGAAAATCTGTAACGCAACCATCTGTGTGCGGCGTGTTTATAATTATGTATTATTTATATGTTAGGACAGTTAATCTGTAAAAAAACACACCACATGTCATAAAGAAAGCGTGTAAACCGTTTGAGAATGAATGACAACGATTTGAAACCGGTAACGGTACCTTTTGAATAAAGGAACTGAAAGTAAATTTGTGTCTGGTTGCTGTCCTAACACCATCAACATTTGTCTTCAAACAACAGCCACGGCCTCCATCACGTCAACATATGACAAAATTGCATTTGTGTCGTATCTTCACGACTTACACAAAACGCGTATCAAGTTCTGGTCAATACACTCTGACCAAGGAAAGACGGGATCTCTTCCGCTGCATGGAAAATGCATTGCTCCATTGCTGCCAACCTCTGCCACTGTCTACAATCGTGCTCTGCTACTTTCGTAGAATACCAAATACCAGATCTGAGGGTGAAAGAGCAATAACTCCCGGTGGTAGCAGACGTAAACACGTTTAGTTCAAAAAATGGCTCTGAGCACAATGGGACTTAACATCTCAGGTCATCAGTCCCCTAGAACTTAGAACTACTTAAACCTAACTAACCTAAAGACATCACACACATCCATGCCCGAGGCAGGATTCGAACCTGCGACCGTAGTGGTCGCGCGGTTCGAGACTGTAGCGCCTAGAACCGCTCAGCCGCTCCGGCCGACCAATTTCCGGTGGTATCAGACGTAAACACGCTTAGTGCGACGAGTGGGTAGAGGGTGGGAAACGGCGGGTCGCGGCTGTGCCGACCGATCGGACGCCAAAGCAAACGCGCTGAAGCCCGTGGTGGCCGCCCACAGGCGCTGCGCTGTGTTACGTCACGACCTCACGGCTACGTCACGAACTCACGGCTCCGCGGCCGGCGGTGCGGAAGAGCAGCCACGGGCCACGGCAGGTAGCGGAGCCACTAATTGTCCGCTCGGCGGAGCGGCCGCTCAAAGGCCACCCCCCACCCCCGCCCCTCCCCCGCCGACTCAACTGCTGCTTTTACTGCGAGCTGCTTTCACGCTGTCCACGTGCCGAGCTGGCGGCTTCTTTGAGCACGCGGTGTGGTTCACGCCGCGCGTACGAGGAAATGAATCGCTGCGATGAGAGACGGCGCAGACAGGCTTTCCGTAAGCACTTGCTGCCATCAGCAAATTGCTGCACAGACGAGTCGGAGTCTTATGACTGTCAGGGTACTGTATCGTTCGGGGTACGGTTCTTTGCGAGACGGACATTCACTAGGCATTCTCATGCAGATAGTGACAGTTTTTTCGATCTGATTGGGCAACTGTTAAGAGACGATATGTAGGAGCCGAGAATAACCACACACCTGTCAAAGGCCGGCCGCAGTGGCCGAGCGGTTCTAGGCGCTACAGTCTGGAACCGCGTGACCGCTACGGTCGCAGGTTCGAATCCTGCCTCGGGCATGGATGTGTGTGATGTCCTTAGGTTAGTTATGTTTAAGTAGTTCTAAGTTCTAGGGGACTGATAACCTCAGAAGTTAAGTCCCATATTGCTCAGAGCCATTTGAACCTGTCAAAGATTAAGCAGCTATTTATAATGAAACTTTTTGACAGGTTTAGTGCAGCCCGCCACGAATTCCTCTGTTGCTCTAATCACTTCATCTCACAGTACCACTTACATCCCAAGTCTTCAATTATTTGCTTTACGATCTCTGTCTTCCTCTACAGATTTCATCCTCAACGACTCCAACACCACAGAGGGTAATTCCCTGAGCTAACGTTTCCTATCTCTCTGTCCTTTCTTCTTGTTAGTGTTTTGTTAGACAGACAAGGAGGAAACGCAGAGAACCAACCGTGACATTGAGGGTGGTAGTGCTGTAGGCTCACTGACATATGAAAATCACTAGGTTGTAAAAATTAGAGATTATTAAGGCAATACAACACAGTCACTTTAGTAGGTCTGGAGCTCTTCAGAAACGTGTTGTTCCGAAATGGGCAAACGAAAAACAGGCTTGCAGGTACTGTGTTCGCATCTAATTCCGAAAGACTTCTACGTTTCGACATCATAGCGGATACTTCTCACCAGGTAAACTTAAAACTGCAGGTTGTAATGGTTCTTTATTTACGAAACCATTACCACCCGCCAACCCTATTTTTTAATACCGTAGATTAATGAAAATATTTTTCTACGTAATGTCTCATATTTTTCACTCTATTCAAATTTGGTTTCATTTTTATATGTATGTACGTCGTTATTTTGAGATGTTGAAATCCATATAATATCTGTTGTGAATATCTTTGTACTTATCGTTATCTTTTATGCTGGTTTGTGACTTTTGGCGCGGAAGCGTAGAGAGTAGTCAAGTTTTTGTGTTGAATATGAACAGTCGTGACTTCGTGTTGCAAATGAAAACATGAGTTTGAGTTGTGAACTATGTAAGATATTGTGAGTTTTATTAAGAACAGTAACGGCTGCGAAATTGTATGATGAAGTAATGTTTTGAACATCCGAAAGTACAAAAAGTTTAATAAATGTGAATTTTTGTGAAAAGTGAGTGTCAAGAATTATTTTCAAGTGACCATTCTTTTAAAATGTATGAAGCACATTGCAATGAAAAAACATAAATCATCAAATTAATCCTGAAAGATTGTCTTCGTAAGTTCTTCAAGTCGGGGTAATAAACATCTGAGTGCCTACCGCACCATCAGCGAAAGTCACGCTACCTAGACAACAATTTTAATTACGAGCCAAAGCCAGAGCGAGATCGTCGTTGGATTGCAAGTACAAAATAAGTGATACTATTGTTAATTTTCTGCAGTGACTGTAATCAATTGACGATTGATGTAGCAATACCTGCCACATTAAAGACCCTTTAGTTGCCCAATAAATAGATCATACTTTGAGTGCGCGACGTGATAATTTTTGAACTAATTAACTGTTACTGGAGGTACTGTTATAAGATCCTGTACCAATACGTATACCGACCACCGCCCCTGATTGCATTGACATCTGAAAATGGCACCATAGAACTCATGTCTGTATAACGACGAAGATGACATGATGAATGAAGTAACAGTGACATGCAGTGCGCTCGGTATCTTCGTCGTATAGTAATTTTTGCTGTAGTTTAAGTCTGCGGACACTAAGGTAGCTGCCTAAACGTCAGTACCTTACGTAATCGCGCTCAGGAAGGGTAAGTACTGAATGCAGACACACAGTTGCAGAGGAACAAAGTGGGAGTGTACATTCGCCTAGCGATTGCGAGCACTGACGCACAATGCGTGGCTGGCCTTTATTCTGCGCCCGACATGTCATCTGGCATGTGAGGGTGGCGCGCAAACATGAGTGATGCAAATAAAGTTGTGATGAAAGGGAATACGGAATATTTATCACCGGGGAAGGAATTGTCTCAAAGGCACTCTAGCTTCAGCTTTGAAGTGGAACGTGCATTAACACTTAATGTAGTTTCTTTCTTTTTCATTTTTTGCGAGTGTGTGTGGCTTTTTTATATTCTCTGCGTTATTTTTATACGAAGTACAAGTTGAGTAGTGACTGATGTATCTGTCCATAGTTAACATTATGATCTGAGCTTCTATAAAAGTAGAATAACTTCTGTTTCTCTTATGAAATGTTAGCGTTGGAAACAACCAGAATTTATTTGTGGAAAGATGTCTGAAAATTTTTTTAGTCCACGCTACTGTAATTGAAGTTTTCCTTCGCCCTACTTCCCCTTTGGTCAAATATCACTTTATCTTGTGCTGTCTAAAATGAGTGGAGAGAGGAAAAGCGGTCTTACAAGAGGGGATCAGGGTTTACATGTTTCTAATGCCAGGGTTTTTGTAGTGACTAGGAAACGTTAACTTCTTAAATAATAGAACATTAATATTATTTTCGCTACAAAAAATAAAAATATAAATTGTTCGCTGGTAGACCGTGTGAAACTCAGTCACTTATATTTAAAATTTCCTTTAATGCAGTATGATCAATGCAGTTGTTTTTGGTCGGCTGGACCACGTAAGCTTTGGCCGGTGTCGGTTTGAGGGATGTCTTCCAAAATCTTTTGCTGCAACCCACAAACCAATATACTATCTCAAGTGCTTACTTAAAGATTTCTGTTAACACTCCGGTGTTCTTTTTGATATGTAAACCACTTGTAGAATTATTATCCCCTATGTGAGATCATGAGAGGTATTAAATATTTGAGTGTAATCCATCTCCTTAAATAGACAATTCCTGTTCCTAATCATTTAATGATTTTTGCGCGAACTGTACGCTTGGATCAGTTGCGGTGGTCCTCTTTGTGTCAAGGCAAGGCTTCCGGTCCAGATGGTATACCAGTCTGGTTCCTTTAAAACTGTTGTTGTTGTTGTGGTCTTCAGTCCTGAGACTGGTTTGATGCAGCTCTCCATGCTACTCTATCCTGTGCAAGCTTCTTCATCTCCCAGTACCTACCGCTACCTACATCCTTCTGAACCTGCTTAGTGTATTCATCTCTTGGTCTCCCTCTACGATTTTTACCCTCCACGCTGCCCTCCAATACTAAATTTGTGATCCCTTGATGCCTCAGAACATGTCCTACCAACCGATCCCTTCTTTTAGTCAAGTTGTGCCACAAACTTCTCTTCTCGCCAATCCTATTCAATACTTCCTCATTAGTTATGTGATCTACCCATCTAACCATCAGTATTCTTCTGTAGCACCACATTTCGAAAGCTTCTATTCTCTTCTTGTCCAAACTATTTATCGTCCATGTTTCACTTCCATACAAATACTTTCAGAAATGACTTCCTGACACTTAAATCTATACTCGATGTTAACAAATTTCTCTTCTTCTGAAACGCTTTCCTTGCCATTGCAAGTCTACATTTTATATCCTCTCTACTTCGACCATCATCAGTTATTTTGCTCCCCAAATAGCAAAACTCCTTTACTACTTTAAGTGTCTCATTTCCTAATCTCATTCCCTCAGCATCACCCGACTTAATTCGACTACGTTCCATTATCCTCGTTTTGCTTTTGTTGATGTTCATCTTGTATCCTCCTTTCAAGACACTATCCATTCCGTTCAACTGCTCTTCCAAGTCCTTTGCTGTCTCTGATACAACTATGCAGATGCATTAGCTCTATATTTAGCGATGATACACAACCACTCGCTCACAGAAAGTTCCGTACCTAAAGACTGGACAGTTGTTCAAGTTACACCAATACCCAAAAAGGGAAGTAGCAGTAATCCGCTGAATTACAGGCCCATATCACTAACGTCGATTTGCAGTAGGGTTCTGGAACATATACTGTATTCGAACATTATGAAGTACCTCGAAGGAAACGATTTATTCACACATAGCCAGCAAGGATTCAGAAAATATCGTTTTTGTAAAACACAACTAGCTCTTTATACTCATAAAGTAATGAGTGCTATGGACAGGGGATGTCTAACTGATTCCAAATTTTCAGATTTCCATAAGGCTTTCGATACCGTTCCTCAGACGCGTCTTCTAATGAAACTGCGTGACTGGATTCGTGATTTCCTGTCAGGTCACAGTTCGTAGTAATAGATGGAAAGTCATCGAGTAAAACAGACGTAATATCCGGCGTTCCCCAAGGAAGTGTTACAGGCCCTCTATTGTTCCTGATCTATATTAACGACATAGGAGACAATCTGAGTAACCGTCTTAGATTATCTGCAGATGATGCCGTCATTTATCGTCTTGTAAAGTCATCAGATGGCCAAAATGAATTGCAAAATGATTTAAATAAGATATCTGTGTGGTGCTAAAAGTGTCAATTCACCCTTAATAAAGAAAGGTGTGAAGTTATTCACATGAGTACTAAAAGAAATCCGCTAAATCTCGATTACGCGATAAGTCACTCAAATCTGAAGGCTGTAAATTCAACTAAATACATAGGGATTACAATTGCAAATAACCTAAGTTGGAACGAAAAATGGTTCAAATGGCTCTGAGCACTATGGGACTTAACGTCTGAGGTCATCAGTCCCGTAGACTTAGTACTACTTAAACCTAACTAACCTAAGGACATCACACACATCCATGTCCGAGGCAGGATTCGAACCTGTGACCGTAGCAGCAGCGCGGTTCAGGACTGAAGCACCTAGAACCGCTCAGCCTCAACGGACAGCTGTCCTATGTCATCTTTCATTAATATTTTTAGTTACGTATGGTTATCAAAAGCCTGATTTTTTTTCATGTGTTAGCCACAGTCTAGAATGGGATTTATTTGCAGCTTGCCAAACTGTGATTATTTTTGAACATCAGCAGTCGGAACTTACGCAGGACAAGTTCGTCAAAAGTTGACTAAAAGTCAGATCTGTGTACTGAACAGCTTCACTGTTTGTGAGGTGTTTATATATTTAAAAATTGTCAGTTCACTCACAATATGTCACCTAGAATGGTTTAAATCGTCCCACAACCCGCCTGAAGATGTTCAACGAATGAAACCAGTCGTAATAGTAAAGCTGAGGTGATCTCCATTTATCGTTAACACTAGTATCAACTGTGGTGCTCAACATGATCAAAATTAAGGACGAGTGTTAAACTAAATCTGGAAATATGATCGATGTAGACTGTCAGTGCACCTGAACATGAGGCCCCAGAGCGCCAGATGCATCCCGCATTGAAACAAAATCACGATTGCGACTGAAGGCGGTTGTTCTTTCTTTTACGAAAATAGTACAGTCACGGAACAAACACTGACAGAGACGACAAAATTAAAAATTATTGGGCATTTGCAGAGAATTTTATAGGCCTGTTTATTAGAGTCCGCAGGCCCTGGTGTAGTGGTCAGCATCGCTGCATTTAGATTGCAGCGTTCCAGGTTCGAGTTCCGGCTGTATCCAAGATTTTTTTTTCTCAGAGTTTGGTTGTCTGCCTTATCCTAATCTCTTCATCTCATCTTCATCGATATAATAAACTCCGAAGTGGCGTCAAATACAAAACACTAATACCAGGTGACGGAAAAAACCCCGGACTGGGTCGCCCACCCAATCCACCAAGGTGGCCACCAAGGTGGCATATTCCATAATATCGAGTCGGACCTACTTTTTCTGTGCGAAGCGCAGCGGCCTGAGGTGGCACGGACTCAACAACTCGTTGGAAGTCCCCTGTAGAAATACTGAATCACGTTGTCTCTACAGACGTCCATAGCTGCGAAAGTGCTGCTTGGGCAGGAATTTGTGCACCAACTCACCTCTCGATTATGTCCCATAAATGGTCAGTGGGATTATGTCGGGTGATGGGAGTGGCCAAATAATTCGCTCGAAGTGTCCAGAATGGCCGGTAGGAGTGGCCGAACGGTTCCAGGCGCTTCAGTCTGGAACCGCGCTAGCGCTACGGTCGCAGGTTCGAATCCTGCCTCGGGCATGGATGTGTGTGATGTCCTTTAGTTAGGTTTAAGTAGTTCTAAGTTCTAGGGGACTGACGACCTCAGATGTTTAGTCCCATTGCTCAGAGCAATTTGAACCATTTTTTGTCCCGAATGTTCTCCGAACCAATCGCGAACAACTGTGGCACAGTGACATGGCATCGTTGTTTGCGAACATGAGGACCATGAATGGTTACAAATGATCTCCAAGTATGCGAAGATAACTGTTTCCAGTCAATGATCGGTTCACTTGGATCAGTGGATCCAGTCCACACCATGTAAACTGAACCCAAACCACTATGGATCCACCATGGACTTGCAAACTGCTTTGTTGCCAACTTGATTAAATGGCCTCGTAGGGTCTGCGCCACACTCTAAACCTACCATCAGCTCTTACCAACTGAAACCGGGACTCATCTGACCAGGCGACGGTTTTCTAATCGTCTAGGGTCCGACCGATATGGTCACGACCCAGAACAGGAGCTGCAGGCAACGTCGTGCTTTTGGCAAAGACACTCGCACCGGTCGTCTGCTGCCACAGCCCATTAACGGCAGATTTCGCCGCATTGTTCTGTCGGATACGTTCGCCGTTCGTCCCACATTGGTTTTGCCAGTTATTTCACGCACTGTTGCTGGTCTGTTAGTACTGACGAATCCACGCAAACGCCGCTGTTATCGGTCGTTAAGTGAAGGCCATTGGCTGCTGTGTTGTCTGCAGTGAGAGGTAATGCCTGACACTCGGATTTCGGAATTCTGAATTCCGCACCGATTTCCGGAATGGAATGTTCCACGTGTCTACCTCCAGCTACCATTCAGCGTTCAAAGTCTGTTCATTCCCATTGTGCTGCCATAATCGCGTCATAAACCTTTTCATATGAATCGCCTGAGCAGAAACGACAGTTCCGCCAATGCACTGTTCTCTTATACCTTGTGTACTCTATATCAAGCCATACGTACATGTGTATATCGGTGTCGTATGGCATACGTCGCCTCATTGTAATGCCGTACGATCACCTCGTTTCAGATAAACTGACAGCGGCACGTACAACTACCCTCGTGACGCTGGAAAAACAATAACAGCAATTCTGTGCTCATTTTTGGTTGTAATGGCAATACATTTAAACGAGCTACACTAAGGTTTCTTTATTTAACCACATAAAATAAGTAGTAATCAGCTTCAAGTTTGCTATGGGAATAGTATGAAACGAGTCGGCTTACAGCCTATGAGTACATGATTATTTATTTGTGTGAACGTTCACTGGCCGAAGACTTATTGGTTTATTTAGGTTACATTTAATAAACATGAAATTATTAATTTTTTCATTAGTCATATTATGAATTAAGTACACAGTTAACAAGAGAGGAGAGTCATTTTTCTATTATACTACTCAAGATGCCAGTGATCAGTATTTGCAGAGTGCAGTTCGATTCCAAATTTCGTTTATTATATGTTGGGAGGTTCCATGCCCTCTTTTGCATGCCGCCTCTCATTTTCATCGATTTTATCGATGTTCTATGTCATTACACGGTAGAACAGACCGAATAAGGTTATTGTCATGAGAGTATTTGTACTGAGAGCTCAAAAAATACTTTTCACTTTATTCCTATACATGGTGGGTTTGGCCTGTGCGAGGCAAGCATCGGAGCATGCAGCACACGACATTTCCAGTTGGGGGCTGCTCTTCCCTGAATTCTGAGGGGTTCGTACAATAGGCTTAAGCGCCTGGCGGAACGACTGCCGTCGGTCGAGTTTCGCCTATTGTATGCAGGGCGAAACGACCTGCGAGACGTCTGAGTGTCGCCGCAGTTTACGTGTTTACCGTTCCGGAGCGTCCAGAAGGAAGAGTCCTGGCAGCGACCGACTGCATTGTTCTCATGATTCTGGAGAATACTTGTCCTGTTGGGTGCGACTAACTGGCGCCGGATGGCCAGTGGTCTAGGCAGGTTGTTTTTGTAATCAGTCAAATGGCAAGTTCAGTGCCCTCAGCTAATAGTAGAGACATGATTGGTCAACTTAAACTGAGGCTAGTTGACGTCATAAAACCCTGCTCTAAAATGGAGGGAGCGGTTTCGAGGAGAGTAGGGAGTTGAGAAATGCTGCCTTCGCTGCTTGCATTTTGGGATCTGCTCTTTCTCGGGCCGGACGGTCTTGCGACTTGGTCGCTCGTTTTTGGAAGAACTTAGAATTCTCGGACAGCCTTCGCGGCCAGGGGTTGACACAGAGTTGCTGCACGGCAGAAGTCGGCGCCTACATCATCAGGACGCTGCTTACCGACGACGTGCTGCAGATTTCAATACTGATACAGTATTTTGCGGCTCCGGCATTGTAGGACCTTATCACTTTTATACTGAATTCCTCTACAGCATATGCGCTCGCTTTGCTACAAGTCAACCTTGCTTGTTTCTCCATGTGATCCCATTTGAGCTCTCACTAATAATTGCTATATACTGCTATATAGTCGGGAGATTAATATTTGATTCATTAGTACCTCCAGTCATTGTCGTCAATCTATTGAATCACAGAGAGTAGGAGCCCCTTGTTCTCGAGCCAACTCTTATTCTCATAATATTTTAGTATACCCTATCCTTTAACCTACTGTTTGTATCGGCAATCATGTGCATTTGTGTTCCGATGTATAATAAATCTCATTGTAATATTTAATACACGTAACATTTCGTAGATATATGCAGAATCCCATTTCCTTTTTTTATTATGATAAAGTTCTCTTTTTTCTGAGTAGATTAAGAGTTTTATTAAATTATTGTGAGTGTGCACTCCTTATTTTACGAAGTAGCAGGGTCCACCATCATTCTCTTCCGTTACCGTTGTGCGCATAATTAAATAGCTGGTAGATAAGGAGTGGATCGAGTTCATGTCTCGTTCACATGCAAAATTCGTCTGAATTAAGGAGGTATAAACTCTTCTCCACCGCGGCACCTCGCAATGTCAGGCATTTTATATTTCATTCTCTTCTCATCCACTGACATTTTTGATAATGAGTAACTAATGTCCTCTTTCCTGCCAATGTTGTAGCTCTGAACACTACTATTCTTCTCAAACTCTCAGGGATTATTTATAAGTAATTTTACTAGCCAATCTGACAGTGGAATACGCGTATCAGCACCGTTGTTGATAAAATTGTAGAGTGGGTAATTTGCAGAGGTGGTAGTACAGACGAAAACCAGAGAAGATATTTAGGAAGCATTGGCTCTAAAATGCGTACCTTAAGAGGTACGAACGCTTGTACAGTAGAAGAGATGGATATCATTAGCAAAGATGAACAAGTGCTCACTGCTCTAAAGGTATTCATTTTAGAGCTCATGTTCGCTAGACATTTTTTTCTTGTCTTGCTCCACACCATCAGCTCTGAAAGTTTCCTATCCTACAATTTTAGCAACAGCAATATCGGCACGTATATTCCAGTATAAGATCTGTTGTTGTTGTGGTCTTCAGTCCTGAGACTGGTTTGATGCAGCTCTCCATGCTACTCTATCCTGTGCAAGCTTCTTCATCTCCCTCTACGATTTTTACCCTCCACGCTGCCCTCTAGTACTAAATTGGTGATCCCTTGATGCCTCAGAACATGTCCTACCAACCGATCCCTTCTTCTAGTCAAGTAGTGCCACAAACTCCTCTTCTCCCCAATTCTATTCAATACCTCCTCATTAGTTATGTGATCTAACCATCTGATCTTCAGCATTCTTCTGTAGCACCACATTTCGAAAGCTTCTATTCTCTTCTTGTCCAAACTATTTATCGTCCATGTTTCACTTCGCTACGCTACGATACTAAACCGCTGTTTATATAGTAAGCAAGCTTTATCCAGTAGACATCACAGAAAATTCGTTCCTACTGTAGCCATCAATGGACAGAAATTTAAAGAATGAATGGCATTCAACGTTAAGCTGAAACCAAACCATTATCTTCAGCTAATTTAATTAGTAACCGCCATATGATGGAAGGACCGATGCATACTCTTCTTGATACACAGTCACTCTGCATAAATCTCTTCACCACTCATTCTGCCGGCATCGTACTACAGCCTACTCTTCTTGCAACATGTCGGTATGATGCCAACGACCCTACCTCTCTGAAAACACGGAAGATGACGAGAAGCTGTACGTGCGAGTCCTTTCTGTGTGTTGTGTTCCGGATTCCACATGAACTCTTCCAGTAACGTTAGACACACACCAAATATCAACTATATACTGACCCTAGTTTACGTCCGTGGGAAGCCTTGCGGAGTGGCAGTGCGGTTTGAGGCACCATGTCACGGATTTCGCGACCACTTCCGCCGGAGGTTCGAGTCCTCCCTCGGGTAGGGATGTGTGTGTTGTTCTTCGCATGAGTTAGTTTAAGTTAGTTTAAGTAGTAGGGACCGTTGACCTCAGCAGTTTGGTCCTTCAGGAATTCACACACACATACACACATCCATTCAAAAATGGTTCAAATGGCCCTAAGCACTATTGGACTTAACATCTGAGGTCATCAGTCCCCTAGACTTAGTACTATTTAAACCCTACCAACCCAAGGACATCACAGGATTCAAACCTGCGACCGTAGCAGCGGCGTGGTTCCGGACTGAAGCGCCTACAACCGCTCGACCATAGCTGCCGGCACACACATCCGTGAGAATGTTTTATCTATAACGATAGTATTGAAAAGAAGCTCGAAAAAGGGCGAAATCTTCATCAACACAGCCCCAAGCATAAAAATACTGGAGCGTCATTTTGGTATCGTTGGTCAAGACGTTCAGGGCGTAACGCTTTCCATTTGTGTCAGCCCGGTTTATGTCATACATTAATTATTGGTGTTATTCTCTCGGTTGTAAGTGCTGTGTACGACTTCGTACACAATGGTAAGGGGAGGAGGGCTACAGAATGTTCTGGCAACTGTCGTCGTAGGAAAGCTGGATAGGAGCAGAAATGATTAGCAAACAAGATAAACACATCAAACAGAAGAATTATTTCTTCTGTTTTTCTTCTAAACAAACTGTTAGCCTGTGAAATATCGCCCCAGTTGTTCGACTGGATTCGTGATTTCCTGTCAGAAAGGTCACAGTTCGAAGTAATAGACGAAAAGACGTCGAGTAAAACAGAAATAATATCCGACCCCCAGGAAGTGTTCAGGCCCTCTATTGTTCTTGATCTTTATTAACTACATAGGAGACAATCTCAGTAGGCGCCTTAGATTGTTTGCAGATGATGCTATCATTTACCGTCTTGTAAAGTCATCAAATGACCAAAACGAATTGCAAAATGATTTAGATAAGATAGCTGCATGGTACGAAAAGTGGCAGTTGACACTGAATAACAAGAAATGTGAAGTTATTCACATGAGTACTAAAAGAAATCAGCTAAATTTCGATTACGCGGTAGGTCACACAAATCTGAAGGCTGTAAATTGAGCTAAATACTTAGGGATTACAATTACAAATACCCTAAATTTGAACGATCACATAGATAATGTTGTGGGTAGAGCCAACCAAAGATTGCGATTCATTGGCAGAACACTTAGAAGGTGCAACAGGTCTACTAAAGAGACTGTTACACCACGCTTGTCCGCTCTATTCTGGAGTATTGCTGTGCGATGTGGGATCCGCATCAGATGGGACTGACGGATGACTTCGAAAAAGTACAAAGAAGGGCTGCTCGCTCTGTATTATCGCGAAATAGGGGAGATAGTGCCACAGAAATGATACGTGAATAGTAGTCGCAATCATTTAAAAAGGCGGTTTTCGTTGCGACCGGTTCTTCTCAATCACCAGTTTTCTACTCCGATTGCGAAAACATTCTGTTAGCACCCACATACATAGTGAGAAATGATCATCACGATAAAATAAATCAGGGCTCGCACAGAAAAATTTAAGGGCTCGTTTTTCGCGCCCGCCGTTCGAGAGTGGAACGGTAGAGAGACAGCATGAAGGTGGTTCATTGAACCCTCTGCCAGGCTCTTTATAGAATAGCAGAGTAATCACGCAGATGTAGATGCAGATGTATTTTACTTGTATTTCTCCAAGCGTACGGAGACTCATTGCAAGTAATGCAGCAGAAAATAGAGTCCAAATGTCAACAAGGATGAGGCCGCCTGAAGTAAAGCACGGGAGGCGTGAGGCAGCGGATGTGCATCATTGGGTCCCCCGATTCCCGCATGATTTGCAATTATCTTAAAAACCACATACACAGAAACGTGCTTATCTCGCTGATTATTACCCAGTGATTTTGCAAGAACTTACAGTTGCGCGTCTTTGTGGTGACAGGATGAGTGACTATCACTGTTTCCCCTGCGATCTCTTTTTCATCCGCTTGTTAAGGGTCGGTAGCAACTCTCGTGTGATCACAGGTAGCGGCACCCCGCTAGCGTTCGCCTGAGTCTCCCCAGAGGTTACGTCACACAGTGGTGGGGGTGGCAGCTACCGCCAGGTGGCAATCAAGCGTGAGCGATACGCCTGCGTGTAGCGCGTGGCGTGCTGCGTGTAGCGCAGCTCGTGAGTCAGCTGCCCTCTGGGACGGCACGCCGGGGTCACACCACGCCATGAGCACACACGTGACCGCCGCTCTGCTGACACGTTAGCTGACCCGCCCTCTCTAAGTGCCGGCTCAGCGACCCTGACTCATCATTCACTGGGGCTGCACTACGTAAAAAAGAAAAGAATAACTCCATGGATCTTGGTCTGATAATAATCTAATGTGGCAACCGTGTAGCTTGCTACACGTGATTTACGAGAACTATTCGAAATTTAAAGTCCGAAGTATCGGTAAATGGAAACCACTGTGAAACTCCAGAATGGTTTATTTGCAACAGTTAGCGACATCTTCCAGCTACTTCTCTACATAGTCGCCGGTCCGAGTTAGACACTGTGTTGTACCCACTTTCCAATACCCTCATCATAGAACGCAGCCTGCTCTGCTTTCCACCAATTCTCTTCTCTGCTCTACATCTCTTTCTTTCTTTCGTTCTTTTTTTCACTGGTGCCATGTCCCGCGCTGACGCAAGGTCGGCATTGTTAGGAACAGATTTGGCAAGGGTAGTGGAAAGGGGTGGCCGGATGCCCTTTCTGCTCCATCCCCCGGGATGGAATGAGTGTACCCCTACTGTCTGCGTCGAGTGTAATTAATGAACATTACAAGACTGGAATAGAAGGGACAACCGATCGGGGTGCTCAAGGTACCCTCCGCCACACACCGTCAGGTGGCTTGCGGAGTATGGATGTAGATGTAGATGAAGCGTTTTCAGATGTCTGCGAGTCGTGCAACTGAGGCAAAATGTGGGGACCAGCCCGGTATTCACCTAGTAGAATATGGAAAACCGCCTAATAGCCACATCCAGGCTGGCCGGCACACCGACGCTCCTCGTTAATCTGCGGGGTGGATTCGATCCGGGGCTGGCGCGCCTACCCGAGTCCAGAAATCAGCGCGTTAGTGACCTAGGCTACCATGGCGGGTGCTCTACAGCTCTTTGTCTGTGCCAAAATGTTGTCTTCATAGCTGGCGGTTGTTGAGAGTGGAGATGACACTCAGGGGGTGCCAGTTGCGGGTGATCAAACACTTCACATCGAAAAAGCAGCAGGAGCATGTTCATTGCCCCTTTGTGGCTGAGAATTGTCATGGGGAAGGAAGTGCATTACAGCTATGTTATGTGGGCTGCATGATATCAGGCGAAATCACCCGCCAGGCTCTCATATATGGTGGGAGACACTGTTTTATAGGTATCTTTACATACTCACTTCGCACTCAGCATTGAAACGAGTGACGTGACGCGATCGACAGGTACGCTAAAGTCACTGCCCAACTCATCTGTGCAGAGCTTCATCCGATTTCCGCTGTGATTTCCATTTCGCGCTTTCCAATTAGCCTTCATACATGGAGCAGATTTCTGATCTTAACAAGCATTCGGATGTGTTTTCACCCGATGAAATATCATCATCAGTTAAGCATCATCTTCCACAACACAATCTATTGTTCCCAAATGTCAGCTGATGGGTTTCACAAAGCGGCAACAGCAGGTATAAATTCACAGATGAGCTTCATACGTTATCTTTTCACTGTTAATTTTTTGATAATTTTCCAAAGCAGAGAAGTTTTTTAGAGAAAATATCGATAATTGCTTTTGCACAATGTTTTTCATTAAACTAAAACTCGTGAAGCATGTACAACAGGTTTTCAGTAATTAATGTAACGCAGTTTTGTTCTGAAAGAAGGTTCCAGTTCACCACATAATTCCGGCTACAAAACCCTGTTTTTCAACATGACTGCCTTACTCCACCTTACTGGCAGGGACTGTATGTCTGCAAGTCGACATTGGAACCAACCCGTTGCTGCCTCAGTAACCTTCCATTCATGCACATACTGCTACCTGTGAAATGCGTCCTTCATTGGGCCAAACAGATGGGAGCTCTTTACGGTCTTATGTTAGGCATCCAGGAACCCGGTGGGCACATAAGACGACCACAAATGGTCGACGAGTGTGACAGCACTACCGATGGAGACCTACAGTTAAACAGAGAGGTGTTTGATTATGATCCGGCAATCACCTCAAATGAGAATGTCTGCACATCCTAATATCGCAAGAGTCACAGATGTGCGCAGCCGGCCATCATACAGCAGATCAGATAGGGTTGAGCGATCGTGGTGCGATGATAGCAGACGCGTAGCCCAACGGCTCACCATGCTTTTGTTCACTACTCTGTCTCCGTAGAGAGTCCGCAAACGCCTGTGAATATCTGCGATGTTCTGATTTTCCACGAAAAGAAACTCAATGACAGCTCTCTGGGACGCAACTCCATTGCAGACGCCATTTTGAAGGCTACGTGTAGTGGCACTTCCTATCAGAACTTCAAGAAACTACAGGGGCTGAAGCGGTAATATATGACAACGTCCGACAGCAAATCCTACTTGTTTAACTGAAACTAGCAGAGGAAAAAATGTTTTCCATTGCTTATTGAAAGCCCCTCGTAATTAAATGAACTTAATGAAATTGTAAAATTTACTGGTCTTTCATACAAGTGCCATGTGATGAGCGCCAGGATGGCACCACTTACGGCCTTTGCCGATGAGATCTGCCTCACTAAGTCGTAATTCACAATGTCATTATCGGAGCAAACGAAATTGGAAGTGCACTGGATCCTTAGCGCAGACTTCCGCGAGGAGAAGGAATCTATCACTTGAGAAATTAATGACACTGGGCGTAGTCACTTGCAAGATCGTTACTCCCAGTAACACCAACGGTGTATGCAGCCCGGGCTATCAGACTGTCCACTGTTCTTTTCTGGTACTACTAGAAGTCATGAAGAGAGATTCGTTTGTGGAGTCTGCCACAGTGTGAAGAAGAACTCAGAGTGTATGTGGGACAATCAAGTCCGAGGAGTGTAACCGATTCATGCAAATGTGAATTGTCACTATTCAATCCACCACCACCATCATCTTGAGCGGTTTTTCGGATTCCATCCAGTCGCCGTCAACTCCATTAAATACAAAAACTCATGAACTCGTGGTATGGCCTAATTAATTTATACAATTTTCTTTCTGATATTTTGAGTAAATTATACTTAATTATCATCGTCTTCCACTGCTGGATAAACGTCCTATGAAACTGCTAATGAAAGACGTCTACTACGATAGACTATATAGGGATGGGCGGGGGGAGGGGGGTGGGAGGAAGGACATACGAGCAGTTACTGTTTGATAAATGTTTTTAATTATTCAGTTTGAAAGGCGGCGGTCCATTGGGCATGCCTTCGTTGACCCCTTGTTAATTACATAGTCCCTGCTGAGGCTTTGCAGACACCTCAGGTACTTAGCGAATTATCGGTCGAGTAATTGTAGGTATGGCAGGGAATGACTGAATTTTCTTTGTCGCTAGCGATAATACGATTATATCAATACTACAGATAAGGGTTTCCCTGCAAATAAGACGTGAATCCGATTTTATCTGATATTAAGCGAAAAAGGTCTTCACTTCGACCGGCAATTTCTTTCAATTAGTGTTCTGCTAGCGACATATAGTTTTGTCTTTTTATTTTTTTTCCTTTATTTTTTTCCACTGGTGAGCTATTAGTTCACGCATTGTGTGCTCTCCATGGTATAAAACCGAGCTACCGATTCTGTTGGAGACGCAGTTCCGGCGACATTGTGCATCAGAATACTCACCTTAATATGGTGTCCAGTTTGTCTGCTGAAATATTGCGTCAAGATGTCCGCCTGCATAGCTGGGTGGTAACGTGCTTGCCTACTATGCAAGTGGGCCCGGGTTCGATTCCCGGCCGTGTTGGAGATTTTCTCCGCTCAGGGTGTCTGGGTGTTGCGTTGTCCTCATCATCATTTCATCCTCATCATCGGCGCGCAAGTCGCCCAATATGGCGTCGACTGAAATAAGACTTGCACTGGGCGGCCGAACTTCCCCAGATAGGGTTCTCCCGGCCAACGATGGCATACGCTCATTTCATTTTTTGCGCCAAGACGACTAAACTATCTGGCTGTATACCCAAGAAGAGTAGCATCACTCATTACACCGGTAAAATGAACGTAAATACCTCAATTACCATTAATACGTATAGTGTCAAAGAACATAATGTATGTATCAAGAGGACTTGTGGCCTGTAATTGAAAAGGTGTCCTGAGGATGTCTCCATTGGCAAAAGATTCCGGAACAGTACTCCATTCGGATCTCCGGGACTGCCAAGGACGAGGTGACCATGAGAAAAACATTGCCTAATCAACGAAAGGATAACGTTTTACCAGTCGGGACGTGGAATGTCAGAGCCTTGAACGTGGTAGGGAAACTAGAAAATCAGAAAAGAAATATGCAAAGGCTCAATCTACATACAGTAGGGATCAGTGAAGTGAAAGGGAAAGAAAACAAGGATTTCTGGTCAGATGAGTATAGGGTAATATCAACAGCGGCAGAAAACGGTATAACGGGAGTAGGATTCGCTGTGAATAGGAAGGTAGGGCAGAGAGTGTGTTACTGTGAAAAGTTCAATGACAGGGTTGTTGTTATCAGAATCGGCAGCAAACCAACACCGACAACGATAGTTAGCTATACATGCCGACGTCGCAGGAAATAGAAAGGGTTGCAGTACGTAAGGGGAGATGGAAATGTAATACTCATGGGGAAGTGGAATGCAGATATAGGAGATGGAGTAGAAGAAAACGTTACCGGAGAATATGGGCTTGGGAGAGGAGAAAGACTAATGGAGTTCTGTAATAAATTTCAGCTAGCAATAGTCAATATCTGCTCAAGAATTACAAGAGGAGGAGGTATACTCGGAAAAGGCAGGGTGAAACGGAAAGACTTCAGTTAGATTACATCATGGTCAGACAGAGATTCCGAAATCAGATACTGGATTGTAAGGCGTACCCAAGAGCAAATATAGACTCAGATCGCAGTACAGAAGTGATGAAGAGTAGGCTGAAGTTCAAGACACTAGTCAGGAAGAACCCATACGCATGGAAGTGGGATACAGAAGTATTAAGAAATGACGAGATACGCTTGAAGTTCTCTAAGGCTGTAGATACAGCGGTAAGGAATAGCTCAAAAGGCAGAACAGTTCAAGAGGATCGGACTTCTCTAAAAAGGGCAGTCACAGAAAAGGGAAAGAAATGTATAGGTACAAATAACTGCGAAGAAACAGTGGGTAACAGAGCAAATACTTCAGTTGATCGATGAAAGAAGGAAGTACAAAAAAGTTTTGGGAAATTAAAAAGTACTGTAATACCAGTCGCTGAGGAGTGAAATAAATACGATGTGCAGGGAAGCTGAGACGATATGGCTGCATGAAAAATGTGAATATAACGAAAAGAAATTACTATTGGAGGGACTGACTAAGCATACAGGAAAGTTGAAATAACCTTCGGTGAAATTAAAAGTAAGGATTGTAACATTATGAGTGCAACGGGAATTTCACTATTAAATGCGGAGGAGAGAGCGGATAGGTGGAAACAATACCCTGAAGAGCTGTATGAGGGGGAAGATTCGTCTGATGTGGTAGAACAAGAAACAGGAGTCGATTTAGAAGAGGCAGGTGGTTCAATATTAGAGTCAGATTATAAGAGAGCTTTGGAGGACTTTAAGACCACATAAGGTAGAAGGGGTAGATAACATTCCATAAGAATTTCTAAAATCATTAGGGGAATGGCAAGTGGAAAATCACGCTCCAATGCGACATCCTGGCGCTAGAGAATATATGACAGGTTGATTATGGTTGAAAATTACGGCCCCAGCAAATATAGTGCAGACAGAGATGTTTACCCAAATCGTCGGAAGAGGTGACACCCTTTCGAAAAATTTGACAGTGGTAGGGGAAGAAACTAAAATTTGCTCATGCTTCACAGACTAAGGCCCAGACTTAGGTGTCACTTCCAAAGATGCAACAGAATACACTTTATGTGATTTGACAAGAATAATTGTGTTAACAATGGCATTTGGGAGGGGTTAGGCAGAGAGGTTAGCCAGGCAACAGAATTAATACATGTAACGAACACTTTAACGAGAGAGACAACTGTCTTTTAAAATTCAGCGCAGCAAAATTTTGAGTCCCAGATCGTGAAAGAATTCAAATAAAAATTAAAAATTTATGATCGTTTGTGAAATGATTCAGAATTAATTGGAGGTTCACAGGACGCTGATCCCAATTGGATTCTAGCACTGCAGCGCTACTATTCACCATCCTGGTTGCCGCCTCAAATCACGAACGAAACTAAACTGCTCTCCATGTACCTCCGGTGCCGATTCTTCTCTCGACCGTCCTCCAGAACAGAATTCTCTCTCCGCCATGTTCCATGTACTCTGTGCTCTTTCATTTTTTCTAACTCTGGCGCCTGAACAAGATCATTTTGCCAAAAACTCGCCTCATTCAACCATGGCGTCAGAACGTGTTACGTCCAGTAAGTGCCCTATTAGAACTCTAGTCTTGGCGTTAGTTTGTGAAGGCATGAGCAAATTTTAGTTTCTCCCCCTACCATAGTGGAATTTTTAGAAAGCGTGTCAACTCTTCGCACGATTTGGGTAAACACCTCTGGCATAAGTATGTTTGCTGGGGCCGTAATTTCCACCATCAGCAAGCTGTCATATATTCTCTAGGTCCAGGATGCCGCATTGGGGCGTGATTTTCCACTTAACAGCGAGCTATATATTTGCATCCAGCGGTACCAAGTCGCGGCGTAGGCGTGAAACGGTCATCAGGTTCGGAGCTGTCTTCCTGGCTTAGAGCCAGCAAGCCTGCACTGGGCGTGACTACGCAGTTAATCACTGAGGTGTCGTCCGCGGTGCGTACCACCTAGAACGTTCTGCAACGAACCCTCGTCCAGCTTGGAAGACGGCTACGCTGAGGAGCATTTCTCTAGGCTACAATGCAGGAGACTCCATTGTCCCGAAAGCATTCACGGACCCGCCTCCCGTAAGAGACCGTGCAGCCTCGTGTATGTAATGCAGCTGTCATTTACATTATCTCATGCGAAGGAAAACTATCATTTCCACCACATCTGACTTGTTTGTCCCTTGGCCAATTAATAGGTGTATCAAACAGTCCGTGTAGAGTTCGTAAAATGAACTAATTCCTATGATAACTACAATTATTTCCACTATATTCACATTGAAATTACTGGTAGAAACTTATCTTAACTTGTTGTTAATCACTGCAAAACCATACTGACTGACTTTTAATCACAGTAGAAGGGTGCCGCAGTAAAAGTGAATTTAGTGAGATGCACGCCATCAGCCTCCCATGTTCTTTTTTATTAATTTACTTCTTTGTCGTTTGGTGTCAGGCTGGTTTTACATATAAGTTGGATTAGAAAGGAAGTGACCGAGCGAGGTGGCGCAGTGGTTAGACACTGGACTCGCATTCGGGAGGACGACGGTTCAATTACGCGTCCGGCCATCCTGATTTAGGTTTTCCGTGATTTCCCTACATCAATCCAGGCAAATGCCGGGATGGTTCCTCTGAAAGGGCACGGACGACTTCCTTCCCCATCCTTCCCTAATTCGATGAGACCGATGACCACGCTGTCTGGTCTCCTTCCCCAAACAAGCAACCAACCAACCAGAAAGGAAGTAAGGAGTGCGAACCCACTTTACTAACATGTAAAACCTAAACAAAACCATGGCACACACATCTTTATGAAAGGCTGGTGGTATCTACAGACAGTTAAAAGTGGCGAAAATCAAAGAAGAATATGTAAAAAGCTAACGATATGAAACGGATCCTACAGATATTGAAAAATTACAAGTAGCTGTCGATCTGCTTATAGACCATAGGGCAGGTTACTTTATTTTTTGTTATTATCACTGATGCTTAGGCACCTGCCAACCCTTGAACTAAATAATAACAAAAAAAAAAAAAAACAGCTACAGCTCGTGTGGTTCCGCATCATATTAGACATCTTTCATTTATTTCACCCTTCCAGGATATTATTCGCATATTATCACTGGACCACTTTTATTTAGTTCCCGCATCACAGTAGGTATTTTCCTAAGGACCGTCAACAAAGACAAATGTAATACTAACACTTATTTACAGAAGAAAGCTTGAAACAACTGAGCTAAACAGGCCCGCCCCCTCTACCCTTTTTATGCTCTTATATGGAAAGAGTCTGTAGACTTAGTGCTAACTGAAATACTGACAATTCACTACCATTTTATGTCGTGTGTCAAAATTGTGAAACTTTGTTCCTGTTGTAGTTATTATATCGACAGCGTGGCACGTGTACTGACATTTCCCAAATTTTTGGACGAAAGTTTTCAGATGGTATATTTCTCTTCATTGTAATTTGGTGTAAGTTATGCTACAGCGAAGTAATAAGCCGATGTAAGCCAATTATATTTTTAAACTCACTTCTGGGCCACACTGTATCACAAAAAAGTATTTTCAGAATTTTGTTTTCTCTTTTTTTGCGTTCATATTAGTTTCATTCTATCAGACCAAACCTACCGCTTTTCTTGGGTTTTCTGCTAGAACAAATGTAAATTCATGAATTTTCTGTCTAAAATTTTTCTGCCTGGCGCACCAAATTCGTTCCTTACGGTCTTCTTTTAATGCACCGATCCATTGCACTATTTCAGTTATGGCCTTACGGTGACTTTCGTAGGATTCCACAAACTACCTTATTAATATGATTGGTTCCATTCTATTAACATTCCCATAGAAAGGTAGCCTATGTTTTTTCATAGCTGGAAATTTTGATGTACTTTTCAAATTCTTCATTTGCTTGTAGTCTGTATGTTCCTTCGTGGTATAAATTGGAGCTAAAAGTTTCATGATTACTTTTCGTTCCTCCTTTTGGACCTCTTCAGTGTGCCTCTTTCTGTTTAAAACGAGTGTTTCAGTCTCATAACGCCACTCTGGACTGGTGACTGCTGTGTCTCAGTTTTACGTGTTTTGAGATGCATTTTCTGTTGCAGATATCGTTTGCAAGTCTGAAGGACCTTCCCATTTGGTGGCCACTAATTTCATAACTATTATTTTCCACGCCAATAGTAGTCAAGTCTTCCACCACCAAGACTTCCCCAAATATCTAGTAGTAACTCTTGTTACAGCCTTCCCATAAGAAACACATAAAAAACGCCACAGCAAAGCTATCGCGCAATAACACCAAACAGAAGCTGTGTGGTACCTCTGGATTGCAAGAACTACAACAGTACACTGTTTTGCGTTAGGACTCGGCCACTCTGCTGCCAATGACTGTGCGCCACTGTGGTTTAATCGTTCACATGCGAAAAAAATCGGTATTCAACAAAATGCAGCAATGAGGACAATAACAGGTTTCCTCTACACTGGGTGGCACATTGCACCATCAGCACGTTCTCAAGGAACAAGAGAATTGATTAAAATCCGACGCAGCGTATCAGTCGGAATACGAATCGATTAATCAAGGCGTCTTCTCTGCCGGCGGGCATACAGAGGAACCTGCGCAACACAGAAGCCCAACCGCCTCGGCTGTATGGATTACCCAAGATCCATAAAACAACGTTCCACTGAGACCGATCGTTAGCGCTCCTGGCTCACCAACGTATAAACTGGCAAAACACTTGGCCTCTCTGCTCCAGCCACACGTGGGGAAGACCGACACATACATAAGGGACTCAGGATAATTTCATTGAGAAGCTGAAGGAACTGAAACTTGCACCAAACGACATACTGGTCAGCTTTGATGTTGTTTCGTTATTTACGAAAGTGCCACTCAGTGACGCTCTGGAGCACATCGGTTCCATGTTCCCGCAGAACATCAGAAAGCTCTTCCATCCATGTCTCACCACGAGCTATTTCACGTGGAATGGCGATTTCTACGAACAGCTGGAAGGCGTCGCCATGGGTAGTCCTCTCAGTCCAGTGGTGGCCAACTTCTTCATGGAATAATTCGAAGCACAGGCACTGGACTCGGCGACTTGCAAACCTAAGGTGTGGTACAGGTACGTCGATGATACTTTCGTGGTGTGGAGCCATGGTGAAGAACAGCTCGGTGACTTCCTAAGGCACTTGAACAGCCTCCATGCCAACATAACATTTACCATGGAAGTAGAAAAAGACAAGAAACTGCCATTTCTAGATGTGCTGGTCACAAAGGGCGGCGAAAACCTGGGACACAGCGTGTATCGAAAACCGACAAACTGTCAAACCACCACCCGAGCCAGAAAAGAGGCATGATTAGTACGCTCGTAACGAGAGCAGGACGAATATGTGAGCCGCAACACCTCAAACGAGAAATGCAACACCTGGAAACTGTTCTGAGGAGCAATGGATACTCCACAAATTACATTAGAAGTGTAACAGAGCCAAACACTCGGCGAAGTAAGGAACCAGAAAAAGAAATGTCGGCTACGGCCTTTCTGCCATACATTCCCAGAGTGACGGACAGAATCAGCCGTGTATTGCGCAAACATGGCGTAAAGACGATTTTTAAACCGACAAGGAAGATCAAAGAGTGTCTTAGATCGGCGAAGGAGAAAAGAGACCCACTTGCAATGTCGGGAATATACCGTATACCATGCACATGCGGAAAAGTTTATGTCGGAATGACTGGACGATCAATTAACACCAGGATCAAAGAGCATAAGCGACATTGCAGGTTGGGGCAGGTGGAGAAATCGGCCGTGGCAGAGCACGCACTGAATGAGACCGACCACGTAATAAAATTCGCCGACACGGAAGTTCTGGCTGTAGAGAAGCACTATCACACGCGCTTGTTTAGAGAAGCTGTAGAAATACAAAAACACGCGAACAGTTTGAACAAGAAAGAGGAAATCCTTAAGGTAAACGGATCCCGGCTTCCCGTACTGCAGCGAACGACCGTCGCAGGTAGTAAGAGGAGAACCGCACCGGAAATGACCGCGGAGAAGCCCTCGGACGTTGGCGCGCCAGGTACATATAGTCTGCGGCCGCGAGCTCGGCTCCAGTTCACCACCGGCAATGGAGGCTAACCTAACCTAACCTAACCTAACCTAACCTAAGCTTTGACAATGCCAGCCACTCGTGCTGGCGAAACGTCAGAAAAATCATTAGATGAACGTCGGCCGAAGAACCGGAGACAGAAGCCAATAGGCAGTTTGTCAACAAGTGGCCACGAAAACCTTAACAATTTTGTGATTTAAATTCGTTAGCTCGCAATCCAGTTTGATATACCTGCACTTAGAATGAGCCGATTCAAATCCTGGCAGTCACCTATCATAATGGCAGACCAGGAAGTGGTCAGAAACTTGGAATAATATTTCCCATGAGGTATATCAGACCATCACAAGACCTAACACGAGAACAGCCGGCGTGGAATTACCACGACTCGCTTGGAAAAACAATTAGCAGGATTCGTACAGGCCATGGCATCTGCGCAGAAAACTTCCATAGATGGTGAGAGGCTTTCTCAAGCTGATTGCCAATGAACATCAGACCCCAAACACTTTGTAACAAGCTGTAGCAGACAAGTGACAGAGGCAGTCTTTGAATGGATTGAAAACTTAGATATTAATTTGTGGATTTAGTTTTTTTAATTCTATTTATTTTGTAAACTTACGCAATTCATGTATGTTAGTATCAATTCAGTTTGTAATCCAGGCCTATTTGCTGAACGATTTTGCTTCACTATTTGAATTTCGTAGGTTTTATAGTTACGCAGGGGTGGCAGTGACGCGGTGAGTTTCACGTAAGCTCTTTGCCACGTTCCACGGAGAACCGAGGCTGATGCACTCGTTGACACAGCGGGTTTAACACGTGACGCCGCTCCGTGGCGCTGACGTAAGCCCTCCATCAGCAGCCTTCACCAGACTCTCTCTGCAAACAAAGAAGAGCTCTCCCGACAGCCTGCGGATTAATAACGCGGTACCTTCTGGCTTGCAAAGTTTCAGCAGAGCGAACCACTGTGCATGATCGCTCGCGAGATAGTTTACAACAGGGCCTAACAGAGAGAACACTCTGGAGCTAGTTTTTTTCTCTGTATTATTTATTTAGCATGTAGTGGAGACCGTTCTTTAGAAATTTGTCACTTATTCACTTGTTTATACTATGGCGAAGAGCCTCTTTCATCTACAGCCCTCAGTTGTCCTAAGAGAAGAAATTCGTGTTCGAGATCTGTTTGGAATAATGTAAAACCTGTTCTATGTCTAATCGTCTTACAACTGTTTTCGTAAGGTGTTTTCTGAGACTGAGATAAAGGAGCAGCCCAGAATTTCCCAAACGGACAGTGAGAAACCGCTTAAGGTACACACTCGTGCTTTCTAGTGTGTCAGACCAATGATTGTGGGGGGGGGGGGGGGGGGGCATCTGAGCCTAGCTCACCTACCTGTCTAGGGAAGCTAGCTCACTATGCATTAAGTATACGAGCAGGAGACTCTTCAACACGAAGTATTTCGTTATTTTTCCGTTTTCTGTAATTCCTTAGTTGCTTCGAAATTCATGGAGGTACTTTCCGCCTTTGCAAGGGAGTGAAGGGCAGTCTGTTTTCTACAATGCGCGTTTCGCTTCGTTTATTTAGGCAGCACCTTCACTGGCCTGTAACACTTCATTGTTTCTACATATACAATAAATGCATTGTATTGTAGTTACAAGTAGTTTACTATGTTACGTTTTCTCGTGGGATTCTCTTATTTTTCGGATTAGAAACAACTTCTGCAAAACAAGTTTCGTGAATTTAAATTATTTTTTGGCATGATTTATTTCCAGTGTTGTTAGCCCATGTGTGTCCACCTTCAGATGTATTTGCTCGGTCCCTATATTCCAGATGGCCGCTTTTCGACGTTATTTCATCCATATTCATTACAACACTTCACTTGCACTTCTCACTGTGTGCTGAACGTATGCGTGTTTGCAGTGCATATTGTTGCCAACTCTCCCTGTAAATTTGTTTTCTGACTTTGTTTCTGTTATGTATGTTGAAACACGTATGTAACGCAGCAGCGATGGCGAGGCATTGTAGCATCTGTGACCAGAGAGTATGCGCTTGACCGCGCGAGTGTTGCGAGCGGTTCTCAGTCAGTAGTAGTCTTTGCGAGTTAGTTGTCGCTATGCAGAGTAGCAGTCAGTCAGTCGTTGCGAGTCTGTAGCTCTGTCTAGTTGAGAGCAGTACTCAGTCTGTAGTCGTCATGCAGAGCGGTCGGTCAGTAGTAGCAGCCCAGTGCGGTTGTGTGATGTAGGCGGTCGGCAACAATGGTCAAGATGAGGAATAAGGTATACTGATAATTAATATAATCATTAGATAATGAAAAATTTTATTTATTGTAATTATTCTCCAACAAGTCTCCCAATAATAATTTTTTATTTCAAAAGCATTTTCTCAAAAGTTTAATTTTTTTGAACTAAAGATCTCGTTGCACTTCCCATTTCATTCCACTTCTTTTTGAAGAAAAATTTCACTAGAATTACAAAAAAAAAGGAGAATATTATTATTTGCAATGTAGTTCCTCCAAGTGGTGCGCAACAACAAGAGCAGATATGTGACATCCATTTATTCTGAGGTAAGACTTTAATTCTGATTGTTTTTACACAGGGCCAAAGACCGATATTTCGGTTTAATTGAATTTTCTTGTCACTGAATGGACTTTAATTTTTTGAAGGATTTATAATTGAGTCAGATTGCGTATTTTCACATTTTTGTTGCCATTGTCAGTACATTTGATTGTGGGCAAGTTACGCATAGAGTAATGTCCATCAGCATTTCTAATTAGTATCGTTATTTTCTTTTAAAATTTTTGTGGGGAGGTTACACTTGGCTCCCATTTCTATTAAGTATTGCTATATTTTCTTTAAAAAAATTACGGTGGGGAGGTTACACTTGGCGACACCCAGTCCAGGATCGTATTTCGTTGAGAGTCTTTTGAGCGACAGTCAGATATCTGCTCTTATTTGCTTAGATAATTAGGATTTGGCGCAACGCTTTTAATAATATTGTGACTTTCTTTCTACAGGTCAACGGCAATTTGCTGCTTTGTTGTATTTGTGTGTTGCTTTTGCATTGTGCTTATTTGCTTTGTAAAAAAATTTGACTTTTGTAAAAATGCCGCGAAAGACTGTGAATAGTGTATCGCGAAGTATTGTGAATGAAATTACCGACTTAAACAACGTGACCGATAGTAATTGTGATACGCAACGTAATGATGACAATCCTGCGTTCACTAACAATCAGTGCATTCCAACCACTAATGATGACTTTCACCTTAATGATGAACAAACGAACTCAATTGTCTCGTCTGTTAACTTGACGACAATTGATGACGCAGAATGCTCTATGGTAATGAGCGCTGTAGAGCTTAACACACCCGATTTGGAAAATTCAAGTAATGTACAGTCAAATCTGTCTAATGAAAATGAACAGATCACACAAAGTAGGACAGATGTATTTAATTCCGAAACAATGACTGATAGTATACATTTGACTGACAAACCTTTTTGTAAATCTCAGAATAACCAAATGGTTACAGTAAGCGAGAGAGTTCCAGATCCACCACTAAACAGCACAGAGAGTATAAACGCTAACTTTGGCTTTGAACAAATTATGGTAAGATTGCTACAACAACAGAGTGAAAATTTCAAACAGTTTAATGAAAGATTTAATAAAATCGATGAAAATTTCAAACAACAGAACGAAAAACTTGACAATAATGACAAAAAACAAGACAAACTTAGTGAACAAATTAGAGACGTTGCCGCGCAGTGCCATGACACTAAGGAACAATTGCGCGTGGAAATTGAGGCTTGTTCTCAAAAAAATAGCGAAGAAATTAAGTCTGTTGCGCAAGAATTAAGAGAAATGCAAACAGCCGCAACAGAAACACTCAGAGACGAAATTAGCGGAGTCGCTAAACAATGCTCTGAAAAAGCTGCACAATTACGGGACGAGTTTAAAGCAATGACGGTAGAACTTTCGCGCACTATGGACGCAAAGATAGACGCGAAATTCGAACAGCAGAACACTCAGATTAACGAGCGCTTTAGTCAGCACATACAGAACAGTGATACGCGTTTCCGCAGATTTATTCAAGATCAAAACAAAGTAAAACGACAAGTCATGGAAACAATCACTGCACAGAGACAAGAGGACAAACGTAAAATATTCGCGAAAGCGAAGACGTATGTAGACAATAATATTACTACAGTGTCCGACAAAATTAATACCATAGAACAATTGAACGCGGAATTACGGGATGAAATTTCTGATCTTAAAGCAAAAACGGATACGCACACAGTAAATATTCAAACAGTGACAGATAGATTCGAACAACTAGATCTAACACAGGATTGCGATGTCATCAAAGCTGATGTTAAAAAACTAAGCGAAACTACGCGCAAGTTGCAAAAACAGATTAATGCGTCTGATTCTAAAACCGATGATCAGGTTAAAATACTGACTGAAAAATGTGATGAATTGGCCAGTCGTATTGATGTTATCGAAAATACTAATGACAATAAATCAGACGATACTGCACCGGTTTCTTTTATCCAAACACCTGAATTTCAAAATTTACAGCTGACAATTAATGAAATCGATTCATCTAACAACACGTTACGTCGGAAGTTATCAAATTTACAACAAGAAGTAACAGAGATGAAAAACATGTCAGTTAATAACATACCACAACAGACGCCACTTTATGAACATGTGTCAGACTCACGCAGCGTGTATAATGTGAGCAATTTACAGCAACTACGCGACTTAAAATCCGAAAAGCCACGCGACTTAAAATCTGAAAAGCTACGCAACTTGAAATCCGAAATGACACAGACGAACAGATTCACACGCAAACCTGAACGTGTTATCAAACTGAGTGACGAGAACGTAGATTTCGAGCAATTTGCATTTGTAAGCAAATGTAAAGAATTTAATAATGACAGAACACAGATACACGATTTGCACTGTATACGACAATTTATCTTTGTACATTCACCGCTATTATCGGTAATGGAGAAACTAGCTTTGAACCAGATGCGACAATTTATTTTTGTATTTACAACAGCATTGCCTGTAATGAAGAAATTTGAATTAGCACGAATACAACAATTTGCCTTTGAAATTTTACCGCTATTGCCTGTAACACAAAAGCTAAAATTTATTTGCAGTGCGTAAATGACCTCAGGGGATTCATTACGCTTTAATGAATATGTGCCGTAGCGAGCATAGGGCCCCGAGCTGTAGTAGTGCTGTTTCATCTTTAGTTTTCTGCACTGCTGCCTTTTCTTCTACTATCCTTTATATCTATCAAAACTGCTCTTTAACTATTGCTCTATCTAGGATTAAGAATTTGTAATGAAAACCCGATGTGACAAACTTTACCGAATGTGACAATTTTCAGTAGGCACTCCAGTACCGCCGTAATTTTAATTACAGATAAAATCGTAATCATCAGTATGTATAAAATTTTGAGCAGTCGGAACCATATTTTTGTAACAATAGATGTTTTTCACCACAATAGCATGAAAGTCAGCCGCTTAGCATACCTAACCAACAATGCAGTCTACAAGGTCAACCAAACTTTAATGTTTCGCCGCGTGCATGTATAGTCTCAGCGCCAACAAATAGTAGCGCATGGCAGCAAAGAAATAACTACGTACAGACAACACTCTATTTCAATTCCTATCGCAATACACCATATAGGAATGATTATTAGGACAGACGTAAAAAGAATGATGAGCACAATTTTCAGCGTACATTTAATAACAGTCGATCTTATGAGCAGCAACAACATCAGCAACAACAAATAATCATGAATGGAACAGACAATAGGTGTCATCCATAGCGTAACACGTCAGTAAGAAATAACAGAACAGTTCATATAGTGGATATGCCACAGCATCCTCCCGTAAATAACAGGACGAACGATAGAATTTAACCAGATACAGCACAGATTGCATACTACAGTAACGCAAACATTACTTTTGACACGCAGAATTTTGTTCACGAGAATGTTATTTGAAACATGCTTTATTGAATGCTCTACTTTTATCGCACCCAGATCTCACCAGAAATTTTTCCATTGCCACCGACAGTTCCAACACCGCTTTAGGCGTACACATTTTCCAGGAAATAGAAGAAGATGGTTCTACAGTAATTAAAAACATCGCATTTGCAAGTCGCATTTTGTCACCTGCTGAACGAAATTATTCCGTCACAGAACTTGAAACATTATGTGTTGTATGGGCTTTCACGAGATTTAGGCACTTTCTTTACGGCAGACATACCACCGTCTACACAGACCATAGAGCGATACAATTTTTACTTTCAGCCAAATTTACTCACGATAGATTAAGTAGATGGAAACTGTATTTACAGGAATTTAATTTTACGATTGTTCACATTCCCGGTACACAAAATGTTATAGCAGACGCACTATCGCGTTCTCTCGGCAACAATCAGCAAGACGTAGCAACCAACTTCTGCAAAACAAATTTCAGTGTCATGTACATTCAGCAAGTTGCATTTGAAAACTTTATTTCATCGTCATTACAGGACATAGCACAAGAGCAAAATAAGGACAATGTATGGAAAGAAATTAAACACCTTTGGCAAGATAGAAAAAATGTTACGATTAGAAACCACTACACTGTACGCAATGACATTCTGTTTCGCCGCTCTCATCCTGACAGCAACATTTGGTTATTATGCATTCCTGACGAACTGGTTAACAAACTAATCTGGTACACTCATTTAAGTTACGCACATTACGGAGCACGAAAATGTTTTCTTATACTGAGACAGAACTGTTATTTTACCAACATGGAAAAACGTATACGACGAGTTTTAGCGTCTTGTAAAATTTGCCAGAAAGCTAAATCAGACACCACTTCACATATTCCTCCTTTATATCCCATTATACCTGTGAAATTAAGACACATGGCCGCAGTAGATATTTTTGGTCCGATTCCGAGAACTAACAGAGGTTTTTGCTACATTTTTGTCGCTGTTGAGCTCACTTCAAAATTTGTTACTTTCACTCCGTTACGCAAAGCTACTGCTAAAACTGTTTCGAAAGCATTTGTAAAACATTTTCTATTTCATGTAGGGCATGTAATGAAAGTAATTTCTGATAATGGATCTCAATTTCGTAGTAGTGTATGGACACGCATGTTACGAGCTAGAAACATTTCTCCGATCTATATATCCAAGTACCACGCTTCTTCGAACCCTTGTGAAAGATTAATGAAGGAAATTGGTAAGCTGTGCAGAATATACTGCCACAAAAGACATATTGATTGGGATACACACATACTCTCATTCCAAGATGTAATTAATTCCATTCCAAATGAATCCACTATGCTATCTCCGACTGTTATACTGAAAAACGTTGAACCACCGAACAAAATTAAAGAATTAATAGAATTCCCCAAAAATCGTCGCCTACGACACCACGAAATAATTGACATTGCGCTGAACAACATCAAACGTGCCGCAGAGCGCCGGAGAAGACAGCAAAAACAGGTTTGTACACGCCGCGACTTTCACGTTGGACAGAAGATATTAGTACGTACACACTATTTATCCAGCAAATTAAAAGGTAAGTGCAGTAAATTTGAACTTCTATACGCAGGTCCGTATCGGATTCGCAGCATCCCTCACCCCAATGTTGTACACGTCGAAACTTTGAGAACCAGAAAATCGAAAGGCAATCACCATATCTCAAACATTAAACCGTTTATTGAGTGAAACCACTGTATGATTCAACACACTATGATGCCATTTACTAATGCAATTAATCCACCTGACTAATTATTGATGATTATCGTATTTTTTTTTCTTGGCAAGTGCCCGGCAAGGTAAGGTTAGCAGGTCGCTTTTCTTGTCGTTACACATCAGACCGTGCACATTTTCCATTTTTTTGTGTATGTGACTGTACTCCAGTTTTGTTTGTATGCACTATGAAATAGTTAAGATATAACACACACCAGTCGACTTTGACATTTTTTTTTTTTGCCTTATGACATCTCAACATCGTGACTGTTTCACATTTTTTTTGCTACTGCATTGTATTATTCTGTGTACATTTTTTCGCATCCGAACACTGTCAATGTCTTGGACATATTACGTTTTCTGTCATGTTATGCTGTATGGTTAATTGTGTCACCATAAACCAGTCATTATTTAGTGGGTATAGGATTTAAATGCAAGACATTAATCTTTGTTCATCAATTTCAGAAAGGAATGATGATTCTAAGAAATAAATTTAACATAAATGGGAATTTCACCTACGGAATAAACGAAAGGAGATGCAATAACTTTATGAGGAAGAGTAAAGGGATCAGGATTAACAAGCATTAACAAGACTATACTATACTCATCACAGAATAGCAGTCTTAACTAATTTTTTCTTTCAGAATACAAGGTGATTGATGCAGGCTGTCAGAGAGAACTACACATCTTAGTTTTAGTGATGAAATATGCTAGAGATAAGGAATAGTTATGTAATGAGTAATGAAGTGATTTTTTGCAGATGATAGTGAATACTGATGAATAATGATGAAGGAAATGGTATTATGAATAATGAAGTTTTTCTTTACAGGTGATGATAATGGTGAAGTTATGATGATATGGATAATGAAGTTTTTTTCTTTATGCTACGTAGGTATTTAAGTATTTGTTGCGGTTTGCTTTGACAGCAGGTGTTACATTGCATAGTAGGATGACGGAAAGTTTTGGAAAGGACAGCTATGGAACACATTTTATACACATTTCACTACTTGTTAATTCGAAGTTCACTACTTTTCAGCATAGTGTGCGTTTCTTCTTTCAGGTCAATAATCCGTTTTTGTATTTTTTCCAGGAGAAGTTTTTCATGACACTTACTAAACCTGTTACTTATTATACCTGTTCTAGTACTTGCATTTTTATATTTTTTACCCATTTTTGTTTATCATTTATAAATGTGATCACATGTACTGCCTTGTTACATAATCTTGCTACAGCTGACTCATGACGAATGACGTTACCTATCCTCATTTGCAGCAATAGGTCAAAAGCAAAAAGTATTATGCCTCAGCAATTAATTATCGATCCCAACGCAATGCATTGCTACCAAAAAAATGTATTACCAGTCCCACATAATGTCACTAGTTTATGATAATTCTGAATAATACTGATCAACTCTGAATAGCATGTCACTCGAGTAATGACCTCTTAATGAGACTATATTCAAAATAATGCTTTGTCACTAGCTAATAACTGCCACTGTTTATTGTAATGCCTGTGATTACTAATGATTTGACTGTAATTAACTGATTTTTAATAATGACTTTGTAATGATCTGAATAATACTGAATGATGAACTATGTTTTATTCTATTCAATACTTGATGGCCACTGAGTGCCAATAATTAATGTCAATCAACGAAATTGTTATTAATTATGCCATTAATTAACTCTTGTTTTCAATGTTCATACTTTGTAATTGGAAATAAATGTGATTGTTTAATAATGCTTTGTAATTAGAAGAAGGCTAATGATTCTCAATAGATTGGAATGACAAATGATTAATTAACTGTAATTAGGAGAAGGTTAATGATTCTTAATTATACTCTGTAACTGAAAAGAATGCGATTATTTCATAATATTTTGTAACCAGGAAAAGAAGGCTACTGATTCTATGTAAAACAATTAATGAACATTTTTCTGTAATACTACATACTTGGTACAGAAATGTTCAATAACTGGGCTATGAATGCCACGAACTATCAATGAAGACTGTAATTGTCAATATTATGTGACTTGATGTCCTTCACCTCATAAGCTGACTACCCTGAATTACTGCAATGTCCATTTGTCCTGTTTATCCCAGTGATCATGGAGCACTATATTTGGTTTTGCACTAATTCTACGTTGGTGTGCCTTGTAAGAGTGTGGTGTTGACACGACATGCTGTCCACCACCATGAGCGATGAAGACATTATTATGGTCCCACTGTTTGGTGTACCTAATGTACTGCCAAAATGAAAACATGGAACATTACTACGACAGTTCAGTGTCTTGGCTACACTGATAAATTCTGATGGGAAAAGAACTTCAAGTTGTGTCACTTGGTGTTGTACTACTGTGGAAAGATATGGACTTTCAGAGCAGCTGTGTGCAATCTAAAGTGCTACAACCATGATGCAATCCTTCCCTTTCCTATCCTGATTCTTGTCACATAAAGAAAAATTTTTTTTGGTAACATCATTTATGTTCATAGGTTATACATTTTTCGATTCGCTAAACTCCAGTGTGAATACACTTATGTCACTGGTCGACATGATGTTTGCCATTATGTTTATTTGTTGTGAAAATGCTAAAGACATTTTTCAGTGCATGTACACTTGTCAACATAATATTTTTTTTGCCAGTCTGTTTATTTGTTCTGAATATGCTAAAGAATTTTTTCAGTGCCTGTGCACTTTGTTATCTGTCAAATAATTTGTATATACTTTTCTGATTTGCTACTATGTTTTGTACTCACATTTTGTCTTTGTCTGATATATTTTGTACTTAGTGCGTGTGCACAACATTTACTTTATGTACTACATCTAATTATTCTTGCCAGTCTGTTTATTTGTTCTGAAAATGCTAAAGAATTTTTTCAGTGCCTGTGCACTTTATTATCTGTCAAAAAAAATTGTATATACATTTTTCTGATTTGCTACTATGTTTAGTATTCACATTTTGTCCTTGTCTGATATATTTTGTACTTAGTGCGTGTGCACAACATTTAAATATTCTGTAAGTTGTAGGATTTTGTTAATTAAAGAAAAATTTTGCCGCGCTTGGCAAGTCCAAATGACTCACCATCGCTGCCAAATTTTTGCCCCCCGAGTGGAGGGTTATGAAACACGTATGTAACGCAGCAGCGATGGCGAGGCATTGTAGCATCTGTGACCAGAGAGTATGCGCTTGACCGCGCGAGTGTTGCGAGCGGTTCTCAGTCAGTAGTAGTCTTTGCGAGTTAGTTGTCGCTATGCAGAGTAGCAGTCAGTCAGTCGTTGCGAGTCTGTAGCTCTGTCTAGTTGAGAGCAGTACTCAGTCTGTAGTCGTCATGCAGAGCGGTCGGTCAGTAGTAGCAGCCCAGTGCGGTTGTGTGATGTAGGCGGTCGGCAACAATGGTCAAGATGAGGAATAAGGTATACTGATAATTAATATAATCATTAGATAATGAAAAATTTTATTTATTGTAATTATTCTCCAACAAGTCTCCCAATAATAATTTTTTATTTCAAATGCATTTTCTCAAAACTTTAAATTTTTTGAACTAAAGATCTCGTTGCACTTCCCATTTCATTCCACTTCTTTTTGAAGAAAAATTTCACTAGAATTACAAAAAAAAGGAGAATATTATTATTTGCAATGTAGTTCCTCCAAGTGGTGCGCAACAACAAGAGCAGATATGTGACATCCATTTATTCTGAGGTAAGACTTTAATTCTGATTGTTTTTACACAGGGCCAAAGACCGATATTTCGGTTTAATTGAATTTTCTTGTCACTGAATGGACTTTAATTTTTTGAAGGATTTATAATTGAGTCAGATTGCGTATTTTCACATTTTTGTTGCCATTGTCAGTACATTTGATTGTGGGCAAGTTACGCATAGAGTAATGTCCATCAGCATTTCTAATTAGTATCGTCCTTTTTCTTTAAAAATTTTGTGGGGAGGTTACACTTGGCCCCCATTTCTATTAAGTATTGTCAATTTTCTTTCATTAAAAATTGCGGTGGGGAGGTTACAATGTGTGCTGTAATATTTACTCATTTTTGTGTGTGTTTACTCTAGTTATGTTTTCCATTATTTCCATGGCTGACATGATTGGTGAGTTATTGCTTATATTGATTGTGTCATTAATTGCTTTCTTGTTCATTGCAAGGGATCATGGTACATGACAGTTTTCCTGTAATGTCGGGAGGTTTTTGCTGTTATTGTTCACTCTAATAATTTTCATGTCCTGTTCCAAACTGGGAGGTTCATATTCGTATTGTATCAAGTGTTCACTAAAGGTATAATAGCTATTTGCGTACTTCCAGCTTCTTGTATGTCCTTTATATCAAATTTTTTAAATTTCTGCCTGTCATTCCCAGATATACTGATTCACGTTCTTGACATTATAACTGATATATACCTGCTGCTTGATGTTTATCTGATTTGTCTGCTGTTTTTTGTAAATGTAACTGAAGTATGTTTCTTGTTCTGTAAGAAATGTGCAATTCTTGTTTCTTTAGTATATATATTGTCGTGTGTGTCGATTTGTTTGTATAATAAAGTATCCCATTTCTTTCTATTAGTCATATCAAGAGTGTTACTATTTTGTTTTTATGGGTAGGTTGTGGAGGTCTCTATTGTCTGTGAGGTTCTGTGGTGCTTGTGTTCTCTGCTTTTCATTTTTCGTTGTGTTCTGATTTTATGGCTGAGTTTTTTAATGTATGTGTGTTATAACCATTGCTTGTGGCTATGGGTTATATTGTTTAGAATTCCTTTCCACAGTTTTCTTTTCTGAGTGAGATATTACTTAGTCTCTGTAACATGTGCCATGGGTGGTTGTAAGTGTCATATGTAATTGTGTCTGTAGCTGTTGGCTTTCTGAAGATGTCAGATGTGTGCTTATTGGTGTTTCTCTTTATTGTGAAATTCAAGAATGTATTTGCTTTTATGTACCTTTTTCCATGGTGAAATGAAGTTACGTATACTATTCATACTAGTATGAAGTTTATCTATTTTCTCTGTTGGTTCGTCTACGAAACAGATGATATCATCCATAGATCTCTACCTGGAAACATTTTGTATCCTTTTCTTGTGAAGATTATATCAACGATAGTGTTTCCTATGTGTTGAAGAATACGTTTGCTAGTGCTCCTGACATTGTGGAAGCCCGTGGAAGGGCACTTTTTGCAGTTAAAATTACTTTTCAAATCGGAAGTAATTTTGGCAAGTAGTTACTTCAAGGTTTTGGTTTTTCTCTAATATCTATGTCGAAAGAGATGAGTGATGCAGGTTCTGGAATGTGTCTTTTATTTGCGTTTTTCATTGTTGTGCTGTTTTTCATTTCATAGTGTTGCAGTATGATTTTTTGATGTATTTTGCCACATGGTGTGATGCTGCATTCATGAAATTAACAACAGGCCTCACTGAAGTAAGTAGTTTGCAAATTTTGGGTCGGCTTCTGCGTGCTGGTGCTTTTGGGTTCTTCTGTGTGATGTGTTGTTTTTGTTGTTCTGTGAGTATACTTTTTAATGTCATTGAGGATGTTATTTATGCTTGTCTGGAAATGTACTGGTTCAAAAGGCTCTGAGCACTATGGGACTTAACTTCTGAGGTCATCAGTCCTCTAGAACTTAGAACTACTTAAACCTAACTAACCTAAGGACATCACACACATCCATGCCCGAGGCAGGATTCGAACCTGCTACCGTATAGAAAAGGGATTAGCAATCATTACGTCATTATAGCAATTATGGTTACGAAAAGTTAATAAATCCGTTGAGAAGGAAAGGAGAATGTTTCTGCTAGAAAGAGCAGATAAGTAGTTGTTAGCATCTCCCTTAGACAGTGAACTGACATCACTTAGATTCAATAGGATGAACGTAGAGGATTATGGGCAAAGTTTTAGCAGATTGTAAATCGTGGTTTGGAGTATTATGTGCCTCGTAAGAAGGTTAAGGACGGGAATTACCCATCATGTTTTAATAACGAGACTCGGAAAATACTGAGCAACCAGAGGCTGTTCCAATCTCGATTCAAAAGAGGACACGCAAATGACGACAAGTAGAGGTTAGTAGAGATTCGTGCGTCTGTGAAAAGTTCTGTGCGTTAAGCGTGTAACGACTACCATTGTCATACCTTAGCTAAAGTTCTGCCAGAGAACTTGAGAAAATTCTGATCCTAAGTAAAGGCTTCCATCCAGTAACTTGTTGGCCAGTCTGGTGTGGCAGTTGAGGATAGCAAAACAAAAGCCGAAGTATTAAATTTCATGTTCAAGAAATCGTTCATGCATGAGAATCATACCAACGTACCGTCGATTGACCATTGAACAGACTCCCATTTGGACGACACAGTAATAAGCATCCCTTGAGCAAAGAAACAACTGAAAGAGTTGAAAAAAATAAGTCATCAGGTCCAGATAGAATCCCAATTAGGCCCCTTACGTAGATAGCATTTAACGTGAATCTCTAGCCCAGCGCGGAGACCCAAGAGACTGGAAAAAAGCACAGATGACTACTGCGCATACGAAGGGAAAATGAACGGACCCGCACATTTAACAGACCAATGTCTCTAACATCGGTTTGCTGCAGAATCCTTGAACATGTTCTCAGTTCGAATGTAATATTTATGAGACCCAGGACTTATATCCAGCAATCATAATGGTTTTAGAAAGTATCGCTCTTGCTAAACTCAGCTTGCCGTTTTCTCACATTATATACTGAGAACTTTGGATGAGGGGCAACACGCAGATTCCATATTTCTAGATTTCTGGAAAGCATTTGACACGGTGCCTCATTGCAGGCTGTCAACGAAGGTACGAGCATGTGGAATAAGTTCACAGTTATGTGAGTGGCTCGAAGACTTCTTAGATTATAAAACCCAGTACGTTGTCCTCGACGGCAAGTGCTCATCAGTGACAAGGGTATCGTCAGGAGAGCCCCAGCGAAGTGTGATAGGACACCTATTATTCTCTGTACACATAAAGGATTTGGCGGACAGGATGGACAGCAGCAATCTGCGATTGTTTGCTGATGATGATGTGGTGTACGGTAAGGTGTCGAAGTTGGGTGACTGCAGGAGGATACATGATGACTTAGACGAAATTTATAGTTGGTGGGACGAATGGCAGCTGTCTCAAATGTAGAAATGTGAGTTAATACGGATCGCGCCGATTAAATGTCTGGGCGTAATGTTAGAAAGAGATATGAAGTGGAATGAACATGCGAGAATTGTGGTAGGCAAGGTGAATGGTTGACTTCGGTTTATTGTGAGAATTCTGGGATACTGTGGTTCATCTGTAAGAGAGACCACTTGTAGGAGGCTAGTGCGACCTATCCTTCAATACTGCTCGAGTGCTTGATATCCGCGCCAGGTCGGAGCAAAGGAAGACATCGAAGCAGTTCAGAGGCGGGCTGCTAGATATGTTACTAGTAGGTACGAATAACACACAAGTGATACACATATTTGTCGGGGGACTCAAATGGGAATTCCTGAACGGAAAGGCGACGATCTTTTCGAGGAACACTGTGAGAAAATTTAGAGAACTGGAATTTGAAGCTGTCTGCAGAGTGATTCTGCTGCCTCCAACATACTTTGCATTTGGGGACCACGAAGAGAAGATGGGAGAAATTAACGCTCATACGGAGGCCTTAGACTTTTTTCCTAATTCTATTTACGAGTGAAACAGGAAAGAAAATGATCAGTAGTGGTACGGGATACCCTCCGCCACGCGCCGTAAGGTGGATCGCGGACTTTCGATGCAGATGTAGATACAGATGTACGGTAAATCGATGGCCGTAACATTTTGGATTAACAATACCTATTATTGTACTAAATGGGGAATTATTTTCCACAATCAAAGGGATGTTAAACTGTCACTTATTTTTGTCGTGTTATGAAGTTATTGATCATGCATAAACAGACACTCCTGTTATATATAAGTATGCAGGTTTTCGTGGCAGTTGTAATTAAATGCAAAATCTTGTAGGATGTTAGGCAGCGTCATGTTCAATTTCTCCCATGCGATCGACGTTTTCAGCCCTCAGCTGGGATATTATCCAGTATCATATAGTCTTCAGGGTTAGCTAATGAACAAATTGAATGTGATGTGCCGTGACATTTAACTTTATCTGCAAACTATACAACTCAGGGGAAGGGTCATTCAAAGCTATGAGGCTTGTTAATAAGAACAGGATATGATGTTTTAAGACTAACCTAAGAGGGGTGGTATGGTACGAGGTATATGTAGGCAGAGATGCTAATGTCAAATTCAGTTTGTACCATGCTAAATGTGAGTCAATATTTGAATATTGCTTCCCTAAAAAATCGTCCAAAAGATCAATTAAATAAAGTTAGAACTATGGGAATTAAAATTTCATGTAAAAGGATAAGGGAAATTTATGCAAAGACCAGCAGAAGTCGAGATCTGCCATTACTTGCATACTACCAAAAATACTGAATTATTTTAAGGAAAGTCATTAGACTGCCCAGAAGTAAGCATGTACTGACAGAAATAAATAACGCAGATAGTAATATTAAAACCGTATGGGACAGTATCAAATGTGAGACAGGAAAACGAGTCACTATAAAAGGTTCCACAAAAATTAAACTAATGACAATGCTATGCTTGATAATTCACAAGTTACATGTACTTTTAACAATAATTTTCTAAATGTACCAGCAAATATAGGATTAAATGGTTTAGTTGAGAAGCAAGAGAATATATTAAAAATGTCATTCCACCAAACGTTAAGCAACTAGAAGTGGCGCCAACACCCTTCACTGAAATTAATAGAATTATAAAAATTCTAAAAAAACAAAATCGATTGTGGGATTCATGGAATTTCAAACATAATTCTGGAAAATTGTTCCAACTTATTAAGTAATGTCCTTAGCGATATAGGCAATGCAATACTCGCTCAGGAAATCTTTCCGGACAGGTTAAGATATAAAATAATTAAACCACTTCATATGGAAGGTGACAAGATAGACTTAAACAATTATCGTCCAGTTTCCTTACTGACATCTTTTTCCAAAATAATCGAAAAAGTAATGTACTCAACAGTAGAAGCACACTTAAGTGGAAACAATTTACTTAGTACACAACAGATCGGATTCCAGAAAAGTTACTCGACCGAAAATGCTATTTACACATTCACTCATCAAATAGTACAAGCCTTAAACAATAATATATCGCCCATTTGTATTTTTTATGATCTCTCCAAGGCCTTCGATTGTGTAGATCATAATACTCTCATAGAAAAACTCAAGTTCTATAGAACTGATGACTTTATGCGCAGATGGTTTGAATCATACTTTCGAACAGAATGTAAAAGGTTGTGCTGAATAACTCAGAAAATGTCATAAAGGTAGAAAATTTTTATTGGTGGGGTAAAATCAGTAAAACAGTTCCACGGGGTTCAATTCTGGGTCGTCCCCAATTCCTTATGTATTTGAATGGCATCCCATTTAACATTCAAAAACAAAAATTGGTACTTTCTGCACGCGACAATAGTCTTATAATAAACACATTTTGAGAGAAGAAGAGATAGTAAATCATATTTTCCAAAGACTTAGTAAGTGGTTCTCTAAACGGAGTCTCCCTAAATTTTGAAGAAAAAACGCTACATTCAGTTCTGTGCAACAGAGTCTTAGCAACAGTTGATGTAGCGCTTGATTATACCATGCTCTTTGACGATGAGCCCAGGTAGCTTAGTTCGTAGAACATTAAACTTTAAATCTAAGTGTCCAGGGTTCCAATCCCTTTCCGAGCGAAGATTTTAACACACTTGTAGCGGCTAGTCTCGCAGCTATGGAAGCACTACGGAAATCAGTGTATGTCCAGTGGCAGCTGTGCACGGAAATACCAAAAGTCCCGGAAGGCCGCCGATCACGAGCCTCGGCGTTTTCTGTCATTCGCGTTTGCCTGCAGTGTTGCGTGTCGCTACAAGTAGGGTAGAATGCTCCACATTTTTAGGTTTAGATATTAATGAAAACTTGAAGTGGAAGAAGCATATTACTGAGTTTCTTAAACCATTAAGTTCAGCTACTCCGCTCTTCGTATAATTGCTAATCTTGGAAACAAACTCCTGACATATTTTGCGTATTTCCACTCAATAATGTCGTACGGAATAATTTTATGGAGTAAATCATCACTCAGAAAGGAAGTATTCATAGCATAAAAGTAAGCAGGGAGAATCATATGTAATGTACGTCCTCTTCAAGGAGCTAGGCATTTTAACTGTGCGCACTGTGATAAATAAACCATCGCACTTTGAGAAGAACCGAGATGTACATACTTACAACACTAAAGGGAAGAATGACCTTTATTACCCATTGTCATTGTTAAAGCTGTCAGGGGCTCAGAAAGATCATCAATATGCAGTAACCAAAAGTTTTGATCATTTGCCCAGTAACATAAAATGTCTGAGAAGTAGAGAAGCAGGTTTTAAATCTAATTTAAATTCATTTCTCCTGGACAATTCCTTGTGTTCCATTGACGGATTTCTACTTAAAACTGGTAGCCAGTAATAAAAAAAAATGTTGTTTGTAAATATAATTGCATGAGTAGTAGGAAGAAAATGATAACGCGTTCTATAATGTACACAGATCATCTGTACATATCCGGTAAACTGACTCGTTCCACATCATTTTGATAAAAGAATCATTCAAAAGATATATGGAACATGAAGTAACTGCCTAACAACTGCGAAAATAGTTCGTATGAAACAGAAATTCATTGTCGTCGAGAATCAGACGACAGTTTCCAATTGTACAACGACTAAGACAATATTCGCTTCATTTGATGAAAAGGAGTTCTATTTAAATGTAGATAAATAATGTTCGTGATATATTTGTGGCAAGATTATTTTAAAAAAGCACTATTTGTTTCGACTCATATAGCGTCTTCACTAGGCGGATTTCATAATGAATGAAACAGTTTGTCATACAAATTAATCGGCAGTTAACTGTACAATGGCCTGCGTAGTGACTGTATACTTTACGCTGTAGTACAAAATGACACACTGTGCGAATGATTAATTTCACCAACTCACTCAAATATTGTATACTTAGACATCACTGTTTACGTTAGTTGGAAAACTATTTGAACATGTAAGTAAAAATATAATTAATTTTTGAAAAATTGTAACATGTTGCATAGCTTTAAACATTCAAAAATGGCCCATAAAAACTACCTGTTATAACTGTGTCAGAAGATGTTTACAATGTACTTGAATTTCGTAAACGGGTAGTTGTCTTTATGACTATACTATTGTTTATGCTATCTCTCATCAGATATGTAAGGTAGATTTAGACAAAAGGACTTACACAAATCAGCCATCGTCTACTGTGTGTAGTTAATTACCTCTCATTTGGCTTTCCATTACAGCCGCCCATTAATCATCAGCTATCTATATCTCTGATAGCAGTGGTGTTTCTCACTCGGATTAAACGGGACGCACGCTAATCCATTACGCTTTCTTCCATATCAGACATTAACAGGAGGTCACGGCTATAGAAGCACAGAGCAAACGGCGGGTGTCGGCTCCATATGGCGGACAAAGGATTCTGGGAATAGGGCGAGGTTCGGGCCACTGATCCCTCAGTGTTAATTTGAAAGCGTGCTCCATGTTGGCAGCGGGCAAACGACAAACGCTAGTAACATGAACGCCACAACACTGAGTCCGCCAAGCGTGCTTGCATAGCAGAGCAACAGTTTCATAAGCATATAACCTCGAACATGTTAATTACGAGAAAAAACGAAGAGAAATATGCCTTACCTTAAACTTCAGTTGGCGACAGAGAGGAAGCACAGACGACAAATTTAGTCACATCAGATTGAGTTGTAGGTTATTGTCTTTAGTCATAGCGTAACCATCTGGTTATTAATTTTGTTCTGTTTTTCTGTAGCGTGATGGCTTGTGAAAAAAGAAAAAAAAATGATTCTTGTGTCAGTTGGCAGTTGATGGTTGGAGCTGTTCACACATTATCTGCGTATCCAATAATGCTGGCAACTGACGGGTTATGCATGGGGACCATATCAACTTGTACCGCATCAAAGGCAGCCTGAAGATGAAACAATGAAGCGCTGAAACTGATAGCGACCAAATGAATTAAAATCATAAGGACGGCTGTAGGTGTTTTTATTTTTTGTCACGATAGTAAACGTTAGTCGTCCCAGAGACCTCCTGCTAAAAGGATGGACATACAAAATCGTACATTAAGCGTCCTGCTAAAAACCCATAGTCAGAATCCACTGACCGAGTTCCCATTGACTTACCTTGGCCCACGATTACCAAAAGTCTCTCACCCAGGTCGGGACACGGACATTCCAGAAACTTGTAAGTCAGAGTAGGTGCTGCGACAGCCCAGTCCTCGGTAACTTAGTCTTTGAATGCCGAAAGAGTAGAGCGAAACACATGAACAAAGCCAGAACTCAACAGATCTATGCTTCCAGCAAGCCTCAGCTCTAACTGCTTCTGAATCTCGGAGCTGGGATCAACACAACCTGTTAGCAAACTGACAATGTACCGTCAGAACCTCCAAATCTATATTCAGGCGCATTACTTAATACTAATTCACTCACCGTGTCACGCCTAATTCATTTGATCTAGATGGTAGCAAACCTTGACTCACAACGTAATGGTCACGAGCCGAAGAGAGTTGCTGCAGGCGATGTCGTGCTGTTGGCAAAGACATTCGTGTCGGTTGTCTGCTAGCGTAGCCCATTAACGTCACATTTCGCCACACTGTCCTAACAGATAGTTTCGTCGTACGTCTCACATTGACTTCTTCGGTTATTTCGCACTGTGTCTGTTAACGCTGACAACTCTACATCTACATCTACATTTATACTCCGCAAGCCACCCAACGGTGTGTGGCGGAGGGCACTTTACGTGCCACTGTAATTACCTCCCTTTTCTGTTCCAGTCGCGTATGGTTCGCGGGAAGAACGACTGTCTGAAAACCTCCGTGCGCGTTCGAATCTCTCTAATTTTACATACGTGATCTCCTCGGGAGGTATAAGTAGGGGGAAGCAATATATTCGATACGTCATCCAGAAACGCACCCTCTCGAAACCTGGCGAGCAAGCTACACCGCGATGCAGAGCGCCTCTCTTGCAGAGTCTGCCACTTGAGTTTGCTAAACATCTCCGGAACGCTATCACGGTTACCAAATAACGCTGTGACGAAACGCGCCGCTCTTCTTTGGATCTTCTCTATCTCCTCCGTCAACCCGATCTAGTACGGATCCCACATTGTTGAGCAATACTCAAGTATAGGTCGAACGAGTGTTTTGTAAGCCACCTCCTTTGTTGATGGACTACATTTTCTAAGGACTCTCCCAATGAATCTCAACCTGGTACCCGCCCTACCAACAATTAATTTTATATGATCATTCCACTTCAAATCGTTACGCACGCATACTCCCAGATATTTTACAGAAGTAACTGCTACCAGTGTTTGTTCCGCTATCATATAATCATACAATAAAGGATCCCTCTTTCTATGTATTCGCAATACATTACATTTGTCTATGTTAAGGGTCAGTTGCCACTCCCTGCACCAAGTGCCTATCCGCTGCAGATCTTCCTGCATTTCGCTACAATTTTCTAATGCTGCAACTTCTCTGTATACTACAGTATCATCCGCGAAAAGCTGCATGGAACTTCCGACACTATCTACTAGGTCATTTATATATATTGTGAAAAGCAATGGTCCCATAACACTCCCCTCTGGCACGCCAGAGGTTACTTTAACGTCTGTAGACGTCTCTCCATTGATAAAAACATGCTGTGTTCTGTTTGTTAAAAACTCCTCAATCCAGCCACACAGCTGGTCTGATATTCCGTAGGCTCTTACTTTGTTTATCAGGCGACAGTGTGGAAGTGTATCGAATGCCTTCCGGAAGTCAAGGAAAATAGCATCTACCCGGGAGCCAGTATCTAATATTTTCTGGGTCTCATGAACAAATAAAGCGAGTTGGTTCTCACACGATCGCTGTTTCCGGAATCCATGTTGATTCCAAGAGAGTAGATTCTGGGTTTCCAAAAACGACATGATACTCGAGCAAAAAACATGTTCTAAAATTCTACAACAGATCGACGTCAGAGATACTCTACGCAAAAGCCACTTCTCTCGGTGGTTAAATGAAGGCAGTCGACTAAGTTGCCCGTCGTGAGAAGTAATGACTGAAATTTGATATTCTCGCCACTCTCTTGACACTGTGGATCTTGAAATACTGAATTCCCTAACGATTTACGAAATGAATTATTCCATGCGTCTAGCTCCATCTACCATTCTCGTTCGGAATCTGTTAATTCCTGTCGGGCGACCATAGCCACATCGGAAACCTTTTCGCACGAATCAACTGAGTGTAAATCACTGCTCTTTTATATCTTGTGCACTCGGTACTTCCGCCGTGTTGACGAAAGGCCGTCTTTTAATGGCGCGGTGCCCCGGAAGGAGCATCTCGGAATCGGTGAAGCTATTCAGCTGTCCGCGTGTAACTATCGTGTGCATCTATGGAACCTAGTCGAAGGACGATCGAACGACGAGTACTCCGCAACATGCTGGGTGTCCACAGCTGATTACAAAACGCGGGAATCGGGGGCTTGTCTGCTGTGTAAAACGGGACAGGAAAAGTTCTGTGGCTGATTTAACGGCAGAGTACAAGTTTTGTGCAGGCACGAGTGTTTTGGAGCACACCGTCCGATACACATGGAGGCACCGCAGCAAACTACCTTTACGTGTTCCAATGTTGTCGCAACCACAGCGCAGATTTATCCACCCGTTGTATCATGTCCAGTTCTCTCAGCCGGTTGTCACGATTGTTCGTCTGGATAACTTGAAGCAGGTGTTTATAGTTAAGTGTGGCCGTGTGCTGTATATCACGTCTGGAGGTGACCCCCAAATATTTGAGCTTGTACAGTAACGGCAACGGAGCCAGACTCCCTGCTGGAAGACCTCTACCAATGAACATGGCTCCAGATACCGTCAGTTTCACACGGATTAGCGCAGCAGTGCCATATTGGTTGATCCATTCCATTGCCTCATGCACTTCATCCCCTGACAGAATCAAGAATTTCAGGTCATGAAAACCTTTATTTTGATCCCTCTCAGCCGGCCCGCCAGCCGTGTAACAGAGGCTCAAGGGTAATGGCATAAAGGGGCACCGACAGCGGAAATCCCTGGCGGATTGACTGCACGATAGCGACAGGACTCTCTACGCAATCATCGACCAGCACTCACGACATGGCACCTTGGAGGAGTCGCAGTGTGTGGGAGAACGCCATTCGTCGCAACACTTTCTCCAGAAAATCGTGACTCACTCTATCAAAGGCGCGGTCCAAGTCCACTAAGGCACCACGAATGCGTCACGTCACTGCCAGAGCTTTGATGTCACGGTAATCGCTGAGCGCCGTCTGAATGTTAATGTCACCTCTTAAGCACGTTTGATTCATAGAGCTGACCTGAAGAATAAAGCGCCTAAAGAACCTTGGTAAAAATCTTGAAGTCACGATTTAACATGACCAAAGGCCTATAATGCCCAACTTCCCGACCCCCCCTCGATGGCTACAGGACCGAGATAAGCCGGTCTTCTACGAGTTAAGGTCGGAAGAGATGGTTAGGGTTCATCAGTTCATCATACATCGCAGTCCGTCGTGATCCCATGATGTCGTGGAATGTGCGAAAAGCCATCAGTATCCGGAGCTTTGTTTGCCTTACGAAGAGCATCAACGACGTCATTAGCCTTAATCGTCGCCGTGAGAATTTCCACAGGCAGCCCCCTGCTGCACAGAAATCTTTGTAGTGAGCCACAAAGGCGCCAGTAATGTTATTCTGAGACGTCAATCGCCGACAATCTGGCATGTCGAGAGCGTTTACAACTGTTCTCCGCTACCTCTTCTTTTTTAGGATAATATGATGCACAGATGGGGATTCTCCTTGTACCCAGTTCTGAAATCTTGCATGTACCATTGTGTCCTCAACGTGGCAACGTATAATCGAAATTATCTTTGCCTTGATCCGTTGAATTTCAGCCTGTCGTTGAACAGGGGGGCATGGCCTTAGAGTTTGCGGACAATTGTGAAACAATATTCCATTGCATTTCATTGACACAGCGTTTTTTCGCAACCGTAATTTACCATAGAACAACGTGAAGCAGGCTTGGTGTAGTCGAGTCACCACCGGAGTGCTGAAGGATATGCTGGAAGGCGTCTCACACAATTGTTCCACTTCATCTCTGTGAGCTGCCTTTATTCAGGATCTTTGAAATGGGTGACATTCAGGTTCCACGTGGGACGACCAAGCTAATATTGGCGATATGGTTGGAGAAGACCATAGGTCACAACTCAGCGTCAAGTGTGGGAAACATAGACACGGTCAAGGCGACTATCTAAGTGGCTGGTGACTTACATATATCCAGGCTGATCATCATGCATTCTATCCCAAGTTTCAATTAGTTTCAGTTCATGGACTAGCAGCTTGAGTTACTGGCATATGGTAAAATGGGACGTTGGTTGAAAAAAATGACTCTGAGCACTATGGGACTTAACATCAATGGTCATCAGTCCCCTAGAACTTAGAACTACTTAAACCCAACTAACCTAAGGACATCACACACATCCATGCCCGAGGCAGGATTCGAACCTGCGACCGTAGCAGTCACGCGGCTCCGGACTGAGCGCCTAGAACCGCTAGACCACCGCGGCCGGCCGGGACGTTGGTCCTTGTCGGGTAACACACAACTGAAGTCACTGCCAAGAACAAAATGGTCGTAGTAGGTCACAAGCAAAGGAGCGACCTCTTCTGAATAGAATCGTGACGGTTCACGTCGCTTGGCTGCACTCAAGGGAGTGTAAACATTGATGATGCGGACACCATGGAAGGTCGCAGCAAGGCCCGTACCTGATGGTAGGTAAGCCACTTCGTCTACCTCAATGCGTTCTATTAAAAGTATAGCCGTCACACTATCACTGACAGCACACAGTTTGAGATAAAAACATTGCCATAGATACTACCAAACGTCGCTATGAGTACTTCCTGCCGGAGAGTGACATCGAGGTGCGACGCTCCCAACATTTCACGGAACACTTGTAATTTGGCAGGGGTGCCATTGGTGTTGTCATTGAATGATCCAAGCTTGTCGCGGAATTTTGACTACCGGGACGCTCATTTAGGCAGAAAGAGCAGCAGCTGACACGAACCTCGTCTCAACAGGGCGGGACATCCCTATCCAGTATCCTTGTCGACTAGTAGTCGTGGGTTGGAACAGCATCATTCGCTGCTGTCATAGCGGTGGCTGTTTCGTCTTCTACACTATCAGACCACGCGAGGTTGCGTGGATGGAGTGCATCCAACGGACTGCCTATCGACTCCGAAGGCGCTGTTACATCTGCGGTGAAAGAGTGATGCTAGCAGCGTGTAACGATGGTTGTACATCCGACGGTAGCCAAGCTGGTGCTTCGACCAAGGACTCGTCCATCGGGAGATTATCTTGGTAGGTGTCTTCAGATTGTGTCGTGCAGGTGTCAGACGGGGAAATCTGCCGTTTTCGACGTCTCTTCGGCGACCGTTGCTTGCGCAAGTAATCTTGAGTGCCCGAAGAAGCCTGGGGATCCTGATAACCAGGCACAAAAGCATCGGTAGGCACAACCATTGAGTCAAGGGCCATACCCTGAGCCAGAGATTGCTCACCACTGAACAAGACACGAGGAAGGGAAAAGGGAGTAGACGCCCTTCCATCCGCAACACACTGAGGCACTAACGGTGACGGCGATGTTTCAGTAGTAGGAACCATCGTGAATCGCAGTCGGAGGTCGTTTTGGAGAACCTCGACAAACGTCAGGGGAGCGTCGTTGGGGCCCGCCAGCCCCAGGCGTGAACTCTTATCCTGCTTTGCATACAGGAAAGGATGGCATATACAGGGTGAGTCACCTAACGTTACCGCTGGATATATTTCGTAAACCACATCAAATACTGACGAACCGATTCCACAGACTGATCGTGAGGATGGGGGGCTAGTGTAATTGGTTAATACAAACCAAAAAAAATGCACGGAAGTATGTTTTTTAACACGAACCTACGTTTTTTTAAATGGAACCCCGTTAGTTTTGTTAGCACATCTGAACATATAAACAAATACGTAATCAGTGCCGTTTGTTGCATTATAAAATGTGAATTACATCCGGAGATATTGTAACCTAAAGTTGACGCTTCAGTACCACTCCTCCGCTGTTCGATCGTGTGTATCGGAGAGCACCGAATTACGTAGGGATCCAAAGGGAACGGTGATGGACCTTAGGTACAGAAGAGACTGGAACAGCACATTACGTCCACATGCTATCACCTTTTTATTGGTCTTTTTCACTGACGCACATGTACATTACCATGAGGGGTGAGGTACACGTACACACGTGGTTTCCGTTTTCAATTACGGAGTGGAATAGAGTGTGTGCCGACATGTTAGGCCAATAGATGTTCGATGTGGTGGCCATCATTTGCTGCACACAAAAGCAACCTCTGGCGTAATGAATGTCGTACACGCCGCAGAACATCTGGTGTAATGTCGCCGCAGGCTGCCACAATACGTTGTTTATATCCTCTGGGGTTGTAGGCACATCACGGTACACACGGTACATGATGGGCACCACATTGAACATCTATTGGTCTGACATGTCGGGACACACTCTATTCCACTCAGTAATTGAAAACGGAAACCACGTGTGTACGTGTACCTCACCCCTCATGGTAATGTGCATGTGCGTCAATGAAAAAGACCAATAAAATGTGTTAGCATGTGGGCGTAATGTGCTGTTCCAGTCTCTTCTGTACCTAAGGTCCATCACCGTTCCCTTTGGATCCCTACGTAATTCGGTGCTCTCCGATACACACGATCGAACAGCGGAGGAGTGGTACTCAAGCGTCAACTTTAGGTTACAATATCTCCGGATGTAATTGACATTTTACAATGCAACAAACGGCACTGATTACGTATTTGTTTATATTTTCAGATGTGCTAACAAAACTAACGGGGTTCCATTTAAAAAAACGTAGGTTTGTGTTAAAAAACATACTTCCGTGCATTTTTTTATGGTTTGTATTAACCAATTACACTAGCCCCCCTCCTCACGTTCGGTCTGTTTAATCGATTCGACAGTATTTGATGTGGTTTACGAAATATATCCAGCGGTAACGTTAGGTGACTCACCCTGTATATTGTTAGCTCTATGTGGACCTGTCGTATTCCACTGAGAACTGGCTATGTGGTGAACTGCATCCACTTTTCAGCTGTATGGCTAATTACCTTCCCATTCGAACAGACTGCAGATACCACCACCTCTGAAGGCAACTCGAAATGGAGTTCAAATGCACGGATCGTCCGCTGTCCAAGTCCCACATGTTCCACTGTTACGTCATCGATGTGCCCATCAGAGTGAGGAATGTAAGACCACTTCTAGTTGTACGAAGAATTTTAACACATTCTTCTTCATTAATCAGTTTCACGTAAGCAACACTGCTCACTATAGACAGGTGGATCATCACAAGATCATCGGGATCAATCTTCACCTCTGATGAACTGTTCAGTTTTAAGTGCTTCTGGTCGAGCATATTCAATCGAAAAGCTGATATCGGTGTCGATTTTCTGTGAGCATAAGCCATTCTCTTTCTACGAAAATATAGCGCGCTAATACGGCAGAACCACGTAAAAACTCCGCGAGTGAGCTGCGCGGCGAGGACTTAATCAAGACGTCCGTGCCGTTAGCCTGATGAAGGGCGACCGTTTCACTTCAACCACTGAGACACGATTTCCGTCGGACCCTAATACTCAGCTTATCGCAAGCTGAAATGCATCATCCCTCGTTCATTAACTCCCTACTATCGAATTAATGGTTCCCATAGGAGTTCGGACGATACTAGTACATCTGCACTGAAACAAACGTCAAGGTACCATCGCGCTCTTACAGAATTGTATACATGCGAGAGGTGTTTGTTCTGTAAGACATGTCTGATGATACTGACACCAATCAGTTATCTACAGTCCATGGAATGACACTCTAAGCTTAGTCTTTAGATCCTCTGTTTCAGAAACCAATGTTGATTCCTACAGAGGAGTTTTTGTCATAAAAATCCAGATCATAATTCATAGGAATAAAAAGTGTTTACTCATGCTACAATGTGTTGAAACCAGCGATAGGGATGACTGTGTTTTCTTGTGCGTATCTCTTCTGTGTATCTTGTCAGGTCCAGATGATTTTCCAGCGTTGAGTGATTTTTTATTTCGCATACTTTAGTTAACTCTGTTTATCCTTCTCAAAAGGGACTACTGATGCAGGGTATATAATTTAGTTCTTTTAGGAAAATACAAATATAATGCGTCTGTTCAGGAACCAGGGCGATAATCATGAACCCCTGCCTACGACACTTTCATCAATCTGAGAGGTGACATGAGCCCCCTCTCATATTTCTATCTTACGATTTTCGTCTCTAATTGCATGTGGTGAAAAGTTGCTATTCCTTCACACGCGGACTTCCCACGCAGCGTCTCTCGTCACCCAGGTGGTCCAGTGTAAGGCGGGCTCTGCTGATATTGAAAGGGTAAGCCGACGGGTGTGAGGGAGTGGAGTGAATGCTTTCCAGACGCCGACATTGTCGAAAGACACGCCCGGAGGGGCCTGAAGTAGCGGCTGGGCTAGAGGTTCCGTTACTTCGAAGAAACTTAGAGAAAACACTTTCTGGCGGGCTACCAGCGAGGAGTGGAATGAATTGTGTTCCCAAGCAGCCTTGGCGCGCAAATTCCCGCGTTTTCTGCTGTATAGTGTGATTGGCTTGCTCAGGGCATAGCTTCGTGACGTAGCAAAAATCGGCGCAGAAATTGGCGCCAAGCATCTCCATTGGTGAAATGGTAGTGCTCTGGCAATAGAGTGGAATTTTCCGCCGGTTTTCGAGTTGCTGATTGGAACGTTTAACCACGGCCACTGTCGTGGGGGCGGGAATGTTCTGTGTTCGGCCTGTACGGGTGCTCTAGGGCAGTCGTCTCTTGCCTTTCGGTTGAAGTAGGTTACAAGACTGAGCTCTCGCTGCTCGGGTCAGCCTGCCTTCCGTGGGCTGTCTAATATACTTTTATTTAATTGTAACTGTTTGACGAAGTTGCTGAAGTTTCGACTTCAACGTAACTTTCCGAGTACAGTTGGCAATTGAGCGTTCTGTGTACAAGAGGCCTATGTTGTCTGTCTTGAACAGTTTTGGCTAATGTTGACTGTATCGGAGTTACTGGGTGACTTCGCTTGTTAAAATCAATCACTGTACCATCAGTGATTGTGTGGCGAGCTTTCTTCATCTCCCTCAGAGGCGCATTTGTATTGCTAGGAAGTCTTTAGTCTGGAACAACCAGGCCAGGATAATTTGTTTCGGGCTATACTCGCGACATTATCATCACCATGACGGGCAGTCGAAGCAACCAGCCATCGCCTCCGGTACGCCAGATCGTGTTCTTGCAGTTAAGAAGACAGTTTGGTAATGTACGTCCGCAGCACCAGCAGACAGGGATTTTCCTAGATGATAATCAGAGCTCAGCAGAGCGCGCCTGTTCGTCTTTTTCTAACTTTGTTCTGTCTTGGGTAGCAGCAATTAATTTTGGGTTGGCTGTGTGTTTTCTCTTAAGATTTGAGTTGCAAGGAATTGGCTCCGCATACCACTTCGTCATAAATGTCACAATCTCGTTTAGGGACAACTTCACCTTCACAGCATTTATTTGAGTATCCAATTTGAGCCAATTTGATGTATTGTAAATGTTTCATGTGTTTTGTTTATTAGTTTGAGCTTAGTCATAATAAATCATATTGTTATTTTGGACAGAACTTTCATTCTGTTAATCGGTAGAGCAACCCTTTCATTTCTCACTACGTTACTGAAACTTTCCTTTATTTAATTAATGTCTATCAAATTAAATTATTGCAGGTGCCAAACTCTTTTCTACTCCACTTGCAGGGTCTATTACAGTCAGTTCGCATTTCTTTTTAATCCACGTGCAACAGCAAAAGTCGGAGTTAGAATGGGGGGGGGGTTAGAGCATCAGTTATATATGAAGATTCTCGAAGAATTAAGTGTTAAATACACTGCTAGCCCCGGCACCTCGCAAATCCAAGCAACTTTTTCCTGTAGATGAATTTATATTGTCAAATATGACCACTACACGAGGTTAGTAATGTTTCACTCAACAGTTAACTTAGCGTTCTTTAACCGAGCATGAAGAATAGGCGTTGCGGATGTAGCGTTTCGGATGTAGCGTTAGCGCTAATTTTGTTAAACACAATCCGCGTGCAGGCATCGGGAGAGAGCGGGTATCATCTTCTTCTAGAATCTACTCCTTTGAGAACGTTCAGAGAGCAAACAGAGAGGGTGAGAATGATTATCGGACCTCAAACACGTGGTCTGAAAATTCCGTCAAAATACTAAAAAATGGAGGGAACGAAAGAAAATTACTGATGTAGGTACTCACTGACCGCGATATTTTGCATTCTACAACACGTGTAGCATGATTAAATGGTGGTTATCGAACAGAAAACACGTGTCGTGTTGTACACTCACTGGATGGAACGAAGTACAGATAAATCATCTAGTTTTCTAAAATGGAAACTCCTCTGGAAAATGAGAAAAGACACCGTTAAGTCGCGAGTGATAATTTCCTAAGACTGTTACATTCAACACTTGACCACTTATGGCCAGTTCTGTTCCACTTGGGAACACATTCTGATCTAATGAACAAGATTGCAACATTGGACACAGTGACTAACAGGTTAAAAGATCAATAAATATATCAATATACACTGAAGCATCAAAGAAACTGTTATAGCCGTGCGTATTCAAATACAGAGGTCGGAAACGCCTATATAAGACAACAAGTGTATGGCGCAGTTGTTAGATCGGTTACTGGTGTTACAATGGCAGCTTACCAAGATTTAAGTGAGTCTGAACGTGGTGTTACTGTCGGCGTACGAGCGATGGGATACAGCATCTCCGAGGTAGCGATGAAGTGGGCATTTTCGAATAGGACCATTTCACGGGTGTACCGTATCAGGAATCTGGTAAAACATGAAATCTCCGACATCGCTGCGGCCAGAAAAAGATCCTGCAAAAACGAGACCAACATCGTCTGTAGAGAATCTTTCAACGTGACAGAAGTGCAACCCTTCCGCAAACTGCTGCAGATTTCAATGCTGGGCCACCAACGAGTGAAAGCGCGCTAATCATTCAATGAAACATCAGTGATTTGGGTTTCTGAACCGGAGGCTCACTCCTGTACGCATGATGAATGCACGACACAAAGTTTTACGCTTCGGCTGGGCCTGTCTGCACCGATATTGTACTGCTCATGACTGAAAACAAGTTGCGTGTTCGGACGAGTCTCGTTTCAAACTCTATCGAGCTGATGGACGTGGACGGGTATGGAGACAACCTGATGAATCCATGGACCCTGCATGCCAACAGGGGACTGTTCAAGCTGGTAAGCTGATGGAGGCTCTGTAATGGGTGTTTGGAGTTGGAGTGATATGGAACCCCTGATACGTCAAGACACGACTCTGACAGGTGACACGTACTTAAGCATCCCATCTGATCACCTGCACCCATTCATGTCCATTGTACATTCCGACGGACTTGGGCAATCCCAGCAGGTCAATGCGACACCCCACACGTCCAGCATTGTTACAGAGTGGCTCCAGGAACATTCTTCTGAGTTTAAACGCTTCGGATGGCCACAGGCATATCTGGGATGCCCTGCAACGCGCTGTTCAGAAGAGATTTCCATCGCATCGTACTCTTACCGATTTATGGGCAGCCCTGCATGATTCACGGTGCCAGTTCCCTCTAGCACTACTTCAGACATTAGTCGAGTCCATGCCACGTCGTGTTGCGGAACTTCTGCGAGCTCGCGGGGGCCCTACACGATGTTACGCAGGTGTACCAGTTTCTCTGGCTCGTCATTGTATACAGTATTAATAATTTGGTGGCGTATATATTTAAGATGTGCTATTAACGAACTTCGCGCCTATGATTTGAATTTCACTGGAAGTGTTCTGTTTCTGACTGTTGTTCATTAAGAGAAATTATCATTAAGACAAATAGATTACTCTTCTTAACCTGTGGAGAACTGTAGTTGTTATATTGCCACTGCATCATTATGAGTATCTTTTCTCTTCTTTTAAAACTATATGTAATTCATGTTTTAGAGGCAGCTAATATGAGTTGCTCGTACGCTCTGTTGTGAGTCGTCCCGGCTACCGGTGACGTCGGAGCCTACGTTTTGTTTAGGCTCCTCCGTTTCCGGCGTTGCTGTGGGAATTTAATGCCCGAGTTTACGAGATTTACTGTTCTCGAAATTTTATGCTCTGTTTAAAATATACCCTGTTCTCAATATCAGATGCGTAATGGAAAGTGTTTGTTATTAATTCCTGCTTGATATGTTTCGCGTCTCCCGAGATTATCTAGTTTATTATTCAGACTTTGCTGCTCTCTATATTCAGTTTAAATTTAACTAGCTGCTCCTATGATCTTATAGCGCCTTACTTAAGGTAGTTTCTGTTCTCTTTAGACAAAAAATGTATTGTCTTGTCTTTAAAATAAATAAATAAATGGAATTTTGCGCTTTTCTTGTGGCGAATAATGTTCAGTCCCTTCCCCCCCCCCCCCCCCCCCCCCCGCCCCTCACCCACTCACGCGGACCTCCCTCATCCAAACTCCATAAGGGTGCAGTGCCACTTAACAGTTTCCGTAGGTTGTGTTCCACATCTATGAGAAATCGTAGAAAAGGCATACTTTAACATGTGAAGCTTCTGTGTAACTTATTTTTAATTCACTCCAGTTTAGATTACAAGTTATTTACCAGTACCTGTGGTACAACATCGGATTCAGGGCGGTTTGGATACAGTTTTAGTGCAAAAAGTATACTTGACAACTGTAGTAAACGTTTACAGATTTTTGTCAAAAACGTCAAGGAATTGCCATTATGATCAGCGTTATCACAACCGTTTTCAATAAATTTCGTCTTTTTGAGATCAGGTTGTTGGATCTTTAGCACAATGTGATTAACGTCTATCTCTTCTATGAGATATATACATCTACGTCTCTCTGCTGTGTGAAGAATAGTAGTAGTAATATTGTTTGCGAGACAAATCTGACTGGCCCGCTTCAACTTATTTTCTCCCATTTCGGTGTCGGTGTAATTATTTGAAGAAGTAATAAACTACTGGCCATTAAAATTGCTACACCAAGAAGAAATGCAGATGATAAACGGGTTTTCATTGGACAAATATATTGTACTGGAAATGACATGTGATTTTATTGTACTGTATTGTATTGTATGTTAACTGGGGACCTAGAAACGACGGAGAGGTTCCGTCCCCGCCGCAGCCGCAGCGGTCCACAACCCCACGACGGCTACCAGAGTCCACTTCACCCCTCCGCCGCCCCACACCGAACCCAGGGTTATTGTGCGGTTCGGTCCCCGGTGGACCCCCCAGGGAACGTCTCACACCAGACGAGTGTAGCCCCTATGTTTGCGTAGTAGAGTGATGGTGGTGTACGCATACGTGGAGAACTTGTTTGAGCAGCAATCGCCGACATAGTATAACTGAGGCGGAATAAGGGGAACCAGCCCGCATTCGCCGAGGCAGATGGAGAACCGCCCAAAAACCATCCACAGACTGGCCGATTCACCGGACCTCGACACAAATCCGCCGGGCGGATTCGTGCCGGGGACCAGGTGCTCCTTCCCCCCTGGAAAGTCGTGCGTTAGACCGCACGGCTAACCCAGCGGGCTCGACATGTGATTACATTTTCACGCAATTAGGGCGCGTAAATCCTGAGAAATCAGTACCCAGAGCAACCACCTCTGGCCGTAATAACGGCCTTGATACGTCTGGGCATTGAGTCAAACAGAGCTTGGATGGCGTGTACAGGTACACCTGCCCATGCAGCTTCAACACGATACCACAGTTCATCAAGAGTAGTGACTGGCGTATTGCGACGAGCCAGTTGCTCGGCCACCACCATTGAGCAGACGTTTTCAATTGGTGAGAGATCTGGAGAATGTGCTGGCCAGGCAGCAGTCGAACATTTTCTATATCCAGAAAGGCCCGTACAGGACCTGCAACATGCGGTCGTGCATTATCCTGCTGAAATGTAGGGTTTCTCAGGGATCGAATGAAGGGTAGAGCCACGGGTCGTAACGACCACTGTTGAAAGAGCCGTCAATGCGAACAACAGGTGACCGAGACTTGTAACCAATGGCACCCCATACCATCACGCCGGGTGATACGCCAGTACCGCGATGACGAATACACGCTTCCAATGTGCGTTCACCGCGATGTCACCAAACACGGATGCGACCATCATGATGCTGTAAACAAAACCCGGATTCATCCAAAAAAATGACTTTTTTCCATTCGTACACCCAGGTTCGTCGTTGAGTACACCATCGCAGGTGCTCCTGTCTGTGATGCAGCGTCAAGGCTAACCGCAGCCATTGTCTCCGAGCTGATAGTCCATGCTGCTGCAGAATGATATTTCCTATTTGCATATGCAATTCTACGATCAATTCCGAACAAATTAGGAGCTGTTATTGCACTATTCCTATCAATTAGAATATTAATAATTTTACCACTCTATAATAAAACACCATTAACTGTTCGTGCAGGTGGTTGTCGTCTTGCAAACGTCCCCGTCTGTTGACTCAGGGATCGAGATTTGGCTGCACGATCCGTTACAGCCATGCGGATAAGGTGCCTGTCATCTCTACTGCTAGTGATAAGAGGCCGTTAGGATCCAGCACGGCGTTCCGTATTACCTTCCAGAACCCACCGATTCCATATTCTGCAAACAGTCATCGGATCTCGACCAACGCGAGCGGCAATGTCGCGATACGATAAACCGCAACCGCGAAAGGCTACAATCCGACCTTTATCAAAGTCGTGCTACAATCCGACCTTTATCAAAGTCGTAAACGTGATGGTACGCATTTCTCCTCCTCACACGAGGCATCACAACAACGTTTCACCCGGCTACGCCGGTCAACTGCTGTTTGTGTATGACAAATTGGTTGGAAGCTTTCCTCATGTCAGCACGTTTTAGGGGTCGCCACCGGCGTCAACCTTGTGTGAATGAACTGAAAAGCTAATCATTTACATATCACAGCATCTTCTTCCTGTCGGTTAAATTTCGCGTCTGTAGCACGTCATCTTCATGGTGTAGCAATTTTAATGGCCAGTAGTGTAGTTGCACACTCCCCAACTACATTAACGTAACCACCTGTCAGAAGCTTAAATAACTGCCTTCTGCAGGGTGGGCCCCTACAAGAAGTGCAAGAAGAGTGCCAGTGAGGTTGTGGAAGGTGTCGACGGGTGTGTTGAGTCATGCACACTTCAGTGCGTTAGCCACCTGCGCTGGGTTTCTCGGCTGAGGATCCATGGTGCGAACAGCTCTATCGAGGCAGTCCCACTGAGTCTCGATATGGTTTTAATCTGGGAAATTTAGCGGCCAAGGGACCACGATAAAGTCATCCTGGTGCTCTTCGAACCACGGAATTACAATACGGGCTGCGTGACATGTTGCATTGTCCTGCTGGTAGATGCCATCGTTTCGAGGAAGATAAACTGAATTTACGGGTGAAAATGATCCACGAGGATAGGTGGACACTTGTGTCGATCTATTGTGCCTTTCAGAATGACGAGATCACGCAGGGGATGCTACGAAAACATTTCCGAGATTACAGCATTACAACACTCCTTCCTCCACAAATTATATGGTAGTAGGCATTACGAGTGATTTAAAATGGAATGACCACATAAAATTACTCATCGGTAAAGCAGATGCCAGACTGAGATTCATTGGAAGAATACTAAGGAAATGCAGTCCGAAAACAAAGGAAGTGGGTAACAGTACGCTTGTTCGCCCACTGCTTGAATATTGCTCACCAGTGCGGGATCCGTACCAGATAGGGTTGATAGAAGAGATAGAGAAGATCCAACGGACAGCAGCGCGCTTCGTTACAGGATCATTTCGTAATCGCGAAAGCGTTACGGAGATGATAGATAAACTCCAGTGGAAGACTCTACAGGAGAGACGCTCAGTAGCTCGGTACGGGCTTTTGTTGAAGTTTCGAGAACATACCTTCACCGAGGAGTCAACAGTATATTGTTCCCTCCAACGTGTATCTCGCAAAGAGACCATGAGGATAAAATCAGAGAGATTAGAGCCTACCGACAATCTTTCTTTCCACAAACAATACGAGACTGTAATAGAAGGGAGAACCGATAGATGTACTCAAGGTACCCTCCGCCACACATCGTCAGGTGGCTTGCGGAGCATGGATGTAGATGTAGATGCAGATGTAGATATTGTGTATGCTCACTGACTGAATTGGAAATTTTTGATAAGTTTCCTACATTTACGTAAGACCATAACATCCTCGGATATTTGTCAAATTGGTCGGCCACATTCCTTCAATTTTGGTTTCTTTCACCTTCTCTTTGTCAACAATATACTGAAATCGCGTAACTGTCTGATAGGGCTCGCTGTTCTTTTGTACAACATTTCTGAAACGGCTGTCGAACCATGGCGGATCTTTCACATCCCTCACTACGTTTGTCGCCACAAGTATGAGTAAGATACATTGTACAATGATTTTGAATTTTGTCACTTTGCTCCATATTGTGAGTTAACGAACGTTGCGCTCTCAATATATGGCTGAAAGAGTCATATTCATCAGGAGATGGGGAAACTCACAGGCGTCTATTGTCTACTGAGGCCTAAGCGCTGTAGTGTGCGAGTGAGACAGACGAGAGCCTACGTCATAGGGAAACCCAGTAGAAGGCTTTTGTGGCCAAGGAGACGTAGCAGTGTTAAATATGGCCGACCTAAGATCGGCCATAAAGGGAAACATTTATGAAAACTATTTAATTCTGTAGTAATTCAGGGAAGGAAGCCACCGGAATTTTAATCTACCATCCATCATAACCATCTACCATCCTTCATACATTTTAATGGTAGTCCCAATAACGCTTGAATATTGACCATATCTATAATAGTTTAGGATTTACTGTTAAACTGAAATTAACAAGTTTTGTAACAAAGACATGAATGCTAAAATCTGAACGCTTTGGTCGATCTTAACGATCGACATTTGATGTAAAAGCGCATCATTAAAATGACAAACGTAAATATCAACTCGAGTGTAATTCTAAATATGACCACTTTCGCTATTAGTTTGCTTTCTGAATAAACATTATTCTAACCAAATCGTAACTGCGTAGGCTAAATAATTTATGTATGGGTCGTTAATTTAGCTCCCGATGTGTTATATTAAATATAAAGTTTCGCAAACTTGCCATCAGCCAGAGAATTTAGGCAAAAGGTCACTGTGTCTAATTTAGGGCGTGTAGTGTGACACATAGGGTTCAACCGATAGACAAGTCAGATCCAAGACATTTCGACGGAGAGGAACCGCATGTGAGCCCCAACATCTATGGGATGTTAGCTCGCAGTATATTCTTCCCCAGAGCTGAATATTACATGTTCACTGTTCAAATACTCTTCATTTAATTCACTGTCACTCTTGGTAAGTAAACCTACTTTCTTAACCTCCATTAAGATTTATTATAATACTTACAATCATTGATGCTGTAATAGCCCTACGATCATCAATCGTCTCTTTTGCGTTAAGTGATTCGATGTGTTCGAGTGTGTTAAATACCAAGAAATCTAAGACGTCACCCTCACGAGTTGGTCCTGTAGCTAGCTGCTCCCAATGATTTCCAGAATAAGCTTCCAGCACTATATCGTGTGAACCCTTGTCCGGCGCATCATTTTAGTAGCATGGATCTCCCACTGTGTAGCGGGAAATTGATGTCTTCCCCTTCTAAAGTACCGTCTGTTCTATTTCCTTTTTTTCTAGAACTCAGGTAGACTGAGAAATTTATGTTGAAGAAAGAAACAAAGCCAAACAGATAATTGCAGCATCCAAGAAGAAATCTTGGGAAGACTTTGGAAACAGGTTGGAGACCTTGGGTCAAGCTGCTGGAAAACCATTCTGGAGCGTAATTAGCAGTCTTCGAAAGAGTTACTCAATGTAGGTGAAAATACGACCAGTAATGTTTCAGATTTCGAGGTAGAACGGGATAGGAATGATGATGGAAATAGCATCACATTTGAGGAAGTGGAGAAAATGGTCAATAGATTGCAGTGCAATAAAGCAGCTGGGGTGGATGAAATTAAGTCGGAACTCATCAAATACAGTGGAATGTCAGGTCTTAAATGGCTACACAGGATAATTGAAATGGCATGGGAGTCGGGACAGGTTCCAACAGACTGGACGAAAGCAGTAATCACACCAATCTTTAAACATGGAAACAGAAAAGATTGTAACAACTACAGAGGTATCTCTTTAATCAGCGTTGTGGGTAAATTCTTCTCAGGTATTGTTGAAAGGAAAGTACGAGTATTAGTTGAGGACCAATTGGATGAAAATCAGTGTGGGTTTAGGCCTCTTAGAGGTTGTTAGGACCAGATCTTTAGCTTACGGCAAATAATGGAGAAGTGTTATGAGTAGAGAAGGGAATTGTATCTATGCTTTATAGATCTAGAAAAGGCATATGACCGGGTTCCTAGGAGGAAGTTATTGTCTGTTCTACAAGATTATGGAATAGGAGGCAAACTTTTGCAAGCAATTAAAGGTCTTTACATGGATAGTCAGGCAGCAGTTAGAGTTGACGGTAAATTGAGCTCATGGTTCAGAGTAGTTTCAGCGGTAAGACAAGGCTGCAACATGTCTCCACTGTTGTTCATATTATTTATGGATCATATGTTGAAAACAATATGACTGGCTGGGTGAGATTAAGATACGTGAACACAAAATAAGCAGTCTTGCATATGCGGATGACTTAGTTGTGATGGCAGATTCGATTGAAAGTTTGCAAAGTAATATTTCAGAGCTAGATCAGAAACGTAAGGACTATGGTATGAAGATTAGCATCTACAAAACGAAAGTAATGTCAGTGGGAAAGAAATATAAGCGGATTGAGTGCCAAATAGGAGGAACAAAATTAGAACAGGTGGACGGTTTCAAGTACTTAGGATGCATATTCTCACAGGATGGCAACATAGTGAAAGAACTGGAAGCTAGGTGTAGCAAAGCTAATGCAGTGAGCGCTCAGCTACGATCTACTCTCTTCTGCAAGAAGGAAGTCAGTACCAAGACTAAGTTATCTGTGCACCGTTCAATCTTTGGACCAACTTTGTTGTATGGGAGCGAAAGCTGGTGGCTTGAGGTTACCTTATGAAGAAGGTTGAGGTTACGGATATGAAAGTAGCTAGGATGATTGCAGGTACTAGTAGATGGGAACAATGGCAGGAGGGTGTCCACAACGAGGAAATCAAAGAAAAACTGGGAATGAACTCTATAGATGTAGCAGTCAGGGCGAACAACCTTAGATGGTGGGGTCATGTTACACGCATGGGAGAAGCAAGGTTACCCAAGAGACTCATGGGTTCAGCAGTAGAGGGTAGGAGGAGTCGGGGCAGACCAAGGAGAAGGTACCTGGATTCGCTTAAGAATGATTTTGGAGTAATAGGTTTCACATCAGAAGAGGCACCAATGTTTGCACTGAATAGGGGATCGTGGAGGAATTTTATAAGGGGGCTATGCTCCAGACTGAAAGCAGAGAGGCATAATCAGTCTTAAATGATGATGATGATGATGATGATGAGGAAATAAATTGGTCTGCATTTTTTTTTCGCCGTAAGATTTTCTACGTTCATAAATTATATCTTGGAACAATATCCTTCTCACAATAAGGGTAGAAAGAGGCCTTCATTCCACTGAGCGTTATCGTGCAAAGTTTTTGAACTCGTAGTAATGATATGATGGTGTGTGAACCAGAATTTAAAAGAGCTTTGGACAAGTTAATATCAAATAAAGCAGAAGTTATAGATAACATTCCATCAGAATTTCGAAAATCGTTTTATCGAAGTGAAAGATGGATTGTGGTAAAACCAGAACAGAAGAGACTCGAAGCATTTAAGAGGTTCTCCGCAGAAGCGGCGAGGAAAGGAATTTATGGGAGACACTGACAAGAAGGAGGGACAGGATGATAGGACATCATTTAAGACATCACGGAATAACTTCCATGGTACTAGAGGGTGCTGTAGAGAGCAAAACCTGTAGAGGAAGACAGAGATTGGAATACGTCAAGCATATAATTGAGGACGTAGGTTGCAAGTGCTGCTCTGAGATGAAGAGGTTGGCACAGGAGAAGAATTCGTGTCGGGCAGCATCAATCCAGTCAGAAGAATGATGATTCATAATATAGTGTGCGATCAAGACAACGCTACTGCTGCTATTCAACTTTTTATCTTCTATCAGAAATAAAAATAAAGTTCTTTATAGCTGGGGCAACTGTGAAAGATATAGGTAGAAGATCAATCATTCGGAGATGGTAAAATCTTATTTTAGTCTGAACTGCTAAATCGTAGCTTCGTAATCGGTGTTCCTTTTGTGACTAGTTCCTGAATACGCTCTTTCACGGGATGGATGTATTCAGCTGAGAATTTGGGTGCCAAATACGACTTTAAATTCTTTTTCCTTTATTCTCAAAGAGACGGTTTACTCTGAAATAGTCATCCGAACGAAATGGAGGAAAGCAGACTCCATCAAGTGAAAAAGTTACACTCCACTGCAAAACTGTTTCCCGCAAATAAACCATCAAAAACGTCTCTTAGCAAGACGTCTGCACAGCGCATAAAAAGGGCTTCCTTTTCTTGCGTTCTACAGAGGTTCCTGATACTTCGTCGTACCTGAATATGTACGTGTATATTTTTTTCCTTTGAAAGGACGCGTTCCACTTCGCGGAGAATACGCGCGATATAGCGAAATGAAAGGAATGCTTGTATCGATCGGTAACCGAGTGGATGCAGAGGGCTGTCTGTCCTATTTGCCGAGATTACACTCGACCAAATCCTGCTCCCTTTGTTGTGACATATCTTCACTTCTTTCAGCTGCTATATACTTTTTAGTTTCATTAGGGGCTCACAGTTTTAGATACGTGAGTTAAGCACTTCAAATTGTGCACAGATTTACAGTTTCGTAAAACACTTCACGTGAAACGTAGGTGTCTCAATGTTGTGCAACACAGTTTCAACTTCTCATGTATAATGAAACTCTATTTTCTTCAATGAAGTTAAGATTTTACTTCCCTTTCCATGTTGTTGCATGGTGAAGTAGTCGTCTATTTCATTTGCAGTGCGTACAGTTAAAGCGTGTTTACGGTTAGCTATTTCTGAGATGTTTCTGTGATTCTCCGTCATGGCCACTATTGTGAAATTCAAAATTTTTGGTAATAATTTTGGGAAACAACGGTGCTGTAAGCTATATAAAATCAGTGAAAAAGTCTAGATCACGATGGTTATTTTGTTAAAATGGCCGATTTTGGCCTAGTCTTAGGACGGTTATTCTAATAAAATTGACCGGCCTAAGACTAGGCCGAAATCGGCCATTTTAATAAAATAAGCATCGCTATCTAGTTTGTTTTATTACTGATTTTTATTTGTTGTAAAACTTTTTCTCACTCTTAGTATATCCAATGAAAACTCTAACAGGTACAATTTCGCAACTGACGTCGCTATTTGATTCAATTTGCATAAGTCTAAGACGACCTGGGTGTTATCTTGCAACACATGATCAACAACGGTAAAAGTGCGTGAGTTTCACTTGACATACGATACAATATAACCCCGAACGTACGCCACAAAGATGATGAAATATAGTATGAAACTATTTGGAATAAGGGAAGGTAATTGTTCGATCTAAAAGTAAATTGCAGCTATGGCTCGGATCAGTGCATTGAGTCCCAAAGCCTCAAAAGTATTTTCAGTATACTGTAGAGGCCAGACACAGAGAACTAAAGGGGAACGGAATATTGATGTTAGTGGATTGTATAGTCTTGTTGCTTGTAGCAGTTTTCGGCTAACCTCACACTTACCGATTATCGAGGACTGCTCATAGTGTGGAGCAGAAAATGTAGTCTTTCCTCCTTGACCGTCGATGTGTCACATTTCGTAGTGTGCTTGTGTGTGCTTGTGTGTGTGTGTGTGTGTGTGTGTGTGTGTGTGTGTGTGTGTGTGCAGATACAGGAGCTATAGAATCACACCTCGAACCTCTGTTGCGTATTTACAACCCAAGCCATCGTTGGAGGCCCTTCATACCGCTATCAGAAGCTCCTTTTACCGTGGCGATGCGACAACTGATAGGGAGGACAGATAACTTCCGATATCTGTGTACTTCTCCAAGCGACAAAACCATCATTAACGCGCAATATTGTTCCCAGACAAAACAGAAAAGAGGGTTTTGGACTATAAACCATATAGGATAAATCAAACATTTATTATTTTACGAATTATACGTCGAATGTTAAGGAAGGATAAGGAGAATTTAATGTCTCGTAGACAATGAAGTATGCAGAGACGGAGCATAATCTAAGATCGAAGAAGGACTGATGGTTAAGTCAGCTGTTTTCTCTTCGAGGGAAACACGACCATCTTTGCCTTAGCCTTTGCCTTAACCTAAATCTAAATAGCTGAATGGTGATCGCAACCTTCGTGCTCACGAATGAGTGTCCAGTGTCTTAGTACCGTGCTGCCCCACTCTATGACAAATAAGTGTTAATATTCTTCAATGATAAACCTAAAGATTTTATACTATACTTCGTGAAAAATTATTTAGTGCAGGATGGGTTTTTCTATTTCAAAATATTCGACAGTAACAGATAATATATGGATGCTGTATTACTTTAAATTGGGTTTCAAAACTCTTCCTTCTGCAAAACACAACGTATTAATTTTCTGTTCATCCAAATACATTTCTACACCTATGTGTCTTCTTCTGTGTACATCGGTTTATTTACGTAATAGTATTATACAAAAATCGTTGTGGTTTCTCTGTTGTAGGCCTAAAAACTGAAACATGTGTGAAACTTCCTGGCAGATTAAAACTGTGTGCCGGACCGAGACTCGGACTGGGGACCTTTTCCTCTCGCGGGCAAGTGCTCTACCAACTGAGCTGCCCAACCACGACTCACGACCCGTTCTCACAGCTTCAATTCCGCCAGTACCTCGTCTCCTACCTACCAAATTTCACTGAAGCTCTTCTGCGAACCTTGCAGAACTAGCACTCCTGTAAGAAAGGATACTGCGGAGACATGGCTTTGCCACAGCCTGGGGGATGTTTCCAGAATGAGATTTTGACTCTGCAGCGGAGTGTGCGCTGATATGAAACTTTCTGGCAGATTGAAACTGTGTGCCGGTCCGAGACTAGAACTCGGGACCTTTGCCTTACATGTGCCTTTTTTTTAAAAAAAGAGGCTTCGACTGCTCTTCTGGAACTACATTAATTTTTAAAGTGGATTAGTACAGGTCAGCTTATTTTTATACCTTTTTATCGTTTGAAAGCACGTTATATGTAAAGTCGTTGGAAGAATTAGTTCATACACTTATTACTACTTTTGAAGTACTTTTTCGAGGGTAGTAGTTGTTCATGCCCGGTACCAATGGTTTTCGTAATGTAGTGCATCTTTCGTGTGTTTTCTATTTCTGTTGTGACTACGTACACTGTTTTCCTCATCTTTTAATACAATGCGCAACACAGTCAAAGGATGACTTCTTCGAAACAGTGGAAATGTCTCCCATTGCGACACGGAAGTTTGAAGTTTAGCTCAAAGGTGCCTCCAGCCTTTCTCTGGAACGGTGCAAAAAAAGTGGGATCCTGGCTCGTCGCTACGACGCTTCAAATGGCAAGGTGTCGACACGTTCGAAAAAGTGGCCACACCTTACAAGTTCACGTGTCGTGAGAGGTGGGTTAGTGATGTAACACTGACAACAAAGTTCGCCACAATTGTGCCGAATGTCACCGTGGACGTGGCCACTCGATGGGAAGCTGGTCACACCCTCTTTTATCTGCATTCCACCGATTCTTTTGAACAGTGACGAAGGGAGTTGAAATCACGCGTTTTTCTTTCGGATGGCCTAGGAAAACGTTTCAAACCACCGCCGCTGATAATCGACACCAAAAGGACTAGGGCGTGGCATAAAGAGTGTGAACGAAACCACTCCTTACGCTGGAACGTTGATTCCCACACATTTCGCGATGAGGACCAGGACGACGTTATTGACAACCTTGGACACTGCTGACACCTTCGGACGTCTCACCCATTCTCTAAGGACACTGTGACACTGCGTCCCCACTGAACGTAATCGCAACTCTTTGGAACTACAAGGGACCGCTCACAACCATTTTACATAAAATGAACGTGCTACGGAGCGGCAAAGGGTGTGTATGCATTTTTATCCTTATGTTTCGCACCCTCCTGTGGCTTGACCATGGGGGGATGGAACACTGACGCATGTGTGAATAACACAAAAAAGAGGCATTCTAACCTCCCCCGCCCCTCCCCCCCCCCCCCCCTCCCGATGGCACCGGCCCAACTTCACTGAGGATTTTAAAATTGTATCTGTATTGAGATAATCAGCAAAGTAGTTCTAGGCGCCTGCTAGCTGGCATCTGGGATCGGAGGTGTATCGAAGGATTGCCTGCCTACAGGAGCCAAGATCTTCTTCACAGAGTGTGTCTGTCTCAGTAGATGTACAGTTTTAAAATTCTCAATACAGGTGGGCGGGAGCGATTGAGGGTGTTGTTGTTTTATTTCATGCATGAGTCAACGGCGCACACCCTCCTCCCCCAGCCCCCGCCCCCTCCCCGTCCCTCTATGATCACGCCACCGGAGAGCTTGAAACAGGAGGGCTGAAAATGCATAAGCACCCTTTACTGTTTTGGATCACGTTAAAACTTCGGCGAAAGTTTGTGAACGGTCCCCAAAGGATCCAACCTGTACACAAGAGCAAAAACTGCATTTGCGCTGCACACCAAAGAAGTGTGATCCTGCACAAAGGGGGTGCAGCCCCACAGTGTTCTTAGAGAAGGATTAAGGCTTCTGGGGATGTCACACGTGTCAAAGGTTGTCATCAAGAACGTCGCTCTGCTGCTCATTGCATTGCGAACTGCCGTTATCGACCCCGAAATGTGTGAGAATCAACGCCCCAAGGAAAGGAGTGGTTTTGTTGACGCACTGTATGCCACTACCTGAGCTCCGTTTTTGATAATTCTCAGCGAGGTCTGTTTGAAATGTTTCCTCGGCCACCCATGAGAAAACAACTATTCGCCGCCGTTTTGACTTCCGTTGCTGGGGCGTCAAAAGATGGGGTGGAATACAGGTAAGAGATTTAGGGCGACCTTCTTATCGTTTGACACATCAGCAGAGGCATTGGGCAGAATTGTTGTGACATTTGGTGCAAGTGTGATATCATTAGTCCACCTTATGAGGCACATGATTTTCTGAGGTCGGGCTTTTTTTTTCTGCACATGTCGATATCTTGTTGTCTGAAACGTCGTCGAGCTCGAGGATGACGTCACAGGGTGCAACGTTTTTACATCGTTACGGAGGAAGGTTGCACGCAACACTGAGCCGAATTTGAAACTTCTGGGCCGCAAAGGGAGACAAGTGACGGACTCGCAAAACCAGTCCTTTAATTCTGATGCGCAGTGTACTTCACCACTAACTCTGTGTAACACTGTTATTTAAATAAATAAAGTCTGGTACCGCGCACCGCGAAATTTGAATCCCCGCCAGACGTCATGGACGTCGAAGACCCATAGAGGTATCTGTACCACCGAGCCGTCAGCTGTGGCGGCGCGCGCCTCCTGGCCCACATTTAGGCTAGGCGCAAATTGAGACGCGTATAGCACGTGCCGCACGAGTCGCGCTTGTGAAGCGCATATTGCGGCGCGTACACCGTACTTCGCACGCGCCGACTGGCGAAGCTCTGCGCTGACAGAACCGAAGCGCGCGCAACCTGTTATCTTCCTCAAACGATTTAACAGAAAATATTCACTGAAAATATCTGATTTTTGCCTTACTTGTAGCGTTATAAATGGTTCAAATGGCTCTGAGCACTATGGGACTCAACTGCTGAGGTCATTAGTCCCCTAGAACTTAGAACTAGTTAAACCTAACTAACCTAAGGACATCGCAAACATCCATGCCCGAGGCAGGATTCGAACCTGCGACCGGAGCGGTCTTGCGGTTCCAGACTGCAGCGCCTTTAACCGCACGGCCACTTCGGCCGGCTGTAGCGTTATATGTCAGCTTCGTGGCGAAGTGTCCATCATCTCGCTAATGGCCATTCTTATTGTGATGTACACATTTTAGTAAGTTACTACGTAAAACTCAAAAAGTTTGCAACGAAAATTAGGGGTCGCTATGATTTTGTGTTTGGTGCGTACTACACCATATGTTGCTGCGTATGAAATTTAGCTAACACGTTGAATTTTTGTTTAGACTTGGGAGGAGGTCTCCATCTACCTCCGATCTCGAGAAAATGGATCCTATGTAGTAAATAGATACCCCAAAGTTGATCGACAGCAATTTCAGATAATTAGCCTCCACCGACAGAGACATCCAATGCGCCAATGAAGAATCTGCACGGGACGACATTTGCGAGAGCTGCACCGCGCACAGGTAGGAGGAAATCCGACGACACGACCCACCAAGGCGGATCAAGGAAGGTCCGACTTACACTCGCAAATTCCGGGTGGAAATGTTGACTAGTTATACTGTACGTCACATATACCACCCTCTACGGACTCGCGGCTAAGCTGAGTAATAACAGTATCAGTTTACAAGCGAGGGGATATTGCAACGTGGGTGGAGACACTATCTTGTAGGCATCTTTACATGTTCAAATGGTTCAAATGGCTCTGCGCAGTATGAGACTTAACTTCTGAGGTCATCAGTCCCCTAGAACTTAGAACTACTTAAACCTAACTAACCTAAGGACATCACACACATCCATGTCGAGCCAGGATTCGAACCTGCGACCGTACCGGTCGCGCGGTTCCAGACTGTAGCGCCTAGAACCGCTCGGCCACACCGGCCGGCTTTTACATGTTCAATGAGCATTCACAACTGAAAAGTATCACATGATGCAATAGATAATCATACTAGAGATTTTGTGCAAAACGCCTGCACAAAACTTCATTGCATTCTCACTATCGTTTTAATTTCACGACTGATCAGAGGTTGGAAAAAAATAGCTCTTGTAGTTGAAACGGCTTCTTTCCGCAGCATATTTCTTACGTAAACAACAAAGACGTAAGTCGGAATTGATATTTTGCAGGAAATAACCGGTTTACGCTTTATTCGTTGGGGCCATGTCATTTAGCAGTTTATGTTAGCGAGTTAATATATTCCAGGAGTAGTAGATACGTTAGGCAAAGCGAGGGAATGAATTCTGCGCGAGTTTCAGTCCACAAGTGCGGAACGTTTCGGTGAATTCCCGTCTTCACGCTGCAGACAGAGCTCACACATCGCCTGCGAGTGGAAATACCGTGCGGCGTGCTCGTTCCGCGGTCATTAAATTAGCCGCGCAGCAGCCCTGGGTGCGGCGTCGCACACGCTTGCCACCGGAGGGGTGCTCGAAGCACCCTCTGCCAGCGCGGCTGTGTGATGTGATGAGGGCGCTGCGAGCGACCAGTTTAATTAGCTGTAATTAAGAGCTCTCCACTAATGCTTTCTTTCCCCCCTTTCTCTCTCTGTCTCTCTCTCCCGCACGGATCTCGCCTAGCACGGCGACGCCAGCGCCGCCGTCCAATTTGCGAGGGTATTTACAATTAACGACGCGCCGCCAAACTGCTGATGAATCGTTCGCAAAAGAACGCAGCTATTCCTCTTTTGCTATCCCCCTCCCCTCCGCCCCCCCCCTCTCTCTCTCTCTCTCCCCTTCCCCTGAGATGTCTTGTCAGCGTCATTAACATCAGCCTTGTGTTTCTAGGGTACTGCGCTGCTTAAGAATAGGGGAATTTTAACTGGATGCTTAAAGTGTAGCGTGCTAGTAAACCGCACCTTTCATGAGATTCCTGCATGCCATTATCCCTATTGATAAAACTGTTATTGCAGTACATTATTGCCACGGCTGCAAAATACTAACACGAATTCTTTACAGACGAATGGAAAAACTGGTACAAGCCGACCCTGGGGAAGATCAGTTTGGGTTCCGCAAAAATGTTGGAACACGTGAGGCAATACTGACCCTACGACTTATCTTCGAAAATAGATTAATAAAAGGCAAACCTACGTTTCTAGCATTTGTAGACTTAGAGAAAGCTTTTGACAATGTTCAGTGGAATACTCTCTTTTAAATTGTAAAGGTGGCAGGGGTAAAATACAGGGACCGAAAGGCTATTTACAATTTGTACAGAAACCAGATGGCAGTTATAAAAGAGGGGCATGAAAGGGAAGCATTGGTTGGGAAGGGAGTGAGACAGCGTTGTAGCCTATCCCCGATGTTATTCAATCTGTATATTGAGCAAGCAGTAAAGGAAACAAAAGAAAAATACGGAGTAGGTATTAAAATCCATGGAGAAGAAATAAAAACGTTGAGGTTCGCCGATGAAATTGTAATTATGTCAGAGACAGCAAAAGACCTGGAAGAGCAGTTGAACGGAATGGACAATGTCTTGAAAGGAGGATATAAGATGAACATCAACAAAAGCAAAACGAGGATAATGGAATGTAGTCGAATTAAATCGGGTGATGCTGCCGGAATTAGATTAGGAAATGAGACACTTAAAGTAGTAAAGGAGTTTTGCTATTTGGGGAGCAAAATAACTGATGTGGTCGAAATAGAGAGGATATAAAATGTAGACTGGCAATGGCAGTCCTCCCTCGGTGTATGTGTTTGTCCTTAGGATAATTTAGGTTAAGTAGTGTGTAAGCTTACGGACTGATGACCTTAGCAGTTAAGTCCCATAAGATCTCACACACACATTCACTATCATCGACCATCCAAGTTTCATATGCCTCCAAAACTTAAAGAACACCTTTGAGGACTTTAGTTTGATAGGTTTGAGCCAGTGCAAGCATAAGTGAGGATGTGGCGCCATCAACAAACTTAAACATTCTACAGTGACAGTATCAACAAACTGGTTTGTCGTTGGGAGAAATTTGTTCTTTGCCACGGTGACTATGTTGACAAATATATAGACATGAAGAATAAATATGTGTAAAATTATTAACATTTGTTGTATTTCGAAAGCATTGATAGTTTTCACATAAGAAATTCCGAAACAGTAATTTTCAGGACGCCCTCTTACGTTTTCTTTTCTTGTTCAACCGGAATTATCTTCCGCTACATTTCACGAAGTCAAACCTGACAGCGTATTTGTTATTTTATTTTGGCGTATCTTAAATTTATGATTTTGTTCAGTTGACATATTTTCGATTGATCATTTTCATTACAATATTTGTAGTTCAGGATCTATAATTATTCCTCGGAAATCTAGACAAGTCTGATTAATTTCTGTACATGACTGCACATCTAAGTTTCAAAGTAACGTTCGTCTCGCTATTATCAATACAAATGAGCTCTCTGCCTATTTCCCTTCGCTCCGCCCCTATCCTCTCTCTTAGACACCACATAGAGATACACACACACACACACACACACACACACACACACACACACGAAAAGATTTTTCGACCTTAAAAGCAGTAGCTCGTTTTTATTTTACAAGTTACTATTCCTTGCTGTAGGGGCTGTAATTTTTTATATTTTGCCTAAACCAGCAAGGTAAAACAGAGGCCACTACGTCCGCCACATCAAGTGGATTTAGTGCTCACGTACTCACATTGAACCGCCAACACTTCCCAACCTGTCTGCAAATGCAGGAACTATAGTGCTGATAGTCTTCGACATATACAACCGTTCGCTCGACGAAAGATCTGTACCCAAAGATTGGAAAGTTGCACAGGTCACACCAATATACAAGAAAGGTAGTATGAGTAATCCACTAACTTACAGGCCCATATCTTTAACGTCGATATGTAGCAGAATTTGAGGACATATAATGTGTTCGAACACTATGAATTACCTCGAAGAAAACTGTCTATTGACACACAGTCAACATGGGTTTAGAAAACATTGTTCCTGTGAAACACAACTAGCTCTTTATTCACATGAAGTGTTAAGTGGTATTGACAAGGGATTTCAGACCGATTTCGTATTTCTGGATTTCCGGAAGGCTCTTTGACACTGTACCACACAAGCGGCTCGTATTGAAATTGCGTGCTTATGGAATATCGTCTCAGTTATGTGACTGGATTTGTGATTTCCTGTCAGAGGGGTCACAGTTCATAGTAACTGACGGAAAGTCATCGAGTAAAACAGAAGTGATTTCTGGCGTTCCCCAAGGTAGTGTTATAGGCCCTTTGCTGTTCCTTACCTATACAAACGATTTGGGAGACAATCTGAGAAGCCATCTTAAGTTGTTTGCAGCTGATGCTGTCGTTCATCGACTAATGAAGTCATCAGAAGATCGAAACAAACTGCAAAACGATTCAGAAAAAATATCTGAATGGTGTGAAAAGTGGCAGTTGACCCTAAATATCGAAAAGTGTGAGGTCATCCACTTGAGTGCTAAAAGGAACTCGTTAAACTTCGGTTACACGATAAATCAGTCTAATCTAAAAGCCGTAAATTCAACTAAATACCTAGGTATTACAATTACGAACAACTTAAATTGGAAGGAACTCATAGAACACACAGAAAATGTTGTGGGGAAGGCTAACCAAAGACTGCGTTTTATTGGCAGGACACTTTGAAAATGTAATAGACCTACTAAGGAGACTGCCTACACGACGCTTGTCCGTCCTCTTTTAGAATACTGCTGCGCGGTGTGGGATCCTTACCAGATAGGACTGACGGAGTAAATCGCAAACGTTCAAAGAAAGGCAGCACGTTTTGTATTGTTGCGAAATATGGGAGAGTGTTTCACAGAAATGATAAAGGATTTGGGCTGGAAATCGTTAAAAGAAAGGCGTTCTTCGTTACGACGAAATCTTCTCACGAAATTCCGTTTACCATCTTTCTCCTCCGACTGCGAAAATATTTTGTTGACACCGACCTACATAGGCAGAAGCGATCACCACGATAAAATAAGGGAAATCAGAGCTCGTACGGAAAGATATAGGTGTTCATTCTTTCTTCGCTCTGTACGAGAATGGAGTAATAGAGACTTGTGAAGGTGGTTCGATGAACCCTCTGCCTGGCACTTAAATGTGATTTGCATAGTATCCATGTAGATGTAGATGCAGATGTAGACGTCAGTTTGGTATTATGCGAGAAAAGCTTCCTTTGGATGTCACGGGGTCAGGGATTTTCTGTGCCTCATAATGACTAGGTGTTGTGTGATGTCCTTAGGTTAGTTAGGTTTAAGTAGTTCTAAGTTCTAGGGGACTGATGACCATAGATGTTAAGTCCCATAGTGCTCAGAGCCATTTGAACCATTTTGGATGTCAACTCTACAGCAGTAAGAAGTTAAGATTTTTACGTAGCAAGCTAGTAGAATTGCTGAAAGTTCATTTTAATTTCCTTGCTTCATAATTTTTGTCAAAGTCGGCACAAATGTCAGTCGTTACTGGTAAAGGAAAGAGAAGTCATACAAACCCGTGAAGATATAGGATAAATTTAGGAGGTAATGTCTTTGACGGTCTCCTTTAAAAATGGTTCAAATGGCTCTGAGCACTATGGGACTTAACTTCTGAGGTCGTCAGTCCCCTAGAACTTAGAACTACTTAAATCTAACTAACCTAAGGAGACCACACACATCCATGCCCGAGACAGGATTCGAACCTACGACCGTAGCGGTCGAACGGTTCCAGACTGTAGCGCCTAGAACCGCTCGGCCACCCCGGCCGGCGGTCTCCTTTAACCTCTAGCTATAATCTCCAAGGAAAAGGTCCGACTGCTGCATAATTTGTTTCTGGAAAATGAAATGAATTTTACGCCTTACAAATCTTAAAAATGGTCTCTCACAACTAGGATTGGATTCCATATTAAAATGTCCTTCCATTTGGACTGACATTACTCGCAGTTCGGAAGGATTCCTATGAAATCCACTGCTATTAAGTCAATGAACTATTACAACTGCAGATTGCGTGGTAGAATGCCTGAGACGACAAAATTCTGAGACAAGATAATTTGCTTCCAAAAACCTTTCCTCACCAATGTTCTCCTCCGTAAGCGTAGCTCTAGAATGTTGTTGTCAGATGTCGTAGCTAAACCATTTTGTGGCACGGTAAAGTACAGGTCACAGAAGACGATGTACTGTAAATGAAATCCTGTTGTATGATATTGCAGTGCCCGTGCTATTCGGAATTATGATGCAGTGTTTCCTTAGACATGCATGCTTTCCAAATGAAGATTGTTTCGTAATTCGAAGCAACACATGTACTGCAATATCGTATTTATCCGCCAACACCAGGCAAGTGATTTTCAAGTAAAATGTCTCGCCTGTACAGGAATATACATAATAGGTGTCTGAGTGTAGGCTGTAGAAACGTGTTTGACGACATATGGAAGTATAAGCGTTGCAGTGAGTCGTGCTCGGGTAGCCTAATGGTAAGGAGACCGTCTCGCGATAAGCGCGAAATCTGGGTTCAAGTTCCGGTCCGGCATTAATTTTCGTTGCCATCATTCCATTATACTGCTGGTGGTTGTCCATATTCGCAGTTGCGAATACATGCCGCGAAATACTTTAGAGATGACCTCTTCTCCCCATTGCGCCCGCTACAGATCGATTTTTCTACACTGGCACTTGAAATAGTCATATCGCCTGAAACTGATACAATACTATGCAATCAAATAACCTACAGCTACGAGTGCAGTAAGGTAGTGAGAAAGTGTGACAAAGATATACACCTTACGAAACGCCAGTAGCATACGGCTCATGCAACACAACAAACTAGCGATAGCAACTCACAATACGTGGCTGCTAAGACGTGCACTTTGAACATGCTTGCGTGCTAAGTAGGAACGATTCCCTGCCAAACAGTCAAACATTAGCTTGAATATCTACGGAAGATAGAGAAATGTGTGACAGATATCTATGATCGCGGCGCCAGACCACATCGCACTAGACTGCACTGTTTGTGGAAGTCTACAGACACAAATAACACGTCCTGAAACACTAAAACACGTTTAAGAGATAAAGACAAATGGCCTCTGTTGAACGAAGTATCAGGTAAGTATGTGGGACGAGACTTAAGAAATATTTAGAAAATAGGAGCACTGTAAGAGAAAATCTCGTTATATGTGATAGTGTTGAGTATTGTGAATGTACTAAATATCTATGAGATTCATCGAGATCGACATTATTGATACCTACACAGAGGGTGACCAGAGCAGTGAATAAGTTACCAACAACTTGTCAGCTAAAGCATTACAAACAGATTGAATAAGAACTTGTAGGTGACATGCAGATGTCCCAGTAAGAGTAGGTTGTGTGGGGGTGGGTAGGAGGGGATGGGGGTGGGGTCTGGTGTGGGGGAAGAAGAGTGGACTGTACTGTTAACTCGCGCCATTTGTTGACTCCACTGTTTTTATTCGCTTTCATGGTATTTCACGGTTATTTCTATAGTATACTGTGCTTATATATAACTTCACAAATTATTGCAAATTCCTAAACTACATTACAAATCAGGAAGTAAATGCTTAATCGGAATTGATACAACTTTCGTTAAATATGTGGAGACACAACCAACATTAGATTCTATGCGGCGAGTGCCGACATTATAAGAAAAAATGAATACGGAAATAAATAGGCGGCCACTTTGCTCCAAGAGAAGTTTATGAAAGATGAATGGAATTGTGAAACATCTTGCTGAAATGAATCACAACAACAGACGCTGACTCTCATCGTCATGGCTCCTTGTGCGCTCTCCAAGCAGTAAAGGATGATGAACACAGCTTGGTACGGCGGTTGATACATTGGTCTACACAACATTGTGACTATGTCGTTTCTTATCCGGACATGTTTTCAACTGTTTCCAAGTTTTTAACAATTCGGATAACTTAGTATACCCCTCACTGATAGCTTCATATTAAAGGTGGTGGTTCGAATCTGTCGATAAACATTGACGAATGTCTGTATATCTTGTAATTCTTCTCCTTACTTGTTTGAGGCCATCAAGGGACGTTTTAGTTTCTGCAGACCTCGTAGTAAATTATATACTTATATGGATATAGCGTCTGTTCTTTCGGACATGTCCGAAAGAACCTAGACATCATTGATGACCTGCAGCCATCTAGAACTAAATTAGAATTATATATTAATACCTTCAGCTGCTGACTGGCGTTGATATATATCAACGGGGACAGGTGAGAATGTGTGCGCCGACCGGGACTCGAACCCGGGATCTCCCGCTTACATGGCAAACGCTCTATCCATCTGAGCCACCGAGGCACACTACGAATGTAGTGTGTGGACATATAAGGTGAGAATGTGTGTCTCGCAGGAGGCGTGCGCGAGCTAGTCCCTGCATTCGCACTATCCTCTGTGCCCTCGGTGGCTCAAATGGATAGAGCGTCTGCCAAGCAAGGAGGAGATCGCCGGTTCGAGTCCCGGTGGGGCCACACATTTTCACCTGCCCCCGTTGATATATATCAACGACCGTGAGGAGCTGAAGGTATTAATATATAATTCTAATTTCGTAGTAAATTTGTTTGGTAGATCACTTCGGTTTATGTAGATTTACGCTATCGAAGAAGATACAGTTTGTTTCCTCCTCCTATTTAGGGTGTCCTCCAGGTGACCCACCACAAAAACGTAAATTAAGATAGCAGAACGGTGATTCGAAAACGGCTCGTCTTAAACGTGAATTCCGTATTTTCGCCACCGTGGAACCATTCTATCGGTGTTCTGTATCGTAAGAGATATTTGTACCACAGGAGAACGTTAGGAAGGAAGACATCGAAAATATCATCGCTCCTGTGTTAGTGGATATAAATTTAAACATGAAATGGATCTGATAACGGTCTCCTTTGAAAAATACTGCACGTAGTTTCCACTTTTTCAGTATAAAAGGTTTAAGCATGTTGTAACACAATGAAATATTTCATCGTACTGCAGAATATACTGTACAGTTAAAAAAAAAAAACGCTGAATAGTGTCACCAGCTGTCAAAGAAACATCGTAATGCAGGCTAGCGTTAAAAGCGGTGTACCGATGGAAATAAGAGAAGCTGTAACTTATGTGTGTGATCCATTAAAAAGCAAGCACAATTTTGGTGGCTGACAACATTAGAAATAATACGTTTGAAATGCAAATCGAGGAGTAATAAGAGCTATGAGGAAACTACAGATCATTAACTCGCCTGGCATGATGAGCTATCAGGAAAATATAAAAAGCGATGAAAGAAATGGGTAATATTATTCTTAAATAAGGGTATCAAACATAGTTAACTCTAAATAAAATAAATCAGTTACAAACGCTGTTATTTATTAAATTTTTATATACAAATCGGCCGGGATAAAATCGAAATCTGCAAGAGAATGATAAATGAAGGAATCTTTATGTCGAACTCACAGGTCTCAAGCTGTTTACTTTCTGAGAGTGAATGGTCACGACATGCAGAAGTTCATACACACTTCAGTTCATTTCTTTAAACAAGCAGTGAAACAAGAAACTTCGCTTTTTTAATATGTATTTTTTTGGGGATTTGCTTTAGGCTCTTGTTAAGTGCAGACTGCTTATTGAATTTTTCTTTCTACGACAGGAATAAAGATTACTTACCTTAAACAGCTACCTAAAAATGAGATGGGAAAAGTCCGTCTGTTCCAAGTCACACGCGTAAATAATAGTAACTTCCCTACGATTGTAGATATGTAAATAGAGTCTTAGAACGTCTGGTCACGCACGTTGTGTCCCCAGTAAAAATGTTTCAACGAATATTAACAATGGACAGATACACTTTCTTCATTATATCACGACAAAATGCCGAGACAGCCTGAAAAAGGTCGAAAAGGAGGGAGATGGCATTCATATATTAATATTCATATATTAATGCAGATCGCTTACTAGTAAATTACACAATATTTTCTGTATTTCTATCTTCACACACACACATGATTTCATTTAAAGGTTAAAAGATCAGTTACGATTATTTAGACATCAGGAAGGAATACTAAAATAATGCCAACGAGAGCGAAACTTTACAATAGTTTCCCCGGTATATTACACGTGTAGTCAAAATGTACACTCGGCCATGCATATTTTGTTATCATAATTGTTGAAAGCTACAAAGGGACCATGCTGATAAGGTAGAGCAACCACCGTGTGGCATTTCTTTGGATGACACAACTAGCTATGACAGTAATTATATTCTTATCCTGAAATACACAATTACCGCTTCAGATAACTACACTATTATGAGCGAATATCGGGGCATTTTTGCGCTTCGAAAAATTAAATTCAGAATGAGAGAAATTAGCTGAACATAGTTCAGTTTGGGTAGAAATAAAGGGAGTATCACCGATCACCGTTTCCACAGTTCTCACTTTCAGTCGGTTGCTCGAAGCCAGAAAGTGAATGCGTTGGCAGTACTGACCCTATTGCGGAACAGACACTCGCCTCCCTGACTGGCGGATTCACTCGGAATGCGTGACGTCACGCGGCCCGTCTCGGGCGGTCGCGCCGGTGAGACTGAGCGCCCCGGCGCCGGCCGCGCAGCGCGCGTCGCGACACCCCGTCTCCATGGCAACCGCCCCCACCCCCACCCCCAGCCACCGGCAGCAGCGCCACGGCCGACGCCACGTTATTTATACAGGGTGACGGGGGCGGCGGCGGCTGCGACGCGTCGGACACTGTCACGCGATCGCCTTTGACCTTCCCGTGCCGACACTCCGCGATACGCCCCGGTCAATCGCCTACGATAACAAAACAACGAGCCTTCCAGTACAAAGGCCTCAGAGATGCAAGTGCGAAAAACCGAGACTTATTCTGGTGTCTCGGGAAATTCGATCGCTCATGGTTCTTACTGCGACTCTAGGCCCCTGAGGATTGGTTACTATATTATCTTAATCATAGGTTGCATGTACAGCAACCTCGGTTGCACAAAATTATTGTCAAACTGATCATGGTTTCGACAGCAGTAAGACGATCTCCATCAGAATGTAAATTACATAGGATTACATGTAATCAAACCCTGGGTGAATAACATCTGAGCCTTAACGACTTCGCTCTAAAACTTCCTGACAGATTAAAACTGTGTGCCGGACCGAGACTCGGACTCGGGACCTTTGTCTTTCGCGGGCAAGTGCTCTTCCAACTGAGCTACCCAAGCACGAATCACGACTCGTCCTCACATGCTTGGGCAAGTTTTAATCTCTCAGGAAGTTTCGTATCAGTGCACACTCCGCTGCAGAGTGAAAATCGCATTCTGGAAACATCCCCTAGGCTGTGGCTAAGCCATGTCTCCGCAATATCCTTTCTTCCGGGAGTGCTAGTTCTGCAAGGTTCGCAGATGGGCTTGTGTGAAGTTTGGAAGGTAGGAGACGAGGTACTGACAACATTGAAGCTGTGAGGACGGTTGGTGAGTCGTGCTTGGGTAGCTCAGTTGGTAGAGCACTTACCCGCGAAAGGCAAAGTTACCGAGTTCGAGTCTCGGTCAGGCACACACCTTTAATCTGTCAGGAATCTTCATATCAGCGCACACTCCGCTGCAGAGTGAAAATGTCGTTCTGGAGCATTGATCTAGATAGCAGAAGAACTAGAAATCTCGGATAGGTGAGTACAGAAAATTATTTGTTTCAGTAAAGTGGACCATATGTTCCCATGTGGAATTTATTGTATTATCCCTCTCGCTATCATGCGAAGCAACTGATCTTAAGGCTAAAAGAAAGTCTCAAATTATTACCGATTGTGGGGGCTAATCTTGTCCCTACTAACGGATGAATAGATTATTAATGATTCTGACCAAAGGACAATCACGGCCGGCCGCGGTGGCCATTCGGTTCTAGGCGCTTCAGACCGGAACCGTGCGACTGCTACGGTCGCAGGTTCGAATCCTGCCTCGGGCATGGATGTGTGTGATGTCCTTAGGTTAGTTAGGTTTAAGTAGTTCTAAGTTCTAGGGGACTGATGACCTCAGAAGTTAAGTCCCATAGTGCTCAGAGCCATTTGAACCATTTTTGACAATCACGGAAATTTTAAATTTTGAAACAACAAACCCAATGGGCAGGTAAGAGCCAAATTATTCTGTTTAAGTGACCAGTATAAGAAAGAACAAGGATCTTGACCCACCAACGTGGTTTTGCGCGATGCATTTAGAGCCCTTAGGACAAATCTCCAAGTGCGTGAAATATATTCTGACATTATTCTTATTTGGTAGATGTCCTTGGTGTTAACGCCGTATTTTAACGACTATAAGACGCACTTTTTTCTTCAAAAAAGTGCCTTCAAAATTTAGATGCGTCTTGTACTCAAAATTAATATGAAAATCTGTTTTGCTGTTGTTGCTGTCTTCAGTGGTGAGACTGGTTTGATGCAGCTCTCCATGTTACTCTATAATGTGCACGCTTCTTCATCTCCCAGTACCCACTGCAACCTACATCCTTCTGAATCTGCGTAGTGTGTTCATCTCTTGGTCGCACCTCTACGATTTTTACCCTACACGCTGCCCTCCAATACTAAATTGGTGATCCCTTGATGCCTCAGAACATGTGCTACCAACCGATCCTTTCTTCTAGTCAAGGTGTGCCACAAATTTCTCTTCTCCCTAATTCTGTTTAATACCTCCTCATTAGTTATGTCATCTACTCATCTAATCTTCAGTATTGTTCTGTAGCGCCACATTTCGAAAGCTTCTCTTCTCTTCTTGTCCGAACTACTGTCATCAGTTATTTTGCTCCCCAAATAACAAAACTCATTTACTACTTTAAGCGTCTCATTTCCTAATCTAATACCCTCAGTTTCACCCGACTTAATTTGACTACATTCCATTATCCTCGTTTTGCTTTTGTTGATGTTCATCTTATATCCCCCTTTCAAGACACTGTGCATTCCGTTCAGCTGCTCTTCCAAGTCCTTTGCTGTCTCTGACAGAATTACAAGGTCATCGGCGAACCTCAATGTTTTTATTTCTTCTCCATGGATTTTAATTCCTACCCCGAATTTTTCTTTTGTTTCCTTTACTACAATCTACAATGTTTAATTTAACTTTTAATAATTAATTAATTTTATTAAAGCAATCTACAATGTTTAATTTAAAATTCCCACCAGTCTTAAAAATCGTCATATATTCAATGCCGCAGGGAACCTGTCTCTATTGATAATATTGGATTCAAGTAGCAGCAGCAATGCACCGACGCATTGAGAGAGGATTCACAAGTTTTCTAACACCGTCTCCTTCCCGCCTGCCTAGCCTATGTCTAGCCTATGATGGGTCTAGCCTATGATGCGTCATTGCAGTCTACGGTGTCAGTGAACATGAATTGAAAGTGATTTGTGTTATCGGTAACAGTACAATACTTTTGCTAGTAGCTAGTCCCGTAACGGAAAAAATTATAAGATATTCACATGATGCGGGCTATAATTTGAAAGTAATAGCATATGCAGAATAACGTGGAAACAGAGCAGGTGAGTGGGATTTCACCCTGCACAACAGAAAAAAACCATTAGCGATTGGCGGTCTAATGAAGAAGAACGGAAAAAGTGATGAAGACTAAATGTGCACATAGAGGACTGCACCCAAAATGGCCAAAAGTAGAAAAGTAGAAAAGTAAGTTGGATTTATAAACTAAGAATTATCTTTAGTCTGCCTTTGCAATCTAATAAAAAATGATAAAAACGTTATTTTTTAAACATGCCTGAAGATTAAGGTGCCTCTTATAGTCTATAGCGTCTTATAATCCGTAAAAGACGGTATGTGAACACACAACATTTTAACTTATCTTAGGGTTGCTTGTACAAACATATCAATCCTTACAAACTGCAACCTTAGACATCACTTTCCTCATACAGTAACCGTAACACCAACCTAAGAAAACAGAGTGCGAAATATAAGCTACATTGTAACAGTTGTGCTACCTCCTGCATAACAGAAACTGGAAGTGTTTTCCAAATACGATAAAATAACGATGTGTTTAGTGTCCCCCGCTATAGAAAAATACACAATAGCTGACCACGTATACATTTACTAAATAATGTCCAGGAGAATCTCACTGTACGTGAAACATAAATCTCAAATTATTACTCGTCCCTACTAACAGATGAATAGATTCTTAATGACTCTAGACACGTTAGAACCACTTTAAATTCTCTTGTACCAAGAAAATATTTCCGAAAACATTACTATGAGCAAAACCAGCTTCAACAGTAATTCTACTGAAATTTTGTTCCAATATACATAGACTATATATATATATATATATATATATATATATATATATATATATATATATATATATATATAACTTATAGCAATTTACAGAAGACAATTCACCTCTGAAATATATTGGAAGCAAGTCACGTCTTCGTATTACAAAATGCAGTGTATTCTTTGACATGTTTATATTTTTTAACGTGCCCAGATATGGAAAACATTAATATGTGAAGAGAAATTGAACATAATATTTAAACCTGCGTTCGTACAAGGTAAATATCATGTGCTCAAAGTCTCCACACCTGTTAACAGGAGAAGTAAGTTATTTATGCCAATTGTTTTACGTTAGTCACATTTGTTACGTAATGACAGCAAAATGAACTTACTTAACGGATCAGAGGGGACTAAAATGTAAGAACAAAGAATAATATATTGAGCACCTGAATTTGGGCCTTCAGAGCTCGAGCCGTATCGCACTTATAATAAAAATAAGATAAGATACGTTTGCGAATGAAGACTTAAGTTCCTTCCTTTATCTTTCATGAACGTAAATCAGTAACAGCTGCAACAAAAGTTACTTCCAGTAAACTAAATAAAATGAATGACAAATTCATTCTTCTACAAGAAACAAGATAAAAGTGGGCACATCAAAATATTTTACTCACTAAACTGGAGAAAAAAGTGATAAGAATAACATTTTGAGGCGACGAAGCTTTACAGCCTTTAGAAATTTTTTGAAAAATCATGGATTACATACAACTGAATTGTCACTCTGTTGTAGCACCAGTTTAAATGATAAGCAGGCCATCCTCAGATACATTGTGACATCATAATCAGATGTATGACAATCCATAACCATTATCAACTGCCATGTCAAAAAGAAAGAACATATCAGTACAACAATAAACCTGGAGAAAAGGAGCACATAGTAATCTACGGGGAAGAGCGTAGCATGACAAGACCGAAGAGTCGGCTTGGTTGGTGCCAATACCGTAAGAACGCTCAGTCTTACTGCGGTAACACTGAATAAAATGTCCTCTGCCATCCAGCCGGAGAATAGTTTATAGTGAGGCCAGAAAATGGTCGAAGTGTAGGCCTATACCATGATACGACAGCTTTCCCTTGTGTCGGCTAATGGACATAATCATGAACACTATTGCACTTGTTTTGTGCCACATACTCACAGAAACACGACGTTTACCATATCCACATGTATCAGCGATGTATTAGAATGTAAAATCAAGCATGAAGCTTTCATATAAATTTTTACTTTGTTATACTTCTCGTCTCAGATCAAACTGCAGCAGACCGTTATGTGTAATAATTTGAGTTACTTTTCTTCCGTCGGGAATGATGGCAAAATACAGTGATACTGGCCTAACATTCAGTGCACATTGGTATGACTGCTCATTTTAGTTTCACTCGATATGTTTTGAACATTTATGTTGCATCTGAAGAGTAAACACCGAAAACTAAGCCTATGAACTGAATTTAATTTAAAAATCTATTTTTCTTGTTCTCTAACTCGGTCTGTGGCACTAGTTACCAGCAGAAATTTGCACTGCGTTGTACTTCGTGTAAAAAAAAATTGATTATTGAAACTTCAAACACTTCATACGCTTATAGAAACCATAACTGAATGATAACATTGTTATATACGCGCCTTTCACTTCTAATAAGAAAGCTGATCTTAACGTGAACATTGTAGAATGATTCTAGAGCATTTCATTCCTTCTTAAACGGCAGTAATAACAATAACTTTATTACCAAATGAAGGTCTAGACACGTTTATTTTATTTTGATGACGGTGTATGAAATAATGTTAATGTAGCTCATGTCATGTAGCATTAGCAAACGATAATTATACAAACTGTAAAGTTAACTTACTGTCTTAAGCTAAACAAAGAGGAAATAAATTGACATATTGTTATGGAAAAATTGTACACACAAACAAAATTCTAACAGTCTCTAGCTCAAGGCGTACTTTGGGAGGATATACCTATCAAAATTTACTATTGAAATTTCAGTTCTTGTGTACCATGAGAGTGATTCTGTTCACATGCCGTACTGTAGCCTGCATGTTCCACTGGCGAGAGATCATACTATATGAAAGGCCACTTATTTTTGAAAATGTTATGAAGGTGGGTTATGTACGCACATTGCACCGTCACTATCAGCGATTCTGATTGAAAATGTCACCTCGGAACTCGCGCATCAGATGCAACATACGTGAATTGTCCTGAACAAAACACATCCCACTGAGCTTGGCTGACCTTTGAATTTATCCGATAGCGTAGGCCGCGGCTGTCGAAATAATCTGACCGACAGGTGGGGCTTGGTGTAATACCTCAGTGCAAATAAGCAGAAAAATAAAGCATTAACACACGCCCAAAAACAATGAACACATTTGTCTCCATGTCATGACAAACTTTTAAGCAACCTTCAGAAATGATATTTCAGATTACATCTATGTAACTCCCCTCACGTTGTCTTCTGGACAAAGGTCACAAACGAATTTACAACCTGCGAGATATTAAACGACTGAAATGTCAGGCACATTGATAATCCAAGGAACAGGATATATTTACCATCTGGAGAATAATCGTGAACATTCCTTGTAATACGTGCGTTGAGGGAACCGTAACAGATCGATCTTTGCAGCTTCCAAAATTTTGACATCAGCTAAAATACGGAAACACCACAACCTCAAACGCAGGACAATACAATGTTAGCTCCAACCTTCATGTCCATCGTGCAGGTCATTACTATAGGTTGAGTATGAAGCACCACATAAGTAAATAAGAACTGCTTTTTGTAGTGATTAATGAAAACCATCTCAGCTGTGTTATTACACAATTTTTGTGTTACGGCCGGTTTCATAATTAGAGCATCTTCAGTACTCCATATAATGTACGCAACATGTTGTGTCTGCTCGCTTTACTTCCGCCAGACTGTCGTCAAAACGTTTGTGATCATTGTTTCTGGGTTTTCGTCTCTAACAGTACATACGACAAACATACTATTTATATCATTACTTCAGCACAACTCAGAAACCTGGTCGAAGTTCTAAAAACGAAATCGATCATAAAGCAGTAGATGTGTAACAACTGAAAGGGTACAGTACCGCCCGACATTGAAAATAGGTACAACATTCTTCGTTATTCTTGTCAGAACAACATATTTTTTGTAATAATAACTCAAATTCACTTAATACACCGAAGCCGGATACCAGTGTAGGAAAGAAGGATAATTTATTTTTTTAATTGATCACATGTGCACTCCCACAAAATAAATCCCTACATCCAATTTGGTGAGATCTGCGAAATGAATGAAAGTATGGTCGTCTGCTAACCGTAGTTAGTGAATGTTCAATATATGATCATCATTGAGACGGTCCTTCGGTCACCTTTGGTGGAACCAAAGAGATGAAATTTACCTGAGCTCTGAGCGCCTGAAATGTGGCTGACCAATACGGCAACATGGTGCGCCCCCACCTCGGCGGAGGTGCGAGCTGACCTGAAGGATGGCCATGTTTTCGGCATTCTGGCGCGGGATCTTGTGTTGGTAAAACCTGTCTTAGGTGTGCTCCGTAAAGACAAAAGAGTGGATTGAACTGTAGGCATGTGGAATACTTATGAGTATCTTGGAATAATAACTTCTCTATTTCAGGCACTTTTGTGGGGAGAATTAAATGTCAGGCAGGTAATATTAAGGGGATCGTAGTAATCTTCGGAAGTGACCAACGGTCACAATGAAACCACGTGTAGCAATAAGTTGAAATACTTCCGAGTGCTAAAGTTAAGCTGAATTACTGGCGTGTGTGCTATAAGTTGGAAATATTTAAGAAATGGCGTGTGCAGGACTTGTAATTAGAGACGAGTACTTCCAGGTGGTGAGTACTGTGTGAGTCTCAATCTGTGTGTGCGACAAAGGATAAAGAGAAGTACTCGTCCATGGTATCAGTTGAGGACTCGCGTGTGTGACGAATATGTTCTTAATATTACTTTGCGTGTTATAGTTCCGTGTGACGCTTGATTCAAACTATAATACTCTGAGAGTGGAGCAAGGTGAGTCAGCCGTCTATCCAGCAACGCCACTTGGCTTGCATTGCACAGGAAGACGTGCATATATCCTCCAGAGTTCATAGTAGGAAAGAAAAGTTACGAAGTGGGGCAGTGTAAGGTGAAACTGGGTTGAATACTAATTGAAGTGGGAAATCTGAAAGTGATGTGGTTATAACGTTCTGACTATTCCTTGTGTTGTATTCCATGTTGCCAGTGTGGTGTATTTCATGTAATTTAAGTATGTGTGGTTTGCATGGGAGAGTAGCAAGATAGTTTCAGAGGCAGTGGGTTATGCATGTTCCTTTTTGTACCGCTCGGTCTGGAGGAAGTTTTCGTGATGATGGGTGTGAGAGTCGATATGTGAGATATAGCAAAAGATTCACCATCCTATCCAGAAAGTGCACTGTGGTGTTAGATAATTACGAGACCATAAGATAGAGAATCACCAATGTAAAGCCATGCCCACTGGGCGGAGTTAATTGTTGTAGAAAATGTAATGGTTATAGAATTTATCGGAATAAATAAGATAGTGAAAAGAAAAAGATTGGTGGCCTTTTCCTTCGAACTGTATGTTGTCATGATATCCAGAATTTATAACGTGTGCGCCATTCATATTCAGTGCGATGGCCACGTGTTGATCAAAGCCGTTGGGTAAGAAAGAAAATGTGGTATTGCCAGTGTGTAGTGAACAGTCAGAGTTGAGTAAATTACTAATAGTCAGACGTGCGTTATCCGTTTCCGTTGCGTAATATTCAAACAGGAGAATAATTTGTAACTTAATTGTGAGTGCTAGAGCTCATGTTATTCGATAAAAAGAATGAATCCACTCGCTTCGCAGACCACTTGTGGTGTCACCGCCAGACACCACACTTGCTAGGTGGTAGCCTTTAAATCGGCCGCGGTCCGTTAGTATACGTCGGACCCGCGTGTCGCCACTGTCAGTGATAGCAGACCGAGCGCCACCACACGGCAGGTCTAGAGAGACGTACTGGCACTCGCCCCAGTTGTACAACAGACGTTCATAGCAATGGTTCACTGACAAATACGCTCTCATTTGCCGAGACGATAGTTAGCATAGCCTTCAGCTACATTTGCTACGACCTAGCAAGGCGCCGTATTCAGTTGATAATTAATATTATGAAGCATGTACCGTAACGAGAGATGTTCTACAATCTACATCTACATCTACATTGATACTCCGCAAGCCACCCAACGGTGTGTGGCGGAGGGCACTTTACGTGCCACTGTCATTACCTCCCTTTCCTGTTCCAGTCGCGTATGGTTCGCGGGAAGAACGACTGTCTGAAAGCCTCCGTGCGCGCTCTAATCTCTCTAATTTTACATTCGTGATCTCCTCGGGAGGTATAAGTAGGGGGAAGCAATATATTCGATACCTCATCCAGAAACGCACCCTCTCGAAACCTGGCGAGCAAGTTACACCGCGATGCAGAGCGCCTCTCTTGCAGAGTCTGCCACTTGAGTTTGCTAAACATCTCCGTAACGCTATCACGGTTACCAAATAACCCGGTAACGAAACGCGCCGCTCTTCTTTGGATCTTCTCTATCTCTTCCGTCAACCCGACCTGGTACGGATCCCACACTGATGAGCAATACTCAAGTATAGGTCGAACGAGTGTTTTGTAAGCCACCTCCTTTGTTGATGGACTACATTTTCTAAGCACTCTCCCAATGAGTCTCAACCTGGTACCCGCCTTACCAACAATTAATTTTATATGATCGTTCCACTTCAAATTGTTCCGCACGCATACTCCCAGATATTTTACCGACGTAACTGCTACCAGTGTTTGTTCCGCTATCATATAATCATACAATAAAGGATCCTTCTTTCTATTGTGGATTAAAGTTAAGTATTACATCATCTACGCACTTTATTTGCAATTCTCAAGATATTGTCCTTTTCCAGACCTCACGCCAGTCAGCGTGTAATTAAAAGCGTGCATTTCGGCCTCCTCTAGCAACACAGTGTTGGCGCTTCTGCCAACACTACAAATAGGCGACTCGGATACAAACGGTCTCCTTTATATTGCACTAATTTACTTGTGTCATGGCTTCGCCTCAATCTCCGGATGTACTGTCCGAATTTTATCGCTTGCAGAATCGGCAGACGCAGGCCTTATTGGATGCCCTTGGACAGCTCGTCCAGAGTCAACGTGCAATGCAAAACGATGCGGCAGCCGCCGCTTCACCGCTACCGCAGCCACAATACGCAGTTGCACCACCTTTTCGTCCGTTTGATGCGGCCCTGGAAAGCTGGACGGAGTGGTCACGCCAATTTGGATTCCATCTCGCCGCCTACAGAATTCAAGGTAACGAGCGGCAGCCTTTTTTGTTGGCATGTGTAGGTGTGTCCACCTACCGTGTGATAGTGAAATTGTTTCCCCAACGCGACGTAGAAACTCTGTCCTACGAAGAAATTTTGTCGGCATTAGATGCATATTTCAAGGAATCTGTCAATGTAGTTGCAAAACGGTATACGTTCTTTCGTACAAAACGTACGGCCGGTCAAACTAATCGGGAGTGGGTTGCAACCTTGCAAGGCCTTACAAGGGATTGTGCTTTTGAATGTGAATGTGGACTCCCTTATTCAGATACTATGGTGCGTGATGCAATTGCACAGAACGTTGCTGATGTTCGTATATGGGAACAGATTTTGAAACTAGTCAATCCCTCCCTTCACCAAGTGATCGACATATTGGATAGGCAAGACACACTTGACTTTGTTCAGGAATCGTTTGAACCTTCGCCAGTCGTGTGTCACATTAACCGTCCCGCCGGGCGAGCTGCACGGAACTGTAAACAGCCCTCGCGCCCGTCCGCGCAGCTGCCGCCAAGCTCTCCGCTACGTTTGCCGCGCAAGTACACAAATGCACTAAAATCATGCCCGCGGTGTGCTACTAGTCATTCGCGTGAGAATTGCCCGTCACGCAAAGCTAATTGCTTTTTCTGTCATAAGAAAGGACATGTTCAGAGTGTTTACCAGAAAAAGCTCAGATAGGACACTCACAACCATTCCAGGCCCTTTGCTTCACGCCGGAATCGGAATCGAACCAAGAATACTCAGGCTCGTGAACCTTCGCCCATGGACATTCATGTAGTTAATTCCACTCCGCCCAGTGCCACTCTCTCTAAAAGTGACTGTGTGCGTCCCACAAAAAGTGTGCGTCGACGTCGCCGGAAATCACGTCAATTAGCAAGTGATTCTGTACCAGTGTCTGTTCAAATTGCACGAGACAGTCGCTCTTGTCGTCAGCAGGACAATAAACTTTTTGTAGATTTGGACATTCATGGCAACGTGATCCCATTCCAGCTCGATACCGGATCTGCAGTTTCACTAATCAATCACGACACGTACAAACAACTGGGCACACCTCTGTTGCGTGCGGCAAATGTTAAGTTAAATAGTTATTCTGGTCAGAATATCCCTGTGTTAGGACAGTGCAGCCTTCTTGCCACATACAAGGGACAAACAAAACTTGTGTCATTTTATGTACTTCGTTCTTCTTCTGCAGTGAACTTGTTTGGTTTAGATTTATTTCAGTTGTTTAACTTGTCTATAGTCAATCAGGTCCTATCAGTGAATCAGACTGTGCCTTCAGCCAGTGTTTCCAGTCTATGTGCAGAATTTGCAGACATTTTTGCACCGGGCCATGGTTGCGCTATGAACTATAAAGCGCATTTGGAACTGAAAGTAAACGCGCAACCGAAATTTTTCAGAGCGCGCAATGTTCCCCACGCATTGCGTGATGAGGTCGCAAGAAAATTACACGAATTGGAATCACAAGGTGTGATTGAACGTGTGCAGGCTTCTCTCTGGGCATCACCCTTAGTAATTTTGCCGAAACCTTCCGGAAAACTGAGACTTTGTGTGGACTTCAAAGCTACGGTGAATCCACAACTAGTGATTGCAACTTTTCCTTTACCCCGCCCGGAAGATCTTTTTGACAAACTGTGCCCGGTTAAATGTTTTTCGAAGTTGGACCTCGCAGATGCGTACTTGCAACTACCGGTGGATGAAGAATCCCAGCGCGTCTGGGTGGTTAACACGCATCTTGGTTTGTATCGATTCAAAAGACTGCCATTCGGGTGTGCATCCGCCCCTGCATTGTTTCAGCAATATCTGCAAACTGTTTGTGCGTCGGTCCCTACTGCTGCAAACTATCTGGACGATATTGTGGTCTCCGGAAAGATGGAAGAAGAACATTTAGCCAATCTCAGAACATTATTTCAGGTCTTGCGACAAAATGGTCTTCGCTTGCGGAAGGACAAATGTGTGTTTTTTGCTCGTGACTTACCATATTTGGGACATGTAATCAATGCATAAGGCATACATCCGAGTCCAGAGCACCTCCGCGCCATACAGGACTTGCCTTCGCCGCAGAATTTGAAGCAGCTACAGAGTGTGTTGGGAAAAATTAATTATTACCATAAATATGTTCCCCATGCCTCTTCCATTTCAGCTCCGCTTCATCGCTTACGCCGTAAAGGTGTTCCGTTTGTCTGGACGACGGAATGCGAACGCGCCTTTCGCCAGTTGAAATCGGCGTTGCTTTCCAAACTTGCCTTACGCCATTCGATCCCCAGAAACCTCTTCTGTTGATGGTAGATGCATCGTATTTCGGGGTCGGAGCTGTGCTTGCGCACAAAGATGGATCGCATGATCACCCTATTGCCTTTGCGTCCAAATTGCTCTCGTCTGCGCAAAGAAATTATGCACATATAGAGAAAGAAGCCTTGGCTCTCGTATTTGGTGTTACAAAGTTTCATGATTTCTTGTATGGTCGTCACTTTACCATCATCACAGACCACAAACCTTTGACATCGCTTTTTCATCCGAACAAGCCTGTACCTCCACGTACAGCGCAGAAATTCATTCGCTGGTCTATTTTCCTCTCGCAGTACCGCTACGATATCTTGTATCGGTCCACTGCTAAGCACGGAAGCGCCGATGTGTTGTCCCGTTTGCCTGTTGCTGAGGATAGAGCATTCGATTCTTCCGAACTTGCTTGCATGTTCATTGATTCGGAAACCAATGAAGTGGTCGAATCGTTTCCGATTGATTTTCGTCGTGTAGCTACGGCCACAACTGCTGACCCTGTCCTTGCTACCGTTTTGCGTTTTGTTGCTACGCAATGGCCCTTGTCAAAGTCACGGATCGCGGATCCGTTGGTTCGCCGATTTTTTGCTCACAAGGAGAGACTTATTGTTCGACGTGGTGTTTTGCTGTTGCGTTCTGATAATGATCAGTCCCGGGTCGTGGTCCCACGTTCGTTACAGTCCTCTGTCTTACGGCTTCTCCACCAAGGACATTGGGGTATGGTGCGAACGAAACAGCTTGCTCGTCAGCACTGTACTTGGTTCGGAATCGCTGCTGCGATTACGAATATGTGCTCTTCTTGCATGGCGTGTGCCGAACAACAATCCGCACCACCGCGGAAATTCTTTGCATGGCCAAAAGCCACTTCCCCTTGGCAACGCTTACACATAGATTTTGCTGGTCCATTCTGAAATGCTCGATGGTTGGTTGTTGTCGATTCCTTCAGTAATTTTCCTTTTGTTGTCCTGATGTCTTCCACGACGTCATCTGCCACCATCCAAGCGTTATCTTTTGTATTGAAGGTCTTCCACAGACTATTGTTTCCGACAATGGCCCACAATTCATGTCCGCAGAATTTCAGTCATTCTGCAAGGTCAATGGTATTCGACATCTGACATCCGCGCCGTTTTCGCCTCAGTCAAACGGTACCGCTGAACGATTGGTCCGGACTCTCAAGTCACAGATGTTGAAGCTGAAAGAGTCGCATTCTCGGGAGGACGCGTTATTGCTCTTTTTGTCCTCGTATCGCTCTCAGCCCCGAGATGGTCGCTCGCCGGCTGAGTTGCTTCACGGTCGTCCTCATCGAACCTTGATGTCTTTGCTACATCCGCCGCATCAGGTTCCTGTGCAGCGGCAGCCAGCTGCTTTTGCTCCAGGCGACGTTGTATATTATCGCAACTATCGAGGTTCACGGCGTTGGCTCGCAGAGCGCATTCTTCGCTGCCTCGGCCGCGCTATGTATCTGGTTTTGGGGGCCTCTGGTGAGGTGCGTCGGCATCTCATAATCAGCTGCGCCTCTGTCGTCGCACGGGTTCTGCCGCTCCCCGTCTGCTTTCAGCGACGGTGCCGTCCGGTCAGCGCCCTGGGGACCCATCTACTGGCTCGCCTCCTCCCCAGGTGTTACCGACGCTGCCTTCCATTTTGCCACATGGCGACGCGCCGCCGCCGCCTGTTCTCCCGCCGGCGACGCCCGCAGTGGACGCGTCGCTGCAACCGCCGGGCGCCTCCCTGGGTCACGCGCTGCCGATCGCTTCCCGTGACCAGCTGTCCTCCGACGTGGAACTCTTGCCCGCTCCGGACCAGGTGTCGTCTTCTCCCGTCGCCCCGGTGGAGGTCGACCCTTCGGCCCGTCCTGTCTCTTTACGGGCGCATACACCGCATGTTGACGTGCACCCTGGACTAGGTTTTCAGGCGTTTCCTAGCTCCCCTCGGACCGAATGGCAGGGTGCGGGTGGCACAGCCTCGCTTGTTGTTAGGCTCCCCACCTCGCCGCATACGTCAATATGGGGTCCTCCCCACGGCGGGCGGAAGCCTTATAACACAACCGTTCGCCGATTTGCTGGGGAGGAATGTGGTGTCACCGCCAGACACCACACTTGCTAGGTGGTAGCCTTTAAATCGGCCGCGGTCCGTTAGTATACGTCGGACCCGCGTGTCGCCACTGTCAGTGATAGCAGACCGAGCGCCACCACACGGCAGGTCTAGAGAGATGTACTGGCACTCGCCCCAGTTGTACAGCCGACGTTCATAGCAATGGTTCACTGACAAATACGCTCTCATTTGCCGAGACGATAGTTAGCATAGCCTTCAGCTACATTTGCTACGACCTAGCAAGGCGCCATATTCAGTTGATAATTAATATTATGAAGCATGTACTGTAACGAGAGACGTTCTACAATTGTGGATTAAAGTTAATTATTACATGATCTACGCACTTTATTTGCAATTCTCAAGATATTGTCCTGTTCCAGACCTCACGCCAGTCAGCGTGTAATTAAACGCGTGCATTTCGGCCTCCTCTAGCAACACAGTGTTGGCGCTTCTGCCAACACCACACCACTCATCTTGCAGGCCTGACTGCTTGATGCCACAGTATGAGCAAGGCATGTGGGTGCCTCTCACAACACAGCTGTTACGGTTTTCATTGGTAATTAAAATTAGTGCCAACTCAGCTGTGGTGCTCAACTTCAGCAGTACTCTCTTTTTTTAATCAGTCAGTGCAAAAGGATTTATAATGACTATCCTAGAGTACCCGGATGTGGTGTGGTGCCATTGGAAATGTGCTTAATGAATGAAAGCTCGTAGTTCACATCGCGATAGTGAATAAAATTCTTTGCAGTCTGTACCACAAACCAATCTTCGTATTCTTCGTATCTATTACATGAACTCCAGTCAGTACGTGAACACACTACCACTTATTGTGCATAACAGGACAGCCGTGAAATGGTAGCTGATGTGACATTCTACAGAGTCTTGTGTTACGTTATAGGAACCACGGAACATACAGATACAGCTAATTATCATCAGTTACAGGGCTGCAGCAAATCGGTTGTTCCTTGATCCAAGGACGTCCTGTATTTGACATGCACCCTTCGAGATTGCATCCCACCCCGTATTTCCCGAGGCCTTCTAACCTAAAAAACCGCCCAGTCTACGCCACACAGCCTCCGCTACCCGTGTAGCCGCCAGCTGAGTGTAGTGAACTGCTGACCTATTAAGCGGAACCCGAAACCCCACCACCCTATGGCGCAAGTCAAGGAATCTGCAGCCAACACGGTCGCAAAACCGTCTGAGCCTCTGATTCAGACCTTCCACCCGGCTCTGCAACAAAGGACCGCAGTCGGTTCTGTCAACGATGCTGCAGATGGTGAGCTCTGCCTTCATCTCGTAAGCAAGACCGGCAGCCTTCACCAAATCAGATAGCCACTGGAATCCAGAGAGAATTTCCTCAGATCCAAAGCGACATACGTCATTAGTGCCGACATGAGCCACCACCTGCAGCTGGCTGCGCCCTGTTCTCTTCATGGCATACGGAAGGACCCTTTCCACATCAGGAATGACTCCACCCGGAAGGCACACGGAGTGCACACTGGATTTCTTCCCCTCCTTAGCCGCCATATCCCCAAGGGGCCCATTACGCGCCTAACATTGGAGCTCCCAACTACCAATAAGCCCACCCCCTGCGATTTACCGGACCTTGAAGGCTGAGAATCACACTCTGAAACAGGGCAGGCAACTGCATCTGGCTCAGCCAGAGACAGTACCTGAAACCTTTCTGATCAGCCTCCGAGGACGTCTTTCGCTGCCTGCCACGCCTTAGAACGACCTCCCAATCAACCACAGGCGAGGGCTCAGCCCCACTGCAATCATTACCTCTCTAAAAATTCTACCCCACTAAACTCGCCGGCCGCGGTGGCCGTGCGGTTCTAGGCGCTCCAGTCCGGAGCCGCGCTGCTGCTACGGTCGCAGGTTCGAATCCTGCCTCGGGCATGGGTGTGTGTGATGTCCTTAGGTTAGTTATGTTTAAGTAGTTCTAAGTTCTAGGGGACTGATGACCACAGCAGTTGAGTCCCATAGTGCTCAGAGCCATTTTTGAACCACTAAACTCTAGGAACGCCGAGAAAGTCAGTAAAACACAGCACTGACTGATTCAAAATTACACCATAAACTGTAGAAATATTTCATGGAGAAATTAAAATCACTAAGTGTGATAAACGGCAAGAATTGTCCAAAAATATCGATAGTGTAGCGAATAAAATTTTTGGATCGGTCCAGGCTAAGAAATATGTACTTTAGAATGAGGATGCCTTATAGAAAAAATGAGACACATGGAAATGCTCTAGATAGAACGAAAACTGTGAACTTTCTTAACTATAATAAAGAGAAGTGTTAACTAATGTTTTGCAAATTCACTGCTAGTTGAAACACAAATCAATTTTGTAAAAAATAACTCTTTAAATTTATACAATATCTGTTCAGAATAACCTAAATGGCTTCAGCTATTAATCCCCAAACTTTTGATTTGAAGATGAGAATAGTAAAAATAGTCTTAACAACGCCGGAAACTACGAAATACTGGCAAAACACTTCGAACACATTTCGAACCGCCCACAGCTAACCAAAAAAAAAAAAAAAAAGGAACTTTCAGAGGTTCACCAGATCTTAGAAGATGATTCACAACCTAGTGTGGAATAAATTAAGGAATAATAAATACTCTGTATATATTTGGTGGAGAAGACTGCATAGCAGTTGAGCTTTTAAAATCGTCTACAGCAAGAACCATAGACCTACAAATAATCTGTGAAGAAGTTTAGAAAACAGAGAGGATCTAGAAGGAATGGAAAGTGGCTGTAATACACCCTTTGCACAGGAAGGATAAAAAACAAGATGTAACGAGTTACGGAGGTATATCCCTTTTACCAAATGCTTGTAAGATTCTCAACAATATTGCTTAAATATTCTCAACAAGATTACTCAGCAGAGTACAATATGCGCTTCACTGTCAATCGCGTGAATATATGGGTGGGTTTAGAAAGGGAAGATATTGCTTTGAAGACATATTCAACCTGAAATTAGTAATTCGGGACAGATTAATAAAATCCAAAGACATAGTTGTAATTTTAATTGCTTTAAAAAAATTGACTCTGTTGATATGATATTCTTGGAGAAAGTAATCTATCAATTTAAGTAAATTGACAAATCCACTACCAGGAAAACTCACAGACACAATCCCGAAAGTAAAACTATGGGTGAGATATTTCGACGTTTCAAAATAAATACAGGTGTCTGGAAAAGCGATGGTTTATCTCCACTTATTTTGGACTGTGACATGGAGGAAACGATAAAAAATTGGAATGAAAAACAAAGAATCCAAAATATCGCCACTTGCCATGAAGAACATGAAGAACAAAAGTGTTCCCAGAAATTTCATAACATTTGACGAAGGTTTTGCCACATTTTCTGAAAGCCTGATTGTTGCAGAAGTGCAGGTCAACATTACAGGCTTAAGAATTTCAGCCGAGAAAACAAAATTTCTGACGAGCATAAAAAAAGCACCAAAACGCTTAATAACAGCAAACAGAAACGTTGAAAAATCAAATATTTGTGGGGGACAATTAAAGAAAACGATGTAGAAAAATCTGCTTTAGCGGTATGCACACACACAGGATGATAAAAGCGTTTCGAATAACTAGGAATACCTACAACAAAATGTGCTTATCGGAAAAAAACTTAAACTATTACAGCGCAGTAGGTAAACTAGTATGCCTGTATGCTAGTGAACGTTTAGTATTAAACTGGAAACTTCATAGATTAGAAATATCTCGAAGAAGATTTCTACGGAAAGTATTAGGTCCTCAGGAAACTGCAGCGTTTTGTAAATTATGAGACAACGATGAAATTTATCAGATAATAGAAAATGATCATAAAAATGAGGGAGAGCACATTATTATGTCTTAGACTAATTTTCAGAGTGGCTGGCAATAGAATCTATAAATATTTCGTGGGAAACGAATTAACAACCATTTGGATTCAAGAGGTTAGGGAAGGCTTGGGAAGGAATAACATAAGAGGAGGCGCAGAAGTATTGCAGAAAGATATTTTAAGCGAAAAGCTTTAAAACTAGAAGGCGAGAAACATAAACCGGCACAAAGTAGTCGGAGGACGGGAAAGAAACAGTGAAATAATAAATGAATAGTGGAAAAAAAGGATGAACAATAACGAATTGAAGTTGTAATAATAATAACAGCGATAATATAAGTGAAAATATGCTTTGTAACCAAATGTTCGTATAACTAATGCAGTTGATAACGACATTATTGACTAGGAGCACTTACAGTTAGTAATCACTATATATTTACAAAATAATAATGGTAACAGTGCCAGTCGAAGAAGCAAATGTAATACCGGCTGAACGAGTTCTAAGAGGGAAATTCGTGTAGACTGCACAAGCTAGAGTCCTTGGGAAGTGTGAATGGTCTGGGGAATGTGACGGTACTTAATCATAATCAGGGTGAGAGTGCGTTCAAAATGGAAAATACTGCTTCTGCTCATACATAAATATAAGTACTGGTGTACATTGTGGCTCGAGGCAGTTCGGTGAAAACAGAAAAGATTTACAACACGTTTACATGAACTAAAAGATTTTCCCGATGATTATACTCTGTTTAATAAGAACATGAACCGTCTCATTACACTCTACTTCAGTTTAAAGCTCCTAAAACGCTTGTAAACAAATAACAGTTACTTCTGTAAAATATCTGGGAGTATGCGTGCGGAGCGATTTGAAGTGGAATGATCATATAGAATTAATTGTTGGTAAGGCGGGTACCAGGTTGAGATTCATTGGGAGAGTCCTTAGAAAATGTAGTCCATCAACAAAGGAGGTGGCTTACAAAACACTCGTTCGACCTATACTTGAGTATTGCTCATCAGTGTGGGATCCGTACCAGATCGGTCTGACGGAGGAGATAGAGAAGATCCAAAGAAGAGCGGCGCGTTTCGTCACAGGGTTATTTGGTAACCGTGATAGCGTTACGGAGATGTTTAATAAACTCAAGTGGCAGACTCTGCAAGAGAGGCGCTCTGCATCGCGGTGTAGCTTGCTCGCCAGGTTTCGAGAGGGTGCGTTTCTGGATGAGGTATCGAATATATTGCTTCCCCCTACTTATACCTCCCGAGGAGATCACGAATGTAAAATTATAGAGATTAGAGCGCGCACGGAGGCTTTCAGACAGTCGTTCTTCCCGCGAACCATACGCGACTGGAACAGAAAAGGGAGGTAATGACAGTGGCACGTAAAGTGCCCTCCGCCACACACCGTTGGGTGGCTTGCGGAGTATCAATGTAGATGTAGATGTAAAACACAAATGTTAAATGCATATCCAGTTGAATGCCCTAAGCTGACGTTTCACTATTAAAATTCTGGATAAAACTTGTCCTCTAATGGAGTGAAGTGACAGAACATTTTCCATTTATCTGAGCAAAAGTTCAGGAGAGCAATTCAGAGACCAGGGTAAACACGGTACATCGGCCTGCACAGAGCTTTTAAAGTTTAGACTAGGTGCAGCCCTTTGTGGCCTGGACGCTGTCTAACTTCCCCGTCATACCTCTCTGCGACGTCACGAGAGCTTTGCTAACATAGCAGCGCCATTGCTACTTTTTCTTCTCTTCCTCTTTCTCGCTACCACAACTTTTCTCTGTTTTACGCGCATGCACAAGCGTGTGTATGTGATACGTGTGTGAGTGCGTGTATGCGCGCGCGCGCGTGTGTGTGTGTGTGTGTGTGTGTGTGTGTGTGTGTGTGTGTGTGAGCGTTTTATTGAACCGAATCCGTCTCCCACGTTCTCTTTCGAACACGTTTTTGAATACTGTTCTTTTCCTATCTTTTTTTTCGCTAACATCATTCCTCTCTCACTGTCCGTTTGTCTTTCTTATTTTCTGACTAGCCCTTGCCAGATCACAGGGTCTGGCAGTAGCGACGAGGATTGGCGCCAACGAGGCATTTCTCGTAATGTATTCCTGTGTGTGTGTGTGTGTGTGTGTATTTGGAGAGATGCCGGACGCTGTCGTGTTTTCCTTAAGTAGCTGGCTATTTGATAGAATTCTGTAGCAGCCTGTAGGGTCAGCATAATGCGTCTCGTGAATGGGGCTAATGCAGCGGCTGCCCATGATTTTCCCACCAGAGACGTATCAGCAATGCAAATGCTGTTAGCCTCAAATGAAATGCTGCTCCGAAATGAGTCCAATACTAATTACACTTCAAATTAAATTTCTTTGAGTTACACTGATTTAAGTCTAGTAAACTATTTGACACATTGGTAACAGTTGAAGTTTAATTATAACAGAAAGCCATTCACAATATCTTTTTTCTCTCTACAAATTTCTTTTCTGTGAACTTAGTATGTGACACTACATAATCAACGTGAAATTTCATTTTTGAAACGCATTTGTTAGACCAGAAAATTTATGAAATATATACAACAGTAACACAGCTGGTGTACTTTTAGAACAATGAAGGACAACAACTTAAATATGTTCAACTTACTCTGAAACAAGATCTGTTCAAATATCGAGAGTGTCAGCATATATTTTTTTTCCTTCAGAATTTTGTATGTATGAAAGTATCTTGTAATGAGATAAACGCATTCTTAATGTTTGATCCTTTGGCTTATGCCTCCATTTCCTGCAGTTACCAATTTTCTTACTCATTGCCACGAGTTAATTACTCCCTTGTTCGCGAAATGATGTCGCTTCGATCTGCGGAGGACGCCGGTGAAATTTGTATCAGGTTCAACAATAAAAATAAAGGTGTTGGTAACATCTGAGTTTTTTAAAAAAATAATGATTGTTTTGGCTTTGCTGCTGTCATCAGATCCGACAAGTACAGAACTTACTGTTGGGAATGTAGCCAATGTGCAGCGCCAACGTGTCACTGTTGTATTCTTTGGATCCTTTGACAGTTGCAGTGCTGAAATCAGTCATGATTTTTAATAAAGTAACATGTAACCAAGACAGTGATATCTACAGTTTACTTTCTTGTGTTAAACTTGTAAATATTTGTTGGAGTGTAGCCATGTACTGAAAATGAAAAATGGTTCAAATGGATCTGAGCACTATGGGACTTAACATCTGAGGTCATCAGTCTCCTAGACTTAGAACTTCTTAAACCTAACAAACCTAAGGACAGCACACACATCCATGCCCGAGGCAGGATTCGAACCTGCGACCGTAGGTCGACCACTACAACACTTACACAGCACTTCAGTTGCAATCATGCGCTAGGATTTTATTTGTTTTCACTTCTTATGGTTGCAGACCTTAATATTTTGTTTGCTACTATTATTCTTTGCAGGGGATGGGCGTCAGCGAAGAGGAATAGTTTTCTTTCCGTTAGCGAGTTGACAGAGTGTAAACAGAAACGATTATTAATACTGATAAGGAACGAGAAAGAAGGGAAAGCTAGAAACTCATCGAAGCTTGAAACTCTAAGACAAAAAACTGTTTATGAATAACGTCCTGCCAACATAGATGCATATCTTTGAGATGTAATATGTCATTATATTTCTACTATCGCAGAAAGGAACCTCCGACGCTCCACAGTTTTGCGCCATTTTTTCAAGGCAAGTGGTACACCGTTATGCAAAATTCGTCACATAATCGGCTTTCACTATGGACATGTATGTGACTGCCACCTTTTGTTGAAGAGAGAAGATATAGCTGCGTGCCGCTGTCGCTATTTAAGGAGAGTGGTGACGAAGTGGTGTGGTTTGACGCAATAGTGGAGCAATGCGGCTCACATTTATCGTAAATTACCTCCTGTTTGAATTCTCTGGCGGAGCTTGTGTTTGGAGCATATGAAAGTATAATTTATTCTTAACGTCTATGTCGCAAAATAAGCTCATCTAAATTCAGTAGTCGCTTTTACGTAGAAAATTTAATAAGATAACTTGAAAGTGAGTTGTCGTAAACTTGCTGTGCTTCATCTTTTAAAATTGTTCATGTAAATAAAAGTAAAGAAAGAACATAGAGCAACTCTTCCAGAACACTTTGATGCCACTATAATCTTTGTACAATGAATAGTTCCCAAGTTTGAGTAAGTTATTTGAAACACTAGTTTATACGTGTGTTCCGAGTGGGATGCGGCAACTCTTCTCCACACATTCATCTGATCTTCACGATGAGTCAGGCCCAAAATACAACCGAAGAGGGCGAGGTGTCGCTGAACTGTGTACCCGTATAGTTTCATTCTGTTACAGATTAATATCGCCTAAACCCCTTAGGCGATCGAAACAGAGTTCACTGACTAACGCGATTTCGTGACTCAGAATTTAAGAATATTTTTCAAATAATCCCAACTGCAAATAAAGTTCTGTTGATTAAAACGAAAGTTTATAAATGTGTTGCGGCACTCCTATGCTACATCCACCCTGTGCCGTGGACGATTATATATTCCGCCTGCAATTTAATCATGTTTCTAAGATGATCAGAACATTATTAGTATATGCTATGGGTGTGTTGCCATCCTCTAGAGCCCATGTAGCAAACGAACTCAGACGTCTGATCGCACATTTTTATTTCCCATCGCATAGCGCGTATTATTATATGGTCGCTGTGTGTCTCGGCTACTCGCCAACCAGACGGATTTGTCGTGGCTTTTCGTCCTCCCGCAGTAGAGCAGCGTCTCGCGGGTAGCCTACGCCGCGAGCTGTAGGGGCAGCTGCGGGAGGTCTAGCACGTAATCGTCGAGTGCCCTTCTGGTCAGCTGGCGGCAGCAAGATCGACACAAGAGGTCGCCCGTCCCGTGGACCTACTTGCTTCCGCGTTGTATCCTGGCGCCTACAGCGTATTTAGGCCGGTGCCCGGCAGTGCCAGGCCAATTCATTTCCGACGAGTTCTTCGGGCAAATTTACCAACTGCTGCCGCGGCTTTTCAATTCAGGGATTCAGCTGGAACCATCACAGTACTTGGTCGCCGACACCCTCTAGCGTGTCAGGACTCTTCGCTACGTGAAGCAATCAGCATCCGCCTTCGAGCTACGCCGAGACTTGACCTTCTCAGCGTGGACTACTGTGGGCATTGTTATTCGGGCCGTTGCCGTGTCGTGTCATTAACTTTAAAATGTTCTTCGTGAATCGAGACTTGAATTTTCAGGTTACTTCACTTTTGGCCCTTTAATCATTATTTGTTGTTTTGTTGGAAACTGGGCTACCAAGCAAACTTTTATTTACTTTTGAGTGAGTTAAATTCCGGGAAGGAGATTTGTATTGACAAATATCTCAGTAAACTTGTTATGCACTACTAGCCTGACCTTTAATTTCTACGCGCCGCCATCGGCGCGGGATACATCAGTCACCCTCTGCTATTTCTATGATGTTAGTGTGTCAGTGTTCATGGAAAGTGGAAATTCTTCTTCTTTCAACCTGGTCTAGGCCATAGGCCTGTTACGTCTTCCAAGTATCCATTCATCTTTTTCTTGGTCTTCCTACGGATCTAAAATTTAAGGCTTGTTTAGGTAGTCTGACTCTGGCATTCTTTGTAGATGTTCCAGGCAGCTTTGTCGATTAGACTTGATCTTGTCATTTATAGAATAATCCCAAGCTCTGCTCTTAGGTCTTCGTTTCTTTATGTAATCTTGTACAGCCCTTAACTCCTCTTAAGGACACAAAAATCAAGAAGGTAATGGCCACCCCTACATTGCTATTTGGGAGTGAAACCTAGACGACTACTAAAAAGCAAGAAAGTAGAATCCTAGTGGAAATTATGGAACTAAAATTGATGTTAGTGCCGATAGCACATCGTAGATGATGTAAGAAGATGATGTAGATTCCTGTAATTTTTACTGAACTGTCGTGGAACCTTTTACGGGCTCCCGGCGCTGCAGTCGATCTGGAGGTATCAGGAAGAGGACAGGACATTCCGTCGTAGCTATATCATCGTCTGTGCAAACAAATAGATCTCTCCGAGGCTGTACAACTACTTTGCTTTTCAGTGCCATGTTGTCAAGGGCATATTAAGTATCTCGATTCGAAGAAGCCTACAACTGCGAGTCAACACTCATTGTGTACAAGATGTCGATGGCAAGGATCACTGTCAACTGCCACAGATTCTGGAGTTGGATACAAGGGTCACTGGGCTGCAGATCACTCGCCAATTCAGTAACGGATAAGAACACCTGGTGAGTAACATCTCTCAGCCGTGGGGTACAGAAGCTAATGACCGGTATGTGTCTCTCCGCTGTTCATTACGAAGCACGTAGATTAATATGGGAGCAGCAACACCGCCAGTGAACGGTAAAAAAAAAAAAAAAAAAAAAAAAAAAAAAAAAAAAAAAAAAAAAACAACCGAGTACGATCTCCTGGACTGTTGGAGAGCCACGTGATATGTACATAACAGTTGCTAACAGGGCACCGTTTAGGCTGGCGTTGCTGTTATTCTTTTGCCATGGTTTCTCGTGAGTGAACAATACAGTAACTCACTGTACAATCGTTTGTGTCAATTCGTCAACTGTTCGTAGAATTTGGTGGTCTTAGGGAAAGTAGGGTCATTAAAAAACGCAGTACTAGTTGCGGAATGATCAATTCTTGTTGTTCCTAGCATCTGACCCTCATTATAACGATATGTAATTAAACTCGCGAAAATAGGCTAAAACACAGGATATCATTACATATACTACCGCTGAACAATCACTGAACTCAGCCACAGCCGTGAACTAGTTGTAATTGTTATTTGCAATGAATTTTACAGTTATTTATTCGTTATTTTTTGTTTGGATAGTTTTACCGAACCCCAACTCAGAAGATATTGTTGCTGAGTCTCATTTCAAATAGATACCCCAATCATACAATTACAGTCGGTGGTGACTTCAAGCTACCCTCGAAATGCTTTACGCTTAAAGGCAGCAGCAGGCATAAAACATCATCCGAAATTTTCGTGAATGCATTCTCAGAAAATTATTTTGAACAATTAGTTCAAGAGCCCACACGGAACTTAAATTGTTGCAAAAGCAACAAATAATCCTGGACAAATAGGGAGTATCATGACGGATACAGGGACTAGTGGCCAAGAAACAATTGCTGCTAGACTAAATACCGTAACACCCACAATCATCGAAAAGAAACGCAAAGTGCTTCCATTTAAAAAGCTGAGAAAAATGCTCTTAACGCCTTCTTATGAGACAGTCTCCATTCCTTCCGATTCGTTGTACATTATACCAGTAGTAGTATGAGGAGACGTGTAGGGGTTCGTGAGGCAGGTGATTAATGTAACTGAAATACATTAAATGTTGAATGACAAGAACAAAAGTGGTGATTTCACCTTAAAGTCATGACTATGGTCTTCAAAAGCTGTAACAGAGATGTATGTAGGTAGCGTCGGAGACGAAGAGGGGAAATGATAAGAGAAAGGATGTGGGATGATTGTTGGGAAGAGCCAAGAGACATACTATGAATGGTAATAGCTGGGTAGGATTGTACTGGCGCAGAGAAGATGTTAATTGGTGCCTTGACGAAAAAGAAGACATAGGGTGGGCTACATTCTATAGAATGGTTGGATCTCACGGATGATTTCAACGTCTGGGAGGAGAAAACGGTTGAAGTTCCCCTGGAAAAGGTTGGTGATGTTGGTAAGGTGGGTTGTGGTTGTAGAGCTTGGCAGCTTGGAGCCAGAAAGAGTTTGCGGAAGAAAGATTTGCATTACAACGGGCAAAAGGCTGTGTATAAGAGTGACTTGTGCCATTTTGTTGTGCTGACTTTTCTGTCTGTGGCAGCATCAGTGTATTTCCAATGTTGATGAAACATGCATTTATCTGTAATCTGAAGAGCACAGTGCCTTGTATAATTATACGGTATTTTGATGAAACACTGCGAGATCGTGAGGGGCCTGAGTATTGTTAAGCTTTGAATTATCTAGACAATTGTATTTTAGTGACGGACTTTTAATGGTTCAAATTGTCTTTCGACATTTTTGGTAAACGATACACATTTGGTTATCGTGTCACTGTAGAATGCTTACGTTGTCGTCCGTGTTTTCTTAAAGTGTTGGCCGTAGTGGCGTGTCCTTGTGCTGTCTTGTTAACTTGTGTTTCGTATTGAGTGCCCCTTTTGTAAAGTTAATCTCAGTGGAACGATATATATATATATATATTGTGATTGTGGGGTGAGGGCATCTATTTTTGACTTTTTATCCTATTACATTACATGTTAAGTGATTTGGAAAATTGAGTGCAAACTCCTGGTTTGTTTCGCCTTAGGCTCGCACTGTCGGAACTGAATGGTTCATGCTGTTAATAAAATTAAATTACAATTGGTTAAGAGTCCAGCCCTGCACGACTAGCCAAACTCCAGTTTCACCGAAATCCTGTGGATCGGAGCTTATTAAAACTAGTGACGTGCCTTCGGATGAACCTTGACTAGAATATGAGGGCGATTACACAAAATATCGATCACAATTAGTCCGTATATCAATGTTTGGTGACATCGTAATTGTTCCAAGAAAACCGTACTGCAAATGAGTATCGGCAAAGTCTGCAACAAAACCGATCTACTAGTATACAAATGGCGCTTTATTCAGACTCTCTTACAACATTATAAAGGGGGTTCGTTTTAACCGAAGACATTGAAATATCTCGGAAACTGTTCATGCGATCAAAACAAGTTATAATTCCAATTTGTTTGCCACGGAGGGGGACTTCCAAAGATCTCACACTCGACCTCCACCACACCCGTGTGTGCGCGGCGAGGGCAACTTTGAAATCTTTCTCGTTTTTCATTGTAGATTACGATTCTAAGACAAAATCTTCATACAATTTATCCGAAGCATTTTCTTCGTTTCGTCACTTATGGCACTCTACTCGGAGGGATAGAAATGGGTACACGTAATCTCCGACACGCTACTCAATGGTAGAACTGAATGGCACGTGGAAACGCACCTCCATGCTGCCAGGGTACGACAGGCCAGTATTTGATAACCTATAATTGGAAACACGATTCACAACGTTGTATGCCTCCGACATATCAAACAGGGGACTACTCCATGCGCCACAGTGGCGGCGTAGCGTACTACGACATATCATAACAGGCAATACACTGCAACCGGAGCTCACGTATCGTGCAGACGTATAACAGATAGCGGCGGTAAACATTACAATACAGGGTTATTACAAATGATTGAAGCGATTTCATAAATTCACTATAGCTCCATTCATTGACACATGGTCACGACACACTACAGATACGTAGAAAAACTCATAAAGTTTTGTTCGGCTGAAGCCGCACTTCAGGTTTCTGCCGCCAGAGCGCTCGAGAGCGCAGTGAGACAAAATGGCGACAGGAGCCGAGAAAGCGTATGTCGTGCTTGAAATGCACTCACATCAGTCATTCATAACAGTGCAACGACACTTCAGGATGTATGCGTAGTTTAAAGCTTCTGGATGCCTCTGTAAGGGGAAATCAACGGGTCGGCCTGCAGTGAGCGAAGAAACGGTTGAACGCGTGCGGGCAAGTTTCATGCGTAGCCCGCGGAAGTCGACGAATAAAGCAAGCAGGGAGCTAAACGTACCACAGCCGACGGTTTGGAAAATCTTACGGAAAAGGCTAAAGCAGAAGCATTTCTTAAACAGGAGATTGGAAAACCGATGGATTGGTCGTGGTGGAGATCATGATCAACAATTCATGTCATGGCCTCCACGCTCTCCCGACTTAACCCCATGCGATTTCTTTCTGTGGGGTTATGTGAAAGATTCAGTGATTAAACCTCCTCTGCCAAGAAACGTGCCAGAACTGCGAGCTCGCATCAACGATGCTTTCGAACTCATTGATGGGGACATGCTGCGCCAAGTGTGGTAGGAACTTCATTATCGGCTTGATGTCTGCCGAATCACTAAAGGGGGACATATCGAACATTTGTGAATGCCTAAAAAAACTTTTTGAGTTTTTGTATGTGTGTGCAAAGCATTGTGAAAATATCTCAAATAATAAAGTTATTGTAGAGCTGTGAAATCGCTTCAATTATTTGTAATAACCCTGTACTTGCACAGTGTTCATGGTCTGTACACCTACTTATAGTTTGGAGAACAGACGTGCAAGCGGATGACGAATGTTGCAACCACAGAATAAACAACTGAAATCATCCTGCATTTACATCTACCTGTACGTGATTACTCTGGTATTTACAGTAAAGTGCCTGGCAGAGGGTTCAATGAACCACCTTCAATCTGTCTCTCTACCGTTCCCCTCTCGAACTGCGCGCGGGAAAAACGAGCACTTGAATTTTTCTGTGCGAACCCTGATTTCTATTATTTTATCATGATGATCATTTCTCCCTATGTAGGTGAGAGCCAACAGAATGTTTTCGCAATCGGAGGAAAAAATTGGTGATTGGAATTTTATGAGAAGATCCCGTCGCAACGAAAAACACCTTTGTTTTAATGATTGCCATTCCAGTTCACGTATCATGTCTCTGGCACTATTTCCCCTATTTCGCGATAATGCAAAACGAGCTGCCCTTCTTTGTACCTTTTGGATGTCATCTGTCAGACACATATGATGCGGATCCCACGCCGCACAGCAACACTCCAGAATAGGGCGGACAAGCGTTGTGTAAGCAGTCTCTTTAGTAGACGTGTTGCACCTAGTAAGTGTTCTGCCAATGAATCGCTGTCTTTGGTTTGCTCTACCTACAACATTATCTATGTGATCGTACCAATTGAGGTTATTTGTAACTGTAATCCCTAAGTATTTAGTTGAATTTACAGTCTTGTGTGCCTTACCACGTAATCGAAATTTAGCGGATTTCTTTTAGTACTCGTGTGAATAACTTCACACTTTTCTTTATTCAGGGTCAACTGCCACTTTTCGCACCATACAGATAACATGTCTAAATCATTTTGCAATTCGTTTTGGTCATCTGATGACTTTCCAAGACAGGAAATGACAGCATCATCTGCAAACAATCTAAGACGGCTACTCCGATTTTCTCCTGTGACGTTAATATAGATCAGGAACAATAATATTACTTCTGTTTTACTCCATGACTTTCCTCCCATTACTACGGACTGTGACCTTTCTGACAGGAAGTCACCAATCCAGTCGCACATCTGAGACGATATTCCACAGGCACGCAGTTTGGTTAGAAGACGCTTGTGAGGTACGGTGTCGAATGCGTTCTGGAAATCTAAAAATATGGAATCAATTGGACATACCCTGTCTACAGCACTCATTACTTCATGAGCATAAAGAGCTAGTTGTGTTTCATAGGAACGATAGTTTCTGAATCCGTGCTGACTGTCTGTCAATAAATCGTTTTTTTCGAAGTTCAAATTGGTTCAAATGGCTCTGAGCACTACGGGAGTTAACATCTGAGGTCATCAGTCCCCTACAACTTAGAACTACTTAAACATAGCTAACCTAAGGACATCACACACATCCATGCCCGACGCAGGATTCGAGCCTGCGACCGTAGCGGTCTCGCGGTTCCAGACTGAAGCGCCTAGAACCGCTCGGCCACACTGGCTGGCTTTTTCGAGGTAATTCGCAATGTTCGATCACAGTATATGTTCCAAAACCCTACTTGAAATCGACGTTAGTGATATGGCCCTGTAATTCAGCGGATTACTCTTATTTCCCTTTTTGGGTATTTGTGTGACTTGAGCAATTTTCCAGTTTAGTTACGGATCTTTCTATGAGCGAGCGGTTGTATATTATTGCTAAGTATGTGGCTATTGTATCAACATACTCTGAAAGGAACCTGACTGCTGTACAACCTGGACCGGAGGCCATGCCTTTATTAAGTGATTTATGCTGCTTTGCTAAACCAAAGATATCTACTACGTTTCTCATCTTGGCAGCTGTTCTTGATTGGAATTCAGAAAACCGTGTTAATAACTCTGCTTTAGTGGAACTATCATCAGTGACTTCCTCGTTGTTATAGCCAGTGAAGGTGTTGACTGCATCTTGCCACTGGTGTTCTTTATGTGTGACCAGAATCTCTTTGCGTTTTCTGCCAGATTGCAACACAGAGTTCCGTTGTGGGAATTACTGAAAGCATATCGTATTGAAGCACGTGCTATATTTCGAACTTCTGCAAAACTTTGTCAATCTTCGAGATTTTGCTTCTTTTTCAAATTTTGTTTGCTTTCTTCGTTGCTTTGAAACAGCGATCTGACCGTTTTCTGTACGCTGGGGGATCAGTACAATCACTTATTAATTTATGTGTTAAAAATCTCGCAACTGCCGTCGATACCATCTCCTTGAAATCATTCCACATCATTTCTACGCTTACATGATCAGATCGGAAGGAATGGAGACTGTCTCATAAGAAGGCGTTAAGAGCATTTTTCTCAGCTTTCTAAATGGAAGCACTTTGCGTTTCTTTTCGATGATTGTGGGTGTTACGGTATTTAGTCTAGCAGCAATTGTTTCTTGGCCACTAGTCCCTGTATCCGTCATGATACTCCCTATTTGTCCAGGATTATTTGTTGCTTTCGCAACAATTTAAGTTCCGTGTGGGCTCTTGAACTAATTGTTCAAAATAATTTTCTGAGAATGCATTCACGAAAATTTCGGATGATGTTTTATGCCTGCTGCTGCCTTTAAGCGTAAAGCATTTCGAGGGTAGCTTGAAGTCACCACCGACTGTAATTGTATGATTGGGGTATCTATTTGAAATGAGACTCAGCAACAATATCATCTGAGTTGGGGTTCGGTAAAACTATCCAAACAAAAGTTTAGTCCGATTGTCAAGTATAACCTCTACCCATACTATTTCGCAGGCACTATCTACTTCAATTTCACTACAAGGTAAACTACTTCTGACAGCAATAAATACTCCACCACCAACTGTATTTAATCTATCCTTTCTGGCCACTGTTAGGTCATTTGAAACAATTTCGGCTGAACTTATTTCCGGCTTTAGCCAGCTTTCCGTACCTACAACTATTTGAGCTTGAGTGCTTTCTATTAGGGCTTGGAGCTCTTTCCCAACACAGCTACGACAATTTACAGCTACAGTACCGATTGTTGCTACAAGCACCTTACTATGTTTTAGCTGCGCACTTTTAGATGGATCCCCTTTCTGTGGTTCCCTGAGACCCTCTAACCCAAAAACGGCGCAGTCTCTTGCACACTGCCCCCGCTACCTTTGTAGCCGCTTCCTGATTTAAGAAGAACGTAGGAGAAATGTTGAACTGCTGTTGCCTTGTATGCCGAGCGTTTTCCAGAGAAAGTTCACTTTCGTTCGTTCTTTTAGAATGTTTATGTCTGATGGCGGCGTACAGACTGGCAAATGTAAACGATGCAAGAATGTTACAGGAGAAATAGCTGTACTAGCGCCAGTGCACCACAACCCACGGATAAGCGCCCGGTAATTACACCGTGATACCAGTGAGCCCGTAGGTAGCATTGTCTCAATACTGAATCGTTATAAGTATCATTCATACCAAGTGTCACTGCAATAAGAACTTCATGCCGCCGATTTACATAACCGGGTAGTGAATGGGCAAACGACCCCCACGTTCTTCGCCGAGGTACTATTCTTCAATGAGTATACAGTCACAAATTATGGTAGCGTTAAATGGCGTAACATGTGTTACTGACATGTAGACAATCCTTACCGGTTGCTCTCAAGTTGACCATCAACGTCCTTTGTCCGTTAAGATATGGTGTGACTTCATTGGGAACAAATTCACTGGTCCGTATTTGATCGACGACACCTTGAAAATGGACGTAGATATCAAACATTTCTGTAGTAGGAACTATGAGTAATACTGCAGGATGTTGCCTTGCCGTTCGACACCATATATCTGTATCTATATCTACATTTATACTCCGCAAGCCACTCAACGGTATGTGGCAGAGGACACTTTACGTGCCACTGTCATTACCTCCCTTTCCTGTCCCAGTTGCGTATGGTTCGCGGGAAGAACGACTGCCGGAAAGCCTCCGTGCGCGCTCTAATCTCTCTGATTTTACATTCGTGATCTCCTCGGGAGGTATAGGTAGGGGCAAGCAATATATTCGATACCTCATCCAGAAACGCACCCTCTCGAAACCTGGACAGCAAGCTACACCGCGATGCAGAGCGCCTCTCTTGCAGAGTCTACCACTTGAGTTTGCTAAACATCTCCGTAACGCTATCACGCTTACCAAATAACCCTGTGACGAAACGCGCCGCTCTTCTTTGGATCTTCTCTATCTCCTCTGTCAACCCGACCCGGTACGGATCCCAAACTGACGAGCAATACTCAAGTATAGGTCGAACGAGTGTTTTGTAAGCCACCTCCTTTGTTGATGGACTACATTTTCTAAGAACTCTCCCAATGAATCCCAACCTGGCACCCGTCTTACCAACAATTAATTTTATATGATCATTCCACTTCAAATCGTTCTGTACGCATACTCCCAGATATTTCACAGAAGTAACTGCTACCATTCCGCTATCATGTAATCATGCAATAAAAGATCTTTCTATCTATGTATTCGCAATACATTACATTTATCTATGTTAAGGGTCAGTTGCCACTCCCTGCACCAAGTGCCTATCCGCTGCAGATCTTCCTGCATTTCGCTGCTATTTTCTAATGCTGCAACTCCTTTGTACACTACAGCATCATCCGCGAAAAGCCGCACACTCCTCTGTGGCACGCCAGAGGTTACTTTATCGTCAGTAGACGTCTCTCCATTGGGAATAACATGCTGTGTTCTATTTGCTAAAAACTCTTCAATCCAGCCACACAGTTGGTCTGATATTCCGTAGGCTCTTACTTTGTTTATCAGGTGACAGTGCGGAACTGTATTGAACGCCTTCCGGAAGTTAAGGAAAATGGCATCTACCTGGGAGCCTGTATCTAATAGTTTCTGGGTCTCATGAACAAATAAAGCGAGTTGGGTCTCACACGATCGCTGTTTTCGGAATCCATGTTGATTCCTACAGAGTAGATTCTGGGTTTCCAGAAATGACATGATACGCGAGCAAAAAACATGTTCTAAAATTCTTCAACAGATCGATGTCAGAGATATAGGTCTATAGTTTTCCGCATCTGCTTGACGACCCTTCCTGAAAACTGGAACTACCTGTGCTCTTTTGCAATCATTTGGAACCTTCCGTTCCTCTAGAGACTTGCGGTACACGGCTGTTAGAAGGGGGGCAAGTTCTTTCGCGTACTCTGTGTAGAATCGAATTGGTGTCCCGTCAAGTCCAGTGGACTTTCCTCTGTCGAGTGATTTCAGTTACTTTTCTATTCCTTGGACACTTATTTCGATGACAGCCATTTTTTCGTTCGTCCGAGCATTTAGAGAAGGAACTGCAGTGCGGTCTTCCTCTGTGAAACAGCCTCGGAAAAAGGTGTTTAGTATTTGGTGTATGTGGTTTCAGCATGATGATTGCCCACCCCATTACGCAATTGACTTTACACTGGTCGGTGGATCGGCAGAGGTGCTCCTATTAATTGGCTCGCTAGATCACCGTGTTTGACATCGCCGGATTTCTTTCTGTGGGGATATTTGAAAGGTAGGATGTACTAGGAAGTGTCAACAGGCCCTGAAGACATGTTCGACCGCATAGCAAATGTCTGTGCTGACATTCCCGCAGATATGCTTCTGTCCTGTGTAAGGTCATTTGAAAGGCGGTCACTTAGTCTTTTGAAGTTAGCGGTACTACGTTTGAAAAGTTGAGTAGCGTCCGTCTCGAGCCACGGCTACAGTGTCACATCGAATAGTCCCCTGTTCGATATGTCGGAGGAATACAACGTTGCGAACGGAGCTTCCGATTAGACGTTATGAAATACTGGCCTATTCTGTCTTTGCTGCATGGAGGTGGAGTGCCATTGGAAGTTTTGAATTTGTGGTAAGAGCCTATGGAACCAAACTGATGAGGTCATCGGTCCCTAGGCTTACACACTACGTAATCGATCTTAAATTAACTTACGCTAAAGACAATACACATACCTATGCCCGGGAGAGGACTCGAACCTCCGACGGAGGCAGCCGCGCGGACCGTAATCAGGCGCCACAAACCACGCGGCTACCCCGCGCGGCTCATTGGATATTGGAGGGCCATCGAACAGCATGTCGTAAATTAGGATCGTCTAACCATTTCTATTCCTCCGGTTATAGCGTCATCTGTGATGAAACGAAGAAAACGCTTCAAACAACAAACAAAATATCTGTAGAATATGCCGTAGAACCGTAATCTGTCCGGGTTTCCCTCGAATATTTCAACTTTTACCCCCGCCCCCGCACGGGATAGGATGGTGGGAAGTGTGTGGTATCATGGATGTCCCCCTCACAGACAAACAATTTGGAATGATAACTTTTTTTTGATCCAATGTACAGTTTTCGAGACAAACGTGACAGAATTCCACTGAGAGAGGCATCAGTTTTCACATCTAGAGAAATTATTTACATCACTGAATCTATAACACCTGGAATATGATGCGGTTTAACAGTATGGTGGTATTAATAAAATTCTTTTCTTTATGAAGAAGGTAGAAAAAATGATTAAAATGCATTGGTCATTATTTTCTAAGCCTTTTGTGAGCATTTGTGTAGCTCAAAAAAGATTAGCAATATCTGTGCCACGGTATAAGGTATATGAAATAAACTTCGGTGATGCTTCTTGTATACGAATTTCCACCATTTTCAGACACTCTGCTGTCTCTGTCCGTTAGAGGAAATACCAACAATTAATGAATTATTAAATGACGCATTTGTGCCTTTTACTCAATATGAGCTATGGGCGGTTATCTTACGCTTCATACAGTTAGAGTTGTCAGCTACCTGTGCAGCAGCAAGTAATGGAACAAGAAATACACACATAAAAAGAAGTTTTGCATTACCCCCGTTTCCCAGAACTCCAGAAGACAGACGTTGACTGTGGATATTGTATCACAGAGACAGTCCCTTTGGCTGTTCAGAGATGTCACTAAACCCGCCCAAAGATGTAAGAAACCATGCATGAGCAACGCCTGTTAGACGGAGGGGGTCCGACAGCCGATCAGTTCCAGTCATTCCACCAGGGAGGAGATACATGGCTCATGTTGTCTGTAGTTCAACCATACCTAAACAATCAATAATGCGGTTAGATCGCGTCCGCATTGTTACTTTGTGCCAAGAAGGGCTTTCAACAAGAGAAGTGTCCAGGCGTCTCGGAGTGGACCAAAGCAATGTTGATCGGACATGGAGGAGGTACAGAGAGACAGGAACTGTCGATGACATGCCTCGCTCAGGCCGCCCAAGGGCTACTACTGCAGTGGATAACCGCTATCTACGGATTATGGCTCGGATGAACCCTGAAAGCAACGCTACCATGTTGAATAATGCTTTTCGTGATGCCACAGGACGTCGTGTTACGACTCAAACTGTGCGCAGTAGGCTGCATGATGCGCAACATCACTCCTGACGTCCATGGTGAGGTCCATCTTTGCAACCACGACACTATGCAGCGTTGTACAGATGGTCCCAAGAACATGCCGATTGGATCGCTCAGGATTGGCATCACGTTCTCTTCACAGATGAGTGTCGCTTATGCCTTCAACCAGACAATCGTCAGAGATGTGTTTGGAGGCAACGCGGTCAGGGTGAACGCCTTAGACACACTGTCCAGCGAGTGCAGCAAGGTGGGGGTTCCCTGCTGTTTAGGTGTGGCGTTATGTGGGGCTGATATACGCCGCTGGTGGTCATGCAAGGTGCCGTAACGACTGTACGATACGTGAATGCCAGTCTCCCACCGATAGTGCAACCATATTGGCAGCACATTGGCGAGGCATTCGTCTTCATGGACTACAATTCGTTCCCCAGTCGTGCACATCTTGTGAATGACTTCCTTCAGAATAACGACATCAATCAGCTAGAGTTGCCAGCATGTTCTCCAGACATGAGCCTTATCGAACATGTCTGGGATAGATTGAAAAGGGGTGTTTATGGACGACGTGACCCACCAACCACTTGAGGGACCCACGTCGAATCGCCGTTGAGGAGTGGGACAATCTGGACCAACAGTGCCTTGATGGACTTGTGTATAGTATGCCACGACGAATACAGGCATGCATCAATGCAAGAGGACGTGCTACTGGTTATTAGAGGTACCGGTTTGTACAGCAATCTGGACCACCACCTCTGAAGGTCTTGCTGTATGGTGGTACAACATGCAATGTGTGGTTTTCACGAGCAATAAAAAGGGCGGAAATAATGTTTATGTTGCTCTCTATTCAAATTTTCTGTACAGGTTCCGGAACTCTCGGTGTATAAAACGAGTCCATTTTTCTTCTTTTGTGAGATTAACAATAGCATAGGAGATCAACAAATAATTACAGCTTGGTATTCGTCAGGAACTGATAAAGAGCATAGACCTTTCAGACCCATTTCTTTCTCTCTTTCATGCACCATGCATTTACCGTCTGTTGAAATGCGGCAGCAACACGAATTGCTGCCTCGCTAAATGATGGGTGAAATAAAAGCAAGTCTCTCAAATCGATTTGGGGCCAATATCCTCTGAAGCGCGCAATTAATTCATTTGCTGCGTCCCGGGTCTAATAACGCGCACAAACGAACCAATAAAAGTCGACACGGGGAGCGACATTGTTGCGCTTCGCTTCCAATAACCAATAACAGCAAGAACAGCACGTTATTGTGTTAGAAGCGAAGGAGCGCGGAGTGCGACATTATCTTTGAGATACAACTGTAAACAAAACCTGCACGAGATTACATTCTTTTACATCGAGCTATTGCGCCTGGTGATTTGCCTGCCTTTCTTATTTAGTAACAATATGACACGCACCTGTTCTTCAGCGGCTAATTATTTGGAACGTGAAAGAAGTGAACAGAACGTATTAATAAATAGTTAAACTGTTGCACAAGACATTAGTACACATCTTGTTGATCTAAATCCGATAAGATCATATAAGCACATACACTATGTAGTTTTCTCAACTAGTAGTTCCGTCCTCGGTGAAATGAGAGAGTTCCACTGGGGACGGTTAAAAGGAAGGACATGGCACTCAAATCCATAATGAAAGGGATCCATTTATACAAAATTTGTGCTGGGATAAAAAAAAAACTGCACAACACTAATATTTGCTTTAGTTGAGATAATCCGATGGAATCTGGGGTAGCAATGAATACGAAGTATAAAATAATTTCTACCCCATGTCACTGGGTGGAAATGAAGCTACGTGATTTCGGTAATGCAGTACGGGTGAGGTGTCAATCACTCTGACGTAACCCATTTCGTGGTCCACCGACAGATTTGCGGCTCGTACGAGCCTCTTCGGGCTAAACAAGCTGAAATCATTGTCCCTCAATAAGGCTCTTGGACCCTATAGAGTTCAGTCGGATGTAATAAACTACCTGAGAATTAATTTAAACTGCTCTTTACTTCAATTTTCCGTAAATCCTCTCAGCAGGGGTAAGTTACGTATGATTAGAAGAAGGAGAAGAAAAAAAAGATTACAAAATGGAACGGATCCGTAAAATTATCCTCCTGTATCACATATGTTTGTAGCAGATCTGAGGTCAAACACTATCACCCGCCTGGAATAAAAATCCTCTCCATCAAAATAGGCTGCATTCTGTAAACATTGATAATGCAACAGTCAATACACGTTCGTCATATACAGGGCGATTCAGCTGGGTTTTATGCAACTTGCAAAGCCTTCGGGTACCACACACACACACAAGATTTTCATATTCTCTCACTCGCTACATACAAAGTATTAATCCTGCAGAAAAAAATGAAAAGGACCTTTTTGAAGGAAAGTTTACGGAGTTAAATTTTGCACAGAGACCCATTTTCGTTAAAGTCGTTAGTTTTCCAATTATTCAAGAAAAAATTACAAAGGAAACCTTCAGAGACGTTTTTCTTGAATAATTCGAAAACTGTCGCCTGCAGCAAAAGCGTACAAAATTTAACTACATTTTATTTCTTGCAAGAAGGTCGTTTTCATTTTTTCTGTAGCAGCGAGAGAATATGAAAATCTGGCTTGTGATTTTTGAAGGGATGGCGGGTTGCATAAAACTTACCTGTAGAGGCAGCTGAGTCATCCCTTTTATCTTCAGTGCTACATGTACGAGCCTCATCTCGTTTGCTATTTATGTAGGGATTTTGACTCAGTAATACGAGGGCCGTTTTCTTTTAACCTCAGATCGGCTATAAATGAAAGACAAGTTCATACAAAACAATTATTTTATTACCAGAAGTTTTGTACACTTATTGTTACTTTTCAACATAATTACCGAAAAGATTGAGACATTTATCGTACCTGTGGACAAGCTTTGCTATACCCTCTTCAAAAAATTTTGCCGCCAATGATTTCAAATGAGCATTGACGTTGTTTTGAAGATCTTCGTTGGTTCGAAAGTGCTGCTCTCCTATCCAAGTCTTCAGTTCGTGAAAAAGGTTCAAATGGTTCAAATGGCTCTGAGCACTATGGGACTTAACTTCTGAGGTCATCAGTCCCATAGAACATAGAACTACTTGAACGTAACTAAGCTAAGGACATCACACACATCCATGCCCGAGGCAGGATTCGAACCTGCGACCGTAGCGGTCGCGCGGTTCCAGACTGTAGCGCCTAGAACCGCTCGGCAACCCCGGCCGGCGGGAAGAAGGTGAAAGTCGCTGAGAGTAGGGCTGGACTGTACGGCGGATGATCGAAAATGTCCCACTGAAATTGTTCAAGGAGCCGTGGGGCTGTGCCAGCAGTGTGTGGATGAGCGTTGTCATGGATCAACACAGTTCCTGAAGTCAGCATTTGTTTGTTTTGAATGGCTCTCCGCAAACGTCGTGAAGTTTCACAATAAGCAGTTGCATTGATAGTGGTTAAGGGCTACATAAACGAATACGAATGTTGAAAGAGAAAACGGCTCTCGTACATCCACACGTTGTTGTGGTCTTCAGTCTTGAGACTGGTTTGATGCAGCTCTCCATGCTACTCTATCCTGTGCAAGCTGCTTCATCTCCCAGTACCTACCGCAACCTACATTCTTCTGAATCTGCTTAGTGTATTCATCTCTTGGTCTCCCTCTACGATTTTTACGTTCCACGCTGCCCTCCAATACTAAATTGGTGATCCCTTGATGCCTCAGAACGTGTCCTACCAACCGATCCCTTCTTCTGGTGAAGTTGTGCCACAAACTTCTCTTCTCCCCAATCCTATTCAATACTTCCTCATTAGTTATGTGATCTACCCATCTAATCTTCAGCATTCTTCTGTAGCACCACATTTCGAAAGCTTCTATTCTCTTCTTGTCTAAACTATTTATCGTCCATGTTTCACTTCCATACATGGCTATACTCAATACAAATACTTTCAGAAACGACTTCCTGACACTTAAATCTATACTCGATGTTAACAAATTTCTCTTCTTCAGAAACGCTTTCCTTGCCATTGCCAGTCTACATTTTATATCCTCTCTACTTCGACCATCATCAGTTATTTTGCTCCCCAAATAGCAAAACTCCTTTACTACTTTAAGTGTCTCATTTCCTAATCGAATTCCCTCAGCATCACCCGACTTAATTCGACTACATTCCATTATCCTCGTTTTGCTTTTGTTGATGTTCATCTTATATGCTCCTTTCAAGACACTGTCCATTCCATTCAATTGCTCTTCCAAGTCCTTTGCTGTCTCTGACAGAATTACAATGTCATCGGGGAACCTCAAAGTTTTTATTTCTTCTCCATGGATTTTAATACCTACTCCGAATTTTTCTTCTGTTTCCTTTACTGCTTGTTCTATATACAGATTGAATAACATCGGGGAGAGGCTACAAACCTGTCTTACTCCCTTCCCAACTACTGCTTCCCTTTCATGTCCCTCGACTCTTATAACTGCCATCTGGTTTCTGTACAATTTGTAAATAGCCTTTCGCTCCCTGTATTTTACCCCTGCCACCTTTAGAATTTGAAAGGGAGTATTCCAGTCAACATTGTCAAATGCTTTCTCTAAGTCTACAAATGCTAGAAACGTAGGTTTGCTTTTCCTCAATCTTTCTTCTAAGGTAAGTCGTAAGGTCAGTATTACCTCACGCGTTTCAGTATTTCTACGGAATCCAAACTGATCTTCCCCGAGGTCGGCTTCTACTAGTTTTTCCATTCGTCTGTTAAGAATTCGCGTTAGTATTTTGCAGCTGTGGCTTATTAAACTGATTGTTCGGTAATTTTCACATCTGTCAACACCTGCTTTCTTTGGGATTGCAATTATTATATTCTTCTTGAAGTCTGAGGGTATTCCGCCTTTCTCATACGTCTTGCTCACCAGATGGTAGAGTTTTGTCATGACTGGCTCTCCCAAGGCCGTCAGTAGTTCCAATGGAATGTTGTCTACTCCGGGGGCCTTATTTCCACTCAGGTCTTTCAGTGCTCTGTCAAACTCTTCACGCAGTGTCGTATCTCCCATTTCATCTTCATCTACATCCTCTTCCATTTCCATAATATTGTCCTCAAGTACATCGCCCTTGTATAGACCCCCTATATTCTCCTTCCACCTTTCTGCTTTCCCTTCTTTGCTTAGAACTGGGTTTCCATCTGAGCTCTTGATGTTCATACAAGTGGTACATCCACACATGATACAAAAAAAAAAAAAAAAAAAAATACACTGATGAGCCAAAAATTGTGACTACTGTCCATTACAAGACTGAATACTGCGTACTGGCGTTGTGGGCACGTGATGCAGGAATGACTGCATTTTCACGGACCAGATATGAATGGTGAGCCATTCTAGCGACAATACAGGCCACAAATGGAGAAATCGATGACACACATGACGTTCAAAAAGGATTTCGTTGTAACCCACCGCCAGCGAAAGAGCATTTCGGAAAAGTGGAAACCGGTTGGCTGCTCGCTTAGTACTGTCATGGACGTCCATGCTTCGTGCTGCGTGCCTACAGAGTATCGCCTCAGTTGTGATACTGGATTCGTGATTTCCTGTCAGAAAGTCACAGTTCGTAGTAATAGACGGAAAGTCATCGAGCAAAACAGAAATAATATCCGGCGTCCCCCAAGGAAGTGTTATCGGCCCTCTATTGTTCCTGATCTACATTAACGACATAGGAGACAATCCGAGGAGCCATCTTAGATTGTTAGCAGATGATGCTGTCATTTACCGTCTTGTAAAGTCATCAGATGATCAAAACGACCTGCAAAATGATTTAGATAAGATATCTGTATGGTGCGAAAGGAAGCAATTGACGCTGAATAAGGAAAAGTGTGAAGTTATTCACATGAGTACTAAAAGAAATCAGCTAAATTTCGATTTCGTGATAAGCCACACAAATCTGAGGGCTGTAAATTCAACTAAATACTGAGGGATTACAATTACAAATATCTTAAACTGGAACGATAACATAGATAATATTGTGGGTAGAGTAAGCCAAAGACTGCGATCCATTGGCAGAACACTTAGAAGGTGCAACAGGTCTACCAAAGAGACTGCTTCCACTACGGTTGTCCACCCTATTCTGGAGTATTGCTGTGCGGTGTGGGATCCGCATCAGGTGGGACTGACGGATGACATCGAAAAAGTACAGAGAAGGGCAGCTAGTTTTGTATTATCGCGAAATAGGGGAGACAGTGTTACAGACATGACTCGTGAACTGGAGTGGCAATCATTAAGACAAAGGCATTTTTCGTTGTGACGGGATCTTCTCATGAAATTTCAATCACCAGTTTTCTCCTCCGATTGCGAAAACATTCTGTTGGTACCCACCTACATAGGGAGAAATGGTCATCACGATAAACTAAAGGAAACCAGGGGTCGCACAGAAAAATTCAAGTGCTCGTTTTTCCCGCGTGCCGTTAGAGAGTGGAACGGTAGAGAGACAGCTTGAAGGTGGTTCATTGAACCGTCTGCCAGGCACTTAACTGTGACTAGCACAGTAATCACGTAGATGTAGATGTAGATCACAAATGTTGAGATCGGAGGTTTGCCTGCTCTGTAAAGCCGAATATGGGACGGATCCGACAACAGGGTACAGCGCTGGTGAAGGCACAAAACGCGTTCAACGTACATTGTTGAAGTTTTATCTGCACAGCAGATGTCCCCTATGTTTCCAATGTTGGCTTAAAGAAATCGTCAGCTAAAATTGCAATAGACACAGTATCACCGAAATTGGACTGTGGATCAATGTAAACGTGTCGTCCGGCTGCACGAATCGTGTTTATTCTTACACTGTGACTGTGTCCAGATAAGACGTCATCCAGACGAACAGTTACCCGAAACCTTCAGTGCTCCATGGATGCAGACCACTGGGGCCAGTGCTATGCCGTGACAGACGTTCATCTGGCTTCCGTGGGACCTGTGGTGATAGTTGAAGGCATCCTGACAGCTATTTACTACGTGAATTTTATTGCGAAAAACCTACATCCCTTAGTGTTTTTACCTACTTCGTGGTCGATGGTATCTTCCAACAGGATAACAGTTCTTGTGAGAAGGAAAGCATCTTGCTACACTGATTTGAGGAGTAAGGTAGTGAACTCACTTTGATACTTAGGTAACCAAATTTGCCTAATCTCAATCCTAAGGATAACACGTGGGGAGCTATTGGGCACCAGCTGTGCGCCGACCAACCCAAGGACTTGTCGAACCCATGCCACGTAGAATCAAAGGTGTATTGCGTTCCAAATGTGAACCAGTGCGCTTCAGGTGGGAAGATTACGGCTCGTATAACCAGGTTTGGGACTGGAACGAAAATTTCCTGTTGGACGGAACGTAGCATATTATCGTAGATGAAGTGTCGTCCACAGGCAATGAACTGATCTGTTACGTCTCAGGGAACTGTATAGGACCGTCGCTGTTCGTCTTACACGTTAAAGACTTAGCGGATGTTATCAGTTGCAAACACACTCTTTTCTCAAATTATACAGAGATCTATTAGGAAATTCTGTCATGCGTATATATTGCAGTACTGTGGTGTTAGATTTCGAGAAAAAAGGTAGCGTGATGAAAACAGTGGGAACACACTCAATATATACAGAAAATCAAACATGAAATAGTGATATCCTTTGTGAAGCTAGTCAGCGATCAGAATGAAATTTGCACTCTGGTATGAAACTTGCTGGCAGATCAAAACTGTGTGGCAGACCGCGACTCGAACTCGGGACCTCCAGGTTTCGCGGGCAAAGTGGGAAGTTAGTAAACGAGTTACTGGCAAAAGTAAAGCTGTGAGGACGGGTGGTGAGTCGTGCTTGGATAGCTCAAACATAGAGCACTTGCCCGCGAGACCTCGAGTTCGGCAGCGGTTGTAGGCGCTTCAGTCTCGAACCGCGCGACCGCTACTGTCTCAGGTTCGAATCCTGCCTCGGGCATGGATGTGTGTGATGTCCTTAGGTTAGTTAGAACTACTTAAACCTAACTAATCTAACCTAGAACTACTTAAACCTAAGTTCTAGGGGAAGTTCTAAGTTCTAGGGGACTCATGACCTCAGATGTTAAGTCCCATAGTGCTCAGAGCCATTTGAACCATTTTTTGAACCTCGAGTTCGAGTCCGATCCGGCACACAGTTTTGACCTGGCAGGTAGACAGCGATGTTACATAAATGTCTGGGATTATCCCTAACTACGTGTACAGAAATGGGATGGCACGCGTTTACAGTCTCAGTTGTTGGTAAAGCAAAAGGCAAGCTGTGATTCATAGATAGGATACTGGGAAACTGCAATCTGTCTGCAAAATACATTTACCGCATATAATAACCTGTTAATGGTGCATACTACAGAACTGCTTAGGTAGGTGGGTAATCAGGTCTAATTAAGTCGAGTATCGACAATATAAAAAGAAGGGATTGCCTGTGACAGACGAGATAGCGCAAGAGAAGCGTCAAAAAATCTTAATTTCAGAAACTCGAAGAAAGACGCCGTACACTGCGCTAGTCTCTGCTGATTTCAAGGCAAAAATTAAGAACATGTTCCAACCTTACGTAGGCCCCGAAGACACTGCAATGGTATAATTAAACGAACAACAGCCCCACTCGCCCCAGCCGACTGTGAATGGAAGCCTAATATGTATAGTGCAACACACTTCATTGATTCATGGGGTAAGTTAAAGCTTGTAATTTCACGATTTGACACCCAGCATTGACGATATAGAGCATCTCAGCCTCGTTCAAATTCCGTAACTATGCTGTAAGGCGCTCTTTGATGGATGAGGCACAATGATCCATCTCGTAACGTATTATTGCTGTCACACAACAGACCCGTCGCTGCCACACAGCTATTTGAAGCGCCCAACATTTTCTCTGTTTATGTTTTAACCTCACCGGGCCAGTCAGAATATGTTGCTATATCATTCTATTTCTCTGCATTTTTAATTATTTATATGGCAATAGTTCCTTCACTGTCGTGTAAGTTACATATTAGAATGGTTCTACTGTGGTGGTGCCGCTGTTTTCCTAATCAGTTGTGTAACATGCAGTGTCGTATAGGAGAATACACAGTAAAAATTAATAATTAGTTTCTACAAAGAAAGTTTGGTGGAGAGTGCTTACATCAAGAATCTCATAAATAATTACATTTATTCCTAAATGTCAAATAAAGAATACCGACTTTTGGTACATTTATTGCCGAGAAGCTATTACAGAAATCAGATAACTAACATAAGAATTGATTTACATTCATCGATTGAGAAAAAAGCATTTGATAACACAGAAATTTGTTCTAAGAAGTAATGAGAAAAAGAGGAACCCCTAAATATAAGATCGAAGCAGTCGGGTGAACGTATAACGATGCAAATATTGAAACTATTTTCGACTATTTGCATAACGAAACCCACGGCAAAAATATGGGAGTTTAAGACAATGATGTGGTCTTTCTACCACAGCAATTACACGGCGATTATGTGCTATATATTTTAGCGGGAAACCCAAACTAATGGTATTCAGTGGAAAATATTAAGTATAATCAAAATTTTGCAGAATACAAGCCATCTGTAAAAGTCTCACATTTCATAAATTTTGAAGCCATAAGGAAGTTAGTGACACTGTTAAAAATTGAGCAGGAGCTAAACCGCCTGCAGAACAATAATATAAATCCTAAAAGTTACAAACCCGAAATAAACTCAACTATGTTTTATAAAAGCTTACTGTCTGATTCTGTAACTTGGACCAATAACTGATTTGACGAAAACAAAGCAAGTCAGCTTACAGTGTGTGGCGGAGGGTAATCTGCGCGACAGTGTCACTTCCCGCTTTACTGTTCAGTCGCGTATGGCTCGCGTGAAGAACGATTGCTGGTAAGCCTCCACGTGGACTCGAATCTCTCTAATTTTACCTTCACCGTCTTTTCGCGTGATATACGTAGGAGGAAGCAATATGAGTCTACTGATTAACTAATGAAGCAACGTACATTGTTGAACTTCAACGGTAGAAAATACCGTGAAGCAGAACGGTTAGTCTTATTTGGTCGTTGTTGTTGTAGTTGTGGTCTTCAGTCCTGAGACTGGTTTGATGCAGCTCTCCATGCTACTCTATCCTGTGCAAGCTTCTTCATCTTCCAGTACTTACTGCAACCTGCATCCTTCTGAATCTGTTTAGTATATTCATCTCTTTGTCTCCCTCTACAATTTTTACCCTCCACGCTGCCCTCCAATACCAAATTGGTGATCCCTCGATGTCTCAGAACATGTCCTACCAACCGATCCCCTCTTCTAGTCAAGTTGTGCCACAAGCTCCTCTTCTCCCCAATTTTATTCAATACCTTCTCATTAGTTATGTGATCTAGCCATCTAATCTTCAGCATTCTTCTGTAGCACCACATTTCGAAAGCTTCTATTCTCTTCTTGTCCAAACTATTTATCGTCCACGTTTCACTTCCATACATGGCTACACAACATACAAATACTTTCAGAAACGACTTCCTGACACTTAAATCTATACTCGATGTTAACAAACTTCTCTTCTTCAGAAACGCTTTCCTTGCCATTGCCAGTCTACATTTTATATCCTCTCTACTTCGACCATCATTAGTTATTTTACACCCCAAATAGCAAAACTCCTTTACTACTTTAAATGTCTCATTTCCTAATCTTATTCCCTCAGCATCACCCGACTTAATTCGACTGCATTCCATTATCCTCGTTTTGCTTTTGTTGATGTTCAACTTTATCCTCCTTTCAAGACACTGTCCATTCCGTTCAACTGCTCTTCCAAGTCCTTTGCTGTCTCCGACAGAATTACAATGTCATCGGTGAACCTCAAAGTTTTTATTTCTTCTCCATGGATTTTAATACCTACTCCGAAATTTTCTTTTGTTTCCTTTACTGCTTGCTCAATATACCGATTGAATAACATGGGGGAGAGGCTACAACTCCGTCTCACTCCCTTCCCAACCACTGCTTCCATTTCGTGCCCCTCGACTCTTATAACTGCCATCTGGTTTCTGTACAAATTGTAAATATCCTTTCGCTCCCTGTATTTTATCCCTGCCACCTTTAGAATTTGAAAGAGAGTATTCCAGTCAACATTGTCAAAAGCTTTCTCTAAGTCTACAAATGCTAGAAACGTAGGTTTGCCTTTCCTTAATCTTTCTTCTAAGATAAGTCGTAAGGTCAGTATTGCCTCACATGTTGCAATATTTCTACGAAATCCAAACTGATCTTCCCCAAGGTCTACTTCTACCATTTTTTCCATTCGTCTGTAAAGAATTCACCTTAGTATTTTGCAGCTGTGACTTATTAAACGGATAGTTCGGTAATTTTCACATCTGTCAGCGCCTGCTTTCTTTGGGATTGGAATTGTTATATTCTTCTTGAAGTCTGAGGGTATTCGCCTGTCTCTTACATCTTGCTCACCAGATGGTAGAGTTTAGTCATGACTGGCTCTCCCAAGGCCGTCAGTAGTTCTAATGGAATGTTGTCTACTCCCAGAGCCTTATTCGACTCTGGTCTTTCAGTGCTCTGTCAAACTCTTCACGCAACGTCATATCTCCCATTTCATCTTCATCTACATCTTCTTCCATTTCCATAATATTGTCCTCAAGTACATCGCCCTCAAATCGCAATGTACGCATACTCTACACACACTCTACGACACAAAAAAGAACAAAAAAGCGACACACCACTAAGGAATTATCCCTTGGGATGGAAATCAGTAGATGACATGTACATGTACTGACAAACAAATGATTACAGATTTAGAAAAACTGGATAATCTGTTCAATAGCTTCACAAGTCTAGAATATCAACAAGGTGTTGGTCTACCTCTGGTTACACAAGCAGTTATTCGGTTTGGCGTTGGTTGATAGAGTTGTTGGATGTCCTCTGAGGGACGCTGTGCCCAATTCTGGCCAGATGGCGCGTATGGAGATCGTCAAAACCCAGAGCTGTTTGGAGGGCTCTGCCCATAACGCTCCAGAGGTTCTCAATTGGGAAGTGTTTAGGGTTAGGCAAGCGCAAAGATAAACAATAGAAACTCAGCCCGTGTATGGGCGGCCATTATCTTGCTGAAATGTGTGCCCAGGATAGCTTTCCATGAAGAGCAACGAAACAGGAGGTAGAATATCGTCGACGTACCGCTGTGTTCTGTGGATGAGAACCAATGGGACTCTGTTATGAAACGAAATGTTATCCCAGACCTTCAGTCCTTGTTGTCGGTCCGTATGGCAGGCGTCAGGTTTGTATCCCATCGCAGTCTGGGGCTTCTCCAGTCACATCTTCGATGGTCAACGGGGCTCAGTTCGGACTCATCATTGAAGACATGTATCAAAACAACAGTAATGCCGCAGCTGTACTTCGAAAGTATCGCCTTCTGAAAGGATTACGGAAGGGTCCTCTTTCACCACCTGCTGTGCGGAACATGATGAAGTTCGAATCAACTGAAGAGCTGGGGTCGCTCCAGGAAGAGGCCGGTTGCACCACAGGTGCTTGATAAAATAGCGGTTGCAATGACAGGCAACGCTGCCCGCAATTCCCGATCGGCAGGCAGTGCGCATGCTTTGTCGCGACAGTTGAACACCCTGTGCTCCACTGTAGGGTAGATGTTTCGAACCGTTCTCAAACGGTACCCATAAAAGATCCATATTTTACAGCAGCTTGCACCACAGGATGCACAACGACGTGTTGACATCACTCTCCATTTTCTTGCAAGGACTGAAGATGACGAGGGCTGGCTCTGGACCATCCTATGGACAGTCGAAGCTCATTTTTCTCTGACAGGCTGGGTGAACACACAGAATTGGGTCTTCACTTCCAGTTGCAGTGCATGAAGTTCCTCTGTGTGGTGAACGTGTCACCGTATGGTGTGGCCTCAAGGCTGCGTTCATCATTGCCCCATTCTTTTTTGAACAGTTGGCTCTCAAGGGCCAAAGACGCGCAGTGTGACTGGCCAGCGTTACTGCGATATGCTTTGCCAGCATGTCGTACCCGCCCTATAGGAGAGAGACAATTCAGGAATTTTCATGCAAGATGAAGCCCCTCCGCTCATGAAGTTCACCTGTTTCTCCAAAACACGTTTGGGAACGATCGAATTATCAGCCGATCGTTTTCAAATGCTTGGCCAGCACGATCACCTGATCTGACTCCCTGTGATTTATGGTCGGGAGGCTACCTGAAGGACAGGGTTTACTGGGGGAACATTCACACATATCCTGATCTGAAGTGCAGCATATCAAGTATAGTGGCTGGTGCCAGGAGGTGCTATATTAAGACTCGTCCAAGCTTTCCAAATGATTTATTTGTTTCCACCACAGTGCAAGCGGCTTGCAGCGTTCTTCCTCGCTGGCATAGCTGAGATCGTGGCGACCACAACTGGCATCCAGATTTGCGGCCCTTCCCTTGGGATGCCTCCAGTGTGAGTTGGAAGTCAAGACGACTGCCCACAGTAGTGAAGGGTGGCCTGCTGCTGGCTGGCTGGCTAGCTACGGACCCCACGTCGGTCTCAGAGGGTCGAACCAGCGACCCACTGTGGACTGGAACGCTGGCGCCCCATATGCTGCTGTGTGTAGCTGGTAGTGTGACATGCCCCGCCATCCAGGAGAGCTGCCACACTTGAATCACTCTCGTTAGAAAACGGCACCTATTTATTCTTGGTTGTGCACCCCTGTTTTGCTAATGCACCACTCCGAGTCACATAGTCACCACACCTAGGTTGGACCAGTGGGGCCTCTTCTGCCTACAGCTTGCGCCATGCAAAACGCTGCGTTTACGCTTTTCAGTGGTTCGACAGCCCTTTGGCCTCCATTCTACTTCGCAACCGTTGTTATGCGTAACTCACTGCAATCCAGCCCACACCTGGCTGTAAGTTGTGCTCAGAATATTGCACATGTTCCCTATCTTAAACGGTGTTGCCGCTACACAAGAGGAGAGCCTCCTTACCTATGGACATGCTTCGTTATTCTGCGCAGAATGCAGTCCTCCACTTGCAGACTCTTCTGGACACTGATGGGCGCCATAGTGAGGTTTTTGTAGCAGTAATGATACCGATATGTAAAGGTGCGGTGTACTGTAGCAACACATTAAGTGTCTCAATTGAATTGATTCTGGATTATATCTTTTTCCCATGTCCTTGAGAGTAATGCTACCAAGTTTGGTACTCATACGGTTGTTAATTTCCGTGTTATAACGTGATAAATAAGGGTAGTTTAATTATAACCATCCGGTATGTACACATTTAAACAACAGGGTAATATATACAGACCTCTTTGGGCAAATTACAGTTTTATTGAAGTTATCTTTCAGTATTTTGATCTTATTCAAGTGTTTGCCATTTTTTTAAAAAAAAAAAGAGGGAACAAATTTGTAGAAGCATCAGGTGGTGAATTGTTCTTGTGTATAGTGTGGTTACTCTGTAAGTTGATCTAACACTAATAAAAAGTTGTCAGTTTTGCAAGCTGGGGTAGTTAACCGTACTGTATGTGAGACAGCTCCTGATTATCCGACCAGTCAACAAAGTGTTCCGGTATGTCTCACCAGCTGGCAGACTTTTAGACAGGAGAGGAAGCGGGCGCGTTTCTGGGCGGAGGCCGGTGCTGGGACCTCACTGTGACTGCTGTTTCGCGTCGCGTTGCGGTTGCGGTTCGTCCGTCACTTAAATTCTAACGCTTATTCATTCAGAGTGTTTGTGACACTGCTGAAAAGTATGTCTGTGAGTACTGCCGTTGAAATAGGCGCTAAATGTGAACAGACAGATACTGAGTCCATTCTGCTACAATGTTATATTACCAATATGATGATTTTTGATTTTTTGGTGTCTGTCAGAACTTCTTTATTTTCTGTTCCTCCTTAAATTTGTGCTAGTCTGCCTTCCCCTCCTGGAATCAAGTCTCAAAATGCAGTTTAGCTTGGTAACTGTCTGATGGCTTGAAACAATAGACATATATAGCTCGGTGAAATTTGGTAACTGTGTAATGGTTTGAAACCTTCCTATTTGCACAATTATATGGTGAACTAAACTTGTAATAGAGTTTAACTTGGTCAAACTAGGCCACAGTGGTGGCTGCCAGGAACCAGGAATACAAGCGACAGCAAGTAGACTAAGCCGCTGCAAGTCTGCTTGCTGTCGCTTGTATTCCTGGTTCCTGGCAGCCACCACTGTGGAATAGTTGTTTTGAAGCGGGGAATTTACTCTGTTAAATTGTTTGGAAGAACTGCAAAATTTCTTGATCTATTTCCGCTAAAGCGTTTCTTTAATTTTTTTGAAAGCGAATATTTCGAATCATTCTGGGGCTCTGGATTCACCTTCACCTTGTTGTAACAAAAATTTCAAGGCAATTTATAAGCCATCTGGCGTTTGGTGACTGGATTTAGTCTTCTTGTAATTTTTTTTTCAAGAGGGGATTACAAAGTAAATTCTAAGCCTCTGTTTCTCTCTCTTTCTCTCTCTCTTCTTTTCTTTCTTTTAGCATAATTTTATGGATGTGACTGCTTAAGTGCTTTCAGTGATTTTTCTGCAGTTTTGTAATCAGCCGGCCACGGTGGCCGAACGGTTCTAGGTGCTTCAGTCCGGAACCGCGTCACTGCTACTGTCGCAGGTTTGAATCCTGCCCCGGACATGGATCTGTGTGTTGTCCTTAGGTTAGTTACGTTTAAGTAGTTCTAAGTTCTAGGCGACTGATGACCTCAGATGTTAAGTCCCATAGCGCTGAGAGCCGTTTTTTTCTGTAATCATGCAATAAAGGGCCTTTCTATGAAATCGCAATAATTTACATTTCTTTACGTCGAAGGTCACTTGCCACTGCTTGTACCACCAAGTCTTTCTGCATTTCGCTACAATTCTCTAGCATCGCGCCTTCTCTGTATACATCACGATCATTCGTGAATAGTCTCATGGAACGTCCGACGTTATCTGCTAGATCATTTATACATATTGTGAAACGTAACGTAATATTTCTATAATCACTCCCCTGGGGCATCCAGAAACTGCTTCTACGTCTGAAGACTTCTCTTCGTTCAGAATGAGATTCTGTGTTCTCCCTGCTAGACTCTCTCCAACCCAACCACACAGTTCGTCTGATATTCCATACGCTCTCATTTCATTCATTTGGCGCCAGTGCGGAAATGAATCGAATGGCTTCCGGAAGTCAAGGAAAACAGTATCTCCCCGTCTACCTCGCCGCCTGTTTCTATTGCTTTCTGGGCCTCGGGGATGGAAAGAGTGAGCTAGTGATGCTGAGAAATAACAGAGACGTCAACTAGCCTCACTATATTTGGCGTGAATATGTGTGTTCGGTGTACATTAAGCAGTTAATGCAGTCTGATTGTCGATCGTCAGTTCAACGTTGCGCTTTACGTGGCAGAATTAAAATTAAATATAAACAGAGGCAGGTACTTGTTAATACCGGTCCTGTTTGCATTGGAGTATTAACATGCAGCCGTTTCACATTTGTTTTCGATATCACTCATTCATAAACGTTGCTGGTACGTTGCCCACACCTCGAATTATTTGCTCTATGATGATAAAAATATACATATTAATGTGATGGTAAGTACGCGCTCTGAAGCTCTCATCTAATATCTAAAATTTCTTCCCTACACAGTGGTAACTGGAATTAGCGGCAACTAGAAATTTATTTACTAGAGTGCGGTCAATTTCACAGGAGTCGGTGACGGTAACATGTAATAAAAAGGGAGTTCCTATTAAAAAAAAAAAAAAAAAAAACGTTGTTCATATCCGTTTGACCTATGGCAGCGCCATCTAGTGGGCCAACCATAGCGCCATCTGGTTTCCCCCTTCAAGCTACACAAGTTTCGTTCTTTGTAGTTTTTTCGTTTGACGCTTATTTCGTGAGATATTTGGCCCGCTCACGATCAATGGACCACCCTGTAGAGGTCATGCTTACTAAACATTTTTGGTTCGAATTTTCGTTGCAGTCATATACTTAAATATTGACCGTTCCTCCTATGACACCATGCATGTTTGGAACAATATATATCTGTAGACGTAGTTGTACACGATCTTTTATCTTGAAACCTGAGAACGTCTTTTACCATGGAACATGCGACACTTGTAAATGAAATGAATTTCTCTAATGTTTGAACTATTTTACCTGTCTTAAAAATGTAAATTTGTGATAGTTCCCAATAGCCTTTATGGCAGAATTGGATTTTGATAACACTTCTGCTTTATTTTGACTTACTGATGATTGGTGGTTAGTAGAGTATTAATGTAACATGTAGACGATATACAGTACTAATAAGATTTACTCGTATATTAATCTCCTATCACAGGGCTGACTATAGACGAGAGTCTGATTCATAAAACGAATGTATGTGCTATTTCAGTGCACACTTAACTTCCCTTTGGTGTCTAAAGCCTTCAGTCTGTGGTCTATGGTGCTGGTAATGAGTGGATTTGACCATGAAGATTCCGCGCATTTGATGATAATCATGAAAATGTGATGACAATATACTTCGTTAAAGTATCTCACATCCCTTAAAGTTTGAAATGAATGGCTCATCACATGCGAAATATTTGAAAGCCTTCTACATATTCAAGTGCACAAGGCTAGACGAATGACACAGACACATCTACAGACACCGAGTCACAGGTTCATTAGTGGTTCCCTCAACACAGAGAACCTTTTCTCATTGCTTATGTTTTAAAACATCACTAATTCTAGATTAGCATGATTTCGTACACGACTCACAACAGTAAAGTCGTTTCTATTCGACATTTATTTAAGTTGTGCACTGATTACCTGAAAATAGGGGTTCAAAGTACATCAACATTCGTTCGTGGTTAACCTCCTGTGTGTAATGCAGAGCGTCATCATTCTGAAAGTCGACTCCAGAAGACGTTATTTACAGCTGCAAAAAACGTGACTTCTTGTTTCCATATCCATTGTAAACATTTTTGTATCTCCAGTTATTTGAGCGTCGCACTATCACTAACGCTGTTCAACTTCACGTTTTTCATAACAGGTGTTCAACTATATTTAGGTTAATACAACTTTTTTAGAAATAAATTGTTTGTGAAAGTTTAAAATTAGACTTTTTTGTCTTTTAGACGAATTAGTGGCATTACCACCATCAGAGTCATCGCGAGAAAGAACAGGAGCAGCAGTTAGACATCTACTGATACCTAAGTGCTTTTACTCACTTCTCATTCTTCACGGTTTTCAGCCGTCAGTATCCATATTACTCTCGCACATTTTTTGTTGTCCCACACACCTTACATCAATCTGCTGTCACCATCTTTCGATATTTCTTGCAGTCTAGCGAAAAACGTGTGTCTGTCATCCATCTGCATCCTTACATATACTGTTAAACTACATCACATTTCCTTACCTAAAGATCCCGTACTTAAACATTGCACATAATACCTGCAGATAAATATTGTTAATATATTTAAAAGTAAACTTTCCGTTCCAAACACATCAAAAGTTCAGTTGTGAAAACTCTGTGTAGTAAGCAGATCATATTTACACTTGGGGTTTACTTCTTTTGCTTGTCATCCATTTCTTGTAGCCTTATGCCCAAAAATAAAACCTCGTAAAGGTGATGTAGTGAACTCTTCCGTTGTTTAATATAGTTAATGTACGTAAGAAACAAACACAACAATGTCACCAAAATGGAGATCGTTTTGGTATGTTCCTTCGGCACTTGCCTTAATTGCTTTCCTTGTTTTGCGCGTCGGAGGGATGTGAAGCTTCCAAGATTACAGAGAATAGTTTTAAAGACAACGAGTCTCCTCGTAGACTTCTTTAATTAATTCCTTAATTATTAATTATTAATTCTTTAATTATTCCGATATTTTGTGGAAGCTACAGAACTGATGTGCAAATTCTTCATGATAATAAAGTGAGCCGAATCAGTTCCTGGTCCTCAGAAGGATGTTACATGTTAGCAGAGATTCAGTTAAAAGTGTTCCAAAATCTTGCTCGAAAATCTATGAATCCCGTGATAAGGGGTAATTCATAGTGACTTGGTCTACATTTACGTTCACGCATATGGAACATCGTTCTATAACCACTTCAGTAGCATTTATATTCCGCTACATGATTATATTCGACTTACTATCTACGCGACTGGTGAAAATCCTTAACATTACGGTGAGGATAATTGTAGGCGTACAGTTATTAATTACTTACCGTATGATTTGACAAATTGCGGTATTTCACAGGTTATCATGAGCGTAGTAATCCTCCTCGGTAAGCGTGTGTTCCGTGTCCGACATTACCTGTAACATAAAATGTTGGTATCAAAGGGACATATGCAAATGTGAAATGGTTCTGGAGAGTAAAATTGTAACCAAAAGACTACCAAACTGTTTTTGCCGTGGAATTTGCGTACAGCATCTTTAGTAATTGCACTGCACTTAACAGAGTGGAAAGGAAGCTGTAATACAGCCGAAACGTTCGGTAAGTATTTTATATTATGACGCGGCAGTATCACAGGAAAGATTTTTATGACAATTTATATCGAGTGACTAGGAACTTTTGTATTCATTACGATATACCGTTGCTACGTGGTGGGCGAACACTGTAATAAACAAATGCCACGACAGTTCGCTAAGTACAGAATTCGGCTGAAGTTCTGTGGAAAGTAACGAACAGCATCAGCATGACAATTGCAGCCTGCTTTATATCAATATTGTGGAAGGCACAGCAGCAGAAGACTTCAAAAATGGTTCAAATGGCTCTGAGCACTATGGGACTCAACTGCTGAGGTCATTAGTCCCCTAGAACTTAGAACTAGTTAAACCTAACTAACCTAAGGACATCACAAACATCCATGCCCGAGGCAGGATTCGAACCTGCGACCGTAGCGGTCTTGCGGTTCCAGACTGAAGCGCCTTTAACCGCACGGCCACTTCGGCCGGCAGAAGACTTCAAATCATCCTTCCATTTAGGAATGAAAATTATGCGTGATAGCTAGAAAAATCAAGAACACAGATTTACGAGGGTGAAAACAGTTTTTGTGCGACGAAAGATGTCTACCGGTAAGAAACACTGACAGTGAACTCGAAAGCCGCCTATCGGTCCGCGCACTACAGTGGACGGTACCATTATGTTCTTAAACGCGGCCCGCGGAAATGCGATTCTCCAGGTGGCCGTACCTCGTATTCTATTTACCACCGACAAAAGGCGTCAAATGCTTTGGTCAGCTTTAACCTAGCGACCATTTGTTTACCTATCGGAAGAACGGGAACACAGTAGCTGTCCTACCGCACAGAATATGGAATCAGTGGGTTCAGGAGGGTAATACGGAACGCCGTGCTGGATCCCAACGGCCTCGTATCACTAGCAGTCGAGATGACAGCCATCTTATCCGCATGGCTGTAACGGATCGTGCAGCAACGTCTCGATCCCTAAGTCAACAGATGGGGACGTTTGCAAGACAACACCCATCTGCACGAACAGTTCGACGACGTTTGCAGCAGCAGGGACCATCTGGCGGAGACCGTGGCTGCGGTTACCCTTGACGCTCATCACAGACAGGAGCGCCTGCGGTGGTGTACTCAACGACGAACGTCCGTTTTTCGGATGAATCCAGGTTCTGTTTACAGCATCATAATGTTCGCATCCGTGTTTGGCGACATCGCGGTGAACGCACATTGGAAGCGTGTATTCGTCATCGCCATACTGGCGTATCACCCGGCGTGATGGTATGGGGTGCTATTGGTTACACGTCTCGGTCACCTGTTGTTCGCATTGACGGCACTTTAAATAGTGGACGTTACATTTCAGATGTGTTACGACCCGTGGCTCTACCCTTCATTCGATTCCCGCGAAACCCTACATTTCAGCAGGATAATGCACGACCGCATGTTGCAGGTCCTGTAGGAGCCTTTCTGGATACAGAAAATGTTCGACAGCTGCCCTGGCCAGCACATTCTCCAGATCTCTCACCAATTGAAAATGTCTGGTCAATGGAGGCCGAGCATCTGGCTCGTCACAATACGCCAGTCCCTACTTTTGATGAACTGTGGTATCGTGTTGAAGCTGCATGGGCAGCTGTACCTGTACACGACATCCAAGCTCTGTTTGACTCAATGCCCAGGCGTATCAAGGCCGTTATTACGGCCAGAGGTGGTTATTCTGGGTACTGATTTCTCTGGATCTATGCACCCAAACTGCGTGAAAATGTAATCACATGTCAGTTCTAGTATAATATATTTGTCCAATGAATAGCCGTTTATCATCTGCGTTTCTTCCTGATGTAGCAATTTTAATGGCCAGTAGTGTAACTACGCTGGCTCTTAAGGAGCCTTTGGATTGCTTCATTAACTAAGTAGTCTAGTACATGAGGACCCTTTAACTTTCATGGTTTGAAGAACGATGCTCATTAACAAAACTACACTAGTGTGTATGAGAAATAGTAAGTATTATTAACATTAATTATTAATTAAGTAAAGCACAACGAAGTATAACACTTTAAATAACAAATTTGCTTTCATAATCAGTTTTTTGAGCTACTCAAATCGGAAGTGAATATGACAACACATTATATTCAAATTCAACGACTTTGTCATAATAAATTAGGGCACTCGGAATTATATCCACTAGGATAGGGTTCCTGTCCAGGTTATTGATTTGGAATAATAACTGGTGTAAGATAGAGTTTTCAGCATCACCACAATTATTATTATAAAATCAACCATATTTCACAAATACCTGGTCCATTTACAGAGTGGCAAATATAACCAATTTAATGGAAGGCTGGTGGTACTGGTGGCGTAATTTGCTGTGGCTATTAAACCTGGAGGCGATGCAATCACAGCAATACTGTTGGCCTCGCCCTGTTACATATCTTCTTGGCGTCGGAATTATATTTACAGGGCCAAAATCCATGCCATCATAATGATATCACGAAATGCAACATACGAGACCCATAAATACTGCGCTTAAGGTTTTATGGCCTCAAAACTCCAGGAATACGAGCCACAATGGTCCGCTACTGCTAGCGAGGTGTTAAACACAGCACTGCTCAGCCCAGACTCATTACCCGTGACCAAGGACGAGTTGCCACTCGCGCGCCAACCACACCTTTTCCGCTCCACCAGGCTATTTCCGTAGCTGCGGGACTTCCCCATCTCTATTACATTCAACACTACGTTCCCTAACTATGGATAAAGTCATTTACAGTACATTACATAAAATGATTCCGTTACTTATTTAAATCCACAAGCATAATTTAAACAACATCGTTGTTCTAAAGTTTCACACAGCTGAAACATGTATACATAGTCAAAGAATTTCCATAACAGATACAACATTGTACATAAGCAATACTGCAAATTAACACAGAAATATCGATACAGACACAAAATAGGTTAAAAGTAGGTGTTACACTTGGTCATCACGAGCGATTAGCTGTAAACAAATTGGCGAGAACTTTAAATGTCTCAACTTGTTGTAGCTGGCATTCACAGTCATAAAATATTTTTTGAAGGACATCATCTTTACGCCAGTGACTGTTATAAGTTTTTATTACACTACTGCAATTTCGGCCTTAGGCCATTATCAAGTATTGACATGGCTTAAGGCCATAATATCAGCACTTGGTAATGGCCTAAGGCCGAGATTGCAGTAGTGTAATAAAAACTTATAACAGTCACTGGCGTAAAGATGATGTCCTTCAAAAAATTCTTTGAATGACTCGCTCATTGGCCCCTACATGTTACATCAAAGGCTGAATACTCACACGTACCTTGTGTTTTTGCAAGTGTTGCCCGCACTGCCGGAGGATGTGCCGCTTGCAATTAGGCAGTATCTTTAGTTCTGACATGACGGCGCAACTCCACACTTTCCACGAGCTGCCCGAGATCACCTAGACAAGACATTTGCTGACAGATGGACCGGACGCTGTGGACCAACGCGGTGGCTTCCAAGTTGGCCAGTCTTGATACTGCTCGATTTTGTGCCCTGGGGAAGCATGAGCGACAGCTTGTATACAACGCCAGTTGAGGATGATCAGGACTTGGCCCGCATTATGGCAGCAGCAGAAGTGATTCAGACTACTCTTGGTGCATTTCATGGAGCACATAAATCCCTGCATCGCTTCTATGTTCTACGCCAGCGTGAAAACTGTGGCCGGTTTGAACATTTGCTACGACAAACGTCAATAAAGCACTGAAAAAAAGAGCATACTCATCTGTAATTTGCTTTGACTTCCTAGGGCGTGTAACATGAAACACCGACATGTAACTGTTTTCGTTTCTAAAGGAGAGCTATATTTTGTGTCAGTTAAGTAAGACACAGATCTCCTTGTTGTCACAGCGACTATTACTTAGTCCAAATATTTTGTTTACGCTTACATTTTCTGTAAATTACTTTTCATTTTGGAAATGGAAATTTGTGGTAAGGTCTTATGTGACCAAACTGCTTAGGTCATCAGTCCCTAAGCTTAAAAACTACGTAATCTAACTTAAACTAACTTACACTAAGGACAATACACGCACCCGTGCCCTAGGGAGGACTCGAAAGTCCGACGGGAGAGGCGCGGACCATGACAAGATGCCCTTAGACCGCGCGGCTACCCCGCGGCTTTCATTTTGAGTAAAGGAAGACGACCAAATGACGGATTTCCATGTAGCGCCGGAAATATTCAACTGCGACTCCTAGGTCCTATTCTCAAATTACGTCGTTTGATGCTGTCTTTCTGCTCTACATTTTTGGTGAAATCGTTTCTCAGCACTCTGTATAAGTGACGAAGACATATATGTTGTTATGCAGATGGAATATGTAAACCTGGATGACACAAGGACGGTTTTCTCTTGAAAGGAATGATGCACTGACGCACTTCATAGTAAGCGGTTACTTGAGAATGGCGTAATAAGCCGAAATCACGATCGTAGTGAATAAATACACTTAATAGTAGTCTTTGCGGAAAAGTTTGTGCTTCCTAAGATATCAAGCAAATGGGATGAGGTAGGCGAGTAGATTAAAAAAAAAAAAAAAAAAAAAAAAAACAACTAGCTCCAGTTAATAAAATATCAAGCGCTATATTTGAGCCTTCGAAAACTTCGTGATGAAAAATATTCAAATAAAGAAGTAGTTGGAAATTGGTTGTTAGTAAATTCTCTGAAATTTCGCAAAAACAATGCTTGGATTAGCAGAGCTCTCCTCATAAGACTGCAGAGCGCCATGAACACTTGCCAACTTGATCTAACGGTATCAGTCACTATCAGTCACTATCTCCGCTAGCTGCGCCTAGACCTGATGCTGCCGGTGTTCGAACGGGTGCCATCCAGCTGGGGTCGACTCCAGGCTGTCATTAACCGGCTCCTGTTGGGCTCCAAGGGTTCCTCGGTTAGCAGTTCGCACCTGGCTGCGCCTCGCACCTGGCCTTCAGCCAAAGCATCTGGCAGTCCGGCACATGCGCCCATTCTTGTTGCAGGGGCGTCTGACGTAAGCATGTGACGAAGGCTCCAGCCGCTGCGAGACCACCGTGGCCGACCGCCATCGACACTCCACCTGCAGCTGCTAAATCAAGTATGATATTGACATCGACGCATTCGTGATTCCACCAACGCCGAGTAAGTGGCATTTAACGTTGTCAGTGCGTAACGGACTATTCTGACACTGTAAAGGAGATATTGCACATCGATCCGCCACGAACGAAACAGGTCTAGCACAACAGCCACCTACTGGTAAAACGGGTAGAATTAAAAGAATTGGAAGACACATTACCCGCGCCCGGAAATAGCAGTTGCCGGCCGAAGTGGCCGTGCGGTTAAAGGCGCTTCAGTCTGGAACCGCAAGACCGCTACGGTCGCAGGTTCGAATCCTGCCTCGGGCGTGGATGTTTGTGATGTCCTTAGGTTAGTTAGGTTTAACTAGTTCTAAGTTCTAGGGGACTAATGACCTCAGCAGTTGAGTCCCATAGTGCTCAGAGCCATTTGAACCATTTGAACCAAATAGCAGTTCTAAGCTCCCGTGAATCTGCGCAAGCGCACTGGATGCCAGTTGCTCGCGGAAGCCCAGAAGGGGGTACTCCAACTGTGCTTTCTGCGTATTAATGTGTATGTTTTATTTCTGTTGCTGACACCTGTGTCTAGCAGCTCACTTTGGTGATTAAATTTTCATAAATGCAGTTATTTAACAAAAGTTTTCCAAAATCATTCTTTATATAAATTGTTTGCGAATAGCATTCTTTTTACTGATTGATTCGTGTTCTAGAAATAAAATAGACCAAACAAGAATTAAGTGACCTAATTTACGCGTATAACTAGGAGACGTAATTTTATTTCTAAGTAAATAACGAAACACGCATGTATTCAGTAGCAGCGATGGCGAGGCATGACAGAATCTCTGACCAGAGAGTTATTTATCATGGCTAGTCTGCGCTTGACCGCGCGTGAGTGCAGTAGTTGTACGTAGCGAGTCGCGAGAGCATGTAGTTGCGAGTCGGAAGTCGTGTTTGAGGAGTCGGCGGGCGTCGACATGGGTCTCTGGTCACGGTTCGGGACGAGGTATATTGTTAAATAAGGTAATGAAGCAGCATTGCGCTCAGCCAATAACATCTGTTAATTGTAATTAATTTGTTCAAGAAATGCCCCAATAATAATTTTGTTTTCAAAGCAATCATGTTTAAGAAAAGAATCATTCCAATTGGAACAATATTTCCTATGCTTTTCATCCCAGAATCAATTTATCAGATTAATTATTGCACAGGGCCTAAGGTGAGCGATGCTGCCCTTCAATTTATCAGATTAATTATTGCACAGGGCCTAAGGTCAGCGATGCTGCCCTTATAAAATTTATCAGGTTGATCTTAACGTTAATTTTGTGGGGACTTAACATTTTTGCACATTTTTATTATCATTGAGTTTTATTACTGTGGAAAGCTAACATTTGGCACTATTTGCAATTCTATTCAATTCTTTTCATTTTCATATTTTTACGGGGAGATTACACTTGGGCCCTATTCCCATTAACATTTAAATATTGTCATTGAAAATTTTGTGGGGAGGTTACAATATGCGTGATTTTCAGGTTGTACATGTAGTGGCGTGCCGTAATTGAGGAAAGTTACGTTTGATTTGATTTGCTTCTTTTGCATTACTTCGGCATGCCAGGAAGGAGAAACTGTCAAAACAAACCACCTCTATCCTGACGAAGTTCCGTAATTCCTGCGGGCCGCGCGGAATTGCTGCGCGGTCTCTGGCTCCTTGTCACGGATTGCGCGGCTCCTCCCGCCGGAGGTTCGAATCCTCCCTCAGGCACGCGTGTGAGTGTGTTGTTATTAGCGTAAGTTAGTTTAAGTAGTGTGTAAGTCTAGGGACCGATGACCTCAGCAGTTTGGTCCCTTAGGAATTCACCCACATTTGAATTGCTGCGGATATTCGGGGATCAGTTTTTTTCGTTAACGGAGAATACATTCCACTGATTTCATCCCTTCTTCCCCGCCAGGGGACAACATCTGGCTTTTCGTCATCATCATCAGCTAGTGCTAATCCTGCCAGGGCAATAGCTGTAGAGACAACTGTGCTTCCCATGCGCCATATTCAGTATAAACGTAAGCCTAGATATAAACATATGCTTGTGCTGACATGTGTCATGATGTAAAACGAACACTTGAACCCGTAATGAAGAAGTAATAACATAATTTCGTGATAGTTATGTAATAGAACAACAATTACTTAATGAATAATAACAAAAATAGAGACAATAAGTAGAAATGATCTTTGAGCTCTCAGAAATTTGTGATTTAAAAGTAAGGCTTTGTAAGAAATCTGACAGTCCCCGTCGACTTTCGCATGCTATTGCCTTGCAATGTGCATCCTGTGGAGTCGGCCCTCTGCGCGGCTAATCGTCTTCAATTATCTCTGGAGTCTCACTCGAGGCTCTGCCATTGGACGCTGCAATGCCAACTTTTAGATCATCTCTGATGGAGAGACCGCCACCAACCCACTGTCCTGCTGGAGGCTGGCTTGAGCAGAGGCGCCAATCAGCTGTTCACCATCCGCCATCGTCAGGTGTGCCACTATTGCCGCACGACCTGTTCCTGAAGCCGACATTGATGCTGCTGGTCTCTGTCTTGCAACTGAGGACCTATGGCCAGACTCTGCACGGCACCAAGTACTTCAGGTTGGGATGGAGAGTGATTTCATCCGTGCGTATCTTCTACGCCAGTGAGAGCCCTTCAGAGGTCAGCTTGCAGAGCTGCTGTCCATTGTCACCCGATGCAGACTGCACGAGCTACAACGTCTGGCGCCCCGTCCAGCCGTGATGGAAAGGAAGTGGCACGAGTAAAACTGCACACAGCACTATTGCCGGGCAGCTGGATCCCTGCTGCTGCCGACAACGTCCACACACAACCAGCCCAACTGAGATGCCAGCGTCCAGGGTAGACAGCTGTGTGTCTCTAAGTAATAAATACAACAAATACAAGGTGTTTATATACAGGGTGAGTCACCTAACGTTACCGCTGAATATATTTCGTAAACCACATGAAATACTAACGAATCGATTCCAGAGACCGAACGTGAGGAGAGGTGCTAGTGCAATTGGTTAATACAAACCATAAAAAAATGCACGGAAGTATGTTTTTTAACATAAACCTACGTTTTTTAAAATGGAACCCCGTTAGTTTTGTTAGCACATCTGAACATATAAACAAATACGTAATCAGTGCCGTTTGTTGCATTGTAAAATGTTAATTACATCCGGAGATATTGTAACCTAAAGTTGACGCTTGAGTACCACTCCACCGCTGTTCGATCGTGTTTATCGGAGAGCACCGAATTACGTAGGGATCCAAAGGGAACGGTGGTGGACCTTAGGTACAGAAGAGACTGGAACAGCACATTACGTCCACATGCTAACACCTTTTTATTGGTCTTTTCACTGACGCACATGTACATTACCATGAGGGGTGAGGTACACGTACACACGTGGTTTCCGTTTTCAATTACGGAGTGGAATAGAGTGTGTCCCGACATGTCCGGCCAATAGATGTTCAATGTGGTGGCCATCATTTGCTGCACACAATTGCAATCTCTGGCGTAATGAATTTCGTACACGCCGCAGTACATCTGGTGTAATGTCGCCGCAGGCTGCCACAATACGCTGTTTCATATCCTCTGGGGTTGTAGGCACATCACGGTACACATTCTCCTTTAACGTACCGCACAGAAAGAAGTCCAGAGGTGTGAGATCAGGAGAACGGGCTGGCCAATTTATGCGTCCTCCACGTCCTATGAAACGCCCGTCGAACGTGTACCTCACCCCTCATGGTAATGTACACGTGCGTCAGTGAAAAAGACCAATAAAAAGGTGTTAGCATGTGGACGTAATATGCTGTTCCAGTCTCTTCTGTACCTAAGGTCCATCACCGTTCCCTTTGGATCCCTACGTAATTCGGTGCTCTCCGATAAACACGATCGAACAGCGGAGGAGTGGTACAATATCTCCGGATGTAATTAACATTTTACAATGCAACAAACGGCACTGATTACGTATTTGTTTATATGTTCAGATGTGCTAACAAAACTAACGAAGTTCCATTTAAAAAAACGTAGGTTTGTGTTAAAGAACATACTTCCGTGCATTTTTTGTGGTTTGTATTAACCAATTACACTAGCCCCTCTCCTCACGTTCGGTCTGTGGAATCGATTCGTCAGTATTTGATGTGGTTTACGAAATATATCCAGCAGTAATGTTAGGTGACTCACCCTGTATAGTTAGAGTGTAAGGTGGCTATAATTTCGCACTTTACAAGCACTCATCTACATACTTTACCATGAATTACAACCGGAATTAGGTATCATTTGATAGGTTGTACCTCGTATATATGAATTTTTAAAGAAGACTGACATTGTCACATACACCTCGTAAATAGCTGTTAACTCTTATTACATGAAAGGTGATGGAGTGTCTTTACTATCAAAACAGCATAATGAATGATTGCCTATACTGAGGTTGGAATGACAGTGGAAATGAGACAGCAGCATAACTCAAGCCCTGGGTGGAAAAGCCTCTTGACGCAGGAAGTAGCCTAGACAGACAGTCGGGACACCTGAGCGCTGAAGCACAATACAGCGGCAAAGAGGAACGAGGAAGCGTTACCTCGGAAATCACGTAGGCTGCGTTATTTTGGAGGATATTTACTCTGAGAAGCGTACGATTGTATGAATTCCTAATTACCGGGGATAGGTATTTCCTCGCAAACTTCCAGCGCTGGACGACAGAAGACTAAAGTATGGTTGGTCGGCGTTCGGAAGAATCTGTAGAGAGGGAGAATATTCCGTGGTTTCGAGAATATGATTCGCTTTCTGCAGTTACGAGGGAGGGGAGCCGAGCTTTGCTGGGAAGCCAGTGGTGGAGAGGAAGTAGTCTTGAGCGCTCCTGTTTGGCTGTCGGTCAGCATCAGCTTTTGTTGTTACTGATGGACTTGCTGTCCTTGCTCTCAGGAAATTTTATAGTTAGAACGGGTGGCACTGTACTGTCGTGAACTTATACGATTTCGGACTTCGCCTCCGGGTAGGGAGTTGTCGTTGAGTACGCAGCGTTCAGTGATTGGGAGCACTTCTGCCTATACTCACGATGAGACATTATCTTAATTCCGTCATTGTGACTGGGAGTTAGCGTTTCTTATCTGTAGAACACAGAGAGTATTAGATTATATTAGTGAGACGACCGCCTGCTGGCGTCCTAGTGTTTAAAAGAGTTTATTTTGTTGCTGGAGTTCTTCCATGGTCGCAGACTTGTACGAGAACCATCACTCTGACACACCGGACGCGGTACGTATGGTGATATTGCTAATTGTTTCGGCTTATTAGGGCTATAAGCCTAAACAGCTGTGATCAAGTAAATTTTATTTCCACTGAGGTTGCACATCACGGTAGATCATCTTTGAAAGTAGTGTCTTCTAGTGTTTGGTACACAATGTCAGTCATCTCGCGTTATTTATATTAGATCGTGTACCTATAAAAAGGGGCACATTTTGCAGTTTATGAGTAATATTAGTTAGGAAATATATACATTTGTAATATAAAGGGGTTTCTAATCTACAATAAATGTATAAGAGGAAACATATATCATTTAGTAGTTACCAGTTCCCTTAATCATTCATTTATGTTTAAGTTGTAATTTATATGTTAAAGAGTAAGAAGGAAGAAATAATATCACAATTAAGAGATCCTGAAGATCTGCTTCAGGGGGTAGTCAGACTGGGCCAAATCTTGATTTTCACGTTCAGTATTTTCCGTTGCGCACCCGGCTGGAGTAGTATCTTGGAAGAGAAAAGTAACGTTTAATTGTGAAAAGGATAAATAATTTACAGGAAGGTTTAATGTAAGACTGAATGCAGTGTATTTTCAAGCTTTATTCTCGTCTAACATTGTTCTATCCCGACATTGCCGTGCCCGCTAGGTCATGTGCGCGAATGAGTTATTCTAAAAGTGATCTTGTAGTCGTAAAATAGTGCAGAGCATCCACAGTATTGTTTATGGTTTCATGAATCCAAATATGCTACTACAGTTCAGAGGCAATTCGGGGCTAAATATAGGAAGCTATCGCTTCACAAACAGACTGTTATTAAGTGGTACAATCTTTTCATCCAGTCTGCCTGTACGTCACATAGGACGCCTGTTGACGCTCGGCACCAGTCTCTGATGCAGCAACTGGACAAGATTGGGAGTCTTACATTTGTAGTCCACATACATCAACTCGATATGCCAGCTTAGGACTGGATATGCCTAATGTTACTGTGTGGAAAGTATTGCTGAAATGTCTGCCATTCAAACCCTACAAATCTGAACTGTTGCAAGATTTAAGAGACAGTGACAGAGAAAAATGAAAAAAAAAATGCTGTCCAGAACGATCGCCAGATTTAACCCCAACTGACTTCTGTGTCTGAGTATACATTAAAGACTGTCTGTTCCTCCGCTTCCGAGAAACATGAGCGAGCTGCGACATCGGATACCACAAGCAGTCGCCACTGTACGTCAAGAGTTGCTTCTCAGGATTTGGTAGGGACTTAATTACAGATGGGAATTTGTCGCTTTACAGAAGAAAGACGCAGTGAACATTTATACATAAGAGATGCAGATAGACGGCATTCAGTGTTGTATGAAATACTTCTGTAAGTTATTTAGCTTTTTCATAATTTAAGGTAACTCACAAGCAACGATATGGTCGCGAATACAACAGTGTCCCGTATATACAATAAGTTCCTTTAATTTACCTCTATGGTCATAAACTTTCTGTTAACAGATTACCGGTTTCGGTCTATAATGGCCATCATCAGATTTGTTTTATAAAAACAAAGTCCTAATTTACTGCACCCATAGTGGCATAGTCAAATGTTAAATGTTAAAGGCAACTATTGTGTAACTAATTTATCCCCCCCATGAACCATGGACCTTGCCGTTGGTGGGGAGGCTTGCGTGCCTCAGCGATACAGATGGCCGTACTGTAGGTGCAACCACAACGGAGGGGTATCTGTTGAGAGGCCAGACAAACATGTGGTTCCTGAAAAGGGGCAGCAGCCTTTTCAGTAGTTGCAGGGGCAACAGTCTGGATGATTGACTGATCTGGCCTTGTAACATTAACCAAAACGGCCTTGCTGTGCTGGTACTGCGAACGGCTGAAAGCAAGGGGAAACTACAGCCGTAATTTTTCCCGAGGACATGAAGCTCTACTGTATGATTAAATGATGATGGCGTCCTCTTGGGTAAAATATTCCGGAGGTAAAATAGTCCCCCATTCGGATCTCCGGGCGGGGACTACTCAGGAGGACGTCGTTATCAGGAGAAAGAAAACTGGCGGTCTACGGATCGGAGCGTGGAATGTCAGATCCCTTAATCGGGCAGGTAGGTTAGAAAATTTAAAAAGGGAAATGGATAGGTTAAAGTTAGATATAGTGGGAATTAGTGAAGTTCGGTGGCAGGAGGAACAAGACTTTTGGTCAGGTGATTACAGGGTTATAAATACAAAATCAAATAGGGGTAATGCAGGAGTAGATTTACTAATGAATAAAAAAATAGGAGTGTGGGTTAGCTACTACAAACAGCATAGTGAACGCATTATTGTGGCCAAGATAGACACAAAGCCCATGCCTACTACAGTAGTACAAGTTTATATGCCAACTAGCTCTGCAGATGATGAAGAAATAGATGAAATGTATGACGAGATAAAAGAAATTATTCAGGTAGTGAAGGGAGATGAAAATTTAATAGTCATGGGTGACTGGAATTCGTCAGTAGGAAAAGGGAGAGAAGGAAACATAGTAGGTGAATATGGATTGGGGGGGAAGAAATGAAAGAGGAAGCCGCCTTGTAGAATTTTGCACAGAGCATAACTTAATCATAGCTAACACTTGGTTCAAGAATCATAAAAGAAGGTTGTACACCTGGAAGAACCTGGAGATACTAAAAGGTATCAGATAGATTATATAATGGTAAGACAGAGATTTAGGAACCAGGTTTTAAATTGTAAGACATTTCCTGGGGCAGATGTGGATTCTGACCACAATCTATTGGTTATGAACTGCAGATTGAAACTGAAGATACTGCAAAAAGGTGGGAATTTAAGGAGATGGGACCTGGATAAATTGAAAGAACCAGAGGTTGTACAGAGTTTCAGGGAGAGCATAAGGGAACAATTGACAAGAATGGGGGTAAGAAATACAGTAGAAGAAGAATGGGTAGCTCTGAGGGATGAAGTAGTGAAGGCAGCAGACGATCAAGTAGGTAAAAAGACGAGGGCTAATAGAAATCCTTGGGTAACAGAAGAAATATTGAATTTAATTGATGAAAGGAGAAAATATAAAAATGCAGTAAATGAAGCAGGCAAAATGGAATACAAACGTCTCAAAAATGATATCGACAGGAAGTGCAAAATGGCTAAACAGGGATGGCTAGAGGACAAATGTAAGGATGTAGAGGCTTATCTCACTAGGGGTAAGATAGATACTGCCTACAGGAAAATTAAAGAGACCTTTGGAGAGAAGAGAACCACTTGTATGAATATCAAGAGCTCAGATGGCAACCCAGTTCTAAGCAAAGAAGGGAAGGCAGAAAGGTGGAAGGAGTATGTAGAGGGTTTATACAAGGGCGAAGTACTTGAGGACAATATTATGGAAATGGAAGAGGATGTAGATCAAGATGCATTGGGAGATACGATACTGCGTGAAGAGTTTGACAGAGCACTGCAAGGACCTGAGTCGAAACAAGGCCCCCGGAGTAGACAACATTCCATTAGAACTACTGATGGCCTCGGGAGAGCCAGTCATGACAAAACTCTACCATCCGGTGAGCACGATGTATGAGACAGGCGAAATACCCTCAGACTTCAAGAAGAATATAATAATTCCAATCCCAAAGAAAGCAGGTGTTGACAGTTGTGAAAATTACCGAACTATCAGTTTAATAAGTCACAGCTGTAAAATACTAACGCGAATTCTTTACAGACGAATGGAAAAACTGGTAGAAGCCGACCTCGGGGAAGATCAGTTTGGATTCCGTAGAAATGTTGGAACACGTGAGGCAATACTGACCTTACGACTTATCTTAGAAGAAAGATTAAGAAAAGGCAAACCTACGTTTCTAGCATTTGTAGACTTAGAGAAAGCTTTTGACAATGTTAACTGGAATACTCTCTTTCAAATTCTGAAGGTGGCAGGGGTAAAATACAGGGAGCGAAAGGCTATTTACAATTTGTACAGAAACCAGATGGCAGTTATATGAGTCGAGGGACATGAAAGGGAAGCAGTGGTTGGGAAAGGAGTGAGACAGGGCTGTAGCCTCTCCCCGATGTTATTCAATCTGTATATTGAGCAAGCAGTAAAGGAAACAAAAGAAAAATTCGGAGTAGATATTATAATCCATGGAGAAGAAGTAAAAACTTTGAGGTTCGCCGATGACATTGTAATTCAGTCAGAGATAGCAAAGGACTTGGAAGAGCAGTTGAACGGAATGGACAGTGTCTTGAAAGAAGGATATAAGATGAACATCAACAAAAGCAAAACGAGGATAATGGAATGTAGTCGAATTTAGTTGGGTGATGCTGAGGGAATTAGGTTAGGAAATGAGACACTTAAAGTAGTAAAGGAGTTTTGCTATTTAGGGAGTAAAATAACCGATGATGGTCGAAGTAGAGAGGATATAAAATGTAGACTGGCAATGGCAAGGAAAGCGTTTCTGAAGAAGAGAAATTTGTTAACATCAAGTATAGATTTAAGTGTCAGGAAGTCGTTTCTGAAAGTATTTGTATGGAGTGTAGCCATGTATGGAAGTGAAACATGGACGATAACTAGTTTGGACAAGAAGAGAATAGAAGCTTTCGAAATGTGGTGCTACAGAAGAATGCTGAAGATAAGGTGGGTAGATCACGTAACTAATGAGGAGGTACTGAATAGGATTGGGGAGAAGAGACGTTTGTGGCACAACTTGACTAGAAGGGATCGGTTGGTAGGACATGTTTTGAGGCATCAAGGGATCACAAATTTAGCATTGGAGGGCAGCGTGGAGGGTAAAAATCGTAGAGGGAGACCAAGAGACGAATACACTAAGCAGATTCAGAAGGATGTAGGTTGCAGTAGGTACTGGGAGATGCAGAAGCTTGCACAGGATAGAGTAGCATGGAGAGCTGCATTAAACCAGTCTCAGGACTGAAGACCACAACAACAACAACAACTAATTTATAAACAGCCTGTATGTCACTGTGAATAATGTTTTCTTGCTGCTGTACACAGACCTCCTCGTCACATTCTGCTTGGCACAATTCTTGTGACTGTACGGGCCTTGGACTGTAACCCCCCATACAGCTTTCGACTATAGTCGCCCTAGCTGTTCTCGGAGGAATTACTGATGCAGGAGTGGTGCCAGCCGTCCTAGGTCGCTGGGCAACGCATCGGAGACGCTGCCCGCCGTCGCGCACTCAGGAAGCGCCGCCCCGAGACACGGTAATTGCGTCCACGCGCGCCCCCGGTCGCCGCCGCTGTCGGAAGCCTGCCGTGAAATATTTCGTTCCGCCCCGCCGGCCGCCAGTCCGCCGGTTACCCGCCGCCCTCGGCGTTCCTTCGCCCCCGCCGCCCCCGCCGCCACCGCCGCCCCCCACGGCTGCAGAGCGTAGCGCCCGACCGGAGCTGCCCGCGGCCGTAGTGGCGAGAAGGAATTATTGCGGCGCTCGGCCGAAATCTCGGGAGCGTAAAATATAACTCGCGCTGACCGCTGCGCCGCAGCGTGGTCCCACATGCCATTCGGCCTCTTTCTGTCGCAGCTTAGCGTGTGCGAGCCCTTCTGAGGGCGGCCACACTGCGGGTAGCAGGCGACAAACATCGTCCTCCTGCAGAACAGGTAAACACGTTTGTCCGTGTCGAAGCAGTATAGTACTTGCTCCTAAAAAGTATGTTCTTGTTGTGGTCGTCAGTCCTGAGACTGGTTTGATGCAGCTCCCCATGCTACTCTATCCTGTGCAATCTTTTTCATCTCCGAGTACTTACTACAACCTACATCCCTTCTGAACCTACTTAGTGTATTCGTCCCCCTCTACGATTTTTACCCTCCACACTGCCCTCCAGTACTAAATTTGTGATCCATTGATGCCTCAGAACATGTCTTACCAACCGGTGCCTTCTGCTTGTCAAGTTGTGCCACAAACTCCTCTTCTCCCCAATTCTATTAAATACCTCCCCTACCCAACTAATCTTCAGCATTCTTCTGTAGCACCACATTTCGAAACCTTCTGTACTCTTCTTGTCCAAACTATTTATCGTCCATGTTTCACTTCCATACATGGCTACACTCCATACAAATACTTTGATGGTGAATGATATTTATGAAAATGAAGGAAACAGTAACAATGAAAAACTGTTACTTACTCTTACAAAAAGCCCATTAACCTGAACTCTTCTTAAGCTTGTGTCGTGGTTGGAATCTTGTAAAGCTTTGTAGTAAGATGTTCTACAACTGCCCACTGAAATGAATAAAGCAGTATAAAACCAGTCCAGTCTGTAAATCTGCGTAATGCAAAAAGGCGATGGGTTTGGAAAGGAAGATGATGCAATGATATTACAGGGCTGTTGTTACTTCCATTATAAACAGACTAGCTCAGTTCCTGGTGTGACCTGGGTATGTATTTATTCCAGTTCCTAATAGTCCCTCCTCTCCTTGCCACTCTCTTTGCCCGTCACCTCACCCCACCTCTCCATCCTTCTTCCCTCAACTCCTTTACCTCCCACTCTGTCTGTATCCTCCTGCCTCTCTCTGTCAATCTGCTACATCCCCTCTACCTGTCCTTCTGCTTCTGCCCCCTCTGTCCATTTACTCCCCCCCTCCCCCCCTTGAGGCCACTCCTTCCCATGCTCTTTCTGTCGCAGCAGAGCGTGTGCGAGCCGTGCTTCTCCCTCTCTCTATGTCCATCTCCTCTTTCCTCTCCTCCTCTTTCCTTCCTCCATGCGTCTCCTTGTGTTCCCTTTCTCTGTCCATTTCCCTATTTCCCTCACCCTTCTCTCTGTCCTCTTCCGCGTTCCACATATCTGTGGCACATTTCTTTCTCCCCTTTTCTCTGTCTACCTGTTTCACTCGCTGCCCACTCTCTCCTTCTCCTTTCGCTGCCTATTCCTCTGCCTCCTTCCCTTTCTCTGTCTCCTCCTCCATCACCGCCCCCCGCCCCCATTCTCTGTCCACATTAACACCCACACCAAACAAGAGGTTGGGGGTTTCCCCATAGTTTTTCTTGCGAAATAATGAGTAATATCTGCATTGTCTGAAATCGATCGAGGGGTTTAAGGGAAGTATTTCATCCGCTGATTTGCCTCGAGCCGCTGTGTCCGATCAGGTTGCGACCCAGATGTCTTGTTCAAGTACCGCACTTGATACGAAAACATCCTGCAACTCAAAAAAACAGTGTCGAGTGCATTGAGAGGTGGTAGTACTCATTGAAACAAGAAAAATAAGTCCAGTAAACATGGATCTGGAAAAGTGTACTTTTGGAGATTAGTCCAGTCAAGATGGGTCCAGAAATGCATACTTTCTACGATAAACACATGTTTACAGTAGCTATTCAACGTGACGTTCCTTCATGACAATGCATCCCTCTGGACTGTGGCGTAAGGAATGGACACCCATTGAAGTATACAATGGTGTTATTGTACTTGCTGACACCCATTGATGACGTGACCCTGTAGTGTCAGCACATCGTTGATTGGCGTGGCATGGGTCAATTCGTTCAAGTGGTCCTATGACGAAAACGCTAGTGGATTCAGTTCTGGGGAACGAGCAGGCCAACATGTGGGCCCTGCTTCTGACCTACCAAGTGATGCTAAACTGTCTGCATCAGATGTTCACGCACATTGTGACGAAAGTGTGTGGAAATTCACAGCACCATTGCTTGTGAACCCTGCCTCATTGGTAAATAAAGTCTTGGATGTGAACAGTGGATCTGCCGCCATCTGCCATGATGATCCTATGGCCTTAGGGCCTGAACGCGCTGTAAATGATACGGGTACAGCAATTGTTCATAAAGTGCCCCCCCCCCCCCCCCCCCCATCCCAAGCCCACCAGGCTAGCCGCGCGGTCTCACGCGCAACTTTCCGAGCGGGAAGGCGTGCTGGTCCCCGGCACGAATCTGCCCTGCGTATTAAGTGTCAATGTCCGGTGTCCGGCTAGCCTGTGGATGGCTTTTATTGCGGTTTTCCATCTACCTTGGCTAATGCGGATTGGTTCCCCTTATTCCGCCTCAGTTACACTATCTCGGCGATTGCTGCTCAAACATTGTCTCCACGGACGCGTACGGCATCATAATTACTCTACCACGCAAAAATCTGGGGTTACACTCGTCTGGAATGAGACGTTCCCGGGGGGGGGGGTCTCCACTGGGGACCGAACCGCACAATAACTCTGGGTTCGGTGTGGGGCGGCGGTGGGGAGGGAGGATTGCTGTGGCCTCTTGTGAACCACTGAGGGCCACGGCAGGACAAAGCTTCACCGTCATTTCTAGGTCCACGATTTAGTACACATATAACACACCCCACCCACATAACCCCCCCCCCCCCCTCCCCCCAGGTAAGATAGTGATACACGCATGCCTTCCGTTGCTGTTAATCATCAGGTCCCAGGGGTTTCTTCCATTTCTTCCATTGAACGCAGCACGCAGTTCTCCATGTCAAGCATGCAGATTGTGTGGGGCCTTCCCATGTCTGACTTCCGATTTACAAGGGTACCAGACGTTGGTCTGCCGAACAGCTTATCAGAGAACATTCTGCTCTGTGGACATTTTTCAGCTTAGAGGGCGCGGCCTCGCAGGCCATGTCCATTCGCCAAACCATATCAGAACGTCATATCCGCTATTTCACTTGTCGAGTAGTAGGCTTCCATTGTTAACAAATGGCGGAAGAGAGAAAATGTAAATGTACTACATCATTTGTACATATAAACAGCACAATAACAATAAACACATCACTAAATCGGCGTTCGGAAGAAGGTAAAACATCATGCTACGTGCGCAGGGTAGACGGTACTGACGGAAACTAACGTAGCCGACAACACGATTCTAATCAGGCATCTGACAGCAGACCACCTAATGGCACGTAGTGTACTGTGAGTAAGACGACATAATACTCTTCCGACACATTTGACGCAGCGCCAATGCAATGACTGTGCTGATATCCGCAACCAAGCATCGCGCAACCCTTCCTAGGAACTCGTGTTTATCTCGGAAAGTATACGCTTCCTGACCCATGTTTATTGGACTTACTTTTCTTGTTTCGATGAGTAGCGCCACTTCTCAAAGTATTCGTCACTGTTTTTGAGCATCCTGCGTTTCAAGTATTTCACATATGGTAGGCAATGATACCTCATAACTCGCTTTTGTTAAATTTTATGGGAGAAGCAAAGACCGTTTCTCAAAAGCTAACATAATGTGATACAGATAAAGTTCTACATGTGTAAAAGTGTAGCTATACAGTAGAAGTCTAGAAAAATTAGAGAAGTCCATGCACATTCAAAAATCTCTTTGTTCGTGGAAATACTGATTAGTAGAATTAAATGCTAGTTACGAGCAGATAGAGATTGTCATTGCCCATATATTCTATCTCTAGCGAATTTCGCCCTGTAGTGCCATTTCCACGTAGCTCAATGTTTATGATGTTATACACTACGTGATCAAAAGTATTCGGAAACCCTCCCTCCCCCCAAAAACATACGTTTTTCATATTAGGTGCATTGTGCTGCCACATGCTGTCAGGTACTCCACATCAGGAACCTCGGTAGTCATTAGTGAGAGAGCAGAATGGGGCGCTCCGCGGAACTCGAACGTGGTCAGGTGACTGGGTGTCATTTTTGTCATACCTCTGTACGCGAGATTCCCACATCCTTAAACATCCCTAGCTCCACTGTTTCCGATGTGATAGTGAAGTGGAAACGTGAAGGGACACGTACAGCACAAAAGCGTACAGGCCGACCTCGTCTGTTGACTGACAGAGACCGCCGACAGTTCAAGAGGGCCGTAATGTGTAATAGGCAGACATCTATCCAGATCATCACACAGGAATTCCAAACTGCATCAGGAACAAGTACTATGACTGTTAAACGGGAGGTGAGAAAACTTGGATTTCATGGTCGAGCAGCTGCTCGTAAGCGACACATCGCGGCGCTAAATGCCAAACGCCGCCTCGCTTTGTAGATGGAGTGTAAACATTGGACGTTTTAACAGTGGAAAAACGTTGTGCTGAGTGAAGAATCACGGTACACAATGTGGCGTTCCGATGGCAGGGTGTGGGTATGGCGAATGCCCGGTGAACGCCATCTGCCAGCGTGTGTAGTGTCAACAGTAAAATTCGGAGGCGGTGGTGTTATTGTGTGGTCGTGTTTTTCATGTAGGGGGCTTGCACCTCTCGTTGTTTTGCATGGCACTATCACATCACAGTCCTACATTAATGTTTTAAGCACCATCCTGCTTCCCACTGTTGAAGAGCAATTCGGGGTGGCGATTGCATCTTTCAAGACGATCGACCGCGTGTTCGTAAGCACAGCCTGTGGCGGAATGGTTACACGACAATAACATCCCTGTAATGGACTCGCCTGCACAGAGTCCTGACCTGAATTCTATACAACACCTTTGGGTTGCTTTGGAACGCCGACTTCGTGCCAGGCCTCACCGGCAGACATCGATACCTCTCCTCAGTGCAGCACTCCCTGAAGAATGGGCTGCTATTCCCAAGAAACCTTCTAGCACCTGACTGAACGTGTGCCTGCGAGAGTGGAAGCTATCATCAAGGCTAAGGGTGGGCCAACACCATACTGAATTCCAGCATTAACGATGGAGGGCGTAACGAACTTGTAAGTCATTTTCAGCCAGGTGTCCGGATACTTTTGATCAGACAGTGTATATCCCTTCTGTCCCTAGCGAATTGCACTGTTGTATCATTTTCACGCAGGTCAATGTTTGTGGTGTTATATCTCCAGAACTACGTGTAATAAAATGTTATAGTTTTGTAGACTCATTCAGCTTGCGTTTGTGGATACTGTCTGCGAAATGAGGGATGAGTAGAGTTAGTAGCAAGGAAGTAATAAATTTTAACGTTATCCATGATGCGGCAGTTTTTCACGCATCTCATCAGTCACGACGTCGTATCTGCTGTGAAATACAATGATAAAATTTTGCAGCTACATTCAGTGGAATATGTGAATAATGTACAACATGTATGGGAGGAATGCAGGCAGCAGTAAAGAAGTAATACATGCAAACCTCATGGCTGAATCGACAGTTTTACGGCATGAATAGCGACAGTTTAGCAAGCAAGAAACTTTTCCTTTCATCATTTTGTGGGGTTTGTCAGTGAAAATGTTTCGTAGAGCTTAGAAATTAAGTGTAAAGTTTGCTCCAAGTCAGTAAGTGCTCCCACTCTCATGTATTGGATGAATAATTTCTGGGCATTTGCGTGTAGTGGTCTTTACTGGTGTTTGACGCAACCCAACGTGGTCTACAGCATGTTGACATGATGCCTTGGCGTGGTCGTTCAACAGGTCTGTGTGCAGTCGAGAACGTTCGGGACATCATCAGACTACAACTGCAGAGTCCTCCAGAAACAGGACGAAGTGTCCCTGTATTGACCAAGCAAATGCAACAGACGTGGAACTCCATCCCACAGACCGATATCCGCTATCCGTACAACACAAAGCATGTATGTTCAGATGTTTGTATTCAGCATTTTGGTGATCATACTGGTTATTAAGGTGCCAGCATCTAACATTTGCAATCTTATCTCGCGGTTACATTAATCTGTGACTTTGCAATGTTAATCAATTAAGTATGTTACCAAGACAAACGTATTCCCCGAATTTCATTACTTTACATTAATAAATTTTTGCTGTTGCGATTTTTCTTTCCGCGTGTATATACAGTGTGATTCAGTTGCCCCTACCGATGTCGTATTATGCAACCTGTAATTTTGTTGTGGTCTTCAGTCCTGAGACTGGTTTGATGCAGCTCTCCATGCTACTCTATCCTGTGCAAGCTTCTTCATCTCCCAGTAGCTACTGCAACCTACATCCTTCTGTATCTGTTTGGTGTATTCATCTCTAGGTCTCCCTCTACGATTTTTACCCTCCACGCTGCCCTCCAATACCAAATTGGTGATCCCTTGATGCCTCAGAACATGTCCTACCAACCGATCCCTTCTTCTAGTCAAGTTGTGCCACAAACTATTCTTCTCCCCAATTATATTCAGTATCTCCTCATTAGTTAGGTGATCTACCCATCTAATCTTCAGCATTCTTCTGTAGCACCACATTTCGAAAGCTTCTATTCTCTTCTTGTCCAAACTATTTATCGTCCATATTTCACTTCCATACATGGCTACACTCCATACAAATACTTTCAGAAACGACTTCCTGACACTTAAATCTATACTCGATGTTAACAAATTTCTCTTCTTCAGAAATGCTATCCTTGCCATTGCCAGTCTACATTTTATATCCTCTCTACTTCGACCATCATCAGTTATTTTGCTCCCCAAATAGCAAAACTCCTTAACTACTTTAAGTGTCTCATTCCCTACTCTAATTCCCTCAGCATCACCTGACTTCATTCGACTACATTCCATTATCCTCGTTTTGCTTTTGTTGATGCTCATCTTATACCCTCCTTTCAAGATACTGTCCATTCCTTTCAGCTGCTCTTCCAAGTCCTTTGGTGTCTCTGACAGAATTATAATGTCATCGGCGAACCTCAAAGTTTTTATTTCCTCTCCATGGATTATAATATCTACTCCGAATTTTTCTTTCGATTCCTTCACTACTTGCTCAATATAGAAATTGAATAACATCGGGGAGAAGGTACAACCCTGTCTCACTCCCTTCCCAACCACTGCTTCCCTTTCATGTCCCTCGACTCTTATAACTGCCATCTGGTTTCTGTACAAATTGTAAATAGCCTTTCGCTCCCTGCCACCTTTAGAATTTGAAAGAGAGTATTCCAGTCAACATTGTCAAAAGCTTTCTCTAAGTCTACAAATGCTAGAAACGTGGATTTCCCGTTTCTTAATCTAGCTTCTAAGATAAGTCGTAGGGTCAGTATTGCCTCACCTGTTCCCATATTTCTACGGAATCCAAACTGATCTTCCCCGAGGTCGGCTTCTACCAGTTTTTCCGTTCGTCTGTATAGAATTCGCGTTAGTATTTTGCAGCCGTGACTTATTAAACTGATAGTTCGGTAATTTTCACATCTGTCAACGCCTGCTTTCTTCGGGATTGGAATTATTATATTCTTACTGCAATTTTATATTTTCCGAAAACATCTATGCGTCTGAAATGACAGCAAACGCAAATATCTACCGCCATAATACCTACTACAATAGGTGATATTGTGACTGTGTTAAGACTAATACATGTTACAATCTGCACGACTTGCACTGTACTGAAGTGTAGCATAGTCGGTAAGGGCACACCGAGCATTGCGGGAATGTGTTGCGTGTAAGGTGCAACGTTCGAAGTCCGGGCGAACTTTCCATTCATTTTTTGCGTTTGTTCAGTTTTTGACGCACATAATATACACGAAAGACCCTCTTATTATTCCAACTGTATGTGAATGATAGTGTCTGTGGCCCTTAGCGTGGATGATTTGTCAGAAGGACGGAAAAATGCGGAGCCGAAATAGGGGCAAGAAAACTGCAGCGACAATATTTATTATGTTAGCAATCACTCGAAGTGATGACCGTTTCGATTCATGCACATTTGGATTCGCTGCTGAGTAGATCTCCTTCCACGCCAAAGCATTTCCTGCGTTATTGATCTGCAGGTTTCTGTGATGAGTTTCTGCTGCTTGAGTATAAACTACTTGACCTATAAAATTTCGGGCGGGCAGCCGCATAAATTCGACTTCTTCTAATATTTCGATTGAATACCGTCTAGCCATCTTCAGAGTGTGCCGAGTTGGCTGGAAATATTAGGAGACGTCGAATTTATGCCGCTCCACGCCCGAAATTTTATGGATTAGTCTTTCCGCCCCGAAAATATGAACATGCATATAAACTACTTGTTTGAAATGCCTCCACAAGAGGAGGTTTGGTGGTGTTAAATCCGGTGACCTAGCGGGCCAGGCAACTGCTCCTCCGCTTCCCATCCATTTCCCTGGAAGTTTCTCGTTTAGATGGTTACGAACGGGTAAAGTCCTTTGTGGCACAGCTCCAGCCTGTTGAATGCACATCATTAAACGACTTCGCAGCAGCACACTCTTCAACAGCAGTAGGAGTTCTGACAGAGAAAGCGCCGGGCATCGTGTGACCGTCAAATGGCCTTCAAAAAAATACGGACCAATAAGGCCACACTAAACAATCATCATCGTTTTTGATAGAGACTGCCTGTAGAGCCCTGTGAGGACTGTCAGTACTCGGATAGTGCGTGTTGTCGCGTATGTCGGTCCCATTATTGCGGAGTCGCGATTCGTTCGAGAACAAGATCTGCGATAGCACTGCTGCATCATTCTTCAGACTTCCTAACCAAACTGCAGATATGAACTTGATACCAAAGACATTACAAGAAGTGTTTCACATTGCCATCGTTCATCTGAAGGCAGGCTGAAACACATCTCTTCGTCCTTGCCTGTACACGTTGGAAACATGCAGGAAAGTTCCAAAGGCAATGACAAGCATCCAAAATGTGTGCTCAGTGCTTTTCGATGCCACCAACAAAGCTCTTAAATATCCCCACACACAGAAAGGTGACTGGTTCAAGTCGGGGGACCCCGAAGGCCATGATAGTGACGAGTCACGACTGATGTACTTGTTGCGTCACGGGTCTTTCTATTACTTGTATTCAGAATGACGATAAAATCGAGCGAGGACTGTTTGTCACTTTTTCATTTAGATCTCACTCTCAATGTTTCGAAGTAAACGTAGCCTTACACATTAATAGCGTTAGAACATTGGGATGACCACACTTGTGCATACGAGGTATCTGGGAAATCACCGATTTATGATTTATTATGATTATTACGATTATTTCCTTGTTTCATTGTCCTCTACTCGCACCTTTCGTTTCAATCCATTATTGTTAAACACTGTCCAGAATAATGAATTAGGAATTCAATGACTACTAAAGGAAACGATGATGACAGTTAATTCAGTTTATTATATGAAAGTGGCTAATAAATCATCTGACAAGTAACAGCAGTTCTAAAGTAAAGCCGGCCGTTGTGGTCGAGTGGTTCTAGGCGCTTCAGTCTGGAACCGCGCGACCGCTACAGTCGCAGGTTCGAATCCTGTCTCGGGCATGGATGTGTGTGATGTCCTTAAATTAATTAGGTTTATGTAGTTCTAAGTTCTAGGGGACTGATGTCCTCAAATGTTAAGTCACATAGTGCTCAGAGCTATTTGAACCATTTTCTAAAGTAAAACCTTGGCACATCTGACTAAAGGGTCTGAGTAAGATCGTATTTCAAAATGAAACAACAACACTCACACGGTTGTTCCATGGTTTTCGTAATGGCAGTATTCATTATAATAGACAGATAGCGCTGTGGTCGGAGCTGAAAGCATATTGGTAATACGAATCTGAAAGGAGATCTTCAGAGTGAAGCTTGAAATTATTGATATTCTATAAAACTGTCTTTACTGACCCTATGGATCACCTCGCTGTCATGGTTCAGTCTCATCATGTCAGTCTATAGACAGGGTCTGAAGTGACTGCAGAATCAGTCATTGGCAGTGCACCAACGACCCGCACCTCTGGTTAAGTTCAGGTTAGCTCTCAGCTCTTCTGCTGAGACATGGAATGTGGTGGCGGCGAAGGCTGCCTTAAGAAAATTCTGGTGGAGAAGGCTCCTGGTATCGAATTCTGGCAGAGAAGACTCCCGTAACTAAAGTGATTTTGAACCGACAGTTCACTAAAAGGAGGGCTCATACCTTTGCGTTTAACTTATACTGGCTGGGCTGTGGATATTCCGAGCGTCAATCAGTGAAAAGATTCTTTCAAAGATGCTGGTCCCTGAGTTTTGCTTCAGGCAGTTAACCAGTAACGTGCTTCCTACCGTTTCGTGCTGTAAAAAACATCTCACTCTCTTTCTGTCATTTTCTATGGTCAATGAAGTCGAGCCAGTCAGCGCAGTCTAGTTTCTCTTTCTAGCTTCCAGGCTATTTACATCAGCCAATCCTGGCCGTTCTTATATTGCACAGATATTTAGTTTTTGTCGACCAGCCTTTGGTGACACCCTAAATTTACAAAGATGTCCCAAACTGCGGTCTCTCTCTCCATTTTGTTAGACGTTATCTATGGCATCTGGTGTGTTTAAGAGAAACAAAGCTGTCTACATTTTGTTTACAAAAGTGCCTTCCCGGACCTTACTAAAAATAACATTTCTCCTCTCTCCAGTTGTGGCATCTCAAAGGAAAGCCTGCTCAACCGACTGGCACTGACCTGCACTTCTGCTGGCGCCTCGTTCTGAGTATTCCCATGGAGGGAATCCCACAGCCCAGCTACCTGACCTCAGTGCCTGCCTGGGTGATGGCAGCTCGTCCCAGTGTGCTTGCAATGTGGCTTCGTACTTGTATAAACCACCCAATGTCAAATAAAAATATACATTACACAACTTAACTACTGAAAATCGCTGATACTGAAATGCATTTAACCACTCAGTGTTGAATAATTATTATGATCTGATGGGTCGCTATATTCTGATTTTATACACCGGCAGAAAAAAAGAATTAGTACACCTGGAAAGACGATGTCAGTTTTGATATGATGACGGCATGTGGTATCTGAGGGCTAGTAGACGTGCTGAAAACGGGTTTCAACGTCGTGCGTCAACACAGCTACCACGGCGCCATCTGTGTCTATCTTTTAATGGTGAATTCTCACAGCCAGAAGGCTCAGTATGGTGCAAAAGTTTAAAGCAACCAGGTGACCATTACAAGGAGGTGCACTCGTGGTTCCTACAGCCAACTGAACAAGTTTGAGAGGAGACCAATGGTGGTTTTCCTAGTTGTGTGACGTTCCTTTCGAGAAATTGCCACACAATTTGTGTCAATTTGGCCATGATGCAGGTATCAGTGATCACGTGAACACTGTCACACCTGTAGATGAGATTCCGCTCGTCCACGCAGCACAGACGCCCGCCAGGATCGTCGTATTGTAAGGGCAGCAATGACGATTCGTACAGCCACCACAACACAGTTGAAAGGACGTGTGAGCCCTTGACGTGTCAACGTGAACTGTTGCAAACTGGTTATTAACAGTGGGGGCTATGGGCACGCACACCTCCAGCTCATCTTCCACTCACACCACAGCATCGACGTGGGCGCCAGACTGATGCCGTTAGAGGATCACTTTGAAGGTGGAATGGCTTGCTCTGTGGTCTTCACTATTGAAAGCAGATTCTGGCTGCACACGCGTTCTATGTAGACCTGGTGAGTGCTGTGTCGAAGAGTACATTTGTCCAAGAACGCACTGGCTCCACCCCCGACCTTTCGGTGTTGCGTGCGTTAAGCTACAACCCTCGTAAACATTTGATTTCTTTTTTGTTGGAGCAGATGGCGTGTTTAGTGTACCTGATCCCAACAGACACTGAAGAGAAGTGGGTTACCCGTTTGGCTGAAGCTCCAGCCATTACTCATGTGTTAGTTTTCCTACATCAATTACATTTCTATATGGGTGCCATCGGTTGCAGAAAGAGCATGGAAACGTCTACTTTAGCAGAGCCTCTTTGATGGAGGCAATGGTGTCAGCAATCCTCTGCTTGTTATCCCGTACCCCTGCTTAGTACACGATAACCTGAACATAGAAAAGTCGAGGGACATGACATATGGTAATCGAAATGTCCAAGGAAATGGGTGACCCCTTCCTATCCCTTGGTCTGAAAATTCTACGTTTAGGATTCTCACTACGGGTGAGGTATATACACTCCTGGAAATTGAAATAAGAACACCGTGAATTCATTGTCCCAGGAAGGGGAAACTTTATTGACACATTCCTGGGGTCAGATACATCACATGATCACACTGACAGAACCACAGGCACATAGACACAGGCAACAGAGCATGCACAATGTCGGCACTAGTACAGTGTATATCCACCTTTCGCAGCAATGCAGGCTGCTATTCTCCCATGGAGACGATCGTAGAGATGCTGGATGTAGTCCTGTGGAACGGCTTGCCATGCCATTTCCACCTGGCGCCTCAGTTGGACCAGCGTTCGCGCTGGACGTGCAGACCGCGTGAGACGACGCTTCATCCAGTCCCAAACATGCTCAATGGGGGACAGATCCGGAGATCTTGATGGCCAGGGTAGTTGACTTACACCTTCTAGAGCACATTGGGTGGCACGGGATACATGCGGACGTGCATTGTCCTGTTGGAACAGCAAGTTCCCTTGCCGGTCTAGGAATGGTAGAACGATGGGTTCGATGACGGTTTGGATGTACCGTGCACTATTCAGTGTCCCCTCGACGATCACCAGTGGTGTACGGCCAGTGTAGGAGATCGCTCCCCACACCATGATGCCGGGTGTTGGCCCTGTGTGCCTCGGTCGTATGCAGTCCTGATTGTGGCGCTCACCTGCACGGCGCCAAACACGCATACGACCATCATTGGCACCAAGGCAGAAGCGACTCTCATCGCTGAAGACGACACGTCTCCATTCGTCCCTCCATTCACGCCTGTCGCGACACCACTGGAGGCGGGCTGCACGATGTTGGGGCGTGAGCGGAAGACGGCCTAACGGTGTGCGGGACCGTAGCCCAGCTTCATGGAGGCGGTTGCGAATGGTCCTCGCCGATACCCCAGGAGCAACAGTGTCCCTAATTTGCTGGGAAGTGGCGGTGCAGTCCCCTACGGCACTGCGTAGGATCCTACGGTCTTGGCGTGCATCCGTGCGTCGCTGCGGTCCGGTCCTAGGTCGACGGGCACGTGCACCTTCCGCCGACCACTGGCGACAACATCGATGTACTGTGGAGACCTCACGCCCCACGTGTTGAGCAATTCGGCGGTACGTCCACCCGGCCTCCCGCATGCCCACTATACGCCCTCGCTCAAAGTCCGTCAACTGCACATACGGTTCACGTCCACGCTGTCGCGGCATGCTACCAGTGTTAAAGACTGCGATGGAGCTCCGTATGCCACGGCAAACCGGCTGACACTGACGGCGGCGGTGCACAAATGCTGCGCAGCTAGCGCCATTCTACGGCCAACACCGCGGTTCCTGGTGTGTCCGCTGTGCCGTGCGTGTGATCATTGCTTGTACAGCCCTCTCGCAGTGTCCGGAGCAAGTATGGTGGGTCTGACACACCGGTGTCAATGTGTTCTTTCTTCCATTTCCAGGAGTGTATTTGCAGTTTTTGCTGGCTTGTCAAATAAAAATGGACCACTGATGCTATTAAACATAGCCTGACACAACAAATTAGTCTTCGGACTATCTTGCCGTACTTTCCTGGTTACAAAAAATGGGTCAAATGGCTCTGAGCACTATGGGACTTAACATCTGAGGTCATCAGCCCCCTAGAAATTAGAACTACTTAAACCTAACTAACCTAAGGACATCACATACATCCATGCCCGAAGTAGGATTCGAACCTGTGACCGTAGCAGTCGCGCGGTTCCGGACTGAAGCGCCTAGAACTGCTCGGCCATTTCCTGGTTACATGGGAGTTTCGTAATCTCCAGATTCTCACAGTGTATGTGTCCATATTCCATTATAGATCTTTCTCTGAAAATAGCTCTGGTTCGCCTTCGATTATCATTTGGCTGCAATGTATGTAACAATTTCACTTTGTAAACATGCAATCGGAAGTATAGATCTACAATTTTGTGTACCGCTGAATATGATATCTGTGACTGTCTGATAGCAGTACGGATCGAATTTCGTTGAGAGAGTAAAGGATTGCTTTACACTTCCCATGTTATCCTCAGATTTTTGACCATCCTCTCCTGCTTTTGTCGAACATTGACACTCTACACACCAATTCTGTATGCCGTGGACCTAGCTATGAAGTTTCAATGACCTGCAGATCCGATATTGTTCAAATAAATCACGAAAAACCGTATGCTTTCTTCATGGAGAGTATCCATTTCTTATAGGGTTCATTTCAGAGTATCTCATCCATCAACAGAGTATTCGATACACATAAAGACTTTGATAGCCACTGAGCGCACACTACAAATCTGTTATTGCTCTCTCATCAGTTGCGTTTGCAGTGAATTGCTGAATTATTAAAGAGATTGTTTGGACACCCTGTACAGAATACTTTCGACACTAATCTATCCACGTAGCGTGTTGGATGTTCCTTCCTCAGGAGAAACATTGTTTTCATTGGAGGTGGCTGTTTCTGCTTATTGTGTCTATAATGGTCTACGAGACCATTACTACTACTACTACTACTACTACTACGTGATTAGGCCCAGTGGACCGCACGCTTCTACAAATTTCCTCCTCTACTGTATTCTGTCCATTGCTGCTATCCGCCAGCCGTCCACATCTATTGACACTTGGTTTAAATCTTCATGGAGTCCATCCATCCAACGCTTCTTGGGTCTCCCTGGCGGTCTCTTTCCTGTAGGTGTGAAATCCAGGAGCTTCCGAGACCATCTGTGATCCTCCATCCGGGCCACATGGCCGGCCCACTGCATTCTTTTGGCTTTGACAGTTCCTGCTATGTTGGGCTGGTGGTATAGTTCCTGAAGCTCTCTGTTGTATCTAATCCTCCATTCCCCTGTATCTGCATCCAGAACCGGACCGAAGATCTTCCGAAGCACTTTTCTCTCAAAAACAAGGAGCTTATGGAAGTACTGTTTCCGGATACTCCATGTGTCACAGCCATCAACAGGCTGGATCAGGGTTTTGTACAGTCGAATCTTGAACTGTCTGCAGAGATATCTGGAGTGAAGCAGCTGTGCTAGGCTGTGGTAAGATCGGTTTCCTGCTTGTACTCTGGCATTGATCTCTGCTTCACATGGCGAGTTCTCAGTGAAAGGTGCCCCTAGCTATTTGAATTCTTGCACTCTCTTGTAGGACTGGTCCCCAACCTGCAGTGATTGATGATCAGCAGTCTGACAATGACCACGCGTCATTACGAGGTACTCTGTCTTGGCTTCGTTTATGTTTAGCCCAAATTTGCTGGCAGCCTCCTTTACTGCTTTGGTCACTTGCTCCAGCTCCTCTTCTGACCTAGAGAGTAAACAGATGTCGTCTGCATAGGCTAAGTATGCCAGTCTGAGACCATTAGAGACACAATATTGTAATTCACCGCCAAAAATGTTCAAAGCTTTTACTGAACCAATAAAATTGAAGCTGGACACGAAAACACACGTGCATTCTTCAATGGACAGAGCACCCTAACGGACACATCACTTTTCCTTCAGCACAACAGTATGAGTTGATGAAATCCAAGTTCTGAGCAGTGTGTAATGTCCCCACAGAAAATACGCTCTACCACGCACCAATTAATCATTTTCAATCAAACCATCCACATTCATTCACTTTGAAAAAGTTATCTGATCTGATTTTCTCGTAATATATCCGGCGACAGCTCGACGAAGCCAAAGTATTTTCTAGTGCGTTTATTCTTTGCAATAACAGAGATGCATATATGCATTCTCCATGGTTGTTAGAGTGGTAACTAGGACAGCTTCTGGAGTATCTGTCGAGGGATTTACGTGTTTCTGAGAGATACATATTCTGCTTTTCTTCTCGCTAAAGCGAGCCAATTAACATTTGTGCCGCTAGCGGTTTGTTTGAGGGGAAAGAGACTGTTAAAGGAAAATAATTAAGGCGTGGAATCACCGGAGATCTGTATATGTAATGGAGATGGATTTAATACACAATTTCCTCCATAAATAAGGTTTGTGACTTTTTTGTTCTTGAGTGAACGAACGAATGAGTTTTTTCTGAATCATTTGATGATCACGTTGGCCCTGTAATTAGTGGGGAAGTTTCAGCTGTGCCGAAGAGAGCCTGCAATCACTGAGTCTGTGTTAAATCGTCCAAAAAGGCTTCGTACACATCTGGAATTCGCAATCTGTCGTAAAAGGAACAAATTGTCCAAACGATTGATTCTCCCGACTGACTGAAGTGTTTAACAGCAATAATAAATGTAAAGATCTCTTACAGCAAGCCAGCCGCTGATTACCAAGACGAAGGACTCCACCAAAGATCCTATTTGGCTGATTTCACGTAATGAAATTATATTAAAAACTGTACATAGGTAAGGGAGAGAAAGAGAGAGAGCGAATGAAAATAGAGATAATACTAATAATCCTCCATTAGTCTAGTTTTTCGCCTGTCTTATCACGGATCAGCTAAGAACGGGGAGGGCCTTACTTTACTGTATAGATTTATGTGTGAAGGTGAAGGGATCTTAAGGGCAACAGATACACGTCTATACAGACAAGACATTACACAGAGATAGCGGCTAGCTGCATTCATCATCTATTCTTAGATAAAGAGACGGCAACTTATTATCCGAACATTTAAAAATTGTTAAAAGTGGATCAGGCGTAATACAGGGTAATTCAAAAAGAATACCACAACTTTAGGAATTTAAAACTCGGCAACGACAAAAGGCAGAGCTATGCACTATCTGTCGGCGAATTAAGGGAGCTATAAAGTTTCATTTAGTTGTACATTTGTTCGCCATTTCAGCCAATAAAGTTTTTGGTCCCTTTTTCTTCGAAGGTGCTACTGTAACTGGACTACAGTATCTGGAGATGTTAGAGAATTGGCCTTTCCCTCAGCTCGAACAAGAAGCACAACAATTCATATTTCAACAGGATGGAGCGCCACCACATTGGCACTTATCCGTAACTACCTGAAAGTCAACTACACGAGGCGATCGATCGGCCGCCAGGCAGCCCGTGACAGAGCACTTCATCACTGGCCTCCAAGAAGCCCTGATCTTACCCCCTGCGATTTTTTCTTATTGGGGTATATTAAGGATATGGTGTTTCGGCCCCTCTCCCAGCCACCATTGATGATTTGAAACGAGAAATAACAGCAGCTATCCAAAATGTTACGCCTGATATGCTACAGAGAGTGTGGAACGTGTAACGGAACTGAAATGATGGTGGGCTGACAGTAATTTGGAGCCCGCGCGTCGGAAACGGGCGCGCTGGTGTGAGACTGCCAGGGAGTACACCCTGATGCCATCTATTGGCGAAACTGGGAATTAGCGCTGCCTCTCAGACAATGCACTAAGCTCTTGGAGTCAAATGTATTCTTTTTCTTGGTAATTATAAGTTATTAGTGTATGATTTAATGTTATAAGGCGCTAGTAGTAAATTATTATGACTGGTATGAACTCCAGGGTAATAAATATAAATATTCTTAAATACTAAATGATTTCGGTGAAAAGATGGTAGGGGAACGCCCCCACTCTTGGTGATACGAGCGTAGCTAGAGGTAGCTGGAGACACAGGGACAGAACAATGGAATGGCCTGGGGAGGGTTGACGTGACCGGACGTGCGTAACTGTGCTCACGCAAAAGTGATTGTGCAACAGCGAATAGGCGAATATCGTCGCCGTTTGGTGGAGTGGAACGCGACGAATGGTTGTCGAAGCCGTCTCTATGCCACTGGTGCTGATTGTAAGAGTTCCTGCGCCCAGATTTAATGGCGGACGTGCAGTAGCTTATACGAGTGCTACAGCTCGTAGTTCCAGCCGCCATTGAGGGCATGAGGCATGAAGAGCTGCGTTAGCCACATGCATCTCACCACCAGCACCGACGCGTCTACCCAAGGCAAGACTGCTTGCAATTGTTAAGTCGAACTTTGTATACATGTAAAAGGAGAATACCAGTTTTCTTTTGTGCAAGTGCAGAAGACAGAATATAGTAATGAGTAAAATTACGACGCATGTTGTTCATTGTAAAGTGTAGTAACCTGAAACATAGTGTAGTGAAATCAGACTGAGGCCACCATCGCCTCTTTCATTTACAATTCTTTTGGGTGTAGAATACTTTAGCGTATAAGAATTTTGAAAAGAGCAATGGTCACACCAGAATGAGTCGCCTATTTATAGTTACTTAAATTTTTCTGAGTAACCTTTCAAGTAAAGTCACTTAACTAATTCTATAGCAATTGTCCAAAGAGTAATATCCAAAAATCATTAAAAAAAGTTGAAGGGTAGAAGTTTGTTAACCTAAGTTGCATAAGTTGTCTTGGTGGTAATTACCAAGCCAACTCACAGAAATTGAGAGAGTATTTGCTTTGTAGAATCACCTAGAATCATCAGAAATAGTAATATTCAGAATTAAGTTTAAATTCAACTCAAGCCGTTTCACTTTGAAACGAGCCAAAAAACTGATTTATTCTTTTGCTCCTTCAGAGCTGGCGACCGTAGTTATAAGTATTTTCAGGAGGATTCGACGGTAAGTCTGCTACTCTCGTCGTGCTGATAGGATTATCCACTGCTGCTAGCAGTGGTGATTGGATACATAAGCTCACTACCAAGCTAAGTGGGTCAGGTAGGCAGTGTTACCGTGTGAACTGTAGGGCACTGTAGGCCGTGGATCGAACCCGTTCAATCACCACAGCTCTTTGAGAAATAGTCCGGTTAGGAGTGTACTAATCCAATAGGTAAATACTGGCGAGTAACGGTCAAAAATGTATACGCAAGTGAATTTAGCAAGGTCCATGTAGCACCTAATTAATGTGGTGCAATGGCGAGGGTAGGAGTGGAGTAAAAGTGAGCTGAGCTTGTGGCAGCTGTGCTGTCTTCAAAGATTAATAACGTGAATTCACTACTACCTCTTACCATTAGGGCTGAGCTATTTACGGTTAAAATACGTAGCAGTAAGCGCAAAGGCGTGACAGCTACAAGTCCGTATTGGCTTTATACATACGGAAGTAGGAAGCGGGTCATTCCGTCAGTGGAGGGGTTAAAACAACCGAGTCAGTTGAGAACATACCCCATTTACTGATGGAAAGATTCGGCGGTTCGGTCGCAAACGAGTTGGAGTATCGGGTTGATATTGCTCGTGTGTCTGGAGGGGGCCATATTGAACATCTCTGAACTTGTTTTTGAGTAAAAAAAAACCTTTTTAAATACTCTTTGTAATGATGTATAACAGAAGGTTATATTATGTTTCTTTCATTAAATACACAATTTTAAAGTTGTGGTATTCTTTTTGAATCACCCTTATATGATGGAGCGCATTTAAGTCGAGATGACTGCTAGACACCTGCTGCACTCCTGAAACATACGACTGCTCAACTGTAGCGCATCTCGGGTAAAGATTATTAGTCTCATGCACTACAGACTTACGACAGGCTCTTAGTAGATCTGTATTTGGCAGCAACATTTTTGAACGTCCTTGTATTTTACCAAAGAGATATTTCGTTTACGAACTTATTTCTGAAGGCTACATTACAAAGTGTTCGTCCAAGTCTGCGACATCTAACAGAGGCAATGTAAATGTGAAGTGCGGAACGCACGTTTGAGTGCCTCGGCGAAAGTTGCCAACTTGTTTTTCCTGGTGGCCGGTATTCTGGTGGCCGGTGACAGAAGCGGGTCGCCGAGTGACGCAAATGCGGGGGCGGGTGGTGAGGAATCCGCCGGCGCCCATCCATTGTCCCGGCGCAAACAAAAGTTGCGGGCCGGAACGGGGGCGACGCCAGGGCGTGCCGCTGCGTGTACAGCCCCGGCGGCGCGGAACGCAGCGTCGGTGACGTCCGCTGTCCGAGAGCTGAGGTGACGAATCATCACGGAGTATCTCGCTGGCGGACAATATGTTCATTAAGCGTGAACGAGGTGGCACAGTGATTGAGGAGTAGGGCCTAAATTCGGAAGGGAAAAGGTGTAGTACTCACGTGCGGCCGGTCTATTGCAGTATTCTTGTCGGCTTCGGCAGGTGAGCTTACATTTGATGAAATGTTGCTTCACTGAGCCACCAGACTACTATTCTGAAATGGAACGCTAAACTGTACCGGTGTCACAACATCGACAGCTCAAAGAAAGCACGCTTTGCACGTCGCATGATCCCAGTCACAGATATCTTTTTGTTACGTCATAAACGTACGTAGCGCCCATACGGGAATTGCAAAAGATATCTGAAATGAAATAATTGCAGCCATGCAACTACACTACTGGCCATTAAAATTGCTACACCAAGAAGAAGTGCAGATGATAAACGGGTATTCATTGGACAAATATATTATACAAGAACTGACATGTGATTACATTTTCACGCAATTTGGTTGCATAGATCCTGAGAATTCAGTACCCAGGACAACCACCTCTGGCCGTAATAACGGCCTAGATACGCCTGGGCATTGAGTCAAACAGAGCTTGGATGGCGTTTACAGGTATAGCTGCCCACGCAGCTTCAACACGATACCACAGTTCATCAAGAGTAGTGACTGGCGTATTGTGACGAGCCAGTTGCTCGGCCACCATTGACCAGACGTTTTCAATTGGTTAGAGATCTGGCGAATGTGGTGTCCAGGGCAACAGTCGAACATTTTCTGTATCCAGAAAGGCTCGTACAGAACCTGCAACATGCGGTCGTGCATTATGCTGCCGAAATGTAGGGTTTCGCAGGGATCGAATAAAGGGTATAGCCACGGGTCGTAACACATCTGAAATGTAACGTCCACTGTTCGAAGTGTCGTCAATGCGAACAAGAGGTGACCGAGACGTGTAACCAGTGGCACCCCATACCATCACGCCGGGTGATACGCCAGTATGGCGATGAGGAATACACGTTTCCAATGTGCGTTCACCGCGATGTAACCAAACACGGATGTGACCATCATGATGTTGTAAACAGAACCTGGGTTCGTCCGAAAAAATGACGATTTGCCTTTCGTGCACCCAGGTTCGTCGTTGAGTACACCATCGCAGTCGCTCCTGTCTGTGATGCAGCGTCTAGGGTAACAGCAGCCACGGTCTCCGAGCTGATAGTCCATGCTGCTGCAAATGTCGTCGAACGGTTTGTGCAGATGGTTGTTGTCTTGCAAACGTCCCCATCTGTTGACTCAGGGATCGAGACGTGGCTGCACGATCCGTTACAGCCATTTGGATAAGATGCCTGTCATCTCGACTGCTAGTGATACGAGGCCGTTGGGATCCAGCACAGCGTTCCGTATTACCCTCCTGAACTCACCGATTCCATATTCTGCTAACAGTCATTGGATCTCGACCAGCGCGAGCAGCAATCTCGCGATACGATAAACCGCAATCACGATAGGCTACAATCCGACCTCTATCAAAGTCGGAAACGTGATGGTACGTATTTTTCCTCCTTACCCGTACATCACAACAACGTTTCACCAGGCAACGCCGGTCACCTGCTATCGGTGTATGAGAAATCGGTTGGAAACTTTCCTCATGTCAGCACGTTGTAGGTGTCGCTACCGCCGCCCACCTTGTGTGAATGCTCTGAAAAGCTAATCATTTGCATATCACAGCATCTTCTTCCTGTCGGTTAAATTTCGCGTCTGTAGCACATCATCTTCGTGGTGTAGCAATTTTAATGGCCAGTAGTGTATAAGTTTTTATTATCTTTCTCACTGAATTTTCCGTCTGTTCTTGGTAGAAGGAAATTATAATAAATCAAGAGCGCTAGTTTATTTTCTTCTACAGTATTAATTTATTGTGTTACCCGGTTTTCGGCTTACAAGGCCATCATCAGCCCTTTACTGACTATTGTCGCCAAAGAAGTTACACTGCTTGTAAATGACACTGGAAGAGAAGTTACAAATCTAGATAGAAGCACAAACGCATTAAAAATAAGGTAGAATGTGGTGTAATGCATAGTATTAACATTTCTTCTGTTTCCTGCGTTTAGATTTGTATCTTGCTCACCATTTTACTTTTTAAAATGTAGTACCACTACACCATCAAAGATGACATTTGCTGTATGTTCTGTCACATTCCTCCATTTTCCTGCACTTATTTATTTCTGTTTGTCTTATTGAGACTGCTTAAATTCTTCATATATTCTGTAGTTACAATTGATAATTCTTACTGTCAATTGGTTTGCGTATTACTCCCCTTATTTTAAACCTCTTCAAATAGCCTTGACAAGTATTAATCTTATTTTATTGGTTTTGTTTATTAATATAGACGGGTATGTAGTCATGCTTTTCCACTTTCCCGTTAACTCTTTTTGTATTTATTTATTGTTCAACTTTTTACTTTTTACATTGCATTACCACAACACTGTGATAGATGTCATTGACTGTGCATTTGTGCTTAAATCTAGATGTGCAACTTTATTTTTGTTGTATACTTTGTGGGGCCCTGCCCGCTAGTCTCTTATAGCGTGCCTAAAGGATGCTGCATTCTCGGAACGCTGTACAACAATTTTAGCAAATAACATTAACAGTTTTCATTACAATAAAGATGATAGGCAATTCTTTGTATTACAGGAACGAGTCGCAAAAGATGGGCGACAGGCAAACAGTCAGAGTCTTTCTCTATATACTATATCCATACAAGCAACGGGTATGGATCACTAACACCTGCTATCGTAATGCTCTCTGCTAGGTCGGGTGTGGTACTGCGTTCTGCTCTCCGCAAGGCTGGCAGGAGCCTCGCTTATATGCTTTTCTTGTAGAGGCCGCTTCTCTCGCGATGCCGTCCTAGTCAGCATGCTGTTGACCGACGATGTCACACAGCCTTCTCTGCTCTTGCGCTGTGCACCTTCGTGCCGGTGCTAAGTGTTACGCCAGAGCATATTTATTTCACTGTCAAGATTTCGGGTGCATAGCCATTTTAAAGTGCTAAGGTGTAAAACTCATAAAATGACATCTCTGAATGACGTGTCATAGGTGTAATAATCGTTCAAATTTGTCTGAGATAGCTGTTTTTCACTGTTGCGGCTGAAAATGGCTCTAAAGACAAAATTACGATGGTGAAATGAACGAATAAAAAACATACAGTCAAATGGCGGCACTGATATTATTTAAAAAGTATACAGGGTGTGGTAGATAAGTAATGAGACTGGCCGCCGCGCGGCGCCCCAGTCGCTCGCAGGGCGGTCTCCACCTGTACGTCACGTGGTGGGGGATCTGAGCTAACAATAGAACCGGTTCGCAGTCGCGTCGGATCTCTGGTGCAGTGAGGGTCGAGCTTCGCGTATTACGTTGTTTGTGTGCCCGTGACACTTGTGAAAACGCTGAAGATTGATTGCTCGATAGAACAGCGGTATGCAATCAAATTTTGCTTTCGCTTGGGCAAAACTGCTTCGGAAACTTTTGCTATGATTACGGAGGCCTACAAAGAAGACTCCCTATCAAGAGCTCAAGTGTTCCGGTGGTTTAATGACTTTAAAAACGGGAGGGAATCCGTTGAAGACATGGAACGATCTGGACGCCCTTCAACGAGTCGTGTGGATGAAACGGTGGCCAAAGTGAAAGAACTCCTGGACTCCGACCGTCGTTTAAGTCTCAAAATGATCGCCGATGAGGTCTCCGTGAATAAATTTACGGTTCACCACATTGTTACGCAAGATTTGATGATGAGGAAAGTTTGTGCAAAATTGGTTCCCCGAGTGCTCACCGCCGAACAAAAGCAACAATGAGTGGACGTTTGCCATGAGATGTTGAATGATTTGGAAAATAATCCACACTTTTTAGACAACGTAGTAACAGGCGACGAATCGTGGACATTCCAGTACGACCCGGAGACGAAAGCCCAGAGCTCGGAGTGGCACACACCAGCATCCCCACGGCCGAAGAAAGCAAGAATGTCAATGTTCCGCATCAAGGCAATGCTGATTGCGTTTTTCGACAAGCGGGGGTTAATTCACAAAGAGTTTGTCCCTCAGGGGAAGACTGTCAATGCCGAATTCTACAAAGAAGTCCTTCAGTGATTGCACAGAGCCGTCAAACGGAAGCGACAGGACCTTGCTCAACGCTGGCGTCTCCACCACGACAACGCTCCGGCGCACACAGCGTTCGTTGTGACCTCCTACTTGACCCAAATTGGAGTTGAAGTTTTGCCACAGCCACCATACAGCCCTGACTTGAGTCCTCCTGATTTCTTCCTATTTCCGAAGGTCAAAAGATGCCTGAAGGGTCATCGTTTCGACGATATTCCGAACATCCAACGTGCTGTCACGAAGGCACTAACTGGGATAACTCAAATGGACTACAGTGGGGCCTATGAAGCTTGGAAAACGCGCTGGCAACGTTGTGTCGACGCCCAAGGCGAGTACTTTGAAGAATATTAACGTTTTGTACAAATTGGATCAATAAATTTGTTTTTCTAGACTGAGTCTCATTACTTATCTACCACACCCTGTATCATGAACCAAGTGCTTCCAGCAGCTGAACTCGCATATCAGCAGTTTTGTTACGATAAGTGATGATGAGTAAGTAAGATGCTGTATGTGGAATAACATCAACTGCCCTCACGTGTCTGCCTGTTCAGGTAATCATTGCTCAACATGTGCGTCCCGCTTTCCTCTCCCAAGCTGTCCCAATGCACAATGCTCGGCACGTACAGTGTCATTGCCGGGCAATGCGTACATTGGGGGGCATCGGCGGGAGCACACGTCTGTGCGTGGTGCTGTTGAAGTATCTATACATTATACTATGTCTACAGTATGCAACAAATAGCTTGGAAGCAGTTTGCATTAAAAACATTGAAGTTTATGCAGGCATTGCACACTGAGGTGACAAAACTCGTTGGATACCTCCCAACAACCTGTCAGACCTCCTTCCGTCGGGAATCTCGATGTGGCATGGATTCACCAAGTCGTTGGAAATCTGCTGCAGAAATAATAAGCTACGCTCACTCTACAGCTACCCATAATTGCAAAAGTGTTGCCAGTACAGGATTTTGTGCACGAAATGACCTCTCGATTATGTCCCACAAATGTTTGATGGGACTCATGTCGGCGACATCGGAGGCCAAATCCTTCGGAATTATCCAGAATGTTCTTCAAACGATCCCAAATGCTGTGGCCCTATGACATGGCCCATTGGCATCCATAAAAAACACATCGTCGTTTGGGAACATGAAGTCCAAGTAGCCGAACATAACCCTTCCTAGTTACTGATCAGTTCCACTCCATGTAAAGACAGCTTACACCATTATGGAGCCACCAGCAGCTTCTGCAGTATCTTGTTGACAACTGGGGTCTGCGTCACACCTGAACTCTACCATCAGCTCTTACCAGATGATGTCAGAAATCATCTGATCACGGCACGGTTTTCCGGTCGTGTAGGATCCAACTGATATGGTCATGAGCCCAGAAGATTAGCTGCAGGCGATGTCGTGCTGTCAGCAAAGGCACTCGTGTCGGTCCTCTGCCGCCATAGCTCATTAACGCCAAGCTTCACCGCACTGTCCTAACAGATAAACTATGTGATCAAAAGTATCCGGACACCTGGCTGAAAATGACTTACAAGTTCTCGGTGCCCTCCATTGGTAATACGGGAATTCAATATGGTGTTGGCCCACCCTCAGCCTTGATGGCAGCTTCCACTCTCGCAGGCATACGTTCAGTCAGGTGCTTGAAGGTATTTTGGGGAATGGATCATTGTCGGTTGAGGAGGACTGACATGAAGTCGGCGTTCTGAAACATGCCAGAGGTGTTCTGTAGGACTGAGGTCAGGACTCTGTGCAGGCCATTCCATTTCAGGGATGTTATTGTCGTGAAACCACTCCGCGAGAGGCAGAGCATTATCAACCGGTGCTCCATCATGTTGAAAGATCCAGTCGCCATCCTCGAATTGCTCTTCAACAGTGGGCAGCAACAAGGTGCTTAAAACACCAATGTAGGCCGGTGCTGTGATAGTGCCACGCAAAACAACAAGGGGTTCAAGCCCCCTCCATGAGAAATACGACCACACCATAACACCACCGCCTCCGAATTTTACTGTTGGCCTTACATACGCTGGCAGTGAATTTCGCCGGGCATTCGCCATACCCACACCACCATCGGATCGCCATATTGTGTACCGTCATTCGTCAATCAAATGGTTCAAATGGCTCTAAGCACTATGGGACTTAACATCTGAGGTCATCAGTCCCCTAGATGTAGAACTACTTAAACCTAACTAAGCTAAGGACGTCACATACCTGCCCGAGGCAGGATTCGAACCTGCGATCGTAGCAGCAGCGCGGTTCCGTACTGAAACGCCCACAACCATGGCGTCTTTTGGCATTTACCGGCGTGATGTGTGGCTTATCAGCAGCTGCTCGACCATGAAATCGAAGTTTTCTCACCTCTCGCCTAACTGTCATTGTACTTGCAGTGGATATGATGCAGTTTGGAATTCGTAGGTGATGGTATGGACAGATGTCTGCCTATTACACATTACGACCCTCTTGAACTGCCCGCGGTCTCTGTCAATCAACAGACGAGGTCGGCCTATACGCTTTTGTGCTGTACGTGTCCCTTCACGTTTCCACTTCACTATCACATCAGACACAGTGGACCTAGGGATGTTTAGGAGTGTGGAAATCTCGCGCACAGACGTTTGACACAATTGTCATCCAATCACCTGACGCCGTTCGAAGTCCGTGAGTTCCGTGGAGCGCCCCATTCTGCTCTCTCACGATGTCTAATGACTACTGAGGTCGCTGATATGGGGTACCTGGCAGTATGTGGCAGCACAATGGACCTAATACGAATAACGTATGTTTTTGGAGGCGTTCGGATAGTTTTGATCACATGTGTATGTTCATTGTACGTCTCACATTGATTTCTGCGGTTATTTCGTGGAGTGTTGCTTGTCTGTCAGCACTGACAAGTCTACGCAAACGCCGCTGCTCTCGGTCGTTAAGTGCGAGCCATCGGCCACAGCATTGTCTATAGTGAGAGGTCATGCCTGGAATTCGATATTATCAGCACGCTCTTCAAACTGTGGATCTCGGAATACTGTATTAACTAACGATTTCCGAAATGGAATGTCCTATGCTTCTAGCTCCAACTAAGATTCCGTGTTCAAAGTCTGTTACTTTCGGTCATGCGGCCATAATCCCATTGGAAAGCTGTTTACATAAATCACCTGAGTACAAAAGAAGTGCTCTTTTGTGCCCTGTGTGCGCGTTACTACTGCCAACTTTACATGTGCGTATCACTATCCCACGACTTTTGTCACCTCATTTGACATAGATGCTTACATATTTCTGTTCCTTTTCATCTTAGTGTATTCGGTGCTTCGGAGCGTAGCACGTAGGACATATCAACAAATAAAAGCAATTTTACAAATATGATAAAGATCAAAAGCCAAAGAACAAATACCTTTTTCACAGAGTAAATACATCACTAATTACTCAGGATTTAAGCTATCTCCATAACATATTTAATCGAAATCAGTTCGTGGTAACATAGCAGAGTTACTTTCGCTTTTATGTTAGTAAGGACAAAACTTGATTACGGTATCTTTTTTTCCAGGGCCCGTTTCGGTGAAGTAAAACCTGTACGGTGCTCTTAGGTATGCTCGAGGTACATGTGAAAACCCTATCATAATTCGCTTAGTAAATACGAAGATTAGCGTGTTCAGAGAAACAGGCAAATGTGACGGTTTTAGATAAATGTGTAAATCACGATATCTTTTTCCGGCGATCCGGTTTTTATGAACCAATGTGTGTACGGTGCTCCGCGTTATACTTAAGTTACCCATGAGAACCACATGAAAATTCGTGTGGTAGTTTTGAAGATTAGCGTGTTCAAACAAACAGACACTGCATTTTTACAGGATATATTCTTGTCGTTGCGGCACCTGTTCTTAGGTCTCATTAATGTTGTTTAAATGGTCTACCAGAATTCTATTCGGAGATGAAACGCTGGACGTCACAACATCGACAAAGGAAGCACGCATTGTAGGCCCCATTATTCCAATCACACCTGCCTGTTAGTGAGTTCATGACTACACAGGGTGAACATTAATAAAACCAACAAACTGCAGGGACCGATTCCTGACTGGGAATAGAGGAAAAAAGGTGCTATGAACAAGTGTCTGGAAGTGCATCGCTACCACAGTACATGGCCCTGACAATGAACGTTCCTCTGACCACCTGCCTGCCGTGTGTTCCTCGTTTGTTGCAGGCTGTGTGATTGACGTAGCGCGTTCCATGAGCAGCAGAATGGTCCGTTATTCATGTCGGGAATAAGCTGAAATGGTGTTTGTGTACGGCCACGCAGATGGAAACGGTCAAGAGGCAGCACGGCCTTACCAAAACAACCACCCTCACATATAGCAGCCACATCGCAAAACATTTCGGGAGGACGTCGGTTCAATTCCGCGGCCGGCCATTCTGATTTAGGTTTTCCATGATTTCCCTAAATCGCTCTGGGGAAATGCCGGGATAGTTCCTTTGAAACGGCGCGGCCGACTTCCCTTCCCATCCTTCCCTAATCCGATGATACCGATGACCTCGCTGTTTGGTCTCCTTCCCCAAACAACCCAACCCAACAAAACATTTTAAGCCTCTTTTGGGCTTTTGTGTGATCATAGGTCCTTTCAGACAGACGAACATGCAGGGAGGTGGCGGACTGTGCGTACACCAGATTTGGAGCCGGCCGAAGTGGCCGTGCGGTTAAAGGCGCTGCAGTCTGGAACCACAAGACCGCTACGGTCGCAGGTTCGAATCCTGCCTCGGGCATGGATGTTTGTGACGTCATTAGGTTAGTTAGGTTTAACTAGTTCTAAGTTCTAGGGGACTAATGACCTCAGAAGTTGAGTCCCATAGTGCTCAGAGCCATTTGAACCAACCAGATTTGGACCACCAGATTCCACAGGATACTGAGACGAATCTTAATGCAAGCCCACACAAGTAGCTCGCCAACGAGGTGTGAATCAAAATACGACGACGCGTATCCTGCGTGGCAACCGCTACTATCCCTACCACCTGCAATCCAATGGTAGCCACTTCTGGAGATAATATAATTTGAAATTTTTTTTTTACACATAATTTAACTATTACGTTTTCATCGTTGGAAAGAGGAGGGAATTTTAAATTTACATTTAATACAATTCGGCTAGTCCATTCATTTTGGATTTTTTGATTGGCTCTTTTATTTTTAAAACTTCATTGCCATCACTCGGACAGATTGAAGGGAATGTAGAAGTGGAAAAGGAGGCTGCGGGGATTCGGGAGCTGTACAATGCACAACTGGGCTAGCTGCATTTTTTCCCGTCAGTTTTTAAATTTCCCGCCAACGCTAGCTTCGATTTCTTGAATTTCCTATCGTTTTTAATTTTTTTTAATTCCCCAAAATCTTCCATGTTATATTTATTAGAATTTCGCACCATTTTTTTAATTTCCTGGCATTTTATTCGTGAGGGAATCGATCTCTTTGGAATTTTTCGAGAGTTTTTGTGAATTTCCCCAACTATCCACTACTTTGGATTTTTCAATTTCCAGTCTTCATCAGCTGAAAACCATTCATCAGCGATACAAATACCGGTAACCGAGCGAGGTGGCGCAGTGGTTAGCACACTGGACTCGCATTCGGGAGGACGACGGTTCAATCCCGTCTCCGGCCATCCTGATTTAGGTTTTCCGTGATTTCCCTAAATCGTTTCAGGCGAATGCCGAGATGGTTCCTTTGAAAGGGCACGGCCGATTTCCTTCCCAATCCTTCCCTAACCCGAGCTTGCGCTCCGTCTCTAATGACCTCGTTGTCGACGGGACGTTAAACACTAACCACCACCACCACAAATACCGGTAATAGGAAAACGTATGCTGAAGCCACAGAACCTCGACTGTGGAGCAGTGGAAGACAATTTTTAGGTCGTATGAGTCTTGTTGTTCACTGTTTCCAGCTTCTAGCCGATTTTACCTCCGACAAGGGAAACATGGTGATTTGGGTAGCCAATTCCTGCTATTAAATGCGCCCAAGTAGTACTGAGACAAGCCGCATTACTGCCAAAGGTTCCGTGTCCATTTTGGATGATCAGATCCATCCCATGGCACAATGTTTGTTCCTCAATAGTGATGTAGTCTTGCAAGACTACAGGACCCCTGTTCAGACCTCACATCGTCTATGACTGGTTTTGTGAATCCGAGGACGAAATGTCGCATCTCCCACTGGCCACGATAGGCACTCACGTTTCAATATTATGGAGCCTATCTGGTCTACTTTGGAGCAAAATATGCCTGTTCGCTATTCATCACTATCATCGTTACATGAACTTGCCAATATTTATTTATTTATTTATTGTTCCGTGGGACCACATTTAGGAGAAGTCTCCATGGTCATGGAACGAGTCAATACATGAAATTATAACACGATTGTAGAAACAGATAAAATGAAACAAGTCGTTAGTTTAAATAAAGAAAATCAAGAATGTAACACTGGAATTTGCTTAATTTTTTATCTCTTCCAGGAGCTCCTCGACAGAATAGAAGGAGTGAGCCATGAGGAAACTCTTCAGTTTAGACTTAAAAGTGTTTGGGCTACTGCTAAGATTTTTGAGTTCTTGTGGTAGCTTATTGAAAATGGATGCAGCAGAATACTGCACTCCTTTCTGCACAAGAGTCAAGGAAGTGCATTCCACATGCAGATTTGATTTCTGCCTAGTATTAACTGAGTGAAAGCTGCTAACTCTTGGGAATAAGCTAATATTGCTAACAACAAACGACATTAAAGAAAATACATACTGTGAGGGCAATGTCAAAATTCCCAGACTATTGAATAGGGGTCGACAAGAGGTTTTCGAACTTACACCATACATAGCTCGAACAGCCCGTTTTTGAGCCAAAAATACCCTTTTTGAATCAGAAGAATTACCCCAAAAAATAATACCATATGACATAAGCGTATGAAAATATGCGAAGTATACTACTTTTCGTGTTGAAATGTCACTTATTTCAGATACTGTTCTAATGGTAAAGGATGGTATAATGTTCCCTCGAAAGGAGAACAGGGTCGGTATTTATCCATTCCGAGACGAGTGGAGGCAGTTTCCGACGCCAACGGTTTTTGTACACCGTATTTGTCAAGGTATGAGTGGTGTTTCCACATTTTTGTCCACCCCCTGTGTAAGACGTCGTGGTCTCCTGACCTTCGTTGCTTACATATTCCGCCCTCACAATAATATTCCGAACATCAAGATGCTTCATTCGAACCCAAACTCGATAAGATAAAGCCAATGTCGTATGAATTCATGTAAACGGTATGCACATAAGAAGTAAGCGCACCGTGTTTGAAATACTCGAGGCTGGCGTACACACACACACATTCAAGACACGACGGTCACAGGAGCTTTTAGTTCGGGAGAGAAACCGCACAACGGAACGCCAGTCCCTTCAGAGGACGACTCAGCCTATCTATGTCGGCCGGTGACCGCCCTTGGAGAAGACAGTGTTTGCCCGAGGGAAAGGAGGAACAACCCTGTGATTGGCTTAAAAGCAAATTCCGCTACATTGTGTGGGAGCGGCCAGCCTACACATTCTTTACACATAGAACGCAGTTTCAGAGATTTTCACAGGGAGGCAGCAAACGCCAAACGCCGATACTACAGGTTTCCGGACTGTTCGCCTTAAACGAAACGTCAATGCAGATTGGCAGACGATATTTCTGACGCCTTGAGCTGAAGGAGTAATGGAAGAGTCCGAGAGATATACCCCTTCATGTCTGGCGTTGAGAGGGGTCGCTCTTAGAACGAGAACACGTAACGAGAGCGTGCGCGCTCGTATGTGTACTCAAAGAGCGAGGAACAAGTCTCTCCTCAGTATGTCACTGGGAGAGCACCTCTGTCGAGAGCGAATCGAAGTGCGAATCTATATTGAGTACTTGCGATTAAGCATTGTTCACTGTGTTGGCCGACACACTTATTGTGCGGTTGAACGGGCAGAGTTATAGTTAAACTCTTGCGAGCGAATTTTTGAGTGGCATCGCAGTGGACTGGTTATCTGACCGGTGTACCACGCCAACAGTCAGACTAGGGGCGAATAGGAGTCCTTGAATTCATTAAGGCGTAGGGAGAGTTTGATTGGCGAAGGTCAAGCCAGATAGAACGAGAGTTATCTTATTTGTCAGCAGCGAGTGGCGCAGACAGCAGTCATCGCAGCTTACGGTATTGTACGCTACAGCTACTGCGAGCCCCATATTTCCTCCACAACAGTACCCTTCACTGCATTTCACAGGCGACAGTCTCGACCGTACCTAGCAACATTCTAATGGATAATTATTCAAGTTGAGTAGGCGCGGCTCTCAACCATTCTGCCAAGTCAATAACAATATTAAAGTTTGTATAGAAATTTCATTGAAACGTCCCCTTTGAAAAAATTTATACAGACTGTGCTTAAACTGACATACAATATTTTTAGCGCAACGCAATCTGACTTTCAATAATCCCTATAAAAGAATGGGCCCTGCCTGACATTAAACTATACCTTTCACAAATCACTTACCTCACAAAAATTTTCGCTACTCAAGCTACTGCAATACAGCAAGCGCCACTACTGCCAGCTAAATAAAAGATTCAAAGTACTGAAGGCACTAACTACTGATAGACATAGTTAGCAAATGAAAGATTTTGGTAGAGAACAACCAATGTATTTACCTCAATAGTCATAATATATATAGCAGTTCATGACAAATTTCAAAACTCCGCCATCTCTCTCCCCACATCCACCACTGCTGGCGGCTCACCTCCAACTGCGCAACGATACGCGCTGTTCACATCCAGCTGCCGCTGCCCAACACTACAATGGCAGACAACAATGCAAACTAGACACAGACTGCACACAGCACAGCCAGTGATTCTCACACAGAGCGCTAAGTGGCGTTACCAATAAGAAAACCTAAACAGCCCACTTACATCATTAGCGAATCCTATCCTTGAGAGGTAACTTCACATTCCGAAAAGAACCAGGATATAACTTGTTCAATTCATAACTAAAAGTGCCATTGTGATTTCTTAGAATTTTTGCAAAATAAATAATAATTTTCGTTAGTTTCATGTTTTTCTTACACTAATTAGCACTACTCCAGTACCCAATTATCCCACTAGTTACGTAAGAAATTTTGTGAATTTTTGTGTCATTTCCCGACAGCAGACGACTCCAGAAGATATTTATTGCTGAAAGTTTTTCAGGCATTTCTCTTTAGAACGTTAGGAGCGTCTGTCTGACTTCTGTAGTAGTGTGGGGGTGGAAATTGCATCTTGCAGGAGCCACAGGGTAAAGGGTACATCTCAGATTAATCCGTTGCACAGAATAACATCGCAGATCAATCCCAAGCTCACACCTGTAACTCGAAATTGACGGCCCCCGATAACGCGTGACACGTAGCGATTCAAGTGGCTCTGAACACTATGGGACTTAACGTCTGAGGTCATCAGTCCCCTAGAACTTAGAACTACTTAAACCTAACTAACCTAAGGACAAACACACACATCCATGCCCAAGGCAGGATACGAACCTGCGACCGTAGCGGCCGCGCGGTTCCAGACTGCAGCGCCTAGAACCGCTCGTCCACTCCGGCCGGCCTGACACGTAGCGTTTGGAGCTTGTGATATGGGGATGAGTCACCTCTGATGCCAAGAAGTGGCCACGAACATTTCTAAAAAAATAGAAGTGGTTGCGAAATTATCGATGATTATGTAATTACGGAATATTTAGTAAATTCGTGGATGTTTACATTGAACTGAGGCGCTTAGCTAAATTTCGTTCCTACGGGTGGCCATTGTTCCCGAGACTGAGTCGACCTAAGCTTTGGTGAGAAACGGCAGCCACGTTTCTCTCCGGTCTGTTCCACTCCTTTCTCCACCACAGACCGACGATTGGAGATTCATATTTCCCCGGGCGAATATCGCCACCCGTCGCCGCCGTGGAACGCCTTCTGGAAGGCTCTGTGGCGGCGGCCTTAGGGGAAAGCCTGCCCCGCAGACGCGGAGAAGAGAGGCCTCTGCCAAACTGGCCGCTATTGAAAAATTATGCGATATTGCCGCAGGTCCTGGCCCGACGCACGGGAGAGGACGGTGCCGATCCTCTGCCGTCGGTCGGCAGATATTAGCACCCCTCCCCTCTCCCCTCCCTCCTTATCCCTCCCCCCACCACCGCCCACAGGCCTTCTTCTCCTCAGACGGGCCCTCCCTGACGAGAATATTAAGCAGCGCTCTCCAAAGGGCAGCCACCGCGAGCTGTTACGCTGTCTCCGGAGGAAAGCTTCTCCGGCAAAATCCACTTGTGTCGGTGGAATAAAAATACTGGCGATTCGAGTGTGGAATTTTTTTACCAGTTTTCGGCAGCAGTTTTCTCTGACAGGGACGTTCGTCTTGATTGCTGGTGGCTGAAAATACTCAAGCAGATTTGCATAACTAAGTTCGCTATCGAGGTTTTTCAATAAAATCAAAATACCTTCTTCATCGTGAGAGCCAGCTCAAAAAATTGGCCACGATAGGTTGTGGCTTGTTGCTGAGCAAGAGAGGCACCTTTTCTACCGTAATAAGGAGTTGATTAATCAACGGTAATATAACCTTTCTCGATTGTGATATTCAAATTTGTTATTCTTGCTTACACTGACATGCTGCAAAGATGCCCAGAGATGTTGGTATTAAACTTGAAGTTTGCATATCCGAACCCTTGACAGATATTAACAACCTTACGAGATGAGAGGTGATCAAAAAGATTCGGTTCGAAGGCCGTATAGTCAAGAATCGGTACGCCAGTCAGGCAAAATCGCCATGACCATAGAGGCAATCATCCCAAGGACACACCAGTTTGAAGATACCCTTTTGGTAACAGATCGTGCCCTGCTGTGTGAACAAGTCCGTAACTGCCTGCTGCACGTCCCCGACCGAGGGCAATCGTCGAATCTTAAACGTGATTTTTAAGGGACCGGAGGTGTGGTAATGGTATGTGAAGAGATCAGGACACCATGGCGGTTGCTCGAATTGTCTCCCACTTGTCCGAAGTAGATGAGGCCACCCTCCCAGATCGACCTGCGTCTTGTGTCGAATGGGGACTAGCACTGTACTTGGTGCACCATCCCACGACAGTGGTTTTCGATAGACATTCTGCCCATACACATTCTTTTGTTTCCCGCCTGGATAGGCGGCGCGTGGATCTGCTCCAGTGAACTGTTTCTGCAAAATAGGCTGAGAGTGAAGAACGCGAGTAGGAGCAGGCAATGGTGAAGTACTTCGGTACTGCGTATAGGTTAAAGCTCTTTTACTGGCATATGAACATATACAACTGATAATATTACTTAGCTTTGTGTACAGATGAGCACATAGATGCGAAGCCGTTCATGTATCAAAGCTAACAGCTACTAGAAGTTACGAAGACAAATCTGTAGTGGCTCGCCCACTATGAAATAGAAACAATGTTGCTTGGTCGTCTACTCGTAATCAAATGGGCTGAATCTGGAGCGGCGCTCGTGGAGCCGCACAGCGCCGACTAGAGGGCGCTGTCATCGGTGTCGGTGTCGTAGTGCCAACCTAGTAGAGCGCACCTACGCTGTAGCATCGTAGCTATCCGTACCACACATTCTTCACTCTCTAATGTACGTCTACAGTGTTTGCCCTTCGGCAGCCAAGAAAAGAAAAACAACACACTGGTCTTGTTTAGGCGCATTTAGTAATCACGTTATCATAGTTTATGTTCCCGTATTTATCGCATGCATGTCGGCAAGTCGCGAATACTACACTAATTCCTTGCCTACATATCGGTGCTTATGTAGCCGCTTCAGTGTTGTGCTGTGTTGCAAACGGGAATTCGTTGATCGCTCCCTTTATATAAAACGACATTGAATGCGCCGATACTGTTCAACATAAATACCCTCAAAGATCACGTCTAGGGTCATTTCAGAGTGTACATTACGCCCTTTGATACAGCTGAAGAACTGGAACAGGGAACGATACAGCCATGGCAAGATTTACGAGGTGATTCGGGGGTCTTTAGAAGAAGCGGTAGCACAGTGCAGAGGCTAGCGCAGTATCACATCAAAATGTGAAAACAACAAGTACAACACCGAATTTAACAAGTCCAAGTCCATAGTGAAGTGTAACATCTTGTAATGAAATTATATTTCTTGTTAACGTAGGCCATAGGTAAAATATGAGTGCAATTTGATGGAGGCTAAATCGAAAAGTTTACATTTAAAATATTCCTCATTAACTAGGATAATATTTCATACCGGAAAGAGTGGCACACCACATTTGCATCTAATTCGCAAGCGGCTCGTTAGTGGCCCAATGCTTATTGCAACGTTTCAGCTTCTGTTATCACTTTTTGCTATTAATTATGATACCTGGCCATAGACACAGGTTCCCAGGTAGATGCCGTGTTTCTTGACTTCCGCAAGGCGTTTGATACAGTTCCCCACAGTCGTTTAATGAACAAAGTAAGAGCATATGGACTATCAGACCAATTGTGTGACTGGATTGAAGGGTTTCTAGATAACAGAACGCCGCATGTCATTCGCAATGGAGAGAAGTCTTCCGAAGTAAGAGTGATTTCAGGTGTGCCGCAGGGGAGTGTCGTAGGACCGTTGCTATTCCCAATATATGTATAAATGACCTTGTGGATAACATCGGAAGTTCACTGAGGCTTTTTGCGGATGATGCTGTAGTATATCGTGAGGTTGTAGCAATGGAAAATTGCACTGAAATGCAGGAGGATCTGCGACGAATTGACGTATGGTGCACGGAATGGCAATTGAATCTCAACGTAGACAAGTGTAATGTGCTGCGAATACACGGAAAGAAAGATCCTTCATCGTTTAGCTACAATATAGCAGGTCAGCAAGTGGAAGCAGTTAATTCCATAAATTATCTGGGAGTACGCATTAGGAGTGATTTTGAAAGGGTACAGTACCGCCCGACATTGAAAATAGGTACAATATACTTCATTATTTTTGTCAGAACAACACATTTTTTTTTGTAAAATAACTCAATTTCAATTAATACAACGAAGCCGGGTACCAGTGGGAAAGAATGACAATTTATTTATTTAATTGATCACATGTGCACTCCCACAAAATAAATCCCTACATCCAGTTTGGTGAGATCTGTGAAATGAATTAATGTATGGTCGTCTGCTAACCGCAGATAGTGAATGTGAATATACGATCATCTTTGAGACGATCCTTTGGCCACCTTTGGTGGGACCAAAGAGAAGAAATTTACCTGAGCTTTGAGCGCCTGAAATGTGGCTGACCAATACGGTAGCAAGGTGCTCCCCCACTTCGACAGAGGTGTGAGAGGACCTGGAGAACGGCCATGTTTCAGCACTCTGCCGCTGGATCTTGTGCTGTTAAGACCTGTTTTAGTTGTGCTCTGTAATGACGAAAGAGTGGAGACATGGTATGCATGTGGAATATTTAAGAGTAGTTTGAAATAATAATTTCTCTATTTCAGGAACTTTTGTGGGGAGAATTAAATGTCAGGCAGGTAATATTAATGGGATTGTAGTAATCTTCGGAAGAAGTTGAAATATTTAAGAAATGGCGTGTGCAGGACTTGAAATTAGAGACGAGAACTTCCACCTGGTGAGTACTGCGTGAGTCTCAAACTGTGTATGAGACAAAAGATAAAGAGAAGTACTCGTCCATGGTATCAGTTGACGACTCGCGTGTGTGATGAATACGTTCTTAATATTACTTTGCGTGATATGATTCCGTGTGACGCTAGATTCAAACTCTGAGAGAGAAGCAAGGTGAGTCGGCCGTCTATCCAGCAACGCCACTTGGCTTGCATTGCACAGGAAGACGTGGATATATCTCCAGAGTTCATAGTAGTAAAGTAGAATTACGAAGTGGGGCAGTGTCGTGTGAAACTGGGATAAATATTAATTGAAGTGGGAAAGCTGAAAGTGATAATGTTGTGACTATTCTCTGTGTAGTATTTCATATTGTAGTGTGGTGTATGTCACGTAATTTGGGTATGTGTGGTTTGCATGGGAGAGTAGCAAGGTAGTTGCAAAAGATTAGTGGGTTATGCTTGTTCCTTCTGTACTGCTCGGTCTGGAGGATAGTTTCGTGATGATGATTGTGAGAGTCGAAGTGTGAGAAATAATAAAAGATCCACCATCATATTCAGAAAGTGCACTGTAGCGTTAAATAATTACGAGACCATAATTTAGAGACTCACCAATGTAAAGCCATGCCCACTGGGCGGAATTTCTCATGTGTTATTGTTGTAGGTTATAGGATTTGTGTGTTTAGGTTAGAGAATTTATCGGAATAAAAACGAAAATAGTGAAAAGAAAAAGATTGGTGGACTTTTCCTTCGAATTGTATGTTGTCATAGTGTCCCAAATTTATAATGTGTGCGCCATTCATATTCATTGCGGTGGCCACGTGTTGACAAAAGCCGTTAAATAAAAAAAAAAAAAAAGAAAATGTGGTATTGCCAGTGCATAGTGTACAGTCAGAGTTCTGTAAATTACTGATAGTCAGATGCGTGTTTCCGTTGCGTATTAATCTTATAGGAGGATAACTTGTAACTTAAGTGTGAGTAGTAGAGTTCATGTTACTCGATAAATTAAGAATGAATCCACTCGCTTGGCAGACCACTCATCTTGCAGGCCTGACTGCTTGATGCCACAGTATGAGCAAGGCATGTGGGTGCCTCTCAATTTAAAATGGAATGACCATATAAAATTAATCGTCGGTAAAGCAGATGCCAGACTGAGATTCATTGGAAGAAACCTAAGGAAATGCAATCCGAAAACAAAGGAAGCAGGTTACAGTACACTTGTTCGCCCACTGCTTGAATGCTGCTCACCTGTGTGGGATCCGTACCAGATAGGGTTGATAGAAGAGAGAGAGAAGATCCAACGGATAGCAGCGCGCTTCGTTACAGGATCGTGAAAGCGTTACGCAGATGATAGATAAACTCCAGTGGAAGACTCTGCAAGAGAAACGCTCAGTAGCTCGGTACGGGCTTGTGTTGAAGTTTCGAGAACATACCTTCACCAAGGAGTCAAGCAGTACATTGCTCCCTCCTATGTTTATCTCGTGAAGAGACTGAGGATAGAGTCAGAGAGATTAGAGCCCACACAGAGGCATAGCGACAATCTTTCTTTTCACGAACAATACGAGGCTGGAATAAAAGGGAGAACCGATAGAGGTACTCAAAGTACCCTGCACCACACATCGTCAGGTGGGTTGCGGAGTATGGATGTAGATGTACACTCCTGGAAATTGAAATAAGAACACCGTGAATTCATTGTCCCAGGAAGGGGAAACTTTATTGACACATTCCTGAGGTCAGATACATCACATGATCACACTGACAGAACCACAGGCACATAGACACAGGCAACAGAGCATGCACAATGTCGGCACTAGTACAGTGTATATCCACCTTTCGCAGCAATGCAGGCTGCTATTCTCCCATGGAGACGATCATAGAGATGCTGGATGTAGTCCTGTGGAACGGCTTGCCATGCCATTTCCACCTGGCGCCTCAGTTGGACCAGCGTTCGTGCTGGACGTGCAGACCGCGTGAGACGACGCTTCATCCAGTCCCAAACATGCTCAATGGGGGACAGATCCGGAGATCTTGCTGGCCAGGGTAGTTGACTTACACCTTCTAGAGCACGTTGGGTGGCACGTGATACATGCGGACGTGCATTGTCCTGTTGGAACAGCAAGTTCCCTTGCCGGTCTAGGAATGGTAGAACGATGGGTTCGATGACGGTTTGGATGTACCGTGCACTATTCAGTGTCCCCTCGACGATCACCAGTGGTGTACGGCCAGTGTAGGAGATCGCTCCCCACACCATGATGCCGGGTGTTGGCCCTGTGTGCCTCGGTCGTATGCAGTCCTGATTGTGGCGCTCATCTGCACGGCGCCAAACCCGCATACGACCATCATTGGCACCAAGGCAGAAGCGACTCTCATCGCTGAAGACGACACGTCTCCATTCGTCCCTCCATTCACGCTTGTCGCGACACCACTGGAGGCGGGCTGCACGATGTTGGGGCGTGAGCGGAAGACGGCCTAACGGTGTGCGGGACCGTAGCCCAGCTTCATGGAGACGGTTGCGAATGGTCCTCGCCGATACCCCAGGAGCAACAGTGTCCCTAATTTGCTGGGAAGTGGCGGTGCGGTCCCCTACGGCACTGCGTAGGATCCTACGGTCTTGGCGTGCATTCGTGCGTCGCTGCGGTCCGGTCCCAGGTCGACGGGCACATGCACCTTCCGCCGACCACTGGCGACAACATCAATGTACTGTGGAGACCTCACGCCCCACGTGTTGAGCAATTCGGCGGTACGTCCACCCGGCCTCCCGCATGCCCACTATACGCCCTAGCTCAAAGTCCGTCAACTGCACATACGGTTCACGTCCACGCTGTCGCGGCATGCTACCAGTGTTAAAGACTGCGATGGAGCTCCGTATGCCACGGCAAACTGGCTGACGCTGACGGCGGCGGTGCACAAATGCTGCGCAGCTAGCGCCATTCGACGGCCAGCACCGCGGTTCCTGGTGTGTCCGCTGTGCCGTGCGTGTGATCATTGCTTGTACAGCCCTCTCGCAGTGTCCGGAGCAAGTATGGTGGGTCTGACACACCGGTGTCAATGTGTTCTTTTTTCCATTTCCAGGAGTGTAGATACCTTTTGCATGCACAGGGATTTCACAAAAGTATTTAAACACCACAAACACATTACATTACCACGCCTACTGCAGTGCAGGAAATTCTTCGCCATTCAAAATAGCTCGCACTCGTCTCAAAACGGATAAACAAAGATCCCGCAAAAGAAAAAAAGAACCCCACAGTCAAGTTTAGGTAATGATGATGGGGGCTCTTGGCGATTACTCATCTTTCTCTTCAAGGTAGAGCACAAAGGCTCAACAATACTGAGATCTCGTGAGTGCAGCGCTCATAAAATCTGCTCTGGACGATGTCAGCTGAGTGGACAGTTGCCCTGTCGTCTTGGAAGACAACGTCACTATTGGGGAACAAACATTGTATCGCAGAATGGATCTGATCACATAAAATCGTTGCCAGTAATGCGACCTTGGAGAATAACCACGGACCCATGGATATATTGGGTTATGGGTGCTAAATCACCGCCGAACCCCTGCCATGTTTCAGTCTTGAGACATAAACTCGATCAGCATTTGGAAACAAGACTCATCCGACCAAATGATTTTTTTTTCATAGCGCCATAGTTCAGGTGTTATGGCTTCGGCACCACGTTTTTCAGCAACAACCATTTGCAGCATTGATGTGCGGCTTTGAATTTCCAGCTCGCCCAGTGATTGTCTTCTTACGGAGTTCCCTTCGCGTTATTTTGGTGCTGACAGGAAACACAAGTCAGACATTCAGTTTTGCAGCGACTTCAACAGGTGGCGTCTTTCTTATTTATGTCACAGTCCTCTTCAATGGCCGTTCCTCACCATTACGTAACGCAAACTTTCGTCCGCGATGTGACTTAGCGGTATCAATCTTGCTGAGGTGCCTCTGGAAACATTAAACGCTTCGGCACCTTTGGCTACGGGAACACCTATCATACGAGCAGGAACAATTTGTCCATGTACATATTAACGTATTTGCGATAAAACGCACTCCCAACTACAAAGGACCCTGTTCACATCACGACTGTTACTTGCAATGTACTGAGGACGACCTGCAGGCTTGGGTAGCATCGGCATCTAAGTTTAAGCAATCATTTCGAGCGGTGTTTCTATATTTTTTTCGAACCGCTGTGTATCCGATAAGAGCACTGTTGTGAGTTCTATGTGCTGGGAAGTTCTGATTACAGTCACTGCGGACGATCACGTTTTGAAAACTAAACGATGGTACGGAGTTGTATTGAACGAATTCCTGCACTCAGAGAACATGGCATGAATCTGGTCGCTGTTGTCTGTGCTACTCTAGGCCTCATGGACGAACACAAGGATCTGAATTTCGCAATATCTATGTTTGTGCAATCCTTGTTGACTTTAATAGAGAAGTTTATCCTCCTCCAAAACAGCCATAATTCAGAACACAAAATGTTCTATATTTTTACAGCAATACAATAGGTTCGCAAAACCGTGGCCTCGTCAGAAGAGTCCCTACTTCAGTTGGTAAGAGCTGATGGTGGAATTCGAGTGTGACGCAGTCCCCACGAAGAAATGGACCCAGGCTGCGCAAGTTGGTGGTGATTTCATGACGGTGTGGGCTGTGTTTACATGAAATGGTTGGTTCAAATGGCCCTGAGCACTATGGGACTCAACTGCTGAGGTCATCAGTCCCCTAGAACTTAGAACTACTTAAACCTAACTAACCTAAGGACATCACACACATCCATGCCCGAGGCAGTATTCGAACCTGCGACCGTAGCGGTCGCGCGGTTCCAGACTGTAGCGCCTAGAACCGCTCGGCCACTCCGGCCGGCTTACATGAAATGGTTATTAACTGCTACGCAGCCAGTTGTGGACTTCTTGTTCTTAAAGAACTATGGAATTTTTGTTGATGACAGGGAGCCATATCACCGGGTAACAACTGTTCGCAGTTGGTTTCAAAAACTCCTGAGCAGTTTGAGCGAATGGTTTGGCCACCCATCGAATATTTATCCTCCAAAACAGCCGTAATTGAGAACACAAAATGTTATATATTTTTACAGCAATACAACAGGTTCACAATGGGCTTCGAGTAAGGTTTACTCGATCTGACAACAGCGCACGTCGTCCGAAATTATTAATTTTATTATGTGACTCTGTTGATCTCGGCATAAACAATAAACATGCGTCGAACCTGATAGTGGCATAAAAATAAAGCACAGCTGACAACTAGTGCATCGCTACCAGACCTTTCTGTCCCATAAAAATTGGCTGTAACCGCCAGGAAAAGACCCATGGAATTTTGCGTCAGTCGTGGGTAATGTTAACCATTTGAAAGTGGAAATAGTTTGAAGCATAAATAATCGTAATATATTTCCACATCAGTCCTGTCCGCCCCCGGTAGATGAATGGTCAGCGTGACGGATTGTCAATCCTCTGGGCCCGGGTTCGATTCCGGTTGGGTCGGGGAATTTTCTTCGCCCAGGGACTGGGTGTTGTGCTGTCTTCGTCTTCATCCTATCATCCGCATCGACTGCAGGTCGCCGAAGTGGCGTCAAAATAAAAGACCGGCACCCGTTGAACGGTCTACACGACGGGGGCCCTAGCCATACGTTTAAATAAATAAAAATCAGTTCTATCAATGAAACTAATAAAAAGATGACCAGGTTTTCTTGTGCTGTACTAGCATCTGTAATCCGCGTCAGATGGGACTGACGGAGGGCTTCGGAAAAGTTCAAAGAAGGGCAGCTCGTTTTGTACAATCGCGAAATACGGGAGAGAGTGCCACGACGTGATACGTTAATTGTGGTGGCAATCAGTTTTCACTGCGGCGGGATCTTTTCGTGGAATTTCAGTCATCAACTTTCTCCTCGGATTGTGAAAATATTTTGTTGGCAACGACCTACAAACAAAGACTTTATTATAGTAAAATAAGAGAAATCAGAACTCGCACGGAAAGATTCAAGTGCTCATTTTTGCCGTGTGGAGTTTGAAAGTGGAACGGTAGAGAAACAGCTTGAAGGTAGTTCGATAACACTCTGGCAGGCCCTTACTCGTGAATTCCAGGGTTACATGTAGATGTAAATATCCTCCAAGGCACAAACACAGCAATGCAAACTCGACTTACCCTGTACTTAGGCATTAGGGCCACGTATTACAGACGTCTTGGTAAAATAAACTCAGTCATTTGAATAACTTAAGTGTGTTGGGTAATGTGGGACACAAACTTATTTTGGATTGTGACTCAAAAACAGACAGACAGAGCTGCAACTAAAATTGGCGTTTCTTTAGTCAGTGACCAATTTCGGTCTATGTCCATTCTGAAAACAACCAATTTTTTCCAAGCAAAATTTCCCTCCGAAACAGCAGCAAATTAAGTCGGTACTTTTGTAAAACCTCGTCGCCAGTTTTGTAAAGGCCTTGTCGCTACGGCTTTGGAGGTCGAATTGCCACTGTTGTTGCAGTAGGTCGAGAATATGAATTCGTAAAACGGTTCTGGTGCTGTACACCGCTAAGACATTTTCTCCCTGCCACTATTACGCAGCTAGATCCCAGGGTCAGATAAGAGGATAGGAGAACGAAGGTTCTACAACACTCCAACAAATTAGTAACTAAGTCACACAAAGGAGTTAAAAAGGTTTACTTATCTTTGTGACTTTTTGAATGATTAAGTCTGAAACACTGCTCGTAATATAACACAAAAAACGCCCTCAGTGGTTAAGTAGAAACAGTCGTAGGTAAACTTCTCATACAAACGTAATTTATAGCAACTGTCTGTTCATTTAAAAAGAGTTCATTAAACGATTTTCCCTGTCTAAGTCAGCCCTGGACGATGATCTCTAACCAGGTGGGCGAGAGCTGCTCTTCTATCTTCCGAATCGGCTTCTGGACTTCTGTCCGATGTCGTCGGGTCATTGGCGGATTGTACTCGGCCGACAACTGGCCGAGGCGAAGTCGATATCTTCATCCTCAGCGCCGTCAGTGGCGCTGGTGGAACTTGCGCAAGTTTCGAGTCTGTATGGCACTCCACCAGGTCGCTCTTTGCGCCTGTGGTGCTATTGTCTTGTTCGGACGACACGGCAGGTACGAGGACCATTCGGAAAGTAAGGTCGACCGGTCGCGAAATGGAAACGACAGTGACAATCCGACAGAACTTTGTACAGATGTGTTGGTCAGTGTCTCTAGTAAGTCCGTCGATCACGTTCCGTCGCTCTTTTCAGTTTTGAGCGACAGTGAGCAGGTAAAGATGCCTAGAAAATAGTGTCTCCCGCCAAGTGTGATGGTCCGGTGAGAGATTTCGCCTGATATTATGCAGCCAACTTAACTGTCATGGGTTTCTTTCGTTATGACAGTTCTCGTCCGCACTCTGCAGGGGCAGAGTGGGAAGTATTTGATTACCCAGAGTGTAGCCCGTAATTGGCTCCCACTGAGTTTAGTTTCTTCTCACGTGAACCGCTGGCTATGAAAAGAGCAATTTGGCACAAACAACGTGCTGTAGACCAGCGCAGAGATTTGGCGGAAAGCACAGGCGGCTGCCTTGTATGATGAGGGCATTGGAAAGTTGGTACAAAGGTACGACAAATTTTTAAGTGGGGGCGGCGACTCTGCAGAGAAGAAGCTGGAAGTTGTAGCTGACTGCTGCAAATGAAACATTTTTGATTTTCACTGTGGTTTCCGTTTCGCGACTGATCGGACCTTACTTACCGTCTTGTAAAGTCATCAGATGATCAAAAGACTTGCAAAACAATTTAGATGAGATATCTGTATGGTGCGAGAAGTGGCAATTGGCCCTAAATAAAGAAAAGTGTGAAGTTATTCACATGAGTGCTAAAAGAAATTCACTTAATTTCGATTACGCAATAAGTCACGAATCTGAAGGCTATAAATTCAACTAAATGCTTGGGAATTACAATTACAGATAACCTGAATTGGAACGATCACATAGATATTATTGTGGGTAGAGCAAACCAAAGACTGCGATTCATTAGCAGAACACTCAGAAGGTGCAACAGGTGTACTACACCACGCTTGTCCGCCCTATTAGTATTGCTGAGCGGTGTGAGATCTGCGTCAGAGGGGACTGACGGATGAGATCGAAAAAGTACAAAGAAGGGCAGCTCGTTTTGTACTATCGCGAAATAGGGGAGACAGTGTTACAGACATGATACGTGAATTGGAGTGGCAATCATTAAAACAAAGGCATTTCTCGTTGCGACGGGATCTTCTCGTGAAATTTCAATGACAGTTTTCTCCTCCGATTGCGAAAACATTCTGTTGGCACCCACCTACATAGGGAGAAATGATCGTGACGATAAAATAAGAGAAATCAGGGCTCGCAGAGTAAAATTTAAGCGCTCGTTTTTCCCTCGTGCCGTTCGAGAGTGGAACGGTAGAGAGACAGCTTGAAAGTGCTTAATTGAACCCTCTGCCAAGCACTTTATTGTGAATAGCAGAGTAATCACGTAGATGTAGATGATTTTTGCGAATAACCTTCGTACACTGGTTGATTTGAGAATGGGCATAGGCCGAAAACGGTCACCGACTAAATAAACATCCTTTTAGTAACTGGGATTCACAGTAAACATGATGTCTTTCAAATAAAATCCATTTCAGTTACAACTCTAGCTGTCTCTCTTGCATCATAACATCAGTCAACAGCCTCCTGCAAATCAACTACAAATTCCCAATACGCCAATTTTAGGATGCAGATAAATATCATCTGGTGGAGATGACGCTAAATGTGCATGAAAGCCATTCCATAATTAATTTGTGCAGATCACTTATCAAAGACTCAACCGTTAGTAATTTGTCAACGCGTTTTTTCTAACTATTTGTCGATATGGACTGTTTATACAATAAATATCTTATGGTACAAACTACTGCTTTCTATGTTAATTTTGTCATTACATCAACAGTCTTGTTATTCGGACTGTAGAAAAGACTAAAAAGTACCTCGCGTAGCCTTTATTTAATTTTGTCCTCCAGTGAGAGTAACTGCTGGCAGTAGCTCATCGCTGCGGAATTTTCGTCGGTTTCCGTGCAGGGAAACCCTAGCTACGCCGACTGCGCCGCGCAGCAACAACACGCGGCAGCAGCGGCGCCGGGGCATTACGGCAGAGCCAATTTGCCGCGGCAAATCGGATTTCGGCCGATATTTACAGCGGTCGTCCGCGCACAGTGGGCGCACGACCGAAGCAGCCGGCGGTGGCATCGCGGCACGCCTATTTATACCGGGCGCGGTATTTCTGTCACGCCAGCACCGGCTGTTGGCAGGACTGCTGCGCACAGTGATGAGGGGGGGAAGGGGGGGAGGGAGTAAAGGGGCGGCCGTCGAATTCGCCGTCGCAGCGGCCGCCGCCGCGCGCGAAACGCGTGATCGGCTTCCCAAGGGGACGGGCCCGACGCGCCGCTACGCCAGCCAGGGCCATTTCCAGTATCGTTCACGGAGCCCTGCGCGAAGGGCGATTCGCTCGCTGGACCGTGAGGTTGAGAGATTAATACGCCTGGCCGCTGGCAGGCAAGATGTGGCTCCTCCCTGACCAGTCTGAGTTGCGTTGGGACTGGTTTCTCGAAATCGAGTCTCGAGGTCGACGTAGCAACCAACCCTTGAAAATGTCTTTGGGCGGCCGCACAACAGAATCGGATATCAGAAATATGGCCACTCTCTATGATACTTTTCAGTTTTTTTGGACCCTTTCGTCCTTTTTTGGCATGTTAGACGGTGTTCCCCAATTCTTCCTATCTCGCAGTTGTTGACCCTACGACTTATCTTAGAAGCTAGATTACGTTTCTAGCATTTGTAGACTTAGAGAAAGCGTTTGACAACGTTGACTGGAATACTCTCTTTCATATTCTGAAGGTGGCAGGGGTAAAATACAGGGAGCGAAAGGCTATTTACAATTTGTGCAGAAACCAGATAACAGTTATAAGAGTCGAGAGACACGAAAGGGAAGCAGTGGTTGGGAAGGGAGTCAGACAGGGTTGTAGCCTTTCCCCGATGTTATTCAATCTGTATATTGGGCAAGCAGTGAAGGAAACAAAAGAAAAATTCGGAGTAGGTATTAAAATCCATGGAGAAGAAATAAAAACTTTGAGGTTCGCCGATGACATTGTAATTCTGTCAGAGACAGCAAAGGACTTGGAAGAGCAGTTGAACGGAATGCATAGTGTCTTGAAAGAAGGATATAAGATGAACATCAAGAAAAGCAAAACGAGGATAATGAAATGTAATCGAATTAAATCCGGTGATGCTGAGGGAATTAGATTAGGATATGAGACACATAGAGTAGTAAAGGAGTTTTGCTATTTGGGGAGCAAAATAACTGATGATGGTCGAAGCAGAGAGGATATAAAATGTAGACTGGCAATGACAAGGAAAGCCTTTCTGAAGAAGAGAAATTTGTTAGCATCGAGTATAGATTTAAGTGTCAGGAAGTCGTTTCTGAAAGTATTTGTATGGAGTGTAGCCATTTATGGAAGTGAAACATGGACGACAAATAGTTTGGACAAGAAGAGAATAGAAGCTTTCGAAATGTGGTGTTACAGAAGAATGCTGAAGATTAGATGGGTAGATCACATAACTAATGAGGAGGTATAGAACAGAATTGGGGAGAAGAGAAGTTTGTGGCACAACTTGACTAGAAGAAGGGATCGGTTGGTAGGACATGTTCTGAGGCATCAAGGGATCACCAATTTAGTACTTGAGGGGCAGCATGGAGCATAAAAATCGTAGAGGGAGACCAAGAGATGAATACACTAAACAGATTCAGAAGGATGTAGGCTGCAGTAGGTACTGGGAGATGAAGAGGCTTGCACAGGGTAGAGTAGCATGGAGAGCTGCACCAAACCAGTCTCAGGACTGAAGAACACAACAACAACAACAGTTGTTGTTACATCTCTCACGATCTACTACCTAATAATGTGTCCCAAGTATTTTCATTCGTTGTAGTGTTTGTTATTGACTGGTAGGAGGGAAACAAGTTGTTGGACAACAAAACCTCATCAGTCCAGAAAGGCTAGAGACTGGATTCATAAAAGAAAACAGAAAAAAGTTATCTGGTGTTTTAATGTTGCAGGTGTTCTATGCAGGATGAACTAGAACTTCACAGTCAACCTTTCAGAGGTTTTCCAGGGATTACTTCTGCCGGCCGCTGTGGCAGAGCGGTTCTAGGCGCTTCAGTGCGGAACCGCGCGACTGCTACGGTCGCAGGTTCGAATTCTGCCGCGGGCATGGATGTGTGTGATGTTCTTAGGTTAGTTAGGTTTAAGTAGTTCTAAGTTCTAGGGGACTGATGACCTCAGATGATCTGTCCCATAGTGCTCAGAGCCATTTGATTCCTTCTGAGCATTCTGATGTAAGAGACCCTCCGTCGTTGGCGGCTCGTTACCAAGTTAAGCAAAGTTTCTCTCAGAGTAGGAATTTTGGGCCGCTCAATACATAATGCCCCCGACGTATCGTGTCGACCCCTCGACAGTGACAAAATAGTGAAGGTGTTTTCTGGCAAAGCGCAATGCGTAATGCGCTATCGCTTTACGTTAGGCGTGACAGGAGAACAGGCTCTGAATGACTCTAATGTGTCGTACGCTGTGTACCAATGAAGCAGCTGCTGCAAATTGCGTAAATTTCGTGTGCGAAATGTTGTGTTAAAGCCGGGTCTTCCTGAGAACAGGAGTTCTACCCCGTGCAAACAAGATAGAGCGTTTTGCGTCGCCTAATTTAAATACGCAGCGCATTTGTGTTTACCAAGGAAACGAAACTACAAGGGAATCGACTGTTGTGTCCACATTTGCAGTTTGGGAAGTGCATGGTGTGATAGCAGTTTTCTTGTAGCTGTCTCTAATAATTTCTTTATTATTGTATTGCAGTGCTTGTGTTGTTATAATGTACCGGGTGATCCAAAAGTCAATATGAATTTGAAAACTGAATAAATCACGGAATAATGTAGATAGAGAGGTACAAATTGACACACATGCTTCGAATGACATGGCGTTTTATTAGAAGCGAAAAATACAAAAGTTCATAAAATGTCCGACAGATGGCGCTTCATCCGATCAGAATAGCAATAATTAGCATAACAAAGTAAGACAAGGCAAAGATGATGTTCTTTGCAGGAAATGGTCAATATGTCGACCATCATTCCGCAACAATAGCTGTAGTCGAGGAATAATGTTGTGAACAGCACTGTAAAGCATGTCCGGAGTTATGGCGATCCATTGGTGTCGGATGTTGTCTTTCAGCATCCCTAGAGATGTCGGTCGATCACGATGCACTTGCGACTTCAGGAACCCCAAAGCCAATAATCTCACGGACTGAGGTCTGGGGACCTGGGAGGCCAAGCATGACGAAAGTGGCGGCTGAGCACACGGTCATCACCAAACGACGTGCGTAAGAGATCTTTCACGCGTCTAGCAATATGGGGTGGAGCACCATCCTGCATAAACATGGTACGTTCCAGCAGGTGTTTATCAGCCAGGCTGGGGATGATGCGATTCTGTAACATATCGGCGTACCTTTCACCCATCGCGGTAGCAGTTTTGCTGTCCAGCAGCATCTGTCGGACATTTTGTGAACTTTGTTTTTTTTTCAGTTCTAATAAAACCCCATGTCATTGCAAGCATGTGTGTCAATTTTTACGTCACTATCTACATTATTCCGTGGTTTATTAAGTTTTCAAATTTATACTGACTTTTTGATCACCCAGTACTTTACAATGTCCTCCACACATGCTTGAACGTCTGAAGGAACAGGCACTGCAGCAGTTAACAGCCATATGAAACATGAGAATCAAATTGGCATTTGCTAATACGTATAACCTTGATAGCACTGTGTATGCAGCCAAGCCTGACGGACATTGTAAAGTACTTCAGAACACCACAGGCACTGCAACATTGTATTTCACGCATAATAACTGGGCTTAGACTTTAGTCACACTTCTCTCCCAGTACGGGATCGCAGCATTCGTGCGAATGTAGGACTGAGATAAAAGCGGTGACATATCGAATTTTGGGTCGATCCGGCGAACATGCTCGAACGGGCGATGCGATCAAAGCAACAGCTCGCTCCATGCGGAAGGTCCGGTTTCGAATGCCGGCTCGTGCACAAATTTTCATTGTCACCAATGCGTAGTGCAACCAAAGTTTAGCAATATTCGCAAATGTGAATATGACTCTCGCGTTTATATGGCTGTCAATCGCTGCAGTGCCTGCCCCTCCAGAATGCATGTATGTCTGACGGACATTGCAAAGCACACTAGAACAACACATACACCTTAGTATAGTATTTTACACTTAACAAGTGGGCTCCGACTGTAATCACATGTGTCTTTCTGTACGGGACTCACAGTATCTGTGCGTTTATAGAATGTAGACGAAAGCGGTGCCATATCGAAGTCTGGGTCGGTCCAGGTGAGCGTCCTCGGGTGACCGATGCAGTTAAGGCGATTGCTTGCGTCAACTGGAAGATTCGGCTTCGAATCAAGGCCCGTGCAAAAATTTTCGGTGTCACCAATGGAGAGTGCAGTCAGATTTACAATATCCCCAAATGCGAATATAATTCCCGTAATTTTTTATTATTTGCAAGGGATTCAATGCAACCTTTTACAAGTCTATAACACGCCATACGAAAACCTCAGCGCCGTACAACCACAAAACAATTTTCAAAGATTCTAGTGAGTTTTATATAAAAGGGGCGAACAAAAAGTGTCCGTTTGAGGGCGTTGCTGTGGCTTATATGACACGTTGCGTGACACCGATGCTGGTATATAAGTAACAACATGTTGGCAAAGGGTAAGTGTTGCATTCGCGTCTTTCCGACCTGCGTGGGATTAATGCGGAAACTTGAACAATGGCGACTTCCAAACGCGTCCAAACAGGACCAACGTGCTGTTGTTCTTTTTTCGGCTGCCGAAGGACCATCACCGGTGGTCGTCCATCGGAGAGTGAAGAATGTGTACGGGGTAGTATGTCCCTTGAAGACCACTGTCGTGGAATAGCACGCCAAGTTCCGTGCCGGCGCATTTCCACATCGCAAGTATCGTAACGCAGAAGTTACACTAGCTCAATACGGAGGCCGTAGAGAACTTGACTCCGCAGTCCGTGGTCTAGTGGCTAGCGTTGCTGCCTCTGGATCACGGCGTCCCGGGTTCGATTTCCAGTCGGGTCGAAAACTGTGTGTTTGTGCTCCCCTCATCATTTCAGCAGCATTCGGGAAAGTGGCGAGACTGGACTGTGTAAACAGTGGGAATTTGTACGGGCTCTGATAAGCGCGCGTTTGAGAGCCCTACAAACTAAATATCACCATCGAGCACCTGATATCTGCCCATGTGATTATCACGCCTTCGGTCCCTGAAAAAAGACCCTGAAGGGTCGACGTTTCTTGTCAGACAACGTTGTGCAGCAGGTAGTTACGGACTGCTTCACGCAGCAGGACACGGAGTTTTACTAAACGGGTATCTTCGATCTGGTGCTTCAGTGCGATTATTGCCTCAATGCTCACAGCGATTTTGTCTGATTGACATAGCGGTTGTGGACCGTACGGCCTTCACACGAGAACTTTTTGATCAGCTCTTATAGATTCCACTAAGGTTTATATAGCAAATAAAGGATGGTACCTTACACAAGGCACTGCCTCGTTCCGTGTTATTTGTTGTATTAGTACTGCTGATCAGTGAACTCATTTAGTGGAAAACCGAATGCCTGAGTGACAATGCACTAAGAGGGGCTGTATGTGTCTCAGTGGGGGATATGAGGAGCAGTGCTGGCGAAGGTGCGACGGCGAATAACTGCCATAAGTCACTGTTGGTGAACAACAACCGTAATAAGGCTGTTGGTGTGAAACTTCACCATTGTCACGATTCGGAAAACTGCAATCTTGGTCTGAGTAATGTGATCCGGGTGCAATTTTTTCACAGTCGTATCCAAGGTTTTGACGAACACGTCTATTTTATCCTCTTGTGGTACTAATATCGGCGGCATTTGCTGACAGCTTTTAAAGTGGAGTTAATCTTCTTTGTTCCTATTTAAATATTTCCGAAGAGCATCACTTTCGATTCTCTTTTTGATCGGGAGACTTTGGTACATCATGTGATCAGAAGTATATGGACACCCTAAAAAACATAATTTTTTCATTATTTTTGAATACATTGTGGGAGTGAACGGTGAATATATACTATCAAAAACAGTCTTGATCACAATTAATTTCTTACGGTGACCGGTTTCGACGACTACTGTGGTCATCTTCAGACCAATGAGTAACAACCTCCTTCCGGTGGTAAAACACTACTGATTTACCACCAGGAGGTTTTTACTCATTGGTCTGAAGATGACCACAGTAGTGGTCGAAACCGGTCACCATAATAAATAAATTGTGATCAAGACTGTTTTTGATAGTAAATAAGTTTTTATATTAGGTGCATTGTGCTGCCACCTATGCCAGGTACTCTATATCAGCGACCTCAGTAGTCATTAGACATCGTGAGAGAGCAGAATGGGGCACTCTGGGGAACTCACGGAGTTCTAACGTGGTCAGGTGATTGGGTGTCACTTGTGTCATACGTCTGTATGCGAGATTTCCACACTCATAAACATCCCTAGGTCCACTGTTTTCGATGTGATAGTGAAGTGGAAACGTGAAGGGACAGGTACAGCACAAAAGCGTAGAGGCCGACGTCGTCTGCTGACTGACAGAGACCGCCGACAGTTGAAGATGGTCGTAATGCGTAATAGGCAGACATCTGTCCAGACCATCACACAGGAATTCCAAACTGTACTTTCAACATTGCAGCCCAGTCAGCAGCCGTGATAATCTAATATATAAGAAACTATCAGCCTCGATTGCGGTAATGAAACCAACCTTTACCTAGGTTTCAGACCAAATAATCGAGCCTTCTTCAGAAGATATACCTGAATCTATAATTTTTCTAAGAGGGCCTGGTCTAGAAATAAAACTAAAACAGACTGAATAGGCGTAGTCACATTTTAAAAATGCGGTACATAAGTACTACCTCAACACCAAGACTTAAGCTCTGGCGTGCGCCTCGTCTCCATGGACGACGTGCGGTGGGCCTCGGGAGCTCGCGTGAAATTATCTAGTCCTATTTAGTATATTTAGTATGTTCCGCATTTTTAAAATGTGACTACGCCTACTCAGGCTGTTCTAGTTTTATTTCTAGACTGTGCCCTCTTAGACAAATTATAGATTCAGGTATATCTTCTGAAGAAGGCTCAATTATTTGGGGTGAAACATAGGTAAGGTTGCTTTCATTACCGCAATCGAGGCTGATAGTTACTTATAAATTCCAAACTGCATCACGATCCACTGCAAGTACTACGACAGTTAGATGGGAGATGAGAAAACTTGGATTTCATAGTCGAGCGGCTGCTCATAACCGACACATCAAGCCGGTAAATACGAAATGACGCCTCGCTTGGTGTAAGGAGCATAAACATTGGGCGATTGAACTCTGAAAAACCTTGTGTGGAGTGACGAATCACGGTACACACTGTGGCGATCAGATGGCAGGATGTGTGTATGGCAAATGCCCGGTGAACGTCATCTGCCAGCGTGTGTAGTGCCAACAGTAAAATTCTGAGGCGGTTGTGTTATGGTGTAGTCGTGTTTTTCATGGAGGGGGCTTGCACCGTTGTTGTTTTGCGTGGCACAATCACAGCCAGGCCTACATTGGTGTTTTAAGCACCTTCTTGCTTCCCATTGTTGAAGAGCAATTCGGGGATGGCGACTGCATCTTTCGACACGATCGAGCTCCTGTTGCCGGTCGGTGTGGCCGAGTGGTTCTAGGCGCTTCAGACTGGAACCGCGCGACCACTACGGTCACAGGTTCGAATCCTCCCTCGGGCATGGATGAGTGTGATGTCCTTACGTTAGTTAGGTTTAAGTAGTTCTAAGTTCTAGGGGACCCATGACCTCCGATGTTAAGTCCTAAAGTGCTCAGAGCCATTTTGTAGCACCTGTTTATAAGCACGACCTGCGGCGAAGTTGTTACACGACAATAACATCCCTGTAATGGACTGGCCTGAAGAGAGTCCTGACATGAACGCTATAGAACACGTCTGGGATGTTTTGGAACGCCGACTTCGTGCCAGGCCTCACCGACCAACGTCGACACCTGCTCTCAGTGCAGCACTCCGTGAAGAATGGGCTGGCATTCCCCAAGAAACCATCCAGCACCTGGTTGAACGTATGGCTGCGAGAGCGGAGACTGTCATCAAGGCTAAGGGTGGGCCAACACCATATTGAATTCCAGCATTACCGATGGAGTGTCCCATTTCCAGCCAGGTGTTCGCATACTTTTGATCACATAGTTTATGTTCATTCCGATGTTTGGTGATATTCGGGAGAAACTGGTTCACGCTCATTGTCAGTTATTTCCGGTCAGTCATCATCAGCGTTGCTGCAGAGTCTATTATTGGATTCCGCCGACACATTAGGAAAATTTTCCGTATTTTCAATGTCCTATAAGATCTGATAAAAGTGTTCATCTTCCAAACAATCTAGAAATCTCAGCCTGCCCCAGTAGCTAACTCTATTATTGTTTGCAGCAGACCGTGCGACACTTATTTCTTTTGTTCTCTGTGTTCTGTGGTGATTACGGATGGTCTTACACTGTCTTCGGTTCTGATTGACTAGAACCCGGGTTTCAAGGCTGTAGACTCATCTAGAAACAGCTGGCCCGTCACGCCCGACGTAAAGCGCTAGCGCACTACTATTGCGCTATGTCGGGAAACACCTTCACTGTTTTGTCCGTGTTGAGTGGACGGCGCAGTAGGTCAGGTGCATTATGTACTATACAGCGCAAAGTTTTCGCTTAGGGAAATATGGCACAAAAATATATAAATGCGTTTCAGTGCCGAAGAAGATGTACTATTAATTGACGTAGAGTCAAAAACATTATGCTGTTTCTCTATGCTACGCATAGGTCTGGTGCAAGTAATCGTCTTTCTTCACCGTCCAATATACACTCCTGGAAATTGAAATAAGAACACCGTGAATTCATTGTCCCAGGAAGGGGAAACTTCATTGACACATTCCTGGGGTCTGATACATCACATGATCACACTGACAGAACCACAGGCACATAGACACAGGCAACAGAGCATGCACAATGTCGGCACTAGTACAGTGTATATCCACCTTTCGCAGCAATGCAGGCTGCTATTCTCCCATGGAGACGATCGTAGAGATGCTGGATGTAGTCCTGTGGAACGGCTTGCCATGCCATTTCCACCTGGCGCCTCAGTTGGACCAGCGTTCGTGCTGGACGTGCAGACCGCGTGAGACGACGCTTCATCCAGTCCCAAACATGCTCAATGGGGGACAGATCCGGAGATCTTGTTGGCCAGGGTAGTTGACTTACACCTTCTAGAGCACGTTGGGTGGCACGGGATACATGCGGACGTGCATTGTCCTGTTGGAACAGCAAGTTCCCTTGCCGGTCTAGGAATGGTAGAACGATGGGTTCGATGACGGTTTGGATGTACCGTGCACTATTCAGTGTCCCCTCGACGATCACCAGTGGTGTACGGCCAGTGTAGGAGATCGCTCCCCACACCATGATGCCGGGTGTTGGCCCTGTGTGCCTCGGTCGTATGCAGTCCTGATTGTGGCGCTCACCTGCACGGCGCCAAACACGCATACGACCATCATTGGCACCAAGGAAGAAGCGACTCTCATCGCTGAAGACGACACGTCTCCATTCGTCCCTCCATTCACGCCTGTCGCGACACCACTGGAGGCGGGCTGCACGATGTTGGGGCGTGAGCGGAAGACGGCCTAACGGTGTGCGGGACCGTAGCCTAGCTTCATGGAGACGGTTGCGAATGGTCCTCGCCGATACCCCAGGAGCAACAGTGTCCCTAATTTGCTGGGAAGTGGCGGTGCGGTCCCCTACGGCACTGCGTAGGATCCTACGGTCTTGGCGTGCATCCGTGCGTCGCTGCGGTCCGGTCCCAGGTCGACGGGCACGTGCACCTTCCGCCGACCACTGGCGACAACATCGATGTACTGTGGAGACCTCACGCCCCACGTGTTGAGCAATTCGGTGGTACGTCCACTCGGCCTCCCGCATGCCCACTATACGCCCTCGCTCAAAGTCCGTCAACTGCACATACGGTTCACGTCCACGCTGTCGCGGCATGCTACCAGTGTTAAAGACTGCGATGGAGCTCCGTATGCCACGGCAAACTGGCTGACACTGACGGCGGCGGTGCACAAATGCTGCGCAGCTAGCGCCATTCGACGGCCAACACCGCGGTTCCTGGTGTGTGTGATCATTGCTTGTACAGCCCTCTCGCAGTGTCCGGAGCAAGTATGGTGGGTCTGACACACCGGTGTCAATGTGTTCTTTTTTCCATTTCCAGGAGTGTATGTTCAGCTATCAGCAAACCCAAGGGCTTCCTCTTCACCCACGAAATCCATCAATATTGTTGAGTACGTTAACACTTTAATAATACTTTCTTTGAGCACTCTTCCCACGGACCATGCGTGCACTCAACAGTTAATGCGCTTCTGAAAAGTTTGACACCACAACAGTCGTCAAGCCGCAGTCACTAAAAGCATCAAATTTTCAAAAGGCTGCGTTACTAGATTTGACGCACTGAGTCGTCAGTTTCAAATTTAATCACAAACCTGGAAAACTGCATTAAAATATTCACATATTACGAAAAATACACTTAAACCTGTGAACTGAGGCAAAGGCAGCAGAACCGGGTCACAACACATCTTAGTGCTAAGTAGATGAAAACTGCATCGCGAGGACGACGGTTCAATCCCGCGTCCGGCCATCCTGATTCAGGTTTTCCGTGATTTCCCTAAATCTTTTCAGGCAAATGCCGGGATGGTTCCTTTGAAGAGGATACGGTGATTTCCTACCCATCCTTCCCTAATCCGATGAGACCGACGACCTCGCTGTTTGGTCTCCTCGTCCAAAACAACCGAATCCAAAACTGCATCGGGATAAAAGATATGAAACTGAAGAGCCAAAGAAACTGTTGCACGAGCCTAATATCTCGCAGGGCCCCCGCGAGCACGCAGAAGTGCTGCAACACGATGTGGCATGGACTCAACTAATGTACTGGAACGAACTGACTACGTGAATTCTGCAGGGATGTCCATAAATCCGTAGGACTACGAGGGACTGGAGATCTCTTCTGAACAGCACGTTGTAAGACACCCCAAATATGCCCAATAATGTTCATATCTGGGGAGTTTGGTGACCAGCGGAAGTGCTTAAACTCAGAAGACGCAGTCATCAACAGTCCAACGTCGGTGTTGACGGGCCCAGGCGAGGGGCAAAGTTTTGTGTCGTGCAGTCATCATATACACACGAGTGGGCCTTTGGCTCCAAAATCCCATATCAATGATGTGTCTGAATGGTTCGCACGCTGACACTCTTCTGTGTGTTCCTGGCGTCATTCTGTAGCAATTCTGGACGGTGGGGTGTCGCATTGTCCTGCTGGCACTGCCAAAGTCCGTCCGAATACACAATGGACATGAAGGGGTGCAGGTGATCAGACAGGATGCTTACGCACGTGTCACCTGTCAGCGTTATGTCTAGACGTATCAGGGGTCCCATACCACTACAACTGCACACGCCCAACGCCGTTACAGAGCCTCCACCAGCTTGAACAGTCCACTGTTGACATGCAGGGTCCATGGATTCATGAGGTACACGGCCATCTGCTCGATACAGCTTGAAACAAGACTCGTCCGATCGGGTAACATGTTTCCAGAGATCAACAGTCCAATGTCGGTGTTGACGGGCCCAGGCGATGGGCAAAGCCTTGTTTCTTCTTAAGTAATAGAACCCAGTACGTTGTTCTCGATGGTGAGTGTTCATCGGATGTGAGTGTATCATCTGGAGTGCCCCAGGGAAGTGTGGTAGGTCCACTGCTGTTTTCTATCTACATAAATGATCTTTTGGATAGGGTGGATAGCAATGTGAGGCTGTTTGCTGATGATGCTGTGGTGTACGGTTAGGTGTCATCGTTGAGTGACTGTAGGAGGATACAAGATGACTTCGACATGATTTGTGATTGGTGTAAAGAACGGCAGCTAACTCTAAATACAGATAAATGTAAATTAATGCAGATGAATAGGAAAAAGAATCCTGTAATGTTTGAACATTAGTGGTGTAGCGCTTGACAGAGACACGTCGATTAAATATTTGGGCGTAACATTGCAGAGCGATATGAAGTGGGACAAGCATGTAATGGCAGTTGTGGGGAATGCGGATAGTCGTCTTCAGTTCATTGGTAGAATTTTGGGAAGATGTGGTTCATCTGTAAAGGAGACTGCTTTTAAAACACTAATACGACCTATTCTTGAGTACTTCTCGAGCGTTTGGGGTCCCTATCAGGTCGGATTGAGGGAGGACATAGAAGCAATTCAGAGGCGGTCTGCTAGATTTGTTACTGGTAGGTTTGATCATCATGCAAGTGTTATGGAAATGCTTCAGGAACCACAAAGATAACATAAGAGAGATTAGGACTCGTACAGAGGCATATAGGCAGTCATTTTTCCCTGGTTCTGTTTGGGAGTGGAACAGGGGGAGAAGATGCTAGTTGTGGTACGAGGTACCCTCCGCCACGCAGCGTATGGTGGATTGCGGAGTATGTATGTAGATGTAGATATAGATATCGTGCACTTATCAAAGGCAGAGGTCGTACAGCACGACAATGTCATCAAGGTCTTCTAGAGGCGTGCGGGAAATCGGCATTGCCGTACAGAACAATGACATGTTGAGTAAAAGCCTTCAACGAAGGTCGGCAAACTGTGGCAGACATGCATCGGGCAGGTCATCCTAGCGTCCCTGAACAAGTGCACGGTGTTACTACGTAAGTGGACAGTGATCGACGCCATACGATTCGTGAGCTCACCCACGAAACCGGATTAGCGCATACGACTGTGCTTCGCATAATGAAGGAACGCCTGAGCATTCGAAAAATTGCATCACGATGGGTTCCGCATGACGGAAACGCAGAAATGGATGCGTTACGATGTTACTCTGACGCACTTGGAGCGCTATGAGCGGCGTTCTTACGCCGTATCGTAACACTGGGACACATCGTACGAGCCAAAACTGAAACTCCAATCCAATGAATGGCGTCATTATTGGTCGCCGCGAAAGTCGAAAGTGCGTCAGAGCCCCAATACGGTCAAAGTTATGGTGATTCTCGTCTACGACTGTGATGGTGTTATCCTAACGCATTACGTTCCTCCACGGCAGACCGTCAATGCACAGTATTACTGTTCGTTTTTGGAGCATCACCTGCGACCAGCTTTGCGAAAGAAGCGGTAACACTTTCTGCGCAACCCACCGATCATTTTGCACGACAATGCGCGGGCCCATACAGCCCAAGTTGTGGCTGCTCTGTTCGGTAGATGGGACTGGGAAATACTGTACCATCCAACGTACTCCCCAGACTTAAGTCCTTGCAACTTCGATTTGATTCCGAAGATGAAGGAACCGATTGGTGGCATTCGCTTCACAACTGTTCTAGAGATTCGACGGGCAGTAGACCGCTCCAATCGCACCACCAACGGAACAGGCTCTGCTAACGGTATACAACGCCTTCCACATCGCTGGCAACGGGTTCTACACAACGCTGGTGACTATTTTGAAGGACAGTAACAAGTGCAAACATGTAACGCTTTTGTATCGGTCGTGAATAAATAGTTGCCACTATTTAAGTGCCAACCTTCGTGCATTTAGATTGTGGATGCAGAATAATTGTAATATTGAATTTTATACATAACTTCTCCGCTCTCACGGAAGACCTTCATCCCCACACATTGGAAATACCCCGAAACTGGTATGTATCGTCAAGTATTTCTGAAGCATTTAATAGCTAGTGTGACCTCGAATTAGTGTTGTAATGTCCTACGGAACTTTTTGTGGCTACGTCTTATGAACTTGAACGTTTGGTTTCAGCTAGATCGGAATGTGGACTACAGATCTGATCGTTTACTATCATTGTTGAGAGAGACACTCCTTGGTAATCTGAGTTCTTTGCGTGGTAAAAGTGACGTAGTGATTGACGTGACGTATTTTTTTCCTTTATATCTGCGAGTACCTGAAAGCTAAAGTCAACATTTATCGCCTTAGAATTATTCCACACTTTAAATATAACACAGTATTCGCTTCTATCTCGCTCGCAAAGACCTGGAAGGGCCAAGGCCATCTTCCTTGAAGAGCTCATGTGATGTTTCAAAGTGACTGGAAAATGGTTTACATGTGCATTTTATAAACTGGAGAAGCCCTAGAATAGACGGATGCTATTTCTGCCACATGTCGTGTTAAGACCTATGTAATTCAGTCATGTACTCACACCCTCCGGAAACGAGAATGAGCTCTAGCTGGCCGGTGTACAGATTTTCGTTGGCACACCAGTTCACACCACTTTGATCTCCGAAGCCGCACAGTAATATCTATACATCAAAGAGTTCTAGAACTATAAACACTGTCCAAGCTATCGGGGACTCGGATTTACCCGTACTCAAGTTTTAGTGGAGACGCGCGTATGAACATCACATGGACTTGCGAGACAGTAAATAAGACAAGCAGAAATATCTGAATGATGCGGCAGTTCTTGAAACATTTTTCTGGCGCGTGAGGGAAAGAAAACGCTGTGAAAAGAACTGAAACACGTACATTAGTTACAAATATTGCATGGGTTGTTACGCATTACATAGCTGTCATGACGGTAAAGAAAAGTGCCCAAAACCGGGAACCTGTTTTATTTTTAAGGAGATGTAAAAAAAATCATATTTTATAAATGTTACACACCATTTACCTTTTGGTCTTACAGAATATTAAAAGTTACTACGATAAAAGTTTCTGATACTAAAGACTTAGCGAATTTGGTAATTAGTTTCCAAAACCGGACCTCTTCTAAAAATAAACGAAATACCACTGAACCAAACTGGAAAAATGTGTTATATTAGAGAAAACATAGTTCAGTCTCAATAATATAACACCTTTCAGAATGTTGCAGAATTTCTCTATGACTCCTTTGCTGAATCCAAGAGACCTGCTGTAGGATGTTCGTGTAGGCAGTCTTTCTGACAGTGTTGTTCTGTGAGGTTAAGAAAAAGTGTAACCCACTTTTCACCAGAAATTCCTGTTTGAGAGGGTGTTCAGTGCAATTTCTTTGTCCATTTGTACGGGAATTTTCCACTAGTCATTATGAGTAAGCCCAAAGAAAGAAGCATCCATTGTTGTTGTTGTTGTTGTGGTCTTCAATCCTGAGACTGGTATGATGCAGCTCTCCATGCTAATCTATCCTGTGCAAGCTCCTTCATCTCCCAGTACCTACTGCAACCTACATCCTTCTGAATCTGCTTAGTGTATTCATCTCTTGGTCTCCCTCTACGATTTTTACCCTCCACACTGCCCTCCAGTGCTAAATTTGTGATCCCTTGATGCCTCAGGACATGTCCTACCAACCGATCCCTTCTTCTAGTCAAGTTGTGCCACAAACTCCTCTTCTCCCCAATCCTATTCAATACCTCCTCATTAGTTACGTGATCTACCCACCTAATCTTCAACATTCTTCTGTAGCACCATATTTCGAAAGCTTCTATTCTCTTCTTGTCCAAACTATTTATTGTTCATGTTTCACTTCCATACATGGCTACACTCCATACAAATCCATATGAAGATAATATTAAAAAATGGTTCAAATGGCTCTGAGCACTATGGGACTCAACTGCTGAGGTCATTAGTCCCCTAGAACTTAGAACTAGTTAAACCTAACTAACCTAAGGACATCACAAACATCCATGCCCGAGGCAGGATTCGAACCTGCGACCGTAGCGGTCGCGCGGTTCCAGACTGCAGCGCCTTTAACCGCACGGCCACTTGGGCCGGCGAAGATAATATTAAACCTTCTTTTCTTCAAGATCTTTACCCGGAATTGTAGGTCTGCCTATTTATATTTTGTTCTTATTGGCTCCTCTGGTGTACCGAACTTCATGTTGGACAGCCTCATAAGTGTTGTTTTTGGAATGCTAAACCATTTGCTCGCTTCTTCCAGCCCATCATCATTACATGAAACGCATCAATAGTTTTAGTCATTTTAGATGGACTCTTCTTTCTTTGCTCAGTCTTCCCCATTATCCTCGGGGTACCTGCAAAAGAATTTCAGCAGAATAACAGGGTGTGCTAATACAGACAAATTGTCCTCAGTCGGTAGAGGACTTGTCCGCGAAAGACAAAGCTTCCGAGTTCGAGTTTTGGTCCGGCACACAATTTTAATCTGTCAGGAAGTTTCATATCAGCGCACATTACGCTGCTGAGATCTGAACTACGACAGCAATCATTAACACGCATAAGCGATAGTAAAAAGTACATTCCGATATGACGCAACTTGTCGGCCACTGGGGCATGGGTTCCTCGCCTTCAATTTCAACAAACAAGGTCTTAAAATTCTTCTTAAAACGAAAGGATAGATGTCTATTAGGTTTGAGTGAGGAAATACAAGAATCAAGAAATAAAGAAGCACCCTAAGTGCGATACATCGCTCCCAAAAAGTAGCTTCATGCAGAGATAAGTCACGGCACTCTCATGGCTAGTATCTTCTAGGCTAGTTGCTAGAAGTTACAGCTCCGGCCACGAGATGTCACTATTGTACAGGCAATGACATATGAATCAGTCAAAACAATGTATTTTTTGTGCATAATTTTATCTGTTCTGTTAGTTATTGCTGATTATAAATGAGAAGTGACGCGATATTTGGCTATTGTAATGTCTGTTAATTGAATATATGGTAGCACGAGGAATTGTGATACGATACTGCAGTGCATGCATGCATGTCTGAAGGAACACGGCGTCGTATTTCTGAACAATAAGGGCGCTGCAGTGTCGTATTTATCCGTCGACTTTCAGATAAAAAGCCTCCCCTGTGCGGGAAGGTGCATAATGGATGTAAGAGGACAGGCTGTAAAAACATGACTACCGAAACTCTGCCTCTGCCTTCCCACTACTTCGTACTCCTAACCGATAGTTCTGTTTCGGCAGAGCTGGCGTAGCGCTTTCGTTCGAGGGTGCCCCAATGTGTGTACAGCTATCCATGCAGCCTCCCTGCAATAAGGGCATGGAACATTCAGACTTTATCATTACCCAACGGAGTTTGGACACCATCTGTAGTGATGTCGGTCACGTGGAGATGTTGAAATTGGAATCGAAATAAGGGTAACTTCATTTCTGCTTGACATAATTCCTGGGGTTTTCTCATGAGGCCAAGTTCACTGCATTCTGTTTATCCCATCGACGTGATTTCGCTAGTGGTATCATGGACCACATTTGGATGTTCCGAGTGGAAGAGTGACGCGCTGGCTGCTCAGCGACTGAAGTGGTCTCTTGACAAAAGGCTTAATCACCAAGAAAGGACGGGAAGGAAAGACGCCTCGCCGTTGTCATACCGTGGGGGACCATTCCAGCGCGCCCATCATGTCATTTAGTAAAGTCACTGCAAAGATTAATCAGTCAATTGGATGACAAATGGAAACACTGCCGTTACTTATACGTACACCCACATTCAGGGCTATTACAAATGATTGAAGCGATTTCATAAATTCACTGTAGCTCCATTCATTGACATATGGTCACGACACACTACAGATACGTAGAAAAACTCATAAAGTTTTGTTCGGCTGAAGCCGCACTTCAGGTTTCTGCCGCCAGAGCGCTCGAGAGCGCAGTGAGACAAAATGGCGACAGGAACCGAGAAAGCGTATGTCGTGCTTGAAATGCACTCACATCAGTCAGTCATAACAGTGCAACGACACTTCAGGACGAAGTTCAACAAAGATCCACCAACTGCTAACTCCATTCGGCGATGGTATGCGCAGTTTAAAGCTTCTGGATGCCTCTGTAAGGGGAAATCAACGGATCGGCCTGCAGTGAGCGAAGAAACGGTTGAACGCGTGGGGGCAAGTTTCACGCGTAGCCCGCGGAAGTCGACGAATAAAGCAAGCAGGGAGCTAAACGTACCACAGCCGACGGTTTGGAAAATCTTACGGAAAAGGCTAAGGCAGAAGCCTTACCGTTTACAATTGCTACAAGCCCTGACACCCGATGACAAAGTCAAACGCTTTGAATTTTCGGCGCGGTTGCAACAGCTCATGGAAGAGGATGCGTTCAGTGCGAAACTTGTTTTCAGTGATGAAGCAACATTTTTTCTCAATGGTGAAGTGAACAGACACAATGTGCGAATCTGGGCGGTAGAGAATCCTCACGCATTCGTGCAGCAAATTCGCAATTCACCAAAAGTTAACGTGTTTTGTGCAATCTCACGGTTTAAAGTTTATGGCCCCTTTTTCTTCTGCGAAATAAACGTTACAAGACCCGTGTATCTGGACATGCTGGAAAATTGGCTCATGCCACAACTGGAGACCGCCAGCGCCGACCTCATCTTTCAACAGGATGGTGCTCCACCGCACTACCATCATGATGTTCGGCATTTCTTAAACAGGAGATTGGAAAACCGATGGATTGGTCGTGGTGGAGATCATGATCAGCAATTCATGTCATGGCCTCCACGCTTTCCTAACTTAACCCCATGCGATTTCTTTCTGTGGGGTTATGTGAAAGATTCAGTGTTTAAACCTCCTCTACCAAGAAACGTGCCAGAACTGCGAGCTCGCATCAACGATGCTTTCGAACGCATTGATGGGGCCATGCTGCGCCGAGTGTGGGAGGAACTTGATTATCGGCTTGATGTCTGCCGAATAACTAAAGGGGCACATATCGAACATTTGTGAATGCCTAAAAAAACTTTTTGAGTTTTTGTATGTGTGTGCAAAGCATTGTGAAAATATCTCAAATAATAAAGTTATTGTACAGCTGTGAAATCGCTTCAATCATTTGTAATAACCCTGTATAGGACTCCACAAAGCACCTTGCGGTGGGTGCCAGAGGATAGTTAGCGAACAACTAAATACGTCTCTTTCCTTTTCGAATCTAGAATGGTACTCGGGAAGAACATCAGTCGGCATACCTTTGCATGAGGTCCAGTTTTGGAATGTTTGGCGACGTCCTCATATGAAAAGTAGTGGTCTTAAAGTACCCATTTCTGGCGACAGACACCTGCTCCATTATTCAACCACGACAGTGGTACACTCTGTAAATGCAGGATGGAGAACAAGATGTATCGTTATTTTCATCCCCCGCTTGTTTGGCTGTGATTATGAAGGTAGATTTCATATCACTCGGGAAGTGTTCCATCATTCTCCACCAGGAAGGAGCTTTTAATTAACTGTGTCACAACTGGAATAAATCTTGGGCGGCAAGGCTAGGAAGATTTTCAAGATCACCTGAGTGACTTACTGAATGTAGTGTTTCAGGAGAATATAAATTAAAGAAACAGCACAACACATGGAAAAATAGTGAATGCATTATAAATCTTTACTTGCAGGGATTAGGCATGTTTTTCATCCCTTCTCGAATCTCAAGACTTGTTTTACAGTGTAGTACACATTTCGTGGCACAGTTGTTCCATTTGAGGAAGGCAATTGCAAACCACCTCCACTAGGACCTTGCCTAGTACGGCGGTGCGGGTCTCCCGCATCGTTCCCCTACGTTCCTCGGTGTTTGGTACCTCCTCTTTCCACTTACTTCTATATGCATCTATTATATTTTTTATTGGTTCAAATTTTAACTCTTTCCTGACATGAAATCAAATTACGACTGCTGATATAGTAGTTTCGGGTTCCGTAACTCAATCGGCAAAAACGAAATCCTTATAAGATGACTCCGTTGTCCGTGTGTCTGTCTGTTAAGACCCCTTTTTCTCAGGAACAGACGGAGTATCATGTTGAAATTTAAGTCACACACAAGGGTATACGGTCCCTTGGCAGCGTAAAAAGGCCTAAGTTCCTATATCAGTGTAATCGTAAGTTAGGTCATTTATGTCACATTTTTCAACATGCGCATACTCACTCATCAAAATCGGTGGGGCACTTCCCGGTTGATCTAGAATCACGAAATTTGACAAGAAACAAGGTTTTACGGTATGCGCAAAGGAAAAAAAATACGAAAATTATTAATTTATTATTATAACACATAAAATATTGGTTTTTCGATTTGTTGTTCGTCTGTGAAGATGTTCTTTTTCTCAGGAACGGATAGACGTATCAACTTCAAATTTATGCCAGCTACTGAAGTCTACGGTCGCTTGGAGGTGTACAATGCGTCCAAAGATACCGCCGTTTATGTCAAGTATTTTAATACTGACAAACGCATTCATTAAAACTGTAAGTAGGCTGTTTAGGTTTTTATGTTGGTAACGCCACGTAGCGCTCTGTATGAAAATCACTGACTGTGCTGTGTGCAGTCTGTGGATGGTTGGACTCATCGTTGGAATATTCGCTACTGTAGTGTTGGGGAGTTGGATGTGAACAATGCGTAGCGTTGGGCAGTTGGAGGTGAGCCACCAGCAGTGGTGGATGTGGAGAGAGAGAGAGGGATGCCAGAGTTTTGAGAAGTTACTATGAGCGAACCATCTGGACATGTGTCCGCCAGAAAAAGGAAATTTTTAAAGATGGATGTCAAGAATTGATAGATTTATATATGATGACTTTTGAACACTATTAAGGTAAATACATTGTTTGTTCTCAATCAAAATCTTTCATTTCCTAACTAGTTAGTGCCTTCAGTAGTTAGAATCTTTTATTTAGATGGCAGTATTGGCACTAGCTGTATTACAGTAGTTCGAGTAACAGTGATTCATGAAAGGTACAGGTTATTGTTAGTCAGGGCCATTCTTCTGTAGGGATTGTTGAAAGCCAGATGGCGTTGCGCTAAAAATATTGTGTGTCAGTTTAGTGATGATCAGTAAAGAGAAAACTGGTTGGGTACGTTGAGTTTTGCTCAGCTGTTTGAAAATCAAATAACGTAGAAGTTTACCAGCACAGTCATTCATAATTTTTCTAAGGGAACGTTTCAAAACCTATACCGTAGAAAACATATATTGAGCCTGGTGGTGTAGCAGTAAATCGCGCGTCGGGAAACCGATAGGAATCTCGGTCGGGCCACGGACTTCATCTCTTAACGACCTAATATTCCAAGTCAGAGTATGGGTCCCCTTTCCCCGGATCCATAATTGGGTTAGGATAGAGTCACGTAAGTCGCCGAAGTACACGCCGACCTATACGAAATTGTAATTGTCGTCTGTATACATAATTAACTTTGTGCGGTACGTTCAGACTGCGAATCATACTCACACTTGTACTTTCTCTTAATTTAATGTGATTTTGTAGATCCTTTCACAGCTCTTAGAAATCTAGTTTTAGTTATCTAAATTTTATTTATCTGTCGTTGGATAACGATTCCGTCTTCACTGCCGTATAGAAATGCACAGAAACCCCCATACTTTTATAAAATTTAGCTTTACTTTCCTTCCTCGTTTACAATGCTTCACTAAAATCGAAATTTTTGGAAGTTTTTTCTCTTAACATCTTGATTTCCTTAATGACTTATTTTATATTCAAGACAGGTAACGCTTTCTACCTGTTCTGTTACCTTGACGATACTAGATGGCTTACTCAAGGGGGTCCTCAGAGCAACATGACACACATCAAACAGATTTCTCTTCAGCAAGAACTTTACCACTATAACACAGCAACGGTATGCCGTATGCCGCTGATTAGAGGGAGTGTAACACGTAATTAAAAATAAAAATAAATAAAAAATAAAAAAGCTCACGTTATTTCGGTCAAGTATACAGAACGGCAGTAAAATTTCTCAAAATGAATATCTTTCACATTTCGCGGCCCTGTCAGCAACTGTGTAAATATTAATTTTAATTTTAATAAAATAAACGGTGCAACTCTGTTAATTATTAAAATTAAAATTTGCTCAAAATACTTTGTGGCGGGGACGTGATGGCATTTTGCGGTTCGAGCCACGAGAGTGTTGTAATGAGCACAGTGCATTTCTGCTTCGCACATTCATTCACGAAATTCAGAATGGTGTAGAAACCGTGACTTCTGAAAAGTAGTTCACTACCGTCTCACAGCAAACAAAGTATGTGATCTCTGGGAATCGGTAGAAACAGGTATTGGAGTGAAGACTTCCTAGAAAACAGAACTCAACAGGTAGTTGTTAAAGTGAAGACGTCGTTAGAAGCGAAAACAGCTACAGATCAATCTTTCTTCCGGTTCACGTCGTACGTAAATGGTCTGCTGGTTTTTTGCTCTCTGAGGCTGCTGGCAAACAACACACGATTCCAATGTCTGTCTGTCTTTCTGTCTGTCTGTACGATTGTTAACACTCTGTTTCCTCAGGAACGGGTACACGTATCAAGTCGAAATTTGTCACATACTAAGGCCTACGGTCTCTTGATAGTGTAAAAAGAAATCAATGTTATCAAAAGACACGATCATTTACGTTATATATTTTGACTCTCGAAATTTCACTCATCAAAACCTGTAGAGTACTTCCCGTTGACCTAGAATCATTAGATTTGACAAGAAGCAATATTTCACAGTACAAATAAAGCAAAAAATACTGAAATTATTAATTTATATCACACGAAAAATAATTACTTTTTTGTCACTTCTTATCTGTCTGTTAAGATCCATGTTTCTTAGGAACGAGTAGGGACGTCTCAAGCTGAAATTTGTGTCATATACTAAGGTCTATGGCCCCTTAGTCGTATACAGAAATTAAAGCTTCTACATCAATGCAATCAAAAAATACTGCCATTTATATCGCATGTTTTAATATTCGCAAACTCACTCACCTAAACATTAATCGGTGCAACTAATTAGTGTAACACATTAATATAACTCAGAATTAATAAAATAAATGAAAAAGACTATAGAACGCGAAATTACACAAAAAATTAATCTTGAAACTTAAAATTAAAACATTATCGAAAGTCTCTCCCCCATGAACTATGGACCTTGCCGTTGGTGGGGAGGCTTGCGTGCCTCAGCGATACAGATAGCCGTAACGTAGGTGCAACCACAACGGAGGGGTATCTGTTAAGAGGCCAGACAAACGTGTGGTTCCTGATGAGGGGCAGCAGCCTTTTCAATAGTAGCAGGGGCAACAGTCTGGATGATTGACTGATTTGGCCTTGTAACACTAACCAAAACGGCCTTGCTGTTGTAGCACTGCGAACGGCTGAAAGCAAGGGGAAACTACAGCCGTAATTTTTCCCGAGGGCATGCAGCTTTACTGTATGGTTAAATGATGATGGCGTCCTCTTGGATAAAATATTCCGGAGGTAAAATAGTCCCCCATTCGGATCTCCGTGCGGGGACTACTCAAGAGGACGTCGTTGTCAGGAGAAAGAAAACGGGCGTTCTACGGATCGGAGCGTGGAATGTCAGATTCCTTAATCGGGCAGGTAGGTTAGAAAATTTAAAAAGGGAAATGGATAGGTTAAAGTTAGATATAGTGGGAATTAGTTGGTAGAGCACTTGCCCGCGTAAGGCAAGGGTCCCGAGTTCGAGTCTCGGCCCGGCACACAGTTTTAATCTGCCAGGAAGTTTCATATCACCGCACACTCCGCTGCAGAGTGAAAATCTCATTCTGAAAACATCCCCTAGGCTGTGGCTAAGCCATGTCTCCGCAATACCCTTTCTTTCAGGAGTGCTACTTCTGCAAGGTTCGCAGGAGACCTTCTGTAAAGTTTGGAAGGTGGAGACGAGGTACTGGCAGAAGTGAAGCTATGAGGACGGGGCGTGAGTCGTGGTTGGGTAGCTCAGTTGGTAGAACACTTGCCTGCGAAGGCAAAGGTCCCGAGTTCGAGTCTCGGGAGGGGGAATACTGTTCTACAAGGGAGAAAAACATAGTTCAGAAAGCTCAAGCCCATCTCAAATAGTACTGGAAGTTGGATCACTGTTCGCAATCGGAGTCGAGTAACGTAAGTGCAATGCTTGTAAAAAAAGAAGTTCTTAATTGTATAAGACGAGCTAGTGCAGTGCTTGTTCTTGTCTCTGAATTCTGGATACAACTGATCGCTGGACTTGACCAATATGGACAAGGACAACGCGATCAAAGTGAGAACGATTTGGAGGATAGCTGTGGCAGCAGGGCTGATGGCTAGGAAGGGCGCCTACTCCGGCGAAAAATAAAATGAAATGAGCAGTAGGCTTACGTCCACAAAAACTGTCCAGTTATCAAGGGACTTTCGTCCTTCTTAATGAGATTAACTGGCCGCTTCATACCGACAAAGAGGACACTGAAATAACACTGGGAGAACACTTTCTCAGTGAGAGAAAAGCAAAACTTTTCTCCTAGCAATAAAATTAAACACGAAGTGGTGGCAAAAATGAATCAGTATCACATAGCTGTACGTGACAGAAATGTCACGGTAGTTAAAAACTCCAAATTTTACAAAGCAATACGGACGACGCAAGAGATTCTGGTTGAATAGAAGAACTTGGCTGGAATGATCTATTATTTTATTCATAGAAAGTATTGTGTATGACTATGTTGATACTTGTGTGTCTTGTCCAACAGATGACTTATTTGGAAAACTGGTCTTTTTCACGGTTTGCCCATGTTACTTGCGGTTGGTAGCTACGACTACTCCACATGAGGACTTGTCATGACTACCAGATTCCATAATTGTTAAATGTAAGAGACGGTATATGAGGTAGGTTCCAATGCGATGAATATTGTATGGGACCGGCAGAGAGTGGTTTGGGAGAGTGGGCATCGTGTTGTCAATACGCAAAGGTGAAAGTGGAATGCCTAGTACCCTGCAAAAAGATTACTGCGGTGCGATATAATGCCTCTGGGTAACAGAAAATACAGGCAAATGAAACTCGGAAATACTGGCAAGCTAACCAGTATTATAAAATCACCCCAGCGTAGATAGGATGCTTCCAGAAATTAGGGAAGCAGTAAGTGAATGTAGAAGTTACATGACGAGGCAGCCTACGAACATGGAACTAATAGCTGTCGGCGTACTACTGCTATAAGTGAGTCGTCAAAAGCATGAGCAGAAGCATGTAGCTGTCGCAGCACAGGTGCTTAGTGAATCAGAGGGTGTAACCTAGTACAGGTCAGAAACACGGAGAGTACGGGGTCTAATTTTGCAGGTATTTAACCAATCAAGGCGTCGCTCTTATATCAGTGCTAACGGCCTTCCTTTGTTCCTGCCGCAGTTTCGCGATTATGGTATCACGAGTCTGAGAACTGCGGCGATGTGCTCGCCAAGGACTCGTCAAGCCGTGCTCTCTGTCCGAAGGATGCAGGAGTGTAAGAGTAGTCGTGACTTACTGTTAGTACGGAAGATTAATAAGCGATCTTGTAGTTGCAAAGTAGTACTGATAAGGTAAAATGACCGATCGTTGGAATCAGATGTCCTTTAACGAAGCTGTGTTTTGTGAGACTGTGGAGGGTGTAAGACTAAAATTAACTGATGCAAAGTACACAACTGCAATGTGTTCCATTAGAGGAGTCATATCTGGGATAAGTTCCGTGATATAGTCCATGTTTCAAACAAAAACATAAAAATTACGTCTAAAACAAACAACATGGTTGTATTCTTGTTTGATGCACCTTCGCGTGAGAAAGCACGTGCTGCGTCAATCGAAAACTGGACATAGAGAAACGTCACTGTTATATCCCTACAATAAAAAAGCGCGCTATCTCTGTATTCATTTGGTGATGACAATTTGTGTTTATCGGCTGACAGCCAATAGTATGACTTTTCATTCGTTTCTGTAATTTATTTTAATAATTAATCAACATTTAGAGATTGCACGTCATTATCATGTCATGCATTCTGATACTGTCGTTACAGACTCGGTAACGCTCCAAAAGTGCGTATATGTCAACGTAAAGCTGAAATACTAAACACCTTTTTCCAAAGCTGTTTCACAGAGGAAAACCGCACTGCAGTTCCTTCTCTAAATCCTCGCACAAACGAAAAAATGGCTGACATCGAAATAAGTGTCCAAGGAACAGAAAAGCAACTGGAATCACTCAATAGAGGAAAGTCCACTGGACCTGACGGGATACCAATTCGATTCTACACAGAGTACGCGAAAGAACTTGCCCACCTTCTAACAGCCGTGTACCGCAAGTCTCTAGAGGAACGGAGGGTTCCAAATGATTGGAAAAGAGCACAGATAGTCCCAGTCTTCACGAAGGGTCGTCGAGCAGATGTGCAAAACTATAGACCTATATCTCTGACGTCGATCTGTTGTAGAATTTTAGAACATGCTTTTTGCTCGAGTATCATGTCGTTTTTGGAAACCCAGAATCTACTATGTAGGAATCAACATGGATTCCGGAAACAGCGATCGTGTGAGACCCAACTCGCTTTATTTGTTCATGAGACCCAGAAAATATTAGATACAGGCTCCCAGGTAGATGCTATTTTTCTTGACTTCTGGAAGGCGTTCGATACAGTTCCGCACTGTCGCCTGATAAACAAAGTAAGAGCCTACGGAATATCCGACCAGCTGTGTGGCTGGATTGAAGAGTTTTTAGCAAACAGAACACAGCATGTTGTTATCAATGGAGAGACGTCTACAGACGTTAAAGTAACCTCTGGCGTGCCACAGGGGAGTGTTATGGGACCATTGCTTTTCACAATATATATAAATGACCTAGTAGATAGTGTCGGAAGTTCCATGCGGCTTTTCGCGGATGATGCTGTAGTATACAGAGAAGTTGCAGCATTAGAAAATTGTAGCGAAATGCAGGAAGATCTGCAGCGGATAGGCACTTGGTGCAGGGAGTGGCAACTGACCCTTAACATAGACAAATGTAATGTATTGCGAATACATAGAAAGAAGGATCCTTTATTGTATGATTATATGATAGCGGAACAAACACTGATAGCAGTTACTTCTGTAAAATATCTGGGAGTATGCGTGCGGAACGATTTGAAGTGGAATGATCATATAAAATCAATTGTTGGTAAGGCGGGTATCAGGTTGAGATTCATTGGGAGAGTGCTTAGAAAATGTAGTCCATCAACAAAGGAGGTGGCTTACAAAACACTCGTTCGACCTATACTTGAGTATTGCTCATCAGTGTGGGATCCGTACCAGATCGGTCTGACGGAGGAGATAGAGAAGATCCAAAGAAGAGCGGCGCGTTTCGTCACAGGGTTATTTGGTAACCGTGATAGTGTTACGGAGATGTTTAATAAACTCAAGTGGCGGACTCTGCAAGAGAGGCGCTCTGCATCGCGGTGTAGCTTGCTCGCCAGGTTTCGAGAGGGTGCGTTTCTGGATGAGGTATCGAATATATTGCTTCCCCCTACTTATACCTCCCGAGGAGATCACGAATGTAAAATTAGAGAGATTAGAGCGCGCACGGAGGCTTTCAGACAGTCGTTCTTCCCGCGAACCATACGCGACTGGAACGGGAAAGGGAGGTAATGACAGTGGCACGTAAGGTGCCCTCCGCCACACACCGTTGGGTGGCTTGCGGAGTATAAATGTAGATGTAGATGTAGATGTAAGTGTTAGACATTCTCTGAATAGATATAAAGTATTAAAACAAATTTACAGCAGTCTACGAAAAAGTTTTATCTATATACCGGGTGATCAAAAAGTCAGTATAAATTTGAAAACTTAATGAACCACGGAATAATGTAGATAGAGAGGTAAAATTGACACACATGCTTGGAATGACATGGGGTTTTATTAGAACCGAAATGCTGGATGGCGCTCCACCCCATGTTGCTAGACGCGTGAAAGATCTCTTGCGCGCGTCGTTTGGTGATGATCGTGTGCTCAGCCGCCACTTTCGTCATGCTTGGCCTCCCAGGTCCCCAGACTTCAGTCCGTGCGATTATTGGCTTTGGGGTTACCTGAAGTCGCAAGTGTATCGTGATCGACCGACATATCTAGGGATGCTGAAAGACAACATCCGACGCCAATGCCTCACCATAACTCCGTAGCCGGCCGGAGTGGCCGTGCGGCTCTAGGCGCTACAGTCTGGAGCCGAGCGGCCGCTACGGTCGCAGGTTCGAATCCTGCCTCGGGCGTGGATGTGTGTGATGTCCTTAGGTTAGTTAGGTTTAATTAGTTCTAAGTTCTAGGCGACTGATGACCTCAGCAGTTCAGTCGCATAGTGCTCAGAGCCATTTGAGCCAAACTCCGGACATGCTTTACAGTGCTGTTCACATTATTCCTCGACTACAGGTATTGTTGAGGAATGATGGTGGGCATATTGAGCTTTTCCTGTAAAGGACATCATCTTTGCTTTGTCTTACTTTGTTATGCTAATTATTGCTATTCTGATCAGATGAAGCGCCATCTGCAGGACATTTTTTGAACTTTTGTATTTTTTTGGTTCTAATAAAACCCCATGTCATTCCAAGCATTTCCGTGATTTATTCAGTTTTCAAATTTATACTGACTTTTTGATCATCTGGTACATTTAAATATAAACTGAACAATAGTCACTGCTAACCGAGCAGTCAGTATACTGGTATATAATAATCTTCATGCCCAATGGTATCTTCTCTTATCCAGGCTGTGAGACAGTTTACGATATCTCAACTGTCACTCGAGAATGGCAATAAAGCGGAAATAATGATTTTGTGAAATAAATGAATAGTAATTTACAGTTAACTGGCGGAGTATCTTTAAAGACGACTGTGTATGTAGCGGGAATACCGCAAGTCGGCGGTTGTAATCTCGTGTATTCGCTCTCCTTTCAAAGCGAGTCGCGTCCAGTTCGAGTCTAGTCTACCGGCGCGCGGGGACGGAGCGTTCGGAGTTGGTGACGGAGGACTCACTTACTTGTTTAAAACTTGTAAACGGAACTTATTTATCATCTCCAGTATCTAGACGCCTCTGAGTTCACCAGCAAATCCTCGACGTCACGGCACTGAGTACACCAATGAATCAGTCTATGGGGAAGAATGGTTCCCATTTCGGGAAACAACCGACTTAGACGCACTGATCAGCTAGAACAATAAGAGCACCGACCTACCATCGAGGTATAGCAGCGTCACCTGGCGAAGAATGACTGCACGTCAGACACACGCATGGTGCATGTAGAATCAGGGAGCATACTGTCCGTGAGTAGAGCGGGGAAAACGCCGATCAATCTGACCGAGGGCAGATTGTGAAGGTCCGGGGACTCGGCACGAGTATCTCGGAAACCGAACGACTTGTCGAGCGTTCGAGCAGAGCTGTGTTGAGTATCTTCCACACGTCGTGAAACTCAGCTGAAACCACGTCCAGTCATTGTGAGGTCGGGCATCTACATCTACATCTGCATCCATACTCCGCAAGCCACCTGACGATGTGTGGCGGAGGGTACCCTGAGTACCTCTATCGGTTCTCCCTTCTATTCCAGTCTCGTATTATTCGTGGAAAGAAAGATTATCGGTATGCCTCTGTGTGGGCTATGATCTCTCTGATTTTCTCCTCATGGTCTCTAAGCGAGATATACGTAGGAGGGAGCAACAGATTGCTTGACATCTCGGTGAAGGTATGTTCTCGAAACTTCAACAAAAGCCCGTACCGAGCTACTGAGCGTCTCTCTTGCAGAGTCTTCCACTGGAGTTTATCTATCATCTCCGTAACGCTTTCGCGATTACTAAATAATACTGCAACGAAGCGTGCTGCTCTCTATTGGATCTTTATCAACCCTATCTGGTACGGAGCCCTCACCGGTGAGCAGTATTCAAGCAGTGGGCGAACAAGTGTACTGTAACCTACTTCCTTTGTTTTCGGACTGTATTTCCTTAGGTTTCTTCCAATGAATCTCAGTCTGGCATCTGCTTTACTGACGATTGATTTTATATGGTCACTCCATTTCAAATCACTCCTAATGCGTACTCCCAGATAATTTATGGAACTAACTGCTTCCACTTGCTGACCTGCTATATTGTAGCTAAATGATAAAGGATCTTTCTTTCTGTGTATTCGTAGGACATTACACTTGTCTACATCGAGAATCTATTGTCATTCCCTGCACCATGCGTCAATCCGTTGCAGATCCTTCTGCACTTCAGCACAATTTTCCATTGTTGCAACCTCTCGATATACTACAGCATCATCCGCAAGAAGCCTCAGTGAACTTCCGATGTCATCCACAAGGCTATTTATGTATATTGTGAATATCAACGGTCCTACGACACTCCCCTGCGGCACACCTGAAATCACTCTTACTTCGGATGACTTCTCTCCATTGAGAATGAGATGCTGCGTTCTGTTATGTAGGAACTCTTCAATCCAATCACACAATTGGTCAGATAGTCCATATGCTCTTACTTTGTTCATTAAATGACTGTGGGGAACTGTATGAAACGCCTTGCGGAAGTCAAGAAACACGGCATCTACCTGGGAACCCGTGACTATAGCCCTTTGAGTCTCGTGGACGAATAGCGCGAGCTGGGTTTCACACGATCGTCTTTTTCGAACTCCTACGGAGTAGATTTTTAGTCTCCACAAAAGTTATTATACTCGAACATAATACGTGTTCCAAAATTCTACAACTGATCGACGTTAGAGATATAGGTCAATAGTCCTGCATATCTGTTCGACGTCCCTTCTTGAAAACGGGGATGACCTGTGCCCTTTTCCTATCTTTTGGAACGCTACGCTCTTCTAGAGACTTACGGTACACCGCTGCAAGAAGGGTGGCGGGTGGGGGGGGGGGGGCGGCAAGTTCCTTCGCGTACTCTGTGTAAAATCGGACTGGTATCCCATCAGGTATAGCGGCCTTTCCTCTTTTGAGTGATTTTAATTGTTTCTCTACCCCCTGTGTCATCTACTTCGATATCTACCATTTTGTCATCTGTGCGAAAATCTAGAGAAGGAACTAAGTGCAGTCTTCCCCTGTGAAACAGCTTTGGAAAAAGGCATTTAGTATTTCGGCCTTTAGTCTGTAATCCTCTGTTTCAGTACCATTTTGGTCACAGAGTGTCTGACATATACCCCTCATTACAGATGCCGGACGTCTTGGGCTGGTCAGACTGGTAAAACAGGACAGGCGGCGAACTGTGGCGGAACTAACGTCAGACTTTAATGCTGGGCAGAGAAAAAGTGTGTCTGAACACACAGTACACCGAACACACTTAACGACGGGCCTCCATAGTCGACGATTCATGCATGTGCCAATGTTAACACCACGACATGGGCAACTACCAATGATCATCGGCACTGGATGTTGGTGCATCGGCAGAGAGTTTCATGGTCCGATCAATGCGAATAACTTCATTATGACGACGGGAGGGCGCGAATCCATCGTCTTCCAGGGAAACAGCTCCTTGACACCTGTGCTGCTGGATTGAGAGAAGCTGGTGGCGGCTCCATTATTACGCTCTGGGGAACATTTATGTAGGCATCCATGGGTCCAGAGGAGCTCGTGCAAGGCACCATGACGGCCAAGGAGTATAGTACACTGATTGCGGACCGCGTACATCCCTTCGTGGCGATTGTTTTTCCTGACGGCAGTGGCATTTTTCAGCAAGATAAAGCGCCATGTCACAAGACCAGGAGTGTGATGCAGTGAGTCGAGGAACACAGTGGCGAGTTACGAATGACGTGTTGGCCCCGAACTCGCCAGATCTGAACCCGATCGATCTGGGATGTGATTGAACGTGGCGTCGAAGCTAATCGCCCCCTCCTCGGTATTACTCGTAGATGACCTTTGTCTGCAGATGTGGTGCCACTTCCCTCCATTGACCTACCAAGACCTCACTGCTCCTATGCCACGACGCGTCGCCGCTGTTATCAGTGGCAACGGTGGACATTTCGGTGTTACGTAGGTGGTCGCAACCTCCTCGCTGATCAGTGTATAGTACAACAGAAATTTTGTCCGCCTGTTTCAGATAATAGAAAAACAAGGGCAATCTGCGCTTGTCTCCGTTAGTGAGCTAACACTGTATATGTATTTCCGTAAAAAGTTAGAACGAGTAGTCGCATACTACTCGTTTCTGACAAAGATGAGTAATTAAGAAAGTGGAATGAAATGTATGGTCCTCCGTAAGAAAGCAGAAAGAGTAATGGAACAGTACTCATCTCTGGCGGCTGTGTGCTATTATTGTTAGAGTAATTGCAGCGGTTTAGTATAATGCAGCTGTCTTTTGAAGGATTAGGGCATAAAAGTCAAGTCACTCAAAGACACGTAATCCGTTAAGGAATGTATGTGAACAAAATTGTTGAAGTGCATAGCCACTGTGTGTTTGAAATCTGAAATATTCCTAGTGTGATAACAATCCTCTCAATTCCATTCACCTGCCGTAAGTAACGAAGGTAAGGGCTCGTACTCCTTCTCACTTCTTACGACTTTACAATGGAGCCAGATCACTATTCATTATTGCCTAAGTCTCGTAAGCGTATAATGGGAACGCCAGATAAATCTTTTAGTGCCATGTGAGGTAAATGCGTTTTCGGCGGTCAAGATCACAAATCGGGTGAGAGAACAAAAGAAGAGAGAATAGGAAGGATATCTAGTTATTCCGCACAGCAAGTCGACAGTAGCAAAGGCCAATCAGGTGTGTAAAGGTAATACAGGTCCAAAAAGAAGAGGAAACCAAATTTGAATTCCAGAGGAGCCTGTCGAAGCTAGACAAGATGGAAAAAGACGAAAGGAAGGCCCAGCAGAACTCGTAAAATACAGGTTAAAAAAACGCGGAAAGCAATGCCAAAGAAAAGACGCCGTTGCCACTGCAACATAACGAAACTTAGGCAAGTGACAATGACATTATGATTCAGTAAATTTATTTTTGTAAAAAATGAACCCCTCCAGTAGCAATAAAGTTAGTGAAATAAGTGCAGTTAATAAGCAACTCTTTTAACAGAAATAAGTCAGAGCTAAAGGAATTCACTGAGAATATGAATGCAGCATTCAGTGCAGTGCAGCACGGTGACAGGGGATGCAAGGACGTATTGTCAGTTAAGCAAATCACTGTTGTTTTTCAAACGTTACTACTGCATACAATAACTATAACAACTTTCATAAATTTGTATATTTTCTCATATATGAGAGAGAAAGAGAGAGAGAGATTGACGTAACGATTAAATAAATTTGACAACTTCGTGTTTAAAATGTAATCCACAGAAAATGCAACACCTCTTAATATTCACAAACACTTTGTAAAACTTTTGTGTCTTAATAACTATGTAGCCTGTTTCAGTACAAAAACAATCAGTGTAGGTGATGATCTGACTGTGTGTGATATTCTGTGCAATGCAAGAGCCACAATAATTGTATGTATGCAAACAAAAATATCATCTTAGCATAGAAATTCGTTCCAGGAGTCAGTTGTCCTATTTTTCGATTGCCGTATAACCTCAAAAAGACAGCTGCAATGCAAGAGAGGCAGAAAATCACACATGCAAACGTCATAGAAAATATTTACGTAAACAAATGTACTTGAAATTGAGAATAAATCCTCGAAACGCGTTGTGCTGAACCTGAAAAAAATAACTAATTGGTGCAGATTTTCATCATTTAAATCGTAACTTAGTTGATCTAAGGGTTGCCGGAAAAAGACCGGTTGATATTAATTAACTGAGTAAAGAAATAACTACATGAGCTGGATTGAGAGAAGTGGATCCAAAATTATTCTATAGCCTTCTACCTAGAATTAATACTAATGATGATAACTGTAATGTACTGCTGTGTTTAAAATAACCCGAGCTGAAATATGTGTAAAAAGTCTTTCACGACCGGTTTAGCAGTGGAAGTTGTTGCCACCCAGTCAGCGTTAGAAAGACCGTGGTAATCACCACAGAACCCATACGATTAAGATGAAGACAACAGAGAGAGGGGCCTGGTAATAGAGGAGTCGCATTTTCAAGTAGATAGTGAAATAAATGTGTAAAATCAGGCAACAAGAAACGATACAGCGTATTTAACGCAATACATAGTTCCAAAAATTTTCGTTAAATTTGTAAGCAGGCTCCTTGAGGACTCTGTAAAACGAAAGAAGAATAATGAGCTTCTTAAAATTAATGACTGTTTAATGCTAATTAAGGATTTTAAATGGGGAAATGCATGACTATCAAATTTCTTTCATTTTAAATGTAAGTGAACAAATGTGGGTAAAATCCAGCAAAGATACGTTGCGCATTCGTACATTTATTCCAGTAAAGACGTTTGTGAACCAGATTATCCAACGTCAGTTTGAGTACAGATGTGACATTCCATTTATCAAGATTTTCGTTAGTATAATAATGTTGGTTTTCAAACAACAATTATTTTCTTCTGTTATGCCATACAATAATAAACGGTTAAGGAAATTACGCTGGTTTTCTCTGGGGGAAACAGCAGGGAACACTCTTAGCGTTGTTTTTCGCTATGTTATTAATATTATTACTGTCATTTTTATCGTTATTGTTGTTATTATTCATCAGTCCTTTGTATGGCATCATGCACCCTACCGCAGTTTCTTCTTTTGTGCCAACCGCTACATCTCTAACACTTACACTGAAAGACGTCATTAACTTATTGCACATTTTCGAATTTCTTTCTTTCCCTAAAGTTTGTACCCTCCTCAGCTCGCTAAGTTATCATGGAATCTTTTCCATGGCGTCTTTATGCACAGCCTGTTATCCTGTCCCTTCCTCTTCTCGGTGTTTTCCATATGTTGCTCTCTTAGCCGGCTCTGGAGAGAACCTTATCCTTTTCTTACATTACTTCAGCCTTATTTTAAACGTCCTTTTATAGTAATACGTTCTCTTGTCTTGCGGATTTCCTGCAGCCGATTATTTACTTCCATACAATGCTGCGTTCCAGACGCACATTCTCAGATATTTCTGCTACAAATAAAGGCGGACTTTTTATATTAACAGACTTCTTTCAAAGAGGAATGCCCTCTCTGCTTATGTTAGTCTTCTTCTTACATCCACCTTGCTTCGTCTGATGTGCATAGTTATGCATCCAAAGTGGCAGAGTAACTTCACTACGCCTACTTCGCCTGATAATTTTAAGCTGCTGCAGTTAATTATTTAAAGTCTTCAATCCATATCCTGTTGTACTTAGAGTTTTCACCTGGCGCAACAAGTTCTTTAAGAATTCTTCCTTATTTTCATTTAGGATAGGAATGCAGGACTCGAATTGTATCATTGGCATCCTTTCACCTTGAATTTTAATCACACTCCTGAACCTTCCTTTTATTTCAATCATTGCTTCTTAGATGTAGGGTTTGCGCACTGGGAAAGAGATGCTGTTTCCCTGTCGTACACTCTTATGCTAGCTCTTCGCTCTTGGCCATCCATTCTTATAGCTTATTGTTTTTTTCTGAGCAGCTTGTGCTGATTTTCGATTCTTACAACTTATTGTTTTTTCCGTATAGCTTATACCGATTTTCCTGAGAAATTCAAATATCTTGTACCGTTTTACGTTGAAAAAATTTGAACGGTCGACTAATCTAGTGAGTGAGTTGCTTTGTCTTGAGTCTTCCTTTCATTATCAGAAGCAATTTGAGAACTGCTTTGGTATAATTACCTTCCCTGAAGTCAAACTAATCATCATCTTAGAGGTCCTTAATTTTATTTTCTATATGTATTCGACAACGCATGCTAAGGGGATTTATGGCTTGCTGAAAATAAATATTACTAATATGGCTGTGGCCGACGGTTTTGAAGAACGAAGCCTCCATTGGACAGAGAGGTGTGGCGATGGAGGGCATTTGTCTTACAGCGAGAAATGGGGAGCAAACTTTTAACCCTTCCACGCGAGCACATTAATTTGTTTGTCTCCCTCCAGTACCGTTCACCTGACGTGCATTCATTTGTCTTTCCACCTTCTTTTCGGTACATTAACTCCTGCCCTTTGTGTGCCTTGGGGTCGTGATTAACGTTCTCGCCGTGGTGTTTAGTGGTCCTTAGCCTATTGGAAGTCGGTGGGAGTAAGAAATAGACTATACGCAATAGTTATAAATGTTTACAATGTTACAAACTTCCAGCAACCGGTTGCAAACAGAATTTAAAATTCTTTAACTAGTTTTCAACGCCAACTAGGGGAGCCTTCTTCAGAAGAAACTGTTACCTTACATGTGGTTGGCGTTGAAAACTAGTTAAAGAGTTTTAAATTCTGTTTTCAGTCGGTTGGCTGGATGTTTGTAACGTGGTAATTAATTACGGTTGCTGAGCACAGCCATGTTCTAAACATTATAAATGTTTAAAAACGTAGGGTTTCTCCTTCTTTCCATTTTGCAGACCGTTTTACTGTTCTTCGACATCAGATTGACGAGAAAAACGAAATACATTTTTTATTTGGATCAGCTTGGTCCTTTGCGGGTGTGCAGACGAACTTCGAAAAAAATTTCTAAAACAACTGCTGCCTCATTGTGTGCCCGCAGATGAAACATTGAAAACGAGGCAGTGAATACGATAAGTACACAATACCTTAACCTATAACTGAAAGTTAACAGCGTTCTGCCTAACCAGTGATTTACCGCAGGTATCTTCTCCAGTTCGATATTATGCCGTTGTATACTGCTGAAATTATACAGCTGGAGGTGGCAGAATTGTAGAGTACTGGATCCGAATTCGGGAGGACGACGCTTCAAATCTCCGCCCGACCATGGAGATTTGGGTTTTCCTTCATTATCCTAAATCCCTGAATGGCAGGAGGTTTCCTTCAAATGGGCACCAGTGACTTCCTTTCCGATTTTGTATTAGGTTGGTGCATAACTTGGAAGCGTTTTTATTTTGAATGTTGGTATTCCGACTACTACGGGTTTATTAATGATTGTCATATTTTTATTTGTAGTTCACTGTTGCTATCTGAGTTTACATGTTATCATTTTCTCATTCGGAGATAGCGAGCGTGGCTGTGGACTCTAGGAAATGGAATAGTATCAAACGGAGAAATCGGATTATTTCCGACTTATTCTTCTCTTTAAGTTCAGTAGAAGGGTGATAGCAGCGGAGACGGACAGAAACATTTGACATTTGATCCCTGTACAGGGATAAAGCCACTGGACACAGGGATGGCGAGAAAATGGTCCTATCGTTTTAAGGAGGGTCATTTTGACGTTAGTGACTCTCCAGGTTCAGGAACACTTTCGGGATTTCATGAAGATCGATTAAAATCATTAATATGATCCACATCAGCGTACGCTACAAGATCAAGTGTGATCATTGCACCATAGTGCGACATTTGCCTGCAACGGTGAAGGTTCAAAAATTGGGTGTATGGCTACAGCATGCTCTGAGCCAAAATCATAAAATATGTGCATATCTGCTTGTTCGTCATCAATTTTGTCGTGATGATTCCTACCTCTCGATAATTACTATCCAGAGTCGTTACTGGTGACGAGAAATGGTGTCTTAATGCTAACATAAGAAAAAGAAAGGAATGGTTGATCCCAAACAAGGCAACAACTGCCTCTATAAAGACCAGCGCGCACCTACAAAAGACAGCAGGATGCATCTGGTCGAACAGCGGAGGTATAGTGTTCTCGTACTATGAATTGCTTCCCGACGTATAAACATCACTGCTGGCATTTATTGTCAAATACTTAGATGTCTTGGGCTCAAAGAACAACGACCAGAAAGACTGCATGGCGTGATGGTACTCGAAGACAACATAAGCCTGCAATCTGTTAGATTGTCAAAAGACACTGTACAGGAGTTAGAATGTGAAGTCATTAAGCAACTATCTTATTCACTTGTCTTGCGCCGACAGATTTTCCTCTTTTCCGCTCTCTACGCTCTCTATCGAACAACGTTCAAGGAACTTCCTTGCCAGATGACAACGCGCTCCGAACATGGCTCAACGAGTTCTTCGCCTCAAAACCACATTATTTCTACAGTCGCGGAATCGAAAAGTTATCCCAACGTTGGCATATTGTCAAGGGGAATATATTATTGACGACTCGAGTCTCTGTTATGCGTAGCTGTTGTGTTTATTAAAGTAATGGAAAAACGCCACGATACCATGCACCAAACCAGTAGTAAGAGTAACTGCTTAGTCCTAATGTTACTATGGTGACGATGATAAAATGGTTTCTTCTACAAAGTTTAGCTTTATTTTTTTCTGCTTTTACTCTAATACGGTGTTAAAGTTGTAATCATTATAGGCTGTTACGTATTGTACTCGAGTATTTCACTCTACTCAACGGTTCGTAACATAGCTGTCACCACTGTGGACGCCAGAAACTGCAGCGTATCACAAATAAATTACGTGCCGTGTTCATAAATACTAAGCACGACAATCCTCCATAGTACCTGTACCTGGTTACTTCCCTATTCGTTTCTTTAGTTTTGTAACGCATTACATTTCACGAGTAAGCAGCAAGATCGCTACCTTCACCTCAACATGGTGCAGAAAGAACCTGGAAGAACGGCACATGCACTGAGTGCTGATAGTATTGGTGATTCCAAACAAAAACCCTCAAATGAACATACGAGGCTGAGTCAAATATAAAACCTTAAATTTATAATAACAAATTGAAATTTCTCGCCGTTACCCTTTAAGTTGGTAAGCGTGCTACAAACAGCGTGCAGAATGACCTGTAGGTGGCAGCATAGTGCAGATGCACACATACCGTCGCAGTATCAGTATAAAGATGGCCACCCCACTTGTGACTTGCACCAGGGAAGAACAGCGTTCTGTTATTCGGTTTTTGGGTAGTGAAGGTGTGAAACCTATTGAAATTCATCGACGAATGAAGGTTCAGTGCGGTGATGCATGTTTGTCACAGCAGCAAGTACGGTGATGCATGTTTGTCACAGCAGCAAGTCTACGAATGGAGTAGGAAGTTCGCAAATGGTTGACTTCAGTGGAAGATGCTCCTCGTCCAGGTCAGGCACAACGAGTTGTGACTCCACAGAGCACTGCAGCAGTTGAAGTCATAGCGAAGAAAAACCGCCGAGTGACACTGAATGACATTGCAGCATGTTTACAGATTATTCATGGGTCAGCACACCATATTGTGCATGATGTGCTCCAGTTTCACAAAGTGTCTGCAAGGTGGGTGCCATGGCAGCTGACTCCTGAAATGAGAGAACGACGTGTTGGTGCTTGTGAAGAACTTCTTCGGCGCTTTGAACGAGAAGGTGATGGCTTTCTCGCAAGAATCGTTACTGGGGACGAAACCTGGGTTCACTTCCACCAACCGGAAACGAATAGAGTGAGCAAGGAATGGCGCCATTCCTCATCACCAAAACCATAGAAGTTTCGAACAGAACCAGCAGCAGGGCAGGTTATGCTGACTCTCTTCTGGGACGAAAATGGCTTCATTTTGGAGCATTACATGCCTAGGAGGACCACTGTCACCAGTGAATCATACACAGATCTCCTAAAAAATCACATGCGGCGTGCAATCAAATCAAAGCGACGTGGATTGCTGTCAGCAGATGTCCTTTTGCAACATGACAATGCAGGGCCCCACACTGCCCATACAACAGTTGCAACAATCACAGACCTGCATTCTGAGTGTCTTCCTCATCCACCACACTCACCAGACCTTGGCCCAAATGATTTCCGTTTGTTTGGACCACTCAAAGACTCAGTGGGAGAAAAGAAGTTCCGTGCTGTTGAAGAGGTACGCCACGCGGTGCATGAGTGGTTGCGCTGACTACCAAAAGAATTCTTTTCTAAAGGAATTTATGCACTTTGTATGCGCTAGAGGACTTATATTGAGCGTGGAGGAGATTATGTTGAAAAGTGATACAGCTTTGTACCATTTCTGCACAATAAACAATATTTAAAAATATATTAAAAGTTTTCATTTGCCTCACTCATTTTCTTAACCGTATCCGACATACGGACGTCAGCCCTTCTCACCAGCACTCACATGCGAAAACAACCAGAGCGAGGTTACACTGCGTATTGGTGTTTTTAACTGACTATAGATCATTTTTTTGAAGCCACACTTTTCTTTCACATACTCATTAACTTAGTGTTCCCGCGGCTTCCGGTAGTAGTGTTCCGACATGTCTTCACGGTAATAGATTTTTACACCAGTTGGGCTGATGTTACCTCAATTACGGACCTTTCGACGGGAACAGCAGCGAAGATATTCCTTACTACAAGGAAATTACTGCTCTCATTTTCCATTGGTGTGCTCAAGTAAAGGACCGTACGAATGAACTCAGATCGACAACACCGCAGATGTTTGAAAGAGTTGCAAAATGTTCTGCGGTTGACGGCGGACTTTTTGGATACCTTTTGTGAGGAAATATATGTGGTGTCACCGCCAGACACCACTCTTGCTAGGTGGTAGCCTTTAAATCGGCCGCGGTCCGGTAGTATACGTCGGACCCGCGTGTCGCCACTGTCAGTGATAGCAGACCGAGCGCCACCTCACGGCAGGTCTAGAGAGACTTACTGGCACTCGCCCTAGTTGTACAGCCGACTTTGCTAGCGATGCTACACTGACGAAGACTCTCTCATTTGCCGAGAAGATAGTTAGCATAGCCTTCAGCTAAGTCAATTGCTACGACCTAGCAAGGCGCCGTATTCAATTGATATTTATTATATGAAGCATGTATCATCAAGAGCGATGTTATACAATTATGGATTAAAGTTAAGTATTCCAGAAGCTACGTACTTTTCTTTATAGCATTCATTACGTATCCTGTTTCAGACCTCACGCCAGCCTGCGTGAGTTTAAGCGCGTGCCTTTCGGCTTCCTCTCATTGTGTCTAGGCTGTCTTGTCTAGACACAACAATACACACCATTAAACAAATAATTGTCTCACAATTTTTCTTTTATTATCAACAGCATTTGTCCTGTTCCCCACTGTTTTCATTAGCATTCTCGGAAACTGCTAAGAACAGGCTGTTTTTCCACGACGTCTTTTACGAAGAATCACTGTCATCCTTCAAAGCATATACCTTTCCTCCTGATTCACCCTCTATAGCGCTTCACGCTGCCGAGTGTCATACAATGCAAGAGATTTCCCGACCGTACTCTGAGTTTCAAAACGACTTTTTGCAGCACAAATCGAGCGCAATTAGCAACATCTCGGACGGGAAGTCCAAGCCGTGAGTAATTTCCACTGCTCAGTAAACGACACAACTTCGGCTACCTAACTCGCTGCGGAAAACCGCTAAACTCATGCGACGTTACGAAGTTTCTCTCGTGGAACTCGCAGAAATGTCGCAAACGCATAACGACGTTAAATGGCTTGTACTTGGGGAACTTTGGTTTCAAGAAATGTAACTGCTACAGGAAGGACTCTTTTTTCTGCAAGACCGTTTAATTATACAGCGAACAGTTCTGCGATAATTAAATAAGGGCTCGCTTGAAGAGGAAAGCAGGGGAACTTGCAGCAGTTTTTGAAGTGTGAAGAATAAAACCTGCTGGGAAATTCTGGGGGTTTAAAGGAAGTTAACCTCTTCTTGGAGCCATTCACTTAGACGGCCAAGTTGGTGCATACGTTTCATAAAAAAAGTGTGAGGAATACAGCGGTTCAGTGTTTACTGAAAACTGGAAACGTACTCCGTACAAAATGCTAGGTGCGCTTGAGAATGAAGATTTCAAGTAAGAAAGGCAGTTTTCCTTCAAATTATTTGTCGTTGTGATACCCTACTGTAAGAAACAAATCTAGAACGAAAATTATTAGTGGCGAGCTTCGAAGCTGTAAAATGTAATTTAACAAACCGGGCACGTCTCATACAGTCGTTTGATTATGATTTTATTTCATTTTAAATAGTGTAGAGGGTGCTACTGAACCTGGAGTATCCTGCTTCTAATGGTGCGGATAAAATTGCGCGTTATTTTCACAGCCAGCGTGTATATCATCACCTGATACGATTAGATGAAATCAGCTAAGGGTGTTACGCTGGGTGGCATTTTTCATGCTTAGCTGGCAAGCATAGAACAAACCAAATTATTTATTGGATTCCTTCTGACAGCGTGAAAAAATTAAGCACCAGCATCCACCGTGTTTCAACCAAGAAAATAGGAAACGAAAGAATGATACCATCCGATATGCGTCAATAAAAGGAACTGAAGGCAGAAATGTCGCCAATGGAAACGAGAATAGTTTTTACGTTTTGCGTGAGTCGTCCCCGTCTGTCATTTATGAGGTCACTAGGGATTCGCAACTATTCGTCGTCACTAAATTCACTCAAAGTTATTGTATATGCATAACCTGACCAGGAATGAAAGAGTACGGAACGGTAGTTGGACGGTCGTGGGTAGAGTCTCTCTGTGGAATTCTTCTTTTAAATTTCACCTCTCACGCTATTTAAACTGCAAATAAACCAAAATAATGCTAAGCCACTTATATTTATTAACATTCTCTTGAAATGCATGGAAAGGAAGAGTATAGGAAAATTTAGGATAGGAAACAAATTTCGAAGAAATTGTTGCTACTTACAGCGCCCTTCAGGACGCCGTAAATAATTTTCAAAGAAGAGATTATAATTAAAACGCACAGGACGACGTATTCAGTTAGTTTCATGTTGACCTTCGAGCGCTGCACGCAAACGATAGGTTCCATGTGCAGGTAAAACCGGCCCATCAGTCGTTCTAGATAACGTTTTCTACAGCTAAGGAACTCATTCCATCACTAGCGCTAGAACTGGTAACGAGAATTGTTTGAGAATATTGCGAAAACACAGCGAGAATACTGTGAAGAATATCGCGTCGGCGGAAAATGTCTGACAGTGCGCGTGAAAATACTGACGTGTCTGCAACATTGGTAAAAGTAGAACGGGGATGATGGATACACACAGCAATGACTGGAAACGGCGCTGGATTGTAGCTCACATCTTTTGGCCGAAAACGATCTGACGACATTAGAAAGTTCTGACTTAACAACCGGAAAACACATTTAAATTGGAAGTGTTACTGAAGTATTTACTTGTTTGAGACGAAGAGCTGATTTGGTACGAAGATCTTGACGAATTTGGTGAATATGGAGAAGTGGATAGTGACTATTTGTGTAACGTAAAAATTGAAAAATAAAAAAAAAACTTTCCGACAAGGGGTCAAGGGCACGACCCGCCGATTACCGTTCTGTCCCCGCTCTCTGGAAAAAAATCACTAACGTAGCTAAATGCCTCACCTCTCACCCGCCACGCGGTGCTTTTTTTTTAAACTCTTGTCCATCTGAAGCTCTCACTCCTGTCAGTGTCATTTCTGATCACATTGGACGGAATGGGTTATGTCGAGTAGGTGCTTGCCCCTTGTAAGAGCGTTTTGAAAAATTCTACTCGAAATGGATGTTTGCAATAGCATATCTGCATCCGTAGATTGCAAGGGACATCGTGGTATGTAGCAGGGAATACTTCGGCTATTTATACCGTTTATGCCTTTCCCAGCTCAACTCGCGAATGGGGCGTGGGAAGAAACCAGCGTATTTCTCTGATCTTCTCATCGTGTTTGTTTCGCGAGACGTATGTGGAAGGCGGTAAAATGCGTCCTGACTACTCGAAATGTACGTCCCTGGAATTTCAACAGTAAACATTTCTGTCGCGCAGGGCGCTTCTGTTGTAACTTCTATTACTAGAGTTTGTTCAACAACACCGTAAATCTCTCACGCTTATAAAACGCTCTCGTGATGAAAACGACGCACTCTCAGTTACATTTTCTCCATGTCTTCTTTTTCGGGAAAGGTTCCAAACTGATGAGCAATACTTTATAATCAGTTTTACAAATGTTTTTTATGCCACTACTTCTTTCGTCGGTGAATTATTTTTCCTTAAGGTTCTTGAATTTCTGCATGGTATTTTCTTTTTTTACACATTTTATGTGATCATTCCACTCGATGTCGTTCCAGACGGGTACTCTTACCTCCAGTGATTTATGTAAAAAGCGTCACCGAACAGAAACGGATCTCTTCGAAAATTTATGCACAATTTACATCTACATCTATACTCTGCGAACCACTGTGAAGTGTATGGTAGGATACGTTCCAGTGTACCAGTTATTAAGACTTTCTCTCGTACCATTCACGTACGGATCGAGGGAAGATGACTGTTTAAATGCCTCTGCGCTTGCTGTAATTTTGTTCACACGATCCGTCTGCAAGCGATACGTAGAGGGTTTTAGTATACATAATTTAAAGCCGGTTCATGAAAATTTGTTAGTAGAATTTCGTGGGGTAGTTACCGTCTACCTTCAAGAGTTTGCTTGTTTAGTTCTTTAAACACCTCTGAGCCTCTCCCGCGGGTCAAAGAAACCTGTGAGCATTCGTAGGGCCTTTCTCTGTATACTTTCGTTATCCGCTGCTAGTCCTGTTTGGTAAGGGTCCCACACACTTGAACAGTATTCTAGGATGGCTCACACGAGTGACTTGTAAGCTATCTCCTTTGTACACTAGTTGCGTTTCCCGATTATTCTATCAATAAATCGTAGCCTGCTATCTGCTTTACTCGCGACAAAGCGTATGTGACCTTCGCCTTTCGTGTTTCGTGTTCCTAAGTTCCAGGTATTTGTATGAGTTTTCAGATTCCAGCTGTGACTCACTGATATTATATTCTCAGGATACTATGTCGTTTACTTCAGTGAAGTGCACCATTTTACATTTCTGGACGTTTAAAGCAAGTTGCCAATAATTATGGTTATGTACGTATGAAGAATTTTGTCGCGCACGATATAACTCCCATTTTGCATTTTTTGTAGATATAATATGAAGATGGTCCAAGACCGAAACCGGCAGATATCGAGTTTCAAATAAAAACAACTGATGATCAAAAAGCTTTTCTTCAGTCACTGAAATGGTGCTGAATGTTATCTAACCAAAGCATTAAAGGCCTTATAATGTCTGAGTCAAGGATAGTTTCTGCTACTCTTCTTGTAGAAATGTGTGTCCCGTACTTTCCTCCAGCTAATGCGCACGGATTTTTGTTTGCTGGATCTACGATAAATTACAGTTGGCTCTGACCACTATGGGACCTAACTTCTAAGGTCATCAGTCCCCTAGAACTTGGAACTACTTAAACCTAACTAACCTAAGGACATCACACACATCCATGCCCGAGGCAGGATTCGAACCTGCGATCGTAGCGGTCGTGCGGTTCCGGACTGTAGCGCCTAGAACCGCTTGGCCACCCCGGCCGGCAAATTACAGTTAACAGAGGGGCTAACTCAGCCGCAAACGGGGAGTACAGTGTGACAGGGATCCAGGGATTTCATCGGGCACATCTGAGCTGTCTCTGAGTGCCACTATCACTAATATCTACTTCACTCACTCTCCGGTGTCACGAGAATTAAAACGGAGCAGTAGCCTACTTGGGCTTTCCTCTGTAAACGAATATTTGAAAACAGAGTTAAACATTTCTCCTTTTGCTTATCTACTCTCGATTTCAGTTCCTACCTTTTCCACCTATGTCTGGACGCTAAGTTCGTGTCACTTAACAGCCTTTACATACGATCAGACTATTTCGACAATTTTATTCTCCGGTAGTCACTGAAGGCTTCACCCATTGCTCTCCTGACTGCGAAAAGCATTTCATTTAGCATCTCTCTTTTTGTAGCCCTATGCTTTCTTTTTTAACTGCTATGAAGTTGTCTCTGTTTCTTTAGAATACGCTACATTTATTTACTTTCGTGATGAACTACCAGTCGCTGCTCAGTTGTCGATATTCTACACGTCGTCTTGCATTTCGCTCTATATAGATAACAGCATTGTCTGCAAACAGTCTCATAGCGCTTCTGATGTTATTTACTTGATCAGTTATATGTTGTAAACAGTAACGACATTGAAAGTGCCGTCTTATGGTACTGCCAAATTTGTCGATTCGCCCCGTGTTGAGTTCTGTCAGCTAGAAAGTCCCGAGTCCACTCGCAAACCTGGTCCTAGGCTCGGTAGTCTCGTATTTTGTTGACTAAACTGCAATGCAGAACTGTGCCGAACGCCTTCTGGAAGCCTAGGAACACGGCATTAACCTGAGGGCCGATCTCATACTTTTTCTGATCAGAAAATAAACGTTAACCGATTTTAAATGATAAACAATTTTAATTTGTCTTCATTTGTATAAATCTGCACAGTGAGACTTATATGTGTCTCATGTCCCGAAGCTGGCTTTAATGGAAGTCAAACTTCTAAACAAAACATGCTTTACAGTATAATTATTCATAGCTGTTCTCATAAAAAATTTCTTTCAATTTTTTTTAATGCTCATCTCCTGTGTCCACTTCCTCCAGAATCACAATGATATTAGCAACAGTTGTTTCTACAGACTGTTAACTGAAGAATATTTGCTTGCGTCTGCTTTGTAATATTTACTACTGTAGCTCTGGGAAGATAAATTTAGTTTCGTATGCATCATCGTGGCTCGCCTGCAATTCTTATACGAAGGAAGACATCGCTTTCTCGCCGTTATTTTCTTTAAAGCTCGATTTTCGTTACAGATACTTAACATGAAATTAAAAACACCTGTTTTATTTGGCAACTCTTTCAGAATGGTTTCCTTTTCCACTGCAGTCTCAAACCGAACGACATTCAGCAGACAAGCCTCCATCTAGGCGAATGGGAGACACTGCAATGGGAAAAACAACACTAAATTTAATGAGAGAGAAAGAACTGAGATCTGTCTGTTCAAAACTTTAGTTACAGTGTATCCCGCTCCAAGAAACTGATAAGGGAACACAATGGTTAAGACACTGAGCTCTTCATCGGGGCGAGGCGTGGTTCAAATCCATATCCTGCCAATCTGATTTACGTCTTCCGTGGTCTCCCTAAATCGACTATGCCGGATGTCGGGATGGTACCTTTGAAAACGACGTGGCCGATTTCTTATCTCAACCTTAGCCTCTCCGAGCTTTGTTTTCTGTGAACAGTCATAAAACTCTGATTACGGTATGTTTGGCCTTCATACTGGGTTCACATAAGAACTAGGATGCTTTATGCTTGCAGTAGCACTACCGATTTTCGATGTGGTTACGTTTCGGATCACTTCGTGTACTTCAATATTTCGATTGTCTATTAAAGAAATAGGTCGCATGAATTAAATATCACCTATAAAACAGCTGAATGGATTATCCATTAATAGTATATTAATGAAATTCAGCTGAACGCCCTTAATGCTCCTTGCATAAAGATAGTCACACAATAATCAATCTTAGAAATTATAGAGTGCATCAATCAGTCGTCCTTTTTTATGTAAGTCCTTGTTGTAGTAGTATTCAAAGATAATGTGACTGACGCCCGAACATCAGGGACTTACTTGCACCGAAATTAGAAAACAGTGCATTGTGAACGGCTAGCCACTAGCCGAAATCGGGATTTGTGTAACAAAATCAGAAAAAGAACGACTGATTGGTGCACTCTAATTTATAAGCCACATAACAGTCGCTGCGTGCACCCACTTTCCGAATGGAAGGTAACCTGATGATATCTAATCTTTCTTCTTTCTTCCATGATAAGTGTTAGAATCAACGCAGGCTAGTAGTATATTATGACTACATACACGTAAATTATCTTGCTACTGTATGGGGGTAATTTAGATCAGCAGCTTTACAAAACTGGTTAATCCCGTACAACGGCTTAGAAATTAGGGAAGGCAAATGATAGGAGAGGGACAATGGTTTGATGTCTGCGACTTGGACGCCATATATAGTAATCTGCTCAATCTTTCCAATAAGGCGACATTTGAACGGTGACAGTGTTTGCAGTGTTATTAGTAAGGACAAAATAACACACCCACAAACATAAAATCATAAAAGTATTTATGGAAAATAACTGAGTAATAAACTTCTAGTGTTAGTTTGCGAGTAAAGCATTCGTGGTTGTGATTTGGATGAAGACAGATGGTCCAGCATTTCACTTTCATGTCGTTGACTACCGAGTATATTTTGTTGTGACATCCATACGTACTGTGCATCCATAGAGGGATGACCTATATACCTGCAGGTATCAGGGAATTCGGATTTTGTTGGTAACAATACAAGGTCACCTTTCTTCGAAACTATTAGTGGCCGAAATACTTTAATTGTCTGTGGTATCCGCTGTACTATAACTGAAGAAGAAAAATACAAAAGGAAAACGTAAAAGAAAAAAGCGTATTTCATTGCTACATAGATATAGGGGTCACTACTTCATAGTCACACTTAGAGAAGTTAGAGGAGACGGTGTTGCCAAATACCGAAGGCTGCCTGAGATTCAACTAACGCAGCCGTTCAGAACACATTATGCTACACTGCTGCATAGCCAGGTTGTTTGGTGTAGGTTGTCAGATCTCTTTGGGTGAGAACAAAAACTGGAGATTTTCGAAATACTTCTCTTCGTCTGACGAAAGTGAGCAATGAAGACTCCGCTATGTGTGCCTTCAGCTGGTAGTGACTAGAGCGAAAGCGATGTAAATTTAGGTTTTCACTCATTGTAATCTGTGTCGTATACTTTATTTCCGTTACAAATGAGATATCTTGTTTCACGTATCTAAACACTCTGAACTTATATTTTCTATTAAAAACGGTCGTGATCACGATTTATTTATTAAGGTGACTGGTTTCGACCACTACTGTGGTCATCTTCAGACCATTGAGTAGGAACCTCTTTCTGCTGAGTAGTGATTCTCCAGCAGAAAGAGGTTCCTACTCAATGGTCTGAAGATGACTACAGTAGTGGTCGAAACCGGTCACCTTAATAAATAAATCGTAATCAAGACTGCTTTTAATAGTAAATATTTGTAACTCATTGATCACTGCTACTCCCATAATGTACTCAAAACTGTGAACTTAATCAGCAAAATTGCGAAATTTTTATTGCGTCGCTCATCAGTGGTAAGAGGAGGAAGCTGTTACCTGTGTGGCAAGAGGTGGGCGAATGACGATCCGGCTGACAGCACACGGTCGGCGACCACCGAACTACACGCCGGGTTCCTCCGCGACCGACCGACACTCGCGAGAACTGCGGGGCGGGGAGGTGCGCGCTACACGGACGACGCCCGGCGTCGAAGAGCGCCGCGGCACAACTGGCCCGCAGAGGCCGCCGGGGTGCGCGCGCCGCGCCGGCGTCGGCCGTCGCCATGGCAACGGCGGCGTCGCGGCGAGCGCGCACGCGCGCGGCGCCCTTTCGCCTCTGCACAGTGGCCTAGGACGGAGGCCGCGGCCGGGGCTCCAGCTGGCTGCCGTGGCAGGGGGGAGCGAGAAGTTGGGCCGCGCGGAGCGAAGGGCAGAAGTAAACTTAAAGCGGCCTACAGGCCTCCATTTCAGCCGAATGTGGCTCGTTATCTGAATTAAAGGTGCGTACGCGACATTCGGTTCTCAGTTCCCTCAGTTCTGTAAAGTGTTAGTGTGGTGTGCGTACTGTAAGACCCTCTGTACACACACCATCAGATTATTTGACTTGTCGCTCTAACGAAGTAGGCGAGTGTCAGCAATATGTCTCGTGGTCTTATCGTGGCGTGTTTATCTTCTGCCGTTAGGTCAGACGATGGAAATGCCACTTGCACGTTTAGAGTAGCAGATTGACGGTGACCAACTTTATTCAGAACTTGATTAATTTTCACACACATTTATTAAAGTAATAATAATCATAAACCTTACTTAGCTTGATTCTGGATGCTATTTACAATTGACAATCTGAGATTCCTTTGGACTTGGTATGTTAATATTATTCTCACATTTCTCTTCATGGCTATGTACAGGAATATGATAATCTTATTAGGCGCAGACTGAAACATGATGCAGACTGATGCAGACTGACTAATCGGAGGTCTGTACACTCGTTATAATACCTCGAGCGTTTAGGTATCACTGCACGAGTGTGATCCGCGAGGAGAACCGAGCGAGGTGGCGCAGTGGCTAGCACACTGGACTCGCATTCGGGAGGACGACGGTTCAATTCCGCCTCTGCCCATCCTGATTTAGGTTTTCCATGATTTCCCTAAATCGCTCCAGGGAAATGCCGGGATGGTTCCTTTGAAAGGGCACGGCCGACTTCCTTCCCAGTCCTTCCCTAATCCAACAGGAGCGATGACCTCGCTGTCAGGTCTCCTTCCCCAAACAACCCCCCCCCCCCCCCCCCCCCCCCCGTCAGGAGAAAAGGTTCTGCGTTAGCAGCAATCTCATTGGCTGCGTTACATATTAATACGCGGATCGGCATAAGCAGAATTTGGTGAATTTGGTCCGTCTCTATGGCAGTGCCATCTTGTAGTGCGGAGATGGACGAGCGCTGCGCCTGCGCTGTTGTGCTCAGCGGGGCGCGCTCTAGTGGGAAAGTTGTGTACGCGCTGACTACGCGGAACTATGTACACAACAGTTAGTGACACTCTACATCTACATCTACATCCATACTCCGCAAGCCACCTGACAGTGTGTGGCGGAGGGTACTTTGAGTACCTCTGTCGGTTCTCCCTTCTATTCCAGTCTCGTCTTGTTCGTGGAAGGAAAGATTGTCGGTATGCCTGTGTGTGGGCTCTAATCTCTCTGATTTTACACTCGTGGTCTCTTCCCGAGATATACGTAGGAGGGAGCACGTAATATTTCTGGCTTATTCAGCCATCATATTAGGCTCCAGGAAGCTATTCTCAGGGCAGTGGAGATGCAAGAAGCATAGAGATGACGCAATGTGGGATGAGGTACCGGTGACAGATGTTAGATTCGGTACCATTCCCGTGAGAAAGACCGCCTGCATGATGCTGCTGCTCTGTGATTGGCTGCTGTGTTCGGCGGTAGGGCGCATAAACGTTAAACTTTAGGTGCTATTATTAATTAAATGGTTCAAATGGCTCTGAGCACTAAGGGACTCAACTTCTGAGGTCATTAGTCCCCTAGAACTTAGAACTAGTTAAACCTACCTAACCTAAGGACATCACACATATCTATGCCCGAGACAGGATTCGAACCTGCGACCGTGGCGGTCTGGTGGTTCCAGATTGCAGCGCCTAGAACCGCACTGCCACTTCGGCCGGCTATTATTAATTAAACCTGTCATCCAAATTACTTCATTTTTTAAATAAACATCTCTCAACAGCCAGCTATCAATCAGTCATTTCAAAATTATTGAAATCAAAGAATTACTAAAACAAAAGACTGACGATATTACTGCCGATGCACTTCGGTGGCGTTCGGGTCACGCCTTGCTTGCTTGGCGCGCGAAGTGTCTCGGGTAGTCCGGCTCTCCAGTTCTGACCGTTCCAGTAGACAGACATGTTGTCTGTTGTAGCAGTATTTGTTTCATACAATTTCATTTACTACAGTTCCGACCGTCGCTAGGCACGGAAATGTTGTCTGTAATAGTAGTATTTGATTCATGTAATTTTATTCTCCAGTTCCGACGGTTCCAATAGACAGATTGGTTCAAATGGCTCTGAGCGCTATGGGACTCAACTGCTGAGGTCATTAGTCCCCTAGAACGTAGAACTAGTTAAACCTAACTAACCTAAGGACATCACAATCATCCATGCCCGAGGCAGGATTCGAACCTGCGACCGTAGCGGTCTTGCGGTTCCAGACTGCAGCGCCTTGAACCGCACGGCCACTTCGGCCGGCTCCAATAGACAGACATGTTGTCTGTGGCAGGATGTATTTCATGTTATTTTAGCCAGATATAATGACTGTGGAAAGATATATTCAATATGTTGTGATCAAGCATAGTTTCTACTGTCTATATCAATAAAAACGCGAGTGGCATCCCAAAAATAGTTTATTCGTAGCAGCAGTTCCTTGCGAAGTTAATTTCAGCCTCAAGAAAAAGAATCCACGACCTGCGTGCAGTTTTCTGCGCTGGAGACATCATCATCATGAAGACAGCAGGTTAGTGAAGCGTACAAGAACTTATGTATTCCACACAGGGCAGTGGAAACAACTAGGCACCTCACGTGTACTACATGCACAGTACAAATGTGCTCAGTGACACGTCATCTGCAGTAATGCAGAGGAGGTAGAGAAGGATGAAAGTATTAACATTTTTATTCCTTTTTTTCTTGCCGTAAGCAATATACTGCTTGACTCCTCGGTGAAGGTATGCTCACGAAACTTCAACAAAAGTCCGTCTCTCCTGCAACGTCTTCCACTGGAGTTTATCTATCATCTCCGTAACGCTTTCGCGATTACTAAATGATCCTGTAACGAAGCGCGCTGCTCTCCGTTGGATCTATCTATCTCTTCTATCAACCCTACCTGGTACGGATCCCACACCGGTGAGCAGTATTCAAGCAGTGGGCGAACACGTGTACTGTAACCTACTTCCTTTGTTTTCTGATTGCATTTCCTTAGGTTTCCTCCAATGAATCTCAGTCTGGCATCTGCTTTACCGACGATCAGCTTTATATGATTATTCCGTTTTAAATCATTCCTAATACCTACTCCCAGATAATTTATGGAATTAACTACTTCCAGTTGCTGACCTGCTATATTGTAGCTAAATGATAAGGGATCTTTCTTTCTATGTATTCGCAGCACATTGCACTTGTCTACATTGAGATTCAATTGTCATTTCATGCACAATTCGTTGCAGATCCTCCTGCATTTCAGTACAGTTTTCCACTGTTACAACCTCTCAATATACCACAGCATCATCCGCAAAAAGCCTCAGTGAACTTCCAATGTCATCCACAAGGTCATTTGTGTATATTGTGAATAGCAACGGTCCTACGACACTCCCCTGCGGCACACCTGAAATCACTCTTACTTCGGAAGACTTCTTTCCATTGAGAATGACATGCTCTGTTCTGTTATCTAGGAACTCTTCAATCCAATCACGCAATTGGTCTGATAGTCCATATGCTCTTACTTTGTTCATTAAAAGACTGTGGGGAACAGTATCGAACGCCTTGCGAAGCCAAGAAACACGGCATCTACCTGGGAAGCCCTGTCTATGGGCCTCTGAGTCTCTTGGACGAATAGCGCGAGCTGGGTTTCACACAATCAACTGACAGTGGATGACAGAAAAATGTGAGCCACACTTTCTTGTGTGGTTGCTTATTTAATTCGTTTCTTACTCTTCACCATACTATCAAGAGTTACGGCAGGTTCCAGAAGTCTCAATTTTTCTTCTGCATCTGGTAGGCTCCAATAGAAGCAAATCGCCCTTCCTTTCAGATTTTTCACGGGGGCGATGATGGCAGCTTGAAGTTCAAGCACCTGACGATGACAGGTGTATACGAACTGAACAATTAGCGGGGGAACCATTCCAGTTCATCGTCGTAAAAGACGAGACTCTCACGTAGTCGAACAGCTTGTCTGAACTGCGCAGCGTCATCGGTAATCGTGCACCTTATCCCTGTCACATGACGTCAGTTGCGATACACTGCTCAGCGAAACTGAATGTGTGCAGGCCCTTCAAGCTATAAACGTCCATCGCCATCGAGTCATTGATGGCACGCAGATGCAAAATGGCGGGGAAGAAATCGTCAGAAATCCTATTGATTTAACGTAAGAGAGACAATAGAAATAGGCAGTAATGAAACTAAGTAAAATTAGAGGTTAATTAAAGTGCGTTTGAGGATGCAACAGATTTGAAGGATGTGACACGAGAAGAATTGTAGCAGCTTTTTACTTGCAAGTAACAGGAGATCGAATGACTTAATACTGGTGTTTGCCAGCGAAAACGCAAAAGCCGTGTTTATCAAACTGCGAATCTTTCTTCTTCAAGAGTTCGAGCAAGCAGTTTGAACAGTTGTTTGTATCGCATGACGACTTTAATAGTTCTTGGGATGAAACAAACACCATTTCAGTTGTTTAGGCTTTGCTGCAAAGTATAAAGCGAGAAATATGTGAACCTTTTTTAAAGCTATTAGAACTAAAGTGCGTGGATAGAAACCTGCATCTTTGATGATGGACTTCGAAATTGCTGTCGTCCAAGCAGCAAACAGTTTGTTTCGTGGAACAGAGATTACTGGTTGCAATTATCATTTTAATCCATATTTGTGAAAACAAGTTCAGTGATGCGGCCTCGTTCCAGCCTATAAGGAAAACGAGGATGAGCAGTGGTAAAATTTGCTGTTTTGAAGAGCGCGCCGCAGCGCGTAGTGTGAAGTAGTCGCCCTCCGTTTCTGGCGGTGGCGCCGCTGTGGCAGTCGCAGCTTTGGTGTCTCCCTGTGGTGGGATAGGGCAAAGGTTGCCTGTTCACGTGTACTTAAGGGACGCTAGGAGCTCGCTAAAGAGTCGAGTCTGGTCAGTTAGTCAGCCGGGTCAGTGTGCGGCAGTCAGTGTCTGTCTGTCGTGCGGAGTGCTAGTATGTGTTAGGCCGCCAGTCTGCTCGAGTTTGTTTAGGCAATGGTTATAAGCAGTTGGATCGATAGGTTGGTCGGTCGCGCACTGAGACACAAGACGACTTGTCCGCCTTGAGCGTCGGCGCATGCGAGGTCGCCACGTGAGTCCAGTGGGCCGCGCCGTATAGCGAGGGGCAGTGGCTTCGCGGTCGACGTGAGAGCAACGGGAGTCAACCCACGACATCGGTCTGGCCGGTGCGAGCTGCGACGCCGTGAGACGGGAGATTGGCGCGCCTTCCTGCGTCCGTTGAAGCGGCTGGCAGCGGACGGTTCGGGAGAGCGATTTGGGGCTGCTGCGCCAGGTCTTCGCCAGATATCGCAGTTTATTAGAAGTTAAGTGATTCGTGATATGTTGTCTCATTTACTTGTTAAATTCTACTTGTTTTCTTGGTTAATCTCTCGTCCCCAGCTTGCTCGTCTGTCTCTTGTCCGCAGTGGTTAGGCAGTTAGTGTCTATCTATCGGTCTGCCGTACGTTAATAGCTGCCTCTGTCATGCTTGTCGGATTCGGTGTTAACGAATTTATTGCTTCAACTGTAACGGCCGAATTCCTGAGATATATTTTTATCTTGCCTATCATCTTGGCGGTATATGTGTAATGTAAAGCATGTTTGTATATTTTATGTAAGAGTGCATTTCATGGGTTTTTGTTTAAATGGTCATTTTAGTATATAAAGTTGCCACCCTTTCACCGTAAGAGTTTCTTTTTTTTTTTTTAAATCAAGTCCCACCTTCGGTGGCATGTTAATTTTTTTAAATGTTAGTGTTTTGTACCATTTCCGTCCCTCCTACGGGGTGCATAGTTTATGTACTTGTGTGAGTTGTTAAAATTTTTAGTTTAAAGTAATCTGGTGTGTTGCAGATTTGCACCAGTGTAGTCTTTCAGAGGTTGTTGTGAACGGTCGTGACTACGGCCGTGTCAAAAGGAAGCAGCAAGGTTCTCAGCCCGAAAGTTCATACTGTCAAAATTTGTTCTTTCTGCCTCTGAATAAATTGTAACTTGATATTTAGAAGGTGCTTTCTGATTATAATTTTAAATCTGTCTAAAAAAAAAGAAGGGCTTTTAGGAATAAAATTTCCATTTGTTGAAAGAAATTTAATTTGTTTTCATCAGTTATCCACTGGCAACTACTTCCACGCTCACATAGTGTGATGAAGTGTGTTAATGTTTTGGATGAATCTCTAGTAAATAAAGTAATTTTTTAAGAAAAGGTTTTGAAAGTAAATTCACGGTTCAGAGGAAATATGGCGCCACATAAAAATGTGTTCTGCTCTGATACATATTCCCCTCGAAAAATTGGTCTATGGTTGGCTTTGTATTCAAGAGAGGAGTCCTGAAAACCAAAAGCTTCAGGACTGTTATGACTGTTTTTTTGGAACAGTGGCTCGATAACGGACACATGCCAAGAGAGATGTGAAACTGCGGAGGAAGGCGCCATAGCACCAATAACATCTCAGAAGGACGGAACCAAAGAATAAGTACAATAACATCAAAAGTTCAACCGAATGTTTACTCGTCAGTAAAAATCTTAGAGAATATGCAGCGTACCATGGCTACCAGTTTGACCGGCAAGTTTTATTGTTTGCTGGTAAAATAAGAAAAAGCTCAGCAATGAAGACTGACGAAATGATTGCAAAGACTTTAGAGAAACTGCAGCTAACGGTACCTTCAAATCATTTCTGACTTGTTTGACCTACGCAGAGAAGTTACAGTGATGAAGAACTTTAGAATGATTGACAAATTTGTAAATATTGAAAAGTAGTGTAATGTAATCGTTATAAAGAAATTTTATGGGTGATTGAAAGGGACTCCCTCCTTTGCTGTTACCTGGAAACGACACAAAGTCGGCTAAAAGTATCTTGCAACCTGTAAAACATTCCTTGACTGAAAAGACCCTCTCAAAGCCCAGGCCTTTTCTGGGGAATATGTGCAGCATTCGCCTTTAGAGGTTCTTAGAGTCAAAATCTGTACGAGCGGACACCAAATACGAAATCTTTGCTGCGGATCGCAACCAAATTTTAAAATCGTGTCTATTATGTAGAGGTGTAGCAATACTCAAGTTCTGAACTCAATAACTTCACTGGTTTTCGAGTTTTGAATTTTTTATATGATTTGAATGGTATTCTTGAAAACCAACTTTTGGTACTCACACCACAATTTTCGCATGACAAATTTTGAAGGTACTTTCACAAGACATAGTTCAACGGTTATTTGTATTTATTTTATGAGAAATATTAGTATTTTATGGGGAGTGATTACATTAAATTTTAGCCTTAAATTTTAGCCTTGAATTTTCTTTAATTATGGAAACATAAGTGTATTGCTAAAGCAAACAAATTATATTGCTGATAATATTAATGCATAGATTCTTGTAAAAATTTCGTTCGTATTGGTTAACATTAATGATAAGAAAGTAGGGACAAACTTATGGTAAAATCGATTTCAATATTTTGTCATAAAATGAATGTTTCTACAAGTTACACGCCCATTACTATTACCAGCACCATAACGTTTTCCCTTCCTGTTTATATGAGACTTCTTGTAGTTTCAAAATCAGGGTAGCCTTTTTCTTGAAGTTCCTAAATAAAAAATCTGTCACACTCTTCTTGAGGAGGTGCAGTGATAGAGATGTCTGATTGAAAGCCGATGCTTGTTTCCTTGGAGAGTGTTAATTTTACTGAACGCGACTTCAGTGTATTCCCTAAATTTATATTTACACGGTCAACAGGCAAGGTAATTGACTTCCAGCGACAGGCTGCCAATTGTTTGCTTCAGTTTTCGTGGAAATCTTGCAATTTTTGTTTCCCAGTTTGAGTTTATGCAAAATTCGGAGTAAAGTTGGTTCCGTTTGATGGTGATAGAAATCAGAAATTGTCTTTGGCATCTTTCGGTGCGCCACAGTGTCTTACGCAGTGGGTATTTAGAAGCAGACTTCAACTTAAGAGCTTGTCTTCGAATTAGTATTACGCGAAAAGTAGTACTAGACATTGATATTTTAGTGAAAAGCGAAATAAGTAATATTCATCGACACTCTGTGTTTCCGTGTTTAACGTTTAAATAAAATGGTAACCAAATACAAACTTGTCAATTTAAATTGTGTCCTAAAACAGCAGTCATCATAAGGCTACATCAATTGCAAGAAATAACATGTTTCTTGCTTAGCTCCCCCCCCCCTTCCGCCCACTACCCTTTGCATCGACTAAATATTAAATAGATGTTGAATTTCATTGTCAGTTATCATTATTTTGAATTTCATTGTCAGTTATCATTAATATGTCTGAAAAATAAATTTGCCACGAAACTCGTTAATGATCCACCCTGAAGTGATACACGGTTGCTCTCTGCTGTGGTGTGACTGTGAGCCAGCTCTCGCGAGCAACTGTTCTGAACTGCTGGACGTCTTAGTGTGCCTGTACCTGTGCAAAGCCTGTTAGCCCGGCAAGAGCTCCAGCATACGTGCAAGTGTCACTCCGTGCAAATGCCACTCCGTGCAAGTATTCCAACCCCATATTAAGCAGTCCACTGTGCCCCGTCACAACAGAGCTTACAATCCCGGACTCGGCAGAGGCAAAACCGCAAATCGTCGGACTACACGACACGCCTCCAGTCAGCTACTACCAGTGTCTGTGTTTTTTGATCTTCTGAAGGCGTGTGGCTTTATGTGCCACTGTGAATACCAGCCTTTTGAGAGGTACCATTCAAATGGCCCTACCATTCAGTTGCCTTCGCAGTGTTCGCTTGGAAATTAATTGAGATGGACCTCCATTTACCGAATTCCTGTCGAATTTGAAATCGACAGGTGTTTCCGAGGCGTGGCACTTGTCTCCGTACCCAAGTAGGCAAGAATCTTTTTACGATCACTGATTTTACGTAGTGTTACATGGCTGCGAGTGAAACACCACTTTTTTTTCTTTTTTGAGTGGCCAGTCTTCTGAGTGGTTTGGTGTGGTGGGCCCACCACTAACTCTTCTCCTGTGCCGAATTTTTCACCTCAGACTAGTACTTGCTACGTACATTCCCAATTATTTGCTATATGTATTCCAGTCTCTGTCTTTCTCTACAGTTTCTAGCATCTACAGTACACTCTAGTGCCATGGACGTCATTCCCTTGAGGCGTAGCGCCGTATAACGATCCTGCCTTGGAGGCGGTTAAGTGGGAGATGTGTCTCAGAGCTGGATAGTGACAGATGGTGACGCGAGACTGGACGTGCACGTAGTTTATGTATCAGCCGATAGAGGTCAATATTGGATAGGGGGATTGTGATTTTAGTTTCGATTGTGCCCACTAGAGGGCACTAAAGTAATAGAATATTTTTAATAAACTGTTCTAGTATTTTCATAAAGTGTTATGTCTTTTTGTGTATGTAAAATGCTATAAATGTGTTTTAGCAGTATGAATGATGGGTGAGTGGTGTTTAAGGTTAATATGAAGATAATTGTTTAACGAATTATGCAGTGGGATTTAGTGTGGGAACATTGCGAAGAAGTATGGATATGGACATAGGGGATTTTTGTAAAATAGATTTGTAAAGTAAGTTTATGGTAAAGGGAAAGTTAATTCAGGTATAAATAACAATAGTAAATAACTTTATGCATAAGCAAAACTTCAGCATATTAGATAATTACGTCGGTAAAAATTGCAGTCATTAGGTTTACTATTTTGCTATTGGTTATTGATGAAAAGCGCGGAGTGACGCGGGAGAATGTTGTTCTGCTATTGACTGTTGAGTAAACTGACCAATGGTAAAGCAATATTCTTCGCGCCTTTCTCTGCTGGTATAGAAGACTTAGAGTATTCCAGAGAAGAGTGGGAGCCTAGCCATGAAACAGTTCGGACGTATGTAATAGTAGTTCCGATGGATACGATAAGTTGCCGGATCTAGCAGTGTTTCATACTTCAAAAGCGTGGTAAAGTGACAGCATACTTATTTCGATGGGCGTGTAGAAATTTCAGAATTTTTAAGTGAATTTTGTGAAGAGATAAGACATAAATTCCACGTGGCGTATTGAGCAGGTCGGTGGCTAAAAATTGTGACTGCATAAGGTACAGACAGACTTAATATTTGGCGAGCATTATGAATAAAATACAATACGTATTTTTTTAGCTATTACGTTTTCGGGAAATGCAACACCATAAACTTGCTAACGTGAGTGAAAGGAATTGTGAGTGACTGTGTAAAGACTAGCACGGGCTTGGCGTAGATACTTGTTCGCCTAAGTTTCAGAATACATTAATTGAGGACGAAATTTCCAAACTTTCATTTGTGTGAAAACTGTCTCCAGAAACGTAGATTTGTGACTTAAATTGCAGCCTGGTTCACGTCGAAGTACAGTAGGTTTCACTCGGCTTTCCTGCTGATGATCTGCTGAGACAATGTTCACAGGTAGGTCCACGTACGTCGTAAAGGGACGTAAAGAACCACGCCGCCGCACCCTGACGTCTTAACGCAGGTTTTCACTCAAATGAGCAAGAAATAGGGAAAGTAAGGATTTTTTTTAGACAAAAGATCTGTTTGGGGATTATGAGTGATCCATATTTTCAAATTTATTTTAGATTTTCAGTACAAGAAAAAACAAAATTGAGCCCATAGTTGTGGTTTGACCAAGGGCTGCGAGTTTGAAGTACGCAGACTAGGTACTGTATAGTCCCTCAGGAGTTATCTGAAATCAAAAATGGACTACTTCAGTCGATATTGCATTACATTTATGTGAACTTATATCTAACCAGAATGAAATAACCTTAAATTAAATGATATGGTGCTAATTCGAATTCTGAACCTGATTTTTTTGGGGTTTGTTTCACTCTTTAGGGCTTTACAAAAAATATTTAAAATCAACAAATTTCAAGTATTATACGTATAGGCTCCCAAGAAAAGTGTTAATTTGGGGAGAGGGGGGGGGGGGGAGGTCAAAGGCAGAAGTTAATAGGTTGAGGTGCTTTTAGTTTATGGTGCACGAAGTTTTGAAACATTGTTTCTGGAGAAAAACCTGTTTTAAGTTTAAAGAAAATTTTTATATATGACTTCCGTATTTGTTTGATTTACTCTCAATCCATATTCTGTACTCTTTAGACTGTCCATTGCATTTAACGGATCCTGTAATTCTTATTCACTTTCAGAGAGGACATCAATATCATCAGTAAATTTTATCATTGATATCGTTTGAATTTTAATCCCACTCTTGAACCTTTCTTTTATTTCCGTCATTGCTTCCTCGATGAACACATTGAACTATAGTGGCGAAAGTCTACACCCGTTTCTTACAATCTTTTTAACCCGAGTGCTTCGTTCTTGGTCTTCCATTCTTATTGTTCATTCTTGGTTCTTGTGTAAATTATATATTACCCGTATTTCCGTATAGCTTACCAATATTTTTCTCAGAATGTCGAACATCTTGGACCATTTTACATTGTCGAACGCTTTCTCCAACTCGATAAATCCTATGAGCGTTCTTCGATTTTTCTGTAGCCTTGCTCCCATTATCAACTGCAATGTTGGAACCGCCTTTCTGGTGTCATTACTTTTCCCAAATCCAAAGTGTTCGTCATCAAACAGATCGTCAGTTTTGTTTTCCATTTTTCTGTACAATATTCTTATCGTCAACGTGGATGTATGAGTTGTTAAGCTGACTGTGCGATATTTCTTGCACTTTCTAGCTCTTGCTGTCCGGGGATTTCTGTGGCTATGTTTCTACAAGAGTCCCATACTATGTCCCCAGTCTCATTCATTCAACGTACCAACATGATTAGTAGCTCTGTTACCACTTCCCCCAACGATTTTAGAAATTCCATTCGAATGTTACTAATTTCTTCTGTTTTATTTGTTCTTAACTCATCCAAAGCTCTTTGAAATTCTATTACTGGATCCCTTGTCTCTTCTATATCTACTCCAGTTTCTTCTCCTATCACATCAGTCTAGTCTTTCACTATATAGACGCCTTCAGTATAGTCTTCCATGTATCTGATCTGTCCTCTGCATTTAAGTTCCCATTGCACTCTTAATGTTACCGCTCTTGATTGTAATTTTATCGAAGGTGATTTTGACTTTTCTCTATGCTGAGTCAGTCCTTTCGACGATCATTTCCGTTTCGATTTCTTCACATTTTTCATGAAGCCATTTCACCTTAGCTTCCCAGCACTTCCTATTAATTTCATTCCTAAATGACTTGTATTTCTGTATTCCAGAATTTTCTGAAACATTTTTATACTTCCTTCTATGTAGATCACCTGATGTATTTCTTTTGTTACCCATTGTTTCTTCACAGTTACCTTCCTTTTACCTAGGTTTTTCGAAGAGCAGGCATTGCTTGCAGGGAGTAACTGTTAAAAATAAGTTTTTAAAAATAGAGATAAATCGCACTTTGTATTTTTTATTTACCGGTTTCGCTCTTCAAAAGTGTAAGAGCGTCATCAGAATATACAGTTCAAAGCTGGCTGACAGGAGTAAAAATTGCCTTTAATGTTCACTGACAGCTATAAATGTTAATCTGAGTGTATACAATACTTAAAATTACATTGAAGTACGTTTAAAGTACAGAAGTAAATGATAACATAGAGTCAAAGATGAAATTTCAAAGACTCATGTTCTCTTCATAGTAAACTTCATAGAACTGTCAGTTCAGTCATGAAAGCTTAGCAAACAGTGTTACCTTCGCAATTCATAGTATTAATGGGGAGCTACGGATTAAAGACGTTGAGGGCTGTAAAGTCGTTGCACTCATTATGGTTTACGTAGCATCTACCAATCAGTAAACGTAATTTTGCAAATATACCTCAATATAAACGTCAAAGAGGAAATAGCTTTGTCAGAGAGTAATTATGGTTCCATATGACTCGTTATAACACTTTGAATTACAACGTCTTTTTTCTGTAATCCGATTTTGTTGATGCAAATCCTATATTTTACCACAAACTACGTCAAATTACGTGCGGAACCCCGTGATAATTCGTCTAGTAGTTTTGGAGATTATTGTGTTCGAACCAACTGGCACAATAGTTTTGTAGTTTTATTATTAGTACACACATTAAAAAAGTTTTGCATCACCCCGGTTCCCAGAACTCCTGAAGATAGACGTCGACTGTGGATATTGTAGCAGAGACACAGTCTCTCTGACTGTTCAAAGATGTCACTAAACCTGCCCAAAGAAGTAAACAACCATGCATGAGCAGCGCCTATTAGACGGACGGGGTCCGACAGCCAATCAGTTCCAGTCATTCCACCAGGAAGGAGGTACACGACTCGTGTCGACTGCAGTTCCATGCCTAGACGGTCTCTACCACGGTTCGATCGCGTCCGCATTGTTGCTTTGTGCCAGGAAGGCCTCTCTTCAAGGGAAGTGCCCAGGCGACTCGGAGTGAACCAAAGAGATGTTGTTCGTACGTGGAGGAGATACAGAGAGACAGGAACTGTCAATGACATGCCTCGCTCAGGCCGCCCAAGGGCTACTACTGCAGTGGATGACCGCTACCTACGGATTATGGCTCGCAGGAACCCTGACAGCAACGCCACCATATTGAATAATGCTTTTCGTGCAGCCACAGGACGTCGTGTTACAACTCAAACTGTGCGCAGTAGGCTGTATTATGCGCAACTTCACTCCCGACGTCCACGGCGAAGTCCAGCTTTCCAACCAGGACACCATGCGGCGCGGTACAGATGGGCCCAACAACATGCCGAATGGACCACTCAGAATTAGCATCAAGTTACTATCACCGATGAGTGTCGCATGTGCCTTCAACCAGACAATCGCCGGAGACGTGTTTGGAGGCAACGTGGTCAGGCTGAACGCGTTAGACACACTGTCCAGCGAGGAGCGAATGCAGCAAGGTGGAGGTTCCCTGCTGTTTTGGGGTGGCGTTATGCGGGGCCGACGTACGCCGCTGATGGTCATCGATGGCGCCGTAATGGCTGTACGATACGTGAATGCCATACTCTGATCGATAGTACAACCATATCGGCAGCATATTGGCGGGGCATTCGTCTGCATGGACAATAATTCGTGCCCCCATTGTGCACATCTTGTGAATGACTTCCTTCAGGATAACGACATCGCTCGGCTAGAGTGGCCAGCATTTTCTCCGGACATGGACACTATCGAACATGCCTGGGATACATTGAAAAGGAGTGTTTGTGGACGACGTGACCCACCCACCAATCTGAGGATTCTACGCCGAATCGCCATTGAGGAGTAGGACAATCTGGAACAACAGTGCCTTGATGAACTTTTGGATAGTATGCCACGACGAATACAGGCATGCATCAATGCAAGAGGACGTGCTACTGGTTGTTAGAGGTACTGGTGTGTACAGAAATCTGGACCACCACCTCCGAAGGCCTCGCTCTATGGTGGTACAACATGCAATGTGCGGTTTTCATGAGGAATAAAAAGGTCGGAAATGATGTGATGTTGATCTCTATTCTAATTTTCTGTAGAGGCTCCGGAACTCGCGGAAACGAGGTGATGCAAAACTTTTTTTTATGCATGTATATATGAATAGATAAAAGATTGTCGATAAACCACAGCCAGGAAACAAAGAAGCACCAGTGCTTACCTTCCGTCTGTAAGTTCCTTCTTACAGTGATCGCTGTTACTGCCCAAATACTTCGCACATGAATTGTTTAAAATGATGAGTGTGTTAGTTATGCAGGGAAAGTGAAGGTAGAGACCGTGAGACGACGTATAGTGGGAAATATTAGGTGGATACCGGACGTACGATGCGTTTATATAGACACTAACAGTCAAATACCGTGTTGAAATATCGATGAAAGCTGTCTTCCTCCATTATGGTATGAACTCTGTGATTGGTGACTAGGTGACCTATGTTTGCTTGAAACCGTGTACGAGTACCACACTCTTATACCAGATACTCCTCTAAAATAGGCGCAGATTGAGATAGGCAGTGTTGCTTCACTTTGCACTTTCACCACCCGACATAAATCCCACACGTATCCACCTTCTGCAAACACGACATGACACGAAACTTAATCACACTTTCCACGCTTTATTAAGTACGCCTTGACCTATAATGCTATGCAAATAATTATTACCAAATGACAAGCCTATGTTAAATTGGTTATGTAAATAATTATTGCCAAATGACAAGCCTATGTTAAATTGGTTATTTGACGACACTTGTGTGTAACTACTAGCTCCTGGTAGTAGCAGATTCATTAGCTGTGTCACAGCCTGTGTACGCTCCTACACATGACTATACGGCGTCATGGGGTTTTATCTTGTGACAATGTAGTAATATTAACTTCAGGTGTCACGTAGGCGTATCTGGCGTCACGTATACGTCACATTACGTCAACTTCATCGTGCGCTGCTCAGGTCTATAATTAATTTAGTGCTCAAAATATGAATTATTTATCAATAATGCGCTGCCGCTCCCTGGTCGAGAATTGTGCTCTAATGTGAGAGGAACAAGGTGCTGTAGTGAGAAGCAGGTTCAAGAAACCGGTGACATAAGGTACTTTGACATTGCAGAATGGCATCCTAAAAACGGTACTCAATATTACCATAATTAATGGCTTTCGTATTTTAATTAATACAGTTATCAGCAAGGGATTGGCCATTTTCTGCAAGCACTGCACAAACATCTGCTCTAAAAACGAGGCTGTGTAACGAATTTACATTAAATATTCGGATGCTGTGGATATGTAGAAGAACATTCAGTCTATTTCATTGTGTAAACCAGTGCTATTACGTTCCAAGCCTCATTTAATTACCACTACAACCCTGCTATTTGCTATCAAATATAATTTACAGCTGGTACTTGTCCATCTCTTATAGCCGAATTGTGTGTGACTAGAGGCTAGCCTACTAAACACACTGTTGGCCAAATTACTGTAATTAATGCCTCCATTAATCATAAGTTGGGTATCTAGCTGTAACTATTGGACTCTTTGCCTGCAACCGCATCACAAATATCGAGACTGCACGGCAATGGCGGCCAAAGATCACCAATGGCTGGAGAAGACTTAGACTTTCTGCATAAGAAGTCACGCTCGTTCTGTCAACGGCCTTGTCAACGAGGGCGGAAGGGAGGACAGAGGTAAGAGGGGACAGAACTCTAGTCACTCTCTTGGTCTTGGGCTGGAAAACTGCCTCTCAAAGGAGGAAGAATCAGCAGTGATCAATCGCATGGAGATGCAGACTGTGAAAACCAGTGCATAATGTGCATCCACATGGCATCTGGCCTTTGATTTAAAAAGCGTCGTCATGGTATCGCTATTGGAAAAATCCATTATGATCCCTGGGAAGGGGGGGGGGGGGTCTGTCAAGGCGAAGGTGACAATGAGAAAAAATTGAATAACCAACGAAACGTAATGTTCTACGAGTCGGGGAGTGCGATGTCGAAGTTTCAACACACTGGGGAAGCATAAAGCTCGAGAAAGAAAAGATAAAATTTAATCTAGATATAATGATGGTCAGTGAAGTGAAATCAAAATAGACAAGGACATCTAATGAGACGAGTGTAGGGTAATTAGTCAGCAGCAAGGTAGGACAGAGAGCAAATTACTGTGAACAATTCAGTGATAGGGTTGTTCTCTTTAGAATCAACAGTGAACCAACTCCAACTGCGCCGACGTCGCAAGATATGAGGATACTGAACGAGTAATTCGGTACGTAATGGGTGATGGAAATCTAATAGTAATGGGGGATTGGAATGCGGTTGTACGGGAAGGTGTAGAAGAAAGGGTTACGGGAGAATATGAGCTTGGTAGTAGGAATGAGAGAGCATACAGACTAATTGAGTTCTGCGATAAATTTCAGGTAATAATAGCGAATATTCTATTCAAGAATCACAAGATGAGCAGGTATGCTTGGAAAAGGTCGGGAGATACGAGAAGATTTCCGTTAGATTACATTACGCTCAGGCAGAGATTCTGAAATTAGGTATTGGATTGTAAGGAGTACCCAGGGGCAGGTACGGACTCAGATCACAGTTTCGTAATGATGAACTTTCGTCAAGAGACTAGTCGGCAAGAATCAATATGCAAAATAATAGGATACGGAAGTATTTAGCAATGAAAAGATATGCTTGAAGTTCTCTGAGGCTATAGATTCGGAAATACTAAGCAATGAAAAGATATGCTTGAAGTTCACTGAGGCTGTAGATACTGCGATAATGAAAAGCTCAGTAGATAGTTCAGTTGAAGAGAAATGGACATACCTAATAAGGGCAGTCACTAAGTTCGAAAGAAAAACATAGGTGTAAGAAATGTAAGGAAGAACACTCCAGTTGAAGAAAGTACAAAAATGTTCAGGGTAAGTCATGAAAACAGAAATAATAATCACTTACGAATAAAATAAATAGGAAGTACAGGAAAACTGTGGTAAAATGTGTAAGTAGGCTGTGTAGGTTTTTTTATTGTTAACGCCACAAAGCGCTCTATATGAAAATCACTGGCTGTGCTGTGTGCAGTCTGTGGCTAGTTTGCATTGTTGTCTGCCATTGTAGTGTTGGGTTGTTGGCTGTTAACAGCGTGTAGCATTGCGCAGTTGGAGGTGAGCCGCCAGCAGTGGTGGATGTGGGGAAGAGAGATGGCGGATTTTTGAGAGCGGCTGATCTGGACGTGTGTCCATCAGAAACAGTACATTTGTAACGAGGGATGTCATGAACTGTTATATATATATATATATATATATATATATATATATATATATATATATATATATATATATATATATAATGACTTTTGAACACTATTAAGGTAAATACATTGTTTGTTCTCTATCAAAATCTTTCATTGGCTAACTATGCCTATCAGTAGTTAGTGCCTTCAGTAGTTTGAATCTTTTATTTAGCTAGCAGTATTGGCGCTCGCTGTATTGCAGTAGTTTGAGTAACGAAGATTTTTGTGAGGTAAGTGATTTGTGAAACGTATAAGTTAATTTAGTCAGGGCCATTCTCTTGTAGGGATGATTGAAAGTCAGATTGCGTTGCGCTAAAAAATATTGTGTGTCAGTTTAAGCACAGTCATGTGTAATTTTTCTAAGGGGACGTTTCAAATGGCTGCATGAGAAATGTGAAGAAATAAAAGAAGCATGACTGTCGATAGGAAACAGAAAAGCCAAAACTAAAAGCAAGGACGGTGAAATCAAGAGAGCAATAGGAAACCCACTTTTAAATGCAGAGGAGAGAGCGGATAGGTGGAAAGTGTACACTGAAATCTTCTATGAGGGGGAGAAACTGTCTGATGATGTGATAAGAGGAAAAACCGGAGTTGCTAGGGAAGAGATACTGGATCCGGTACTAAATAACAAATTTAATATACCTTTGGACGGTTTAAGAACAAATAAGGCAAAATGGATAGATAACATTCCATTGAAATATCTAAAGTCATTGGTGAAAGTGGCAAGAAAATTATTGTACACGTTGATGTGTAAATGTATGAGATTGGCTGTGCACCACCAGACTTACAGAAAAACATCATCCACGTAATTCCGAAGATTGCAAAACCCAACAAGTGCGGGGATTACCGCACAATCAGCTTAACAGCTCATGCATCCAAGTTTCTGACAAGAATAACAACAGAAGAATGGAATTGAATATTGAGGATCTGTTAGATGACTATCTGTTTGCCTTTAGGAAAGGAAAAGATACTAGAGAGGCTATTCTGACGTTGTATTTGATAACGGAGGCAAAACTGAGGAAAAATCAAGACGTTTCGGAGGATCTCTCGACCTGGAAAAAAACGTTCGGCAGTGTAAAATGTTGCAAAATGTTCGAATTTCTGAGAGAAAAAGTTGTAAACTATAGTGTAAGGCGGGCTATATACAATATGTCCTAGAACCAAGAGGGAATAATAAGTCTGGAAGACGAATAACGATGTGCTCGGATTATATAGGGTGTAAGACTGGTGTGAAGACTTACGCCAATACTGTTCAATTTATAAATCGAAGAATCAGTGACGGAGGTAAATGAAAAGCTCAAGAGGGAATTAAAATTAAGGTGAAAGGATAATAATGATAAGTTTCGTGATGACATTGCTCTCCTGAGTGAAAGTGATAAAGAATTACAGGATATGTTGGATGAAATGAACTGTCTAAGAAGTGCAGAATATAGACAAAGAGTAAATCGAAGAACGACGAAAGCAGTGAGAAGCAGAAGAAACGAAATCAGCGAGGAACTTAATATCAGAATTGGGGATCACTACGCAGATAAGTTAAGGAATTCTGCTATCTGGGCGGCAAAATTAACCCATGACGGACGGAGCAAAGGGGACTGGAGTGGCAAAAAGGGCAGCCCTGACCAAGAGAAGTCTATTACTATCAAACATAGACTCAGTTTGAGGAAGAGATATCTGAGAACGTAAGTTTGGAGCATAGCGTAGTGAAATACGGACTGTGGGAAAACCGGAAGAGAAGAGAGTCAAAGCATTTGAGATGTGGCGGTGCAGAAGTATGCTGACGATTAGGTGGATAGATACTGTAGAGAATGAGGAGGTTCTCCTCAGGAGCGGAGAGAAAAGGAATGTACGGAAAACACTAACAACAAGAAAGGACAGGATGACAGGACATCTGTTATAACATCATTATACTAGATGGAGCTGTAAAGGGTAAAAAGTGTACAGGAAAACATCGATTGAGATACACCCAGCATATAACTGAGGACGTGTGTTTGCAAGTGCAAATCTGAGATGAAACGTTGTCACAGGAGAGGAATTCTTGGCGTGCCTCATGAAGCCAGGCAGGAGACTGATGACTTAAAACGAAAAACGGCAAGTAAACTATAGCTATGAGCAAACATGACGTTAGAGTGTTCTATCTCTGTAATACTCTTTAGCTAGAGGAACTTATGTCCATTAAAGAACCATCTTTTCATATGATGTTACTATAACAAGGGACAATTTGTAAACATTCAGTAGCTCTAATCCAGCTGTGCCCACTGCGAGATGCAAAACATTTGTCAGAGGAGACAATCCGAAGATGTTCACCAATGCCTACGACACTAGCACTGCATAGTGAACCAGGGGCTGTGGGTTTACTCTATGCAGTGCAGAAGATGGCACTAGCATGTTAGCCGTATGTAATATTCCAACGTAGTAAATCATACAGACAAACAAGCTACATCGTATCTTATACCGTACCCTGAGGTTGGTAGCCAGCACAAACAAGTCTAAACCACAACCGCTAGCCGTTTTTTTTTATATACTAAGCTCCCCCCACCCAACACTATTTCAAGTCAACAAACATGTCGTTCTTACATCTGGAATGTGATTTATCGACTGTATTTGCAATCCCGCTATAGACACCTAGTACATTTACACTATATTGTGTGTGTCGCCTCTATAGGGATATCTTAGAGTCTGGACGTTGAGAATTACTGCGAATCCTCTTTTGCCGCTTTTCAGACGTCGTTAGAGCAGCAAGAGCTCAGACAGTCTTATCTAAGACGAACACAAATCGGTTGCTATCGGAGTAATAGGTATGCTTAGCATTAAGTGTTTCGTGGGAAATGTGGAGCCGTTAATTGTGCATAACTGCAAACAAGTGGTATCAATCGTTTACAAGGACCCGAAGTTGGCTGACGAAAACGGAAACAAATGTCCAATATCTGGTTGCTGTATCTTCCAGTGTAACTCTTAGAGTTTTAATCTGATATGGAATTTTTCTCCGAATGGTATATTTGTTGCCTTTAACCTGTTCCTCATAACTGACAAGAAAGATTTATGGTAGTCTCTATGACTCCTACATGACAGAGAGGAACCACAGAAAGCTTCTCAAGACGTCTTCAAAAAGCATAAAGGAGTCCAGCATTATGGTATTAAGCAATTCCTCATATAAAATATTTAATGAACTACGAGCAGCAGTATCATCTTACCAAAGCAGAGAATTGTAAAAATTATTTCGATATATGTTACAGTATCACATCAAACATATTATACAGTCCTATGTTAAATTGTTAACGTAGCAATTATCCATCCACAGTAAGTTGAGCATCGATGACGGTACCTTGTAACGAAAAGATTCGTACAACTACGTCCACGTCAGCCTGCTACCATGTCTACTGCTCTGCCCCAACCGAACTACGTCACACCCGACCCAGAAAACGTAGCACGTCCTTCCAGAGATAGCACAGGTACTAGATATCGATAAACGCTGCTGCTGCCACACGCGAACAGACAACGCTAGCAAATGCACTGGCGCCAGTAAACAGAAGAAGAAAACGAGACGACACTATCCCTATTACACGATGCCAACTTACCAATGTCACCAACTTCACCAGCGCCACCTGCACACGGCTCATGTGTGGTAAGGTCTTATGGGACCAAACTACACACTACTTAATCTAACTTAAACTAACTTATGCTAAGGATAACACACACACCCATGCCCGAGGGAGGACTCGAACCTTTCTTGGGGCAAACCACAAGGACCATGACAAGGCGCCCTAGACCGCGCGGCTACCCCGTGCGGCGCACTGCTTGCAGCCCCGCCGCCACACCCACAAACACGATATGCGGTGCCTCCTTCACCCTAGATTTGAGCGGTCGCTGAGCACAAATTCGTTGGCCCAACCTGTACTATGAAACTGGTGTGGATCATCGACTCCCGCACGTTTGCCGTGGTCACCAAGTTCGACCCCGTTACCACAATCTGGACCTTCATGTTTGCCGTGCTCAGTGTGCAGTGAATCAGCATGGCAACGTCCAGGGTCTAGCAGCAGTAGCAGTCACTGAAGCCACTCTATCACAGATCACCAGGCAATTCATGCAGCTGCAATGGACTACTGGTGCTTTCGGTGACAGGATTTTGCAAACCTGCATTGATAACACAAGTGCATACTATCGAAATCCTGCTACCTTCCTTGGTGTTTGATGGGCAGTGTTGTAAAGGGAGCTCTCTTAAGTCATCAACGATCTGCAGTAGCCCGCCAGTAAGTGCAAAGCAGTTCTGTAGTGTGATGTGACGGACCCACCCAAGGAAGGGAGTAATGCTGCGAAGAAAAGCCCTGTTTTAATTGGAGGAAGGATGGTGTGATATTACGGAGCAACTCAATTGCAGAGTGGTATGGAACATTTACCGAGAGCATCTTCCAGAAACGGCATCCACGCAAAGGAAATGGTGAGATTTTCCTTGAACTGTTTAACAAAAATTTTTTTAGACCAGTTGTGTCAGGGTTGTGTCCTTGGCTAGTAGTCAAAACATTCTGGGTCCCCTTCGATCACAGCCATTGTGTATTCAAATGGTAAACGTTGCTCAGTGGGAACACTAAGTCGACAGTTCGAGCCCACTTATTCTTTTGTTTTATAAATCGTATTTCCTGTGTCTGTAAAAGTACCAGCATTAACAGAAAATTACCCGAAACACTTCTGTGAAACAGTTGTTGGCACTTTGTGAAGGTCACAACACCTCCTGCGCGAGAGTTTCCTCCTGGTGCAGCAGGGCCAGATGCCAGCTTTTAAGACAAAAGATGTGTATCTACATCTGTAGCCACCAAACCAACACAAGACGTGTGGAATCATGTAGGGCGAGATGTGTGGCCAAATCCTGGATTGTTTGGAATATTCAAAAAATTAATCGGGAACAACTGCAAGCCGCTGACATGACGCATTGTCATCCATAAATATTCCATCGTTGTTTGGCTTCATGAAGTACACGAACGGCTGCAGATGGTCTCCGAGTAGCCCAAAATAACCATTTACGGTGAATGATCGGTTCATTTGGACCAGACGACTCAGTGCATTCCACATCACAGCGCATATCATTATGGAGCCACTGCCACTTTGCCCAGTGTCTTATTGGGGTTCGTAGGGTCTGCACCACACTCGAACCCTACCATCAGCTCTTACCAACGGAAATCGGGACTCATCTGACCAGGCCACGGTTTTCCATTCCAAACGATTCGATCACGAACCCAGAAGAAGTTCTGCAGGCGATGTCATGCTGTTGGCAAAGACACACGCGTCGATCGTCTGCAGCCGTAGCGCAGCAACACAAGTTTTCGCCGAGCCGTCCTAACGGATTTGTTCGTCATACGTACCACATTGATTTCTGCAGGTGTATCATGCAGTGTTGCTTGTCTGTTAGCACTGACAACTCTATGCTTTCGTCGCTGCTCTCGGTCGTTAGATGAAGGCCGTCAGCCACTGTGTTATCCGTGGTGAGAGTTAATACCTGAAATTTGATATTCTCGTCACACTCTTGACACTGTCAATCACGGAATATTGAATTCGCTAACGATTTCCGAAATGGAGTGTCCCATGCGTCTAGCTCCAACTGCCAATCCGCGTTCAAAGTCTCTTAATTCCTGTCGTGCGACCGTAATCACCTGGAAAATTTTTTCACGTGTATCACCTGAGTGCAAATGACAGCTCCGCCAATTCACTGCCCTTTCATACCTTGGCACTTCAGAGTACTTCACGGTAGTCTGCTTTACCAATAGGCTGTGTTATATTCAATTTTGGATTCTTTAGCGATAGTCTATGGTGCAGCAGCGTCTGATTTGAAAGTACATCTGAGCTGGGCGTATAGGGTAACCTAAAGCAGTACGATTACATTAACATTAATATGACCGTAAGTCAAACTGGTAAAGAAAAGGCAAAAAAAATCTGTACGAAATTTAATATGTACTTTGAACAGTGAAACAAAGAAATCTGATGTAAAGACACACTGACGAACACTATAAAAAAATTAAGAGGCTCACAGCTGGTCCGTTGTTTGGATTACTTTACAAGTTTAACGCCGCGCAGAGTGGTCGCGCGGTTAGAGGCGCTATGTTACTGACTCCGCGGTTCGAGTCCTCCCTCGGGCAAGGGTGTGTGTGTTGTTCTTAGGTTAGTTTAAGTTAGTTTAAGTAGTGTGTAAGTCAAGGGACCGATGGCCTCTGCAGTTTGGTCCCTTAAGAAGACACACATACGAACATCTACATGTTTAATTTCAAAATCTAATCGTATTTCCTAAAGTAAAAAACAAAAACCACCGTAAGCATATGAGTTTATAAATGGCAGAATTTTAGATGCCTCGAAAGAAAGAATAATCCCGTCTTCAGAGCCAATTTCAGTTTTTTATTAAGTGGGTGCTCCAATATTTTTTCCCTGCCAACTGGAAAGCTAAAGCTCGGAATTCCTTCATTGCCAATTCAAACGACCTACCTTCAATGATTTTTTAAAAAAACCGGTAAGCTCTAACTCGTGCTCATTCAAGAATACACGCAAAGATTTTTCCTTTGAGTATCAATTTGAAACAACTCATTTTGAAATCTATTCTGAACTGCTCTCTGAAGAGTTGTTTTAGGAAATTGGAACTGCATACTGGCTTTCCAAAGTCCAATTTCTTTTTGCATAACGGCTGTCACTGCCACTACCATGTCTTGTCTGTGGACCAACTTTGACGATTAGTTTTGCGTTCGTATATTCTAACCATCAAAGACCTGTGAGGTTAGGTACAGTTAAAAACTCAAAAAACGCACAACGATCTTTGAGAGATGAACATCGTATAAAAGCTCTAAAATAAAGACCCAAGCATGCATTTCGAGATTTTAGGAAAGAGAAGGCTAGTAAGTAAAACGTTTTCGCTTACATAGCAGACAGAAGTATTAATGGTATTATAATATGTTTGTGAAGAACAAGAGCAAACATGTTAGCTGCACAACAATTACTAGTTAACTCTGTCTACAGTGGATTCTTACCAGGAGTGTTACTTGTACTTACTGAGGGCTATTCTACAGTGCACCACTTAGCAGCCAGAATAGTCCCTAGTCCCGTTCTGCCCCGTGGTTTCGTCCTGCGCGGATTCTCTTTGTAATAAATTTCCATCTGACCGAACTTCTGATCTGATACGGTACTATGCGAGACCACCTAGATTTTGACCTCATATTTCCATAACTATGGACGTTCACAGATATTGCACCACAATAGTAAGCTACCAATTTTTATGTTTGTATGTTTTGTTATCAAGTATTTTTACTAAAGATCTTCACATGAAAATCCATTTTGTGGAACCGTTCAGTAAACTAAATGCCGGCCGTAGTGGCCGATCGGTTCTAGGCGCTACAGTGTGGAACCGCGCGACCGCTACGGTCGCAGGTTCGAATCCTGCCTCGGGCATGGATGTGTGTGATGTCCTTAGGTTAGTTAGGTTTAAGAAGTTCTAAGTTCTAGGGGCTTAGATGTTAAGTCCCATGGAGCTCAGAGACGGTAAACTAAATCTGATGTATAATTTTTATAAAAGTCACGTTAATATTGTTTGGACTTACGGAATGTACTGGAAGATTCGAGAAACAATAACGCATCTCATTTTATTTTTGTTTGGTGACAGTGGAGTCGGTCGAGTTGAGTTGAGTTCAGTTGATATCAAGTCATACGTTCAGTTCAGTTCAGTTCATGTCAGATCAGTTACAGACTGTTTATGATGTATGTAACGGAGAGACAACGAAAGAGCTCTACGTTCTACGTGTTAAGATGTTCTAATAGAAATGTGAGAATGAGTGTGAAATTTTATGTGGATTCAAACACAAACTGTATTTTCTGACAGAATAACTGTATTATCTCTGTACTGTGTCATTTAACACTCCGGACCTCAAAAAGTACTTTACACAGTATTTCAAAGCCTCTGGACGCTGAAGCCATCTTAAAAAGCGAAGTGAACTTTTTTCTATTGTTTGATGTCACCTTTCTTGCACTTGAAAATACATTGGTTGCTAATTAAATGTTTTACACAGTGTCAACAACGTCAATTACAAACATTAATACTTTAATTCCTAAACGCTAAAGCAAGGGAGGAGCATCGTACCCTTAAAAAGCTTTAATCTCTTCGAGGTGACAATTACAGCTTTATTACTACCCCCTCGTAAAGCTGCTATTGTAATCTTTTCGCTGACCTTAACAGTCGCTATTCTTACTACACCATCCTCAGTGCCTGAAGTAGTTACAAAGGTGATGCTCTATTCCCGAATTAAATTTCTCATCATTTATGTGGTAATGATATTTCTGTCACCGCAGTCCAATTATAATTTTTTATTTCTATTTCGGCTTTTAAAGGCATATTTGCATGCTGAGTTTCCTTAGCAGAAAACGTAATTGTAGGTAATAAAAGAAAATAATTTAAGCCATAGATATAGTCCACGGCTGTATAAATATTATATGCAGCCGCTGGTAACATTTGAAGATTTTTGATCGTCATATTATTGGCGAAAGAGGAAGAGTCATCTTTTGTTTTCTAGGTCTTGTCCGGATCGGACGTATTTAGGCGCACCGCCATTAATTCTACATTATTTCATTATTTTATTCACGAGCAGCAACCAAACGGCACTCGTACTCACATAAAGTATGTGTAATTTTAAATTGTGTTTTTATTTGAGAATGTAATTATTACTAACCTATGTATGTTTTATTTTGTGCCTTTAGTCATTGTACGCTGGTTGGTTGACTTGGCATGGCAAAAGGTTCCGTACTCTTAACCCCAAAAGTCGTCGAGCTCGATCCACCGTCGTCTTCGGGTGCTGTTTGATAACTAAGTCCGATTTTAGTGAAAACACATGGAGAAGAAACACGGTTAAAAATACGTGAACGTACAACACTACCACTGCTCTTTATTTACGTTCTGAAACTATTTTGTTAACCAATTATGGCATTTAGAAGCAGTGAAATGCTACTCTCTGAAAGGAACTTTGTTATTTTGACCGTGATGTACCTAAAGGAGGTGGCTTATCGGACGTGAAAGTCTGAATTACGTAATTATTCAACAAGTAACAGATAAAATTTACCTATTCATATTGTCCAAATAATAAAGAAAACGGTCGCCAGCCTAATTAGGCGTGAGAATGATTAACATTCTTGTTCGATAAAATAGATATGGGTAACTTTAATGAACGGACACAGCCTATACTTTACTACAGGAGAGTGTAATGGACTCTGCCACTAGCAGATATTGACGGTAAAGAAAATGCAAACAGTTAAAGCAGAACAAAGCTATTTGCATAAACACAACATATAATGACACACACTTCTGCATTCAGGGTTTAGTCAAACTAAATAATTTCAATAACATTACTATTAAAGATTACTGTAGAATTATAAAATTGGGCGTGAATTTAGTCCCTCTTTACCAAATACTTCTCTATCTGAGATGAAATTAAAAAGGAGTTCACTAGCAAACAATTACTCACTGTCCTCTGAATAAAACAAATTACTATTTTCATAGAAAATTATCTTTCTGTCAATAATTTTCTATCAGTGAGCACAATAGACAAACTATGGATCCTGTTGCACCGGCAATATGCACTTTTAACACATATGAGGATCAAGAATTGAGCAAGTGTAGGTATATAACTTTCAACAGTAACAGTTTTTAACTTTTACTGCAATGAGACTCAAATTGACATAGTTATATCACAATGACTCACCTTTTTGCGCTATTTCAACAGACTGCACAGTAATTGTTTACTAAGAAGAACATTTCAAACCAAACTTTAGTAATATTTAATTTTAGAACTAACCACAAGACGGATTATTGCCTTTTCGTTATCATCACAGTCTTTAACTTTAAAGTCAGTAATTAAATAAATGATTTTAAAAGTCCACAAAACTTTATATTGATTTATCTCAAATACTGGGAGGCTCACACAAATGTACACATACTACCTCCCTCAACTTTACCAAATTCAACAGAAAATTTAAATACTCATTTTTACCAAATTTCAAATAAAATTTGCCGAAATATGGCGCCTTTTGGGCGACGCTATCTGGCTGAATACCCGAGAAATTTTCAAGATTTCAGAACGCCGGGATAACCTCAGATCACACAATTTACTAACTGTTTTACTTTATGACTTTCATTTTTCACATCATGGACACTCGGTAATCATAGTTCAAACGGAGAGGAACCAAAAAGGTGTTGTAATAAGGAAAAAATCAAGGGAACCACATAGATTCAGGTATAAGTTACCTTATATTTGAGCATACTTAAACATCCAATGACCTGATTCTTCACTTTACATATCTACAATTCCTCCATTCCGTTACAGTGATTGCGCAATGTGGTGGCGAGTGCATGTAGATTTGCTGGTGGATTCGCAGGTAGAAATGCTGGACTCTGTTATTTCTTGGTGGCGATGATAGATACCAATTCCAGAATAGTTCCAGCTATTTATACATCCATCCGAGGCTTTGGCACATTGCAAAACGCATGAAAAGCCTCTCTCGGCACCAGCACAATACACAACTTTTACATGAGCAGTTCGCAATTAAGTAACTCGCCCCAGACTAACTCTTCCCTCCGCCTTTCTATCCCTGCCAACCACATTTTGCGCACACTGCAAGATTCCTTTTATGCATATAAAGAACTAAGAATCCTAAATGAGGATCAGCAACCAAACATATTAATTAAAATGGAACGTTTGCACGTATTGACATTTCTACAAAAAAATTATTCACCCAAATTCCAGTTATATATGATAAGTTTTGTCTCCCTCCAAGTGAGGCAAAGTGGTTAACTAATAATGATAATACATAGCATATGTTTTTACCAGGACATCAAAGTTTTCACAAAGAAAAAATGTAAACGTTCTTATGGTATCGATACAGTCAAATAATATTTACAACAGTTTAACGACCGCCGTAGTGGCCGAGCGGTTCTAGGCGCTACAGTCTGGAACCGCGCGACCGCTACGGTCGCAGGTTCGAATCCTGCCTCAGGCATGGATGTGTGTGATGTCCTTAGGTTAGTTAGGTTTAAGTAGTTCTAAGTTCTAGGGGACTGATGACCTTACAAGTTAAGTCCCATAGTGCTCAGAGCCATTTTTGAACAGTTTAACTACAGATTGTTAAATAAAACAAAAAGGCAAAATAAATCAGTAGAGCCTTACAGCTATGATGTTAGAGACGGACCTTTAACGAAAGTGCCATGCTCAAGTGCCGAGAGTTTGTATGAAACGTATTTTACCAATCCATAAACTTAATTGATCCAGTTTCGAATGAGCAAAAAAAGAAACGAAAGTTAGACTTTCACATCACTGCACCTTTGTTACCAGCAGCTACCTGCGCATTGTTACTGTACCTGAGTCCCTAACAAGAGAGCCAGCAGGCGTTGCCACAGAGCTTCCCCCTAGACACCGCCGTTAACCGCAGGAGCAGTATTTCACTCCAGCCTGTTGGCCTACGCAAGGCCAAAATCTGGGGGGTCATGCTTTAATACCTGCTATAATAGGCTTAGTTAATTTCATTAAAACCGCTCGCTGCGGGGCTAAGAAGCGGCGAACTTACCATAACTGACTCAGCTCCATAAGTTACGCTTCCCCGGGGGGTGACCGTAAGCTGTAATTGAATCCTAGTTAAACTTTAATGGAATAAGCTACAAGTTTTGAGTCACGGCAGGTGTGGGCGAGAGCACTATCGGATTAGCCGCGTCGCCGGCATTCAGTCGCAACTTGGCGGCTCTCTAATCAGGATCTGCGAGCTTCGTTAGCGGCGCACACCGTCGCCCTGATTGCATTTAAATAAAATACGCCCCGTCACGCAGGCGCTCTGGCCCGCTCTCTCCTCTTATCACGTTTATGGCGCCGCCGAGCGGTGAGCGGCGATACAGGCGCAGCCGCCGCTTACCATCGCTCTCGCACGCCACAGCTCCGTGTTCAATGAGACTCGGAAAGAGAGAGAATCCTGTGTCTGTTACCTAAACTTACGTATATATCTATGCAAAAACTAGCTCACGGCTGCAGTGGAAACAGTCAGTTACGCTCGGATATTCAAAGCAGCACTTCGATGTCGGGCCACAAGTGGCCCATCGGGACCATCCGACCACCGTGTCATCCTCAGCTGAGGATACGGATAGGAGGGGAGTGTGCTCAGCACACCGCTCTCGCGGTCGTTATGATGGTTTTTCTGTGACCGGAGCCGCTACTATTCGGTCGAGTAGTTCCTCAATTGGCATGACGAGGCTGAGTGCACCCCGAGAAATGGCAACAGCGCATGGCGGCCTGGACGGTCACCCATCCAAGTGCGGGCCACGCCCAACAGCGCTTAACTTTGTTGACCTGACGGGGACTGGTGTATCCACTGCGGCAAGGCAGTTTTCAAATTCAAAGCAGGTCCAACGATAAATACAATCCTGAGAGTTTGTCTTTATAACGTCAGCAGCGTTGCGTTCTTGGTCAGCGATAAATACTTGTCAAAACCTATCGGTTATATCTTTGACAGCGTAGTAGGGAAGCTTTTAGCAAAGATCTTTGATAAAAGTTAGTGCGAGGGCCATTGTTTACATGACGTTTCCCTTGTTTTAGTGCTTTAAGCTATAAAATGGAGAATTATATTTGTTGCGTGGCTACCACCACAGTGGTCTTTGCAAAGTGTCAAGAATACGAAATTCTTACAAAGAAATAGCCGCAGCTGGAAGCTTACATGCACAATGAAGTGACGAAAGTCATCCGACAGATGTATGTGCATATACAGATGGAAGTAGCATCGCGTACACAACATATAAAAGAGAAGTGAGTGGCGAAGCTGTCGTTTGTACACAGGCAGTTCATGTAAAAAGGCTTCCTACATGTTTATGGCCGCATGACGAGAATTGAAAGGCTTTGAACGCGGAATGGTAGTTGGAGTTAGAAGCATGCGACATTCCATTTCCGAGACCCTCAGACTGAAGAGTGTACCGAGGATAAAAAATTTCAGGTAGAGCAAACCAAACACTGCGATTCATTGGCAGAACACTCAGAAGGTGCAACAGGTCTACTAAAGAGACTGCTTACACCACGCTTGTCCGCCTTATTCTGGAGTACTGCTTTGCGGTGTGGGACCCGCATCAGGTGGGACTGACGGATGACATCGAAAAAGTACAAAGAAGGGCAGCTCGTTTTGTATTATCGCGAAGCAGGGGAGATAGTGTCACAGACATGATACGTGAATTCGAGTGGCAATCATTAAAACAAAGGCGTTTTTCGTTGAGACGGGATGTTCTCACTAAATTTCAATCGCCAGTTTTCTCCTCCGATCGCGAAAACATTCTGTTGGCTCCCACCTACATAGGGAGAAATGATTATCACGGTAAAAGTAGAGAAATCAGGGCTCGCACAGAAAAATTTAAGTGCTCGTTTTTCCCGCGTGCCGTTCGAGAGTGGAACGGTAGAGAGACAGCATGAAGGTGGTTCACTGAACCCTCTGCCAGGCACTTTATTGTGAATAGCAGAGTAATCACGTAGATGTAGATGCAAGTATGGCCTGTGAACGACGGAGAGCAACAACGTTTGCGTAGCGTAGTCAGTGCTAACTGACAAGCAGTACTGCGTGAAATAACCGCGGAAGTCAATCAGGCACGTACGACGAACGTAACCGATAGGACAGTGCGACGAAATGTAGTGTTAACGGACTGACAGCGAACGACCGAGGAGAGTGCCTTTGCTAACAGCGCGACATCGCCTGCAGCCACTCTCCTGGGTTCGTTACCATGTCGGTTGGATCCTACACGACTGGAAAACCATGGGCTGGTCGGATGAGTCCCGATTTCAGTTGGTAAGAACTGATGGCGCAGAGCCAAGTTGTCAACAAAGCACTGTGCAAGCTGGTGGTGGCCCCATAATGGAGTTAGCTGTGCTTACATGGAATGGGCTGGGTCATCTGGTACGACTGAACTGATCATTGACTGCAAATGGCTAAGTTCTGCTACTTCAGGACTGTCTGCAGCCATTCATGGACTTAATGTACCCAAACTACGATCTCATGGCACCGAGCCATAGGAGTTCCCGACTGGTTTGAAGAACGTCCTGAATAATTCCGGCGAATGATTTAGCCACCCACATCGTCTGACATGAGCCCCATCGAACATTTATGTGACATCATCGAGAAGTCATTTCGTGCACAAAATCTGATACCCCCAACATTTTCGTAACTATGGACGGCTATAGAACATCTTACTTAGGCGATGGTCAACAGAATGTACATAGTTTACAAAACGCGTAGCACTCTGCTGTCTGTGATATTTTTATTTATTGTGCTACGGGTTTCTGTTCTAAACCATCATCAACGGCAAAAAAATTATCATAGATATATCAGAAGTTGTCCTTTTGTCAATGTGCCATCATACTTTAATCTTGTCACAATTTCTGATTTCTGTTGGCAATTATGGCTTTCTTTGGTAACTTATGTCGGAGCATGTATGACGTGTGACACATCTGTGATGATTATTTTTCTGCCGTTGATGATGGTTTAGAACCGAAACCGGTAGTAGAATAAATAACATTATCATAGACAGCAGAGTGTTATACATTTTGTAAAAAAACAGTTACATTGTATATACCGTATTACGCCTCCAAGTGGAGGAGATGTCAAGAAATGTACGACGCTTGGAGGATCTCCACTTTTGTATTCCCTCACATATCTGTCTCGTTGCAGAGCGGTAAGTGTTAATCCGAAGTTTTTAAGTATTAACTGATTATATAGTTCGGCCAAGGAGTAGCGGATTTTCGAACGGACGGAAGAGCCTTTACTACAAGAGGGCATTCAACAGACCCGCAGGAACCTGGCAAACACAGACTGTAAGTTAATTCCTCTCCGTATTACTGCCAGTAACAATTTTTTTACTGGTGACTGGGACAGAACTGGCAAAACTAGTGTACGGTACAATTAGTAAGCGTTGATAATATATAGTAGGCAAAAAATGAAATTTGATAATTTGCAACCAAATCTGGGGAACCACTTTCCATACTGTTACCATTTCATCCAGCCATTCTTCATTTGACGATGAGGACATAATAGCAGTTGTAGAAACACTCATTCGTAGTGCTGTAAGAGTACTGGCTTGCACAAAGCCTCGAAAAGGTAATTTAACACTAGGAGAGAAGAATGCCATAAAACGCCTGAATGACGGCGACAGTAAAACACAAATAAAAAAAAAAAGGTTTGCATCACCCCGATTCCCATGAAGACAGACACTGACTGTGGATATTGTATCACAAACGCAGTCCCTTTGGCTGTTTAGAGATGTCACTAAACCCGCCCAAAGACGTGAACATCCATGCATGAGCAGCGCCTCTTGGACGGAGGGGGTCCGACAACGGATCAGCTCCAGTCATTCCTCCAGGAAGGAGGCACACGGCTCATGTTGTCTGTAGTTCAGCCATGCCTAGCGGTCAATACCGCGGTTCGGTCACGTCCGGGTTGTTACTTTGTATCAGGCAGGGCTCTCAACTAAGGAAGTGTCCAGGCGTCTTGAAGTGAACCAAAGCGACGTTGTTCGGAGATACAGAGAGACAGGAACTGTCGATGGCATGCCTCGCTCAGGCCGCCCAAAAGCTACTACTGCAGTGAATGACCGCTACCTAAGGATTATGGCTCGGAGTAATCTTGACAGCAACACCACCATGTTGAATAATGCTTTTCGTCATGCGACTCAAACTGTGCCCAATAGGTTGAATGATGCGCAACTTCACTCCCGACGTCAATGGTGAGGTCCGTCTTTGCAACTACGACGCCATGCAGCGCGGTACAGATGGGCCGAACAACATGCCGAATGGGCCGCTCAGGATTGGCATCACGTTCTCCTCACCGATGAGTGTCGCATATGCCTTAAACCAACAATCTTCAGAGACGTGTTTGGAGGCAGCCCAGTCAGGCAACCCTGTCCAGCGAGTACAGCGAGGTGGAGATTTCATAATGTTTTGGGGGTGGCATTATGTGGGGCCGAAGTTCGCCGGTGGTGGCCAAGGAGGCGCCGTTACGGTTGTACGATACGTGAAAGCCATCCTCCGAACGATAGCGCAACCATATCGACAGCATATTTGAGAGGCATTCGTCTTCATGAACGACAATTCGCGCCCCTTCCTTCAGGATAACGGGATCGCTCGACTAGAGTGGCCAGCATGTTCTCCAGACATGAGCGCTATCGAACATGCCTGGGATAGATTGAAAAGTGCCGTTTATGGACGACGTGACCCTCGAACCACTGAGGGATCTACGCCAAATCGCCGTTAGGGAGTGGGACAATCTGGACCAACAGTGCCTTTATGAACTAGTGGATACAATGCCACGACGAATACAGGCATGCATCAATGCAAGAGGACGTGCTACTGGATATTTTAGGTACCGGCTTGTACAGAAATCTGGACCACCGCCTCTGAAGGTCTCGCTGTATGGTGGTACAACATGCAATGTGTGGTTTTCAAGAGCAATAAAAAGGGTGGAAATGATGTTTCTTTTGATCTCTATTCCAGTTTTCTGTACAGGTTTCGGAACTGTCGGAATCGAGGTGTGTATTATCATTCTCCCTACTGATGAGGGTAATGCGACCGTAGGTTTGAATGTGATCGACCACCAAACAGATTATTAGATTCGCAGGCATATAGGAAACTAAGTAAAGACCGTGACATGGCCAAAAATAACGTAACAACGGTTTTAGAAAAAAGGCCAAGGGAACGTGGGACGGCTAGGCAAGTTCAGGAAAACATCTTTCACGTTTTAGTTTACACAATTTATTTAAACAAGACCCAAAGTTTTTTCAATAAGAAAACATTTCCAGTGTTTTAAGAAATATAATAAAATGTTTAAAGGACTTAAATAAAAAAAAAAAACATGTAGCGTAAAGTACAAGCCTACTCAATCACGTGAGAATGGTTTACAATTGTCCATTTCTTAAAACAAGTGTTAACCACTTACGACAAAAAAAAAGAAGAATTTAAGAGCCTCCCCCCCCCCCCAAAATATGCTTTTACCTTGACTTAGCAGATATGTATCAAATCTTTTAAGATATTATCTGCGGAAGACTCCAGAATACTTATCAAATCTTACATTTTTCGCTCGGTTAAAAATGCAACAAGTAATTTTTTTAAAAAAGGTATTAACTATTTTATAAAAAACAACCATCTGAGGGACACAACCAAAATGTGCTTTCAAGACTAGCGTCCAATTATATATAATTGCTTTAAAATGTTGACTCTCAGTGATTCCATCACATTTAACAAAATCTTACAATTTTTTTCACTTTAACAAACAACAGGAAATTTCTTAAAGTATTAACCATTTACTAAAACCAGCTATTTAACAGACACCCACAGAATGTGCTTTCAAGCGAAGCTTCCAAATATGTATAACTGCTTTACGTAACTCTTGATTCGGTTAGCCGTCTGCAGAGCCATTGTCCCTCGGTTGCCGCAGGTCCATGAATCCTTCCATCCCATCAGACCGGCGTCGTCTTCTGTAAGGCGTGGCCCTCACGCTAGCAAAGCGAGAACACGCTAAGGCGTGTGTTAACGGCCGCTTCCATACCACTTGTCGAGAAGTAGTTTTAATGAATACACAGAGAAGGGGAATGCAAGTCCTATGCGAAATAGCACAATGCCTTTGTAAAACAACAGTCAATATAAGCACCGAGCTGCCAGGGTCTCAACAGGCAACGGGCACAAACCAAGGCGCGCAACCCTCCACAGGAGAGAGGTGGGCGACAGGCACAAGGTTAAACTAAACAGCCGCCCAGTTAGGTTAACTACGGAGAAGACAGCAACTCGCGCAGTTCAAGGGTGGGGTTTAATGACCCACACCCATATAGCAGCTTGTGACACTCTCATTACCCCGATGTCAGGAAATATCAAGAATAGAACACGGGGGAAGGTGGTCTTCAGATTAATTGAATAAATACGAGGGATGTCCAGAAAGTCAGTTCCGATCGGTCGCGAAATGCAAACCACTGGAAAAAACCGGGAAAGCTTTGCACAGATGTGTTGGGCAGTGTCTTTAGTATGCCCGTCGATCGTGTAGCGTCTCTCATTTCAGTTTTGAGTGAACAGTGAGCACGTATAGATGCGTAGGGAATAGCGTCTCCCGCCAAGTATGGGGGCCTGGTTAGAGATTTCGCCTGTGTCATGCAGCCCACGTAACACAACTGTCGAGCAGTTACTTCTTCATGCCAATTCTCGGCCGCACACTGCAGGGGCAATGAAGACCCTCCTGCAGCGTTTACGATGAGAAGTGTTTGATCACCGACAATAGAGTCCGTAATTGGCTGCCCCTGAGTCTCATCTCTGCTCACGAAAACCGCTGGCTATGAAGACAAAATTTTTTCCACCGACAACGAGCAGCAGACCAGTGCAGATAACTGGCCGAAAGCACAGGCGGCTGCTTTCTATGACGAGGATATTGGAAAGTTGATACAACACTACCACAGAACTCGAAGTTGGAGTGGCGACTATGAAGAGAAGTAGGTGGAAGGTGTACCTGACCGTTGCAAATAAAACGTTTCTGGTTTTCACTGTGGTTTCCATTTCGCGACCGATCGGAACTTACTTTCTGAACAGCCCTCGTATCAAACAACTGCCACCAAAGCGACATTCTCCAGGCTCATTATTTTGGGAATTGACGACAGCAAATAACTAAGCCATCAGTCGGAGTTTGTAACTAGAATCAAAATTCGTGTCCAAGATGACAGCACTACAGCCACTCTACCAAATAACAGAAGTTAAAGGAGGTCACGAAAACTTGGCTAAACGACCAGGGCGAACGATGATCCCCTTGAACGGAACGCATACACCTGTGGACGTTCTGTGTGTCCAGGCGGTTTCGTCCTAGCTTGCTGTCACTTCCCTCTGGCCAGAGCCGCTCCACACAACTGCCTAGCACCGATAACTGCGCCCGCCGTACTGCCTATCGCACCCTCTCGCAGCCACCGTCGCTGAAATCCAGCTGCCACCGCGAGGCCGACACCTGCTCCAGAACAAGAACGTATAAGCAGGGAACAAACAAAAGGACAGACAGATCCTGGGAATTCAAAGAAAGCCGAGCCGCGTGCCTCAGACACCACTGACAAAGTTGACAGAACTGTTACGCGGCTGTTAAGAAAAGTTCTCTATCAAAGACAGGGTTCAGAAAAATCTGTTCAAATCAGTTGCGCTACCACCAACACTTCATAGGTTACCAAAGGTGCAAAAAGAAAAGTTTCCTCTGAGATGTATAGCGAGTAGCACTGATTCCCCCCCTCCCTCCCGCCCCTCCACCTTCGATTGCCGAGTTGTTGACAGCATTATTTCGACCGTATGTGGGCCGATCGGACTTCTAAATCAAGAACTCGCCACACTTTATTAATAAATTAAACGATACAGTGCTCTACCTGTAGGACATGTTAGTTAATTTTGATGTGGTATCGCTATTTTCTGTGGTTCCGCTCAATGAGATGTTGCAACATCTGAATCCGATTTTTTCCTCCTGATATTGTAAAACTGTTTTAATATCGTCCCGCGACCACGTATTTCAAGTGGGCCGATAGGTTCTATGAACAAATATGGCTATGGGGAGCCACTTTAGCACAGAAATAATAAATTTCCTTAAGGAAAAATTCGAGCAGCAGGCATTGGAAACTACCAACAAGAAACTGAATATATGGCTCTGCTACTTACATAATGGCAGAGAAGAACTAGGTCGTTCTCACAAGCGGGATTAACCCGAAGGTGCTGCCGTGCTGGAGGAGGCAGAAGATTATATTTTCTCGATATACTACATTTCCAGAAAGAAGATGATAGCTTAGGCCACAGAGTTCAGCGCAAACGATTACCTGCACCGGGATTCGAGTCACCACCTACAACAAAAATGGTTCAAATGGCTCTGAGCACTATGGGACTTAACATCGGAGGTCATCAGTCCCCTAGACTTAGAACTACTTAAACTTAGCTAACCTATGGACATTACACACATCCCGAGGCAGGATTCGAACCTGAGACAGCAGCAGCAGCGCAGTTCCCTACTGAAGCGCCTAGAACCGCTAGGCCGCAGCAGACGGCCCCACAGCAAAAAACGAGGCGTTATTATGATCAGCGCACACTCCGCTGCAGAGTGAAAATCTCATGCTGGACGTTGGCGGATAGAGCAAAGAATATCTGTGAACCACAGCTGCTTAAGGCGGAAATAAAAAACCTCGCCAAGGCATTTCTGAAGAATGGTTTTTCGTCCCCTGATGTAAAAATAACGTTAAGACCGTCGCGCAAAAATCATAGCGATGCATAAACGTCTGTGAAATCGGAATTTTTCCTGTCTTTCATTAAGGACATTACGGACCATATAGGAAGATACAGGATCATCTATAATTGCCCAAAGATGCTGGCAGACCACTTGAAAAAGCAGGAATTTATAGCTTTGCGAGCAGTTGTGAGAAGTGTACGTGGATACTACAAAGAGAACGGTCCAAACACGACTAGAGGAGCACGAGGGCAATTGCAGAAGGGCGGAAATTGACAGATCAGCTGTTGCGGAGCATGCTTTGCTGTCAGGAGAGGACCACAGTCATTTTGATGGGACTCAAGTACTGGCAGCTACAGGCGGATACCATGAAAGGCTACATAGAGAGATCATAGAGATTGTTGAGCACCCCAGGAATTCCAGTAGTAAAGAGAAGGGCGTGAAACTGAACATCGGCTAATTGCACTCTGGTAATCGAACTATGTTACGCCACGCCACGGTGCGGGAGCACGCGTAAACGGAGTCTTGCTGCAGTCTGTAGCAAGCCAGTGCGTGAATCGGACGATCAAAGTATCTACGATCCCCCACGAAAATGTCCTCCACAGATAGGACGAAACGTTGGACTTTATTGCCAAATCCATCCGACCACTGCTTAATAGCCCGTAATATTTTGTGAATTGTGACTTATTGGTATGTCATTATGACGTCAGCCACGACGGCAATTGGATGGATTTGTTTTCTGACGAACGACACTCAATGCTGGCTGAAGACGGCAGTACGGGAAAAAAACGGTAATGAGAGAGGGGACAAAATGTTTTATGGTCAACATCACCAATTATTTGAATTTATTATCTCAATTTATTTATTTTATTTACACGTCAAGTTCCATAGGACCAAACTGAGGAGCAAATCCAAGGTCATGGAACGTGTCAGTACATGAAATTAGAACATAAAAGTAATAACAGATAAGAGATAAAAATAAATGTTTATGAACCCGAAAAAAGTCAGTTCATAAGTTTAAATAAGCGCAATCAACAAGAATCAGTTTAATTTTCCAAGGAACTCCTCGACAGAATAGAAGGAGTGACCCATGAGGAAACTCTTCAGTTTCGATTTGCAAGCGCATGGATTACTGCTAAGATTTTTGCATTCAAGTGGTTGCATATTGAAAATGGATGCGGCAGTATACTGCACACCTTTCTGCTCAAGAGTTAAGGAAGGCCGATCCATATGCAGGTTTGATTTCTGGCGAGTATGAACAGAGTGAAAGCTGCTTATTCTTGAGAATAAGCTAATGTATTTAACAAGAAATGACAGTAAGGAATATATATATATATATATATATATATATATATATATATATATATATATATATATTGAGAGGCCAATGTCAAAATACCCAGACTCATGAGCAGGAGTCGACAAGAGGTTCGTGAACTTTTACCACTTATTGCCCGTACCGCCAATTTCTGAGCCAAAAATATCCCGTATCCCCAAAATATAATATCATACGACATAAGCGAATGAAAATTAGCAAAGTAGACTAATTTTCATGACGAACGATCATTCACTTCTGATACCGTTCGAATAGTAAAAATGGCAGTCTTTGAACAAGATCCTGGACGGGTGCTTTCCATGACTGCGTGCTATCTATCTGAACACCTAGAAATTTGAACTAATCATATGCCCGTTCTGTGAAATTAAAACGTCAGGTTTTGTCGAATTGTGTGTTAGAAACTGTAAAAACTGAGTCTTACTGTGATTTAGCGTTAGTTTATTTTCTACAAGCCATGAACTGTATTGCACTATTTGAAACCGAGCCAATGTTGTACACAACATGATTTACTACCAACATAGTGTCATCAACAAACAGAAATATCTTAGAGTATCCGTAATACTAGAGGCATATCATTTATATAAATAAGGAACAACAGTGGCCCCAACACTGATCCCTGCGGCACCTCCCCCACTTGACAGTACCCCACTCAGACTTCACATCACAGCCGTTATCAACACTGTGAATAATGACCTTTGCTGGTGAAACAATTGTGAGCTACTCCCCGTATTCTGTAATTGTCCAACTTCTGGAGCAATATTTTGTGATCAACACAATCAAATGCTATAGTTAAATCAAAACATATACCAAGCGTTTGTTTAAACCATCCAGTACCTAACAGTTGTTAAACGACCTGTACATTTGATAGAAAATCGTGTGATATAAAATGATCATTTATCCTTACATACACAGCCTTTTCAATAACAAGATTGATGTTGTGTCGCAAAAAGCAATCCTATGAAAAAATCAATTCAAGTTCGTGACACGGGACATTTCGTGTAATTCGACGCAGTCTTTTGTGGACCAGACATGTCTGACTTCATTGCCGTAATTAAAGTTTTTCATTATGCGTTCTGAAGGAGATTCCACCACACTGCACGATTGAAGACGGACTGCGTCAAACGATTCTTGCCTTTGGCTGTTAATGTACCTTATTACTTCCAACCTGAACTGACACACGTATCAGTAACTTAAGAGGATTTTATAAGCTGTTCAACCTGTAGTATCGATAGCTACGATGCCACGGCGTAGGTGCAAGTTCTTAGGTTGGCACTACGACACCGACACGGACGACAGCGCCCTCTAGCCGGCGCTGTCCAGCTCTACGAGCTCCGCTCCAGATTCAGCCCACTGACCAAGAGCAGACGGCCGGGACACTTCGCTTCATATAGAGACTTCGCACTACTTACGACGGGTCTAAGACTTCGCACCTACGTGCTCATCATTGCAAAGTTATGCAACCATTTATGAACTTGGTTTTTGCCTGTAGTAAACATCTATAACTTTACCTCTCGTGCTCCTACTCCCTTTCGTCGTTCGGCCAACCTTTCAGTATTCAGGAACAGATCCACCCGCCGCCTTCCAGGCGGGAAAAAAAACCCAAGAGCAATAACCTATACTGCTAGATCAGACTAAACAGATTTCAATTTGCGTAGCTCCATGTGCTTGTTAGTCCTAGATATACAGCATATTCTAAAATCAACATTTGTATAAATTTATAAACGTCACAACTTATCAATGTCTGTATGTAAAGCTTTTTGTAGTCCTATTCACCGTATTACCACTATCTAATGTTCTTAATAAAGTTTAGAAGTTATTGCTTTTGCAGAAAAATAAATAAACACACATAATAAACTCCTGCTTATAAAAGTGTGGTGCAATATTCGCCTTTTAGTATAAGTTCCACCGTGTTGCAAACACTTCTTCCTAAGTTTCCCGCGTCTGCAGCTTTCAACATACAGGGTGAAAAGTATTTAAACCGAAAAACTCTGGGAGGTTGCGTGGGACATCGAAACAAATATTTTTCCCTAATGTCATTTTTCCCTATGAGGATTATTTAAACCGGTAGAGGCCGTATTACACTCTTCAGTTGATGTCCCCTACAACCTCCCAGAGTTTGTCGGTTTAAATGTTTTCACCCTGTATAGACGTCCCACTTGTACACGTGCCCCAAATGGCCAGAATGCTGAGCAAACTCAGCTTCGTTTGCGGAGCGTGAGCGCACGCAGGGAACGTAAATCTCGACCAGACCTGCTCAATGTACATAAATGATCTGACGGACAGTGAGAGCAGCAATTTACGGCTGTTTACCGATGACCCTGTGCTGCACGGAAAGGTAGCGTGGTTGAGTGACTATAGGAGGACACAGGATGACTTAGAATTTGTAGTTGTTGTGATAAACGGCAGCTTCTTCCGAATGTAGATATGTGTAAGTTAATGAAGACGAGTAGAAAAAGAAAGTCCTGTAACGATTGAATACAGCACCAGTAGCGTGCTGCTTGAAACAGACACATCGACTGAATGTGCAGGCATAAAGTTGCAAAGCGATAAGAAACGAAACTTCAGGTTGGTAATAGAGAAGGCGAATGGTCTGCTTCGTTTCATTGGGAGAATTTTGGGAAAGTGTAGCTCATCTGTAAAGGAGACGGCGTATAGGACATTTTTAAGTACTGCCCCAGTGTTTGGAATTAGCACCCTGTCAGATTAAGGAAAGACAGCGAAGCCGTTCCGAGGTGTTCTGCAAGATTTGTTACTGATAGGTTCGATCAGCGCGTACCTGTTTGATGAACTCAAATGGGAACAAAGTGGGAATCTTTTCGTGATAAACCATTGAGGAAATTTAGAGAACGGGCATTTGAGGCCGACTGCAGTACGATTCTACTGTTTCCATCATACATTTCGCGTAAGGACCACGAAGATAAGTTGAGAGAAATTAGGGATTCGTAGGGAGGCTCATAGGTAACGATTTTCTCTCCCTCCATTTGAGTGTGGAACAGGAAAGGAAATGACTATAATTGGAGTCACGAACGATGGCGGTCGGGTTTCAGCTTGTTCTGCGCACCTACATCACGTATACTCCGAGAGCGAATGATCGTTCAGTATGTTCAGATTGCCCTGCCGTGAATACCGTAGCTAATGCGAGCATTAAACGTGATCGTAGCCAGTTGTTTAGTAGTTAGATTCCATTTCTTACGAGATATCATCGCTGATTGTGGTGGTAAGTGATAAATTCTGCATAAGTAAGCAAAAGACTTAATTTGCAGGATATACGGTTTCTTCAAGCAGAAAGGACGCGCATTCACGTACCCCAACTGTCGCTTGAATCGACATTAATACGTTCCCCGTCCGTGCCTCGACATGCGTGAACCGCCATAGTTTGTGGATCGGACTATCGTAGTGGTACGTGGCATCTTCCGCCGTTCACTGTACGGTGGCTTGCCGATACTCGTGTGGATGTCGATGAGTTGTGATTTAAGTAAAGGAATGCTGCAACAGTTACATTTTTTCGTGCTTGGCATGACGTGTTTTGATGTCCTTTTTCCAATTTTCATGTGTCATGATAGTTTATATATAGGGTGGCCCATTGATCGTGACCAGGCCAAATATCTCACGAAATAAGCATCAAACGAAAATACTGCAAAGAACTAAACTCGTCTAGCTTGAAGGGGGAAACCAGATGGCGCTATGGTTGGCCCGCTAGATGACGCTGCCATAGGTCAAACGGATATCAACTGCATTTTTAAAAAATAGGAACCCCCATCTTTTATTACATATTCGTGTAGTACGTAAAGAAATATGAATGTTTTAGTTGGACCACTTTTTTCGCTTTGTGATAGATGGCGCTGTAATAGCCACAAACATATGGCTCACAATTTTAGACGAACAGCTGGCAACAGGTAGGTTTTTTAAATTAAAATACAGACGTAGGTACGTTTGAACATTTTATTTCGGTTGCTCCAATTTGATACATGTACCTTTGTGAACTTATCATTTCTGAGAACGCATGCTGTTACACCGTGATTACCTGTACATACCACATTAATGCAATAAATGCTCAAAATGATGTCCGTCAACCTCAGTGCATTTGGCAATACGTGTGACGACATTCCTCTCAACAGTGAGTAGTTCGCCTCCCGTAATGTTCGCACATGCATTGACAATGCGCTGACGCATGTTGTCAGGCATTGTTGGTGGATCAAGATCGCAAATATCCTTCAACTTTCCCCACAGAAAGAAATCCGGGGACGTCAGATCCGGTGAACGTGCGGGTCATGGTACGGTGCTTCGACGACCAATCCACCTGTCTTGAAATATGCTATTCAGTACCGCTTCAACCGCACGTGAGCTATGTGCCGGACATCCATCATGTTGGAAGTGCATCGTCATTCTGTAATGCAGTGAAACATCTTGTAGTAACATCGGTAGAACATTAAGTAGGGAATCAGCATACATTGCAGCATTTAGATTGCCATCGATAAAATGGGGGTCAATTATCCTTCCTCCCATAATGCCGCACCTTACATTAACCCGCCAAGGTCGCTGATGTTCCACTTGTCACAGCCATCGTTGATTTTCCGTTGGCCAATAGTCCATATTATGCCGGTTTACGTTACCGCTGTTGGTGAATGACGCTTCGTCGCTAAATAGAACGTGTGCAATAAATCTGTCATCCTCCCGTAATTTTTCTTGTGCCCAGTGGCAGAAACGTACACGACGTTCAAAGTCGTCGCCAAGCAATTCCTGGTGCATAGAAATATGGTACCGGTGCAGTCGATGTTGATGTAACATTCTCAACACCGACGTTTTGAGATTCCCGATTCTCGCGCAGTTTGTCTGCTACTGATGTGCGGATTAGCCGCGACAACAGCTAAAACACCTACTTGGCCATCATCATCTGTTGCAGGTCGTTGTTGACTTTTCACATGTGGCTGAACACTTCCTGTTTCCTTAAATAACGTAACTGTCCGGCGAACGGTTCGGACACTTGGATGATGCCGTCCAGGATCTCGAGCAGCATACATAGCACACCCCCGTTGGGCACTTTGATCACAATAGGCATACATCAACACGATATGGACCTTTTCCGCAATTGGTAAAAGGTCCATTTTAAGACGGATAATGTGTCACGAAGCAAAAAGCGTCCACACTGGCGGAATGTTACGTGATACCATGTACTTGTACGTTTGTGGCTGTTAGAGCGCCATCTATCAGACAGCGAAAAAAGTGGTCCAGCTAAAACATTCATATTTCCTTACGTACTACACGAACATGTAATAAAAATGGGGGTTCCTATTTTAAAAAAAACGTAGTTGATATGCGTTTGACCTATGGCAGCGCCTTCTAGCGGGCCAACCATAGCACCATCTGGTTTCCCCCGTCAAGCTATACATGTTTCGTTCTTTGTAGTTTTTTCGTTTGATCCTTATTTCGTGAGATATTTCACCCAGTCACGATCAATGGAGCACCTTGTATATCTGTCAGATGTGATGTCTACATGTCGGTCGTCTTTTTATGTTGTCAAGATATTGTGACTCCTTAATTGGCATAAATTCATTCATACCCTACAAATGATTCACATTGTTTCTCACAAAATATAACAAAGGCCATGGTAATGAAACACTGTGGATGATGTACAGCATGTGTGTAAATTTCTCAGGGATGAAGGAAGCACAATACTTTGAGACCAGGGAAAAATGACTGCAAGGAAAGAGAGGCAGAAAAATAGGCACGCAGAGACCACGACCCATGTTTACGAAAACTCTCACATAACGTTAAAATGGGAATTAGTTGCTGATACGCGTCGTGCTGAGCATGGGAAAATGTAACTGTTGCAAAACTAGATGTTAAAGTTGGAGCGTTATTCGCTATAGGAATCTAAGGAAATGCAGTTAATGTCAGATGCACAGTAATGTTCTAAGAAGAACTTCCGCCGCAGGAAACGTCGTTAGGTACGGTCCAAAATGACCACCACGGAAGACCACAGTACTCGAAACACAGTGGGGAGTGGATTATGACATTCAAGCAAATGAAACCTACGCTCACTGAGATACAATTTTCGGAAGCTACAGATCAGGTACCGCGCGCCGCGGAATTTGAATACCCGCCAGACGTCATGGACGTCGAAGAGCCCTACAGGTCTCTGCACCATCGCGCCGTAAGCTGTGGCGGCGCGCGCCTCCTGGCCCGCATTTAGCGTGAGGGCGCCACAGTGGAACACGTGGTTGCAGCGGCCAATAGTGGCGCCCCCGATAGACTACTTAAGCGCCTGCCTCTCGCTCAGCCAGCCGCATTCGAGGGTTGGATTCCCTCTCTTCTTCATCGAAGAGTTTCACTGCCTGGGCTACTCTCAGGGTGCACCTTCGACGAGGAAGATCCCTGCCGTGTCGTCTGCTTGCCGTCTATACTGCCTGCCGGTGCTCGCCGCCGTCGCTGCCGCTTGGTCGCCGCCTTCCGGTCCTCGCCGCCGCCGTCGCCGCCTGCCGGGGCTCGCCGCCCCCGCCTGGTCGCCGCCTGCCGGTGCTCGCCGCCGCCGCCGCCGCCTGCTGATCGCCACCGTCGCCGCCGCCGCCGCCGGTGCCCGCCGCCGCCGCCGCCGCCGCCGCCGCCGCCGTCCTGACCCTGGTCTACGGCCGTCTTCATCCGTCTTCGTCTTCGTCTTTGTCTGTCCCCAGTTTCTGTCCTCTGCTCTTCATTCTGTTCGTTCTTGTTTCTCTCTCCCGTCATGTCCGCCCCCACCACCACTGTCACTACTACCACCACCGCCATTGTCTATACCTCCCCTTCCGCCGCCTCCACCACTATAACTTGGTGTGCCCAGTCCCACCCCCCTCCCTCCATTCCACCTCTCCTCACTCTCCCTTCACCCTCTATCTTTGTCGCCCCCTCTCCCGCTTCTTCCTCCCGCTCCTCTCGTTCTGATCCCTTCCCCCCACTCCCACAGCCTGTCACTGCAGCTCCGGCTCGGGTGGTGGCCCGTCGGGCCACTGCCCACGCCCAGCTCTCCCCGTCACCTTCGCCATCACCGCCGCCACTGCCACCGTCATCGTCATCGTCGCCGTCGCCTTCGCCTTCACCGTCACCATCTCCGGCGCCGACTCCGGCCCCGGGACCTGCCCCTCCCCGCTACATTTCCGTTGTTCCCATCCCCCACACCTCCTCCACCGCCGTCAAGCGCCCCAGTGGCACTCCTGCTTCCTCTGCTTCCAAAAAGGCTGCGCCTCGTCCTCCTTCCCCCACCCATGATGCCATGGAAGTCTCCCCGCCTCTCCCTGCCCCCTCATCCTCCTCCTCTCCCCCTTCCTCCTACCGCTACCTCCTCTCCCGTCCTGATCCCTCTCTCCTTGAAGCCCGGAACCTCACCCTCTTCCTTCGCCAGCATTGTCCTGGTGCCCCCATCTCCCTCCTCACTCCTCGCTGAGATTCGGTCCTCATCTCCTCCCCCAGCCCAACCCTCCACACCTACCTCCTTTCCCGCATCCCTGTCACCCGCTTTGGCCCTCATGCCTCTCTACCCCTGCTCCTTCACCACCTCCCTCCCGCCAACCTCAACCTCCGCGTCGCCCGCCAACTCTCACTGCCGTGATCACTCGGCTTAGTCCAGTGATCACGGAAGAGGAGGTGTTGGCGGAGCTCCAGGCGCATCCCCATTTGGAGGTGCGTGCGGTTCGCCGCATACATAACGCTGCCGGCCCCACCCGCCTTATGCGGGTTTTTTCTGAGCACGCCCCCTCCGTTGACCGTCTCCTGAAGGAGGGTGCCCTCCTTTTTAACCAGCAGTACAAGGTCGACCCCTCCCGTTCCCCTCCTCAATCCCTGCGCTGCCAGAGGTGTCTACGCTATAACGCGCACCCCACAGCTGAGTGCCGCGAGGCCCCCACCTGCCTGCATTGTCGGCAAGCGCACTTCCTCAGGCAGTGCCCCAACCTCCAATCCCCTCCTTCCTGCAATACCTGCAATATCCCCCATCCCACCTACTCCCAAAAGTGTAAAGCCCGACCCCCTCCAACCACTCTTGAACTCACCGTCCCTGTCCGTCCCCTGGACGCCCCCACCCCTCCTGGCAATTCCCTTCGTCCCCCCCCCCCACCGCTGAGGACATCATCAGGTTCCTTACCATCGTCCTCCAGAATGTTCATCCCTTTCAGCGCCCACACACCCTCCAACAGATCTCCCTCGCCGCCCGTTCCATATTCCAACTCAAGATGTACGCCACCTACTCCAACAACCAGGCCCATTTCACCTTCTCCCGCCTCGACACCCTCGTCTAAATCCCTATCATGGCGCGACAGCAACGTATCCTTTTCAACAACATCCGCTCCCTACCCGCCAACAGGAACCTCTTCCTGCACACCCTTGCCACCCACCGCGTGGATGCCTTCCTCCTTAATGAAACCTTCCTCCAACCCCACCACACCATTCACACTTCGCCCTACCTCCTCCACCGCTCCGATAATCCCCTCCCAATTGCGCGTGGCGGAGTTGCCATTGGTCACCACCGCCAGATCTCCGTTCGGCTCCAACCTCTCCTTCCCGACCCCACCGAACACCTGATCCTTAGTCTCTTCTTCCCCGGCCTTACCGTTACCTGCGCCACCATCTATGTCCACCCCAACGCTCCTATTCCCTTCGACTTCCTCTCCCACGTCGATCGTACCTTTTCCTCCTACGTGATCGCCGCCGACCTCAACATCCATAGTCGTTCCGCTGCCCAGTTACGGCGATGGCATCGGTTCCTCTCCACCCTTCAAGGTGACCTCGTCCCCATCCCCCGGCATACCCGTCCTGAATCCAACTCCACTCCTGATGTTATTCTCTCCTCCCCCAACCTCCTTGGCCGCATAACGGTGGATGTCCTGGAGCCTATTGGTAGCGACCATCTCCCTGTCCTCACCGTTTCAGACGGTCGTCGCCCTCGCCCTGACCCTCGTACTGACCCTCCCCCTAAGTATGCCCACGACTATTCCCGAGCCTACTGGAATGCCTACCGGGATACCCTTTCCACCCAGGTCGATAGCCACCCTCTCACCTACCACCACCCTGACGATGTCACCCATGCCGCCTCCTTTCTCCAGCAGACCTTGTCTGAGGCCGTGGAGGCGCACGTTCCTACTGTCGCCATCCACCCCCACCGTCCTACCTTACCCCCACAGGCCGTTCTCCTCCTCCGTGAATCCCGTCGTCTCTACCGTGCCTTCCTCCGCACGCGTGACCCGGACACACTACGACGCCACAGGCAACTCCAGCGACACGTTCGTAATTTGCTCGCAGCTAAGAAACGCCGGGACTGGCGACAGACATGCACCCGTTTAAATGCAACCCTACCAATCAACTCGTCCAAGTTCTGGTCGGCCTTCCGTCGCCTTACCGGAACTAAACCCTCCCCCTACTATCCTCTTCTCCACGATGATCATCCCTTCCCTGACACCCTTAGTAAGGCCAATCACTTTGCCTCCTACCTCTCCGATGTCTTCTCCATCCCCGTCGATCCCCAGTTCGATTACTCCCTCTTCCCGGATATCCGCGATCGAACTGACCCCTCTGTCCCTCCCCTCGCTCCTGGTTTCCAGTACTTGGACAACATTACACACACGGAACTCAATGCCCCTATCACTACACAGGATCTCATTGATACACTCCGCACAAAACGCAACACCACTCCTGGTCACGATTGTGCCACCTACCGTCACCTTCGTGAAGCTCCTGTCTCTTTCCTCTCCACCCTGGCCAGGCTCTACAATGTAGTCCTGTCCACCGGTTACTACCCCGACCTGTGGAAAACCTCCCGTATCCTCATGTTCCTTAAACCTGGCAAACCGCCGTCCGCCGTCTCCTCCTACCGTCCCATCAGCCTTACCTCGGTCTTCAGCAAGGTCCTGGAATCTATCCTCACCCGCCGCATCCACCAGCATCTCTGCCAGCACCGCCTCCTTCCCGTCACCCAGTGTGGCTTTCGGCCATCCTTCTCTTCCGACGATCTTCTCCTTCACCTCACTCATCTCCTTTCCGAACAGCTTAATTCCCGTCGCTCCGCAATCTTCCTCTCCCTTGACCTCGAACGCGCTTATGACCGCGTCTGGCATTCCGGTCTCCTCTTCAAGCTCCAAACCTCTGCCCTTCCCATTAACTACGCCCGTCTGATCGGTTCCTTTCTCTCCCGCCGTCCTTCCTATGTCACCATCCATAACACAGATTCCTACACCTTTTTCCCCTCCGCCGGTGTGCCCCAAGGCTCCGTCCTCTCCCCCCTTCTGTACCTTTTGTACACGGCGGACATGCCGCCGCCGTCGCCCTCCGTCCACCTCCTCCAGTTTGCCGATGACACCGCCTTCCTCGCCCTTGCCCCCACCCTGCAACGCTCCCAACGCCTTCTCCAATCCCATCTTGACCGATTCACCGCTTGGTGTAACCAGTGGTTGCTCAAGGTCAATCCTTCGAAAACCCAGGCGATCATCGTAGGCAAAACCACCCCTTCCTTCCGCCTCCTTGATTTCTATCTCACCGTCTATGGCCGTCCCATCGCCCTCACTCCCACCCTTAAGTACCTTGGCGTCACCCTCGACCGTCGCCTCTCCTGGACTCCCCATCTCCATACAATCCAAGCCAAGGCACGTTCCCGCCTCCGTCTCCTCAAGCTCCTTTCCGGCCGTACGTGGGGTCTGGACCCTTACACAATCCTCCACACCTATAAATCCCTCATCCGCCCTATCCTTTGTTATGCCCATCCAGCCTGGATCTCCGCCCCCCCTACCTTTTATAAATCCCTCCAAATCCTTGAACGCCATGCTCTCCGCCTCGCCTATCGCATCCGTCTCCCCTCCCCCACGCGGATCCTGTATGATCTCATCCCCTTCCCCCACCTCCTCCTTTTCCTTGAAAGGATATGGATCCTGTACACCTACCGTAAACTCGATCCTCCTCACCCGCTCGTCTCCCCAATCCTCTCCCATCCCCGCCCGCTGCCGCGCCTGTATTCCCACGTCCCGCCCGGTCTCCATCTCTCCACCCTCCTTACTCTCTCCCAAGGTGGCTTCCGCCAGCTCCCCCTCCCTGAGGATGTCCTCCTCCCCTCCATCTACCCCTCCTATCAACTTTGACCCTGCCCCACCACCCACTTCCGGTGTCCTTTCCTTTAGGCACCCTCCCTCCCTCCCTCCCTTCTCTTCCCTTCCCTCCCCTTCTCTTTCCTTTTCCCCCGTCCCCTCCCTCCACCACTCTTCCCCCCGGGCTTCCCCTCCCCCTTCCTCCCTCTCCCCTTTCTCCCCTGCCCGTGGCATCTCTGCTCTCTCCTCTCCCTCTCCCACTCCCCTTCCTCCTCCTCCTCTCTTGGCAGGTCCCCGGACTCGCACACGCATAGTGAACATTCGCGCGCCAAAGATCATCGCCGTCAGTGTCTAGTGTGTGTGCTTCGTTTTGTGTTTCGTGCAGTTACAACTCCACTGTTCACATGTGCCGTCGCAGCTCTCCGTGTTTTGTGCGCCGTGTCAACAAGTGTTAGTGTTTTTTCGTCCAACGTGAACGGCTTCTTGTTTTTTGTTTTTTTGTAACTACTTTCTTTGCCCGCCATTTTTTGTATTTTCTGTGTCACCTATCTCATATTATTGTACCCCATACGGCTGAAGAGCGGCGTATTAAGCTGCTGCCAGCCCGCCTTGTATGAGGTGCTGAAAATTACAATAAAGGAAAAAAAAAAAAAGAAAAAAGCTCAGCCAGCCCCATCCCCGCCGCCTGCCACGTCTTCACTGTTGTGTCCCCCCTACCCTCCATCTCTACACCCTTCATCTCCTTTCCCAAGGTGGCTTCCATCAACTTCCCATCCCGGATGATACCCTCTCTCCCTCCATTTATCCCTCTTATCAACTCTGCTTTCCTCTGTCCTTTTCCCAGGCTCCCTCCCCCCCCCCCCCTACCATCCTCTTTTTTCCTCATCTCCCCTCTCTCTGCCCCCTTCCCTCCCCCGAGTCCTTTTGCATTTCCCTCCTCTGCCTCTTCTCATTCCCTCTCGCGTCTGCCCTGCCCCTCCCCCCCCCCCTTATGAGTCCTCTCCCTCCTTGGGCCCCCCCTTTTCGTTTTTTCCTCTCCTCCCTCCTTGTTTTTCCCCTCCTCCAGGTCCCCCCCCCCCCCCATCTGCCTTTGGTTTGGGAGTGTCATCTTTGTGCTGCCACTTTCGTACAGTGTTCTACAGTGAGTGTTTTACAGTGAGTGTTCCGTGTTGTGTTTTTTGGGAAGTGTTGCGAACGTCCATCATACTGTTGCTGGCTGTGCTTTTTATCTCTTGCGAACAGAAACCAGACTGTCGCCGTGTTTTTTAATTGTGTGTGTACTATGTTACTTGTCTGATTCCTGTGTCTTTTATTAACATTGCCAACTCCTTTTGCTTTCTGTTTTAACTTCCCGCATTTTTCCGCCATTTAACACTTTAAGTCACAGTTTTATCGCCTGTTTTTCTTGTTTCTTTTCTTCTTCCGTTTTTTTAAAAAAAATGTCTGTAGGCTGTAGAGCAGCGTACTAAGCTGCTGCCAGCCCGCCCCCTTTGGGGCTTCCCCTCCCCCTTCCTCCCTTCCCCCTCTCTCCCCCGCCCGTGGCATCTCTGCTCTCCCCTCTCCGTCTCCCACCCCACCCCCCCTCCTCCTCTCTTGGCAGCTACCCGGACTCCTACACACTTGCTTAGTGAACATTCGCGCGCCGGAGAACAACGCCTTGTGTTTCTGTGTGTGCCGTCGTTTTGTGCTTAAGTGGTTCAGTGTTATTCGTTTTGTGCGCCTATTTTCGCGTGTGACAATTTTCATCTCTGTATGCATCCAAGTGTCTGAACAAATTTTATCTTGGTCTCTACGCCTGTGAATGGCTCCATGTATTTTAAAAAGTGTTTGTATCCATTTATATGTCCACCGTGTTTTACTCTAATTGTCTTCATTTGTCTCTTTTGTGTTTCTCCACGGCCAAAGAGTGGCGTAGTATGCTGCTGCTGGCCTGCCTGTAAACAGGTTTAAAAATAACAATAAATAAAAATAAAAAAGCTCAGCCAGCCAGTCTAATCTCGCGTACGTCTGTGGACACATCGTCTCGCTTAGATAACTTAGTTACTTTCTTGTTCTGTGTACAAGTGGACGTGGTTGTTAGGTTTCCTTGTGACTCTGTTGTTCGATATTGTTGTTGTTCGTTCTGTTCTTCGTTGGTCGTGTCCGTTCTCTCCCGTTGTGTTGTTGTTCACGGGCCTCTCCAAGCGTCCCGCCGCGCTTTCCGTCATTTCAACCCCGCGACCGTCCCGGTCGCAGTTACAACAGATCAGTGTCTAGTACCGCTGTCACTATGGCAACCTGAGATATCCGTAATGCGGTCGAGCAGCCGACCCGAGCGGACAGCTGCTCTCTGCACCAGGCGTAGCTGCCCGCTGATAGCTCTTCGGAGTGGTCTCTGACAAGCTGCAACAGGCATAGCTGCCGGCGATGCTTTCCTGAGCGCCACGAACCAGCGGAAGCCGCTTAACGCTTCCCAGCGCTAAGCGGTAAGACCTTCGGCCCAACTCTCCGCAACCTCGGTTGCAAACCCCTCAGCGCGAGATTCTCCCGTTCTTTGGTAGCCTTTTTTCCGTGTCAGGGGCCCGTCAACGCCGGATAACCCCGTGCACTGTACGCCGCTCTCTTCTACCCGCGCTCTCTATAGCCACGCATTACACTTCGCGCAGATGGGTCGTAGGGGCTCCCCTCTTCCGTAGGTACACAATATACTGTACTATCGCCAAAAAAGCAAAAGCTGGCGTTTCCAAAAGAGCAAAATTGTCGTACACCCCTCCCTATCCAATAAAACGTCCCTATGCAGGAAAGACGTCTGATCCTTCTACATCTATACTCCGCAGGCCACCTGACGGTGTGTGGCGGAGGGTACCTTGAGTACCTCTATCGGTTCTCCCTTCTATTCCAGTCTCGTATTGTTCGTGGAAAGAAGGATTGTCGGTATGCTTCTGTGTGGGGTCTAATCTCTCTGATTTTATCCTCATGGTCTCTTCGCGAGATATACGTGGCAGGGAGCAATATACTGCTTGACTCTTCGGTGAAGGTATGTTCTCGAAACTTCAACAAAAGACCGTACCGAGCTACTGAGCGTCTCTCCTGCAGAGTCTTCCACTGGAGTTTATCTATCATCTCCGTAACGCTTTCGCGATTACTAAATGATCCTGTAACGAAGCGCGCTGCTCTCTGTTGAATCTTCTCTATCTCTTCTATCAACCGTATCTGGTACGGATCCCACACTGCTGAGCAGTATTCAAGCAGTGGGCGAACAAGCGTACTGTAACCTACTTCCTTTGTTTTCGGATTGCATTTCCTTAGAAGTCTTCCAATGAATCTCAGTCTGGCATCTGCTTTACCGACGATCAACTGTATATGATCATTCCATTTTAAATCACTCCTAATGCGTACTCCCAGAAAATTTATGGAATCAACTGCTTCCAGTTGCTGACCTGCTATATTGTAGCTAAATGATAAAGGATCTTTCTCTCTATGTATTCGCAGCAGATTCCACTTGTCTACATTGAAATCCATCTGTCATTCCCTGCACCATGCGTCAATTCGCTGCAGATCCTCCTACATTTCAGTACAATTTTCCAATGTTACAACCTCTCGCTATACGACAGCATCATCCGCTAAAAGCCTCAGTGAACTTCCGATGTCATCCACAAGGTCATTTATGTATATTGTGAATAGCAACGGTCCTATGACACTCCCCTGCGGCACACCTGAAATTACTCTTACTTCGGAAGACTTGTCTCCATTGAGAATGACATGCTGCATTCTGTTATCTAGGAACTCTTCAATCCAATCACACAATTGGTCTGATAGTCCATATGCTCTTACTTTGTTCATTAAACGACTGTGGAGAACTGTATCGAACGCCTTGCGAAAGTCAAGAAACACGGCTTCTACCTGTGAACCTGTGTCTATGGCTCTCTGAGTCTCGTGGACGAATAGCGCGAGCTGGGTTTCACACGACCGTCTTTTTTGAAACCCGTGCTGATTCTTACAGAGTAGATTTCTAGTCTCCAGAAAAGTCAATATACTCGAACATAATACGTGTTCGAAAATTCTACAACTGATCGACGTTAGAGATATAGTTTTATAGTTCTGCACACCTGTTCGACGTCCCTTCTTGAAAACGGGGATGACCTGTGCCCTTTTCCAATCCTTTGGAACGCCACGCTCTTCTACAGACCGATGGTACAACGCTTCAAGAAGGGGAGCAAGTTCCTTCGAGTACTCTGTGTAAAATCGAACTGGTATCCCATCAGGTCCAGCGGCCTTTCCTCTTTTGAGCGATTTTATTTGTTTCTCTATCCCTCTGTCATCTATTTCGATGTCTACCATTTTGTCATCTGTGCGACAATCTAGAGAAGGAACTACAGTGCAGTCTTCCTCTGTGAAACAGCTTCCCGCATATCCCTTCCAGTTACCCGCAGTAAAGCTGCAGCACAAGAGGCGGGAATGCCGGCTGTTCCCGCCAGCATTTCCGTCCCACTCGCCACGTTCCAAGGGGCAGCTGCCTCGAAGGACCAGCAGATCGCAGATGAGCAACAGCTGATCGAGCTGCTGATTGGGGGCTTAACACACACAAACACAAACACACGCTCCACAAACACAAGCGCCTGCCGCAAACACGAGAGATGTGCGCTCGATCTCAACTCTGGCGGCTTAGGTACCGACCGAACCGGATCCAGAGCTGACAGGACACACTAACAACTCCGAAGGCGGACTGTGGCAACAGGTCGGTCCGCGACGCAAACCGTTTCAAAAGACACAAAAAAGTGAGTCCACAAACTCACGAGGCAACCGCCAACTCTAGTTGCATCGCTAAATAGCAACACCAGCAACAACAATACGAACATTCCTGCTACTGCAGCACACACAAACAGATACCGGTAAGCAGATTCAGAACATCTCCTCGGCTGCCTTCCTACCAGTCATTATACACAACTACGGAGACCTTACTCTCCTAAACAAAGAAATCCGACCGCTGTGTCCGAGCGGTTGTAGGCGCTTCAGTCCGGAACCGCGCTGCTGATACAGTCGCAGGTTCGAATCCTGCCTCGGGCATGGATGTGTGTGATCTTCTTAGGTTAGTTAGGTTCAAGTAGTTCTAAATCTAGGCGACTGGTGACCTCAGATCTTAAGTCGCACAGTGCTTAGAGCCATTTTTAACAAAGAATTTAATAAGAAACATGACCCCACAACATTCTAGTCAAAACTCATCGGGGACCACGCCGAACTGTATGTGGCTAACGAATCTGACTACTCGAATCTGCTCGACTTTCTGAAAGAGAGAAAGGTAGAACATTACACGTACAGGGAAGTCCTGGAAAAAACACAGCAGTACGCGATCAGGGGGATAGACACACGAACCCCGATGGAGACTGTACACCAGGAACTCACCGCCCTCGGGTTAGAGTGCATTAGTGTAAACCGAATGACAGAGTTCGGCACAGCGAGACCATCTGACAACTACATGGCGGAGATGGCTGACACGGCCAAGTCCAGCGACCTGCTGAATTTAAAATTAATTCTTCACATGGTCGTCGCCTGCCGCTGTGGCCGAGCGGTTCTAGGTGCTTCAGTCTGGAACCGCGCGACCGCCACGGTCGCTTGTTCGAATAGTGCCCCGGGCATGGATGTCTGTGATGTCCTTAGGTTAGTTAGATATAAGTAGTTCTAAGTCCTAGGGGACTGATGTCCTCAGATGTTAAGTCCCATAGTGCTCAGAGCCATTAGAACTATTTGAACATGGTCGTCAAAGTAGAAGTCTACAACACACCGCGCACCCCCCAACAATGTCACAACTGCCAGCACAACACAATAGTGCAAACTCCCCAACACAGCACCACGCAAATGCTCCAACTGTGGTGCGGCCCATCCGGCCAACCACAGAGGGTGCATTGCGCAACAAAGAAGCTCTGAGGCGCAAAATAGCGAAACACACTAAAACTACCGCCATCAAAGCTCCAAAATCGACTCGGCGCCCAGTAAGGAGTGGAGTATCCTTCGCTGGAGTGGTCGCTGGCAGCCCCAGCAGCGCGGGACGGTCAGAGGAGCCTCAGAGCTCAGCACACGCACAACAAACACCCCCAGCAACAGACACACAACCAATACACACAACACCCAACACCAGATACACCGCCGGCCGGGGTGGCCGAGCGGTTCTAGGCGCTACAGTCTGGCACCGCGCGACCGATGTGGTCGCAGGTTCGAACCCTGCCTCGGGCATGGATGTGTGTGATGTCCTTAGGTTAGTTAGGTATAAGTAGTTCTAAGTCCTAGGGGACTGATGTCCTCAGAAGTTAAGTCCCGTAGTTCACAGAGCCATTTGAACCATTTTTGAACCAGATACACCACACAACACCAATAACAGCACCACCTACCCCTTGAGATCGTGGACTGCAGCCCACCACAGGCTACAGAAGACGCACAAACACAGGGAGAACCACAACGCCAGAGATGGAGAAGGAGAAACAGGAGGAACACGACCACACCACAACAGGCGCACAGACAACAGGGCGCCAATCCGCACGAACACAATTCGGACACCAACACAACGACCCACACAACACAACCACTCACCACAGAGCCCACACAGGCGCCCACAACCGTCACTCAAACAGCTGATACTCAAGCCAGCCCTCACCAGACGCCAGCACAAGTATCAGCAGCTGCCAACACAACCATCAACTCACATTCCGACACGTCCAACACTACCTCAACATTCCATAGAATAATGGAGACATTGTTTCCCGGCTCACGACCACCAAAGTAGTCATGAAAATTATGGGGTGTATCACACAGCTCTTCACGCAGTTCATGTCGGGCTCGCTCAACTGGACTAGCACCCAAACCATTATCATGCCACTATTTACACCACTACATGGGTAATAGACCACGCCAGCCCCGAAATGCAGACGCTAACACAAACTCACAGATCCTGTTTTAGGGATCGCAAAAAAAGAGCCAAAATGGTTGTGTTCACGGAGCGAAGGGGTATCCGAATGGCCCTAGTGATCGAAACACTGCTTAAGCCCCGCAAACAGGAAAACTTCCCAGGCTATTGTGTTTGTGGTACGGACCGAGAGGATGGGAGGAGGGGAGGCGCCACAGCATTCATCATACACAAAGACACAGAACGCACAAACATCGAGCTCCCTGCACTTGAGAGACTAGAGGCCACGGCCGTCGGGCTGAAGTTCAACGGAGCCAACACCGCACTGGTATCGATGTACAATCCTCCTAGAGACATAGTAACACGCGATATCGGCACAGTTCTCAACATAGCACCGCGGGTAATAGCCGCTGGAGACCTACATGCAAAACACCCCGACTGGAACTCACGAATACGTACCTCCAACGGCAAGAAGCTACAAAGAACACGCACTAGGCATAATCTACATTATACTTGGGCCGGACGTCCCCAAGTTCGTGCCTACACAGGCCCGACACAGGCCAGACATGCTAGACATAGCCCTCATAAAGGGAATCACATGACCGCTGAATCTTATGGTTGGAAACGATCTGGACTCAGACCACATGCCGGTAATACTGCACGCGGAAGTAACACTGCAGGACACAGGACCAAGCAGGATACTGAACTACAAGCGCAAATTGGACACTGTTCAAGGAAAAGTTTGATAGTCGTATTCCTGACACCCACGAAATTAACAACACGCAACAAATTGATGAGGCTGTGGAGGCTCTTACTACTGCCGTCCAAGACGCAATGACTGACGCCATTCCACGCACAACACCAAAACAACACTCGACGGCCCTGTCGCAGGAGATCCTGGGCCTTATCTCAATGAGGAATCGCCTCAGGAGGTACTGGCAGCGTACCAGGCGCCCGTTCTGTGAACTGCACGTCAACAGGCTCCAACATTTATAAACGAACAATGGGGACAGGAACTAGCAGTGCTAGCTAGCCAGAGACTTCACCATGCGGGCTTTCAAATAACTAGGCACCCTCCGAATCAACGTTGAAACATTAAAAGTTTTGGCTGGTCTCTTTGTCTAGGGGCTGGGATACGTAGTTTCCGCATTACAGACCTAATACTGCTGCGTCTACAGTATACGATAAGAACACACACATGAATCGAATGGTCGAAGGTTTCTATCACTCGGCAATTGCGAATTATGAATGTAACATATAAATTATAAATGAAAGATTGCAATTAAATAAAATCTGCAGGTACTATCTTAACTACTTTCAATGATGAGTACGATAGTAGAAGTACTTTTCAGAATGTGGTATATTTCTGCGAAACACTTATTGGTGTCGATGGTCCAGCAATTACATAAAATATAAGTTGAATAAAAGGGCAACAATAGATTCCTACTTCACGTAATTAGTTATGAACAACAACATAGCTCTCGAGATATTCACTTCCAAACGCGTACTACGTCTTCACTGCAGAAACCACGGAAATCTCACAAGTTCACAATTCGGCACTCCGAGGTATTTCTATCTCTCGCGACAACGTGCAAACCGCTCCACTCTCCAAGTCTTTCCGCCGACTCCGCGTCCGTCGCGCCGTCTTGTCCAGTACGTCCCGTGTCGTGTATCGTACTGTCCAGAAGTACTGCACTGCCAGAACTTCCAGATGTCTCTCTTAGTAACGAGCGCTGTGATTGGCTAGAGCGCTCCCTCCATGTCTCCAAGCTAAGGTACACTCACAAACATATTAAAACACATACCAAACACTGGAATTACATTTAAATAACTTGAAATTAAGTAAATAATCCTACGGCTGGGCTATAAACACGCTCTAAGACACATTATTAAATACATAAACAGTTAAATAAATATGTATCAAAAGAAAAGAAGCAAAATCTAGGCCAGGTGCCTAATGTCTCTGTGCTTTCTAAGACATAGTAAATATTTGGCTGGTTCAAATGGCTCTGAGCACTATGAGACTTAACTTCTGAGGTCATCAGTCCCCTAGAACTTAGAACTACATAAACCTAACTAACCTTACGACATCACACACATCCATGCCCGAGGCAGGATTCGAACCTGCGACCGTAGCGGTCGCGCGGTTCCAGACTGTAGCGCCTAGAACCACTCGGCCACTCCTGCCGGCAGTAAATATTTAACCAGTTTCTTCATGAACAGTATATATCTGATATAAACAAAGACATAGATGAATAAATAAATTTATAAGCATACTGCTACCGTTTTTTCGTGTAACTGTGGTGTACTTATGGCCTGACGCGATCGATAGTAATCGGCCACTTTGACCTCCAATAACTCATGTACTATTCAAGTTACATGCCTGTAATTTATAACAATTTAGGTTTACAGTAATAGCTTTCTAAAGACACTTCGGTCGACGAAATCTGATGAAGCGTTTACATTTTGGAAATTCGTTCTGGGTGTTACTTCTCTAGTTAACAGTCAGACACTAAACTTTAAACTAATAAAGATACTGAAAATCTGATTACACCATCAGAATCCTTTTTTGAGGTATCATGATTCCTCTGGCTATTATTAATTTCTTTATGAACTGCGAAATGTCTGCCATTATGGGTTTACGAAGTCCGCCATCTTTGGCGCTCTCGGCATACAGCGTCGCCAAGGAATTCCCAGCCACGCGGCTGGACCGGCCGTTGTGCGACATCACGCGGTTGCTAAGCTAACGCCCGGGACCACGTGGTTGCTGCCGAGCGGTCCGCGCTTGCCGAACGGTCCGTGCGGCTACTCCTTCCTCAGAATATTTTCAGGGCGCGACGACTCGCCAGTTACCTCACAACCAGGCAGAAACATTACAGTCCCACTCTACACGGACCAGACGGCCGAGCTTACTCCGCGAGGAGAATGCAGAGCTTATGGCCACAACACTTGCAGCGTCTTTCATTCCGAATCTGGCTCCCTCAGATTCAGTATTCACACTTGAAACGGGCCTGGAGGTTACAAGACTTGTAGCCCAGCCCACGGGCTACGAAATTAGAAGCACTAGCACAAATGAAATTACATGGGTTATCAAGCATGCCAACACTAGGACACTGAAAACCGTGTCCTCCAGGAGTTCACGGATAGAGCCGTAGAATACCTTGCACACATAATGAATGCCACCCTAAAACACCAACACTTGCCGGACTTTTGGAAGGCGGCCAAGGTCCAGATGTTCAGGAAGCCAGGGGAAAGACCACTCCCTCCCACAAAATCACCGACCCATCAGTCTGCTGTGGTCGCTCAGCAAGACTGTTGAGAAGGTAATATTAAAACGCATCACTAGGCACTGCATTAACAATGACACCCTATGACCGGAGCAATTCTGCTTTAGGAATCGCCACTCAACAACACAAAAACTCCTCCGCGTAGTCGAACATATAACACACGGCTAAAACATGAACAAAGCCACAGCGGCCGTGTTCCTGGACGTCGAAAAAGGTTTCGACTGTCTTTGGCAAACGGCCTTATACGCAAACTAAGCGAAGCAGGTTTCCCGGACGGACTCGTTCGTCTCATACACTCATATCTCACCAACAGATGTTTCAACACTGACGTGCAGTGGAAAACAATTGACACAACACGGTATCCAAGCTGGAGTACCACAGGGAAGCATCCTAGGCCCCATCTTGCTCAACCTGTACATTAACGACTTCCCAGCAACACAAACCACGACGTTAGCCATCTAAGCGGATGACACAGCCATCCTTGGGCAAGATTGGAAATCATCGAACATTAATTCACGAACACAGACGGCACTCAGAACTGCCGAGCCTTGGTTGGAACGATGGCTTATTAAAGTAAACGTCGACAAGTGCGAAGCAGTTCTGTTCACACGCAGACCGAAACTACTCCGCAAACATCAACATAGTAGACAGATAACACTACATACGCGCCCAATACGTTTCCGAGAGAAATGGCTGGATCGGAAACTTACATGGGGGGACCACATCGAATACGTTGCCAACAGAGCGCACGCGAGGTTCAAACAAATCTACCCAATGCTCAACAGGGAAAGCACACTGGCCGGCCGGTGTGGCCGCGCGGTTCTAGGCGCTACAGTCTGGAACCGCATGACTGCCACGGTCGCAGGTTCGAATCCTGTCTCGGGCATGGACGTGTGTGATGTCCTTAGGTTAGTTAGGTTTAAGTAGTTCTAAGTTCTAGGGGACTGGTGATCTCAGAAGTTAAGTCCCATAGTGCTCAGAGCCAAAGCACACTGAATAGGAGACTGTCGAGGCGCATACACATCGCACTAACTAGACCTCTGATGACGTACGCAGCTCCCGTCTGGGGATATGCAGCTCCTACACGCCTGCGCCGTCTGCAGATCATACAGGACAAAGTGCCACGAATCATTAGCAACGCTCCACGCTACACACGCACCGTGGATCTTCACACTGAATACCACCTTGAAACTCTCGAGAAAGTATTCAAAAAACACGCCACACGACTGTCTACATCTACGTCTACGTGATTACTCTGCTATTCACAATAAAGTGTCTAGCAGAGGGTTCTGTGAACCACCTTCATGCTGTCTCTATACCGTTCATCTCTCGAACGGCACGTGGGAAAAACGAGCACTTAAATTTTTCTGTGCGAGCCCTGATTTCTCTTATTTTATCGTGATGGTCGTTTCTCCCTATGTAGGTGGGTCCCAACAGAAGGTTTTCGCAATCGGAGGAGAAAACTGGTGATTGAAATTTCATGAGAAGATCCCGTCGCAACGAAAAACGCCTTTGTTATAATGATTGCCACTCCAATTCACATATCGTGTCTGTGACACTGTCTCCCCTATTTCGCGATAGTAAAAAACGAGGTGCCCTTCTTTGTACTTTTTCGATGTCATCCGTCAGTCCCACCTGATGCGGATCCCACACCGCACAGCAATACGCCAGAATTGGGCGAACAAGCATAGTGTAAGCAGTCTCTTTGGTAGACCTGTTGCACCGTCTAAGTGTTCTGCCAATGAATGGCAGTCTTTCGTTTGCTCTTCCCACAATATTATCTATGTGATCGTTTCAATTTAGGTTATTTGTAATTGTAATCCCTAAGTATTTAGTTGAATTTGCAGCACTCAGATTTGTGTGACTTATCGTGTAATCGAAATTTAGCTGATTTCTTTTAGTACTCATGTGAATAACTTGACACTTTTCTTTATTCAGGGGCCATTGCCGCTTTTCGCACCACACAGATATCTTATCTAAATCATTTTTCAAGTCGTTTTGATCATCTGAGACTTTACAAGACGGTAAATGACTGCATCATCTGCAAACAATCTATAACGGCTACTAAGATTAATATAGATCAGGAACAATAGAGGGCCTATAACACTTGGTTGGGGAACGCCGGATATTACTTCTGTTTTACTCGATGACTTTCCGTCTATTACTACAAACTGTGACCTTTCTGACAGGAAGTCACGAATCCAGTCGCACAACTGAGGCGATACTCAGTAGGTACTCAGTTTGGTTAGAAGACACTTGTGAGGAACGGTGTCGAAAGCCTTCTGGAAATCTAGAAATATGAATGAATTTGACATCCCCTGTCGATAGCACTTATTACTTCATGAGCATAAAGAGCTACTTGTGTTTCACATGAACGATATTTTCTGAATCCGTGCTCACTATATGAGAATAAATCGTTTTCTTCGAGGTACTTCATAATGTTCGAATACAGTATATGTTCTAAAACCCTACTGCAAATCGACGTTAGTGATATAGGCCTGTAATTCAGCGAGTTACTCCTACTTCCCATTTTGGATATTGGAGTGAGTTGAGTAATTTTCCAGTCTTTAGGTACGGATATTTTTGTGATCGAGCGGTTGTATATAACTGCTAAATATGGAGCTATTTTACCAGCATACTCTGAGAGGAATCTGACTGGTAATCAATCTGGACCGGAGGCCTTGCATTTATTAAGAGATTTAAGCTGCTTTGTTACACCGAGGGTATCTACTTCTATGTTCCTCATCTTGGCAGTTGTTCTTGATTGGAATTCAGGAACTGGAGGCACTCGAACAATCCTTTGATCCTTACTCTGGGAAATTGTGATCACGACGATAGGTAGAAACATAAGCTGCCAGAGACACTACCAGCTAGGGCATAACCACCTTTGGCAAGCTAAAATTCACCAACAAGTGACAAACGTCGGCAACCCCCTGCATATCAGCAACGTTGACTGGATATACCGGCTGCTATTAACGCCGACCAACAGGCTACAGCAGGGAAACCGACGAGCTCGCCCACTGACGCACAAAAAAACCGTCAACATCACCCTACAATGTGCATCTGAACTATCGGACACAAAACAATGATGAACCTAACTGTTACAGGTATGCTGACGTTGACCGAGAGACCAACACCGGCACCCAGCGGCAGCCGCCGAGTAACAGCACCGCACAACGTCAAAGGTATCGACTTGCACGATACCCACTACTAACAAAGCCTACCTTGCATGACCTGTCGCAGGCAGCAAGACATCCGCTACTGCTCTTACTACCCGACCGAACTATCACAGTGTTTTTCTTCTCTTGGCTCTTGCCTAGGGACTTTTCTTCCTCTACCCTTCAAACCGCTATCCTTGGTTCGACTTTCGACACAACATGAGCGCGTATTAATGGTTAACCTTAACCAGACGTACGCAAGCATCGCAGTACCCACATCCTGCGAACCTCACTTTAGTGAACACTAACCCTTATGCAGAGATGGCAGTAGACCTTTAGAGTTGGCCATCATGCCGGTGTGGGCGTGGATGGGCTCCACCACTTGTTTAAAAAATCCGTAATGCTGCGTTTCAGCTAAGTACGTAAACTGCGTACGTGTAAGAACGTTTATAGGGGAGTGTCAGATCTGCCTTAGACCCTATTAGCTCTCGCAATGGACAGTATTGTAAACAGCGCCCCAGTAACTGGGATGTGCACAATGCGTGGGACATTCACCCAATGTCCCTACACGTGTTTACTTCTCTTGCTTCTAATGATAACTGTTTGCTGCGTGGACACAACAGGCGTATCACAGACTAAACGTTCAGAGTCAACGTTACCCAGATTGTCATACGCACCTTACATTTGTAGAAACAAGTTCATAACAAATGTTTAAAGTTATGATGGCTGATCCCAGTGCGAGGAATGTAACATAGTCATTGACACAAATAAACAACGCGTTGAAAAACATTTGACCGCAAGACTTGCACAAGCTAGTCGTGATAGCTATGTACTGCTCCGCCAGTACTCAACACTCACAAGATTCAATATATACAGGGTGTTACAAAAAGGTACGGCCAAACTTTCAGGAAACATTCCTCACACACAAAGAAAGAAAATATGTTATGTGGACACGTGTCCGGAAATGCTTACTTTCCACGTTAGAGCTCATTTTATTACTTCTCTTCAAATCACATTAATCATGGAATGGAAATACACAGCGACAGAACGCACCAGCGTGACTTCAAACACTTTGTTACAGGAAATGTTCAAAATGTCCTCCGTTAGCGAGGATACATGCATCCACCCTCAGTCGCATGGAATCCATGATGCGGTGATGCAGCCATGGAGAATGGCGTATTGTATCACAGCCGTCCACAATACGAGCACGAAGAGTCTCTACATATGGTACCGGGGTTGGGTAGACAAGAGCTTTCAAATGCCCCCATCAATGAAAGGCAAGAGGGTTGAGATCGGGAGAGCGTGGAGGCCATGGAATTGGTCCGCCTCTGCCAATCCAACGTTCATCGAATCTGTTGTTGAGAAGCGTACGAACACTTCGACTGATATGTGCAGGAGCTCCACCGTGCATGAACCACATGTTGTGTCGTAGTTGTAAAGGCACATGTTCTAGCAGCACAGGTAGAGTATCCCGTATGAAATCATGATAACGTGTTCCATTGAGCGTAGGTGGAAGGTCATGGGGCCCAATCAAGACCTCACCAACAATGCCTGCCCAAACGCTCACAGAAATGAGTCGCATGTCAACACAAGCACCGAAGTAAGCATTACCTTCCTTCAATTGGGCCAACTGGTGGTGAATCGAGAAAGTACAGTACATACTGACGAAACTAAAATAAGCTCTAACATGGAAATTAAGCGTTTCCGGACACATATCCACATAACATCTTTTCTTTATTTGTGTGTGAGGAATGTTTCCTGAAAGTTTGGCCGTACCTTTTTGTAACACCCTGTATGTATATATATATATATATACTTTTGTAATAGGCGTATATATATATATATATATATATATATATATATATATATATATATATATACGCCTATTACAAAAGTTTTCCCATACAATCTTTGATTAGTGCGGTATGCTGCATCATACAACGAATTCGTATTTCCAAATTCTTCTAACGAGTAATGATTCATCATCTTCACAACTGTAAGCACCTTACACACATCAGTGACTGGGAGTTGTCTTTCAAGAAAGTACCAACAAAGTCAACGTATCAGAGAGTCGTTTGTTTTGAAACACAAACAATTTACAAAAAAGTGAGTTGAATGCATTGTCCATTCAAGACGTTGTAAACCACCTCACATTTAACTGCGGCCATATTTTCTAAACTATTAGCTTTGGGGTCAACTTCTGTGTGTAAAAGGTCGACTTTCAAAGTTCTGAACACACTCTGTACAAAGAGGTTGCTGACGTCTGTTACAGAGGGTACGCTTCTTTAGCGTCAGGATTCCTTATTAATTCGTACTAAAATGCAACTACAGTCCATTCAGGCACGTTATATCCAAGTTACACTTCAAGACATTAAAAAAAAAAAAAAAGATGCACCACGAAGGAAGTATCCGAATGATACGGAATGCAGTAGACGTGACGTACATCTACAGACTAAATATGAATATAATTTCAGAAAACTCGGAGGTTTTATCATAACTAGACGTGATTGTCTTATTGGGATTGCCGCGATCGTTCTTTGAATAAAATATGGCATATCAGTCTTTCTTCGCTATTTTTTATTTTCAGTGACCGGTTTCAGGCTAGCTGCCCATCTACAGTTTGAATTGCCATCTCTGTTTATTGATTGGATAGCCACTGAATTGCTATTTATTTATTTAATGGGACAATAATAATTATTAAAAGGTGGCAATTTTATTTAAGCACTGTTTTTACTCTTTCGATTGTTGCGAGTCAGCGATAGTGCAATGCTGCTCGCTTTGGAGAATACACATTTTATAAGAATTATTTGGTCCAGGAAACACTTTTGCGGTCACGGTTGCGATTTAGACGGTATTCGCGTAATTGTACTGATTAAAAGTTATCGTTTCCGAAAGACGCAGGTTCGATTAAAGCTGTGTGCACTTTTGCGCGAATAATGAAAATATTCATAACACGTCGCGCAACGAAAAGAAACATGCGAATCACAACCGTGATCAAACGAAGAAAATATATGATAACATAAATGTTCTTCGCTGTTACTCAGGCTCAGATTAGACCTTGCAATTTTTAGTTATAGGAAATCACAAGACGTAACACTTTAGAGATATTTGTTTTGAATAACTTGTATTTACCTTCTCTCTCTCTCTCTCTCTCCTTTTTACAGCCTTTACACCTCCACATCGATTAAGGAACTTTTCCTTCTCTACCGACCAGTACGAGAACAAAATTCAGACTCAACAAAATGTCTTACATCGAATTATTACATGCTCAACCCTTAACAGTCATATATAGTTTTGTAGTACAAACAATGCTAATTTATTCCGTGCACTAGAAAGTCTTTGATACATTGAACACAAAAATGAAAATAATAAAATTATAATTACAATTTTAATATCGTGAATACTTCTTTAAATCATGAAAATAAGGTTTGACATCGTCGTAATATTAATTTTCATCGTTGTAGAACTACAAGTTTTGTTCGATAAAGTTAAAAATATAATTAACAAGAGAGATATAATTATTGAGAGAACTGTCTTAGTTTAGAAAAAGAAATTTTGGAATGTATTAAATGCCAACATACCATATACTGCAGTTACAGAGTAACTTGTAAGTACTGAACTATTGGTTCGCTGTCATAACTAAAGTAATTTTTAATCTGCTAAAACCTTGTATCACAGTTTGGAGAAACCTGACTGGTAAAAATAAACAGTGCCCTCTGTCTGTAAGAATTGTGCATATGTAGTAAGATATTATTTTTCACCATACATATTAATGTCGAATATACTTATAATAATAAGAAAATTTTTAAAGAAATAACATGTAAATAATGTTTTTTGAGAGGATCATGAACTGAAATAATTTACACTAGTTCAAAAATTTTAAAGAAACTTAAAAATATAATAAAACATATTTATATATTCTTTTCGAAAATGTCCGTTTCCTCTTCTTTGCCGGCCGTTGTGGCCGTGCGGTTCTAGGCGCTCAGTCCGGAGCCGCGTGACTGCTACGGTCGCAGGTTCGAATCCTGCCTCGGGCATGGATGTGTGTGATGTCCTTAGGTTAGTTAGGTTTAATTAGTTCTAAGTTCTAGGCGACTGATGACCTCAGAAGTTAAGTCGCATAGTGCTCAGAGCCTTTGAACCATTTTTTCCTCTTCTTTGTATTGACCGGTGGTGGATAGGATTTTCTTACGTCAGAACGTACACTGCGCCACGCCGAGTCCTCTTTCGCCGCGCCCAATTCACCTCGCCGCCAGTACGCTGAGGGCCGTTCCGCTGCAGCTGGTTCTTACTGGATCGCGCTGTTGCATTCAAGAGTAAGCCTGAAACATGTCTTTAAAAATCTCATTAAGTAGGAGATCTGGGTTTTTCATTTGATGAGCGTATGCTTCAATCTCTTCGAGCACGTTGAGATAGAGACTTTTTGGATCTTTATGTAGCACCTCCATTTGTTAATTTATATTGCTCACTTCATGTTTACTATAATTTACATGCGCTACAAATGCTGTCCGATTGCTATGATTACAATGTTCCCTGTATCGAATTTCAAAATTCCGCTATGTTTGCTCTATACAGGGTGTTACAAAAAGGTACGGCCAAACTTTCAGGAAACATTCCTCACACAAAAATAAAGAAAAGATGTTATGTGGACATGTGTCCGGAAACGCGTAATTTCCATGTTAGAGCTCATTTTAGTTCTTCCACCTACGCCCAATTGAGCACGTTATCATGATTTTATACGGGATACTCTACCTGTGCTGCTAGAACATGTCCCTTCACAAGTACGACACAACATGTGGTTCAAGCACTATGGAGCTCCTGCACATTTCAGTCGAAGTGTTCGTACGCTTCTCAACAACAGATTCGGTGACCGATGGATTGGTAGAGGCGGACCAATTCCATGGCCTCCACGCTCTCCTGACCTCAACCCTCTTGACTTTCATTTATGGGGGCATTTGAAAGCTCTTGTCTACGCAACCCCGGTACCAAATGTAGAAACTCTTCGTGCTCGTACTGTGGACGGCTGTGATACAATACGCCATTCTCCAGGGCTGCATCAGCGCATCAGGGATTCCATCCGACGGGGGGTGGGTGCATGTATCCTCGCTAACGGAGGACATTTTGAACATTTCCTGTAACAAAGTGTTTGAAGTCACGCTGGTACGTTCTGTTGCTGTGTGTTTCTATTCCATGATTAATGTGATTTGAAGAGAAGTAATAAAATGAGCTCTAACTTGGAAAGTAAACATTTCCGGACACATGTCCACATAACATATTTTCTTTCTTTGTGTGTGAGGAATGTTTCCTGAAAGTTTGGCCGTACCTTTTTGTAACACCCTGTATAATAACTGGCCGGCCGGTGTGGTCGAGCGGTTCTAGGCGCTACAGTCTGAAATCGCGTGGCCGCTACGGTCGCAGATCCGAATCCTGCCTCGGGCATGGATGTGTGTGATGTCCTTAGGTTAGTTAGGTTTAAGTAGTTCTACGTTCTAGCGGACTGATGACCTCAGACGTCAAGTCCCATAGTGCTCAGAGCCATTATAATAACTGTCACATTCAGCGCATTTGATCTTGTATACTCCGGAATTGTTTTTTTTCATTTGTTTTGTCGTTGCTGGTTTATGTCTTAGTCTATGTGCCTTGTCCTTCATTCTGGGATGCCACAGCGATGTTTTTTGGAAAGCATTTAGCAATTCTTTCCGACGCATGCTCTTTGTACGTCAGGGTAACAAACTTCTTCTTAACTTTAATTTTCCTAGTATCATTACTGATACCCGAGGATTTGTTTTTAATCTTGTTAAACATACGTGTAACATCTTGTGTCCTGTACCCATTAGCTGCTGCCTAGTTCTTTCTGCATTTGGTCTACCTACAGTGGCAATCTCGGGACTCTGTTGCACATTGCGTGAAAGTACGCTCTTTTATGGTGTGCCTGGTGGTGTGACGTCGCTTCTACAATGTTGTCGTAACAAGAGTCTTTTCTATAGACGCCGAAAACGTGCCAACCTCCCTCCTTTCGGACGGTCAAATCTAAATAGTTATTCGCCCCATTGTTCTCCATTTCTAGCGTAAATTGAATTCTTGGATGCTGCTCGTTTAAAACTTTAGTCATTTCCTCTACTTCTTTTTTCCCTTTGAATAATAAAATAGTGTCGTCAAAATACCGTCTGTGATAAATTAACTTCCCCTTAATTTCTGGAAAAGAGCTGCAAACTTTGTTCTCAAAGACATTCATAAAAATTCCAACTAAAATGCCTGATAGACTGTTCGCTATAGCTAAACCTTCATCTTGAATAAAAACCTTGTCGTTAAAGACGAAACTATTAAAACTCAATGTGAACTCTAGCATATCCACGTGTTCGACTATTTCAACCGTGCTGATTGACCTACTTTTTATCATGTTTTTCCTTATAATTTGCAAAGTTTCTGCAATTGGTGTAGAGTTTCACGACGTCTAACGAGGCTAGGACGGTGTCCTCTAGAATTGCAATGTCCTTCACTTCTTTCGCGAAACACACACTATTTTTTACGTTGTAAGCTTGCTGGTATTTATATGCAGATTTTAACTTACGGTACAAAGCGACCATTCTCTTGATGTCTCGATCTTGCGTTCAAGAGCTCATTAACGGCTTCCTTCCCATTACAAATAACACGCATTGGTTTGTTCTCCTTGTGCAACTTTATTTGCGCACTCGCTTCAGGTGTTCTTGGATTCATCTTTATTAATCTAGATTTTTCACTTGCAGTGAATAAAAATTGTATTGCTTCTACCCTAGCCTTTAAATCTATCTGAAACTTCTTTGTTAGATCTTTTTTGATCCCATTTTCTTGAAAAAGACTGCATCCTGTTATCTACATAATCTTTTTCGTAAATCACAGCTGAGGTACAGCCCTTATCTGACTTAATCACGATTGCGTTGTTAGAATCCAATTTTAAGTTAATTTCTTTCACTAACGTCAGCTCACTATATTTACCGTTACGTAATGTTTCCTGGCATTCAATTGCCTCTTTGACTCTGGTGGCGATACATGTATCCTGGAATTTAGTTAACGTAGCGTCCCTACATGTTACCTTCACTTCTGCGATCATTCTGTTGATGTCTCGATCTTGCAAGTTTGCGGATTATGCTTAAGCCCCTTATCCAAAAGCTTCTGCTCCTCATTAGAAGAGGGAGTACGTATTCCAGCATTCCTGCAGACAAGACTCTGGTGCAGTTCTGATAACAGGTACATCGCGTGTGCGAGTGATATGGTTAGGCAACCGGAAATGAACTCTATAGTTCAGGTATGGAGGACAGTAGTCTAAATTGCACACAGATTCACCTTGAAATGCCAGCGATATATGGACCACAATCGATGTCGCCACCAGCCATAATGAAAGGGTGCTAAGAAACGTGGGTGATATTGATCGATTGAGAAGTCCTGATCTTGCACCATGCGATTTCCAGCTTTTCGGCAAGTAACGCGTAAAAGAGCGTCAGGGGCAACATGCTACGGTCGCAGGTTCGAATTCTGCCTCGGGCATGGATGTGTGTGATGTCCTTAGGTTAGTTAGGTTTAAGTAGTTCTAAGTTCTAGGGGACTGATGACCACAGATGTTAAGTCCCTTAGTGCTCAGAGCCATTTGAACCATTTTTTTGAGGGGCTAGAAACATTTACCGGCGCTCACACAATGGCTCTCGGCTTGGCTCCCTGAACAGGGAGCAGGTTTCTATCTTTGAGGAAATGAATGATCAGTAGTGTTCCAACTGTTGTTTATAGAGATCTGGGGGCTGATCGGATAATTAGTTCATATACCTGTGCCACTTCGTAGCGTAGTGTAACATTCAATGAAAATTACATGAGCTGCCATAATAATGTGCAACTTACTTTTCGAAGTCTCCTCATATACACTCCTGGAAATTGAAATAAGAACACCGTGAATTCATTGTCCCAGGAAGGGGAAACTTTATTGACACATTCCTGGGGTCAGATACATCACATGATCACACTGACAGAACCACAGGCACATAGACACAGGCAACAGAGCATGCACAATGTCGACACTAGTACAGTGTATATCCACCTTTCGCAGCAATGCAGGCTGCTATTCTCCCATGGAGACGATCGTAGAGATGCTGGATGTAGTCCTGTGGAACGGCTTGCCATGCCATTTCCACCTGGCGCCTCAGTTGGACCAGCGTTCGTGCTGGACGTGCAGACCGCGTGAGACGACCCTTCATCGAGTCCCAAACATGCTCAATGGGGGACAGATCCGGAGATCTTGCTGGCCAGGGTAGTTGACTTACACCTTCTAGAGCACGTTGGGTGGCACGGGATACATGCGGACGTGCATTGTCCTGTTGGAACAGCAAGTTCCCTTGCCGGTCTAGGAATGGTAGAACGATGGGTTCGATGACGGTTTGGATGTACCGTGCACTATTCAGTGTCCCCTAGACGATCACCAGTGGTGTACGGCCAGTGTAGGAGATCGCTCCCCACACCATGATGCCGGGTGTTGGCCCTGTGTGCCTCGGTCGTATGCAGTCCTGATTGTGGCGCTCACCTGCACTGCGCCAAACACGCATACGACCATCATTGGCACCAAGGCAGAAGCGACTCTCATCGCTGAAGACGACACGTCTCCATTCGTCCCTCCATTCACGCCTGTCGCGACACCACTGGAGGCGGGCTGCACGATGTTGGGGCGTGAGCGGAGGACGGCCTAACGGTGTGCGGGACCGTAGCCCAGCTTCATGGAGACGGTTGCGAATGGTCCTCGCCAATACCCCAGGAGCAACAGTGTCCCTAATTTGCTGGGAAGTGGCGGTGCGGTCCCCTACGGCACTGCGTAGGATCCTACGGTCTTGGCGTGCATCCGTGCGTCGCTGCGGTCCGGTCCCAGGTCGACGGGCACGTGCACCTTCCGCCGACCACTGGCGACAACATCGATGTACTGTGGAGACCTCACGCCCCACGTGTTGAGCAATTCGGCGGTACATCCACCCGGCCTCCCGCATGCCCACTATACGCCCTCGCTCAAAGTCCGTCAACTGCACATACGGTTCACGTCCACGCTGTCGCGGCATGCTACCAGTGTTAAAGACTGCGATGGAACTCCGTATGGCACGGCAAACTGGCTGACACTGACGGCGGCGGTGCACAAATGCTGCGCAGCTAGCGCCATTCGACGGCCAACACCGCGGTTCCTGGTGTGTCCGCTGTGCCGTGCTTGTGATCATTGCTTGTACAGCCCTCTCGCAGTGTCCGGAGCAAGTATGGTGGGTCTGACACACCGGTGTCAATGTGTTCTTTTTTCCATTTCCAGGAGTGTATATCGCCGGACACTGCTTGGACGGAACCTAAACTTAATAATATGTTTGCAAACTAGAGCTACTGAGCTGCGTCCTTCATTGTAACGATATGACCATGTTTTATCATCACCATTACTTAAGACATGGCACATATGTACCCAAGAATAAAAACTGCTATTTCCAATAAATATTTGGAATCTGCGATACTTGGTTTTCCAGTATTTTTCCAGGCCTTGCTGCTAATGTGTGACAAGGTATTACTCATTCCGTTACCAAGTTTATCTTTTCCTAATTTATTTCAATTAGTTAGGCCTTATGGACTGAAATGTCTACATCGAAAACTGTTAGTTAATTTTGTATTAATTTATGGCACACTGATATGGGTCTATGTTAATAACTGTTTTCTATAATTAATTAAGTGACCCACCAGATAAATGCATACAGAGTATCGATCATTATTTATTTTGGCAGCTAATGCCACGAGATAGGCAACGATGCAGCGACTGTATACGGAAAATGTGGATACAGCAGAAATTTCAAAGTCCCCACAACTCTTTACAGAAGTAATCATGCATGAATTTATGAGCAACTCAATCGAAACCGAGTTGCTCTCTCACTTCGCTGAGATTGCACCGTAAAAGAAGAAGTAAAAGATCTTCTACCTAAACTCACAGCATGTTGGAGGAACGACATAGGATTTATCGTCACGTGGACGACGAGGTCTTTGAAGACGAAGCAAAAGCTCGTCTTGGTGGAGAATACATGGGAATTATTCTAAAACATTTTTATGTAGATAATTATTTTAATAAGTGTATCATTCGAAAATGTTATTCAAGAATAAATTATTCACTGACAAATAATTATTTGTTATTTATTGTTCGTAACTTAAATGACGGAATAGCATAATACAATCACGTTTTCTTTGCCAACTATTATAACAGAATCCTATTGCTTATAACATGTACTTGTTTTTGTGGCTCAACGCAGTTTGTGTTTGATTAATACTTTATTAACTGGTTTTATTTGAGATTGCATTACGGGTAAGTTCCAGGCGGCGGAAGTAAGGGGTGGGATTCGATCTCCCATTGGTCCAGATGTTTTTTCAGTCACTTGTCACTCCTTTCTCCTCTAGCAACGAGAAAAATATCAAGCTACATAAGATTTCGCCGTCCATGTTACAGTTCCCTGGCAGGATAAATCGCTTCAAAGGTCGAAGGAAGGTTATGGTACACCAGTAGCAACATGATAAGATAGAAGTTCACTACACTGACGAGTACCACTTCAGCTGAGTCTGCACTTGCCAGCACTTCCTACTATGCTGCCTCGCCCCCCAATCCCCCCCAGTCTCCACTCTACAGATTTGTCAAAAATGAGATCGCAGTCAACTGTGACTCAAAATCTACAATAGCAAACGCTGTCAAATACGGGTGTTCCGTTGATACAAGCCCGTAGTTCTAACATATTCGCAGTTCTATATAACGAAGGAACAAAATAAGGGCACTGGTTGCTGCCACCTGACATCAAAGGGCATAATACCTAAAAAATCCTTAAACGGCAATAGTCGAAGTGCATCGCAAAATTACTCGAAAATGTAACATTTTGTGGCACTGTGTTATACGGAATAAGGAGAAATGTTTAAGGACTAACTCTGAGTAGGCTTCGCATTACAAAATAGAACAGTTTTTCGATCTGAACTACAGACATATAATATCCAAACGATCGTCAAAAAATTCGGTGACCAATTTCATATGAAGTCGTGTGTAAAAATAAAAAAATGTTTAACAATTTAGATCAGGGATGAGGCCAACGTGGAGTCACAGGAAGAAGACGAACCTTAGAATCTGTAGCATACCGAGTCCCTCTTTGGAAAGTGTAGGAAGTATTTATATGGCATCTGTACCAAAACCAAATAAACTGTTTGGCGTGGTGTTTTATGAAAAAGAAGTTGTTCTGAAGTCTGATTTGTAAGCAACAGATAGTACAGCTGTTTTACAAATGGCATAAAACTAGAACAGTAAATGTCTTTGGATTTGTAATTTATCTCTCATTCGTAACCTGTTTGATTCAAATGACGAATAAGCGTTTTTATTCGTGTAAATGAGTAATATTGAAGTAAATACTTTTATTTAATCTTCACGAATAACTAATAACAATATTTATTTTTCTTCGTCATTCGAACTCTCTAGCGGATAAAAAAAGGGACGTGGCCTTTCAAAGAGTTACATTTTTGGACCAGTTATATTCAACTGGTCCAAAAAAGCAACTCTTTGAAAGGCCACGCCCCTTTTTTTCTAGGCTAGGATAGCACTTTTTAGTGATGTACGTTTTTCTTCAGCTGTACTGCCTACTCTGACATTTGTAATAGTATTATCTACACCTTTATAGAACTTCTTTTACACAGAGATTCATCTTGACGACTTTTTTAAACTCCGCTCCACTCCTAATTTATACTAATCTGTGATCTGAGTCTGCTCCTGTGTGCACGTCACAGTCTGATATCGGAATCCGATCCTCTGATCCGGCCCCTAACATACCGTAGTATTCACCCACGATTATTAGACTTCCATCTCCCTCTACATTCCTCCGATAGTTACCCGTCCAATACCTCCTACACTCTAATCTCCTCTGACTGTGACGTTGGCATTTGTATCAGATGTATTGTCATTATCATTCGTTTGCTGTCGATTCTACATCTACATTTACATTTGTACTCCGCAAGCCACCCAACGGTGTGTGGCGGAGGGCGCTTTACGTCCCACTGTCATTACCTCCCTTTCCTGTTCCAGTCGCGTATGGTTCGCGGGAAGAACGACTGCCGGAGACTAATCCTATCACTGGACTCTTCAAAGCAACCTATTTACTTATTCATAAAGAATCCTACTCCCGTTATAACATTTTCCGGTACTGTTGGTATTATCCTTATATTAACAGAAATATGTTGCGTCTTTCCCTATTATATCCCACCTACTTTATCTAGACTGAGCCTTTGTATTTCCCCATTCAAATTTTATAGCTTTCCTACCATATTCCACACTTCGATTCGTAGACTGACGTAGCTTCTATGGCTTATCAATATTTGTGTAATATTCGACTTCTCCTTGGCAGTCACCTCCTGGAGATTCCAATGGAGCACAAATCCAGAACTGTTCTACAGGCAGAAATCATCATGATATTATTTTCTTTTCCTTAAATGCAGGCCACATTTCCTGTTCACAAACATTATATGTCTTTAGTTCTGTGGTTTACATAGTCTTCTGCATCTTCACGCTCTTGATCAACGGTCTCCAAAATACGGCCCGCGAGCCAACACCGGCCTGCGGTAACGGTTCGGATAGCCAATGGTATCAGGCGCGCCGTATTGTTACTTCCGGTACGGTGAAACCCTTTTCATGGAACGCCTCGCATAACGAGTGATTCGCACAATGAGTAGAAGAAAATGTAAGCAACTGATTCGCTTAACGAAATACGAGGCCTGTTCAGAAAGTAAGCTCCGATTGATTGCCAAATTGAAACCACAGTGAACATCAGAAATGTTTTACTTGTAACAGTTAGCTACATCTTTCAGCTACTTCTCTACGTAGTCGCCGTTCTGACTTAGACTTTTGTCATAGCGTTGTACCAACTTTTCAATAGCCTCATCATAGAAGGCAGCCGCCAGTGCTTTCCGCCAATTCTCCACGCTGGCCTACACCTCGTTGTCGGTGTCAAAATGTTGTCTTCAAAGACAGCGGTTCATGTGACCAGAGATGAAACTCAGGGGGAGACAATTGCTGACTGTATTGTGGGTAATCTAACATTTCCATTTGAAAACGATGCAGGAGCATCTTCATTGCCCCTGCAGAATGCGGCTGAGAATTGTCGTGAAGACGAAACAGCACGACAGTTATGTAATGTTAGCTGCATAGCTTCAGGCGAAATTTCTCACCAGGCCCTCGTACTTGGCGGCAGACACTATTTTCTAGACATCTTTGCGCACTCACTGCGAGCTCAGAAATGAGAAGAGCGACGTGATGCTAACTGGGGTTATACTAGAGACACTACCCAACACATCTGTGCAAAGCTTTATCGGATTTTCATAGTCGTTTCCATTTCGCGACCGATCGGAGCTTACTTTCTGAACGCCCATCGTATATTTCACATAAAGGTTCTGTTTACAGATATTTTTTCAGTCTCTAATAAACATTACAAAAACGACCGTCTGGTGTGAACTGGTATCTTTGGTCACGATAAATGAGCACTAACTCACGCCTTCTCCAATGAACTACCATTCTGTAAAATAGAAGCTCGGATAATTCTGTATTTCGTCAGCTGTACAGAGAGCAATGCCCATGGCGTCACAATTGTTGTCACCCGTAACCACGACTATGTTGCACATTATCTGCACCTATGATGCAAGGTCTTTTCTTCGCCGACGCTTTGTAACCTTCTTGCTTGCAGTATCTGTTCATTAATTCCAGTTCTGATTCATCGTTTTTAACTACGAAGAATTCATTAAAGACGCCCGTAAGGCAGTAGCTATGCAGGTTAGGAATTTAACTAACGAAAATGCTTTTGTATCCCGCCTGGAAGGCGGCGCGTGGGTCTGCTCCTGTAAACTGAAGGGTAGACCGAATGAAGGAAGCTAGGAGGAGCAAGAAAAGCTTGGTACTGCAGTTAGGTTACAACTCTTTTACTTAACTCTGCGTACGGATGAGCACGTAGGTGAGAAGCCGTTCATCCATCAAATCTAACAGCTACTAGTAGTTGGACAAACTATCATTGAAGTAACACAGTCTGTAATTGCTAGCCCACTATGAAGTAGAAACAATGTTGCTAGGTCGTCTCCTCTGAATCAAATGGGCTGAATCTGGAGAGGAGCTCGTAGATCTGCACAGCCTATTCCGTGGCATCGTAGCTATCGATGTTATGTCTCTATTCGGAAAATTTTGAAGCACAGGCATTAATTTCTTTAGAGAACTTTCTTCTGAAATAGGGCGTAGAGTACTATAAATAAAAAATTACAATGCTATATTATATGATCCAGTATGACGAATTTAACATTGTCAAACTCTTCGATTTGCATGTCTTCATATGTTATACACATGCTGGAAGGAAATCTGTTGCAGATTCTGAACTACATATTGCAAGTCTTTTCAAAGTTTAATGACAGTCAATTAGCTTTAAATCATTTATTGTCAGTGAAAATTCGATTAGCAGGTACCTTCTAAATCTCTACTTGACTTGCTACTTATTGCAATGTTTATATCATCTGCAAACAAAACAAATTTTGCATCTGGCAATGTAACTGACGTATGTAATGTAACCAAACATTTTAAATATCATTAATTATGTGAGAGCTCCTGAAAATTTATCGTACCTAAGGACGTAAATAGGCAATTCACGCAATGAAATTAAGCATTTTAATTATGATGGTTGGTTGGTTGTATCGGGGAAGGAGACCAGACAGCGAGGTCATCGGTCTCATCGGATTAGGGAAGGATGGGGAAGAAAGTCGGCCGTGCCCTTTGAAAGGAACCATCTCGACATTTGCCTGGAGCGATTTAGGGAAATCACGGAAAACCTAAATCAGGATGGGCGTACGTGGGATTGAACCGTCGTCCTCCCGAATGCGAGTCCAGTGTCTAACCACTGCGCCACCTCGCTCGGTCTTTAATTATGAGTAATGGGATTTATGTAGCTGTAACTTTTCACTTACTATTGTTTTGCAATTTTGGATCAATTTTACTAGTGGAAATTATCAGCAGCGACTTAAAATACTATTTTTAGATCTGTAAAATTCTTTTGTATGTCTCACTTTGGATAATGTTTCTGGACTTCCGCAAGGCGTTCGATACAGTTCCCACAGTCGTTTAATGAACAAAGTAAGAGCATATGGACTATCAGACCAATTGTGTGATTGGATTGAAGAGTTCCTAGATAACAGAACGCAGCATGTCATTCTCAATGGAGAGAAGTCTTCCGAAGTAAGAATGATTTCAGGTGTGCCTCAGGGGAGTGTCATGGGACCGTTGCTATTCACAATATACATAAATGACCCTGTGGATGACATCGGAAGTTCACTGAGGCTTTTTGCAGATGATGCTGTGGTGTATCGAGAAGTTGTAACAATGGAAAATTGTACTGAAATGCAGGAGGATCTGCAGCGAATTGACGCATGGTGCGGGGAATGGCAATTGAATCTCAATGTAGACAAGTGTAATATGCTGCCAATACATAGAAAGATAGATCCCTTATCATTTAGCTGCAAAATAGCAGGTCAGCAACTGGAAGCAGTCAATTCCATAAATTATCTGGGAGTACGCATTAGGAGTGATTTAAAATGGAATGATCATATAAAGTTGATCGTCGGTAAAGCAGATGCCAGACTGAGATTCATTGGAAGAATCCTAAGGAAATGCAATCCGAAAACAAAGGAAGTAGGTTACAGTACACTTGTTCGCCCACTGCTTGAATACTGCTCAGCAGTGTGGGATCCGTACCAGATAGGGTTGATAGAAGAGATAGAGAAGATCCAACGGAGAGCAGCGCGCTTCGTTACAGGATCACTTAGTAATCGCGAAAGCGTTACGGAGATGATAGACAAACTCCAGTGGGAGACTCTGCAGGAGGGACGCTCAGTAGCTCGGCACGGGCTTTTGTTAAAGTTTCGAGAACATACCTTCACCGTAGAGTCAAGCAGTATTTTGCTCCCTGCTACGTATATCTCGCGAAGAGACCATGAGGATAAAATCAGAGAGATTAGAGCCCACACAGAAGCATACCGACAATCCTTCTTTCCACGAACAATACGAGACTGGAATAGAAAGAGAACCGATAGAGGTACTCAAGGTACCCTCCGCCACACACCGTCAGGTGGCTTCCAGAGTATGGATGTAGATGTAGATGTAAATTAAAGCCTCAGCTCAAGGTCAAAAAATATGCAGTTTACGGGGTACTGAATTGTGCTGATGACTTCCGAGAAGTACACAAGCCCACAAGAAACACTATAGCTAGGTTTTGACCTTTCGAAGTTAGTGGAAGAGCTCATATGGCACTTAGGCTAAAATGTTTGGAGACCCATGCTCTCGATCATCCCTTGTTCTTCCAGTCTGGGGCCAGTTTGACATTAAATTTGCAAGACATGGCTCTAAAACTCTTTCCATTCGACCATCGTCATCGCCAACGGCGTTGGCAGAATGAGAGTAACTCTTTATACCGGAAGTCTTTGGACGACATAGCTGACAATTTTTTTTTTTTTTCAAAATCTAAGCTGTTTTTGGGAACGAACCCGGGTCGCCTTTAGTAGTAGTCGAAGATATTAGCCCAAGACCACCGTAATTGAGTATGTTATAGAGTAACTAGGAAATAAGTCAATGATGTAGGCTTTCTAATGTCAACTGCAACGGTACACACAGACAGAATCTCCGTAAGACTGCTCTGCGGAAGTAAAGTCTTCTATTTCTAACTTGGAGTGAAACGTGCCTAATAATTTCATATAGCAGTCACTCACTAACCTAACCTAACCTAACCTAACCTAACCTAACCTATCAGTGGACTCATGCAAAAATGGTTCAAATGGCTCTGAGCACTATGGGACTTAACTTCTGAGGTCATCAGTCCCCTAGAACTTAGAACTACTGAAACCTAACTAACCTAAGGACATCACAAACATCCATGCCAGAGGCAGGATTCGAACCTGCGACTGGAGCGGTCGCGTGGTTCCAGACTATAGCGCCTAGAACCGCTCGGCCACCCCGGCCGACGGACTCATGCAGTTTTTCGAGATTCGAGTTCATATGTAGTTAGCAGTTTACAATATTGTCATCCATGTCTTCAAATTCAGGCGGCTTAAAGTTATGTTGTAGAAATGTATTGAATATTCTTTTTCCCACAGAGGTCGACGAAAAACAAACACAAATCGTCGGTCCCTATTCAGAACAACGACATTGGCCAGGTATTAACGCGGAAGAGTAAGTTGAGGAGCAGTAATGAAAGACATACGGGCTACAAACCTTCGTCTTTGTATTAGTCACCGCCAGTGAGGAGGTACAGCCGGTGAACGAGCAGAGAGCGACCAGTAAGAAATGCATCCCACTTTCCATTTCTTTCGGTCTGCCTTCCATTACAATCATACTGAACTGCGTAATATTCGTGGCTACGGCTGCGCTGCGCTATTATCAGAATTGAAACGGCAATCGACATTTCGAGTTATTGTTCCCCAGAAGCTTTTAGACAGCAAGAAAATGTAATGTTTGTTGTGCCATCGTGTTGACTGCCAACTGCCTACTCACCGAAATCCGTTACCTCATTCTATGCCGTGTGTGCAGAGCAGAAGCTTCGGTCCCAGCAAATGGATGTTTCTCTAAGTATATCACATGTTTTGTTTACCACGCAGTGCTGTTTAGCGATATACAGCTAGCGCATAAGCAGAAACCAATGACTTCCATTCCAGGAATAGGTCGTTATTCAAATGAATGGTGGAATAATATTCATCTGCGTTGTACTGATCAGCCAGAACGTAGCCACTGCTACTCACCACTACTTTTTATCCAACCTACGTCTTACACTGAAAACTGTAAAGCTGCATAAGTGAAAAAATATGTCTGAAATCTTATGGGACCTAACTGCTAAGGTCATCAGTCCTTAAGCTTACATAACTGCTAAGGTCATCAGGTCTGAAGCTTACACACTACTTAACGTAAATTATCCTAGGGACAAACACACACACACATGCCCGAGGGAGGATTCGAACCTCCACCGGGACCAGCCGTCCCAGACCGCTCGGCTAATCCCGCGTGGCAGCTGCATAATTGATGTAGTGTCTGTTTACAGGTAAATGTCTTCGGCTCTGGTATACACTGAAATTCCCGCGCCACAATAACGCATTGTTAGGGAAGTCAAACCACGTGTCACAATCCACTGATAAAGTTAAGTTTTGTGCAGTAATCCGCTTTCGTCGGATGCGGAAATTTAGCAGCAGTGTCGGGGTAATCCAGGTGCCCTCTTTAGCCGTCTTTGTTGGCCGAACACATGTGACCCATAGCCGCTCCTGGCGAAAGCGAACTACTGCACGATACTTAACTTTGTAAGTAGGCTGTTTAGGTATTCTTATTGGTAACGCCACGTAGCGCTCTCTATGAAAATCACTGGCTGTGCTGTGTGCAGTCTGTGGCTGGTTAGCATTGTTGTAATATTCGCCATTGTAGTGTTGGGCAGTTGACTGTTAGCGGCGCGTAGCGTTGCGCTGTTGGAGGTGAGCCGCCAACAGTGGTGGATGTGGGGAGAGAAATAGGGGAATTTTGAAATTTGTAAGACTGGATGTCATGAACTGCTAAATATATTATGACTTTTGATGACTATTAAGGTAAATACATTGTTTCTTCTCTATTAAAATCTTTCATTTGCTAGCTATGCCTATCAGTAGTTAGTGCCTTCTGTAGTTTGAATCTTTTATTTAGCTGGCAGTAGTGGAGCTCGCTGTATTGCAGTAGTTCGAGTAACCAAGATTTTTGTGAGGTAAGTGATTTGTGAAAGGTATAGGTTAATGTGAGTCAGGGTCATTCTTTTGTAGGGATTTTTGAAAGTCAGATTGCGTTGCGGCAAAAAATATTGTGTGTCAGTGATTTTCCTAAGGGGACGTGGGTTGTGACATTTACTTTCGAGTCCTCTGACGACATGATACGGTGCTCTGGCGCCAGAATTTCATTGTGTACCAGGTCAGCAAATATCTACACACAAAAAAGAAGAAATGTTATGGTGTAAATATTTTTTTCGGGGTTACTCGATAACTCGGATAAGTACCACAGTCGGATGAAAGACGAGCAAAATCGGTAGCTCACTGAATCTCTCATTCCCGTGTGAGTGCGTGTAATGGTCGCCTAGTCGTAGATATTGCTATACTCGCACTATTTCACTCCCATTTACGGAGCTTGTTAGCACTTGATGTTAGGTTGGCGCCATTAAAATGCTTTGTAGTAATCGCTGCTGCTTGCTGGATCGCTGCTATGTCTCGATGTTGATGCTGGCTCTAAATCTGCTTGTCTAGGGGTAAAAAGATGATAAATAACGAGCGCAACCAACAAATATTTAAACTTCAATTATTTATTACTCTGGTGGCCATCTTCATTCCACTGTCCACCAAAGACAATGACACAACACAAAGTAATACTTCTTTTACATGTTCTTTACATTGTTTATCCACCTCAAACAATAACACACCAACACACATTACCAAAGTGACATTCCGACTGCGCCCCCAACCCTTCTTGCTGCTTGTATTTATAACATTGTCAAAGGACTACTGAAAAGAGATATAGTTTATAAGTCACACGTTATCGTAATTTGTGCAGAAAAGTTATTAATTTACATCGAGTGACATAATTTAACATGTTATTAAAATGACAGACAGATTTGTTGACTTGACAGAATAATTCTTTGGTACAAAAAGGCCAGTTTTTTAGAAGTTTGTCAATTGACTTCTCTAATTTGCATAAATAAGTAAATAACATGAATTATTAAGAATTACATTGGTTTTCCTCTAAAACAGGAGTGTTTACGTGAATACTGAGTGAAAACGATCCTAGTGAACAAATAGGTTTCACTGGGTGATTTTTATTTAAGGAGATCCAAAATACCTAAGTTGGCCACTATTTTTCGTACTTCATATTAATTATTTAAGATGAACTTAGTGTTTTTGCATGATGACATTTGCTGCATCAGTGATCAAGTGATATTAACTTTTGTATGGCTCAGTTATTCAGTATAATTTAATGGGTTGACTGTTTATAGAGACATGTTATCCAATCATTGTTAACATATACAATAACTTTTCTATAATCATAAATACTCGTTAAACTGGTTGAATTTGGAGGGTATCGCATACTTCGGTAAAGTAAAGCCTTTAATAGGTTCCGTTACATGCGGAACTAGTTCTGCCAGCTTTATGAGCACTAAGTAGAGGGCATCAGAAGGGGCAGTGCAACGCCTTCTTTCAGCGACCCTTGCAAGTGGGACTTGGCATCTATGGTCGCCCATCTCGACGTAACTGTGCGGTGGCGAGTCGGTCGCAGCCTCTCTCAACGTCGCTCTTTCGTCGATCCCCACCTAAAAGCATTAAAGATCATTCACGTCATGTATATTTTTAGACAGAATGGTCTTTGAGCTCTGAGTTGGCTCTACATAACGTCTCAGAAACAATCGATAGCTTGAGATCTAACCGGCGTAGCAGGTATTTACCCTTGTGGCATGGACAGTTGTAGATCATCTGAATTAGACATGTAGTTTGAGTGAATCTTTCTGTGTAGGACGTCATTACGTCACTCAGTTTCCGTCAAAAGTGGTGTGCTTGGCTGTCGTTGGTATGTTAATTTTTTAAAATATTTTTGATCACAATGAAACATAAAATTACATTTTGCTGATATCGTTGATATCATATCTGAAATGGAAATAGATCGAGGCACTTGGAGAATGGATGACAAGGCTGTCAAATATAAATCATTCGAACAATAAAACCGTTTCATTCAAATGTACCAGTGCTGCACACAAGTAGGAAATAACACAGCCACTTAGTGGCTATGTATATCCAGTTTACTATCTCTCATTCTCTCATTTAAAACTTTCCGTTTTCTGCATTCCTTATACCCACTGTTGGTTTCATTCGTAGTGCCTCAGGTATCTGCTGTGGAGCCGCGCGAGGTGGCTGCACGGTCTGAGGCGTCTTGCACGGTTTGCGCTGTTCCCTGTGTCGGAGGTTCGAGTACTCCCTCTGCCATAGGAGTGTGTGTTTTCCTTAGCGTAAGTTAGTTTAAGCTAGATTAAGTAGTGTGTAAGCTTAGGGACCGATGACCTCAGCAGTTTGCTCCCACCTTACCACAAATTTCCAAATTTTCAGGTCTGCTGTGGAGAAAACCCGTTGGCTTCAAAAACTCTTCTCAAGTGTAGAAACTTGTCCTTGTGCTCTCTTCAGCAATGATGTGTTCTCTGTGTAACAGAGCTCTGAGAACTCTCATCGTCTGCGAAAGATGGTGGCAGCTAATTGGACCTAAATATAAATCCATATGGGTCTGTTTCTGATATACTGCATTTCCCAAAGTGCCATCTGTGCGACGTACCAGAACATCCATAAATTGATGGCATCCATCTTTTTCGATTTATATTGTGAACTGAATTTGTGTATGGATGTAATTCAGATGATTCAAAAATTCTTTTAATTTATCTTCACCCTGGGTCCGCACTACAAATGTGTCATCTTATCTCCAAAGATCTGTGGGCTTCAAGTTAGCCGATTCCGCGCATTTTCCTCTAAGTCCTCCGTAAAGTACTTGGCCACCAAGGGTAACATGGGACTACCCACAGCGACACCGTCAGTCTGTTCATAAAATTCGTTACTGAACAAAAAATATGTCGACGTCAAGACGTGTTTAAACAGAACAGAAGTCTCTTTATCAAAGGTTTTGCCAGTGAGGAATAATGATTCTGAAAGAGGAATCTTTGTGAACAATGACACTACATCTAAACTAACATATCAGAACTGTTCAGTCTGAGAGATTCTAGTTTGCCAATGAAGTACGCAGAGTTACGTATGTGACCAGCACATTTTTCTCGCAAGAGGTCTTAATGACGACGCTGTTTGGCACAGTCGTAGGTTGAAGGGCCAACGTTACTCACTATCGATCGTAGAGGAACATCATTCTTAAGGATCTTTGGAAGTCCATAAAGCCTCGGAGGAACCGCATCACTTGGTTTCAATCTTCGCATAACTTTTGATGGAAAGTAGGAGGCGTTCAGAAGCGAAGCAGCCTTCCTTACCACTTGTTTGAAGGGTCTTTACTGATCTCCCGGTACGTGCTATCACTAAGTAAACAGTTCATTTTAACATGATAGTCGTCACGAGAAATTAAAACCTTGATCAGCTGTAAGAACCACCGTCTCGGCATCCTTGCGAAGCTTACGCAGTAGCCCTCCCTGCCACAGAATCGTTACTTCTTTGTGGGGAACCTTCATAACTGGTCGACAAGTTCAGCGTCCCATTGGTTCTGCTGAGTCCGTGGAAGGAGGTCGCTCAGCCTCTTCAACGGCACTGATGAACGCAGGTACTGCTGAAACCTTTGTCGTGGGTGCAAACTTCAATCCTTTTCTTAAAACTATCATCGTAGCGTCGTCTAAATCCCTATCCGTCAAATTACTGATGGAGTGTCGAATAACTGCTTCTTTCCACCAACACGACTCAGGCCTTCTGAGCTTCGCCGTCTGTCTTGATGCGGCCACCTCATGAATTTAATTAATGGAGATAGCGGCTTCAACTTGGACAAATCATGGAATCCGATACTTCCTGTAATAAACTGATAAAGACGTCGAAACGGGGTTGCTACATCGATATCACCGTATGGATCGACCGAGCAGCTATAGATCTAATTCATGCATATGTTGTACCTCTTTGGCGCTGACCGATGTCTCTGGCGCCTTGTGCGGCTGTGACCGCATACGCAGTCGAGCGGTCCGCGGATTTGGAAGGGCGGGATAAGTGGTGGAGCGACAGTCACCCGGCACACTCTGAAGATGGTTGGACGGCTTGCAGCCGAAATATCAGACGAAGAAGTGAAATTCAAGCGCCTGAAAGCTCGAAAATTTATGGAACAATCCTTGCGCTGCAAAAATATGATGATGCACACAGGATCTCCTGCTCAGTAGACACTTGCGTTGACCACTGCGCCATCCGGGCACAGAGTCTATAGTAAGTGCACGGACTACCTCTCCTCGCTCCCCAGACGACCTACGGTCCCACCTAGCGGCACCCACCCGTCGTCCCGGTCCGTGTCCCCCATTGTAGTTAATTTTAGATTCCCGGCGGAGATGTGCATCTGCACAGAAGATTACGGCAATGAATCCACAACTTTCAATGCGAATGCACAGTATAGTTCAATCGCCTGCCAAAGTAGTCCGTGCATTTGTGCTGAACAGTGTGTTTTGGATGGCGCAGTGGTCAACGCAGCTGCTTGGTAAGCAGGAAAACCCGTGTTCCAGTCTCGGTCAGGAAAACATATTCACTTGCCATTATCGATTCTTTTTTTTTCCCTTTATTGAATTTCGATTCCCCCCCGAAGGAGGTGGGCTGGCAGCAGATTAGTACGCTGCTCTGCAGCCTACAGATTTTTCAAAACGTAAGAAGAAAAGAAACAATACAAGCAGGCGATAAAACGGCGACTTAAATTGTAAAACGGGGGAAAAATGTGGAAAGTTAAAACATAAAACAAAGGGTTGGCAATGCTAATAAAATACACAGGAAGCAGACAGGTAACATAGGAGACAGACAATTAAAAAGCATGGCGACAATCTGGTTTCTGTTCGCAAGAGATATAAAAAGCACACCCAGCGACAGTATGATGTTCGCAACACTTCGGAAAACACGCAACACTGAACACTCACTGTAAACACTGCACTAAAATGTTGGCACAATGATGACACTCCCAGGCCAAAGGCAGATGGGGGGGGGGGGGTCCTGGAGGAGGGGGAAGAACAAGGAGGGAAGAAGGAAAAAACGAAAAGGGCGGGGGGAACCAAGGAGGGAGAGGACTCATAAAGGGGGAGAGGGGCAGGGCAGACGCGAGAGGGAATGAGAAGAGGCAGAGGAGGGAAATGCAAAAGGACTTGGGGGAGAGAAGGGGGCAGAGAGAGGGTAGGTGGGGAAAATAGAGGATGGAAGGGGGGGAGAAGGAGCCCGGGAAAAGGACAGAGGAAAGGAGGGGAATTGAGGATCAGAGTTGATAGGAGGGATAAATGGAGGGAGAGAGGGCATCATCCGGGAGGGGGAGTTGATGGAAGCCACCTTGGGAAAGGAGATGTAGGGCGTAGAGATGGAGGGTAGGGGCGACACAACAGTGAAGACGTGGCAGGGGGCGGGGATGGGAGAGGAGAGGAGCAACCAGGGGGTGAGGGGGTTCAAGACGGCGGGAGATGTAGAGGATGCGGATATGTTCGAGGAAGAGGAGCAGATGGGGAAAAGGAATGAGGTCATAGAGGATCCACGTGGGGGATTGTCGATTCCGCCTCACTTCCTCTTTTCCCCCCTCCAACTCCAATTTACATAATAGGAGACGTAAAGTTTCGTGCACAAAAGTAATAAATGTACACATACAGCTACATTTTATGACTTGTTTCAAATGACGGTCGACACTTTCTATAGCGTGTAATATATATATATATATATATACACACACATTCAAGAAGGCGTGAGGCCAGTGGGACGACCGCATCTTCGTTTCAAGGATGTTTGCAAGAGAGACCTGAGCAAGACCAGAATCAATCCAAGTCGCTGGGAAAGCGTTGCAGATGACCGTGTCAAGTGGTGAGTAACTGTGCACAACGGCGTCAAGCTCTCAGAGGATGAACGCACACAGGAACAAATCAGGAAGAGGACAAAGCGAAGAGACAGAGCGGCTTCTGTTCCAAGTCCCTCAAATTTTACATGTCCAAACTGCAGTAGGGACTGCCACTCTCGAGTGGGACTTTTTAGCCACAGCAGACGCTGCAGACTCTGAACCAAGCATGCTACACCATCATCCCTCAAGGATGGAGGGATGCCATTATCATTATTATTATTATTATTATTATATACATTGTAACCTCCCCACATGTAATAATAAAAATATGAATAAATGAATGAGATTCTCCACACGAATTTTAAAAATATGAATAATGAATGTGATTCTAATTTAATGTAACCTCTGAACAAAATTGGTTCCCATTTATAATCTCCATGCAGAAATGCATTCACATTTGATGTACCCCCAAAATTCTTTTCTCATTTAATGTTAAGTTCGAAACAGAAAAATTCCTAAACCCCGAAATTAAAAAAAATAAAATTCAGTAACCTGGTAAATTCTAGGACGACAGCAATGCTGCGCCACGGCCCTGTATTCTGAATAAAAAAGCAAAAATTCCTACCTCAATAAAAACGGCGAATATATCTGCTCTTACATAAAAAATTTTCGGCACAGCTCCGTGCAATGCTGGCCTATACATTTGTGATTCGTGAAAGGAATGATCATGCATTGGATAAATTCTTTAAATTGAAATGAATGCTTTTAAAAAAATTACTTTATATTATAAAAATTATTATTAGGACATTTTTTAAAAAAATTGGGTGACAGTTCACATACATTACTAGATATGCGCAAGGCTGCTTCTTTACCTTATACACTCCTGGAAATTGAAATAAGAACACCGTGAATTCATTGTCCCAGGAAGGGGAAACTTTATTGACACATTCCTGGGGTCAGATACATCACATGATCACACTGACAGAACCACAGGCACATAGACACAGGCAACAGAGCATGCACAATGTCGACACTAGTACAGTGTATATCCACCTTTCGCAGCAATGCAGGCTGCTATTCTCCCATGGAGACGATCGTAGAGATGCTGGATGTAGTCCTGTGGAACGGCTTGCCATGCCATTTCCACCTGGCGCCTCAGTTGGACCAGCGTTCGTGCTGGACGTGCAGACCGCGTGAGACGACGCTTCATCCAGTCCCAAACATGCTCAATGGGGGACAGATCCGGAGATCTTGCTGGCCAAGGTAGTTGACTTACACCTTCTAGAGCACGTTGGGTGGCACGGGATACATGCGGACGTGCATTGTCCTGTTGGAATAGCAAGTTCCCTTGCCGGTCTAGGAATGGTAGAACGATGGGTTCGATGACGGTTTGGATGTACCGTGCACTATTCAGTGTCCCCTCGACGATCACCAGTGGTGTACGGCCAGTGTAGGAGATCGCTCCCCACACCATGATGCCAGGTGTTGGCCCTGTGTGCCTCGGTCGTATGCAGTCCTGATTGTGGCGCTCACCTGCACGGCGCCAAACACGCATACGACCATCATTGGCACCAAGGCAGAAGCGACTCTCATCGCTGAAGACGACACGTCTCCATTCGTCCCTCCATTCACGCCTGTCGCGACACCACTGGAGGCGGGCTGCACGATGTTGGGGCGTGAGCGGAAGACGGCCTAACGGTGTGCGGGACCGTAGCCCAGCTTCATGGAGACGGTTGCGAATGGTCCTCGCCGATACCCCAGGAGCAACAGTGTCCCTAATTTGCTGGGAAGTGGCGGTGCGGTCCCCTACGGCACTGCGTAGGATCCTACGGTCTTGGCGTGCATCCGTGCGTCGCTGCGGTCCGGTCCCAGGTCGACGGGCACGTGCACCTTCCGCCGACCACTGGCGACAACATCGATGTACTGTGGAGACCTCACGCCCCACGTGTTGAGCAATTCGGCGGTACGTCCACCCGGCCTCCCGCATGCCCACTATACGCCCTCGCTCAAACTCCGTCAACTGCACATACGGTTCACGTCCACGCAGTCGCGGCATGCTACCAGTGTTCAAGACTGCGATGGAGCTCCGTATGCCACGGCAAACTGGCTGACACTGACGGCGGCGGTGCACAAATGCTGCGCAGCTAGCGCCATTCGATGGCCAACACCGCGGTTCCCGGTGTGTCCGCTGTGCCGTGCGTGTGATCATTGCTTGTACAGCCCTCTCGCAGTGTCCGGAGCAAGTATGGTGGGTCTGACACATCGGTGTCAATGTGTTCTTTTTTCCATTTCCAGGAGTGTACAATAATACTCATCCTCCAGAGTCCCGACCAGAGCGGACTGCAGACAAGCGCAGACACGCGCAGACTACCGCAGACACGCAACACACACGCAGACTACTGCAGACTACTGCAGACTAGCGACAAGCAACAACTAACAACATACTGCTCTCTGCTCAGAGACTCTCCTATGCCTTGCCTATTGCAGGCAGCGCTTACCTCTTATAATATATGGGGTGGTCCATTGATAGTGACTGGGCCAAATATCTCACGAAACAAGCATCAGACGAAAAACTACAAAGAACGAAACTCGTCTAGCATGAAGGGGGAAACCAGATGGCGCTATGGTTGGTCCGCTAGATGGCGCTTCCATAGGTCAAACCGTTATCAACTGCGTTTTTTTCTGTAGGAACCCCCATTTTCTATTACACATTCGTGTAGTACGTAAAGAAATATGAATGTTTTAGTTGGACCACTTTTTTTGCTTTGTGATGGATGGCGCTGTAATATTCACAAACGTATAAGTACGTGGTATTACGTAACATTCCGCCATTCCGGACGGTATTTGCTTCGTAATAAATTACCCGTGTTAAAATGGACCGTTTACCAATTGCGGAAAAGGTCTATACCGTGTTGATGTATGGCTATCGTGATCAAAATGACCAACAGGCGTGTGCTGTGTATGCTGCTCGGTATCCTGGACGACATCATCCAAGTGTCCGGACCGTTCGGCGGATAGTTACGTTATTTAAGGCAACAGGAAGTATTCAGCCAAATGTGAAACGTCGGTCACGACCTGTAACAGATGATGACGCCCAAGTAGGTGTTTTAGCTGCTGTCGCGGCTAATCCGCACATCAGTAGCAGACAAATTGCGCGAGAATCGGGAATCTCAAAAACGTCGGTCTTGAGAATGCTACATCAACACCGATTGCATCTGTACCATATTTCTGTGCACCAGGAATTGCATGGCGACGACGTTTAACGTCGTGTACAGTTCTGCCGGTGGGCGCAAGAGAAATTACGGGACTATGACAGATTTTTAGCAAGCGTTATATTTAGCGACGAAGCGTCATTCACCAACAGCCGTAACGTAAGCCGGCATAATATGCACTATTGGGCAACGGAAAATCCACGATGGCTGCGACAAGTGGAACATCAGAGACCTTGGCGGGTCAATGTATGGTGCGGCATTATGGGAGGAAGGATAATTGGCCCCCATTTTATCGATGGCGATCTAAATGGTGCAATGTATGCTTATTTCCTATGTAATGTTCTACCGATGTGACTACAAGATGTTTCACTGCTTGACAGAATGGCGATGTACTTCCAACATCATGGATGTCCGGCACATAGCTTGCGTGCGGTTGAAGCGGTATTGAATAGCATATTTCATGACAGGTGGATTGGTCGTCGAAGCACCATACCATGGTCCACACACGTTCACCGGATCTGACGTCCCTGGTTTTCTTTCTGAGGGGAAAGTTGAAGGATATTTGCCACCGTGATCCACCGACAACGCCTGACAACATGCGTCAGTGTATTGTCAATGCATGTGCGAACATTACGGAAGGCGAACTGCTCGCTCTTGAGAGGAATGTCGTTACACGTATTGCAAATTCATTGAGATTGACGGATATAATTTTGAGCATTTATTGCATTAATGTGGTATTTACAGCTAATCACGCTGTAAAAGCATGTGTTCTCAGAAATGATAAGTCCACAAACGTACATGTATCACATTGGAACAACCGAAATAAAATGTTCAAACGTACTTACCTTCTGTATTTTAATTTAAAAAACCTACCTGTTACCAACTGTTCGTCTAAAACTGTGAGCCACATGTTTGTGACTATTACAGCGCCATCCATCACAAAGCGAAAAAAGTGGCCCAACTAAAACATTCATATTTCTTTACGTACTACACGAATATGTAATAAAAAATATGAGTTCGTATTTAAAAAAGCTCAGTTGATATCCGTTTGACCTATGGCAGCCCCATCTAGCGGGCCAACCATAGCACTGCCTGGTTTCCCCCTTCAAGCTAGACAAGTTTCGTTCGTTGTAGTTTTTTCGTTTGACGCTTGTTTCGTGAGATATTTGGCCCGATAACGATCAATGGACCACGCTTTATATATATATGAACAGAACCGCCGCTGCACGGTATACGACAGTTACCGCTGTCGTACGCGTTAATTACTCCTATAAGACATCACATTTTGCCATTTCGACCCCCCCCCCCCCCCCGCCCCAGGGCCCCCTTTCTCTTCTCGCCTCCTTCTCCCAGATCGGATATTCCTCCTTCCCCCCCCTCCCCCCCCCCCCAGAAACACTCCACTTGCCTCTTTCCTTCCCACATCCCTCCCTACCTGGCCCTCTTCAGCATGCCCCCCTGGACATCTCCCCCCTCTCTTCCCCTCCCTCCCTTCTACCGGTCACCATCATCTCCTAGCGCCTGGCAGATCCTCCATTTTGATCATCGTCAGTGTGTCACGTCAGTGTTGTGTTTAGCGCTGTTTCTCCTGTGCGTGAAGAGGCGTGATTTTTTAATTGTGTACTGCCTTGAGGTTCGCCGTCAGTGTTTGTTATGTGCTACGCCATCCGTTGGTACTCTTATGCTCCGATCATACTGTGCCTTGTGTTCTTTTAATTGTCGCAGTGTGTGGCTTTTTGTGTGCGCGACTTTTATAGAGTTTTTTATCTCCGTTTTACAGTCGCCCCTTTTTTTGTCTCTTGCCTTCCATGATGTTCCCCCTTTTTTATATCTATGTTCACCATATTCTCTCCTTTGTATATTTTTAACTGTCTTCTATTGTTTGTTCTCTGTTTTTCGGCTGAAGAGCAGCGCATATGCTGCTGCCAGCACGCCCCAATGAGGAATTGAAATACAATAAAGAAAAACAATGCTAGTTCTGCAAGTTTCGCAGGATAGCTTCTGTAAAGTTTGGAAGGTAGGAGACGAAGTACTGGCAGAAATAAAGCTGTGAGTACCGGGCGTGAGTCGTGCTTCGGTAGCTCAGTTTGTAGAGCACTTGCCCGCGAAAGGCAATGGTCCCAAGTTCGAGTCTCTGTCGGGCACACAGTTTTAATCTGCCAGGAAGTTTCAGGTATGAGATAGATTATATAATGGTAAGACAGAGATTTAGGACCCAGGTTTTAAATTGTAAGACATTTCCAGGGGTAGATGTGGACTCTGACCACAATCTATTGGTTATGAACTATAGATTAAAACTGAAGAAACTGCAAAAAGGTGGGAATTTAAGGAGGTGGGACCTGGATAAACTGAAAGAACCAGAGGATGTACAGAGTTTCAGGGAGAGCATAAGGGAACAATTGACAGGAGTGGGGGAAAGAAATACAGTAGAAGAAGAATGGGTAGCTCTGAGGGATGAAGAAGTGAAGGCAGCAGACGATCAAGTAAGTAAAAAGACGAGGGCTTGTAGAAATCATTGGGTAACAGAAGAAATATTGAATTTAACTGATGAAAGGAGAAAATATAAAAATGCAGTAAATGAAGCAGCAAAAAGGTCATACAAACGTCTCAAAAATGAGATCGACAGGAAGTGCAAAACTGCTAAGCAGGGATGGCTAGAGAACAAATGTAAGGATGTAGAGGTTTATTTCACTAGGGGTAAGATAGATAGTGTCTACAGGAAAATTAAAGAGACCGTTGGAGAAAAGAGAACCACTTGTAGGAATATCAAGAGCACAGATGGAAACCCAGTTCTAAGCAAAGAAGGGAAAGCAGAAAGGTGGGAGGAGTATGCAGAGGGTCTATACAAGCGCGATGTACTTGAGGACAATATTATGGAAATGGAAGAGGATGTAGATGAAGATGACATGGGAGATATGATTCTGCGTGAAGAATTTGACAGAGCACTGAAAGACCTGAGTCGAAAAAAGGCCCCAGGGTAGACAACATTCCCTTAGAACTAGTGACAGCCTTGGGAGAGCCAGCCCTGACAAAACTCTACCAAGTAGTGAGCAAGATGTGTGAGACAGGTGAAATACACTCAGACTTCAAGAAGAACGTACTAATTCCAATCCCAAAGCAAGCAGGTGTTGACAGATGTGAAAATTACCGAACTATCATTTTAATGAGTCACAGCTGCAAAATACTAACGCGAATTCTTTATACACGAATGGAAAAACTGGTAGAAGTCGACCTCGGGGAAGATCAGTTTGGATTCCGTAGAAATGTTGGAACACGTGAGGCAATACTGACCTTACGCCTTATCTTAGAGGAAAGATTCAGGAAAGGCAATCCTACGTTTCTAGCATTTGTAGACTTGGAGAAAGTTTTGACAATGTAGATGGAAGGTGGCAGGGGTAAAATACAGGGAGCGAAAGGCTATTTACAATTTGTACAGGAACCAGATGGAGTTATAAGAGTCGAGGGGCATGAAAGGGAAGCAATGGTTGGGAAGGGAGTGAGACAGGGTTGTAGCCTCTCCCCAATTTTATTCAATCTGTATATTGAGCAAGCAGTAAGGGAAACAAAAGAAAAATTCGGAGTAGGTATTAAACCCATGGAGAAGAAATAAAAACTTTGAGGTTCGCCGATGACACTGTAATTCTGTCAGAGACAGCAAAGGTCTTGGAAGAGCAGTTGAACGGAATGGACCGTGTCTTGAAAGGAGAGTATAAGATGACCATCAACAAAAGCAAAACGAGGATAATGGAATGTAGTCAAATTAAGTCTGGTGATGCTGTGGGAATTAGATTAGGAAATGAGAAACTTAAGGTAGTAAAAGAGCTTCGCTATTTGGGGAGCAAAATGACTGATGATGGTCGAAGTAGAGAGGATATAAAATGTAGACTGGCAATGGCGAGGAAAGCGTTTCTGAAGAAGAGAAGTTTGTTAACATCGAGTATAGATTTAAGTGTCAGGAAGTCGTTTCTGAAAGTATTTGTATGGAGTGTAGCCATGTATGGAAGTGAAACATGGACGATAACCAGTTTGGACAAGAAGAGAATCGAAGCTTTCGAAATGTGGTGCTACAGAAAATGCTGAAGATAAGGTGGGTAGGTCACGTAACTACTGAGGAGGTATTGAATAGGATTGGGGAGAAGAGAAGTTTGTGGCACAACTTGACTAGAAGAAGGGATCGGTTGGTAGGACATGTTTTGAGGCATCCACGGATCACAAATTTAGCATTGGAGGGCAGCGTGGAGGGTAAAAATCGTATAGGGGGACCAAGAGATGAATGCATTAAGCAGATTCAGAAGGATGTAGGTTGCAGTGAGTACTGGGAGATGAAAAAGCTTGCACAGGATAGAGTAGCATGGAGAACTGCATCAAACCAGTCTCAGGACTGAAGACCACAACAACAACAACAAGTAACATCTAATGAAAACCAATGCATCTGGCAGTCTACCGTTTAAATATGATCCGCAGTTCTTCTGGTCACTTCTACTCGTTCAGCGTAGAAACGTGAAGTCAGCCAGTGGTACTTAATGACTTAACCGTAATGAGCCTGTACTGTTATTACTGGGCAAACAATTCTTGGCTCAATCCTATTAATATTTAGTACTGTTAATATTAGTACTGTTTTACTATCGTTACAGAATATTCACAATATTGTCTGAATGATCCTTACTATTACAGTATTATTTTCCTTTTGTGCCTTTACTTACCGTTATTTACTTAGAATTGCTGAATACCGTCACGTCTGTCTTCTTTTTTCAGTCTTAATACATCTGCGAGCTATACGTATATCTACCTGTATCACTTAATACAAATAATTAGAGCATAAGACTTTATTTCTTGTTAAGATTTTCTTAAATTACGAGTACTGAATTCTGTTTTTATTTTCTTCCTTCCTTCATTTTTATTTCTTTGTGAATCAGATGTGTAAATACTTCAGGGAAGCTTTCCAACTACACCCCAAACGAACACTCGGGTTCTAGGAATTAAATTTAATGCACAACTTTTATTTTTTTTCTTAATATTTCACAAGTACAATAGCATCTGTAGTAGATGGTCGAATGCCAGCAAAATTCATTATTCGTGTTAAGACGAAAAAGAGCACAAAAAAGAAACAATAGTCCAGTGCGCCGCCACTAATTTTATCCCCAAAGTTAAACAATTACAGAGAATTTGAATCCACTTGAGATGTACTGTCGCGTCCCTGTAATATTACCTAATTTAAATGGTTACTTGCCACAATTATTACAACAGTTCTATATATAGCTTGCGATAACGGTTCCGTAATTAATAACCCCTCAATTCAACTCGGTTGGATCTAGGCCATTTTCTTGGGCAATATTTACGCTATGACCAAGTCCACACACTCTTCCGGAAGTCCGACAAGTGCACTTTAAAACGTATTCTTATCAATAAGGCAATACCTCGCTCTAAGCGGAAATACCTCGCTTAATGCTAGCTTCTTCTGCTTCAACTAATAACACTGTTCTACAAAAAAAAACCTAGTTGTATATGGGTGCTGTATTGAAAACTGTTTTTGTTTTTTTTCTGTCAGGGATAGTTTATGAGTAATCGCAATTTTATTTCTCTTTTCAGTTCCTGATATAGTGCAGCAAACGTGAGGTGAAATTCGACAAACAAATGCACATCTTTATGATGTTATAAGTTCATCACATTAATGGAGGGTGGGATCTAACATATAACACAGTAACCTTTGTGTATACACATTAAAGCATTTATTTGACATGAGAAATTACAGAAAATTGACAAACAATGAGCCACTGCATTGTAATGCACATCACTTTTTTCTCTTGTATTGTGAATCTTTCTTCTCTCGAATGATATTCCAGCAATAATCTGCTAACGTAGAGGGTACCCACTTCCCTTCATAGCGCCTTTCTATGGTAGAAATGTCTTTATGGAATCTTTTCCCCATGTTCCTCCGATACGTCACTACAATGCTCTGTGAAGTAGTCCAGATGAGAGTCCATCATATGTACCTTCAAAGACATATTGCACCCCAAATCCTGATATGCTTTGATCATATCCTTCACCTTTGCTTTGTACTTAGTAGCTCTTCTTCTTCCAAGGAAGTTTTCCGACACCATCTTGAAACAGTCCCATACGGTTTTTTCTTTATCAGTTAAACATGCTTCAAAATTTGCATCTTTCTGCAGCTCCCTGATTTGTGGGCCCACACATACATCTTCCTTTATTTTTGCAGCTGAAAGATGGGGGAATTTGGTAGCTAGATATGCAAACCCACAGCCTGTTGGATCCATGGCCTTCACGAATTGTTTCATCAGGCGAAGTTTGATGTGAAGTGGTGGAAGTAGTATATATTCAGGAGCTACCAGACTTTCACGTTGTACATTCTTTTCGCCAACTTTCCATCTTCGCCTAGGTCATTTCGTTTTCACGTAGTCAGAATTTCGGTCTCGACTATCTCACTCGCAAAGAAAACAGGCATACTTTGTGTAGCCTTGTTGCATTCCCAGTACCATAGCAATTACCTTGAACTCTGCACATATTTTCCATTTGTGTTCATTGTATTTTAATGACTTTAGCTCCTTTGTACGAATTCGTAACTCTCTTTTGTCAAACTAGCGTAAGCTACTGGAACAGAGGGTATTTCATTTCCGTTGTGGAGCAAAACACCCTTCAGACTTGTTTTCGGTGCATCTATGAAAAGTTTCCACTCCTGTGAAATATAAGTGAAGTTCAGCACTTTCATTAGGCCAGCAACGTCTTTGCAAAATGTCAGTGCTTCGTCAGTAGAAAAATAAGAAATAAAGGCATGTTCTCTGTGCCTGAACACACTGATTTTGGTACTCTGGTGCAGTAGATTATACTCTTGTAATCTTGAACCAAGCAGCTGCGCCTTTTGTTTAATTAGTCCTAGATCACGTACTAAATCATTTAAATCTGCCTGTGTTAACAAATGTGGCGATGACTCACTTGTGCAGTGAAATAAAGAATCATCATCTGTGATTTCTTCAGTACTACTTATTTCACTGTCACTCGGAATTTGACCTCGGGCTCTTGAAGGTACTGGAAGGTTGTCGGAATGCTGCACTGGCATTCTCGCTGAAGGCAGATCTGGGTAAACAATGTGCCTCTTCGACTTTTTGTTTGTAAAACCCTGAATTTTTGTTAGACAGAAATAACAATCAGTAACATGGTCCTTAGGCTCCCTCCACACCTTGGGAACAGCAAACAACGCCACATTCTCTTTACCGTTCCACCACTGAATTAGTTTGCAGTAACATGTAGCACAACAGAAATGTGGTGCCCATTCTTTATCTTGGTCTCCTACCTCTACTCCCAAGTAATGTTTGTATGCTTTCTTTATGACTGAAGAAATTTTCTTCCTATTTCTGGCAAAAGTGAACTTCCCACAGATGTAGCAGAAGTTGTCCGGCTTATATCAACATCCACGACGACGTGGCATTTGTGCAAATTTAAAAATACCACTCTGGTAATACACCTATATTAAATTAATAGTAGGGAACAAGAGGAATGCTGATGTGTAAAAACAAGCAGTCGTTTTACCTTCAGCACCAGGCTCAATCAGTTTACACACAGGAACTAAAAGATTCAACATTGCTCGGAAATATGACACACAGTTACTTGTCAGCCAAAACACCCACTCGTTAAGACTGACACAAGTTGCGGTTAACACCACTGTTGTAAACTCGATGCACCTGCACCTAGGAGGCGTGAAGCTTTACTGCCGAGGTAGCGACCGGCTGTCGCCGTTAATGAGATGTTTCATGTGGTCTTAATGACATAGGTGTGGCGGGGGATAACCTAATGATGTCTGATTCTTCCCACCTACTATCACTACTGGATACGGCAACATACCCGTATTTCTCTACAACGTCTCTGTGTATGCCTTAAATTGTGAATATACATATATATACATATTACATAAAAAGTATCCCTGACAACGATATTTTGTTTACATATTTGAATTTCCGATGGTAAAATGGTCTAGAAGCACAAACTTTAATGTCAGAAATAGAACCCATGTCGAACAGTGTAATCAAAAAGCAACGACTCCGTTACCTTAGAGCGTGCACATCATCTACAAAATCTAGTAATAAAGTACGTTAAGTGTGCCTACTGTCACCTCAATCAATTACTTATCTCAATTGCCGTTGAGTGCCAACAGGATCACTAGCCATGAAATAAGGAACCATTCGTATCATTGCCCGATTTTTAACTATTTAACGTGTCAGTCTCCATTAACAGTTACTTGATCAGAATGTCTGTACACATGCACGTCAAAGAACAGTCTAACAAAATTATTCAAGCCCTGTTTTCATTCAACAATCTTCAAGATTCCCGTATTAATATCTCCATCAGCAAACTCCTGAACCTACACTACCGAAACACAACGCGTTATAACGTAATCGTAAGATTTACAAGCATTCACTCTCTCCGTACTAAACTTAACCACACCGCTATTTAATCACCATTTATACCTCGATAACCGTCTATAAAATCCGCGACCAATGTGACTAGGTGAGTTCAGTTCGCTCAACAAACCTAGACCATGGTCAGACAGTAACTGTGTTCCAATGGTGTCTGTTCATAAGGTCCTCTCGGAATCATTAAGAGCGAATAAATGTACAACGCTATCCGTGCATTCGACAACAGCTTTCTTACTGGTATTAGACGTCGACGCAGCTTCGGGTGGTCAGTTCTTGTTGACAGGATCTTTGCCACAAGTTTCATCTCTGATCTGACTCGGTTGTCATAGCAGTATAACATCGGTTTGAAACTGCGCTTTACAACATTACAAACGGCCGCATAAAAAATTAGAATATGTAAACGTAGGCTTCCGCGGCCGTTGTGACTGTCAATAAAATTCTTCTGGGTTTGAGGCCGCATTGTCATCTGTAAAATTCCGACGTTTCGGCGACTGTTGCAAGGCGCCTTCCTCAGGGTGTACTGCTAACTGCTGTTACCAATACACCCTAAGGGAGGCGCCTTGCAACAGTCGCCGAAACGTCGGAATTTTGCAAGCGATAATGCTGCTTCAAACCCAGAAGAATTTCATTGACCAATAATTAGAATAGTCCTCCTACATTTTTTATTTGACTGCGTACAACCAGTTGTTGACACAGAACCGTGACGTAAAGTACCGTCTTAATTTCTTTACCCGTCACAGGTTCCATCTCTTCACGTAGGGTATGTAAAATGTTTTCACTTTCTAGGCTTCAGACGTGTAGATGGCGCAATCTCATTATTAATTCATTTCCCACATTTTACCGGCTTTATTTGGAGGTCATCAAATCCTTGAGCTCTTCTTCCAGCAATTTTTTAGGGTCCATGTGATGTTCTCCTCTGAACCTATGCGTTCAGTATCACATGGCATTGTCTCTTGATTGTCTTTTATACCTCTGTTGTCCTTGTGTATGTTTTTCCTTACTCTTCACATCTTATAAGCATATCATTCATTTCAGTTAGTTTCTCACCCTTGCTCCTTTCTTCTACGTTGACAACAGCTGGCATTTTTTAGTCTCTGGCCCCTTTCAACAGGTCCCTTCTTTCCAATATTTTATTGTTCTCTTTTTTGCTTACGTATCTCTTTGTCTTTCTAGCTTGATTTTGGAATTCAGTATTTAGTTTTAAAATTTTATTTATGTGGGGATTGAGCCGTGGCGAGCTGGCGCCAGTGTCATTAAGTCATCCTTTATTGGTAACTCTTTGCATTATTCGTATTTTGAGGGAAATCCTGTATGGGAGTTTGAATTTCTAAAGTTTGTCAATAATTCTGATTTCTTAATAAGGGAAAATAAAGCGAGGGGTATTAGTGCCTGCCACCGTTAAGTTTGTAATTGACCTTTTAACAAGCGCTTCTTTAACGGATTGAAGTAGTAAGTTTATAAGTGTATTTTAGTGAAGAAAAGTGTGACCGTCTTAATGTAATAACTGGTTTTAAGGAGTTTGATGAAGTGGCTATGTGAAGTAATTGATAACTGCTATGCTTAAGGTTTCTGTAAATGCTTGGCACATTAAATTTTTTTATAACTTTCTCTTAACGGACTCTTTATTTCAGTACTGAGTATGTTGGGTTTCTAACTGTATTTACAAAGCTTTATCAAGTGGCTCGTCCACAATTCGTAATTGCCAGATTCCTTCAAAGGCGTAACGTCAATAAACTGTCTTAATTCTAAATTGTGACTACCAACCAAGAGTCCGTCCCGCTTCCTCTTTTATGGTATCTAAGATATGGTGGGTAAGTGTGGTACAACCAGGGAACCACGTACCAGGGGTTCCACGGCCTCAACGTATTCTGAGAATGAAAACATCGTCCAGGTAAGCTGTATGCTTTTAATGCATATGCGACTGGCCAGTTTCAACCTTTGGTTATTTTCAAGCACCTTGGGAAGACTATAGCCTGTGGACATAATATTTTAAAATTTCAGCAAGAAATGTCTACAAGCCGCAGTCATCATAAGGTGCTTGAAAATAACCAAAGGTTGAAATTGGCCAATCACATTTACATTAAAATAATACTGTCTATCTCGACCATTTTTGTATTCTCGTTATGTAGTTTTCTGGTCACATTGCTCTCACAGTACTTCCATTTTGCCATTTTACTGACTCTTCTGAGAGGCATGGCGTTCTGAATCGCTTTTCGATGCTAGAAGTGGTTGTTCCAGCTTCTTTTTTGTTATGTTAATATTTTCCCATAGCTCATTAGCTAACGGAGTCAAGAAACGTGAGCCTGTTTGTTGTATCTGTGTTTCTCCCGACCGTATGGAACATTTCCTCCTCCTTTGTTCTAACACGTAGTCAGTTTCATTCCTGTACAGTACTTTTTGCGATTTCCACGTGAATAGTCGGCGTTTATACGCTTTGAAAAATGTGTTGGCAGTAGCAGAGATTTTTCCATAATGAACGCTAGTAAACGTTCCCCTGATAACTCCCACTGACCCAAACCAAATTTGCCTGTAATTTTTGGTTCTTGTATACCTCCAACTTCAGCATTACAGACTCCCTTAATAACTGCCATATCATTTGGTGTCAAAACCGGAGCTTCCTGCACTTCATCACACAAGCTTCCGCGGTCTTAGTACTTTCATTAGTTGTTGGAATATACCCATGTATTACAGATAAATTTACTTGTATTCTTCTTAGGATTGGTAATAGTCTTTTTATTTATGGGATTATATCCAAGAACTGCATTACTTAGGTTTTTTTCTATTGTGAATGCTGGCAGTTCTTCATTTGTACTTCGTTGCCTGAAACGACGTGAGTCCCTCTTAATTTCCTGATACTTAAACATATTTATTTGGAGTCTTCTCATATCCATTTTAATGACATTCAGCTTTTTCCCAAACTCATACGCCTTACATTACACCTGGCGAATAACTGAGATTTCTCTAAAAAATTTCGGTTATCCAATTCAGTGCCGTTCTTTCGGCCAATGTGTCGTACAACGCAGCATCGTCCTGGACCACAATTCGCTCTTTTCAAATGGCCGTTCAAGGCAGTTCTGAAATTGGGTTATTTTCCAGTACAGCAAAAAAATTATTTCAACCAACCGCCCCGACTGAAATTGACATTTCGACATTAGAGAAACTTTACCTTTGTATATTCGCTATGTACACTGCTGGCCACCGTAAATGCAACACCCTGAAGGAAACATCCGAATCAAGTGAAATTTACACCATGGGTTTGCAGCGATGAGATATGCAACTGATTAGAATTTCAGCGCATACGCACATCACGCGCGCCTGTGGCACCACCTCATAGCGCCATTTAAGGCTTGACAATTTCGACGAGTGTACGTTCAGCACGTGTGTTTACCTTGTGGTTGTTTCACAAGACGATCAGTTATGCCTCGTAGACAACAGCGAACATCGTTTGATTAAGTATCCGAGTTCGACAGAGGAAGGATAGTGGCTTACCGAGATTGTGGATTATCATACAGAGAAATTGCTAGTCGTGTTGGACGAAACCAAACAACTGTAATGCGGATATATGACCGTTGGATGCAGGAGGGTACGACGGACCGACGTGGTCGATCGCATTCACCTCGGTGCACCACTGCACGTGCTGATAGGCAAATTGTGCACATGGCAGTGATGGATCGCTCAGTGACATCCCGAACCATAGCACAGCACATTGCGTCTGTAAGCATCATCCAGTGTCTGCGCGTACCATTCGACGCCGTTTACAGCAGAGTGGTCTGTCCGCAAGACGTCCATTGCTTCGTCTACCATTGACGCAGAACCACAGACGTCTCCGTTGCCAATGGTGTATGACAGACGGATGTGGACGGCAGAATGGAATGACGTTGTCTTTACTGACGAGGCACGCTTCTGTCTGCAGCACCACGATGGTCGGATTCGAGTGTGGAGACACCGTGGAGAGAGGATGCTGGACAGCTGCATTATGCACCGCCACACTGGTCTTGCACCGGGTATTATGGTTGGGGCGGTATTGGATATTATTCTCGCACGCCTCTAGTTCGCATTGCCGGTACTTTAAATAGCCGGCGCTACATATCCGAGGTGATGGAGCCAGTTGTCCTTCCTTAACTTCAGGGCTCGGCCACAGCCATATTTCAACAGGATAATGCGCGACCACACGTGGCACGCATTGTCCAAAGGTTCTTCGTCAATAACCAGATTGAAGTGCTTCCCTGGCCGGCTTGCTCTCCGGATCTTTCGCCGATAGATGGTTGCTCAACGAGTGACCCAGATTACATCCCCAGCTGCCACATCAGATGATCTTTGGCAACGTGTGGAAGCTGCTTGGGCTGCTGTACCCCAGGAACACATCCAACGTCTCTTTGAGTCAATGCCGAGACGTGTGGCAGCGGTGATCTCCAACAATGGCGGCTACTCTGGCTACTGATTCTGGCAGGAACCACATGTCACAGATGTCTGTAAACGTAATCATTTGATACTTGGTCAACATGTTATCTACAAAATAAATTTTGTTGTGCTACCTCTTGTCTTTCTTGGTGTTGCATTTACGGTGGCCAGCAGTGTATAAAACATGTTTTTGATCTTTTTTGTTAAACCGACTGAACTGATTTTCCTTCCACAGTCTGACATACAGAGTCTCGATACTCACTGCTGCGAAAATTGTGACCGCCTGACAGACGGACACTAGCGCACCTAACGGTGAGAAAGCCAGTCATGAGATTCACGTTTATTTTGATTATTTTTGTACCTAATTAACGAACTGGTTATTAAAATTCTGTTTTTCAAGCATTAATACACTACTGGCCATTAAAATTGCTACACCAAGAAGAAATGCAGATGATAAATGGGTATTCATTGGACAAATATATTATACTAGAACTGACATGTAATTACATTTTCAGGCGATTTGGGTGCATAGATCCTGAGACACCAGTACCCAGAAAAACCACCTCTGGCCGTAATAACTGCCTTGATACGCCTGGGCATTGAGTCAGACAGAGCTGGGATGGCGTGTACAGGTACAGCTGCCCATGCAGCTTCAACACGATACCACAGTTTATCAAGAGTAGTGAATGGCGTATTGTGACGAGCCAGTTGCTCGGCCACCATTGACCAGACGTTTTCAATTGGTGCGAGATCTGGAGAATGTGCTGGCCAGGGCAGCAGTCGAACATTTTCTGTATCGAGAAAGGCCCGTATAGGTCCTGCAACATGCGGTCGTGCAATATCCTGCTGAAATGTAGGGTTTCGCAAGGATCGAATCAAGGGTAGAGCCACGGGTCGTAACACATCTGAAATGTAACGTCCACTGTTCAAAATACCGTCAATGCGAACAAGAGGTGACCGAGATGTGTAACCAATGGCACCCCATACCACCACACCGGGTGATACGCAAGTATGGTGATGACGAATACACGCTTCCAATGGGCGTTCACCGCGATGTCGCCAAACACGGATGCGACCATCATGATGCTGTAAATAGAACCTGGATTCATCCGAAAAAATGACGTTTTTCCATTCGTGCACCTAGGTTCGTCGTTGAGTGCACTATCGCAGGCGCTCCTGTCTATGATGCAGCGTCAAGGGTAACCGCAGCCATGGTCTCCGAGTTGATAGTCCATGCTGCTGCAACGTCGTCGAAGTGTTCGTGCAGATGGTTGTTGTCTTGCAAACGTCCCGATCTGTTGACTCAGGGATCGAGACGTGGCTGCACGATCCGTTACAGCCATGCGGGTAAGATGCCTGTCATCTCGACTGCTAGTGATACGAGGCCGTTGGGATCCAGCACGGCGTACCGTATTACCCTCCTGAACCCACCGATTCCATATTCTGGTAACAGTTATTGGATCTCGAACAACGCGAGCAGCAATGTCGCGATACGATAAACCGCATTCGCGATAGGCTACAATCCAACCTTTATCAAAGTCGGAAACATTATGGTACGCATTTCTCCTCCTTACACGAAGCGTCACAACAATGTTTCACCAGGCAACGCATGTCAACTGCTGTTTGTGTTTGAGAAATCGGTTGGAAACTTTTCTCATGTCATCACGTTGTATGTGTCGCCACCGTCGCCAACCTTGCGTGAATGCTCTGAAAAGCTAATGATTTGCATATCACGGCATCTCCTTCCTGTCAGTTAAATTTCGTGTCTGTAGCTCGTCATATTTGTGGTGTAGCAATTTTAATGGCTAGTAGTGTAACCGATCAAAAGATTCGGATGGTCGTGAAACAAATCTACAAAGCAGTTGAATCTCATTGCTTCAGTGACATAAGCTACAATCTATTCCAGTAGAAATACTTTCGAATATGCGTATAGCTGCAGCTTACTCCGCTGAAAACGAGAGAGTATAAACACATATTTCATACATGGGAAGTTGATACTTGTCTTCTTGTTCATTCTTATTATTACAGGCGCTTTCCTTCACACTTGACAACTCTGTATGATTCGTACGTTCTTATACTTCACCCGACTTCACGATACACAAATATTTGTGTAAATGTAGTTAATTTGCTCCAAAAATGAACTTACTGGAGATACTTTTCTTTTGTAACTCAGATGTATCAACTACTGTGGAAGTGGTTTCTTCTGTGTTGGGAAACAATTTATATCTTTTGACGTTTTATTATCACGTCTGCGTGGTTTTCCGCTACGATGCCTTTTGACCTGTTTGGTACGTTAAATAATGTAGCTATTGCATTCCACACAAGTTTCCTACGCTCTACATTCACTGATTTGACTGGAAGTGGATTGAAGAAAACTTCATGTTGCTGCGGAAGGTCAGGTCTTCTGCTGTTTGCTAGCTATTTTTATTCTTAAAAGAAAAAAAAAAATTCGGCAAATATCTGTAGGTTTCAAGAGAATCGTAAAGAAACTGTTCTGTAATATTACGTTTCATAGCTCACAGGGTCCTTAAGAAACTAAAGAATGACTGACGTGAAGTCATTTCTATGCCACTACATTCGCTCCCTGTAGTTAAAACTGTGTTACAGATCAACATAAACGATATTATTCCTACTCATCCGATATCGTATTCAAAAGGGTAGCTTTCTGTCCGCTTGGTGCACTGCTGTCGCACTGTATAACATCGTGGCTACGTGTTAGACTGTGTTCCTTTCTTCTACTTAGAGACTCGCTATAGAAGGCTGTATCGTTCCTGTAACTTAAGTGCAATTTAAGTCATTTCCTCTTTATTTTGGTAGCACAGTAAGAAAACCTGATTCCCCTTACTAATGAAGTTTATTTTTTTATTTCTTTGTAAATTAGCTGCAAACGGGCCATCTTGTTTCCTCTTCGATATTTTTAAATGAAGTCGGATTGTGATTTTTATTACTATGCAAAACTAACTCTATGCATTTGTGATCAAGAAGAACACGGTTTTACGTCCCCCTACTCGTTGCTTTTCACAATTACTCGACCTGAAGCTAACATTTTATGGCATAAGAAAAGACTCGTAACACCTATACTTTCCGCACCAAGTTATCTCTCAGTTTTAATAACCATTAACTAACCTACCCATATTTACCCTTTGACTGTCTGTGTGTGGAGTAAGTAACAAATCATTTGCATGGAAATCCAGTATAGCCTAGCCTGTCCATCGGTGAATAAATGTCATGAGAAAGCTGCCACGTATATTGCCTCCCGGCCTCATGCGTATACGTGTTTCATTGTTATGATGAAAGTTTCGCAGTTTATTTCAAATACGACAGGGAGCTGGGGTACTCCATTGGATTCAGAGATGGTATCGGAGAAAACTCGCGCTTGCATTGACGGCAATATGCAATTTTAACTTTGTTCCCAGTAGGACCCGAAAATTGAGTTTCATAGTCTCTCGGACAAATTTAGCTGCAACAGGGCGCCGAGGGTTGCATTGGCTCATCACGAGGAAAGCGAGACGCTGAACTGTGGTACAGGTTAAAGCTTTCGTCCAATGCGGAAGTACACAGTCTGAAACGTACAAATGATTATGTGAAACCAACCGCAAAACAATGCTTCTGTATGAAACAAAAAGCATTTCTGTACTTCCCGCACAAGAGATCAGTTACTAAAATGCCTCCAAAAATATGTCAGCCGTATACTGTATTTCATGTAAGCGAACTTTTTAATTTATATTGTACCACCAGCTACATTTCTCTCTTTTATACTACATCGGAGTCAACGGTGTTGCACACGGTATTTGAAATTGCTGTTCAATAATTTTTTCATAATGCGCGGCCACAGTCATAATTTATTTCTTTAAAGTCAGTACCGCCATTATACTGTTGTTTACTTACAGCGTTACATTTACACTTACACAGTCATGATTTCGGCTTCAAAGTGCCATTATCAAGTGTTTTAAGTGTTATAAATTGCCTAAGATGGCCTACTGTCGTATTAAACTACACTCTTATACACATTGTCTCAGAGTCAATATTTCTGGCAGAGCCTACCGCTTTGTTTCATTACTGAGTACACCACCTTGAGTCAATGAGTCAATGGAATCCATTTTTATGTTTTAGATGGATTCAAAACGGACTGCAGAAGATTTTAAAGTAGCGAAACTAGCTATTGTTGAAGATGTATCTATTGTAAAAGCCGCTGGGAATTTTTAAATACCTTTCCGCACGCTATTAATAGTTTTAAGGAGAGGAAATGTATCAGATCCGAGTTTAGAAACGAAATGTGCACACTGCAGATGCAGTGTGTTTAAAGAATCAGTTAACACTTCCAAATTCAGAAGCAGTTTGTCTCTAATACTTGTCATCGACTGTAATTTTTCTTGTGGCACATCACGTTTGAGCCCTTCATAAACTGGTGAAAAAACGTTAAGTGATAACAGTACGCACATTATCAGATTGAAAACACCTTACATATTTTGGTAATGTTTCAATGTAAATATTATACCTTCGGGTGAATTTTAGAATATTGTGACTTTCTTGGATAGGCGTCATAACTCAGGTAAAACAATTAATTTGTGACTTACAGCGTTTTTCTTGTACTTATTTTTGCAATAACTGTTATCGATATTATTTTTTATTGTGGTATATTGTCTTAATTCTACCCTCGCCTGAACCTCCCACATCAACAAATACTTTCTAGTGTTCACAATCATGTTTTATAGATGGAAAATAACTTTACGAAATAAATAGATGATAATTGATGTAAACATGGCTCTTTTTGCGTGTCGACAAATTTTTCCGACGTTTTAGAATAATGTGATAACAGTGATAATGTGGTGTCACCGCCAGACACCACACTTGCTAGGTGGTAGCCTTTAAATCGGCCGCGGTCCGGTAGTATACGTCGGACCCGCGTGTCGCCACTATCAGTGATTGCAGACCGAGCGCCGGCAGGTCTAGAAAGACTTCCTAGCACTCGCCCAGTTGTACAGCCGACTTTGCTAGCGATGGTTCACTGACAAATTACGGTCTCATTTGCCGAGACGATAGTTAGCATAGCCTTCAGCTACGTCATTTGCTACGACCTAGCAAGGCGCCATTATCAATTGCTATTTATCTTGTGATGCATGTACCGTCAGACCGATGTTCACCAATTATGGATTAAAGTTAAGTATTCCAGTAGTTACTTATGTTCTTTGCTACTATAAATTCCCTTACCTGGTCCAGACCTCACGCCAGCCTGCGTGAGCTTAAACGCGTGCCTTTCGGCTACCTCATAGTGGCTTGACTGTCTTGCCAAGCCACAACAGACAATGTCACTGATGATGTCGCCTGTAGGGATGATAATATCCTGAGGTCAGTGGCCTATATCACAAATGTAAACAAAGTATCTCAGGTGCTGTACAGTCCTACTACTGTTACACTATCCTGTAAAGGATGCTCGTTAGCTGTGAGTGTGCAACACAGCTATGGATTTAAATGCCCTTATAATCAGAAACTTAAGAGATCGCGCACCTCCCTGCAATATTTCAACATAGGCTTAATCATTCTTATATCAAACAATTAAATATTATATGCGGAGATAGGCAATCACGGGAACAACTGCAATATCGCATCACTTCACCGCAATTTGCATTTATTGTATCACTTGATAACAGACCAAGAAAATGTCACGTGTTACACTAGACAGATAATAGCGCTAGAACAATAATAAACACCTGATTCAGTTTTCTGCATTTTAGTTAAAGTTCAACAAGCGAACTCAATTTAAGTTCTGCCATAAATATAAAAATTCGCGTAGGCGCGTTAAAGAACTGGTTATGAAAGAGTCACTTATAACATCAAGGCCGACACACTCCATTTAAAGGGAAAATAATTAGCAATTTTACACACTGACTAGAACGTTAAGGTGAATAACATGAAAGTGCACCGCCCACAACACCTTACGGTGGCAGTTAACTTCCAATAAGTTCCTTTCTTTTCAGTATGACATTAAGTAAAGCTCAATGGTAATACAAAAACACTTAGATTCCATCGATATATATAAGCGCATAAGCACGATTAATAACTGGTGGAAAAACACTAAATTGGAAACTGACAAATCTATACTCAAAGGAGCCGCACTCCATCTAAACACCTTCAAAATGGCAGCTTAATGGCTACCTAGAGTAACAAAATTAAGAATAGCATGCTTATAGATTGCCTAGAATAAGGGAATAAATAACACATACACTGCTTCTGACTGCCGACAAACTGTGTTGGGCTATTAAGTTAGCCACAACATACGCTAAGCAGGTTAGTGGCATATTCAAGCGTCGAGCAAGAACCATGGTTAGAAGGAAATGGAACCAGTACTGATTTACAACTAACTACAGCATTGAAATCAACTGATGACAGGTTGACCATTACCGATGTGGCGTACGATGGACAGTCAGTAGACTGAACACTCAACTGAAACCCAAGTATAATGATGAGGGGCGAAACTCCCATCCCGAAGCATGTTTAGCGCAAACAACTAGTCTGAGAACAAAACAACGATGAAACAACAGGATGATATAGCAGCTTGCAGTACAAATGCCAGGGCCCAAATATAGCCTTAACCCAAGGCAGGACTAAAGCACACTAGTTTCTCTCTCAATTAAAGTTTCCAAAACAATCAAAACTAGCAGGATTCTCTTACAGGGTACACGTGACAGCACTTCCGCTCCTACCCCAGAATCAACTGGCGCGACATAAATCATTGACACATTTCAGACAAAATTTAGAACAACACACTTAAGCACCTTGGTTTACCACAAGCCATAATCAGTTAACAGGTTAGGCTATGTTATTGATGCCACGCAAATAAGGTAGCAAGTTTAAGATCTACAATTCTACTTTGCCATTTAACACGCGTCGTGACGGGGAAAGAAGGAATGCAGGTAATTAACTGAAAGTCACTACTTGGATTCAGTATTTGACGATGCGCTCAAAATCAACAGACAAAGTTGAGAGTCAAGTTTACACTCGCAAGTAGCACACGCAGAACACGAGCATAAAGTGAGCATTAAATAAACTGCTCCTTGTTCAATCATTTACATACCAACGAAACAAATAATCTTCGCCGAATTACTGCAGACGCCGGAATCCCCAGTTGTTTGCGAATGACGCAAATAATGGTCAAAACGTCTCACTTTAAATCTGACGACATCCGTAGGATAGGAGTTTCAATGGGCAACCAGGCCTCATCCCCTTGGATCCACTTGCGACCAAGATACTAACATTGGCTGCTATCACGGCTTTAACGACGCGTCACACCTGACACGAGTCACGCTAAACATCAAAAAACGGCGTGGCCTCTCCTGTAGGCTCAAAGACGTCCGCAATCGGAGTCCCTCCTTCCGACCGATGCTCTCCCGTAAACACGGCAGGCAGCCGGCCGTAGCAACGCCACAGCGCCCTCTGGCTAGGGTAAGGAAAAAAATGAAAATGTCGTGTGACGAGGGCCTCCCGTCTGCTAGACCGCTCGCCTGGTGCAAGTCTTTCGATTTGACGCCATTTCGGCGACTTGCGCGTCGACGGGGGTGAAATGATGATGATTAGGACAACACAACACCCAGTTCCTGAGCGGAGAAAATCTCCGACCCAGCCGGGAATCGAACTCGGGCCCTTAGGATTGACAGTCTATCGCGCTGACCACTCAGCTACCGGGGGAGGACTTACGGTAAGGAAACAGCAGAGCGCGAGGCGGGAATTTCAAAAGGAGCGCTATACAGACAAGGAGGAAACGCAGAGTACCAACCGCGACATTTAGTCACGGTTCAACCATTGCTCCTTAAATATTTATTTCACGTACTGTCATTCAAGAGTAAGAAATATCGCTTAGTACCTTTATACGTAAACAACGTCTCTTGTGTTGTACGAATGTAACATTCTCTAGTAGTGTGGGACACTGATAATGAACAGCACTTGTTAATTTGAGCAATAATCTGAATGACTGTACAAGTCTGTCTCTGCATACAGCTACTTGCTGCATGTACATTATCTTCACACTGTCAACAAAGATGTTGCTTACGTTAAGTACAAAGATAATATTGAAATGTTCATTCCCTGCAGCTTGGCTATTCGTTACTATACATCACAATTCACTCATTATATTAAATGGTTATATACATATACGTGTTTTTCTTATGTATTAGAACATGTGACGTACCGCTACAGACTACGGAGACGTGGACAATTCAGATTTTATTTTTAAGTGCTTATATCTAAAAAAGATTACAACAGATCTTCTATATGTATTATAGGTTGAACTTATTGAGAAATGAATGTAAGAGGTGACATAAAATTCTGTGCATTGAAGTTGTAAATTGTAAAAATATTTTTAAGAGCTGTCTCAAAGCCTTTGAAAAAGGTTGTTTGAGCCTGATTCATTGTTGTCACTGACTCGATTTCTTGAAAGTCTGTTTCTGCTGATACAGATTTCCAGTTATTCACAAAGAGATATCTTGTTGCTTAGTACACTGTCAAATGGTTGACCTATATCTTTTATCGGGGATGCGACTGCAGACTCAAAAGTGTGTGTGAAATCTTATGGGACTTAACTACTAAGGTCATCAGTCCCTAAGCTTACACACTACTTAATCTAAATTATCCTAAGGAGAAACACACACACACCCGTGACCGAGGGAGGACTCGAACCTCCGCCGGGAGCAGCCGCACAGTCCATGACTGCAGCGCTTGAGACCGCTCGACTAATCCCGCGCGACGATCTCAGATTCATTCTTACATTAATTTCCCAATACGTTCGGCCTACAATACACAAATATGACTTTCTGTTATTTGTTTTGTGTATAGGGTCGTCACGAAAATTATGAAAAATTTGCAGTGGTGTTGCAGGGGAGGTTCTCTTGTTTATTCATTTGCAATATGTTCCCTTGCAATATTTGTAATACTACATGTACGTATTGTGTTTGTGTGGTGTAATGTTTTGCGTTATATCATGATGAGAGAAGGGAGAGGGTGGAACCTGGGGCTGGCATATAGCCTACTTCTGGAGACAACACCAAGCGGGCCGAGCTTAACCTCCCATCCCATTGACGGACCACCGTCAACAGTATCACATGAGCTCACTTCAGAAACACTGCGGACAGGTTTGAAATTTAATTGGGGACCTCGGCGCAAGGTCTAGTGATCAGTAACTTTACATCACTACCTGGCCCCCTTTGCCAGCCAAATACTGCCAGTGAAAATTTTTTTCACCGCCATGATTCGAACCGGCTTACCTTCGGATCGAGAGCGACCGTATAAACATCAATTATCGACCTTTTTATGATACAGAAAATGCTTGTAACGGCAGGAAGGAGCCGACACAGTCAGTTTCAGGTCATCTTATATGACTTCCGCCACTTTCAAAAGTTAAGTCCCGCCGCTTACGAAAGAAAGTCTTTTCCAGTCATTGCCTGCAATTTTTTCTTTATTTTCTTTTAATTAATTAAAGAAGAAAAGGAGGACAAATAAACTTCCTGACAACACTCCTGAACGGGAACATGACGAGAATACCACAAGAACCGGTCAACTCAACCCACACCCTTACGACGAAATACAGGTTTCAACGAACTGGCGAATAGGTCGCGATACCACAGCGGGCACAAACACTTTAAATATGTAGTGGCTCTATACTGGTTGTAATTTTTCCTCCTTATCTTTTCTACGTAACTCTGTAGCTCTCAATTCGTTCGAGCAATCAATCATTCATGATAGGAAACACAGTCATAGCTCAGTCACTCAAAATGATTCTGAAATTTTACTTGTCAGAAGGAAATCAGGCGATGATTCTTCTTCTCTGCAGGCTCGTGCTTTGCGGCAGTCTGCTAATCTATACAAATAAAATGCCTCGTAATTTTGGGAGCGTTGTATAATCAGTCGGGAAATCTCCTATCAAGCGGATATTTGGCTTTGATGAAGTTTAACCTTCCGAAGAAGTAATGGAGCTCTTGGATTATTAAATGCAGGTTCGTATCCAGTCTTTCGGAAGTTCCCTTCTGATTAACAACTACGCAATATATCGATAAATATCATTAATTCTCAAATTTAAAATACACACCTTTTTCTTTTGAAGGAGCAGTCTATATATATTTCCCTTTAATCGTACAGTTCGTATCAGTTATCTTCTGTGATAAATCTCAATAATCAGATTACAGTTCTTCCAAACCAAGCTCAGGCTAATCGGCACGAAGACAATCTCGGAAGCCCCCTTTCTTTTTTCTTTTTTTCTAACAACCACCAGAGAGAGTACTACAAAGAATACTTATGCGCTCATGGCATAGCTATTGTATGAGCTACTTTTCGCATGGATTCTGCGAGTATGAAGATAGAAAATTAGTAAACGTCATTCAAGGGTAGAATTGTATCTGAATAATTCATCGAATATAAAGAGATATTACAATTGCCCCTCGCAGCGAGCAAAGTTAATGATAATACACTTTGCGAGCTAACAGAAAAAAATTGTTGGGTTGTTTATTCAAAAGAGGAATATTTTGAACTAGTAGATTTTTTCTGTAGAGAGTATGGGTAACATGTTAAGACAATAAGTTACGGGAATACTTAAGCTGTAGCTTTTACATGTACCGGGGTATACCTGCATCCCGAGTACATAACCAGGGAAGATGTAGATTTGTGTAATTACGAAAAAGGTCTACCCATTTGGGAACTGGCCTTCACAGGGAAACCCTGGAAAACCCGGAAGAATAGACCGCAGCTCAGGTATTAAAGAAGATAGGAAAGCCTAAATTCAGTAATTTTGAAATATATAGAAGCTCCATAGATTAGATTGAAGAAAAAGTGCCTCATAGCCAAAAAAAAATTTTACAATATTGGTCAAAAAAAATTTTTCAAAATTCTTCTTTCGACGATGCAGCCGGCGATCTCGTTGTGAAGTCGATGGAACAGAAACACTGGGTACGGACACCGGGTAGGCGACGTACAGCGTTTGGTGGACGCGGCACGAAGGACAGGCGATGGCTTATGGTACAGGATAGAAGCTGGTAACGTGCCGTAGAAACAGGAAGATGATCTCAGGAACAGATGGTCAGGGACGTGAACATGAAACAGGTTTAAAGTGGAATAAGAAAAGGTTCTGACTGAATAAATCCCTGGGAGAGAGTGGATTAAGGCAACGAAGTCCATATTTCATCGTTGAACTCAAAATCGGAGTGGATTCTTATATTCTTCCATCTGTACTAGACTGGAACATCCATCAGTCCTGACAATCGCGAATTTTTTTGTAGTCTTCAATACCAAAGTTGTTTTGCGTTACAACTGCTGATTGTCCAAAACATTGCCAAATAGACTGTGGGCATTTAAATTTTGTTGTAGCTCATATCGAATGTATTCCTCTCGAAAAAATTTTTAATCAAAGCTTCGTTTTGTTATAGTGCAGGTGAAGTAGAGCATTGAATCTGTCCGAGGTTTGCTTTCAATTACGAAATTATGGATTATGGATAAAATTTAAGTTTACACCTGATGAAAAATTTTAAACATAGGCATATGACACTGACTCCACAAAAGAAATAATTTCAAAAATTTTCATTATTCTTATAATTAATTGATTTATAGATCCACTTGCAAATAAATATCATTAATGATGACGTATGTTCATTTAACAAATCATCCAATCGCAGAATCTTCTTCATCCTCTCATGAACATTTATGAAAATATATTTCAACAATTATGTCCATAATATGGATCACACAAACTGCTATTCTTAAAAAGTTAATTAAAATTCTTAAATTAATTCTCCTGGTAAAGAAGGCATAATGAAAAATCTAAAAATTATAATAATTTTCTCTCGTGCAACCAGAGAGTTTCTTAAGTTGTTTGCAACAGTGACATTATCGACTGTTGCTTCATTTCACAGTTCATTTGTTTTCTTGCACGAACAGCGCACATCATACTCACAGCGTATTTAGCTACATATCCCACACTGTTCAAGTTTCACACGCAATTCTCACATAAGTGCCGTGTCTTGAGGAAACGTAGATGAACTTTCATTGTATATCACTGTGGCTTCTGCTCATAGTCCACACTTACAAACACTAGTAATTAACAAATTCTTCTACCTATCTTAAAATTTTTGTGCTAAACTATCACAGGAGTAATCTCACTGTCTCTTAACCTATCACAGGAGTAATCTCACTGTCTCTTAACCTCCCACAGGAGTAATCTCACTGTCTCTTAACCTCTAGACAACATAAACTTCTTGATATTTATATACACATTTGACTCATAGTCAAATTCCACTCTAAATTCTTCTCCATATTTGGTATCACGGATCTACGATCCTTCAAAAAATTTCTTAATATCATTATGCGGGAATAATCCCTTTATTTTTTTCGATTTGGGATATGCCAACAAGTATGATCCAGGATTTGGTATATTTACAATAACATATGGTCCGGTATAAATAAGATTCCATTTCTTTATGTTCTTCATCAGTTTCGAGGAATGGATGTGTCGCCTCAATAAAGCCTTTTCTCCAAGATGATACGTCTGAATCCGGTGAATCCGTTTATCATATGTCAATTTCCGTTGCATTGCCTTTTTAGTTAAATTGACAAGTGCGAGTCTAATCTTTTCCTCCCATTTTAAATTCTGGTCTTCATACTTTGGCAGATGGTTTATCCAGAAGTTCTTTTCAATCTGATTAGTTGATGGCTCAATCAAGTTACATTCTAACATTCTATTTACCTCCCTTTGAACGGATTGTTTTAAACGCCAGGGGATCGGATAGTGCGTGTAACAGTAAGTCTGATGTGGCTTCACTTGTAGGTGACAAATATACCCAGTAATAAGTCCTGGTTTCTCATCAAAAATCTCTTCATATGCCTCTAACAAATAATGAAGCTGCTGCCTTGGTCCTCCGGTAAACTTATTTGATTCACTAGCTTTTATCATTGTTGTTTGGTTAAAGTCCTCCTGTTGTATCAAATCCTTTGAAAGCTCCTTCCAACGACCGTTTGTAGTGTCAATTAATTGAATTATGGCACCGCAACAATATTTCTCATGCACAGTTTCCTTTCTATTTAAATCCAGTGCTATCTCTTCTCCAATTAATCTAAATTTAACTATTCCTTCCAAGAAATCAATCTGACAATCATACTCCTGCATACTCCCAATACCAAGAATACAGTCCACTAATAACTTCTCCACTACAAGGAACGTGCATTTTATTGCTACATTTCCCATTTTCATCTCTAATTGTGTTTGTATTTTGACATTGGGAGAGCGTGCTCCAACAGCTCCGATAATTTTGCAGTTCTGTACTGGCAAAATTGGTACCTTCTTTTTCCTAATAATTTTCCGAAAAAGAGCGCTTGAGATGACATTGGCGGAAGCGGCGGTGTCTAATATCACATTCGTTGGAACTTCCTCTATTTCAACAAATACTTGCGATACCGGAACACTCGATCTGTCATTATGACACGTTATTAAATCCTTTGTTAACTCTTCAGTCAACAGCTCACCATCATTATATCTTAACAATTGTAATTTTACTGTTTCACCCCTAACAGATCCCCTGACCGCTCCTCCGGGGCACGATGCGGTCATGTTTAGTTTGACTGATTGTTGGTCCGATTGGTATTTGTCTCTTCAGCTACTTCAGTGATTATCGGTTGTTGTGGTGAATTCTGTCTATGTCGTCTTGCTTGATTCGTGTAATTATTGTTGTTGTTCTGATGGTGTTGGTAGAACTTTCCTGTGTTGCCATACTTTGGATTATATCGATTAAAATTCTTACTGTTCCTAAAATAGCCCCTCGCTGCACAATTACTAAAGTTTCCATTATGGTAATAATTATTGTTTGCATTTTGTCCATTGCTAAGTCTCCTCGGAGAGTGTAGTTGGTTATGATTATTGTTACTGCTACCATTACTGCCATTCCCACTCGAGTTGCAGCTCGGATTCGCTTCTATTGCTCTTCTTTGATATGACATTTCTCTTGCCCTTTTATTGTCCTCCACAATTATATCAATAGTAGTCATAAATGAATCTATATCCATGTCATTTATATATAACAGCTGATTCCTTATACTGGTGGGTAGTCTGGACTTGAGTATTCTAAGTATATCCGTCAAAGAAATCGATACATCCCAATACAAAGATTTATTAATGTATTTCTCAAAATATCTCTTTAGAGATCCTCTAGAAAATGAGAAAGGCTCAGGATATAATACTTCCTGCCTAAGTCTTTCTTGTATTCCAGCAGACCAATATTTTGCTAGAAGAGCCTGCTCAAATTCTTTGTAACATTTACAAGAAGATGTTTGTTCGGATGCCCACAATGCTGCTGATCCTTGTATATATCCAGATACAAAACTAATCTTTTGCCATTCTGTCCAAGATCGTGGAAATAGACCTCTGAAACTTCGAATAAGGACTACAGGGTGAACATTCTTTTTGTCGGGGTTAAAGATTTGAAATTGTCTCTGTTTAATCATCTTTTCCTCAACGGTACTACGATTCCAAAAATCATCCTGTTCGTACTCTTCCCTGTGGCTATCCGTTATATCGAATCTAACTTGTGATGTTCCAGTTCTGTCTACATCGGATCTTGACGTGGACGGAATTTCACGCGCAGATTGAGAATGTTGTTTCCTACTTCTCGCTGTTTCTAAATCCTCCTGCGAGAGATTTAGTGATCTTTCGATATTTTCTTTCCAACGCGAGAATTCTTCGCCAAGTTGTTCTCGAACTTCCTTTAACCCTTTGTTGAAAATATTCTCCTCGGAACCCTCTGAAATTGACTGTAAAGCTACTTTCACAGTTTCTTCTATGGTTTCCGAAGGAAAATTTTGCCGCTCTAATGTCATTTCTGAAAACTTTCCCGCAAGTACATTCATTCTATGTTCCACTGTCTCCTGTTTTTCCTTCACTTCGTCAAATTGCTTCTTTAGATTATCTTGGGATTCTATAATTTCTGGTATCATAGCTACGGAACACTGTATGTCCTTTTGAGCTTGTATTACTTGAGGAAACAGTTCTACTTGTTTTTGTATCGTGTCAATTTTGACGGATACATATTCGGTTAGTTCCGCTTTTAATTTACTATTGTTTTCTTGGCATTGTTGTCGGACCTGCTCAATTTGAGCAATAAGATTCTGTTCGGTCCTTTCTGCCTGTTCTTTTATTTTCTGTGTCTGGGTATTTAATCTCTGATCTAATTCGGTAAAGATTGCTCTTAATTGATTTTGTAATTCTGTTTGATTTTCGGCTAATTGATTTTGGAGTTCATTTTGTATAACGGATAAGTCTCGTTTTACCTCCGCTTGGCCTTCGGCTAATAGAGACAACTGTTGCATAATAACAACTAATGTGTCAACAACAGTCTGATCAGCTGTTGTATGAATGTTTTCTGAACCAGCGGGATTATTTATATTGCTACCGCTAGCCACAACAGTCTCAGAATTGCTATCCGTGGCCTCTGCTCCTGCGCAAACAGCTGAAGGCTGTTGCACATCTCGTTGCTGATTCAATGACATTTTAAATGCCGCTCTAGTCAATACCATTAAATAACTGTCAATATCAGGTTCTAATCACTAAATACAGTTTCAAATTTACTGTCGTAGACACACTTAACTTTCAAATTACTTCACAGATGGTATAAAGTTCAATGTCCAGATACGAAAATCACACAATATACAGTTCTAAATCTAACTACTATCTGAAAAAAAGTTCTTTCTAAATTGATTTCAAACTTTTTTAACTACAGGATAAAAAAATTAGATATCTCTGGCCTTGTTCTGTAGTCTCGGTGTTGTCCAATAGTTGACATCGTTTCTTGGTATCAGCAATCTTTTACTATGGGCACCGAATCTCTCTTCAGATTAGTTACCTCTCGTTGTCGTTGGTTTTCATGAAACAAAAAATACATATATTATATAAGAATCCAAGAGTGTCCTGTCACACTGGCGCCACTGTAATTATTTTTTTTTATCTTTTCTACGTAATTCTGTAGCTCTCAATTCGTTCGAGCAATCAATCATTCATGATAGGAAACACAGTCATAGCTCAGTCACTCAAAATGATTCTGAAATTTTACTTGTCAGAAGGAAATCAGGCGATGATTCTTCTTCTCTGCAGGCTCGTGCTTTGCGGCAGTCTGCTAATCTATACAAATAAAATGCCTCGTAATTTTGGGAGCGTTGTATAATCAGTCGGGAAATCTCCTATCAAGCGGATATTTGGCTTTGATGAAGTTTAACCTTCCGAAGAAGTAATGGAGCTCTTGGATTATTAAATGCAGGTTCGTATCCAGTCTTTCGGAAGTTCCCTTCTGATTAACAACTACGCAATATATCGATAAATATCATTAATTCTCAAATTTAAAATACACACCTTTTTCTTTTGAAGGAGCAGTCTATATATATTTCCTTTTAATCGTACAGTTCGTATCAGTTATCTTCTGTGATAAATCTCAATAATCAGATTACAGTTCTTCCAAACCAAGCTCAGGCTAATCGGCACGAAGACAATCTCGGAAGCCCCCTTTCTTTTTTCTTTTTTTCTAACAACCACCAGAGAGAGTACTACAAAGAATACTTATGCGCTCATGGCATAGCTATTGTATGAGCTACTTTTCGCATGGATTCTGCGAGTATGAAGATAGAAAATTAGTAAACGTCATTCAAGGGTAGAATTGTATCTGAATAATTCATCGAATATAAAGAGATATTACAATGGAACATGACGAGAATACCACAAGAACCGGTGAACTCAACCCACACCCTTACGACGAAATACAGGTTTCAACGAACTGGCGAATAGGTCGCGATACCACAGCGGGCACAAACACTTTAAATATGTAGTGGCTCTATACTGGTGGAAGGCGAATATGTTCATAGCGCCCCTTTCATCTACAGTGTAGTGAAGTACAGCTTTATCAACCATGCAATGGTATTTAATTTTCTGGACGCAGTGGGATATCAGCCGAAAAGGCAATCTCAGTGGATCGACTTAGAAACGCTAGTTGATTTTTAAGCGAGGGCTAGCTCGCTCCGTGACAGTGACTGGCAAATCTACGTTGCAGCGTGTCTATACCAGGATACCGACTACACCGACCAGTGACACTAAATAAGTCCAATAGGAAATAGGCACTCATTGGTGGATAATAGATTGTGTACCACGTGATACCACGAAGACGCCACCGTCACTGGTAAAACAGGAAGACGCAGATGAAAGCACACCAAGAAGACTGCGGTGATGCCCACTCAACAGGTTCCGTATAGTCTGTCCTCTATCGAGAATTGACAAAAATGTGATAATGAGAATTTCAGCCTAGGAATATGAAATTCACGGAAATGTTTTAAATGCAAATTCGCTAGACCTATATCGACAGGTGGATCAACACTGCCCGGCCTCAACAGCAATATAATCCAGACGTGAACGTGTGGATTGCATGAGAGATAGACAGCACAATGTGCCGAACAAATAACAGACGCCGTACTCCGAGTATCGGAAAGTTCCAAACCTCCGAGAGAGCAAACAAGCGCAACCATTTCATACAGTAATCGAAAAATGTGATACTTCCATAGCAAACGACTAGACAACTGTTTTTGTTTCCAGTCCATCATCGCGAAAAGGGGAAAGATCATACCGATGTAATATGCTTTGCACAAGACGTAGATACCTAGAATCGGAGCTTTCTGAAGCAGGTTAAGGGAACGCCAGTCATGTTCAGGATGGTTCCATGTATCTTCTCCAATCTTGGATTGGAGAACGCCTATGAAACGAAAGCATTATTAAAATCCGGAATTTCACCAAACATCGTTTGCGCAATGGAATCTCAGCGGGAGAACGGAGAAACACCATCACATCATCCGCGTATGCACGCACCAAGATCGACTCACCCAAGAGTGTCCATCCTTATAACTGGGCGATGATTCTTCGAAGAAGGGGTCCAAGTAACAAAAATACAACGACCCCTCCAGGGGGCCCACAGTTCTTTTGCGGTATGTGTATGACACGCAAGGGCCCCCGAACCTTTTGCGGGCTGCTTTACCTTCCCCTTTCTTCTTCCCTGCCATTGTTCTTTTATCTTTGCACTTTCCTTTCCCTCTCTTGGTGTTATTCTTTTTGTTGGCATGGATATCCTCCTGAGTTTGCTTCATCTTGCGGTTTTAGTTGGTTGCTTTTCCCTTCTCTTTTTTGGCTTTTCGTTTTTTTGGTCCCACTCAAGGGTTTGGCCTCCATATCTGAAATCTGTAGCGTAGGTTCCTAGACCCTCCTCCTCCTCTCCCTTTCCCTTGTCCCTCCTTCCCCTTCCCTACAAAGTCCTTTCGCCTCCTTACTGGGTCACCAGACCGGTAGTCAGTCTGTTTGCTGTGGCTGTTATGTACACATCTTGCTGAGTCCCCTGACACAACAGGAATCACGCTACCGGTATCTGCACTGTAAACGACTTGTGCAACCCCAGGAGTGGTTGCACATCTTTATGGGGCATCGGAACTCCCAGAAACGACCTTCCTGCCAGGCAGCTTTAGCTGTGGTTGGGTGGCGCCCATGAGGCAAACCCCTGTTCGGAGTGGGTGGTACCAGGACGGACTTTCGGCACATGAAACATGTTAAATTCTTTTGTCGCTCTACTACGGCCGCGTTTCTTCCTCGACATAGTCCTCTCTCAGTTCCTGTTTCTGCCTTCCCGGCCTTACCCTCCTAATTCACGCTGTGGGAGGAGGGCCAGGCCCACCGAATCGGGGCAAACACCTTTCCATGGTTCCTCGTCTGTTAGGGGAGACTTCTGCCACTGCCAACTCACTTTTCTTTGTGGACCATATTGTGAACAAGTTCGGTGAAGTTGATGATTCTGATGATGACGTTTGATTTGTGGGGCTCTCAACTGCGCAGTCATCAGCACCCACACAAATTCCCAATCTGTACACAGTCCAGTCTAGTAACAATCTCGAACCTGGCTGGGAAACGAACCCGGGACCTTGTGATCCAAAGGTTTCAATGCTAGTCACTAGACCATGGGCCACAGACTCGGTAAAGTTCAGTCGTTAAGCAAGATGCGATCTGGCTCTCTCCTCATAAAGACAGCTTCTGCCAGTCTGTTGGCCTCCCTCTGCAACACATCCCCATGACTATCGCTCCTCACAAGTTACTCAGTATAACACAGGATATAATTTTACACAGGGAGCCTCTATTCCAGTTCGATGATGAACTTAGGGTTAATATGGAACATGGTGGCGTTCGTTTCATCTGGCGTGTCCAGAGAGGCCCTAAGGATCATCTTGTAGACACTGGCGCTTTCATCCTGTCATTTGGGTGGGATACCCTGCCCAAGAAGATCAAGGTAATGGTGTAGAGATGCGAAGCGAAACTGTACAGTTCACTTCCCATGCGTTGCTTCCATTGCCTCAAGTTTGGCAACATGTCCTCGCGATGTCAGCCATTCCCATCTGTGGTGACTGTGGCCCCCCTCTTCATGTGGGGACCCATGGCACACCACTGCCTAACTGTGTAAACAGCTCTGGTCGCCATTCTTCTCACTCACCAGAGTGTTCAATGTCTGCAAAAGAATACAGATCCTTGACCAATTCAGCTTCTTTGAGGCCTGTAAGTAGACTGACAGACTTCACTCTGTAAATCTCTTCTCTACCTTTGCCTTAATTATGTCTTCCCCTCCTCACCCATTCCTCTTATCCCTATCATGCCCCCGCTTCCCTTTCCTCACCATCGGCAGCTCCCATCCCTTCCCCTCCAGGAACTGCTCCTTCTCCCCCTCCTCCCCCTCCTCCTCCTCCTCAGTCAGGGAAAACATCTTCTTCTCTGGCTCCTGCTAGGGATGGTGCTCCCTCTTGGAACACTCCTCCCTGGCATTCTCAGTATAGGAAGCCTACAACCTGGGGTCGTTTGAGAGATCCACACTCCGAGGATCCCAAAGCTGCTTGATCTCTATCTTATCCCAACATTGCTGTCCCGTATTCCCTTAGTGATAATACCTCCTCCCTCCCTCCCTCCAAGAGAAGAGAAGAAGCACCACAAGGCAAATGATGAGACTTCCTGGAGGATTTCACCCCCTCCTCCTCATTCTGAATCAGACCCAGTATTTATAGATAAAACCCCATCCTCCTCGGTCACGACCATTGATCGAATGACTTGACGTCACCTTAGCTTCTTCATGTCTAATCTGGACTCTCATCACAATATAATCCAGTGGAATTACAATGGATATTATCGTCACCTACCAGAAATACAATGCTTTTTTCCCTCCTATTCTGCATTATGTCTTGCTCTTCAAGAAACGCACTTACATAGTGACCACCCTCTAAAGTTTTGTGGTTGTCGGGCGTTCTGTCGGAACAATGCCAGCCCCAGCATAGTGTCTGGAGGGATCCACACGTTGGTTCGCGCCAGGGTCATTAGTGGCTGGATTCCCCTTGATACCAACCATGAAGCAAATAGTGGTTAGAGTGCAAGTGACTCTGGCAACTACCATTTGCAATTTCTGCAGCTAGACCAGTCCTTATGTTGAACTGTCTATCTTAATATATCTTCCTCAGGGACTTCAATGCACACCACCCCCTCGGGGAGGGGGGGGATGCCACTTCTTCAGGTAGCGGTCCTCTAACAGGCCGACTCATTACAGACTTTGTGCCTCGTCTATGATGGTTGCTCTACTCACTTCAGCACTGCTCATGGCACATAAACTGCTATCGATATCACGATATCTCCCCTGCCCTCATGGCTTTCCTGTGTTGTTCACCCCATGGTGATCTCTGTGGCACTGACCACTTTCCAGTATATCGTTACCCTGCCGCCGTCAGGCCTGCAGAGCCAATTGGCGTTTGTATACTTCTCATACACACTTCGACAACTCTCTTGAATTGCAGTGATGTGATCATGCAGGGCGTCTTTGCCACTATTCTTCATGCTGCTGGCACTGCTGTCTCCCTATCCACAGGTCCCTCTCGCCGTCGACCAATATCGTGGTGGACCAAGGTCGTCACAGTCGATTTCCATGAGCGCCGACGGGCGCTGCAGCTATTTAAACGACACCCTTCACAGACCAACCTCCTCGCTTTTAAGCGTCTCCTTGCTAAGGCTCGTTACCTTATGAAGCAGAGTAAAAAAGAAAGCCGGGAGCGCTATGTTTTCTCGCTGGGGAACACGCCTCTTCATCTCAGGTTTGGCCCAAGCTCCACAGTCTTCTGGCCAATAGCGACAGTCAACTGTTCAGGGCGTTATCCTCCAAGGACGATGTGTACTGATCCATTGGTCCTTGCAGGACACCTCACGACACACTTTGCGACAGCTTCGGCGCCCTCTTCATATCTTGCAACCTTTCTCCAGCGGAGACGCCTTGTTGAACAGACCCCCCTCTGTTTCAACCCCCAACCAAGCTTAACCCTATAATGAACACTTCACTGGATGGGAGTTCTTGCAGTGTCTTACCTCTTCACATGACACGGCCCCAGCCTGCATTCCATACACAACCGATGAGCCAACACTTGGAAGTTTTGCAGAGACAACATCTACTCAGGGTCCTTCAACTGCATTTGGCTCACGGGTGTCTTCCTCTCACAATAGCGAGACAGTATAACTATCCCCATCCTTAAGCCAAGGAAGGACCCAATCTCCCTACAGCTACCGCTGATTAGCCTGACGAACGTACTTTGAAAACTGCCTGAGAGGATGGGTAGCTTCCGATTATGTTGGTGACTCGAATCTTGGGACCTATTGTCCCCGTATCAGTATGCTAATGGGAAGGACGATCTCCAACAGACCATCTTCTCAGATTGGAAACCGGCACCTTGTTGCGGTCTTTTTTGATCTACGAGCGCATACGACACAGTTTGGCACCATCACTTTTTAGCTATCCTCCATGACTGGGGCTTTCGCTGCCTCCTTCCGATTTTTATCCGCAAGTTTTTATCACACTGGCTCTTCTGGGTTGGAGTTGATATTTCACTCAGCTCCCCTCGGATTCAGGAGAACGGTATCCTACAGGGTTCTATGTTACACTCATAGCCATCAATGGGCATGTAACCTCTGTTGGTCCTCTGGTTACCCTGGCATTGAAAGTCGACGATTTCTGCTTCTGGTGCAGCATCTGCTGAGTCCCGGCTCCAAGACTCCGTCCGACAGGCCTCTGGTGGTCTGTCTCCCATGGCTTCCAGTTTTCTTCCTGCAAAAAAAAAAAGAAGGGTTACACATTTTTGTTGTCGACCCACACTATATCCCGATCCAGAACTTTATTTAGGCGACTATCCCCTAAATGTTGTAGCAAAGTCCCGTTTCTTGGGACTTAGTTTTGATAAAAAACTGATTTAGCTGCTCCATATTCTCCACCTGAAGACTGTGTGGTTGTGGAAGCTTAATGCTCTCCATCTCTTGGTCCACATATCTTGGTGTGCAGACTGTGCTTCTCTTCTTCAGCTTCATTGTGCTCTGTTCATGTCCAGAGTAAATTATGGTAGTCAAGTTTATGGCTCAGCAGCTCTTTCCACTCTGAAAATACTTGATCCTGTCCACCACTGGAGGGGTGCATACGGCTATTGGTGCCTTTCGCACTTGTCCTGTTGACAGTTTTCTCCCAGAAGTGGGGATTCTCCCTCTACAAATACAATGGAGCCAACTCGGGTTTGTTATGCAATAACCATTCACCGATTCCCTGACCATCCCAGATACGCTGTCCTCTTTGCCAACGAGGGATGCCTACCTCCTCATAACCACTCATGAGTGGGATTGCCAGTTGGAATGTATCTCACTTCCTCTTATGTGGATCTCCATCTCCACTCACTGGTAAGCGCCCCATGTGGTGCCTCCAAGGTCTCTTTGGCCCCTATGGTCTTCCAGCGTCTTTTACGTCACATCCTTGTACAGTTTCAGGATGCTAAGATCTTCTACAATGATGAGTCTAAGACGATAAATAAGGCAGGATACTCCATCAAATCTCCAACTGCCTTTGAGTACCATTTACTGCCGAGACTATCTAGTATGTTCTCAGCAGAGCTTCTAGTCATTAATGGGCCCTCCATTTTGTGCCTCCCTCCACAGTGTTTTAGTATCTACCGACTCAATGAGCAACCTGCGAGCTATCGACCGATGCTACTCTCGTCGCCCTTCTCTCTGCCTTTGGCTGTGTCACCCCTATTTTCTTTCTCTGGGTCCCATGCCATGTAGGCATCCCAGGGAATGAAATGGCTCACTGTTCGGCTAGAGAAGAAGATACTTACCCCATTCCCTTTTATTCCTGCAGCAGATACGATGATCTACGTCAGATCTCTCTATGCCCAAAAATGGAAGGACATCTGGTGCACTACTGCTCTCAGTAATAAACTCCACACGATGAAGGAGACTACTGCGTGTAAGCGTAGGCTTCCGCGGCCGTTGTCTTCTTCAATAAAATTCTTCAGGGTATCAGACCGCATCGTCATAATTTTAAAATGCGCCAACGTTTCGGCCAGTGTTGCAGCTAGCCTTCATCAGGGCCTTACTTTAACTGCTAAATGAACACACTTGGATTCCTTAAATAGCTGCACGAGAAAACCGTGTCGTTACTTGATTGGCTGTACTAGGAGGAGGAGGAGGGGTGAAAGGTATGCTTTATTGGTGTTTCCTTTATTATCTGTCATTGGCTGAAATAGCTGTTTTCTATTGGTCTTTATATTAATCCACCCCATTGGAGGAGACGGACGAATAGCGAACAGGTGATGGCTGTGACGTCACACTGTTTCCCTGCTGTCCAGAAGCCGGCTGCGGCGTGCCATTGCTCTGTGTGCTCGCGACCACTACTGTGGCTCTCCGCGTGTCCGCATGGGCCGCTACGGCTCTGCCGCCGCTCCGTAGCCCTGCTATTGCAGGCAGCCAAGACCTCGGAAGCTTGTACCCGTCCTCTCTATTCATGTTGGCGGGTCTTTTGGCTATTTCTATCGCCTCTCTAATCTTTCTTTTGAAAGTGAGAGGCTGTTTCGCCAGGACGCGGGCTTCTTGAAAAAATATTGGTTTCCCGCACTCGTCTCGGTGTTCCGCCACTGCTGACTTAGTGTGTTGTTTCAGGCGGATATATCTTTCATGTTCCGAGAGCCTAGTGCTGATCGGACGTCCCGTCTCACCTATGTAAACTAATCCACACGCACAACCAATTTCATACACGCCAGCTGTGTGTAGTTTGTCAACTGCATCCTTGGTAGAACCGAGCATGTCTGATATTTTGTTTCTGCTTCGGAAAATTGGTTTGATGTCGGCTTTTCGTAGAATTTTGCCAATATGTTCGGTGACCCCTTGTACATATGGTAACACAGCAATGCTCTGTGCCTCCTTCTCCTCTTCCCTATTAGTCTTCTCCCTTGTCGACATGGTGCTGTCTATCATCTGCTTCCCATAGCCATTAGTTCCGAAGATGGACCTGAGGTGTTCAAGTTCTGTCTTCAGATGCTCTTCGTCTCTTATCCTGTACGCTCTCTTCGTTAGCGTGTGCAGGGCGGACTTCTTCTGCGTGGGGTGATGGTGGGAGGAGGCGTGAAGGTACCTGTCCGTATTGGTTGGTTTCCTGTACACTTTGTGGCCAAGTTTACCATCAGGTTTTCGATAAACTTCCACGTCGAGAAAAGGCAGCACCCCATTCTTCTCTGTTTCCATTGTAAACTGGATTTTCCTATGCTGTTGGTTAAGGTGCTTGTGGAAGTTCTGTAACTCCTCTTCTCCGTGGGGCCAGATGACGAAAGTATCATCGACATAGCGAAGCCAACAATTTGGACGTAATGGTGCGGACTGGAGGGCTGTTTCCTCAAATGCCTCCATGAAAATTTCTGCTGCGATAGGCGATAGGGGTGAGCCCATAGCTACACCGTCAGTTTGTTCATAAAATTGACCTCTCCACTTGAAATAGGTGGTCGTGAGACAGTGGCGCACAAGCTCACATACATCAGGTGCCACGCGTTCTTCTAGGATGTTCACAGTATCTGACACTGGGACATTCGTGAATAGGGATTTGACGTCGAAGCTAACCATCAGATCTTGGTCCGTAACACGCATTTCCTTTAGGAGAGACACGAAGTGAGAGGAATCCTTAACGTAGGACTCGGTTTGATGCACTAGGTGTCGGAGCCTAGGTGCCAGTTCTTTCGCTAGGTAGTAGGTCGGCGAATTTATACTGTTTACTATGGGCCTTAAGGGGAAGTCGGTTTTGTGTACCTTCGGTACACCATATATCCTTGGTGCCTGTGTCAATTTTATTGAAGAAGACAACGGCCGCGGAAGCCTACGCTTACATTTAACCAACCTGTATGGGCAGGAAATTCACGGAAACATCAAGAAGTTAGAAGCACTGCGTTTAAAAAGATGTAATCTGCTGAATGACCTTGCTTTTTTGAAGAGATGCAGAGACACGAGTGTTGTGCCGTATTCTTTGCGGTTGACATCTCACATAAAAACGAACAAGGGGAGGAATATCTGTGTTAAAGCCAGTAAAGCATTGCTACGGGAAAGGATTCGCCACATCCGCATAAGTCTCGATGCTCACAACAGGAATTTGTGTGATCTGCACCTATTTCTGGCCGGAAAACTTCAGATGGAAGACTGGGATAAAGTCGACAGGTTAACCTTTCAACAAGCATCAAGGACCAGCAATAGTATTACTAACCGCCAGATGAGAAAGTACGACAAACTACAACAGAAAGCCACGGACGAAACATTGACGCTGGACAGGCGACGGACAGTGGTCAACCTCTCCAGCCATACCTTGAGCGAAGCAACCACAGCAATCCTGGCCAAGGGGATGAATTTCGCAGTCGCACCTAAGCGAGTTCCAAAAGAAGATATCATAGAATCCGTAGAGGCTTCGGTACGTCATCTGCCACAGGCCGAGGCGGAGAAGATCCGGCAGGAAACGGTCAGAGTTCTGAATAAAGCAAAGCCACCGAAGCAAAACATCAACGCTGAGGAATACCATGCCATCAAGGAACTCAGGGACAACCCCCACTTAGTAGTGGTACAGGCAGATAAGGGCAACGCCACTGTAGTCTTGGACACGACTGATTACAACAAACGAATGGAAGATATTCTCGCAGAACCTATCTACAAGAAACTTCAGGGAGATCCGACGGCCAAGGTAATCAAAACGACGCAGGCACTGCTCAAGCACTCTAGAATCAATTTCGACAAGGCCAGAAGATTCATCCCGCAAGTGACACAGGCACCAAGGATATATGGTGTACCGAAGGTACACAAAACCGACTTCCCCTTAAGGCCCATAGTAAACAGTATAAATTCGCCGACCTACTACCTAGCGAAAGAACTGGCACCTAGGCTCCGACACCTAGTGCATCAAACCGAGTCCTACGTTAAGGATTCCTCTCACTTCGTGTCTCTCCTAAAGGAAATGCGTGTTACGGACCAAGATCTGATGGTTAGCTTCGACGTCAAATCCCTATTCACGAATGTCCCAGTGTCAGATACTGTGAACATCCTAGAAGAACGCGTGGCACATGATGTATGTGAGCTTGTGCGCCACTGTCTCACGACCACCTATTTCAAGTGGAGAGGTCAATTTTATGAACAAACTGACGGTGTAGCTATGGGCTCACCCCTATCGCCTATCGCAGCAGAAATTTTCATGGAGGCATTTGAGGAAACAGCCCTCCAGTCCGCACCATTACGTCCAAATTGTTGGCTTCGCTATGTCGATGATACTTTCGTCATCTGGCCCCACGGAGAAGAGGAGTTACAGAACTTCCACAAGCACCTTAACCAACAGCATAGGAAAATCCAGTTTACAATGGAAACAGAGAAGAATGGGGTGCTGCCTTTTCTCGACGTGGAAGTTTATCGAAAACCTGATGGTAAACTTGGCCACAAAGTGTACAGGAAACCAACCAATACGGACAGGTACCTTCACGCCTCCTCCCACCATCACCCCACGCAGAAGAAGTCCGCCCTGCACACGCTAACGAAGAGAGCGTACAGGATAAGCGACGAAGAGCATCTGAAGACAGAACTTGAACACCTCAGGTCCATCTTTGGAACTAATGGCTATGAGAAGCAGATGATAGACAGCACCATGTCGACAAGGGAGAAGACTAATAGGGAAGAGGAGAAGGAGGCACAGAGTATTGCTGTGTTACCATATGTACAAGGGGTTACCGAACGTATTGGCAAAATTCTACGAAAAGCCGACATCAAACCAATTTTCCGAAGCAGAAACAAAATATCAGACATGCTCGGTTCTACCAAGGATGCAGTTGACAAACTACACACAGCTGGCGTGTATGAAATTGGTTGTGCGTGTGGATTAGTTTACATAGGTGAGACGGGACGTCCGATCAGCACTAGGCTCTCGGAACATGAAAGATATATCCGCCTGAAACAACACACTAAGTCAGCAGTGGCGGAACACCGAGACGAGTGCGGGAAACCAATATTTTTTCAAGAAGCCCGCGTCCTGGCGAAACAGCCTCTCACTTTCAAAAGAAAGATTAGAGAGGCGATAGAAATAGCCAAAAGACCCGCCAACATGAATAGAGAGGACGGGTACAAGCTTCCGAGGTCTTGGCTGCCTGCAATAGCAGGGCTACGGAGCGGCGGCAGAGCCGTGGTGGCCCATGCGGACACGCGGAGAGCCACAGTAGTGGTCGCGAGCACACAGAGCAATGGCACGCCGCAGCCGGCTTCTGGACAGCAGGGAAACAGTGTGACGTCACAGCCATCACCTGTTCGCTATTCGTCCGTCTCCTCCAATGGGGTGGATTAATATAAAGACCAATAGAAAACAGCTATTTCAGCCAATGACAGATAATAAAGGAAACACCAATAAAGCATACCTTTCACCCCTCCTCCTCCTCCTAGTACAGCCAATCAAGTAACGACACGGTTTTCTCGTGCAGCTATTTAAGGAATCCAAGTGTGTTCATTTAGCAGTTAACGTAAGGCCCTGATGAAGGCTAGCTGCAACGCTGGCCGAAACGTTGGCGCATTTTAAAATTATGACGATGCGGTCTGATACCCTGAAGAATTTTATTGAAGAGACTACTGCGGTTCGGCGCTCTTCTTTCCGCTCTCGGAAGAAGTCCACTGTCTTATGCATTGGTCATACCAGGCTCATCCATTATTTTCTGTTGTGTAACGAACCAGCTCCACAATGTGGTTGCGTAGCCAGACTGACGGTATCCCACTGGAACGTCACAGGTTTACGCTTCATTTAACTAACTGATTAATTTCTACATGTTTAATAATTCATTTTACGCCGAGAGCGTCCTTTCAATGTTTCGTCTAGCTAATTAACCTCTGGATTCAAGAACGCTTCCGTGTATATTTTTTCTGCTGTTGGTGTCACACCTCCTCTCCCATCCTATGATCCCATTATGTATGTGGATGGATAAACGTAATTATCCATGGAATATATAATAATCTGGGTTAGTCAAAGGTGGGAGCAGTAGGGTAGTTCAGCACCAACATAACAACCTGAGCAGATTCGGCAGAGAGTTCGTGATTCCAAAGATAGTGTGGATGAGCAGGGCAGAGTTTGTGAGGTTGGTTCTCACTGAGGTCCTACCCCCACCACCAGTTTTTTTGAACGGTTGACGGTTGGTCCTGGAACGCGCCATATTAAGACACTCTGGGGCCGCCGATTGCACGAGACGGACGCAGGGGTGCGGCGCTTGTCATGGATGGTGAGAAAAGTTATTCATAATGTAGGTTCATTGGGGTAACATTCATTATGAAACGTGTTCGGATGTGAATTAATACCGGGAAACGTTCAGCGATAGTGCATTTGTAGAAATTTTTCAGATTAATGTGTTTCAACTAGCGGAGTTGGGCGTGAACCAACGGTTCTTGTTCTTAGGTCAACAGTAGATAGGTTCACTAATGTTTCATTTGTTGCATAGTTTAGTTCCGGATACAAGTAATATAAATTTTCCATGATTAAACGATTTATTTTACTCGTTTCTTTGTTGTCGAACTTGGCCACGTGTTGCCAGCATTCATAACGGTAGTCACTGGATTAGCCTTTCGTTAATCATAGCATGAATAACGTGGAGTCACGAAGCCTGGGCTGGTTTGCTCACGTTGCATTGCGGTTGCATAATACGCAGTTTCAACATGAACTAATCCGCATGGTACTGCATGTGTGCTAACACAAGTAATGTTTGAGAGAGTGGAAGGTAATATCCTTCCCTACTCTGCGCGTTAAATAGGTGTGACAATAACTAAATGGTGTTAAGCGGCCACCATTCAGTAACATTCGTTTTTACCCATTTTAATCATTAGTAGATGTAACTGGCGACGAAGTGTCGTCTATGTTTCCGGTATGACGAGATGCAAGAGGTAGTGAGTGCTTCATGAAGGTTTTGTCACTGAGAGTGGTAGTTCTCTTAAATATAATAGATTTCGTGTATGTTTTGTCAGAGAGAGTAATAGTTTTCTTAAATATTATCGAAAGAAATCAGAATGATAACTGAAATTCTCTCTTAGGGCTATTTAGTATCCTTCATCCATACCCCTGAGATAATGACTATATTCTATGAATTTTCACTCCAGGCATATCCATTGTATACATTATGCACTTCATGCGACTAACTGAATTCATAGTATCAAAAAAAAAAGAAAGTCTTACAGTCTCTAATGTGCACGTATTGTTCCATGGCCATTCACCGATGTTGCGTTATCCGTTGCTTCATTTTTAAATTAGAATACTATCTTTTCTAGCGGGTTTGATTACACATATCTCAATTTATCGGGCCTAATTGAGAGAATTAGACACAAGGCGGTAGAAATGGGAACCATGGAGCACTGCGTCCGCTTATATTAAAGGGAGATACTTCTTACATGAAAAATAATCAGCATAACAAACAAGGAATGGACTGTCACCACGTATTAGAAGAATGTCCCCTTCTTTTGGCCCTTCATGCATAGTATAGTCGACCAGATTCCTCAATTTTAATATTGACAGATGATTCCTGGGTGGTTGAAATGGTCCTCGGTTTCCTTCGTGACAGTCGTTTTTGTTTCCAATTACAAGGTTTTGCTTTACTCCTGGAGCACGAGAAGGGTGGTTGTGGTTGGGGCCTCTCTTCATGTTTTCTCGGTATGGGACCCATGACCACTGTCCCATGAAAAGACCCCCTCTGTTTTTCGAGTTTTTATATTGGTCTACCCTTTCATGCCCTACTAAGTGCGTCTTAACTTCTCGTTTTATAGTTGACTACTCTGACTCTCTCTCCTCCGCGAGTAACTGCGGGATCGCTGGGCTGATTACCTCACCGTTTAGTCCCATAACTCCCACCCCCCCAATCTCCCCCGCCCTCAATTAATCAGTCAGTCAAACACTGACAGTGAAAGCGAACTTCCCTGAGCAAAACCTCTACGGATGGCAATAGAGGGTGTCAGTTGGTCATTGAGAGCCAGCGAAGCTTGAATACCCTTCAACAAATTATACAAGATACTGTGCACGTCAACTGTGAACCCAACGGCTTCCAGTACCAGCGACAGGAAGACATGTGTAAGTAGGCTGTTTAGGTTTTTATGTTGGTAACGCCACGTAGCGCTCTGTATGAAAATCACTGACTGTGCTGTGTGCAGTCTGTGGCTGGCTAGCATTTTTGGAATATTTGCTATTACAGTGTTGGGCAATTGGATGTGAACAGCGCGTAGCGTTGCGCAGTTGGAGGTGAGCTGCCAGCAGTGGTGGATGTGGGGAGCGAGATGGCAGAATTCTGAGAGTGGACGATCTGGACGTGTGTCCATCAGAAAGAGAAAATTTGTAATATTGGATATCATGAACCGTTATATATATGATGACTTTTGAACATTATTAAGGTAAATACATTGTTTGTTCTCCATCAAAATCTTTCATTTGCTAACTATGACTATCAGTAGTTAGTGCCTTCAGTACTTAGAATCTTTTATTCAGCTGGCAGTATTGGCGCACGTTGTATTGCAGTAGTTCGAGTAACGAAGATTTTTGTGAGGTAAGTGATTCATGAAAGGTATAGGTTATTGTTAGTCAAGGCCATTCTTTTGTAGGGATTATTGACAGTCAGATTGCGTTGCGCTAATAATATTGTGTGTCAGAATAACTAGAGAGAGAAATATCTGCGTACCTTCGGTTCTGCTCAGTTGTTTGTAAATGAAATAACGTAAGGGGTTTACCAGCACAGTAATTCATAAATTTTTCTAAGGGAACGTTACACATGGCTGACCCGGTCGAAAGCCTTGTCAAAATCGAACAATGCCAGAGCATTAGGAAGAGAAGTAAGAGCGGCCACCAGTGCGACACTATGACATTCTGCTACCAGCGTCAGTGTGGTACGACCAGGAATACAACTTTGGTGGTCGGCAACAACTTTCCCCCGCAACGCAAACAGCCGGGTATTCACCGACCTCGCCACAGTCTTATAATCAGAATAAGGTAATCAGGCGAAATTTATCGGTTGCCGCCTGACCATAACTTTTAGGAACTAACACAATTTTGCCAACTTTCAACGACTAGAGCAAACACCCTCCTCTCAACAATTCATTCAAAAGCAATGTAAAAGTAGTATCCGACAAAAGCCAAAAACAACTGTAAAACTCCTTAGGTAGACCGTCCTTGCGATTTGCGAGAAGGCTATTGACGATAAGGTTATGCCCACTTCCACTCTGAAAAGCACTCAAAAGCGCAGCATTCTGATCAGGTTTAAGTCTAATATCCAGAGCCTCAACAAACAAATCGGCTGACGTATCGACAGGAACGGATACCGTCATATAATTCATGTAGAACGTAATATATCCTTTTGTGCCGTCACAATATTACCGTCGTCTATCTTGAGAGATGTGATATACGCACGTCGACGGCAGATCTGATGTCGAATGAGATGATATAGAGAAGTCATTTCATCTGCTACCGCGGAACGTGGCTTAATTCGCATATTTAATCCTCCCATTTGATGCTGCTTCAACTGTAACAATTGCGCCTTTACACGCCTGACGGCTGCAATCTGTAGCGGAGCCTGATGCGAGCTTTCATGAAGGTCACGTAAGAGGAGTTGTTGTTGTTGTTGTTGTTGTTCTCTTCAGTCCAGAGACTGGTTTGATGCAACTCTCCATGCTACTCTATCCTGTGCAAGCTTCTTCAACTCCCAGTACCTACTGCAACCTACATCCTTCTGAATCTGTTTAGTGTATTCATCTCTTGGTCTCCCTCTACGATTTTTACCCTCCAAGCTGCCCTCCAATGCTAAATTTGTGATCCCTTGATGCCTCAGAACATGTCCTACCAACCGGTCCCTTCTTCTAGTCAAGTTGCGCCACAAACTTCTCTTCTCCCCAATCCTATGCAGTACCTCCTCATTAGTTACGTGATATACCCATCTAATCTTCAGCATCCTTCTGTAGCACCACATTTCGAAAGCTTCTATTCTCTTCTTGTCCAAACCGGTTATCGTCCATGTTTCACTTCCATACATGGCTACACTCCATACAAATACTTTCAGAAATGACTTCCTGATACTTAAATCTATACTCGATGTAAACAAATTTGTCTTCTTCAGAAACGCTTTCCTTACCATTGCCAGTCAACATTTTATATCCTCTCTAATTCGACCATCATCAGTTATTTTGCACCCCAAATAGTAAAACTCCTTTACTACTTTAAGTGTCTCATTTCCAAATCTAATTGCCTCAGCATCACCCGACGTAATTCGACTACATTCCATTATCCTCGTTTTGCTTTTGTTGATATTCATCTTATATCCTCCTTCCAAGACACTGTCCATTCCGTTCAACTGCTCCTCCAGGTCCTTTACGGTCTCTGACAGAATTACAGTGTCATCGGTGAACCTGAAAGCTTTTATCTCTTCTCCGTGATTTTAATTCCTACTCCGAATTTTCCCTTTGTTTCCTTTACTGCTTGCTCAATAAACATATTGAATAACATCGGGGAGAGGCTACAACCCTGTCTCACTCCCTTCCCAACCACAGCTTCCCTTTCATGCCCCTCGACTCTTATAACTGCCATCTGGTTTCTGCAGAAGTAAGAAAGGGCAGTAAAACTCTTTCGTCCTTTGAAATTCCCGCGTTTTATCATCGCAGAATCGTATCAACCTTTGTATGGGCCTTGGCTTTGCCAGTTGAACACACCATTCCAAAATAGAGGCGGATCGCGCATTTAAACATAAAGTGCGCTCCTACACTTTCGGATCACCTCATCGAGATACGTATCCTCCACGCGTGCCATATCCAGGGCGATAGAAACAATTGCACCGACTGTCGTGTACGATTTAAAGTAACAATTTCTGCACAGTGGTCAGAGAACCTGGCCTGGATGACATCGACAGCCAAAATCTTATCACTCATCCTATCAGATGAATAAAATCTGTTAAACCTACTACTGGAAGTAGCAGTAAAATAGGCGTATTTAACCAGAGTCCGATATTTACGGACCCAAACATCTTGCAGCTTCAAGGAATGAACTGAATGTGGCAACACACGGGAAGCAACACACAGCTAAAATCACCACCTCTGAAAATATTCTGTGAACTCTTCCATAGCAGATAAACCACCTCTTCCTTATAAAATCGGGAACAGTCTAAAGTGCATCCTGTACCGGACGGTGCATAAAAAAGAATCAAGGTTAGGTGAAGAAAAATACATCCTATTCCTCGACCATTATTTGAGAACATCGATCCCTTCAATGGGTTACACTTCCTAGGAAACAAGGCAGTCCCCTTGGAACATTCGGGAACCATAGCCGCATTAATCACTCTATAAAAAACCAGAGAGATAAAATAGAGTAAATTGTACTGCTTGTAAGATTACGACATCTTTACAGGAATCGTCAATAAACTGAAGCAACGAAGCGAGCCGCAGAATCGATTCTACCTTATTAACACTCACAGAAAGAAATGTGTAATCCTACATTCGTTAACGTCAAGAAACGAAATTCGAGGCACTGAATTACATCAATGAGCGTCAAGATCCACTGTCAGGTCCAGTGACGAGACAGAAGTTGGGGAGCTCCCACCCGCCACCTCTGGCATCTTTGTTTCTTCTTTTTACTAACCATCGCCCGCTCAGGTCGGACGCTTTGTTTACGGCTGCGAGGCAGTACAGCATCAGCAGCTGGGGACGTAGGGGGTTCTCGAACATTAACCAAAGTAGCTTATAAACAAGGAGCCAGAGATTCTCATTCCGTAGGATGAGATACTTGTAATTCACATGGCAAGTGAGAGGACTGGCATCACAACTAGTGATACCGACGTCTCCTGAACAGGTGGCATCAAGGAAAGAGGTAATTTTAGGGACGCCTCGATGTGCTGTTGCTGAAGCACTGGAACATCAGAACGCTCACAAACTTCCCCGGCCTTGGGTGGTTCCGGAGGAGTTACCTCAGCCGCGAGAGAAATACTTGGAGAAACATTAGCAACGTCAGTAACTGTTTTCGCACTATCTGCCTCATCAGAAATGCAGGACTCAGAATTACAGACAAAGTTAGTTCAGGAAGGGGGTGTGAGGAGCAGAAGTATCCGACTCAACACCATCCTGCATACCAAGTCTCCTTTGTTGCACTCTGGACACTACCGGCTTCACTACAATAATCTGAGGACCGTGCTGTTGGGAGCAGTAAACTGGGCAGTCCTTTGTAGTTCCACTGCACTCAGGGAAGAGGTGGTACCAACCTCGTGAGCAGCAGAAACGAGATCAGCAATCGTCGATTTTCTGCGATATTCATATGAGGACTTCAATACAAAGACCCCTCATGAGCAGTTAGATCCAAGGTGACCACTTCCGTTGCAGAGAAAGCATGTCGCCACTGGCCCACTACACGTGACATGAACGTACGTTTGACTACCATAACATTGCAACCAGTGTTGAGTGCACCAGCGTTCTCTTCGTATACTACTCACATCTCCGTAAGGGAGCAACACCTCCATAAGTAAACTGTCTTCAAATTCCGGCGGGATACTGAACACTCGAACATTGATATAATTCCGTTCTGCGTAATCAAGAAGGACTCTACTTACAGAACCATCAAGATTCTTAAAGGTAACTTGAGAACCATGTCGCAAAAGTAACCTATCTCCCTGTATTGGATCCGAAAACCTTACGAAAAAGGCTTAGTAATCAGAATCAGAATTGGCAATATGAAGCCAATCAGATGATATGTGAATGGTATCAGCGAGTCAGTTATGAATCTCCAAAGATACGGGCTGTACGGAAAGCAAAGATTTATCGAAACTAAAGCTGATTGTACCTTTTCTGGGAACCCAGTTGGAACCAATGCGGACGTTATGAGTGGACTATGCCGCTGCTGACGGACATAATCTGTAACAGACGCTACGAACCAAACAACTATGCAGCACACTCGAAGACTGAAAAAAAGCTGTTGTGAGGCGAAAAAAAAAAAGGTTCATGTGGCTCTGAGCACTATGGGAGTTAACATCTGAGGTCATCCGTCCCCTAGAACTTAGAACTAATTAAACCTAACTAACGTAAGGACATCACACACATCCATGCCCGAGGCAGGATTCGAACTTGCGACCGCAGCGGTCACGCGGTTTCAAACTGAAGCGCCTAGAACCGCACGACCACTCCGGCCGGCGACAAACTAATAACAGCCTTCTCGCTACTCGCTAGAGGCTGAACTGCGACCTCTGCCACCGAGGCGGGTTACAAGGCAGGTTCTGCTGAGAAATAATTGTTAAAAAGAAAAATCGATACACCTCCAAACAATTTAGCTTTGAAGATAACCAATCAATTCGTGGCGCGCAGATTCAAGCAGTCTTCCAGAGACAGGGTCACCAAATGTGTTCTTCGTTTCATTTCCTAACTTAAATGTATCACTCCGAAAAAGGTACACTTTAGCTGGTAATGAGCATTTGAAGAAGTGTAACTGACGGACCCACAGACGTCCGTTCACTGCCGCATTTTAGCGCGTGCTGTTTCTAGAATGTGCGCCCTTGACGGCCTATTGGCTAACTTCATTGTTAAATAACTCGAAAACGGTAGAATGCATCGAAATTTTTCTTAAAAATTATTTCTTAGCAAAATCTCCTCTCCAACACCCCTACAAGCTATTCACATTGTTCCTGACCATCTGTATAAGCACTTAAATATATTAACTGAATAATTATATCCATATTGTCTTGCAGCACACCACATTTTTTGAAATACAAGAAAACCATGTTTATGTATCTATATAGCCATCTGACATAATAACTGAATTGTTGACATGCCCATACACTCTTGCAGCCCACTGATATATTTGAAAATAAAAAAGGACGGATTTGTGTACGTAAGCATTTAATATAATAACACAAACAAATTTCCATCCCAAAACGCCGCGTAAGGCTCAATGTTACTAACCGATAGGCTCTGTATACGGGGATATGTGGTCTGCAAACCGATGTCCTGGCCGTTGTCAGCTTTCGTGACTGGAGCCACAACTTCTGTGTCAGGTAGCTGCTCAAATGGTCTCACAAGAGCTGAGTGCAACCCACTTTCCAAAGACGCTCAACAGACCCGGACGTTCACCCACACAAATACTACCCAAACCCAACAGCGCTTTGGTGATCTGACGAAACCAGTGTTACCACTGGTGTAAGATCACAGGTATGTAACTTAAAAACTGAATTGGTATGTACAGTGACGAATATCCAAGATCCACAAAATGCACCTTTCAGCTACAAACAAGAATGTTTCTAAAGTGACAGTACAAACATAATGTACAGTGCAGAACACATGTAGGAAGTAGCCGTACGCAGCTTTCTTTCGACCCTATGTCCGTTGTAGGTGCATTTAAGAAATTCATGTTTTTTCTTAATTAACAGTGCCTTTTCTAAAAACACAAATATCGCTAGCAAAAGACGCAACACAACCTGTGTTGCACTTGTTCTGTTGCTGTAAAAACGCGTCTGTGCGCTTCAATAACACCAGCTATGTAACTAAACAAATCTCCACTGAAAATGACAGTGTGAAGTATCGAAACGCGTAGTGGAAAAATAAATAAGTGACTGTCGCAGAAAACTGTTTTATTTATACAAAGGACAAAGTATAGGCACAGTCACAACCAGTAAGATGTGGTTCAAATGGTTCAAATGGCTCTGAGCACTATGGGACTTAACATCTGTGGTCATCAGTCCCCTAGAACTTAGAACTACTTAAACCTAACTAACCTAAGGACATCACAAACATCCATGCCCGAGGCAGGATTCGAACCTGCGACCGTAGCAGTCGCGCGGTTCCGGACTGAGCGCCTAGAACCGCTAGACCACCGCGGCCGGCAGTAAGATGTGAGCAAAGAACTTAGGCGGGAAGGCAACCTGAATCATTGAGTACTGACCCTTCTCGACACAAGTAAAACCGCCCATATCTCAAGAAGTAGTTGTTTACGAACTTCACAGAGCTGTCATTTTTTCCATTTTCTTAATTTGTCTAGCATTATACAGGGTGTTACAAAAAGGTGCAGCCAAACTTTCAGGAAACATTCCTCACACACAAATGAAGAAAAGATGTTATGTGGACATGTGTCCGGAAACGGTTAGTTTCCATGTTAGAGCTCATTTTAGTTTCGTCAGTATGTACTGTACTTCCTCGATTCCATGGCCTCCACGCTCTCCTGACCTCGACCCTCTTGACTTTCATTTATGGGGGCATTTGAAAGCTCTTGTCTACGCGACCCCGGTACCAAATGTAGAGACTCTTCGTGCTCGTATTGTGGACGGCTGTGATACAATACGCCATCCTCCAGGGCTGCATCAGCGCATCAGGGATTCCATGCGACGGAGGGTGGATGCATGTATCCTCGCTAACGGAGGACATCTTGAACATTTCCTGTAACAAAGTGTTTGAAGTCACGCTGGTATGTTCTGTTGCTGTGTGTTTCCATTCCATGATTAATGTGATTTGAAGAGAAGTAATAAAATGAGCTCTAACATGGAAAGCAAGCGTTTCCGGAAACATGTCCACATAACATATTTTCTTTCTTTGTGTGTGAGGAATGTTTCCTGAAAGTTTGGGGGTTCCTTTTTGTAACACCCTGTATAGTTGCTTTATTTTAATATAGCCGTAGGAGTAAACATGATATTTTATTTTTCTCGACCAGTAAGTTATAGATTTTGACCATTTCTTTCCAACTGACACATCACTCCTAACTCTACATGAAGAAAGTTGACAGATATAGACTAATCATGACGGCTGCATTCATCATCTCTGTATGTAGGGTACATCATTCTTGTTTTTGTGCTGTGTAGCTTAGTGTAAGCTTTTTTGTAACAGCGTTTTGCGTAATGCTATGGCTATTTTGATCATTGTGGTATAACTTGATAACAGAGTACGATGGTACAAGGAAATACACACAATTTTAAGTCGGTGACGTGCTCCTACATTAACAGTGCTTGTCATACTGGTTTATGGCGACTACATTTTCCCTCACAAGCTCAATGACAGAAGACGCCACTCAATAATAAAGTGGGCATAGAGTGTTACTGTCTCCGTCTCTCAGACAATGAAATCCGCCCCGATACTTACCCGTGCTACCAACTATAACTCTTGCCCACTTACTTCAATCCACTCCTCGTGACTTCCTGTTTTCCCACTATCCACCCCAACATCCACATTAAATTTCACAGATGCTATCCACACCGTTCAACATTACAGAAAACACGTTTTCCTCTCTTAAGACACAATTTTTTCAGTGTAGGTCGTTCACCTTCATATTTAAAGTGCAGTGCGCCTTTTAACTAAAGTGTCCGTATTTTTCACTGTGTTTCAAGTATTTAGTTTTTATCTTTATGTTGTAGTCTGTTTTGTCTTAATTAAGGAACGAATAGAAACTAACGGCGTCATTTGATGCAAATAGCATCAATCGCTTATCCTTAATCTTGTTTGAAATGTCTTTATTTATATTGTTAAAGATTTAGGCTGCAGAAAGGGACGCTGTATCACATACAGCTTACCCTTCGCCCCTGAGAACGAGCGGGGATGAAATTTTAAAAAAGTAAAAATACACACTATTAAGTTTTAATGAACCATCATTAAATTTTTGTACAGTAAGTTGTTAGGGATCCAAGCACATTTTATTACTGTGTTTAATTTTTAACCGATTGTTAACGCGCTGAATTCCTGTTGATTCCGTTTACTAGAATAAATGAAAATGATCGATAACCGAAACTGTATAATAGTACACAAATGAAGAAAAAAATTACAGCTTCAATCAGTATCAAATAATTCTAACAATTATTTGTTTCTTGACACGTACACTGACGGAAAAAAAAATCAGAAGACCAAAAGATAATTAATTTCGTATAATGAAATTTCGGAAATACATTTGTCTAGGTAACATATTTAAGTGATTAATATTGCAAGATCACAGTTTAATGTAAGCACCAGATAAGCAGATGAAAATGTGAAATGGTGGTACATTAACAACCGGTGTGACCGCCAGACTGTTGAATGCAAGCATGCAAATGTGCGTGCGTTCTGTTCTACAGGTGTCGGATGTCAGTTTGTGAGATTGAGTTCCATGCCTGTTGCACGTCGTCGGTCCAGCCAGATGGAGTTAAAGTAGCTTACGGATGACGCTGCAGTTGTGGTCTGATAATGTCCCTTAAGTGCTCGTTTGAAGACAGATCTGGTGGTCGAGCAGACCAAGGAAACATATCGACACTCTGCGAGCACGTTGGATTGTAAGAGCAGAATGTGGACGAGTGTTATCCTGTTGAAAAACACCCTGTGGGGTGCTGTTCATGAATGGCAGCATGACAGGTTGCATCACAAGATTAATGTACAATATTGCAGTCAGGGTGCGTGGGGTAATCACGAAAGTCATATGGAATCGCACGTCAGACCATAGCTTCAGTTGCAGGTCCAGTATGACTAGCACGCATAAAAAGGCTTGTTGCATACCCTCAATTAGCTTTATTATGACCAACACGCGGCCTTTTCTGGCACCGATAAGAACGAGGTTTCATGAGAAAACACATCAGACCTCCACCCTCCTCTCCAATGAGCTCACACTTAACACAGTTGAAGTCGCAAATGGTGATGGTTTGGGGTCAGTGGACTGCGAGCAACAGGTCATCTGGCTTGGAGCTGTCTTTGACGTAACCGATTTGTGACAGTTTGTTATGTCACTGTGGTGCTAACAGCCGCTTAGATTGCTGCTGCAGATGCAGATACGATGCGCCAGAGCGATACGCCGAACACGATGGTCATCCACTCGGTAGTGCCACGTGCCCGTCTGGAGCCGGGTCCTCTTGCGACCATACATTACCGTGGTCACTGCCGCTATCACTTCTGTGCAGTGGTTACATTCCTGCCAAGTCTTTCTACAGCATCGCAGAAGGAACATCCAGCTTCTCGTAGCACTATTACACGACCTAGTTCAAACTCAGTGAGATCATGATAACAGATGAGATGATGTACAGGGAGTGGCAACTGACCCTTAACATAGACAAATGTAATGTATTGCGAGTACATAGAAAGAAGGATCCTTTACTGTATGATTATATGATAGCGAAACAAACACTGGTAGCAGTTACTTCTGTAAAATATCTGGGAGTACGCTTACGGAACGATTTGAAGTGCAATAATCATATAAAATTAATTGTTGGTAAGGCGAGTGCCAGAATGAGATTCATTGGGAGAGTCCTTAGAAAATGTAGTCCATCAACAAAGGAGGCGGCTTACAAAACACTCCTTCGGCCTATACTTGAGTATTGCTCATCACTGTGGGATCCGTACCAGGTCGGGTTGACGGAGGAGATAGAGAAGATCCAAAGAAGAGCGGCGCGTTTCGTCACAGGGTTATTTGGTAAGCGTGATAGCGTCACGGAGATGTTTCGCAAACTCGAGTGGCAGACTCTGCAAGAGAGGCGCTCGGCATCGCGGTGTAGCTTGCTGTCCAGGTTTCGAGAGGGTGCGTTTCTGGTGAAGTATCGAATATATTGCTTATACCTCCCGAGAAGATCACGAATGTAAAATTAGAGAGATTCGACCGCGCACGGAGGCTTTCCAGCAGTCGTTCTTCCCGCGAACCATACGCAACTGGAACAGGAAAGGGAGGTAATGACAGTGACACGTAAAGTGCCCTCCGCCACACACCGTTGGGTGGATTGCGGAGTGTAAATATAGATGGAGAGTCTTTGTCCCCTTAAAGGCATTCTTCATTAACACCAGCTCACTATGTCCCATCTCAAAGGTAGCTAACGCTCACGACCGTTACAGAGTATATTTAAAGCAACCTGATTTCCATCCTCATAATGGCGCAACTAGAGCCCTTCTTTTGCTACTGGCACGAAGTTGGAATAGACATAACGTTTCATATGTAGAAACACGCCTATCAACTTCCGTTCATGTTGCACAACTGATTCTTGGTGTTGTGACTTTTTTTCGGTCAGTGTATTTACAGTTCTACATTTATATCTACATGATTACTCTGCAATTCACACTTAAGTGCCTGGCAGAGGGTTGATCGATCCATTTTCATACTACTTCTCTACCGCTCCACTCTCCAATGGCGCGTGGGAAAAAGGAACGCCTAAATCTTTCCGTTTGAGCTCCGAGTTCTCTTATTTTATTATGATGATCATTTCTCCCAGCGTAGGTGGGTGTCAAGAAAATACTTTCGCATTCGGAAGAGAAATTTGGTGATTGAAATTTCGTAAATAGATCTCGCCGCAAAGAAAACCGTCTGTGTTTCAGTGACTGTCACCCCAAGTCGCGTATCATATATATCAGTGACCCTCTCACCCCTACACTTTTTCAATGTCCCCAGTCAATCCTACCTAGTAAGGATCCCACACCGCGCAGCAATATTCCAGCAGAGGACGAACAAGTATAATGTAGGCTGTCTCTTTAGTGGGTTTGTCGCATCTTCTAACAAAGCGCAGTCTTTGTTTCGCCTGCCCTACAATATTATCTATATGTTCTTTCCAATTTAAGTTGCTCTTAATAGCAATTCCTAGGTATTTAGTGGAATTGACAACCCTTAGATTTATGCGATTTATCGTATACCCAAAATTTATCGCATTTCTTTTAGTACCCATATGGATGACCTCGCACTTTTCTTTGTTTAATGCCAATTGCCACTTTTTGCACCATACAGAAATTCTCTCTAGATCATTTTGTAATTGGAATTGATCGTCTGATGATTTTACTATACCGGAAATTACTGCGTCATCTACAAACAATGTAAGGGGGCTGCTCAGATTATCACCTTGATCATTTATGTAAATCAGGAACAGCAGAGGGCCTATAACACTACCTTGCGGAACGCCAGGTATCAGTTGTGTTCTACTCGATGATTTACCGTCTATCACTACGAACTGTGACCTCTCTGAGAGGAAATCACGAATCGAGTCACACAACTGAGACGATACTCGATGTGCACGCAATTTCATTAATAGTCGCTTGTGAGAAACGGTATCAAAAGCCTTCTGGACATCTAGGAATATGGAATCGATTTCAGATCCCCTGTCGACAGCACTCATTTCTTCATGGGAGTAAAGAGCTAATTACTGTTGCATCTCAGAATGATGTTTGGCCTCAAAGTAAAACGTATCCTACAAATGCAGTTGCTATAACTAAGAATATAATTACTGTACCAATTATTCAGGTGTGCATATATATGTATAAGATCCGTAGTCAATTCCTCGTCCTACATGCACATAAATGCAAATAAAAAATATAGATGCTCCATTTGCATGTAAAGTTCGAATATTTCAACCGTTATTTACGTCCCTAAAGATTTGTACTACACTACTAAATGCTATTTCAATATTTGATGTATAATATATAGCTAAAAATAGTCCAGTTACTATATGAATTACCAAACAAAATCCTAGTAGGGACCCGAAATTTAATCAAAATGAAATATTTGTTGGTGCAGGTAAATCAACTAAAGAGTTGTTAATAATTTTAATTAAAGGATGTCTTAATCGTAACGGCTTATTAATTAGTAAATTATCTTATTTTCCGAATAGGCCCCTGGTTAATATTAGTAATTTTTACTACTGCTAATAGTACTAAAATAAATTTATTATTATTATTATTGTAATAGTAAATGTTGGTCTATTATATAATATTTCTAAGGATATTGTTATTTCTGGTAATTGATTGAATTATCAATATTTATGGTTTCATTATTTTTGAAGAAGTCTATAAATATTGTTATGTCTAGGATAACTAATATTGATACAATAAAGACTCATATTGTTAAGATGATAATTATGGTAATTGATTTAGGTTGAAATACACTCCTGGAAATGGAAAAAAGAACACATTGACACCGGTGTGTCAGACCCACCATACTTGCTCCGGACACTGCGAGAGGGCTGTACAAGCAATGATCACACGCACGGCACAGCGGACACACCAGGAACCGCGTTGTTGGCCGTCGAATGGCGCTAGCTGCGCAGCATTTGTGCACCGCCGCCGTCAGTGTCAGCCAGTTTGCCGTGGCATACGGAGCTCCATCGCAGTCTTTAACACTGGTACCATGCCGCGACAGCGTGGACGTGAACCGTATGTGTAGTTGACGGACTTTGAGCGAGGGCGTACAGTGGGCATGCGGGAGGCCGGGTGGACGTACCGCCGAATTGCTCAACACGTGGGGCGTGAGGTCTCCACTGTACATCGATGTTGCCGCCAGTGGTCGGCGGAAGGTGCACGTGCCCGTCGACCTGGGACCGGACCGCAGCGACGCAAGGATGCACGTCAAGACCGTAGAATCCTACGCAGTGCCGTAGGGGACCGCACCGCCACTTCCCAGCAAATTAGGGACACTGTTGCTCCTGGGGTATCGGCGAGGACCATTCGCAACCGTCTCCATGAAGCTGGGCTACGGTCCCGCACACCGTTAGGCCGTCTTCCGCTCACGCCCCAACATCGTGCAGCCCGCCTCCAGTGGTGTCGCGACAGGCGTGAATGGAGGGACGAATGGAGACGTGTCGTCTTCAGCGATGAGAGTCGCTTCTGCCTTGGTGCCAATGATGGTCGTATGCGTGTTTGGCGCCGTGCAGGTGAGCGCCACAATCAGGACTGCATACGACCGAGGCACACAGGGCCAACACCCGGCATCATGGTGTGGGGAGCGATCTCCTACACTGGCCGTACACCACTGGTGATCGTCGAGGGGACACTGAATAGTGCACGGTACATCCAAACCGTCATCGAACCCATCGTTCTACCATTGCTAGACCGGCTGTTCCAACAGGACAATGCTCGTCCGCATGTATCCGGTGCCACCCAAAGTGCTCTAGAAGGTGTAAGTCAACTACCCTGGCCAGCAAGATCTCCGGATCTGTCCCCCATTAAGCATGTTTGGGACTGGATGAAGCGTCGTCTCACGCGGTCTGCACGTCCAGCACGAACGCTGGTCCAACTGAGGCGCCAGGTGGAAATGGCATGGCAAGCCGTTCCACAGGACTACATCCAGCATCTCTACGATCGTCTCCATGGGAGAATAGCAGCCTGCATTGCTGCGAAAGGTGGATATACACTGTACTAGTGCCGACATTGTGCATGCTCTGTTGCCTGTGTCTATGTGCCTGTGGTTCTGTCAGTGTGATCATGTGATGTATCTGACCCCAGGAATGTGTCAATAAAGTTTTCCCTTCCTGGGACAATGAATTCACGGTGTTCTTATTTCAATTTCCAGGAGTGTATTTCGTTTGATCCAATTCTTGTAATATAAATAAATAGAACTAATATACCGCCAAGAAATGTTAAGAATAAAATATATGATAGTCAATAGCTTTGCATTATTGTTCCTGTTATTAATCCAACTAGGAAAGTTTGAAGGACAATGAAAAGTGTTATTGATATTGGTTGTCTTAATTTAATAATTTTCTGAATCCATGTTGGTTACGTATCAATAAGTCATTTTTTTCAAGGTGATTCATATTGTTCGAGTACAGTATATGCTCCAAAATCCTACTGCAAATTGACCAGTACGGTTCTACATCCTATAGCGACGCTTTTTTAATGCATGCTTTAGTAACAAACTGACTAATTATCTTGTAAACTCATGAATAACAACGGTCATGCGAGCTCGAGTTCAGTTCAAATGGTTCAAATGGCTCTGAGCACTATGGGACTTAACATCTGTGGTCATCAGTCCCCTAGAACTTAGAACTATTTAAACCTAACTAACCTAAGGACATCACACACATCCATTCCCGAGGCAGGATTCGAACCTGCGACCGTAGCGGTCACGCGGTTCCAGACTGAAGCGCCTAGAACCGCATGGCCACACCGGCCGGCGCGAGTTCAGTTCTTCGGTTTATTTCTTATAGGTAGATGCGACTGTCACTCTCTTCTAATCACGTTTCTTTCCTTGAGAAAACCGGGGTTTTATGTGACACGGAGGAAAACACGTTCCGGTCCAACTCCAGGCCTCCCACTTGCCGGGCAGCGCGGCTCCCCTCCATTGTCCTCGCCCCGCGCTGCCTCCGCCGCCACGCACGTCACAGCGCCAGTCAGACAGGACACGCGCCACACACTCGCTCACTCACACGAGTGCTGAATCAATACGGCGCCCAGCGGCCGCGAGTGAGCGCCCGGCCGGCCGAACGACCCCACAATGCAGACCTCACTGTGCAGTTAATTGCCGGCCAGTCACACGTAATTGCCGTCCGAAGAGAATAACTCAATTACGCGGCGAAACTGTACACACAGGCGCGCGGCGGCGAATTATTCGGCGCTGCCTCAAATGACCGAATGCATATGTGATCAGCGGGAGAGCCGAACCGAACGCACCTGATCGGCGCCAACGGATTTTTGTTCTGTCAGATTGATCCACCACAACAGTATAACAACTCACCTTCTTCCTCCTCAGAATATTACGCTCTAATTTCCCAGAAATATTGTACACAGTCCAAAATAGCTACGTTTCTTTGTGTACTTTATCTAAGTGCGCCAGTAGCAATGAAAATTGCAGTACCCGGAAGGTGGTAAGCAGCAAATGTCAAATTACAATGAAGTATTCTTCTTGCCTGAATACTATGAAAGACGTGCACTTCATTCGACATTCAGTGTTCGTATTCCATATTTCTATTCGCAGCATTCTGGTATTCGGTAAAATAATAATTCAGGTAATATTAATATTTAGAAGAGATAGGGGATCCAGTATTAGAATCGGAATTTAAAAGAGCTTTGGAGGACTTACGGTCAGATAAGGCAGAAGGGATAGATAACATTCCATCAGAATTTCTAAAATCATTGGGGGAAGTGGTAACAAAACGACTATTCACGTTGGTGTGTAGAATGTCTGAGTCTGGCGACATACCAATTGACTTTCGGAAAAGCATCATCCACACAATTCCGAAGACGGCAGGAGCTGACAAGTGCGAGAATTATCGCACAATCAGCTTAACAGCTCATGCATCGAAGCTGCTTACAAGAATAATATACAGAAGAATGGAAAAGAAAATTGAGAATGCGCTAGGTGACGATCAGTTTGGCTTTAGGAAAAGTAAAGGGACGAGAGAGGCAATTCTGACGTTACGGCTAATAATGGAAGCAAGGCTAAAGAAAAATCAAGACACTTTCATAGGATTTGTCGACCTGGAAAAAACGTTCGACAATATAAAATGGTGCAAGCTGTTCGAGGTTCTGAAAAAAGTAGGGGTAAGCTATAGGGAGAGACGGGTCATATGCAATATGTACAACAACCAAGAGGGAATAGGGTGAAAGGATATCAATGATACGATTCGCTGATGACATTGCTATCCTGAGTGAAAGTGAAGAAGAATTAAATGATCTGCTGAACGGAATGAACAGTCTAATGAGTACACAGTATGGTTGAGAATAAATCGGAGAAAGACGAAGGTAATGAGAAGTAGTTGAAATGAGAACAGCGAGAAACTTAACATCAGGATTGATGGTCACGAAGTCAATGAAGTTAAGGAATTCTGCTACCTAGGCAGTAAAATAACCAATGACGGACGGAGCAAGGAGGACATCAAAAGCAGACTCGCTATGGCAAAAAAGGCATTTCTGGCCAAGAGAAGTCTACTAATATCAAATACCGGCCTTAATTTGAGGAAGAAATTTCTGAGGATGTACGTCTGGAGAACAGCATTGTATGGTAGTAAAACATGGACTGTGGGAAAACCGGAACAGAAGAGAATCGAAGCATTTGAGTTGTGGTGCTATAGACGAATGTTGAAAATTAGGTGGACTGATAAGGGAAGGAATGAGGAGGTTCTACGCAGAATCGGAGAGGAAAGGAATATGTGGAAAACACTGATAAGGAGAAGGGATAGGATGATAGGACATCTGCTAAGACATGAGGGAATGACTTCCATGGTACTAGAGGGAGCTGTAGAGGGCAAAAACTGTAGAGGAAGACAGAGATTGGAATACGTCAAGCAAATAATTGAGGTCGTAGGTTGCAAGTGCTACTCTGAGATGAAGAGGTTAGCACAGGAAAGGAATTTGTGGCGGGCCGCATCAAACCAGTCAGTAGACTGATGAAAAAAAAAAAAAATAATAATAATTTCTATGGGTTGCCTGATTTATTTGACGGTTTTTACAATTTGTCTCACACTGATCTGTGAGATTAGCTTGGCGCCCGGAATTTTCTTTATTTATGGACGAGGTCAGCAGTCTTCCTAGTAGCCACGATGGCTTCCCGTTTCCCATTCTATTTCCGATCGCCAGGGTAGCATGTGGTGTCGTTTGAAAGTTCAGTAGTGGCCAAAGTTTCTCCTGATCTCAGTTCCCCAACCTGCCTTACCAACCTTGTAACTGCTATTTCTACTCGATTTTAACGACGCGAGGTCGCCTCCCTGTGGAATTCCGGCCCTGTGATTGGCCGGTTCAGGTGCGCGCCCGTTTTTCGCAGGTAGGCGCCAACCGCCCTCCGCGGATGGATAGTGGACAAAGGGGCAGTAGGTCAGTTCTAGTGTGACCGTACCGGAGTCCGGAGGTGCTGCTTCCAGGAGATGAAGTTCGGTAAGCATGAGCACCGGCGTGCACTGTAGGTTCGCGCCCTGCGGCCCAGTGGGAACTTTATAGGTCATTGTGAATAATTTCGCGTCTTGCGGGTTTTATTCCTTTAGTACAGGAGGCTACCTAGCGATTCACGCACAGTAGCAACTTTCTTGGTCTTCGGCTGATGCATGGTGGTGGTCGTTACATGCCTGCAACCCCTTCCTTTACTAAATGAGATTCTATTTGATAATACAGCGATCGTTACTAAAATTCCGTTCCTCCTGCTATCGTGGGTTGTTATGAACGTACGTCGAGGCAGGCTGCTGAACTCGAATCTTTCTTCCCCCACCCCCATTTTGTTGTATTATTGCTTAATTTTCAACTGTTTAATAAATGAGTCCATTAATATTACATTCTCTTTCTTTCATTACGTGAAATCACCCCTAGTGTAACAGAATAATGCAGAACCATAACGGTTGCTATGAAGTCGTGCAGGTCTCGCGCCATTAACGATAGTATAAAGATTCAATATCACGCGCCTGGCACGACTATTGCACGCATGGTACCAATAACAGTACTAACCATGTTCAATTACTCCCCATAGATAAACTGGGAAGTGTTCACGGCTGAGTGTGAAAGCGTGTGCACTAAATCCACTTGATGTGGTGGAAGTAGTGGCCTCTGTTTTACCTTGCTGGTTTAGACAAAAATATCAAAAATCAGAGCCCCTACAGCAAGGAATAGTAACCTGAAAATAACGAGCCACCGCTTTTAACTATGCAAATGACACACATAAATATGTAGATCGGAATGGCGTCATCTCCATTCTGTATCCAGGGGGTAATGGATATAAGTGAAGATATTTCCATTGGTGACTGAGGACGGTATACTGAACAACATTACATAAATGCTTACGTCATTTGCTCGACTAATAATTATACAGGGTCAGTCTCGAGGTTTTCCCGCCGTTGCTGGAGGTAATTCCCTAGGTTACTCGGAACAAAAAATGTAAATACAGTAATGTGAAGCCGGCCAGTGTGGCCGAGCGGTTCTAGGCGCTCCAGTCTGGAACCGCGCGACCGCTACGGTCGCAGGTTCGAATCCTGCCTCGGGCATGGATGTGTGTGATGTCCTTAGGTTAGTTAGGTTTAACTAGTTCTAAGTTCTAGGGGACTGATGACCACAGAAGTTAAGTCCCATAGTGCTCAGAGCCATTTGAACCATTTGAACAGTAATGTGATCAGGTCCATAATTAAGGAGCTACAACGGAGTTCTGAAACATACCACGGTGTATGGAGCGCTACACTTGTGTTCACGGGACACACGATCAGTCTTAGGTAGACGAGTGCAGCTTGTGGTACGTTTGCACGACAAGCACATTGTTGATACTGCAGCCACTGTTTACTGTTATTGTCTCTTCGCAGTACACATTGCGATGCCTTACAAGTTTTTATCGCGGGAGTGTGGAGAGATGGTGAACATTTTGGGCTTCTGTGATGGTAATGCGAAAGCTGCTGTTGCCGAGTATTACCGTCGGTATCCTAATCGTAGGATTCCGAGTGTCAAGACATTTAGTGGAAAATATCGAACATATCTGCCCCATAGAACTATACGGTTCAGAAAGCTGGACGCTTACAAAGAATGAAAGAGAAAAACTGAATGTTTTCGAAAGAAAAGTAATGAGAAAAATCTGGGGACCTTTGTTCGAGAATGGCGCATGGAGAATTCGAAAGATCAATGAAATTTATCAGTTAATGAAGCAACCCACTATCATCCAGAAATTAAAAAGTAGGAGACTGGAATGGGCTGGACATGTGGCCAGAATGGAAAACAACAGAATCACCAGGAAAGCATTTGAAGGAACTCTTCAGGCAACAAGACCATTGGGCCGACCTTGTACAAGATGGAAAGATGACATAGAGAAGGACATCGCAGCATTAGGAATTTGCGCTGGGTGGAGAGAGGCTGTGAGACACAGATGTCGGCGGAAGCAGATCGTTGATGCAGCGCGTGGTGTACAGGGCCTGTGATCGCTGAGAAGATAGATAGATATCGAACATTGTTAGAAACTGATACTCTTCCCAGTATTCTTATTCACTCCGAAAAACATCGTGACGTTCAAGAGGAGGAAAACATTCTCAATTCAGTAGAGCCCTGTCCTCGTTCAATTACAAGACGCCTAGCTACCCGATCGAGCGGTTCACAATCTAAGGTATGTAGGATTCTTCATGAGAACGGCCTGTATCCTTTTCATGTGCAGAGAGTTCACCATTTAGAGCCACATGATTGTGCCAACCGTTTGCACTTTTGTAACTGGTTAAATGGAAATGGGCAACTATATCGCTTCATAACGTTCAGTGACGAAGCAACCTTTACAAGAGGTGGCATCAACGACATGAGGCTCCAGGCTATGTCTTTAGGCATTGGTAACGTTTTAAACTGGGTCCAGTAGAACGTCAGAAGCCCAGAGACGATTGTTCACAAGTCCACCACGGATATGTTGCAAGAGGTTCCGATAATTAAGGGTCGTCGTGCTTAAGATGTCATCGATACCAAGACAGCGGACTGTATCGCACAGTGTGAGTGGGACGACGTTTGCAGATGTCATCCCAGTGACAATATTCAAGGCCACCGATTTATGTACGTTTACGTGGTTCCCCGAATCTTCACCATACGTGGCTAACCAATCGATGGCTGCGCGGTCAACATGTACATCACGAAGTGTTAACATCGTATCATACGCGTTTGCGGTGGACCCAAAAACGGTGCAACCGGTAGACAACACCGTGGGCGGTGTCGCAGACTGCGAAATAACGGTTCCAATGCTGAGGCGTACAGTATCGTCAATAAGGAGCATCCTTCTCTGACAGAGTGGCAAAGTGTTCGCCAGTTTTATGTTGACGAGCACTACGGATGTTGCACTACATTGGAGACGTAGCATCATCTCGACGAACGCGCCATGGTAGTGTATATTCTGAAGAACACCAGCTACGTTTACGTGATTGACGTGATCAAATGCTTGAGTACAGTCTATCGCCTCCAGCCCTGGGGCTCCGTGATGCACCTCTTCCACCCAGGGCGACGCCGGTATTAAGAGTTCCACTCGTAGATGCCAGATCCACTGATACGACAAGAGACGTCTTACGACGAATTTGAACTGGCAATAAGAGTGTAAAGGTTTTCATATCACAGTTCAACGAAGGTAATGAACGTTAGTCCACAATACGTGATCCTCCGCGAGATTTGCGGATTGGGAATACAGCACCTTCTATAAAGATAGCCGGAAGTTGCACTTCCGGTGTCGTGGGATCCTGACATGCTGTCATCCAATAGGGTACGATCAGCCTCCAGGACGTCGCGTAAAATTCCAGGGCTACCGCTACAGCTATAAAATTCTTTTATGATCACTCGACCGGTTTCGGCCTCTTATACGCCCATCTTCAGGTATCGTAACTTGGTGCTGTGACCCCTGAGCGCAGCGGTGGACGTGTACAAGGCGCGGTGCGCTACCTACGAGCGCAGAGCCTGGAGTAAGGGGTAACTCATGCGGTCCCGGAGTCATACTGCGTGCTTCTTTTCTCATGGTACCCAATACTTCTCCATCAGTCACCGGTTCTAGCATTTGGTGTAAGCTCCGTAGCAACAGTGGCGTATGTCAGACCAGCGACAGCAGCAGTGATCTCAGGACCCGATCTCTTCTCCGTGTACAAAAGGGAATAGTGTTCAAAATGTCCATTGCTTATGACTCTTTGCGTGCCTTGTTCTGCACCCTTTCCTGTCGTCACCTCATGGTTCAAAGTTCTGTGCTTGCGCTTTCATTTCATGGTTTCTTAAAACAGAACGAATTTTCACTCTGCTGTGGATTGTGCGCTGATAAACTCCCTGACGGATTATAACTGTTTTCCAGACCGGAACTCAAACCTGAAATGTTCTTCTTTGGCGGTTAAGTGCTCTACGAACTGAGCTACCTACCACAACAAACGACGCGACCTCACAGTTGCCCTTCCGCCTGTACCCTATCTACCGTCCACACTTCACAGAAGTTCTCCTGTGTAATTTGCAAGACTAGCGTTCCTGTAAGAAAGGATATTGCGTCGTGCTTCATCAGCTTAGTCGGTGGAGCACTTGCCCGATGAAGCGATAGGTCAGAGGTTCGAGTCCTGGTCGGATACACAGTTTTAATGTGTCTGCAAGTTTCTTATCAGCATACAATCCGCTAGAGAATGAAAGGCAATCTGGGAACATTCCATTCCCCAGGAGCTAGTTAAACCATGTCTCCGCAATAGCCTTACTTCAGGAGTGCTAGCCTTGCAAGTTACGCGGGAGAACGTATGTGAAATTTGGCAGGTAGGAGACGAGCTGCCGGCGAAAGTGAGGTCGGGTAATGAGTTACGCTTGGCAGCTCAGTCGGTAGAGCACTTGCCTGCGAATGACAACTGTCACAGACTCGAGTCCTCATGTGGCACGTAGTTTCAATTTGCCAGATCTGCCAGGAAGTTTCATAGTTTTCAACTTTTTACATGAATCTTTGAACATCAGTCAGATGAAGTTGAAGCTTTAACAGAAGACCATTTGTTACAGTCACTTCACCTGGCATTTTAAACGCATGGTTTGTCCAAATGAACAGTGCTTGCTGAATTTTTAGCTGCTCTGGAAGCTTTTCACTAAGCAGTCTCAATTTCTTTCAAATGTGATTACGCTTTTCTGAAAAGAGATTACAGTATGATCTTCTAAGAGATTCAAATTTTGTCAGAAAAATAACTGTATATTGAAAGTAAAACTGTCCACTACAAACCAGAAGAACTCCAAAACAGTGTTGTCCAAGAGAGCAGTCTACAACATTTCTGAAAGTTTGAAAGAATTATTGTCACATCAAAAAATAGAATCTGAATCGTTTTTAGCGTTCCATTCTTTAATCGGTAAAAGCGGAATCCTTTCAGCATCACTTTGTTGTCTTTCTGTCTGTCTCAGTCCCTTTTCTTCCCGAACTGGTAGACGTATCAAATTGAAATACATGTGAAATACTAATTCCCACAGCCTCTTGGCGATGAAAAACTTTGTAAGTCAGTGCAACCAAAAAACACTTCCGTTTATGCCATATATTTTAATACTTTTAAACTTATTAAGCAAAGCTTATAGGTGAATAATCTGATACATCCAGAATGAGATTTTCACTCTGCAGCGGAGTGTGCGCTGATATGAAACTTCCTGGCAGATTAAAACTGTGTGCCCGACCGAGACTCGAACTCGGGACCTTTGCCTTTCGCGGGCAAGTGCTCTACCATCTGAGCTACCGAAGCACGACTCACGGCCGGTACTCACAGCTTCACTTCTGCTAGTATCTCGTCTCCTACCTTCCAAACTTTACAGAAGCTCTCCTGCGAACCTTGCAGAACTAGCACTCCTGAAAGAAAGGATATAGCGGAGACATGGCTTAGCCACGACCTGGGGGATGTTTCCAGAATGAGATTTTCACTCTGCAGCGGAGTGTGCGCTGATATGAAACTTCCTGGCAGATTAAAACTGTGTGCCCGACCGAGACTCGAACTCGGGACCTTTGCCTTTCGCGGGCAAGTGCACTACCATCTGAGCTACCGAAGCACGACTCACGCCCGGTACTCACAGCTTCACTTCTGCTAGTATCTCGTCTCCTACCTTCCAAACTTTACAGAAGCTCTCCTGCGAACCTTGCAGAACTAGCACTCCTGAAAGAAAGGATATAGCGGAGACATGGCTTAGCCACGGCCTGGGGGATGTTTCCAGAATGAGATTTTCACTCTGCAGCGGAGTGTGCGCTGATATGAAACTTCCTGGCAGATTAAAACTGTGTGCCCGACCGAGACTCGAACTCGGGACCTTTGCCTTTCGCGGGCAAGTGCTCTACCATCTGAGCTACCGAAGCACGACTCACGCCCGGTACTCACAGCTTCACTTCTGCTAGTATCTCGTCTCCTACCTTCCAAACTTTACAGAAGCTCTCCTGCGAACCTTGCAGAACTAGCACTCCTGAAAGAAAGGATATAGCGGAGACATGGCTTAGCCACGACCTGGGGGATGTTTCCAGAATGAGATTTTCACTCTGCAGCGGAGTGTGCGCTGATATGAAACTTCCTGGCAGATTAAAACTGTGTGCCCGACCGAGACTCGAACTCGGGACCTTTGCCTTTCGGGGGCAAGTGCTCTACCATCTGAGCTACCGAAGCACGACTCACGCCCGGTACTCACAGCTTCACTTCTGCCAGTATCTCGTCTCCTACCTTCCAAACTTTACAGAAGCTCTCCTGCGAACCTTGCAGAACTAGCACTCCTGTAAAGTTTGGAAGGTAGGAGACGAGATACTGGCAGAAGTGAAGCTGTGAGTACCGGGCGTGAGTCGTGCTTCGGTAGCTCAGATGGTAGAGCACTTGCCCGCGAAAGGCAAAGGTCCCGAGTTCGAGTCTCGGTCGGGCACACAGTTTTAATCTGCCAGGAAGTTTCAATCTGATACATAATTAAGTTTGTGCGTCATCCTTAGAGAGCGAGTCTTGATCGCGCTTGTCCTGTTTTTTTTAATAGTTGGCTACTTTTTCGAGGGAATCTGCAAATTTGAGAATTACGTGGTGGCCTAGTTTTCTGATTTGCCGTCAAAAATACTGAATTTGTGCGTTCATTTACTACCATATGCCAAAGAGTTGTGTGATTTGAAATAAGATGTAACAAAACAGCGACTTACATTGGAAATAATAGTTGATCACCAGAAGAAAAGCGATAGAGAAAATGTAATTCAAACAGAAACTCGTTCTTTCAAATGGTGTTTAACGCAAGAATGAGAGAATTGTCCCCTCTAAAAAATAAATAATAGCAAGTTATTTACATTTAACCAACTTTTTCAGTCGACTGAACATGCAGCTACGAAACTGATTCAACTCGTTGCTTTTTTCTGAGAGCTGCTTGACAAAACCGAGAAGACGTCCATCAATAAGAACAGCTGAAGCTACTTAAAGTGGCGATAAATTTTATCAAGACGAAACGTACTGAAAGTTTTGAGTGTCAGTAGGAGCAAAATTAGTCAAATGGCCTGAAACGTAAAGAACAAGCAGAAAGCATCCTTTACACTATCATTTCATGTTTTACACCTTCGGCACAGTTATTCCCTGTATTACATCACTTAAAATACCTTCGGAGTTATTGAAATATCGCCATAAAATGGTATCAGCCGTCCCTAAAGAGACCTCTACTCATAAAATATTAACTTTGTGGGTTTGAAATTAGGAAATAGTTCTTATATCGTCCAAAGGAAAGGGTGCATGCAAAGTCTGAACAAAATCTGAGTTTGTTGAACGTGGAATATTCCTAATACTAGAACACTCAGCATGGATCCACTCCGTACGAACAATCTTCAAGAGAAAGTTGAGCAAATAACGAACGCACGAAAGATAGCTCATAATTTTCTCAAATATGAACAGGTGAAAAAGAAATAAATTAACAGCGTCTCGTGCTGTTGTTGTTGAAGCTGTCTTCAGTCGATAGAATGGTTCGTAGCAGCTCTCAGACTAGTCTATCCTGCGAAAGCCTTTCCATCTCTGGATAACTGCTGCAACCTATTCGCAAGTCTTAGTCACACCTGACACGTTTTACCCTCCACACTCTCCTCCAGTAGCAAATTGACGATTCCCTTGTGCCTCATGATGTGTCCTACGAACCCACCACTTCTAGTCACCCTACGCCAAAATGTTCATTTTTAGCTATTTAGACTCAGTATCTTCTAGAAGACAGAATTTCGTTAGCAGTTTTTCTAATTGTATGGATTTTAATGCCTATGTTCGACTTACATTATCGTTTTTCTGACATAATGCGGAGGTTTTCGGATTGCAAAAGAATGTTGCTCCTGAGACTTTTACATTTTCATGATTTCCGGGGCCCTGTGCGTAAGAGTTGCAACCACTGTTAACAATTCCCCGTGAAAGTATGCATTGGCTCAATATCTGCAATTATTTACGGATGTATTGGCAACGGAAATGAAATCTTCACTAGTGCAGATAACACAGAAAATCATGTAGGATAGAAATCACTTTTGCCGGAAACACACCAATTTCAACACTTGATCTCGGAATTTTACACTACTGGCAATTAAAATTGTTACACCACGAAGATGACGTGCTACAGACGCGAAATTTAACCGACAGTAAGAAGATGCTGAGATATGCAAATGATCAGCTTTTCAGAGCATTCGCACAAGGTTGGCGCCGGTGGCGACACCTACAACGTGCTGAGATGAGGAAAGTTTCCAACCGATTTCTCATACACAAACAGCAGCTGACTGGCATTGGCTGGTGAAACGTTGTTGTGATGCCTCGTGTAAGGAGGAGAAATGCGTACCATCACGTTTCCGACTTTGATAAAGGTCGAATTGTAGCCTATCGCGATTGCGGTTTATCGCATCGCGACATTGCTGCTCGCGTTGGTCCAGATCCAATGACTGTTTGCAGAATATGGAATCGTTGGGTTCAGGAGCGTAATACGGAACGCCGTGCTGGATCCCAACGGCCTCGTATCACTAGCAGTCGAGATGACAGGCATCTTATCGGCATGGCTGTAACAGATCATGCAGCCACGTCTCGATCCCTGAGTCAACAGATGGGGACGTTTGCAAGACAACAACCATCTGCACGAACACTTCGACGACGTTTGCAGCAACATGGACTATCAGCACGGAGAACATGGCTGCGGTTACCCTTGACGCTGCATCACAAACAGGAGCGCTTGCGATGGTGTACTCAACGCCGAACCTGGGTGCACGAATGGCAAAACGTCATTTTTTCGGAAGAATCCAGGTTCTGTTTACAGCATCATGATGGTCGCATCAGTGTTTGGCGACATCGCGGTGAACGCACATTGGAAGCGTGTATTCATCATCGCCGTACTGGCGTATTGCCTGGCGTGGTGGTGTGGGGTGCCATTGGTTACACGCCTCGGTCACCTCTTGTTCGCACTGACGGCACTTTGAACAGTGGACGTTACATTTCAGATGTGTTACGACCCGTGGCTCTACCCTTCATTCGATCCTTGCGAAACCCTACATTTCAGCAGGATAATGCACGATCGCATGTTGCAGGTCCTGTACGGGTCTTTCTGGATACAGAAAATGTTCGACTGCTGCCCTGGCCAGCACAATGTCCAGATCTCTCACCAACTGAAAACGTCTGGTCAATGGTGGCCGAGCAACTGGCTCGTCACAATACGCCAGTCACTACTGTTGATGAACCGTGGTATCGTGTTGAAGCTGCATGGGCAGCTGTACCTGTATACGCCATCCAAGCTCTGTTTGACTCAATGCCCAGGCGTATCAAGGCCGTTATTACGGCCAGAGGTAGTTGTTCTGGGTACTGATTTTTCAGAATCTATGCACCCAAACTGCGTGAAAATGTAATCACATGTCATTTCTAGTATAACATATTTGTCCGATGAATACCCGTTTATCATCTTCATTTCTTTTTGGTGCAGCAATTTTAATGGCCAGTAGTGTATTCAACAGACTCCGTGTGGCGACTTGTAGTGCTGTATGACGCACACCCGATCACGATACATTGCCGGTCTTTTTCCGATGAGGGTTATCGAGCTGAACCGTGTTTCCGCGCAGCGGTCGTTCGGCAGCGCTGCTCGGTTAATCCCCCTGCGGAAGAACGATTCGCTGCTAATCAGCTCGCCTAAGCTAAGCTCAGTCCCGGCGTGGCCTACCTGCTTTCTGGGCCGAAGGATTCCTCGGCCTAAATCTTCCGCCTGGCTGTCGCTTGGGATTAATTCCGAGGGACAGAGAGAATGCGGATTTAAATTTTCCTTCTCTCGGGGTTTTAAGCAAAGTACTTCTGGGACGCGAGACTACCCATCTGTAAGGCTTAAAGAGATTCGTCCGAGAGGGAACTGGTGTTTTATTCAAACGGCTATCGACGCGTGTCTCTTTAACTGCAGTACACCCACAACGAACTGCTCTCAAAGGTCTCGATGAGTGGACTTGGGTATGAAACGGGCTTTAATGCTGATTTTTCCCTTAAGAGGAGCCACAGTCACATAAAATTTACGGGAAGATGCAACGGCCATTTGCCGGTGCGATGTACTTCATTACGCGATTTCAGCGTTAGACCACTTTCAAGTGTTAAAAAAGTCAAAAATCTTAATTATATAAACCTGACGATTCGTAAGTAAAAGTGAGAACATTTTTTTTGTGAAATGTTAATTGGATGACGACTTATACGACTTTTTGTTTGAGGAAGTGTAAACCTGTGATTTGGTCACCAGTTTTATTTCCCACCATTATCCCGTTAATAACTTCTGCTAGTCGCCAGTCTAACAATACCACCACTTGCAAAGTAGGTTAGAAATCAGATTAATAAAGTTGCTCACGCAGCATATGTTCTCTATATCGGGCAACAACAAAGTTAATGACAGTGGATGGTATCGTCAGAATGGAAACAATGAAGGCACTGTAAAAAAGTCATTAATTTTGGCACTTATCTTGAATGGATTCATACGTAGATTTCGTCGAAGTTGTTATGGCTCATCTTGTTGATTCTAGCGGGATTCCACTTTGACTGCTAGAAGGTCCAGGTCTGTATTTTAACAATATTTGAAGACCTAACAAATGCGTTTTTCAGGAAATTCTTGATGATCAAACAATCCCAGATCAGAACATTGGTATGGTAGAAATAATTTTTGACTTGGTGTCCACGATCCACATTTTTATTAAACTTCTTGTAAATTCACATATACTTCTTCTTAATTGCCGCATCATCAAGAAAACAGTTTTGTGTCAATCTTCATATTTTTAATTTCCACTTTAACCAAACACAAGACTTGACTGTTCTTTTACAAAGCGAAATAACAACTCAACTTCTGCAAAGTGAAACAAAGACTGCTCTGTGCGCATTCGCGCCTAAACGGTTACAAGTAAGTCAAAGATTATGACAGTGTCACAGAAATGAATACACACAAGAACCATATCACTGTAATTATATCGATACATCGGAGTACCTATACATTAATAAAACCAAATGTGAATATTGTCACAAAAATATGTCTGTCACTTCGCAGAAAAGTAGTACGATATTACTGGTATCGAGGACTGTGGTTGGAGTGCCGTAATGGTCACGTAAATAAAGAACCATTACACCAACCATTAACATTTCACTAAGTGTTTTGACTTTTACTTACGAATCATCAGGTTTATGTATTCAAGCGTTTCTTCCCTCTGATCAACAATCCTGGTATGCTGCCGCACCTTCACAAACACATTCGTCCGTCCCTACAACTCCACACACTCCATATCCTATTTCAACGCAGCTTCAACTAACTCCCTCTCCCAGTCAATGAGATCCGCCCAGATGTTAATCCCTCATACCAACTTTAACCCTTCTCCACCTGTCCCACTACACATCAGGACTCCTTTCCCCTGTTCTCTCTATATCCGCCCGTATCACTTTATTCCTGTGCTAGTACCCTCCCCATACATCATTACTTCTCCTCACCCTCTGTCCTTCCCAGTGTCTATGTTCCCACCATCTACCTCACCTCCTACTATCATCTCATTAGTTTCCGCGCATAACAATCCATATGTCCATACCACATAACCTCCCTCTCCCCCCCCCCCCCCCCCGAGCCTCCATGGCTCTTGTCCCAAAATAATTTTTCATCCAGTACAGGTCCTTCAAATGTTAAGTGAATGTCGAGTGCTCCAGCGTTTTTCATAGAATAAATTCCCTTCATGGCAATTTTGTTTCTAAGTTGTATATATTCTTCGTCCTTTTAGCTGTTCGTCAGTAATCTTTTTAGTTTAAAATGTAAACAATTCCCATATTTATATCTCTACCACCTTTGTTATCTTTTTGTGAGGACTCTTAGGTGACGAGCAGAGTACTGTAGCGGTGACAGCCCACCCTCCGCCCTTACGGGCCGTGGGGGGATGAAATAACAATTAAAAAAATAAACGTTCCACACAGTTCAGATGATATTTTTGGCACTAGAAGATGGTCTAAGGCTGAAATCTAAAAATGGTTCCAATGGCTCTGAGCACTATGGGTCTTAACATCTGAGGTCATCAGTCCCCTAGAACTTAGAACTACTTAAACCTAACTAACCTAAGGACATTACAAACATCCATGCCCGAGGCAGGATTCGAGCCTGCGACCGTAGCAGTTGCGCGGTTCCGGACTGAAGCGCCTAGAACCGCTCGGCCACCGCGGCCGGCCGCTGAAATCTAGATCGTGTAGTAATACATATCATACAGTCAAACAGCGGTTATGCCTTTCCGTGAGGTATCTAATGATTTGCGTTTTGAAAGTTCTTTAAAAGAGGACTCATGCAACAATATTCCAGAACAGTTAAGTTTTTCGGAGAACAGCGGAAGGACGATTTGATACTCTTAAATAGGGAAAAAGTCGTAGAAAATGTGCCTAAACAACCAGTTTCTTGGTGATGAGATTCCACGTTTCGCTTCTACTTCAGATGAACTCAGGCAGATTATGAAAGGTCTTAAAAAAGTAAGACTGAAAATGGGTTCAAAAATCTACTGTAGTAAGACAACAAGAATGTGTAATCACTGCCTCGGAAAGAAAACAGAACAAGTTAACTGTTATGTCATACAACCATCTGATGAACTGATAAGGGATGATTAGGATCTCTGGATAACCGGCGAAGGACAGATCACAGGCAAAACACTGATAAGAAGAAGCAAAAGGATGATACGACGGGTGAACGTATCCAATGCAGTGGACAACTATTAACGTCACTTCTTTGGCGTTTTCAATCTGTCCTGAGACTGAAAATGCACGCAGGCCACAGCACCAGTAGAGGGCGTTCGCTGTGTGCATTTGCAACTTTAGGGCTGATTGAAAACGCTAAAGTTCCGACATTAACCAACGACATCGTCATTGTAATGGGCACGGGACCAGCGGGATTCGACCGTCGATCAATGGAAACGTGTCTGCTCTTCGAGTGAATCACATTTTTGCTATACTAGATCGGTGGTCTAGGGGGAGTGCGGCTCTCGCAGCCGAGCGAAGCAGACGTGCGGTGTGTGCTCTCCGCTGTCAGAGAGAGCCCGCGCGCCTTGTTTACTTTCTTCGGCCGACACTAACGTGACGCCGTAGCGCTACAAGACCATGGCAAACCAATACAGAAGATCAACCTTGAAATTCACATTTCGGAACGACTTTACCCGACCAAAGGCGCTCGAAGTCGAACGCTTTTTAAAAGAGGAAGCCAAGATCCCGGCTGCCGACATTGTCGGCATTCACTTTTCGATCGTCAGTAGCACGGTCTACGTAAAGCTCATAAACGAAACTACATGCGACAAGGTGCTTCGTGAGATGAAACAAGAACTCCGCTTCTGCCACGCAGATGGCAATGTTGGCAACGTCGAGGTTGGCCATGCCGCAATGGGACTGCGGACTATCCGCATATTCGAACTTCCATTTGAACTTCCGGCGGCAGAAATTGTAGCGGCGCTCCGCCCCTACGGCACGGTACACGAACACGTGGCTGAAAAATGGACCCAGTTTAAGACGTATCCCGTACTCAATGGAGTACGCCAAGTGCGCATAGATCTCCAACGACACGTGCCATCCTATCTACAGATAGGAGGATGCCGGGCCATAGTTATTTATGACGGCCAGCCGAAGACGTGTTCCGGATGCGGCAAAGAAGGACACCTTCGTTCCGAGTGCCTCCAGCGTCGGATCACACAACTCCCACCGAAGAACGTTGCACCACCAGCGGCGAAGACTGTTCTATCCGTGACTTACGCGGCGGCGCTCACGACGTTCTCCACACAACAGACACGGCCGACCGCTTCAGCGGTACAAGCATCATTTTCCACGGACAAAAACCTGGATGATCCGCCGACCTGGCCAGTGGTGGAAAATAGTACTACGACTCTGGAGCTACCGAACGCGACAGACATTGACGCCGGCAAGATGGCAATTGATTCCCTTATTGTACCGACCGAAGCGTTTGTTCCGGCGGAGCGTGAGTCAGTGCCGTCTTCTGACAATGAAGGCCATGTACGGAAACAGCGATCACCGGAACGCCGAAAGCGCCGTCGTCGGACCGTGTCGGAACACAGCGGTTCGCATTCGGCCGGGGAAGAACAACTGACCCCTCAAGAAGCCAGCCCCGAAGCTGGGGCTGTTTCCACTGACTCCAACCTTGCAGAACAGACAGAAAAACATGCAGCTTTCGAACATCAGCCCATTGACAGAAACAGTGAGCAGCGGGAAGGTACCAGTGCAGGCAGCGAAGTCGCCCGGTCCCTTACTACCAAACATTCCGAGGCTATGGAACATGAACAGACATCCGCGCCCGCTTCGTGGGCCGAGGACGTCGAGACACAAGTTCCCGACCCGCGGCCAGCTGAGGCGCCGCCGGATCATGCAGCATAAGCAGCACAGGGAGGACCGCGTTTGGCGGGGGGTGACATCACTTCCGATGTTCGCTTCTCTCCAACTTCAACATGGATAACCTCGCCCAAACAACGCGTTGCCAGGCTTACCGCCTGGCGACAATGAATATCAACATGGTCAGTTCTCCTGTCAAGATCCAACTTTTGAAAGAAACCATACGAGCCATGGGAGTTGACTTTGCTTTCCTACAATAAGTGAAAATGACTGCACTCCCGCACTTTTACGGTTACGCCAGACATGTGACGCCCGGTAGCCCTGCAGACACCGGAGTGGCGATATTAGTGCGTAAAGGTATTGAAGTTACCGACGTCACGTTTCTTCCCTCCGGGCGAGGAATAGCATTTACGGCACTCAACACCCGATTCATTAATGTTTACGCGCCGTCGGGTACCACAAGACGTCACGACCGCGCCAGATTCTACTCCACAGATGTCGCTCCCCTTTTCCTTGGACGATACGACCACAGCGTCTTAGCCGGCGATTTTAATTGCGTACTTCACCCCAAGGACCAAATCCCACATTACATGCCTTGTCCGGAACTGGGTGCGATGATCCAAGAACTTCACTTGTGCGACACGTGGGAAAAAGTCCACGGTAACCGCTCTGGCCACACTCATCTTACCAGTCATTCGGCCAGCCGACTTGACCGCATATATGTGTCACAAGATCTCACACAAGGTGTGGTGGACGCCGAAGTATGGCCTCAAGCCTATTCCGATCACAGTGCCTATATCTGCACTATACACCTACGCCCCCAACAAGTCTGGCGCAGCAATGGCTTTTGGAAGCTCAACATAACTCATCTCCAGGACCTGGATTGCCGTCGGCAAGTTGCAGCAACGTGGACTGACTGTGAACGCCGCCACCCACGATACACCTCGACCCTGGAGTGGTGGCTCCTCTGTGCCAAACCAGCAATCCGTAGGACGTGACTGCGTGGCATCGACAGACCCTCGATTTTTACTACGCGGCACTCAGGGACCTCGACGCCTTAGCCCTTCCCCGGAGAGACACCATGACCAAAGCAGAATCAAGGCTCACATACTATCATTGACGAAGCGTCGACTAGAAGGTGCAGTAGTCCGCTCGCGACGGCACGACCGAACGGTTGCAGAGGAACCCACTATGCACCACGTTGTGGCGGATAAGCGCCGACAACGTCAACATTTAATCACACAACTCAGGACACACGACGGTCGCTTATGTACGACCCAAGCAACCATAGTAAAGGCGGTGGAGGATCATTTTCGTCATCTGTACAAGGAAAGAACCGTCATTGACGAGGCCACTACTGAAGTGTTACAGCAGATAACACGTACTATCGACAAGGCTACCGTGAATGCACTAACAGAGGAAATCTCACTCGAAGAAGTCGAAGACGCCGTGGACAAAGGTGCGGCCAATAAATCTCCTGGACCTGATGGATTGCCCATCGAATTCTACCGGACTTTCCGTGATATCATGATGCCTCGCTGGGTTATAATGTTCCGCGAACTTATGTCTCCAGACTGTGTTGGGCCGCCAGCGTTTGTAGAAGGTCTCCTCCTACCAGTACACAAGCCAGGTGGAGGGCTATCGATTAACGACTATCGGCCGCTTACAATGTTGAACGCCGATTACAAGATTTTCACCAGGATTATGGCGAGCCGTATTAAGACGACTTTGCCGATGATCCTCGCTCCAGAACAGACGTCGCAGGGGGGAGAAGCCAACATACACATGCCCACCGGTGACTGCAGGGACTTAATAGCGATCGCTTCTGCGTGCCGTCTGAGAGCGGCGATCGTCTCCGTCGATTTCAACCGCGCCTTTGATAGAGTGCACCAAAACTTCCTCCTACGAGTGATGGACTGTATGGGATTCCCCCCGGGCCTCATCGACACCCTACGGCGTCTTTGGACCGCAGCCAGCCCACACGTCCAGGTCAATGGAAGGACGGTAGGACCAGTACCCATTAAGAGGTCTCTACGACAGGGTTGTCCCCTTTCTACCTACCTTTATGCAATCACACTCGAGCCACTCCTAGGAGGCCTTAACCACCGCCTATCTGGTATGACGCTGCGGGACGTCACCTTTCGCTATAGGACATACGCTGACGACCTGCTACTGCTGGTTCGTTCCAATGACGAAGTTCAAAGCGTACTAACCTGGATTGAGCGATACGGACAGGCCGCAGGCAGTCTTCTGAACATCAACAAGTCGGCGGCGTTGGACATTGGGCGTGGTCTCGGACCGGAAGCCCTCGCTCCCCACCCACCAGTTTCTGATCTGCGATATTTGGGCATCACGTTCAAGAAAGATGTACGTAAAACAGCTGCAGCAAACTACCGACGGTTATTACAGATCATACGCGCAATGGTGCGACAGAACCTGCTCCGGGACTTGAATCAGCTACAACGTGTTGAATACCTGAACCTCCACGTAGCATCCAAACTCAACCACGTGGCACAGGTCCTCCCACTACCGCTGCAGATAGGTCGCCGGCTTCAGTTACTACGTTTCCGCAGGTCATATCTTTAAGGTACGATACGACACTCTTACCCTCCCAGTGCACAAAGGAGGGCTGGGATTGGTCAACGTCAGGGCGAGAGCAGCTGCCCTTTACATGAGCAACATGAGGAAACGATGGAAAAGTCAATATACCTCTCTCACGGGTCGTTTACTGCAGGTTCTGATGCCAGCCTCTAACGTCCCGCCGGTGTCGGTTGCGCACGTCGCACCACAGCTCTCCCATGTGTCGACCTTCATTCTTGAGTACAGCTATGTCAGCTTGAACCTCTCCGCCACACGTCCACCGAAGGCGAATGATTTTTATACCAACCTTCTGCGGGCTGTTCACCATAACGTGGTGGAAAACAAGTATCCTACGGTTCGCTGGCCAAGAGTGAGGAAAACGATACACCACCACTTTCTGTCATCCACGGTGCGTTCGAAGTGGTATCAGATCGCCAACAAAAAATATGCCACACGCCAGCGAATTCACACTATTGGACTGGCAGACTCCCCATATTGCCCAGATTGTCACCTTTTGGATACCGATGAACATCGTTTTACTTGCGCATCATCGTCCGGAGTTTGGCGACTAACACAGAAGATACTGGCTTGTTACCTTCGGGTCACACCTGATATGATTGACCCGCAGACCCTACTCTGTCCCGATGAAACTTACTTTCCGGCTGCAAAATATCATGCGCTTACATGGTTCAAGGGACTTACCGTCGCCTACATCTTTAGCGACGGAGAGAAAGAGCAGCTTGATTACTGGTGGTTCCTACAAAATGCTCACAATGCCCTCGAACGCACACCGAAATACCGTATGCTCTTCGCAAATCATTTACGCAGCGTTTTCGTTAACCCCCCACTCAGCTGGGGAGTGCCAGGCTGTGGTTAATGTGCTGTGCCGCATCACACTAACGGCTCAACGTTCTGCCTTGTCAGCCATGACCAAAGGAAGAGACAAGCTGCTGCAAGGATACTGTTTTCCTTGAGGCACTAGCGAAGCAGAATGCCTCCGTTGCAGATGCCCTTCAAAGGCGCTATTGGAGATTTCAGATAACGATGGCAAGGCTCCAAGTGGAACCAGTTACGTTATTGAAGAACCTTTTAGTTAGAATTACATCAGTGGTTTATATTTTTATTTTTTTGATTACTCTTTTATGCCACCTTTGATGTTGTAACACTTACTTGTAACACTTAGTTACTAGAATTCTCATTTGTACACGCTCCCTAAATGTAATCGTATAAAAAAATAAGAAAAAGTGGCAACGAATAGCCCTAACCTTGATTCCCATACTTCCCCTGGTCTATAGGCAGCTCTCTGGGGTGGGTTTACTCAGGAGCCAACGCCTGAAGTGGATCATATTTTTTTTGTTATAGGATGACAAGTGGCGGTGGCACTTAGGTTTTTTTATTTTTTTATTTTTTATTTATTTATTTTTTTAGTTCCATTTTCCTAAGGGGCTTTTTAAGGGAAAAAAGTGGTCCAAAAAGGGGGTAGCGTCTAAAAAAAAGATGGATAGAAAAAAAAGGGGTAGCGTCATTGATTCATAATCAAAAACGTCTTCGGCCCCGGGTTCGATCCCCGCCACTGCCTAAATTTTGATAAATAATCAGCATTGGCGGCCGAAGTCTTCCGGCATAAGGTCAGCCTCATTCTGCCAACGGCCTTGTCAAAGAGGGCGGAGAAGCAGATAGAGGTTCAGGGCACTCTCTTGTCCTAGGCGTGGGAAATTGCCCCTAAAGGTGGAAGAATCAGCAATGATCAACGACATGAGGATGCAGAAGGCAATGGAAACCACTGCATTAAAGACACGTAACGTGTATCCACAGGACATGTGGCCTGTAATTGGAGAAGTGTCATGATGATCTCTCCATTGGCAAAAGATTCCGGAATAGTCCCCCATTCGGATCTCCGGGAGGGGACTGCCAAGGGGGAGGTTACCATGAGAAAAAGATTGAATAATCAACGAAAGGATAACGTTCAACGAGTCGGGGCGTGGAATGTCAGAAGCTTGAACGTGGTAGGGAAACTAGAAAATCTGAAAAGGGAAATGCAAAGGTTCAATCTAGATATAGTAGGGGTCAGTGAAGTGAAGTGGAAGGAAGACAAGGATTTCTGGTCAGATGAGTATCGGGTAATATCAACAGCAGCAGAAAATGGTATAACAGGTGTAGGATTCGTTATGAATAGGAAGGCAGGGCAGAGGGTGTGTTACTGTGAACAGTTCAGTGATCAGGTTGTTCTAATCAGAATCGACAGCAGACCAACACCGACAGCGATAGTTCAGGTATACATGCCGACGTCGCAAGCTGAAGATGAACAGATAGAGAAAGTGTATGAGGATGTTGAAAGGGTAATGCAGTATGTAAAGGAGGACGAAAATCTAATAGTCATGGGCGACTGGAATGCAGTTGTAGGGGAAGCAGTAGAAGAAAAGGTCACAGGAGAATATGGGCTTGGGACAAGGAATGAAAGAGGTGAAAGACTAATTGAGTTCTGTAACAAGTTTCAGCTAGTAATAGCGAATTCCCTGTTCAAGAATCACAAGAGGAGGAGGTGTACTTGGAAAAGGCCGGGAGATACGGGAAGATTTCAATTAGATTACATCATGGTCAGACAGAGATTCCGAAATCAGATACTGGATTGTAAGGCGTACCCAGGAGCAGATATAGACTCAGATCACAATATAGTAGTGATGAAGAGTAGGCTGAAGTTCAAGACATTAGTCAGGAAGAATCAATACGCAAAGAAGTGGGATACGGAAGTACTAAGGAATGACGAGATACGTTTGAAGTTCTCCAACGCTATAGATACAGCAATAAGGAATAGCGCAGTAGGCAGTACAGTTGAGGAGGAATGGACATCTCTAAAAAGGGAAGTTGGGAAGGAAAACATAGGTACAAAGAAGGTAGCTGCGAAGAAACCATGGGTAACAGAAGAAATACTTCAGTTGATTGATGAAAGGAGGAAGTACAAACATGTTCCGGGAAAATCAGGAATACAGAAATACAAGTCACTGAGGAATGAAATAAATAGGAAGTGCAGGGAAGCTAAGACGAAATGGCTGCAGGAAAAATGTGAAGACATCTAAAAAGATATGATTGTCGGAAGGACCGACTCAGCATACAGGAAAGTCAAAACAACCTTTGGTGACATTAAAAGCAACGGTGGTAACATTAAGAGTGCAACGGGAATTCCACTGTTAAATGCAGAGGAGAGAGCAGATAGGTGGAAAGAATACATTGAAAGCCTCTATGAGGGTGAAGATTTGTCTGATGTGATAGAAGAAGAAACAGGAGTCGATTTACAAGAGATAGGGGATCCAGTATTAGAATCGGAATTTAAAGGAGCTTTGGAGGACTTACGGTCAAATAAGGCAGAAGGGATAGATAACATTCCATCAGAATTTCTAAAATCATTGGGGGAAGTGGCAACAAAACGACTATTCACGTTGGTGTGTAGAATATATGAGTCTGGCGATATACCGTCTGACTTTCGGAAAAGCATCATCCACACAATTCCGAAGACGGCAAGAGCTGACAAGTGCGAGAATTATCGCACAATCAGCTTAACAGCTCATGCATCGAAGCTGCTTACAAGAATAATATACAGAAGAATGGAAAAGAAAATTGAGAATGCGTTAGGTGACGATCAGTTTGGCTTTAGGAAAAGTAAAGGGACGAGAGAGGCAGTTCTGACGTTACGGCTAATAATGGAAGCAAGGCTAAATAAAAATCAAGACAGTTTCATACGATTTGTCGACCTGGAAAAAGCGTTCGACAATATAAAATGGTGCAAGCTCTTCGAGATTCTGAAAAAAGTAGGGGTAGGCTATAGGGAGAGACGGGTCATATACAATATGTACAACAACCAAGAGGGAATAATAAGAGTGGACGATCAAGAACGAAGTGCTCGTATTAAGAAGGGTGTAAGACAAGGCTGTAGCCTTTCGCCTCAACTCTTCAATCTGTACATCGAGGAAGCAATGATGGAAATAAAAGAAAGGTTCAGGAGTGGAATTAAAATACAAGGTGAAAGGATATCAATGATACGATTCGCTGATGGCATTGCTATCCTGAGTGAAAGTGAAGAAGAATTAAATGATCTGCTGAACGGAATGAACAGTCTAATAATTATACAGTATGGTTTGAGAGTAAATCGGAGAAAGACGAAGGTAATGAGAAGTGGTAGAAATGAGAACAGCGAAAAACTTAAGATCAGGATTGATGGTCATGAAGTGAATGAAGTTAAGGAATTCTGCTACCTAGGCAGTAAAATAACCAATGACGGACGGAGCAAGGAGGACATCAAAAGCAGACTCGCTATGGCAAAAAAGGCATTTCTGGTCAAGAGAAGTCTACTAATATCAAATACTGGCCTTAATTGGAGGAAGAAATTTCTGAGGATGTACGTCTGGAGTACAGCATTGTATGGTAGTGAAACATGGACTGTGGGAAAACCGGAACAGAAGAGAATCGAAGTATTTGAGATGTGGTGCTACAGACGAATGTTGAAAATTAGGTGGACTGATAAGGTAAGGAATGAGGAGGTTCTACGCAGAATCGGAGAGGAAAGGAATATGTGGAAAACACTGATAAGGAGAAGGGACAGGATGATAGGACATCTGCTAAGACATGAGGGAATGACTTCCATGGTACTAGAGGGAGCTGTAGAGGGCAAAAACTGTAGAGGAAGACAGAGATTGGAATACGTCAAGCAAATAATTGAGGAAGTAGGTTGCAAGTACTCTGAGATGAAGAGGTTAGCACAGGAAACGAATTCGTGGCGGGCAGCATCAAGCCAGTCAGTAGACTGATGACCAAAAAAAAAAAAAAAAAAAAAAGATCGGTGTTCACCTCCGCAAACGCCGTCATCGAAAACAATGGAGGCTCGAAACGTGCAGCGCGCAATGGACGCATGCTAGTGAGAGCAATGTTACGCTATGGGAGACATCCTACTGCGCTTGCATGGGACCTGTGGTAGTAATGGAACACACGATGAGAGCTGCGAATCATCTGCATCCCTCCACGCTTGACGCCTTCTTCGAAGGCAGTCTAATTATCCCTGTCTCGGAGCCATAACCGTGCTGCAGTGGTTTGGGGAACATTATAGCGAGCTCACACTGATGTCTTGGTGACCAAACTTGCCTGATGTAAATCCTATAGAACCCATGTGGATCGCTATCAGGAGCCATCACCACCAACGACCCGTTATTTACGCGAATTACATGACCTGTGCGAGGACATTGTGGGGCGGCGGATGGAATTTAATGTTGTTACAAAATTTTGTTGAATGTAGAAACACTTCCCGGCCGATGCACCATATGTTGAGCGGCGGGTGGAATTTAATGTTGTTATAAAATTTTGTAGAATGTAGAAACACTTCCCGGCCGATGCACCATATGTGGGGCGGCGGGTGGAATTTTATGTTGTCATAAAATTTTGTAGAATGTAGAAACACTTCCAAGCCGATGCACCAATTGTGGGGCGGCTGGTGGAATATTTGTTGTTTAAAATGTTCCTATTATTTATGCTGTTGTTTTGTCGTTCTCAACACTGGCTCTCTAACTACAATTTTGGCAACCAGAAAGTGATTAGCAAAACGTGAAGCCTGTAATTAGAATTCCTAGTGCCCACTTCATCTGAGAAATACACTTATAGCTACAGCTTATAGCTCTAAGAAATTAGGAGATTGTCTGGGATTCATAATCTAAACGATTTTCTAAAAATAGTTCAGTATTTTCTGAAAGTCACAGATAAAAAAAAAAAAGAATCCACACAATCTGACTAACAGAGCAGTTCAGAGTCTAATGCGCTGGTGCAACTATAACTGTCCAAATTAAATGTTTAAGTGAATGCTCGCCATAATTTGATGATAATGTTCATCAAACGCCACGCTAATAATGGTAGAATGTCTGTCCCGCGACGGCACGTGAAAATACGACATACGCAAACTGAAAATCGATAATTAAAGTCATCCCAGAATTAACACTTCACTCCAAAATGATTCATGGTTACACGTATCCCGAGTAACTTAATACGGCATCCGAGGCTGTTTGTAGCAATGATACCGACGCTACGCGAATCCCGACACAGATGGCGTGCTATTCAGCGTCTGGAGAGAACTGGGGCCTTGCTTCCTCGCGCAGCGTTCTTATATATAAAGCCACGGTGCGGACGGTTAAGGGAAGGCCTGATCAAGTCTGCTCTCCCGACTAGCCGCTGGGCCTGTAATGCACCACATTAAGTTATTGAATAAATCATAGTTTCTTTTGCTGATGGCCGATGAAGCTCTCAATTTAAATGTGCATTCAGCACACAGGTAAGTAATCATAATAAAAGTCTGACATGGCTAAGTCAAATATTTTGGGCGAGAGAATTAATTTAATTACACTACACGCAGTAGACGAGCTCTGAACTTGCCCTTTGGAGATACGCTATCGCTATAGTTTTATAGTTATTCAGTTGAAACTTCTCACATCTTTATGATTATAGCGGATCTCCATTCTACTTAAATATAAACATCCTAGCCTTATTTATTAGCCTACTTAATCTATCTTGCTTCCTTAATTTTTAAGACAAAATCCAGAAAATTATGAATTTCAACAAAAAATTTAATTTGTGAGATCCAAAGTACTGTTTCTATTAAATTATTATGGAAAAGGAATCTAAATATAAATTTTTAAGTCTCTAGCTCTTTTCTGTTGCGCCAATGATTTTTACAGAAAAACGTCCAAATTTCGGAAATGGTTAAAGTTATCGAACTGATATTCAACACATATTAATTTAGTATTACTCCTAACATGCTAGAACCGTTTCAGGTTATTTACTTGATTTTAAAAGTATTGCGCAACATTTATGACGTCAGAGCTAGTTACAGCGGACTGGCTGGCACACAATGGAAAGACTGATGTGAATTTACTACGGCGTGAGTAGGCTGCTTCCCTACAACATCCAATGTCACATGCCTCTAAAAACATACCAGCAAACTGCCGAATCTCTGATACGCAGAATCAGTGATGTATTTCATTCCAAAGACGGACAAAGAAGCTGTTTAGCAGGCGGTCATAATGTTTTGGCTCACCAGTGTACACTGAGGCGACGAAAGTCATGGGGTAGCGAGGTGCACACATGCAGATGGCGGTAGTATCGTGTGCACGAGGTATAAAAGGGCGGCGCATTCGCAGAGCTGTCAGTTGTACCCAGGTGATTCACGTGAAAACAGTTTCCTATGTGATTATGACCGCACGACCGAAATTAACAGACTCTGAACGCGGAATACTAGTTGGAGCTAGACGCATGGGACAGTCCATTTTGGATATCGTTTGGTAATTCAATATTCCGTGATCCACAGCGTCAAGAAAGTGCCGAGAATACCAATTTTCAGGTATTACCTTTCACCACGGATGACGTAGTGACCGACGGGCTTCAGTTATGTGACTGGATTTGCGATTTCCTGTCGGAGAGGTCACAGTTCGTAGTAACTGACGGAAAGTCATCGAGTAAAACAGAAGTGATTTCTGGCGTTCCCCAAGGTAGTGTTATAGGCCCTTTGCTGTTCCTTATCTACATAAACGATTTGGGAGACAATCTGAGCAGCCGTCTTCGGTCGTTTGCATATGACGCTGTCTTTTATCGACTAACAACGTCATCAGAAGATCAAAATAAACTGCAAAACGATTTAGAAAAAAATATCGGAATGGTACGGAAAGTGGCAGTTCACCCTAAATAACGAAAAGTGTGAGGTCATCCACATGAGTACTAAAAGGAACACATTAAACTTCCGTTACACAATAAACCAGTCTAATCTAAAAGCAATAATTCAGCAAAATACCTAGGTATTACAATTACGAACAACTTAAATTGGAAGGAACACACAGAAAATGTTGTGGGGAAGGCTAACCATCGATTGCGTTTTACTGGCAAGACACTTAGAAAATGTAACAGACCTACTAAGGAGACTGCCTACACTACGCTTGTCCGTCCTCTTTCAAAATACTGCTGCGCGGTGTGGGATCCTTACCAGGTAGGAGTGACGGAGTACATCGAAAAAGTTCAGAGAAAGGCAGCACGTTTTGTATTATCGTGAAATATGGGAGAGAGTGCCACAGAAATGATACAGGATTTGGGCTGTAAATCGTTAAAAGAATGGCGTTTTTCGTTGCGACGGAATCTTCTCACGAAATTCCAATCACCAACTTTTTCCTCCGAATGCGAATATATTTTGTTGACACCGACCAACATAGTGAGAAACGATTAGCACGAGAAAATGAGGGAAATCAGGGCTCGTGCGGAAAAATATAGGTGTTCATTCTTTCCGTGCGCTATACGAGATTGGAATAAGAGAGAATTGTGAAGGTGGTTCGACGAACCCTCTGACAGGCACTTGAATGTGATTTGCAGAGTACCATGTAGATGTAGATGTAGATGTAGATGTAGATGTAGACTTGACGAGTAAAGGCAGCGGTGTTTGAATAAAGTTGTCAGCGCTAACAGTCAAGTAACACTATGTGAAATAACTACAGAAATACTTGTGGGACGTACGACGGACGTTTCCGTCAGAACAGTGCGGCGAAAGTTGGCGTTAATTGTGGCAGCAGACGACCGAAGTCAGTGTATTTCCTAACAGCACGACATCGCCTGCAGCGCCTCTCGTGGGCTCATGACCATATCGGCTGGTCTCTTGACGACCGGAAACCATGGCCTGGTCAGTTGATAAAGAGTTCGTTGCAGGGTTCAAGTGTGGTGCAGACTCCACGAAGTGATAGGCACTGTTGTCAACAAGGCACTTAGTAAGCTGATCGTGGCTCCATAGTTGTATGGGCTGTGTTTACATGGAATTCACTGGGTCCTCTGGTCCAACTGAACCAATCATTCACTGTAAATGGTTATTTTCGGCTACTTGGAGACCAATTACAGTCATTCATGGACTTTATGATCGCAAAAAAAAAAAAAAAAACGATGGAATGATTATGGATTACAATGCGCCATGTCACCGGGCCACAAAAGATCGCGATTGATTTGAAGAGCATTCTGGACATCTCGAGCGGAAAATTTGGAGGTCGGACACAATATTTGGAGGTATCGCATGACTGTTGTTACAGAAAGGAGCAATACATTGATTCTTCTAGGAACGTACACTCCCGAAATTTTAACAACAAACCATACCAGCTGCCTTGTAGCGAGTGCGTCAGGAACTGGCTGGGCATTACGTGAGGCTTTATCGCTTTCTAACCGTACAGTTGAAAAAAAAATTTACTGTTCTGGATCTGATGTTTCCCCTAATCCTAAGTTATGAGGGTCCAAACCCGTCTAGTGTAACACGACTATTCATCGAACGAGGCTTTTGTAAGTAATATGCTTCAAAGAATTGGCCGGCCGCTGTGGCCGAGCGGTTCTAGGCGCAGGTTCGAATCCTGCTTCGGGCATGGATGTGTGTGACGTCCTTAGGTTAGTTAGGTTTATGTAGTTCTAAGTCTAGGTGACTGATGACCTTAGATGTTAAGTCCCATAATGCTTAGAGCCATTTGAACCATTTTTTTTTCAAAGAAGTTGGCATCAAAATTGGTGCCAAAGTCTAATTCCAGTTATGGACGAGCCTGAACTAGGTTTCGTTGTTTACTCAAGACCATGGAGATAGCTGGAGGAGGCAGGTCTCATGTAGTGTAGAACTGTAGATGTTGTTGTTGTTGTTGTTGCTGCTGATGGTAATGATTATTATTATTCTTATTATTAATGTTAATCTGATGAAAGACGGACGACATTGTCGTACTTTTAATGCAGCAACATTGCTAGATAAATCCTGTGCTCTCACTAGCTCATGGTTGTTACCTGTTGGTCCTTGTTTGTTTGGTTTTTATCGAGCGTTCGTTTTGTTTCTGTTTGGACGTTGCTTTCGAAATTTTTTGTTTAATATATTTGGTTACTGGAAAGAGGTTCACTTAAAATTCTGTGTATCTTAAACATAGCTCTTAGTGTGGACACATACTACTGTTTTTCTGGTCATCTGAACTGCATGTTTTCCATTACATTTCTTAATACGCTTTTTAAAGGGGAGTTTAAGTGTCTCGTACTGGACTGCAAAACTTCTTCACACACCTACAAAAAAATGGCTCTGAGCACTATGGGACTTAATATCTGAGGTCATCAGTCCCCTAGAACTTAGAACTACTTAAACCTAACTAACCTAAGGACATTACACACATCCATGCCCGAGGCAGGATTCGAATTTGCGACCGTAGTGGTCGCGCGGTTCCAGACTGAAGTGCCTCGAACCGCTCGGTCATACCGGCCGGCTCACACACCTACAGAATTTGATCTTGCAACAGACGGCGCTTAGACACTTGCGTGATTCTGAAGTCAGTCCCTTTCTAATATTATAGAACATTCACTGAACGTCGTCAGAATTTCCTGTCTTGACGCTTGGTAGTTTCCTCTTTTTTCGACATCAGTCTTTTAAATAGTTCGATGCGTCCCGCCGTACGTTCGTCTCCTGTGCCAAACTTTTCATCCCGGAGTACTTACACTCAACGCCTCTGTGTTCTCCTACGCGTCCCACCCTCTTCAGCTCACTGAGTATCATGAAAGTTATTCCCAGCCTTATCACATTTGCTACCACCCATCCCTTCTCGTCAGTGCGCTACATATACTCCTTTCTTCGCTGATCTGATGGAGAATTCCATTTTTTTAAATGTTATCAAGTCCATCTGATGTTCAACATATTTCTACACCATCGCATCGCGAACACTTCGAGTCTCATCTTTTCGAATTTATTGACAGTTCATGATTGTTATATGATTCATAATTAAAATGTTTTACAGGATGCCATAGGATTCACAAACTAAATATAATGCAGCAATTAAAAGTGGAATAACAGCCCGCAACATTACTTACGGTTTTGACGGATTTCCAGGGAATTATCTTTTAATAGTTGAATATGTTCAGGCAGTCGACGCTTCTGTGTGTTGACTAAATTTTAACGCGTCCCCGCCAGCTGGTCGCAGATTCTTTTGTCGAGTTCATCGTAGATTACGGAAGTCTCGCTGACTTGTGGAACCACGCTATATCTGATGTCGTTCGAGAATCGTGACTTCCGCTTTTCGCAGGAATTACGGAACCTGTGAGAGTATTCATTCACGCTTCTGTGAAGGCTCAAAACTACAATTTCTACCTTGTTTCGCCCTATTTTCAATTCGAAGGGTTTGTTCAAATGAGGCACGCGGTCAAGTTTGAGTGGGTTTCCTCACCGTCTACATCATACTCCGCAAGCTACCTAATGGTGAGTGGCGGAGGGTACTTTCGGTACCACTACCTGATCCCCCCAACCCCGTTCCACTCCCGAATGAGCGTCGGTAAGCCTCTGTATTGGCTCTATTTCTCGAATTTTCTCCTCGTGGTCAATACGCGAGATGTATGTGAGGGGGAAGTAATATGTTGTCCGAATCCTTCTGAAAAGAGATGTCCGGAAATTTCAATAGTAAATCTCTCCGTGATGCACAACGCCTCTCTTGTAACGACTGCCAGTGGAGTATGTTTAGCATCTACGTAACGATCTCTTGCCAGCTAAACGATCCTGTGACAAAACGCGCCGCTCTTCGTTGGATCTTCTCTATCTCCTCTATCAGTCCTACCATCCCAGAAAGATGAACAATACTCAAGAATCGGGCGAACAAGCACCTTACAGGCCACTTCTTTCGAGGATGAATTACATTTCCTTGAGATTCTTTCGATGAATCTGATTCTGATGTCTGCTTTTCCCACTATCTGTTTTATATGGTCATTCCATTTAAGGTCGCTCTGCATAGTTACCCTTCGATATTTTATGGCAGGTATTGTCTCCAGCTGTTTGTCATCAACAGTGTAGCTGTACAGTAGTGGACTTATTTTCCTATGTATTTCGGCCTTCTCTTTGTTATCTTCCGTTTCGGTGCCGGTATCGTCTCTGAGAGAATGACTAGATGATTTTGACCCACATACTGATTTTACATATGACCCAAATCTCTTAGGACTTTTACTCAGGTCAGTTGACAACGTCTTACTTTCAAAATCATTGAAAGCTTCTCTCATTGCTCTCCTTACGGTCATTTTCACTCCGTTCAGCTTTTGTTTGTCAGCAAGGTTTTTACTTCTCTTGAATCTGAGATGAAGTACCATGGTGGATCTTTCCCATCCCTTAAAACCTTACTCGGAACATACTTGCCTAGGACATATTGAACAATGCCTTTGAATTTTTTCCGTTTGTTCTCCACATCTTCGTCAACATCAGCAAATATTTGATGCTGACTGCTCAGATATTCTGAAATTTGTATCCTGTCACCCTTGCTGGGCAAATATATCTTCCCACCTTTCTTAACATTCCTTGTAGGATCCGCCGTCATACATGCTGTCACAACCTTATGATCACTGATACCTATCTCAACGTTAACTGATTTGATATGAGATTGTGACGTGTGCGAGTATAACGCTCGTAGTTGCTCACTGCCTGTGAAAAGAATTAATCTAAATTCGAGTCCGCGGTGGCCGCGGTGGCCGAGCGGTTCTAGGCGCTTCAGTCCGCAGCCGCGCTACTGCTACGGTCGCTCGTTCGAATCCTGCCTCGGGCATGGATGTATGTGATGTCCTTAGGTTAGTTAGGTTTAAGTAGTTCTAAGGGACTGATGACCACAGCAGTTGAGTCCCATAGTGCTCAGAGCCATTTGAACCATTTTAAATTCGAGTCCTCCTCTACCACACAATTTGTCATGCTTAATTTTTAAATGTTCCATTGTCGTACAGTTTTGCTGTGTAAGTTTGTAAGAAAACAAATTGGACGTGACCACGTAGCTAACGTGAGCACAGCTAGTTGTACCTTGAGTTTCAGCAAGACGTCACTGTTAGTGAGAATCTAAATCTTGACGACGATGTAGGTATCATGTCGTCATTTAGCCGTGCTACTGCGAGGGGTGGGTGTAAACTCATTGATACAGAAGGGGGAAGGGAGACTTTGAATTCGTTGAGGTGACATGTGAATTTAATTATTGGCTAGCAAAGGGTAAGTTCTAAATAATATCTTGTAACAACAAAGGGTAGTCATACGATCACCTTTACTTTATCTGTGATAATGACATACAGGTATTACTAAGTCAAGATCTAACTCATACAGCAAATAATGGTTCAAATTAACAAAACTGAGAGGGGAAATAGTAATTGCGGTCTGCTAGTAATGTCCACGTGGGATTTATTGAACAAGAAAGGAACAATAAAGTGCACATAATTTTCTGAACTTCACTGGTCCCCACATTTAACAAAATAATTAATTTAGCTTTATACAGCGTTTTCTTTCATGTGCATGATCGTAAGAATATCGTTTGCTAGTGCGAGGCTGAGAATGGACTCGGGGAGCACGCTGTAAAGGTACGCTAAGAAGGAAGCATTGATCCTCGCATGCGTCCAACATACCACATACACAAAAGTATTTTCTAGTTCAGTACAGGATCATGAAAACGCTAAAATATGTGTGTCAGAGAAGCAGAACTGTGTTCACATGAAAGGTGACAAAGTTGTGCATAAGTTACTTAGTTCAAGAATCACAAAAATGTGTTAAATTTACGAAATTTGAGTTCTCTTCATTAAGATTTTCTAATGGACCTATGACTGCATATGACGGAAGCTCGAAAAACTAAGTTAAATTCAATTTTTCTAAGCTGAATAAAATTTTGATTCTGGTGTAGGTCTTAGGAGACTCAGAAATTTAGGTTCTGGTTTTTTTTTTTAGTCTCGAATCAGAAACATACAAATTTACAGTAGTCATACTGTACGTACATATACATAAATTGTATTTATATTACATGTGCCCAGTACTTTGCAACCTCCAAGGCGCTTGGAGTGGCTTGCAGGAGATCAATCTTCGTGCAGGATGTAGGGCACAAAAGGCGCTGGAGCATGTGGCTTGTGGTTTGCTCTTGTCCACAATCACAGGACGTATCTTCTGTTATGAAGCCCCATCTCTTCAGGTTGTCTCTGGATCGTCCAACTCCTGATCGTAATCCGTTTAAAGCTTTCCACACCAGCCAGCTCTTGTTGCGTCCAGGTGGTAGTTCTTCAGCTTCTGGCGTCTGCAGGTGAGGCGTCGACTTCTTCCATAACTCCAGCCTTGCCTTCTCTGGTGAAATGGTCAGCTTCTCGGATGTTCTCAGAAAGCTCTTTCGCGATCTCAGCTGTTGCTGCGGTGGATTATGTCCGTGCAGTGGATGGGCACTGTCCTGTTCCACTTTCAGTCTCTCCTTGTTGGCAGCCACTGTTCTGCGTATCCATGGTGGCGCTATTCCAGCCAGGCAGTAGAGCATATCAGTTGGGTTAGATCTTAAGCAACCTGTGATCAACCTACAGGTTTCGTTGAGGGCAATGTCTACTTGTCTGGCATGAGATGACCTGTACCAGAATGGAGAAGCATATTCAGCAGCAGAAAAGCACAGTGCCATTGCAGAACAGCGAATATTTTCTGGATGTGATCCCCACTGTGTCCCCGCTAGTTTGCGAATTAGTTTGTTTCATGAAAGGAGCCTTCACGAAGATTCCAATGATTTCCGACCAAGATAAGACTTGCAATCGGGCGTACCCTGGGCGTCAGCTTTCTCTGGCGGCTGATCCTTTCACACCAGAAACATCATCTTGGTCCTTTTCAGGACTACAGTTGACCATCATCATCAACATCATCAGCCAATTCAATCATTAGATGATGTGGCCTCTTCGAGTCGTGGATTCAGGTAGGCTTTCAGAAGTCTTCTCCAAGTGGGACGGTCTTGGGCAGTTCTCTGCCAGGTGTTACCAGCGATCTTCTTGATGTCTTTGTCCCATCTGTCTGGTGGTCTTCCTCTAGGCCTCCGGTGCTCTCTCGGACTCCACTCCAGCACTAGCGTCGTCCATCTGTTGTGTTTTCTTCTTGCAATGTGGCCAGCACACTGCCATTTCAAGGAACCTACTCTCTCTAAGATGTCATTAACCTTTGTCACAGACCGGATGTCATCTGCCCTTTTCCTGTCCTTTCTTGTATAGCCCAGCATTGATCTCTCCATGGCTCTCTGTGCTGTCCTAAGTTTCCCATTGGTGAATGAGTTCAGTGTCCATGTCTCGCAGCCATACGTCATCACAGGAAGAATGCATTGATCAAATACTGCTTTCTTCAGATTTACTGGCATTTTTGATCTGAATACTTTTGAATTCTTCCCAAATGCTTGCCAGCCAAGCTTGATGCGTCGATAGATTTCTGGCCTTATGTCTCCCTTCATATTTATAATCTGGCCAAGGTAGACATATTCACTGACCTCTTCTAGTAGACTGTCCTTGACTTTCACATCTCCAGCTGGGACCCATTTGTTGGATATTACTTTTGTTTTGGAAAGATTCATGTTCAAGCCAACCAGCTGACATTCCGATGCAAGATCTGTAACTAAGTTTTGGAGCTCTGCGAAATCTTTGGCCAGTAAGGCAATATCATCAGCAAATCTCAAGTTGGTAAGCCTTCTTCCATTAATTCTGTTTCCCTGACCTTCTCAGCTGAGCTTTGACACAGCCATTTCCAATACAGCAGAGAACAGTTTTGGGGAGATGGGATCGCCTTGCTTGACACCCCTCGTGATGCGGAATTCTTGAATTGATTCGCCGATGTTAACATAAGCTCAAGAATTCTCGTAGATTTTCCTGAGCACGAGACCATCATATCGATGAATATATGAGGTATATCATCACCAAAAGAAGAACTGTTACAACAGCTGTGCAGACAAACCAAGTGGGTTCTGTTCATTGAGCAACATTACAGGTACCTACGCTCTGTCTGCTGGACATCTGACTGAACATAGGTGCAGTGAGAAAAGAATAGACTAAACATTTACTCTGAAAATCAACTAAGAATGTAATATGACACTTGTTAAATAACTGAAACACGTAATAACGGTTTAAGCTCAGTTGAAATGATCTCTGCACTACCCATGTCGTTATGGGGTCGTGACAAAGGCATTACTTTCTAAAGTTCCCAAACTAATGAAATATAATGGATTTCGGTACCACGCTAAGCGCATATTCTTTTCTTATTCCACACGGCAGCAATGAATTTACTTTGAAAGACTAATCAGACAAAACACTATTACTCTGTGTGATTAAAAGTACATGGCCACTTTGCCTGTAAACAGAGCACTCCCGCCATAATAACTAGAACTCGCTTAGAATCAATGTCGCATTTATTTCAACAAGTAAGACCTCTAATAACATCTTAGTCCTGAAGCAAAAAGTGAGAGCATATTCTCTTGCTTAAAAACGTCCCAACACCTTCTTTTAGCGATTGTGAAGGGAAATGCACCGACATATGCCTTACCAAAATCAACTCAAACAGTGTCGTACAAAACCTCCAACCGCTACCTTGCTTGTTTAAAACGGTGGCGGGGAGGGAAGAAGTACTTCGAAGAGGTTCGCCCTTCCCTCGCCAGTCGAGCGGAAGTAATCCTGCGAAGGTATCCATTGTGCAGTTACAGTTAATATCTCTGTGCAAACATTAGTATCCCAAAGACTAGCAAACCTGGCTTAGCAGACCACGAACTCCATCATTCATAAGAACTCAATCCAATGCACCACTCACTGATATTCACACACAGGATTGCAGTGATGGGAATAACACTGATGCTAGAATGAGATTTTCACTCTGCAGCGGAGTGTGCGCTGATATGAAACTTCCTGGCAGATTAAAACTGTGTGCCGAACCGAGACTCGAACTCGGGACCTTTGCCTTTCGCGGGCAAGTGCTCTACCAACTGAGCTACCCAAGCACGACTCAGGGGGCGTCCTCACAGCTTTACTTCTGCCAGTAGAGCACTTGCCCGCGAAAGGCAAAGGTCCCGAGTTCGAGTCTCGGTCCGGCACACAGTTTTAATCTGCCAGGAAGTTTCATATCAGCTCACACTCCGCTGCAGAGTGAAAATCTCATTCTGGAAACATCCCCCAGGCTGTGGCTAAGCCATGTTTCCGCAGTATGCTTTCTTTCAGGAGAGCTTCTGTAAAGTTTGGAAGGTAGGAGACGAGATAGTGGCGGAAGTAAAGCTGTGAGGACGGGCCGTGAGTTGTGCTTGGGTAGCTCAGATGGTAGAGCACTTGCCTGCGAAAGGCAAAGGTCCAGAGTTTGAGTCTCGGTCCGGCACAAAGTTTTAATCTGTCAGGAAGTTTCAACACTGATACTCAATCCAGACGTAAATAAAGTAAACATCTTTTCCTCCCTCGAGGTCACTTGATATTACAAATTTGTAGCATGAGGTAGAAACAGTGCAACAGCAAACTTAATTATTATGAAATAGAGCTAACATATACTTTCCCCATCATCAGTTTGACAGTGGCATCAACAGGAAATTTCGCATGATCACTCCCTCTGCCAGTGTGATTAGTGTAGCCTTCATTTTCCAAAGTTGCGCCTCCAAGCATGCTGCTGCCTTTAGTGACGGTCAGTACAACATAATGAAAAATGTATGTTGACGTCATGGAAAACCGTCTAACATTAGGCTACACAACGCCTTCATACACCTTATTCTCTTTACAGTCGATCAATAACAATGGCCAGGAAATTCTAGTACATAACTTGTAAAGGAGCTTCCTATTACCTGAAAGAAGTAACTGTGACCAGAAATACTGAACACCCTTTCGCGCCGTGTGGCCAAACCAATTGGAGTGCCAAAATGTAAACGAAGTGCCAGCAGTAGCAACCTCCCGGGACACTCCTGGGGCCTTCAAAACACAGTTTAATACTAGGACCAATCAGATAAATATCACTATAATATCTCTCATTTCCTAACACGAATCAAATGCCAGAATATACTCAATAAATATAAAGAAGAACAGAGAATGGAAGGTTTAATGCCCTAGTGACATTGAACGATAAACTTTTTGTAAGCACTAAGACCAAAATTTAAAAAAAAATGTTGAGGCGTGCATGTACAGACGAACAAATGACTATAATTCCAGAAAAAACTGCATGACCTGTTCAAGGGAAACAGCGTCACCTCTAGCTCCTATGCAAGCAGCTATTCGGCTTGTAGTTGATTAATAGAGTTGTTGGATGTTCTCCTGGGGGATATCGTGCATAATTCTGTCCAATTGGAGCGTTAGATGGTCTAAATATCGATGTGGTTGGAGGGTCCTGCCCTTAATACCAAACGTTCTGCGCAGGGTTGGGATCCAGTGATGTTGCTGGCCAAGGTAGGATTTGCAAAGCACGAAGTCAAGCAGTATAAAATCTCGCCATCTGTGGGCGGGCATTATCTTGCTGAAATGTAAGACCAAGATGCTATGAAGGGAAACAAAACGGAGCGTGTAATATACCCGACGTACCGCGGTGCTGTAAAGAGATCGCAGATGATAAATAAAGCGGTCCTGCTATGAAACGAAATGACACCCCAGATCATCGCTCCTCATCTGCCCGTATGATGGGTGGCAGGTTGGTAAAGCTCAGTGCTGTCCGGGTGATCTCCAGACGCGTCTACGGCCGTCATCGGTGATCACTTCGACGCTGGACTCATCAGTAAAGATAATTCTACTCCATTTAATGAGATTCCAAGCCCCAATGACCAACGAAGACGTTTGGGACACAATTCGGGCAGCAGTGCAATACCAACCAGACAACGAAATTTTGTCTCGAAATCTGACAGAAAACCCAAAGAGATTCTGGTAATACATAAAGCACACCAGTGGCAAGACACAATCAATACCTTCACTGCGTGATAACAACGGTGAAGTCACTGATGACAGTGCCACTAAAGCAGAGTTATTAAACACGGTTTTCCGAAACTCCTTCACCAAAGAAGACGAAGTAAATTGTTATATTGCTAGAGAAGGCCGAAATGCACGCTATAAGCTCACGCAGGATGGCGTGAGGTCTGAAACAGGATACGTAATGAATGCTACAAAGAAAAGTAAGTAGCTGCTGGAATACTTAACTTTAATCCATCATTTGTATACATCGTTCTTGATGAGACATGCTTCATACGATAACTATCAATTGCTATGGCGCCTTGCTAGGTCGTAGCCATTGACTTAGCTGAAGGCTATTCTATCTTCTCTGCAAATAAACGAGGCTTCGTCAGCGTTGCATCGCTAGCAAAGTCGTCCGTACAACTGGGACGAGTGCTAGTAAGTCTCTCGAGACCTGCCGTGTGGTGGCGCTCGGTCTGCTATCACTGACAGTCGTGACACGCGGGTCCGACATGTACTAATGGACCACGGCCGATTTAAAGCTACCACCTAGCAAGTGTGGTGTCTGGCGGTGACACCACATAAATATTCATGAATTCCAATCAAGAACAACTGCCGAGATGAGAAACATAGAAGTAGATATCCTCGGTGTAACAAAGCAGCTTAAATCACTTAATAAAGGCAAGGCCTTCGGTTCAGATTGTATACCAGTCAGGTTCCTCTCAGAGTATGCTGGTGAAATAGCTCCCTGTTTAGCAATTATATACAGCCACTCGCTCACAGAAAGATACGTACCTAAAGATTGGAAAATTGCTCGGGTCACACCAATGCCCAAACAGGGGAGCAGGAGTAATCCGCTGAATTACAGGCCTATATCATTAACGTCGATTTGCAGTAGGGTTTTAGAACATATACTATATTCGAACATAATGAAGTACCTCGAAGAAAACGATTTATTGACACATGGTCAGCTCGATTTCAGAAAATATCGTTCTTGTCAAACACAGTTAGCTCTTTATACTCATGAAGTAATAAGTGCTATCGACAGGGAATGTCAAAGTGATTCCATATTTTTAGATTTCAATAAGGCTTTCGATACCGTTCCACAGAAGCGTCTTCTAACCAAACTGCGTGCCTACGGAGTATCGCCTCAGTTGTGCGACTGGATTCGTGATTTCCTGTCAGAAAGGTCACAGTTCGTAGTAATAGACGGAAAGTCATTGAGTAAAACAGAAGTAATATCCGGCGTCCCCCAAGGAAGTGTTATCGGCCCTCTATTGTTCCTGATCTATATTAACGACATAGGAGACAATCTGAGTAGTCGTCTTAGATTGTTTGCAGATGATGCTGTCATTTACCGTCTTGTAAAGTCATCAGATGATCAAAACGACTGTCAAAATGATTTAGGTAAGATATCTGTATGGTGCGAAAAGAGGCAACTGACCCTGAATAAAGAAAAGTGCGAAGTTATTCACATGAGTACTAAAAGAAATCAACTAAATTTCTATTACGCGATAAGTCACACAAATCTGAGGGCTGTAAATTCAACTAAATGCTTAGGGATTACAATTACAAATAAACTAAATTGGAACGCTCACACAGATAATATTGTCAGTAGAGCAAACCACAGACTGCGATTCACTGGCAGAACACTTAGACAGTGCAACCGGTCTACCAAAGAGACTGCTTACACTACGACTGTCCGCCCTATTCTGGAGTACTGTTGTGCGATGTGGGATCCGCATCAGTTGGGACTGACGGATGACATCGAAAAAGTACAAAGAAGGGCAGCTCGTTTTGTATTATCGCGAAATAGGGGAGATAGTGTGACAGACATGATACGTGAATTTCAGTGGCAATAATTAAAACAAAGGAGTTTTTCGTTGCGACGGGATCTTCTCATGAAATTTCATACAACAGTTTTCTCCTCCGATTGCGAAAACATTCTGTTGGCACCCACCCACACAGGGAGAAATGATCAACACGATAAAGTGAGGGAAATCAGGGATCGCACGGAAAAAATTAAGTGCTCGTTTTTCCCGCGTTCCGTTCGAGAGTGGAACGGTAGAGAGACAGCTTGAAGGTGGTTGCTTGAACCTTCTGCCTGGAACTTTATTGTGGATAGCAGTGTAATCACGTAGATGTAGATGTGGGATGTAGTGACGCCATGGGATGATATTTCATAGTATGATCCTTTTTGTTGTCACCTGCGACACCCTTACATAACAGAGCATGTCGACGATATTCGACGCCGTGTTGTGTTGCCCTTCGTGACAAGTTTTTCTGAGATTAAATTTCAGCTCAATAATATCGACCCGAACATGGCGAGTGTTTCGACTGGTTGTCTCTACGCTTCCCAAACTTTACAATGGTCAGCGAGGTCGCCGAATCTCTCCCGAACTGAGAATTTTTAGAGTATTATGGGCAGGTCCCTCCAACTAGTTTGGGGTTTTGAGTTAAGGCGCCAGTGGGACAGAATTTGGCACGACATCCCTCAGGAGGACCTTGTAACACCTCCGTTCAGTTTACAGTGATAAAAGCTATAGAAACAATAATTTAAAATTAAGAATAGAATTTTTAGAGGGGAAAATACTGTAGAATCAGAGTTCGGTAATTGCAGATCAAAATTATATTATATCAACAAGTAGTTTAGCGTCTAAGTACAGCAAAGCCGCGGAAGCTGCTTCATGGAGAAGGCAGTGACGTTAAACTCTTTTGATGAAAAACCTAGAAAAAGGCCCGATCGTCATTATTGTCGCCTTTTTTTCCTTGATTGTTTCGTTAAAGGGCGGGGAACCCGTGTCAGTCAGCGAGACAATAGTTAGATTGGACTTTATCGTGTTAAGATTCACGATAAACGGTTAGAATATTACGGAGATTAAAAGTGATGTAGTGTACGATCTCTGACTGTTGGTAGCAACGGAGTATTTAAGGGGATTTTAGGACTTTGGTGCTAGATTGGAACTTTACGGACATACAGAAACTCAAATTATGTGCTGATACGAGTGAATTCAGAGGTACCGGTATTCAGATATTAACGTGTGGAGTTTTGAATGTGTCGTGTGCCGTTAGTTGCGAATCTGGACGTAGAGCGCGTGCATATTGGCATTTGCGGACTATTTAGATTCCTCCAGGTTAGGAACCTTTTAAATAAACCATCATCCATCAGCATCTTAATCCTTGAATATAGAGTGGAAGTGAAATACAAGAGTGTTGTACTTATTTCATTTACCCAGTACTAATCAGTGAAGGTTTTACGGAACCAAAGCTATTCAGCAGTAAGTAAGCACCATCTAGCGGAAAGCGTAGGCATTAACTAACACGCTAACTGAAGTGAACGTTTACGTGTTTTACGGACTGCTTAATATGAACTTTTGTGACTCTTTGACGTCCCCACTCCCTCCGAAAGGTGGCGCAGGCTGTCTTAATCATAGAAGGGGAGAGTTTTAGCCGGACAAATAACTAAATAAAAGCGATATTTACAAGACTCGCAGTAATAGCAAAACACAAAGCCCGCACCTCATCGGAGAGTCGTCGCTGTCACGTCGGGAAGTAAAGCCGAAAAACCTACCGACGATACGTATCTACAAGCAGACGTCGACGTGGAGTACCTAAAAACGGAACCACAAGAGAGTTGGAGATGCTGCAACCTCCACAATGAATGCCAACCCGAATAACTAGTTGCAAAAGCGCCAGAGGTGACCCAAGGCGTTACTGATTTATTCAGTATTTGAAGCCGACTGCCTAAATCAGGATGACGAATAGGCTACTTATCTCTACTCGAGTTTCTCAACCACTGTGCCAATTTCCTTAGTCACTAGCGACTTAGTGGCCATTGAAAGTACCTCTGGATAGAATCAAAAGGCAGCGAATTAGCAATGCACCGCATTAAAGGCATTGCCGCACTTCTCATGTCGCTCGGCTGTGCTTTCTACGTGCACCGTACTCGAGCTGGCCGAGTGCGGCTATCCCAGGAAGATGCGCGCTAACAGAGTACTAGCCGCAGGGAAAGCCCCTCTGCGAGCCGTCGACAGGCAACAGGAATCGATTAGGAGAGTCGATAGGCTCCCCGCGGGACGCTGCCGCCGCCGTCGCCGCCAGCGCCGTCGCCGCCTCCGTCGTTTATCGAGCGCGCCGCGGGCCCCGGCGATGACGGTGTGTATTCTCAGTGTTGATTGCTTTGTAATTAGAATCGCTAACTAAGCGCGGTGCCAGAGCCCGCCTCCCCTGCGTATCCCATTAAAGTGTAACTAGACGGCACGCGCCGCCTCGCAGACAACCAATCACTGCCGCCTTCGCCGCCTTCTCCTCCGCCTTCTCGCCTTCGCCTCCTCCTCGGTAGTCACGGCTCCAGTCGTTTGACAGGGCGAGCCGTGAGCGGAGTGGAAATGCGTTCCCGGCGGAGCTACCTGCAGCGCAACCTGTGCAGGCAGCATGGGATCTGATTACGCTCGGTATCGTTCAGCTTGATCTACACACAGCCTTTGTTGTCCTCACACCTTCCAAAGTTTGCTGCTATATTCAGCGCGATGTGTCACTGCCAAGTTACGTAAGTCGATGTGGTCCACTGTCAGAATTTCTGCAGTATAGTATGGGAGGTAACTGAAAGAAATACGCCATGAGACGAACAGAAACGACACTTTCATTCAAAGCTGATAATTACACTGAAATCACTGCGATTTATGATGGTCTCCTCCACATGACAAAAAGTGGGGCGTAGTTCTTAACAGGATGTGCGACCACTTTGATGGCAGCGTGTGCTCCGTGCTCTTCATCGTGTTCACTTGCTAGCCACAAGATCGGCACTAAGTTCTTCTGTTAGAGAATTTCATTCGTCCACCAGCGCTGTTGACAATTGCTGGATGGTCACCGGTGCACGTGGACGTGCTGCAGATGTCTCTCCAAAGCATCCCAGCATCCCAGAAGTGCTCCATGGGATTTAAGTAAGGAGCGAGTGCAGGTCACTCCATTCACCGTATACATACGAGGGCTGGAACTTTATTAGTGGCAACTATTTACAGCTCGTACAAATTAGATATGTGTTTCAAAATTTTAATGACCTTCAGAGTAGTCACCAGCATTATGTATAACCCACTGCCAGCGATGTGGAAGTCGTAGGATACTCTTAGCACTGCAAGTTGTGTTGACAGTTCGAGCGGCGCGGTCTATTTCCCGACAAACTTGTAGCAGTTCCAAAGGGAATGCCGTGAAGTGTTTCCTTCAGTTTACAAATCGAGTTTAAGTCACGCGGGCTTAACTGAGGGGAGCACAGTAGGTGGTATAGCACTTAGCAGCCCCATCAGTCAAACAAATCAGCAACAGCTTGCACTGCACGCGCTTCGCATTGTGCTGCAAAGTGCAGAAAGTGTGATCACTTCTGTCTCTATGCTGTTCATTTTTGGGACACAACCTACGACTAGTTCAGAGACAGAAGTGATGACACTTTCTGCACGACCTGACCATCATTTTGCAGGATAAGGCTCAAGCACGTGCAGTGCAAGCTGTTACTGATTTGTTTGACTGATGGGGCTGCTAAGTGCTATACCACCTACTGCACTCCCCAGACTTAAGCCCTGGTGAGTTCAACCCGACTTCTAAACTAAAGGAAACACTTCACAGCGTTCGCTTCATAACTGCTACAAATTCGTCGGGCTATAGACCGCGCCGCTAGAACTGTCAACACAACTGGCACTGCTAAGAGTATCCCACGACTTCCACATCGCTGGCAACGGGTTAGACACAATGCTGGTGACTACTTAGAAGGTCAGTAAAACTTTGAAACGCGTATCTCTTTTTTACGAGCTGTATATAAATAGCTGCCACTATTAAAGTTCCAATCCTCGTATATACACCCCGCGAGCGAGAATCTCAACAATTTTTACCTGTTATCGCTATGGATGGCGGTAAGGTATCGGTACCGAGAATTCCAACCTCGTATCAAAATCTTTACAGTAGTTTCTCAGATTAGCTAGGACATACAGAAAAAAGCAGGCAGGGAATTCATTTTAGTGTGTAAATATAGAATATTTAATAAAATACGTGTTATTTCCTTACCAAGACACCACTACAAATGGTTCAAATGGCTCTGAGCACTATGGGACTTTAACATCTGAGGTAATCAGTCCCCTAGAACTTAGAACTACTTAAACCTAACTAACGTAAGGACATCACACACATCCATGTGCGAGGCAGGATTCGAACCTGCCATTGTAGCGGCCGCGCGGTTCCAGACTGAAGCGCCTAGAACCGCTCGGCCACCCCGGCCGGCAGTATTCAGGTGGGACAGACAATTCCAAAGAGGAAATTTCACTCTGGAAGACGCTGGGAGGACGGCAAGGTCACTATCATCAGTTACGCAGGAAAACATTTATGCTGTGATGGAAATGCTAGAGGAAGACAGGCAAGTGACCTATAAGCAGAGGATACCTTCGGGATAGATGCAGCAGCATTTCTTTCGATTCTGCATGATGATTTGCAGGTAAAGAAACTTTGTTGTCTCAGGCTGACGGAAGTGCTGATGACATGACATGTGACGTGGTGCAGGAGATCTTAAAGAAGTTTTCTAAGAGACAGTCTCAGCGTGTGAATAAGATTGTGACAGGTGACGACACTTGGCTGTACTATTATGATGTGCAGAATAAGACTCAAAACAATATTGGGGTCTTTGAAGATGACGACATACCCGTATGTCAGAACATTCCTATCAGTAAAGAAGAAAATGGCACCTGTGGAATTGTGGAGCGGGTTGTTTTGGACACACAGAAGACAGTCACAGCCAAGTGGTACACAGAGCAGTGCCTGCCCAAGTTAACCAATTTTTGAAGAATCTGCGACCGAAGTCAAGAACGGACACTTGGTTCGTCCGTCACGACAACGCTACAACTCACCGCACCAAAGCATGCACCGAATATTTGCTTGGTACGTGACTGGAACTTCTTGAGCACCCTCCTTACAATCCAGACCTTTCTCCTTGTGACTTTTCACAATTCCCGCATGTGAAAATGAAGCTGAAATGAGTGCAGTTTTCAAGTGGTGAGGCCTCCTGAGGGCTTGGGACAGTAAGTTGCCTTACTCCTCACAGTAACTTGGGAGAACTGGTTTAGGGATTGGTTTCGGAGGATGGAAAGGTGTATTCAATACGGTGGAAATTATTTCGAAAAAATTAAATATGTAAAGCTGTATTGAAAAACCTTCCTATTACCCTCTGTGTATGCGGCGTCTCAGGGGTGCCTTCGGAGCTAACTTCAGTTTTATTGGTTGTCATCCAGGTCGAGAAGCTCTTGGAATACGACATTATTCGAAGAATAGACTGGCCTGCCGCTTTCTCGACGTAAATGTCATCGAACACGTATGGGACGCGTTGGGGACATACGTCAGCATGCACCAACAACCACTGAACAATTGTCACTTGCGCACTGATGTAAGAATGGGACGCCCTAACACAGGAACTCCTTCCAATCTTATGGCCAGCATGGGAGCACGTTGTAGAATATTCACTGATGTCCGTAGTGATCCCATACGGCAAGGAATATGCCAGTACACGCATCCGAGTAAATCTGCCGAACAACACATCGCATAATGTGGCACGTTAGTAAATACGTTCTGGGTCAAGCACTTGAAATCTGATATAAAGATAATCAACACAATGTGTACGAGCGCTCAGGGGCTGGGTGTTGCGTTGTCTTTACCGCTTATTCCTCATCGACACGCTAGTCACCGAAATAGCGTCAACCAAAAAGGACTTTCACCTGGCCACCGATCTACCCGACGGGAGGCCCTAGCCACACGCACCTTTACATTATTATGTTCCACGTCACTAGGTTTAAGAACAAAATGATAGAAAATTTGAAGAAAAAAAAATGGCTCTGAGCACTATGGGACTTAATTGCTGAGGTCATCAGTCCCCTAGAACTTAGAACTACTTAAACCTAACTAACATAAAGACATCACACACATCCATGCCCGAGGCAGGATTCGAACCTGCGACCGTAGCAGTCGTGCGGTTCCAGACTGTAGCGCCTAGAACCACTCGGCCACTCCGGCCGGCATTTGAAGAAACTGAAACGTTTTGTTTGCAACGGCTTTAACAAAAATGACGGTACAAATGCCGTCATATCCATTTTCTCTCATTTTACAAGGTTCACATAAAACCACTTATTCTGCTGTTGGAAATGGAAATGAGCGTTTGGTGTCATTGGCCGGGAGGCCCCTTACGGGGCAGGTCCGGCCGCCTTGGTGCAGGTCTTATTACATTCGATGCCACATTGGGCGACCTGCGCGCCGGGTGGAGATGAAATGATGATGAAGACAACACAACACCCAGTCCCTGAGCGGAGAAAATCCCCGACCCAGCCGGGAATCGAACCCGGGCCCGTAGGACGGCAAACCGTCACGCTGACCATTCAGCTATCGGGGCGGAAATTCTGCTCATTAACAAATGGAACCAAATTAGCTAAAAATCTTCTCTCTTTTTTTCAGACAGCCTAGGTTCACAGCGTAGTGTTTCCAGGTGCACCTGCTGAACATCAGAACGCTTCACGTTCCTCGTTGAATTTTCCAGTTGCATTCAGAGTTAACCGAACTTGCAATACCCCTAACCGTTCAGCAGTCTGTCTGATCCACTGTGCTTTTGATATATGGAAATTAGTGAAATTCATATCTTTTCAACAACTGACTTTAAGTCGTAAAAAACTTTTTCAGACGTAACAGTCACTATGAATAGTGTTGTGCCGATAGATTTGCTGAAGAGGCTAACTAAATCTTTCGGAACTTTACACATAGTTAGCCTCTTTCATTTCTCGCTGTGAACAAAATCACGATCGCAAGCTGCAAAAAAGCATCCTTTACCAGTAACTTGTGTTTTATTTCCGTGAAGTAACCGTTTTCTGTTAGGTAAGTAAATAATAACAGAAAAGTACTGTAGTTAACTGTAACCTCATAATCATGGCGAAGATTGTTGTCGACAGGAAATTCCTTTTAATAATAAATTAAAGGAAATAAAACACTTTCATATTTCGTACGTTGATTGCAAACCTTATAATAGATGTTAAAAAGACAGTCAAAGTCTCCCTGGTGTTTGAAAGTCCCTTTAGCTGGAACCACAGTATTGCCTTTTCGAGTATGTTCCTTTCGTTCACTGCCTAGTTCCTCCCTTTTACTGTGAGGACTACCTTCACCTCTCTTCCATTGTTTCGGTGTAGTTTTCCTTTCCATTTTGCAATATTGTGTATTGTTTGCATGTAAAAATTACTTCAGTAATGCCCTATCGTTGCAAACAAAACACAGAGCTACTTCAAGTGTCAGAAATTTACACGAGTGCACTTCGTGATACAAACGGAGAGTTGGTGCACCATACATTATTTGAACATCATTCATCATTGTTGGTCTTAGACACGTGTGCCATCTTTAGACAGCTGTAGACACTGTTCCCCAGTTTTTATGGCACTTGTGACAGAATATACATTACGTTACTGCCTTTGGCATTATCAGTGGAATTTCGCAGGTAACTCAACTTTTCCTTCTTTGGCGCTTCACCTGTTATTTACGTCCACGCCACAATTTGCCTCGCGCGGAGCACGTCGCTGAAGTGGAACCTTACCGCGACCGCCACTGGGACGAACAGAAGTCCTCAGTAAGAACCGAAACGATCGTTTTAAGCTTTTTGTTATTTTATTACAGTGCGAGAGGCTGAACTGGGATAAAATTGATCTTCGGTCAAAAGGTTACGTAGTTTATGATGGTTTTATAAAATTTAAAACAATTGAAGCAAAGATTTTGTGGTTTCCACAGTGGTGGAGTAATTGGGTACTTGAGATGCTAAAAAACTTATTTCGGAGAGTAAAAAATATTGACTCTTATTTACGGTAATATTGAGAAAGCTGTTCTTATTTTTCCTTGCGTGTTATCGATTGCCTTCCGGGGTGGCCGAGCGGTTCTAGGCACTACAGTCTGGAACCGCGCGACCGCTACGGTCGCAGGTTCGAATCCTGCCTCGGGCATAGATGTGTGTGATGTCCTTAGGTTATTTAGGTTTAAGCAGTTCTAAGTTCTAGGGGACTGATGACCTCATAAGTTCAGTCCCATAGTGCTCAGAGCCATTTGAACCATTTGTTGTTATCGATCTCAAAGCACAATGGCTTAATCTTAAGGCACACACCATGCCAGAAGTTGAAGCCTCTGGGCATTGCAATCGATCGTAAATAGGTAAATAGCAATAACAGCAAATCACTGGAGATAGCAATAAAAGGGAATGAACAGATCTTATTCTCGGCAATAATAAGTTTTTTGGTTTTATAACTATAGGTTATAAAAGAGGCAATTTTAGTAGATGAGGAAGAGGGGTGGAGGAGCTAGAAGAAGAATAAGAGAAGAAGAAGAAGGAGAAGGAAGGTTAGGCTGTGGTGCGGTCATCTTAGAGCATTGTTGGCTATGGCTGATAGGAAGGATATAATATTAGGATAAAATATATAACACCGCAATAATTTTAACAGGAAAGACGAAGGTGCTAAACTGGATACAATTTGGATGTCAGCGTTGCACCGCAAGCGTGACGATCGATTGCTTTCAATCGAGAATGTTGCCATTACCAGAGACAATCTCACAGCCGACGCCACGTGATCGACAGTGGCGCCCTCTGAACTGCCTGTATAATCAGCGCTTCCTCGAGTTCTCTTCGCAGTTCGCCGCTTTACCTCCGAGGATGTCTCCCGCAGTCGGAGACGAAACGTCAGGGAAGAATTTTATACTTCGACCACGGCCTATCAGCCCGGAAGTTTTAAGTGAAGATATAATATTAGGTTGATGCATGAGTTCAAAATTTTTTGTTCTGAATGTTGGTATTCCGGTTGCTATATGCTTATTTATTGACTGTTTCTTTTTATTTGTACTTCACTGTTGCTATTTGAGTTAAGATACTGTCATTCTGTCATTTGGAGATCGTGAGCTGACCTGTGAATGCTAGAAAATGGAGTGCCAAGTGAAGAAATCGGAACATTTTGGACATTCTTCTGTTTCAGTTCAGGAGAGGGTGACAGCAGCATAGACACCCAGAAATTTGCTCGGTACATGGGAATAATGCCACTGAACAGAGCACGGCAAGAAAATGGTTTAATCGTTTTAAGCAGTATCGTTTTGACATCTGTGACTCTACACGTTCTGGAAGGCCTTCAGAGTTCGGTGAAGATCGTTTAAACGCATTAATCTACAAGGATCCATGTCACTGTACTCGAGAACTGGCAAATCGTATGAACTGTGAAACTTCCTGGCAGATTAAAACTGTGTGCCGGACCGAGACCTGAACTTGCCTTATGCGGGCAAGTGCTCTACCATCTGAGCTACCGAAGCACGACTCACGCCCGGTCCTCACAGCTTCAGTTCTGCCAGTACCTCGTCTCCTACCTTCCAAACTTTACAGAAGCTCTCCTGTGAACCTTGCAGAACTAGCACTCTTGAAAGAGAAAATATTGTGGAGACATGGCTTAGCCATAGTCTGGGGGATCTTTCCAGAATGAGATTTTCACTCTGCAGCGGAGTGTGCGCTGATGTGAAACTTCCTGGCAGATTAAAACTGTGAGGACGGGGCGTGAGTCGTGCTTGGGTAGCTCAGATGGTAGAGCACTTGCCAGCGAAAGGCATAGGTCCCGAGTTCGAGTCTCGGTCCGGAACACACTTTTAATCTGCCAGGAAGTTTCACATCAGCGCACACTCCGCTACAGAGTGAAAATCTCATTCTGGTATGAACTGTGATCATTCCATTGTGCAAAAAATAGCGACCATTCCTATCCCTTAGCGTTACTAAAGACGAGAAACGATATATTTATGCTTACATGAAGGAAAGAAATACATAAATGATTGAGTGAGCTCAAACAAAGAAGCAACTCCCCGTACAAAGATCTGCACAAATCCACATAAGATAATGTTATGCGTCTGGTGGAACAGTGACGGTGTGGTGTACAACGAATTGTTTCCCGGAGGTGTAACCATTACTGCTTGCATTTATTGTCAACAACTGAGACATCTTACAGATGCAATCTAAGAACAACGACCAGGAAGACTGCGTGAAGTGATGCTACTCCACGCCAACACCCATCCGCATTCTGCTAGACTGAGAAAAAACACTGTACAGGAGCTGGGTTGGGGCAATCACTCCACATTCACCTCATTCAGCTGATCTTGCGCTCTCAGATATTCACCTTTTCCGATCTATATCGAACAACTTTCAAGTAACTTACTTTCTGGATGAAAATGCGCTCCGAACATGGCTCGACGAGGTATTTGCCTCAAAACTACATGATTTCTCTAGTAGCGCAATTGAAAAGTTATCCCAGCAAATAGAAACAGTTGAGGAGAATATACTATTCATGACTGAAGTCTCTGTTATGTGTGTATGTTGCGTTTATGAAACTTATGTAAAAATCCTACGAACTTTTGCACCGCCTTAATACTTGGATACAACTTTGGAAAGTGGCAGCCATGGAGGCAGCTAGTGATGGATATGGTACAGTAACACTGTAGCCGTTGAAATGTATAGTGGTAGTGACACACCAAAATCACAATATTAGTCCGTTGTAGTTGCTACATATTTTATTACAATCAAAAGCATTATAAAATCACAATCATGATAATACAGGAGACTGCCTCACAAGGCCAGATCACTTGGACAAATAACAAATAAATTTCTTTAACCGGAACAAGACCCATAAAACTTGAAATTTGAATATGACTAGGTAAATATACTCAGGTAAAGATTTACTTTAATAGTACAAATGTCCATACAATTCCCATCAGAGTTCTCATTACTTTCAATCAGCTGAGGAACAGCTTAAGTGTAAGAACACAGATCTTTTAATGTTTGGCTAGCCAACTTTCCTAAGCAAAACTGTATACAAATGACTAAAACAATTAAGGAGGTGCTTTAATTTTGACCAAATAAATCTTCAAATTTACTCACTTAGTTGATTAATCATCAATATTTTAGAATGATTGCAACTAGAACATGACCATATGACAATATCCCTAAAATGACATTGCTTCAATATTGCGTGTAAATTAGCGATAGACGCGGGCAGACCAAGGATTCAAATCAATACGAGAGATACACGAGACAAGAAATGAAATAGAAATGTACTGAAGCTTGCACTACAATTGAACTTCAGATGCTATAACTCTCCACTGGAAAGATGGATTCACGCCTCAGTGACAACACAACCATGATGCGTAGGAGAAGACAGGGCCTTAAATACATCTCTGTCCCCGTTGTACTCTACTCCCAGTATGCTCGCGTCGACCGCTGCCAATTGTCTGTAGCACAACACACATCAACGGCAGACAATATTCTGAGACATAAATTACACAACCTTATCTATAGAACAGGTGATCAATACAACTGAATAGAAACAAATTAGCCTGCGTGAGTTGGCCAGTGCCAGCCCTTAAACTTCGGTTAATAAGTTCACTAAAAATCATGCCCTATAGTTAAGAAAACAAGAATTATCTCGGTGCAAATTTACACGCCAAATTACCAATAGAATAGAAGACGTATCTCGGCTTGTCTTGAACTCCAGAGCGGGATTTACTACTCGTTGCACTTCTAGCTCCTTCTTTAACCACGCTTCATGTCGGTTGGCTGGGCGTAGCCACACTTCCCCAAGATAGTTAAGATAGTTAGTCACGACATCGAGGTAAGTGATAAACAACTAAAACAATTCCAAAGGATTTTTAGTACACTGGCAAATTCAATTAACCTGCACGCGTCCTTTTGGCGTCCTGCGTACGTTCACAGTCCCACGTGACTGTCGGTCTCCGCCGATACCGACACACCTCCCGAGCAGAGCTTTTTCTTTCTTTTTTCTTTACTGATTTTCAATTTCCCCCGAAGGGGGCCGGCTGGCAGCAGCTTAGTACGCTGCTCTACAGCCTACAGAATTTTGTAAAAACGGAAGAAGAAAAGAAACAAGAAAAAGAGGCGATAAAACGGCGACTTAAAGTGTAAAATGGCGGAAAAATGCGGAAAGTTAAAACAGAAAGCAAAAGGGGTTGGCAATGTTAATAAAATACACAGGAATCATACAAGTAACATAGTAGACACACAATTAAAAGACATGGCGACAGTCTGGTTTCTGTTCGCAAGAGATAAAAAATCACACCCAGCGACAGTATGATGGCCGTTCGCAACACTTCCCAAAAGACACAACACGGAACATTCACTGTAAAACACGGCACAAAGATGACACTCCTGAGCCAAAGTCAGATGGAGTGGGGGGGGGGTCGGGGGGCAGCAACGCGCCGCCAAAGATGAGCAGAAGACAAATAAGCGTCGAAGTCGACTCAAAGATCAAAATGACGATCGATGGAAACTGGCGCCAGAAAAGCACCAGCTCAGCCGTAACTGGATTACTAGGATATTGGGCGCTGAGTTTTGTTTTGTTTTTCCGATTAATATAATAGGTTCCAAAAGGCTTTCGAAAAAAAATATGCTACGAAGTGCGCTTCATTAAAAGAAGACAAAGGAAGAACGTAGTTATTTCAGCTCCTCGGTAGGTAAAACAGCAATGATTATGTATTACACAACAAGAAAAATCTCGTTTTCGAATACTATCGCTCGTCGAATATGTCATTTCGTTATCCAGGAACGTTCATGACACGCTAGGTTTCCCCTTGTGTGAGAGGCATTACTTGTGCTGAGGGCAGATATTACTCGCACTTAAAATGTTTCCGTTATTGTGGATCGGCGGCTGTTCTCAACGCGAAGCAATAACTGTGGAGCAGCGACATGATATTTGACTGCACAGCGTCGGTTTTCGCCTCCCCCCTAAACACGGCGTCAGACGCAGTTCGTAATCGCGTGTGGAGGCGGCGGTTGTTTGCAGTCGGCGGCGCACGGCGCAGTCAGCAGCGCCTCTAGCGGCGGCGGCGGGCGACGCGAGGCGTCCTCTTAATCACAGCCAATTGCAATTAAGCGCCCGGCGGCCGCTTACGTCGTCAGCGCGCGCGCTGCCCCCCCCCACCCCCCCCACCACCCCCGCCACCAGGTACGCACCTCCGTGGAATCCGGAAGCGCTGATGACGCCCAAAGCGCCATTAGTCGCCTCTGTTTCGTACTGCAAACTCAGTTCCCCTCCCGTTTACTTGTGAGCACAACGTCGACGTGCGACGGTTTTTAACGTCGCTAACAGTGAACTGTGTTCGTAGCGTTATTATTCATAGATGGCCTGTTCAGATGATAAACTGCAGTTGAATTTCGACATAAAATCTATGCAAGAGAGGAGTCTAACTTTCAGAATAATTTGAATAAGCCCTTTCGTATGTAATTACATAGCCCTGTTGTCCTCATACTGTGAGCAATTATAGGTGACATTGTCCACTGGTGGAGTGGTCACGCAGTTAATACCAGTTACGAGAATAATAAAGACACTACTGGCCATTAATATTGCTACACCAAGAAGAAATGCAGATGATAAGCGGGTATTCGTTGGACAAATATGTTATACTAGAACTGACATGTGATTACATTTTCACGCAATCTGGGTGCATAGATCCTGAGAAATCAGTACCCAGAACAACCACCTCTGGCCATAATAACGGCCTTGATACGCCTGGGCATTGAGTCAAACAGAGCTTGGAGGGCGTGTATAGGTACAGTTGCCCATACAGCTTCAACACGATACCACAGTTCATCAAGAGTAGTGACTGGCGTATTGTGACGAGCCAGTTACTCGGGCACCATTGACCAGACGTTTTCAGTTGGTGAGAGATCTGGAGAATGTGCTGTGCGGGGCAGCAGTCGAACGTTTTCTGTATCCAGAAAAGCCCGTACAGGACCTGCAACATGCGGTCGTGCATTAAACTGCTGAAATGTAGGGTTCCGCAGGGATCGAATGAAGGGTAGAGCCACGGGTCGTAACACATCTGAAATGTAACGTCCACTGTTCAAAGTGCCGTCAATATGAACAAGAGGTGACCGAAACGTGTAACCAATATCACCCCATACCATCACGCCGGGTGATACGCCAGTATGGCGATGACGAATACACGCTTCCAATGTGCGTTCACCGCGATGTCGCCAAACACGGATGCGACCATCATGATGCTGTAAACAGAACCTGGATTCATCCGAAAAAATGACGTTTTGCCATTCGTGCACCCAGATTCGTCGTTGAGTACACCATCGCAGGCGCTCCTGTCTGCGATGCAGCGTCAAGGGTAACCGCAGCCATGGTCTCCGAGCAGGTAGTCCATGCTGCTGCAGACGTCGTCGAACTGTTCGTGCAGATGGTTGTTGTCTTGCAAACGTCCCCATCTGTTGACTTAGGGCCTGTCATCTCGTCTGCTAGTGATACGAGGCCGTTGGGATCCAGCACGGCGTTCCGTATTACCCTCCTGAACCCACCGATTCCATATTCTTCTAACAGTCATTGGACCTCGACCAACGCGAGCAGCAATGTCGCGTTACGATAAACCGCAATCACGACATGCTACAGTCCGACCTTATTCAAGTCGGATACGTGTTGGTACGTATTTCCCCTCCCTACACGTGACATCACAACAACGTTTGACCAGGCAACGCCGGTCAACTGCTGTTTGTGTATGAGAAACCTGTTGGAAACTTTCCTCATGCTAGCACGTTGTAGGTGTCGCCACCTACCTGGAAAGCTAACCATTTGCATATCGCAGCATCTTCTTCCTGTCGGTCAAATTTCGCGTCTGTAGCACGTCATCTTCATGGTGTAGCAATTTTAATGAACAGTAGTGTATATGACCTTCCAGTGACCTATAGGAGGATGAGGCTGCATTATGAGGATCTGGTAAAATAAATTCGTATGATCCGACCAGTGGTATCAAATACATCAAAAACTTCTGTGTGTCATGTTTTAAGGGGGATATCCTCTTTTAATGAAGCGTATTTCGTAGAATTTTTTTTTTCAAACCATTTAGAACGTACTATATTAATCTGGATTCACACTGCCACGCTATGAAGTTTTCATGTTCATGTGTTAGCTGTTTTGGTACAAAAAACCAAGTTTTCAAAAATTTTATTTTCTTGATCTACAGAGTTTAATCCATGTTGTGTGTGAATTTTATCGTGATAGCAGCTACACAAATGTCTTAAAATTGTTAACTGTTTAACTCTGCACTGGCGGCCATTTCCGACATTTGGGAAATTGGTTGCTTCAGCGGAATTTTTGACAGAGTGAAGGCTATTTTCTTTTGATGTCTTTGGCTGACATCTGTATCTCTGGCTGACAACTATATGTTTGCCTAAAAACGTAAATGCATGTTGTTTATTTACGTTCTGAAAATACTAACACATATCAATAGGAGGAAGGTTGAATTCGCAAACCTTTACGTGGAAGGTAAAATTTACGCATAATGGGCGGTGGAAAACTGTATTTAGAAATGGACGTTTCGTGGAAATTGGTTTACTAACAAAAAAGAGGAAACATCTCAAAATGAAGAACATAAGCTTTCCGCTACAGCATCGAAACTTGGGACAGAGAATTGTACAGGTGCGTGAATGATGTTGATATGGATTCCACGGGATTCAGATTTATTGATTTAGAGCGCCTCTGCCAGGCTATGAAGTTTTCCTGTTCATGTGTTAGCTTTAAAATACGGAATATATGATTGTTGTTGAAGAAAGAAGAGTGGGAACAGCTTGTGGTTTTATATTAATTGTAATTCGTGTGGATATGAATTTTCATTTTCCTCCTCCAAAAGAACTGACACTGGTACTTATGAAAGCAATTTTAGGATAGCATATGCTCTGAGATGCCTTGGACGGGGCAGGGAAAGAGGTAATTTATTGTGTGGTTTTCTGAAAATGGCTCCACCTTGTGTGAGGTTTGAAAAAATAAGTAAATAAATGTCTGATGTTGTATGTGACACTGCCAAAGTTTCTATGAAGAAAGCAGTGGAGGAATTGGTGGAAATAAACCAAAAAGCAATAGATTCTGGGTTAGGTTTTCATGGCAGTGAATCTACTACAAATGTTAGTGACCTGTGTGTGTGTGTGTGTGTAGAGGGGACCTGGATGAAAAGGGGCCACACATCCCTGTATGGAGTTACATCTGTTATCTGTAAAGTTTTAGATGTAGAAATTATGTCTAAATACTGCCACCACTGTGCAGCAAGGAAAATTTCCAACAATGAAGTCAGAAACTGTGGCAAGAAAAGCATGCAGCGGCATGCTCTAGAAACTATAGTGGCTCAAGTGGGGGCATGGAAGCTGCTGCAGTTGTGAGGATGTTCTCCATATCTGAGGAACAGTATGGTGATAGATATACTAAATACCTTCGTGATGAGGACTCCTCTTCGTTCAAAGCCGTAACAGATAAAAATCGGACCAATACAACAATAGAAAAGTTGGAATGTGTTGGCCACATCCAAAAGAAGCTTGGTGGTAGGCTTCGTCACTCGCTGAAAGAGAAGAAAGGTGAAGTACTTGTGGATGGAAAATCACTCGGTGAAAAAGGCAGGCTTACTCTGAAAGAAACTGATTCTCTTCAGTTATTTAATGGGAGAGCTATTACGAAAAACCAACATAATTTAGAGGCAATAAGGCGTGCTGTTTGGGCAATTTTTTGCTACAAACTACCCCCTGACCAAACACCAAAGACGATTCATGTAAGTCCAACAACAGGAATGAGACGTATTCACATAAACACTCATTACCAGAACCTGTCATTGAATGCAATTAAACCCACATTCGGGTTTCTTGCAGACCTTGATTTATTGAGGAAGTGTCTTCACGGAAAGACACAAAATGCAAATGAAAGCATCAATAATTTAATTTGGATTAGATGCTCAAGAAGTACATTCCGTGGACTTGAAGTACTCAAAAGAGGTGTCTACGATCAGTTTTATGTTGCAATAACGTAAATAATAGCAGAACTGAAGTGTTGAAGAGAGTTGGTATAGATCCAGGTGTGTTTACAACAAAAGCATTTTACACCATCGACGAGAGCAGGTCAAGAAAGCTAACAGATCAGTGTCTTACATGCAAATACAGGCCAGGCAGATTCGAAAGGGAGAGAAGAGAAACCTGGAGAATGAGGAGTATCAGCATGGAGGATTCGAAAATTGACGTAAGCTTATTACATGTAGAAGTATGAGAAGAAAATCTTTCAAACCCATTTTCTCTGTTTTACATTTTTTTACGTTACTAGAAGCCTTTCCTCAAAAAGTATATGCGCTAATGGTATGAAATTTTCGGGAACTGTTCGCAACGTGTTGCTGTCACCCCAGAAATTAAAAATTACGAAATCCTGCAAATACATTCTGATTTTTAGATGAATGTATATAGAAAAAATTAATTTTGGTTCTGCTAAATTAAAAACTCTGTTAATGATACAGTTTGTACCATAAATTAATAACTGTAGTTCAGTGGTCTTAAAACCTTCTCAGGTCACTAGAATAAAATTTTCAGATTAATTGCATGATTAGAATTTGAGTTAGGGATTTTTATAGAAAAGACAATAAAAAAATTAAAAATCCAAGTTTCTGGCAAAATATTAATCCTGCATATTTTATTATATTTTTTCTGTTAAAACACAGCTCTTTGATTTACACATGCAACGTTTTAGATTTTTACATTAATAAGTATGGCTGTAATGATTTTTTAAATAAATATTTACATTTTCGTTACATCCCCCCTTAATGTTACTGATTATTGTCAAATTTCCTGCATAATGGCATTACAGAGAGCAACACATAATAATCGAGATAAACAACACATAATTTTTCAGTCACTAGACCAAGTCAGGTCTGAGAGGTGATGTAGGTCTGAAATAGTTCCTCATTACCAATCTTTGTGTTAACACTATGGCTCAACTTTCAAAGTTCTCTGGAATGTATAAAGCAGTTATGCTATAAAAGACTATTTATGGTGGCCTTCCCCAGAGATGGAAACATTCATCGAACAACTTCCAGCAACTGATCTGCCCAAATCCAAAGGAATTTTCTTCAAGCAGCCATTAAATAGTTCGAGAAACAACAACAACAAAGACAAAAAACAGACAAATAGGATTACCCGTGAATGTCTATAACGGAACATGCTGGAAAAGCGGTACATTTCCTTGGGGATGTACTATTGCTATGTAAGACATGTAGCCGTTTTCAGAGGGCTCCTGTTTAAAATTGTTGACAAGCTACATTACAGCTTCCATTCACACTATAATATATCATTAAAGTGGTACTGCATTACGTTACTAGTGTGGTCAAATAATGACTATGATATTATTGTCATGTATTACGACATCCAACGTCACTAATCGCCAAAGGACAAAAATGAATAACGCAACAATAGCTATAAAGCAGGGACTGCAATAGTTTTCTCAAAAGAAAACAAATAACAGCCAAATAGCGAAAGCATTATCATTTAGACAACTGTACGTACAAGTCCACGGGAAATTATTAGAGTTAGGAAGTGCAGCAGAAATGACCTACATAATACAGATCACTAAATGTAATGCTGTTATAATAGTGGAACGCGACAGACTCAATCATCAATAAACTCACAAAGTTATTAAAAATTAAACATCCATGGAATCGATACAAGAGAAAAACGTTTACTCACTCGAGGTACTGGTATAAGTCACAACAGAGGTACCACCGAAATGCCACGAAACATGAACATATGCCGTGTATGTTCTATTGCAAATACTAAAATAACTCTACCACTAAAATTCCATGCGCTGCTAACAGGTGTTATGTTGGAATATTGTTAATTCTTGCACTATTCATATCTTATGCTATAAATTTAATATAATAATTTAATACCAACGTCATTCCAGGCACCAATACGGTCCAAAGCTTGTTTAAAAAATAATTCTGTTGGCAAGGTTTCACAGTAGCATAAAAAGTTTTTAAAAACATAATCGTCGTCTTTGACTGTAAAAACTATTTACTCACAAAATTCACTATAGCAATTTAGGCCGTTTTACCGTTGAGAAGAAGAGTCCAGTAAAATTTTTGTGCTGCAGTACATGTAAAATTATTAAAAACATCTGATATATACTTATGTCCTCATCAGATCCATAGGCTGAGTTTTTAATGTTGTTGGCATCTTTTGTAGAATTAAACAATCACTCATGCACACTGTTGTCATCAAACTCTGGGGTAGCTATGCAGCGTAAAGCTTGTCTAAGTCTTTATTGCGCAGGCGATAGTGGCGATGATAACAATGCAGTAGTGATGCTGTAGTGTGATGAAAGCCGTCAACGTTCCCCTTTACTCTCCTTTATTAGGCCACTCTGGATCGTCATAACGGCACTATGAGTGGGATCCCGCTTCCCGTACGGTCGTGGCCGCTGCTACAACAGAATGCCAGGCTCGTGACAAATAGCTCAGCACATAATCTAAGCTAGGAGCCTTGCATGAACTGGAGAACGTCAACATCTCATCGACAGCCGGCAGACATGTATGTTCCTTAGAGTAGACAGCTCGTATTGACGGATTGTTCTTGAAAACGGATGGACTGACGTTGCCTTACTCCAAACAGTTTCAATACACCAAGTCCCTAACATGGCTAGTGATATAATTTACAGGTAAAGGTACATGCTTTCATATAACATAAATAAACAGGAAATTTAATAATTTCTACTAATATCATTACAAAAAAAAAAACAGTTAGTGATATGATCTTCACAAGAAGAAATGATCAGATTAATTTATATGGTGCGCCTCTGATGTATTACAGCTCTGTCAACCACTCTGACATTATTTATTACTCCTATGTCGCTACAAATAGTTTAAATTGTCCAATACAGGTACTTAAGATTTTGAGCACTAATTTTATTTTCGTATGAAGTAAAGTTATTTTGCGTACACTGGCTGTAATGTTTCTCTATACACAAATAGTGCGAATTCCACACCTTGCCTTTAGAATGTGCATACCATGGGCAACCAACTCATCAAGATCTCCAGCTGGGAATTTGGGTTTTATGTCACCTACATTAGCAGGACGATACACTTATCTAGAAATCTACACCATGTGCACACAGAAAATTGAGTTGTGTGGGATGAAATATCTCAGAATAGCATTAGGGATAAATATAAAAAAATGGTTCAAATGGCTCTGAGCACTATGGGACTATACAACTATGGTCATCAGTCACCTAGAACTTAGAACTACTTAAACCTAACTAACCTAAGGACATCACACAACACCCAGTCATCACGAGGCAGAGAAAATCCCTGACCCCGACGGGAATCGAACCCGGGAACCCGGGCGAGGGAAGCGAGAACGCTACCGCACGACCACGCGCTGCGGACGGGATAAATATAACTCAATTATTCAGAGCATAAGCGGCTTTTTCCAGCTAAAATAGAGGTATTACTTTCTTATTCTTTTAATCACATATGTTTCAACTCTCTATATTAACTGTGTCTGCTATTTCACAAATGCCGGCCGGTGTGGCCGAGCGGTTCTACGCGCTTCAGTCTGGAACCGCGCGACCGCTACGGTCGCAGGTTCGAATCCTGCTTCGGGCATGGATGTATGTGATGTCGTTAGGTTACTTAGGTTTAAGTAGTTCTAAGTTCTAGGGGACTGATGACCTCAGATGTTAAGTCCCATAGTGCTCAGTGCCATTTGAATTTCACAAATGAAGAGCTTGCTTAGGAGTTTAGTTTACAATATATATGTAGTAAACTAAACTCCATCTGAACAAGCTTTGGAAGGCCCAACCTTACTGAGTGACCGACCGCCTTGTCATCGTCAGCCAATAGGCCTCACTGCATGTAGTTATGGAGGGTACGTGGTCAGTATACAGCTCTCTTGGCCATTGTCAGTTTTCGTGATCGGAGCCGCGACCTCTTAGTCAAGTAGCCCCTCGATTGGCTTCGCAAGGGCTGTGTGCACCTCGCTTGGCAACAACACTCAGCAGACCTGGACTGTCACTCAGCCAAGTAGCAGCAAAGGCCTGACAACACCTAACTTCGGTGATCTGATGGAAACCAGTGGTACCACAGCAGTGAGGCTGTTGGCCTTAACAGCACTTCTTTTGCTTTATCAGAATATGGTGGAAGGTAGAAAAAGAACGGTCTCAGTATTGAACCTTGTGGTACATTAGTAACTTGGCACCAGTTCATCATGAGCACTGTGTGTGCTATCTTGTGGAACACTTCGCTTCCTACCTGCTAAACAAGAAGCTAGCCACTTACTCATTGTGTCTTGACATCAATGAATTCTAAATTTCTCCACTGCAGTGTCGTAGTTTGCACTGTCGAATGTGATTGCTGGTGAAATTTTGTCTTTTAATGCACTGTAGGTGAAATGACAGATCGCATGAAGACTGTCGACAAACGCCTCCTTCGCGTAACTGGTTCTATGAATACAGATATATGGAGACGTTGAAAGGTGGCTTTCATTTGTGACATTCATTTCGCAGATTGTTCTGCATATTTGGAGTACATAAACCCATATAATGGTTAATTAGTCTTATTAGGTGGATTAGAAAGAGAGATACGTGATGATTAGACACATGTCTGAAATAATACATGCTTTGGTAATGATAATATTTAGTTGCATGCTGTTGGTGTAAGCAAAGTGGATTTGCCAGTGGAGGTGGGGAGGCGAAGGCCGGTGAGCGCTGGAAGAGCATTGTGCAGGGGCCGGGGGTCCCAGGGGATGCGGCCATGACCTGCAAGCACCAAAAGGAGCGCCGCCGGGTGCCAGGTGAGAGAGAGAGGGGAAATGTCGAGCAGACAGAGAGCGTCCAACGTACGCTCTGGCGCCGCCCGGTCGCGCGCTGTTTTAGCGGCAAATGGGCTGAGCTCTGGTTGGGCAGTTCATAAGAAAGTGCGGGAAACGCTGAGGGTCAACGCCCGCTGTTTGGACAGAGAAATTCTTGGATAGGTGAAGAAATTGTATCACTCCGCGAGGGAGATGTGGGAGGCCTTTGCAGCGTCGGGATTGGCTGATTAAGATTTTGACGGCAAGATTGTCGCAAGAGCATCGTGCAGAGAGCGACAGGTGGGAGAGCGTCTTGTGCCGTGAAAGTGGAGAGTCGCAAAGTTCGGTAGCTCTGAGATAGGGACTTAGATTCTGAAGACTGCTGTGTGTGATCTAGAGTCTGCAGCCACAGTAGGACGTCAGCGTCCACGATAGGCATTGCATTGACTACTAGTATAATTGCAGTTGAATCCGCCTTATAGGCTGGCAGTCACCGTTGAATGTAGTCAACCAGTGCACAGAGCTATCATACCGGCATTGCACGTTAGCACAAGACACACTGGGCTGCATCTTAAAGGTAGTTGAGCCAGTCTTGAAAGCGTTGTATACCATTTAGACGAAATATAGGGCTTGTGGTATTAGTAGTTTCTGAGTAGTTTATTCTGGTCAAGATATTTGAGAGACTTATCCTAATTTAGCGACTTCGCAGCCGCAGTCGTCGCCCCAGCAGTATCGACGGAGCCAGCACGCTGGTAGACGGTATAGCAAAACTTGCAGCAGCGGCAGTAAAGTCCAGAAATAGTTGTTGGATCGTGTTCTTGCCATCCACTGAGCATCCGTGCAGTTTTGCTTACGATTCGTTATTGGTTATTTGTCTTTTTGCATGTTGCTTGGTTAGTTTCTTCGTGGTGGTGTCCGAAGTGCGTATTATTTCAGACACAAAAGAGATTATAGGAACGCAGTCAGATCGCATTTACCATTTGATTGTCCAGGGGTATAATTAAATCTAACTTCGCATCAACTTAACATTAAGAGCTGAGAGCCAATCTTACCAGTGTAGTATATCTAAGAACAGTGTACAATTTGTTTAATTTGTTTTCATTCATGATTTGTTCAATATGATCTAATTTCTATCGTGAGATAATTTACAATAAATACAAGTTATTAAGAATATCGCTTTTGATTCAGTAATCAGTGGTAGTTAGCCGTCACTGTCACATTAATATATTTTAATCATGTTTAATATAGGTCACTACCCCAATGGGAAGCCTTACAACGTCAATGAAAAGTTTAGGAGTACTACAGTTGCTATAACTGTACAGTTCTCTTGTGGATGAGAAAGTGAGATACAGCGTTGTCTACACGGTCTGCAGCTGTCACAGTGCTGATACGAGATCGCCGGAGAAGCCTGTGCTATCCGATACTGGAGTGGGATACGTCCCTCCATTTGCATTAATGGAGCGGCGCTGTAGACGGACGCAAAGTGAGTCGGCGCCTTGGGCCAGTGTCCACGCGCTCCACCGCGCTCTCCCCCGGCCCGGCCACTCGCAGCACATTCATATGTGAGACACTGAGTGATTGGCGAGTGGGACTCCGCCCCCGCCTCGCTGCTGCATATTCATGAGCGCAATAATAGGGAGCGGCGCCGGCTCTGTTGGCTCAGCTGCAGAAGCGCACCCCCCCCCCCCCCCCCCTCTTCCCTCTCCTTTCCTCGCCCGTTGTCCAGCTCCACCGTTGTCACGTGGATACCCCACAAGTAGCCATTCTCACAGCCTGCCTTCCATTCACCGCACGTAGTAGAGCACAAAAAATTATTCAAATCTCTGTAGTAAGAGAGGCTGCAGAGACCGTAAGAGGCGCAAATGGACTGGAATCTCAGACTCTTTCATTGCTATCACGGTCCAGGTTGGTTTTTCATATGGAAACAGAAAAGATGCTGCAGGAAGGAAAGAAAACTAAAAAAAAAAGAATGTGTGAGTTGCATCAAGACAGCTATTAAAGTTAAGACGAAAATTTAAAGCACACTTTAACAAGTACATGAAATATTACAATAAATACAGCAAAGTTTCAAGACATAACGAGGTTTCATAAAACTACCTATAGAAAATGGCAAGAAAATGAAGAAAACAAACCATTAACTTATGTTTGGGAGACATCGAGCTGCATCAGTTAGTCTGGTTGAGAAAATTGCACACTATTACTTGAAATATTTGCACAGTTCACTATTTGAATTACATCCAAAAAATGATAATAACAATATTCCGGAGGTAATCCCAGATGAAATGCATGAGTTTCATCGATTACCATTATCAAAGTTGCTAGATAAATCCAATATGCCGTAATTAATCCCTTCTGCTATAACTCATGTGGCCAATGAACTTTGTGTTACTGTCACTACTGTTGAATCTCTACCTTTCGCTAAAACCACTACCACCTTCTCTTTAGTAACCTGTTATGCTTGATATTTATGTTGTTTCTGTTCTTTCGGACATGTCCGAAACAACAGACACCATTTTCATCCTGTAGCCACTATGTAATGAGGCACAAGAGAATTAAAGACATTGATTTATATCAATAAAACAAGTTGAAAATTTGAGCTGGCCCTTGACTCGAACCTGGTCTTCTGCTTACTAGGCAAATGTTCTGACCATTGTGCCACCTGGACACAGTGACCATCACAGCTGTACACAATACCCACATAAGGACTTAATATTCCCGTCAGGTATTTGGCCAACAAATATGTAGGTGCCCTGGTGTTGCTGACAATGGGGCGTTGACCCAAGGTCCAGTACCGCCTAGACTATATGGACTCCCGAAGGTTCACAAAGAGGGGGTACCATTACGCCCCACTGTCAGCAACATCAGGGCACCTAAATATTTGTTGGCCAAATACCTGACGGGAATATTAAGTCCTCATGTGGGTAAATGCCCTCATCACATCCGTAATTCCGTGGATTTTGTTAAACGCCTTGATAGCTTCAGGTTGGATGAGTCAGATATCATGGTGAGTTTTGACGTTGTTTCCTTGTTTACGAGGGTACCCCTGCGAGAGTCACTAGAATTGATTAGTCAGAAGTTTGACGAGAAGACCACTGAACTTTTTAGGCATGTCTTGACTTCCACGTATTTTCTTTTTAATGGAGAATACTACGAACAAACGGAGGGAGTCGCCATGGGTAGCCCACTCTCACCGGTGGTAGCGAATTTGTACATGGAGAACCTCGAGGAGGAAGCCCTGTCGTCATCCGTATGGAAACCTAGACCACACACCACTAATGCAGTGTCCCTACTGATTAGCCACATTATTTGCAGCATCTCACTGATTCCCATTCGAATTCGAGCTTGGTGTGCATCTCCAATTAAGTGATCATGAGCCATCATAGCCTTCATTAGGTATATATATGTGGTGTCTGTTCTTTTGGTCATGTCAGATATAGCATATCCTGCCAGCTACTATGAATCAAGACACAAAGGAAATAAAACGTTAACTGCCAGTGGGCATTAATTTATATCATTGAGTCAAGTTGACAATTTTCAACTTGCTCATTGATATAAATCATTTCCCACTTGCTGCTAATCTTTATAATTCATTTGTGTCTTCAGACTGTAAAAACTTTTTACATTCATACATTTGTTCACACATCCAATGTTCCTCAAGTACAGTATCTTAACTTACGGTAAACTTTAATCGTATGAGAAACAGGCTCGCCTCACCTAAAGCTGCGTCCATAGCGGCCGCGCTGATCCATAGCGCTCAGTGTGTGCACAAAAACATGGCGCAGAGCAGCGCAAAACAGTGTGGAGCAGCACAGAATGGCACAGAATAGAATGGTATATTTGTAAGTGCAGACCAATGTCTCAGTCTGGGCGTGCGCATCACTAAAAATGGAAGACGAAATTCTAAAAATGGCAACTGCTGCGTTCATACTTTTTTTATCATCAGCTGAAGGACTAAACAATGTAGAAAACGTAATTATTGTAGGTCACCAGTGTGCTGGCGTAAGCTGTTGCCAGCACCTCGATCTCCAAAGCAGACACGCAAGAAACGTGCCGCCAACGCCCTCTCTGCCACCAGTATTTAGATCACCGCTGCGGACCGGAGAGCCACAGTCCAGTGAGAGTCGCAGTCACAGTTAGCTCAACTTCTAACTCAGAGTCGAGTCAGCGGCAGGCAATCAAAAGCATAGTCACAATCTCACTCTCAGGCGACTCACAGCGACCATAGTAGTGCCATAGCAGGACTTGCATTTCACCAGCAGAGAGGCTAACTTGGACTATTATGGAAGGGCTTGTACCACGACACATGGACTAGCTTAAGATATGTAACCTTTTGCTTTTATGAATAAAGAACCATGTTAATTTATGTGTGCAGTTGTGTTGTAGTAAGAGGATACCGGGCATCAAACATCTTCTCCTTGCTTCCCAAGATACAGCTCTACAGGGACAACGAGATGACACGGAAACCAGTACTGGAAAAGGATAAACAAATATGGTGGAAATTATCATTTAAATTATTTACGTATCGACAGCAATGGAAAGATTGAAAATTTTTGTTACATGTCGTTGGAAGATACTGAACATTTATCCAGTTAGATTGAACCAGTAATAGAGAAACAAGAGACAAATTATTGAAGTGCAGTATATTCTAAAGAGAGAATTCCAATAACACTGTTTTTGGCTACTGGAGACACGTTTTCAATTTTGAAGTATCTCTTCAAAGTATCCCAGCAAAAAATCTCAGTAACTGTTCTTGAAGTGTGCAGATATCTTAATGATACACTGAAAAAATTATACATTGTAAGTAGGCTGTTCGGGTTTTATGTTGGTAACGCCACGTAGTGCTCTGTATGAAAATCACTGACTGCACTGTGTGCAGTCTGTGGCTGGTTGGACTCATTGTTGGAATATTCGCTTGTGTAGTGTTGGACGGTTGGATGTGAACAGCGCGTAGCGTTGGGCAGTTGGAGAGAGATGCCAGAGTTTTGGGAAGTTATTATAAGCGGACGATCTGGGCGTGTGTCCGCCAGAAAAAGGAAGTTTGTAAAGATGGATATCATGATTTGATAGATATATATATGATGACTTTTGAGCATTATTAAGGTAAATACATTGTTTGTTCTCCATCAAAATTTTTCATTTGCTAAATATGCCTATCAGTAGTTAGTGCCTTCAGCAGTTGGAATATTTTATTTAGCTGGCAGTATTGGTGCTCGCTGTATTGCAGTATTTCGAATAACGAAGATTTTTGTGAGGTAAGTCTTTCATGAAAGGTATAGGTTATTGTTAGCCAGAGCCATTCTTTTGTAGGGATTATTGAAAGTCAGATTGGGTTGCGCTAAAGTATTGTGTGTCAGTTTAGTGATGATCAGAGTAAGTAAAGATAAAACTGTCTGAGTACGTTGAGTTTTGCTCAGGTGTTTGAAACTCAAATAACGTAAGAGTTTTTCCAGCACAGTCATTCATAATTTTTCAAAGGGGACGTTACAACATGTAAGTAAATTATATTCTTTATTTCAGATTTCCTTTATTGCAGTACAGGTCAGGAGGTATAATTATTAACGAATTCCTGCGATGAGACAATTCTGTGAGGGAAGCAGACGATGTCGTTCCTGATCGGGCCGCTGGGCTCCCTGAAACGGAGAACATGGAATTCAAGGCGCCCAAGGCGACCGGTGGTTCGGTGTTTCGTAACTGCACTGGACATGATTTTACTCAGGAGTGCGAGCAAACGAAGAGAGTGCACCATTTGCATCATCGTTGATGGCGTAAAGCTGTTGGGTGTACAGTTTCATATCAACCTGAAAAATCGGGCTATTTATCCCGTGTATTATGGTGCATCTTTTCTGGTTAGGAAGTTTTCGTACCTTAGTGACAACGTGCTCTCGAAATGTGCTTACACGCATAACCAGTCGTTTTAGCGACACTCTGCAGTATACTATAAGCCTTCCTTTTAAAATCAGTGGAAAAACAGTATTGAACGAGCTGATTATTTTATTAAAATGACCGGTTTAGGCCTAGGTTTAGGCCGTATTCAGACAGTAGCATCAGCTGAGGTTGACGATGCGTAGAACTGTCAGCTGAACTCAGTCGCTAAAACTGACCTTTTTTTGTCTCGTTTCGTTTTGGCTGGGTTAGGAAGAAAAAACATTGTTATAAAGTTTTTTTCTGGATCCGGCATATAATTGTTTACTAGAACTGAACGTCGGGTAAATTTGGTGAGATTAGATTAGATTAGATTAGATTAATACTAGTTCCATGGATCATGAATACGATATTTCGTAATGATGTGGAACGAGTCGAATTTTCCAATACATGACATAATTAGGTTAATTTAACACATACTTAAGTTAATATAACAACTTTATTTTTTTTGTGTTTTTTTGTTTTTCTTTATTTTTTATTTTTATTTTTTTAATTTTTTTAATACTTTTGTTTTGTTTTTCTTTTCTTGTTTTTTCTTAATTTATATCTAAAAATTCCTCTATGGAGTAGAAGGAGTTGTCATTCAGAAATTCTTTTAATTTCTTCTTAAATACTTGTTGGTTATCTGTCAGACTTTTGATACTATTTGGTAAGTGACCAAAGACTTTAGTGCCAGTATAATTCACCCCTTTCTGTGCCAAAGTTAGATTTAATGTTGAATAGTGAAGATCGTCCTTTCTCCTAGTATTGTAGTTATGCACACTGCTATTACTTTTGAATTGGGTTTGGTTGTTAATAACAAATTTCATAAGAGAGTATATATACTGAGAAGCTACTGTGAATATCCCTAGATCCTTAAATAAATGTCTGCAGGATGATCTTGGGTGGACTCCAGCTATTATTTTGATTACACGCTTTTGTGCAATAAATACTTTATTCCTCAGTGATGAATTACCCCAAAATATGAATGCCATATGAAAGCAATGAGTGAAAATAGGCGTAGTAAGCTAATTGACTAAGACGTTTATCACCAAAATTTGCAATGACCCTTATTGCATAAGTAGCTGAACTCAAACGTTTCAGCAGATCATCAATGTGTTTCTTCCAATTTAATCTCTCATCAATGTCGCCTGCGGAATGTCGACTGGAATCTCTTGAGACCTCCTCATTGGAAAGCTGAAATCAAATGATTGGAAGAGTGTTGGCAAAACATACTGTTCTGAACAGAAGATGTAGTGTACGAAACAGTGACAACCATTTTTATGAAAACACTTCATTTATTACTAACTAAATCCGGTTATTTAATAACGCCTCACATTTTATTGAGAAGTTATGATACTGTTTATATAAAAATACACTGTCAGGAAACAAAATCACAACACGAAGAAGGAATTCTGCGACAAGGAAAGTTGGTAGGCGTCTTTCTACATCCGAAAGATTCACAGTTCGTGTCAGCTGTATAAGAACAGTGGTAGTAACGCCATTATGAGGAAGGAAATTAAGTTTGCTTTAAATACACGCACTAACTGACGTGAGCGTTAGTTACCTTTGAGACTGGCATGGAGAGTTGATGTTAGTCAAAAATTCAAAAATACCTTTAAGGCGACAAAGACGCCATTATCGACACCTCACTGAGTTTGAATCAGGTCGGAATAGGGCTACGAGAAGCTGGGTGTTTCTTCTACGATAATACAGAAAGACTTGGCATGAATGTAGCCACTGCACATGTAGGGTGATTCACGAAGATATGCGTATATTTAATATGTTATTCTACAAGTAAAAGTAAAGAAAAAAGTTCATATAAACATAGGTCTGGAAATGTTAGTTACGGAGTTACGGCTAATAAAAGATTTTGCCTTAAATTTAGCAACTTCGCTAATATGAAGTCACTGAAAAACTATACGACGTTAAAGTAAAGCACGATTTTCATTTATTTTGTTGTTATTGGTCCGGTGAATATAATAAAACATGTCCCCGACGTATATCTGCAGTAGTTTTCCAGAATATCCAGAGAACCAAAGATAATTATACAAGTAAATTTGTTTACTTTCTATTAAGAATGTAGAGACGTTTACTTCACTGTTGGCAACCGTTAGTGAGTTGTTTCAGCCGTTTCCTAACCTTAAAACGAGTTAGGTTTCTGTATTATTCAGTGAAAGAACATAATAACAACAATGTATTTAAGTGAAACCATATCGTAACTGTTGTATTTTGTATATTATTTATGAAATAGGGATGCCTTTCAAATTTACGACAGCGGAATACGCTGATATGGTATCTATTTATGGCAAATGTGATGGTAATGCTACGACCACAGTTAACGAATATCGCGTACGTTATCCAACTAGGAGGATTCCGAATGCACGAACCATTAGTGTAGTGTTTCGAATGTTACGAGAGACAGGTTCTCTACCTAGCGCTCATAATCTGTACTATGGCTCGATATGTGAAGACGATGCTGAGGATATTGCTGATGCTGTTCAACGTATCCCGGATACCAGTACATGACGTATCTCTCAACGATTGGGCATTTCACAGTCTAAGGTATGGCGTAGACTTACCATAAACGAAAAGTGCATCATTCACATCCGGGAGAAACTGCCCTTCGCTTGTAGTTGTGCAACTGGCTAAATAGTAATCGGCAGTTACAAAAATATATTTTATTTACTGATGAGGCACAGTTTACTCGAGATGGTATAAACAATTTACATAACTAGCACGTATGGTCTGAAACAAACCCACATGCAATACTGCAACGCAATTTCCAGCAGCGATTTAGCACACTCGTGTGGTATGGTATAATCAACACGCACTTTATTCGACCATTCATTTTCCCACACCGTCTAATTAGCGAGACGTACTTACAATTCCTTCAAGAAGAAATGCCCCGCTTGCTCGAAGATGTTTCACTTGCTACACGATTGAAAATGTATTTTCAACATGACTGCGCGCCTCCACATTTCACCAACACCGTTACTACGCATTTAAATGAACATTTTCCCAGAAATTGATTGGCCGTGGTGCTACACGTCTGTGACCACCCAGGTCGCCCGATTTAACACCAATGGATTTTTGTGTAGGGGGATGGATGAAAGACACAGTTTATGAGGGCAAAGTCAGTACACGTGAGGCATTACTTGCTCGCATTATGAATGTAATAGATGAAATTAAGAACAACCCTGTGAAATGAAACGAGCAAGAAAATCTGTTCATACATGTGCAGCTAAATGCTTTGAACTCGGCGGAGACATTTTTGAACATTTATTGTGAATGTATTGTGAAATTGTGTGTGCACTGTACAACTTACTTAACACTGAGCTTTGTTTTTTTTTTTTTCGGTGCAACATGAACTCACGTGTGCTATGGTGTTAATAAAAGCAGATTATCTGACACATTCATACAGTTTCAGTCAACGTTTTACCATCATTTTTCCAAAATTAAATTCTCTACAACTTTGTTGAAAACTGTCTGTAATTGTCTGGAATTTAAGAAACAAATTGGGCCGAGTAGCTAATAAATTAAAAATTTTACGAAATTACTTAGTTGCTTCTCTTGATGTCCTGGATAACTACTGCAGATACACGTCTGGAACTTGTTTTATTTGATTCACCAGACCAATAACAACAAAATAAATGGAAACCGTGTTTTACTTTAACCTCGCACAGTTTTGCGATGGCTTCATATTAGCGAAGTTGCTAAATTTCAGGCAAAATATTTTACTAGCCGTAACTTCGTAACTAGAGATTTGGGCATCTCTGTTTATATGAACTTGTTTCTTCTGTTTTCCTTGCAGAATAACATATTAAAATATGGAACTACCGAGAGGGAAGGTAATCGTGTTCGGCGTACGGTTCTGGCACGTCGTGAAGCAACTACAGAAGCAATATGAACAGCTGTTGGCACCACAGTGACACAACGAAGTTTTAAAAATCGTTTACTTCAAGAACAGCTCTTGTAGCGCCTTGTAGTATGCGTTCCACTCGCCCCAAACCACCGCTATTTGCGACTTCAGGGGGTGTCAAGCGAAAGCGTGTTGGAGAACAGGGTAGAGATCTGTTGTGTTTCCTGATTAAAGTTGGTTCTGCCTCGTTGCCAGTGATGGCCGTACGTAGGTTAGAAGGAGGGAAGTTGAGGGCCTGCTACCAACCTGTCGACATCCAGACTGCAAATCTGTTATCACTCTTGTGATTCAAGCTGTTGTGCTGTCATTCAGATGTGATATCTGATAAATAGAAGGGTCTAATGGTATACGCCTTGGACGTAGTGTCAACCCAAGAAACACAAAATTAATGGTGATTAGCAGAAGTGAGATTAGCGGTAAACTTAACGTAAAAAATGGGGATCACGAAGTAGACAAAGTTAACGAGTTCTGATATCTTCAAAGTAAGGTAATAAATGACAGATGTGGCAAGAATGATATAAAAAGCAGAGAGTACAGTCTTAGTGAGCACTCCTGCGGCCGGCCGGAGTGGCCGAGCGGTTCTAGGCGCTACAGTCTGGAACCGCGCGACCGCTACGGTCGCAGGTTCGAATCCTGCCTCGGACATGGATGTGTGTGATGTCCTTAGGTTGGTTAGGTTTAAGTAGTTCTAAGTTCTAGGGGACTGATGACCTGAGAAGTTAAGTCCCTTAGTGCTCAGAGCCATTTTTAGCTCTCCTGCCTGGAAGATGTCTACTGCTCTGAAGAGCCAAAGAAATTGGTACACCTGCCTAATATCGTGTAGAGCCGCTGCGAGCACACAGGAGCGCCGCTACACGACGTGGCATGGACTCGACCTATGCCTGAAGTAGTGCTACATGGGACTGATACCTGAAACCTGCAGGGCTATTTATACATCCGTAAGAGTGCGAGGGCATCTCTTCTGAAGAGCACGCTGCAAGAAATCCCAGATATACTGAAAAATGTTCATGTTTGGGGATCTTGGTGGCCAACGGAAGTGTTTAAACTAAGAAGAGTGTTCCTGGAGCCACTCTGTACCAACTCTGGACGTGTGGTGAGTCGCATTGTCCTGCCGGAAATACAAAAGTCCGTAGGAATGCACGATGAAATCAACGAATGCAAGTATCACACAGGATGCTTACTTATGTATCACCTGTCAAAGCTGTATCTAGATGTATCAGGGGTCCCATATCACTCCAACTGCACATGCTCCATACCATTACAGAGCCTCCACCGGCTAGGTTCAAATGGCTCTGAGCACTATGGGACTTAACATCTGAGGTCATCAGTCCCCTAGAACTTAGAACTACTTAAACCTAACTAACCTAAGGACATCACACACATCCATGCCCGAGGCAGGATTCGAACCTGCGACCGTAGTGGTCGCGCGGTTCCAGACTGTAGCGCCTAGAACCCCTCGGCCACCCTGGCCGGCTCCACCGGCTAGAATAGTCCCCTGCTGACATGCTGGGTCCATGGATTCACGAGGTTGTCTCCATACCCGTAAACGTCCATTGGCTTGATAGAATGTAAAACGAGACTCGTCCGACCAGGCAACATGTTGCCAGTCGTCAGCAGTCCGATGTCGGTGTTGACGGGCCCCAGCGAAGAGTAAAGCTTTTTCTCGTGCAGTCATCAAGGATACACGAGTGGGGCTTCGGCTCCGAAAACCCATATCGATGATGTTTCGTTGAATGGTTCGCCCGCTCGTACATTATGATAACCCATCACTGAAAACTGCAGCAATTTGAGGAAGGGTTGCACTTCTGTCACGTTGAACGATTCTCTTCAGTCGTCGCTGGTTCTGTTCTTGCTGGATCTTTTTCGGCCGCAGCGATGTCGGAGATTTGATGTTTTACCGGATTGCTGATGCTCATAGCACACTCGTAAAAAGGTCGTACGGAAAAATCCGCACTTCTTCGCTACCTCGGAGAAGCTGTGTCCCATCGGTTGTGCGCCAACTATAACGCCACTTTCAAACTCATTGTAGCAGCAGTGACACATCTAACAACTGTGCCAGACTCTTTTTGTCTTACATAGTCGTTGCCAACCGCAGCGGCGTATTCTACCTATTTACATATCTCTGTACTGGAATACGCATGCCCATACCGGTTTCGTTGGCGCTTCAGTGTAGTATCAAGCACTGGTCTTAATTTGACAAATAAATTCCAGAGAATGTATGTGCAGAGCACTGCATTTCAACGAAATGTATTATGCTGGAGCATGCGGAAAATAAGAGAAAACATTTGAGATATAATTCTATGGAGGCATATTGAAAATTAAGTAGACACACAATGAGGACGTTGAGCGTAGGTGCTGCTGTGAGATGAAGCAGTTGGCAAAGAAGTGGAAGCCGTAAGGGGCTGCAACAAACGATTCAGAAAATTATGAACCAAAAACCAAAATACAGAAAGTAATTTAAAAAATTGCAATCCTTGATGATAAAACACAGACAGGGAAGAAAGTTTCTATGTCTGCAAAAACTAGTTTATTTTGGTATAAATTTTGTGAGGGGTAACTGCAATCACTCCATCTGTGTGTTCGCTACCTTATATTACCTCGCTCAGCTGGGGTAGTGTACGTTTGGTTCACTAGTAGGTTTCCTTCACTGGTAAGCTTTAGTAGCCCATATTTTTTGTTTTTTTTTTGTTTTTTTTTTGTTTCCAGTCTTCCGACTGGTCTGATGCGACCCACCCTGAATTCCTCACCAGCGCCATCTTCTTCACCCCAGAGTAGCACTTGCACCATACATTCTCAGTTGTTTGCTGGATGTATTCCAGTCTCTGTCCTCCCCAAAGTTTTTGTCTTACAGCTCTGTCTTCTACACCGGCCGGTGTGGCCGTGCGGTTCTAGGCGCTTCAGTCTGGAACCGCGTGACCGCTAAGGTCGCAGGTTCGAATCCTGCCTCGGGCATGGATGTGTGTGATGTCCTTAGATTAGTTAGGTTTAAGTAGTTCTGAGTTCTAGGGGACTGATGACCACAGATGTTAAGTCCCATAGTGCTCAGAGCCATTTGAACCATTTTTTTGTGTCTTCTACCATGTAGATTATTTCCTCATGTTTTAACACGTGTCCTATCATGCAGATGTTCCAGTCTTCACTGATTCCGTGGAGAACCTCCTGAATTAAAATATTTCATTCCACCCAACTTTCAACACTTCTCTGTAGCACTACGTCTGAAACTCTTCAGATCTCTTCCGTTCCAGTTTTCCCACTGTCCATGAATCGTTACCATACAATGTTGTGCTCCTCTTGTACATTCTCAGAAATTTGTTGCTCAGATTAAGGCCTCTGTTTCGTACCAGTCAAGTTCTCTTGGCTAGAAATACACTCTTTGCCTGTGCTAGTCGTGTCCTCCTTGCTTCCTCCTTCATGGTTTATTTTGCTTCCAAGATAGACTTCCTAAACTTCGTCTACTTCGTGATCACCAATTCTAATGTTAAGTCACTCGCTACCCTCGTTTCTTTTGCTTCTTACCACATTGAGTCATTATTCAGTTTACTTTCAATTCGTATTCCGTCTCATTGGACTTTTCATGCCATCGAACAGATCCTGAAATTCTTCTCCACCTTCTCTAACGACAACAACGTCATCAGCGAACCTTATTACTGATTTCCTATCACTCTGTAATTTAATTCCACCATTGAAAATTTCTATTATTTCCGTCATTGATTTTTTGGCTTATGGATTTAACAGTGAAATGCTGCAACCTTGTCTTATGCCGTTTTCTATCTCACCACTTCGTTCATGGGCATCCAGCCTTATTGCTCCCTCTTGTTCGTGTAGCTACTGTACATTACCCGTCTCCTCCTACAGCTTACTCCTACTTTTCTCAGAATTTCGAACATATTTCCCCATTTAACATTGTGGAACGCTTTATCTAAGTCGACAATCGCATGAACATGATTTGCTTTTTCTTCAGTCCTGGTTCCATTATCTGACGTGATGTCAGAAATGCTTCCCTATGCCTTTATCTTTTCTAAAGCCAAAGTGACCGTCATCTAACAGATCCTCAATTTTCTTTTCTATTTACTGTATATTGTTCTTATTAACTTGGATGCATGAGCTTCTGAACTGATTGTGCGATTGTTCTCGCAGTTATCAGCTCTTCCTATCTTCGGAATTGTGTGGCTCATTTTTTTACGTCATCTGATAGCACGTTGCCAGTCTCATATATTTTACACATCAACGTGAATAGTCGTTTGATTGCTACTTCCCTCAACGATTTTAGGAAGATGGTATGTCATCTATCCCTTCTGCATCATTTGATCCCAAGTCATTAAGAGCTTGTTAAAATTCTCAATCTTATGCTGGATCCCCTATGTCTTCCACACCGATTCTAGTGTCTTCTTCTGTCACGTCATCGGATTAGTCCTTCCCCTCAAAATCTTCAATGTACTCTTTTCATTAATCCACTATCCCTTCTGCGTTTATCAGTGGAATTACCATTGTAGTCTTAACGTTAACCATCCTTGCTTTTAAATTCCTCGAAGACTGTTTTGATTTTTCTATATGCTGAGTCAGTCAATCTGATGAACATCTGTTCCTTGATTTCTTTCAATTCATCCTGCAGTCGTTTCGCCTTGGCTGTCCTACACTTCCTATATATGTCATTCTTAGGTGATATATTCTGCTGTATTCTTGTCTTTCCCTGAACATTTTTGTACTTTTATCTTTCACGTATTAATTAAAGTGTTTCGTTTGTTACCCAATATTTCTTTCTCTTACTTGTTTTTGTCTGTAGAACGTTTCTGATTGCCCTATTTAGATGTGTCCACTCCTCTTCAAGTGAGCCGCCTATTCTAATATTCCTTATCCCCGATCGACATCCTTATCGAACTTCAAATGTGTCTCATCATTTCTCAATACTTCCGTATCACATTTCAAAATAGTTCAAATGGCTCTGAGCACTATGTGACTTAACATCTGAGGTCATCAGTCCCCTAGAACTGAAAACTACTTAAACCTAACTAACCTAAGAACATCACACACATCCATGCCCGAGACATGATTCTAACCTGCCAACGCAGCGGTCGCTCGGTTCCAGACTGAAGCGCCCAGAACCGCTCGCCCACAAAGGCCGGCTATCACATTTCATTCCACACTGATTCACCCTACCGATGCTCTTCTTCAGTCTACTCTTCATCATTATTAAATAGTAAATTGAGTCGACATATTCTGCTGGGTACGTCTACCAGTACAGTATCTCATTTCGAAATCTCTACCTGACCGTTATGTAATCCAGGTGGAATCTTCCCGTATTTCTGGGTCTTTTCCATGTATACCTCTTCCGTCTCTTGTGACTCCTGAACAAAGTGTTTTTTATTACTATGTGAAATTTATTGTAGAACTTAATCGTTTTCCTCTCTAATTCCAACTACCATGGCGATATTCTCCCGTAGCTCTTACTTCTCTTTCTTTCGCTACAACCAATTATTATTAGATTTCAACTCGCTTCACGCTGTCCAGTATCCTCATATATTTTGTGTGTCCCGTCGTCTATTGCTTGCAATGTCGTCAGGTATACAGGGTGTGCTATCGAACCTGATAAGAACAACCCTATCACTCGAATGTTCATAGTAGCTCACTTCAAACTACCTCTTTAATTTTTTTTGTTATGAAACATTGACCTACAGAATTTTCGCTGACAAATACAACTCAGACTTAATCTACTCATTTATTACCCACAATATACAACCCAACGCAATCTGACTGCTATACATTGACAACATGACTTCCAACAATTAACACAAAGGAATGTTGCTGAATTGCAAGAAATCCTAATAATACCACAAATTCAAAGAATATGAAATTAAAGAAATATGAAACTACCTCCAACACTGTTAATTGCCTAAACTCAATTCAGTTACGAATCCCGATAGTGGAAGCCCCGTTCTTTCTCATAAGTCATTTACCTCACAGAAAATCTCCATAACACGAAATACAACAAATACAGCAAGTAGCAAAAACAGCCAGCTAGATAAAAAGATTCTAACCACTATAGACTCTAACTACTAGGAGGCGTATGGTTAGCAAAAGAAAGATTTTGTTGAAGAACAAAAAGTATTTAAAAAATCTTACCTTATTCAAGTGGCATCCAGTTCTAAAAATTATATGCTTGTCAATAATTCCACTACCTAAAATTTATCAACAACTTCCATCATCATACATTTCCTTGCATATTTTCTTATAAACACATCATTTCATCTCACATTACACTGCGTGTCCCTTCAACACAGACTCTCCTCTAAGAAAATCATGTCTACATCTACATCTACATCCATACTCCGCAAGCCACCTGATGGTGTGTGGCGGAGGGTACCTTGAGTACCTCGCGCGGTTCTCCCTTCTGTTCCAGTCTCGTACTGTTCGTGGAAAGAAAGATTGTCGGTATGCCTCTGCGTGGGCACTAATCTCTCTGATTTTATCCTCATGTTCTCTTCCCGAGATATAAGTAGGAGGGAACAATATACTGCTTGACTCCTCGGTGAAGGTATGTTCTCGAAACTTCAACAAAAACCCCTACCGAGCTACTGAGCGTCTCTCGTCTCTCTTGCAGAGTCTTCCACTGGAGTTTATCTGTCATCTCCGTAACGCTTTCCCAGTTACTAAATGATCCTGTAACGAAGCGCGCTGCTCTTCGTTGGATCGTCTCGATCTCTTCTATCAACCCTATCTGGTACGGATCCCACTCCGGTGAGCAGTATTCAAGCAGTGGGCGAACAGGTGTACTTTAACCTACTTCCTTTGTTTTCGGACTGCATTTCCTCAGGATTTTTCCAACGAATCTCAGTCTGGCATCTGCTTTACCAACGATCAATTTTATTTGGTGATTCCATTTTAAATCACTCCTAATGTCTACTCCCAGTTAACTTATGGAATTAACTGCTTCCAGTTGCTGACCTGCTATATTGTAGCTAAATGATAAAGGGTCTTTCTTTGTGTGTATTCGCAGCACATTGCACTTGTCTGCATTGAGATTCAATTGCCATTCCCTGAACAACGCGTCAATTCGTTGCAGATCCTCCTGCATTTCAGTACAATTTTCCATTGTTACAACCTCTCGATATACTGCAACATCATCTGCAAAAAGCCTCATTGAACTTCCGATATTATCCACAAGGTCATTTATATACTGTGAACAGCAACGGTCCTACGACACTCCCCTGCGGCACACCTGAAATCACTCTTACTTCGGAAGACTTCTCTCCATATGCTTCATACACTTCCCTATCCACTCGCTAACTCCTTGTCTGTCCAACCATAGAATCTTTTTGCCGAGGGCGCAGAGCGCTTTCAATGATATTAATCGTTATCTCCTTTTTCACTTCACTGGCCCACGCTGTATATAGATTGAGCATTTGCATTTCGTTTTTTAATTTTTATAGCCTTCCTACTACTTTCAAACTTCTGACATTACATGGTTCGACTCGTAGAATGTTATGCATTTGTTAGTTATTCTACCTTTTTCTCATTCCTCACCCCCCCCCCCCCCCTGCGCCCTTTCTGATGATGTGAATGGGGGACTAATCCTGAATCTCTTGCCAATGGAGATATCATCAGAACACTACTTCAGTTGCAGGCGACGTGACCTTTGAATACCTATTATGCATATTTAATGCTGTGGTTCCCATAATGTATGATTAAAATTAAAAACCCTATGGCATTCTGCACCAAATAACATCAAGTGCAACAGGCTAAGAAACCTTTGTGGAGAAGGAAGTACATTGCATGTTGTCAGAAGGAATCTTGAATGACATCGCAGCTAATGCAATAATTAAATAATCCTTTCCTTCCCACGGAAAAAAAGGAAGAGTGCAATTAGGCTGGTTCTCGACACCTCGAAGGAAAATTGAATCCTTGAGGCAGAAAAGTACCTACCAGAGAAATTTGAAAAAATATTACGGTGATTCAGCGTTGCTATAATCTTTTGAAGCTTGAATATGAAAACAAAGTTTCATTAAAGTTATGTGGCAGAAGCTTCACGTCAACACCCAATTTTTCTATAAGGAAGGGTATATATATTATCACTACATAGGGGTTAAACGTTTAAGTCGCCATACTGATAAGTAAGGTTGATGCAGTCCTAGTAGATAAACTGTGGAGTAATATTATAGTTTATGTAGACGATATTGTATAGCCAGTACAATGTGGAAAGAACACCTGGAATCGCTGGAAAAGTTGTTCTGAAAATTTTTAAATTTGGTGCCATCATAAGTATAAATAGCACGTCTTTTGCAGTATGTGAAACTGGAACATAGTATCAGAAGGAATAAAGTGTGATCCTCAGATACTGTCAGCAGTCAATAATTTCCCGAAACCTAACAGTCAAAGGCAATTGTCGGGATTTTCATGTGTGTACAGCTTATATAAAATATTTTGTTGGGAGCCAGGACTAAACAATAATGGTTTGGACCACTTATTCAAGCTTATGGGACCGATGACACGAATTTGATCACGGAATAGCAGCAGCTAACTGCATAATCTGATCAAAAGCATTCGGACACAAGACGTCACGAGAGGTAGACACACCATTATAGGAAGACTCTGTAAGTATTGTGTGGTGAGCGGGAAGCAGTGACAGGAGAATTGTTCAGGCAGGAGAGCACAGTGACCTCGAACGGGGACAAGTCCCTGGATGTCACCTACGTAACAGATCTGTCAGGGACATTTCAATCCTTCTAACGCTGCCACACTTGGCCGTTGGTGATGTAACTGTAAAGCGGAAACACTAAGAAACAAGCATAGCTAAATCAAGACCAGGCAGACTTAATGAAATGACAGAGAGGGGCTCTAAAAATTCGAGAGGATGCTTTGAAAAAATCACAAGAAATTAGTGGAAGAAATCACTAGTGAGTCACAAAGTACCACCAGCAGTCCACCTAGCACAACGTCGCACATAGACAGTTACAAAGAGTGGAGTGAAATTGTGAAACAGCTCCTCACAAGTCAAACATTTCTGTCGTCAAAGAGAAGTGGGATGGTGTAGAGCAGGGCCGACCACGGCATGCCGAACTCGATGGGGGTCGAGTGTGCGGCCATGTGTGAGTAGTTGCTCGGTGTGTCGTAGCATTCCTCGTCTCTCTCCGGAAGCACACGGTTCATCACAACATTTCAGTTAGTACAGCCGTATGGCATTTTTCAGTCGGCACAACTCTGTTCGGTTTGGGGAATTGTGGTGTCATCACTGTCTACCCTCGGCTACTGTTTGTGATGTGAAGGACGTTCATATTGTAGGTAGCCTGTTTGTGTGTCGGTATGTTGGCAGCGCTGTGTAGCGCTCTGCATTAATAACTCTGACTGCGGTGTGCGCCATCTGTAAGAGACTCTGTGGCTGGTCGCACTTGCACTTGGAAGTTAACAGTCAGCGGTGATGGCAGTTGGAGGTGAATAGCCAGCAGAGGTGGCAGTTGGAAATTAGTCGCCAGCAGTGATGGAAGTTGGAAGTGAGTAGTCAGTAGTGATGGAGGTTAGAGGATAATAATTAGCAGTGTTGGGGGTTTGCAGTATTAGCCCTAGCGGACAATCTGGAGGTGTCCGACTTGGAGATTCAATATTATTCATAATTATATAATTTTTGGAGCTTGATGTCACGGACAATTATATATATATATATATATATATATATATATATATATATATATATATATATATAGCGGATGTCACATTATTAAGGTAAAAATACATTGTTTGCTTTGCAACAAAAGCTTTCCTTTGCTAACTACATGCCTATCAGTAGTTGGAGCCTTCAGTAGTTAGAATTTTTTATTCAGCTGGCAGTATTGGTGCTTGCGGCACTGCTGTAGTTCGTGTAATGAAGACTTTTGTGAGGTAAGTGACTTATGAAATGTATAGGTTTACCTCTAATTCAGGGCCATTCTTCTGTATTAATTATTTGAAGTCAGGTTATCATTTTTGAGCAGTCAGATTGCGTTGCGCTACAATATTGTGTGTCGGTGTTGAAATGATAAAAACAAGCAAAGTGAGGGTCATTCAGTTTCACTCACCAGTTTACGAACATTGAGTAAGCATTGAGCAGTTTAAGTAAAAAAAATAAATAAAAAAATAAAAAAAAATAAAAAAAATTATTAAGAAGTTTCAATATGTCCGCTAGCTGTTTGCACGAAAAAGAGGGAATCTAGCCATCTATCGTCACAAGCCTTTAACAATGAATGGGAATGACAGAAGAGAGGGACGACAATTCTCAGTATCTGTGATGCAGTTGCAGTGGTAGGTGCTGCAAATTTACTGTAAAACGATATTATAATATCGTGAAGAAAGATTTTAAATATTTAGTTGACACTGAACGAGCAAAACATTACGACCGACAGTTGGTCAGTAGATAGAGAAGCAGTATGCGATGTTCTTGTTGAGATATGTGAAATATAAAATCAAGTTGTTTGGAGTACAACTGCATTCTCATTTAAATGCGGCATGCTCCCAGTTTCCCCTTCTGGAACCTCCAACCATTCAGACAGCAGGGCGCAGTGGTGGGGGAAGTATGCATCAAAGCTGAGAGCTATAGCACTCGCGCCAAGGCACAGGCTGTGAGCTGAAATCTTGGCCACCCCTGAAGTAAAGACTGACACCACTCGACAACGGATGACTGGAAACGAGTGATCGGAAGTGATGAATCACTGCTGTAGCCTGTTGGAGCTGTTTGGGTTTGATGAGTGCCTGGAAAATGTTGCCTGCCATCGTGTGCCAAGGGTGAAGTACAGAGGACGTAATATCATGGTACAGGGGCATTTTTCATAGTTACATTGTGAACAACACTTTGTGGTTAATAAAATCCTAAATGCAGATGGACATAAGTAAGTTTTATAGCATTTGTACTGCACACAGTAGAGGAACGGTTTAGCGACAATGATTGCTCGTATCCGCACGACATTGAACCATGTAATAGAGTGACATGTGTGAGGCAATCGACTGAGGGCACACAGTCCTAAGTGAACCCAACAGAGTTAGAACTTTAATGTCGCTCCAGATCTCAGAAAATAACATCACTGCCTTCTCTGGTTTCGACTCGGTGTAGTGCTTTGACAAAACTCACTTTGTTGGCTTTAAAATAACCCGTAAACCAAAATGACATTTGGGTGACAAAACAGCAGAGGACTATACCAGAGAAAACAACTAGTAAAGATACATCATATGCTGAGCCAAAAATGATCTTGCATGGAGCCTTCACTTGCGCTTATCACTACACCATTCACACACACTGTGCATTACCTTGCGTAGACTTCGGCATCACCCCCCCCCCCCCTCCCTCCCTCTCCTTAGAGTCACCGATACTTCTCATTGAACTTGATGCGTCTTCAAGATCAGGTTGTTGTTGTGGTCTTCAGTCCTGAGACTGGTTTGATGCAGCTTTCCATGCTACTCTATCCTGTGCAAGCTTTTTCATCTCCCAGTACCTACTCCAACCTACGTCCTTGTGAATCTGCTTGTATATTCATCTCCTGGTCTCCCACTACGATTTTTACCTTCCACGCTGCCCTCCAGTACTAAATTGCTGATCCCTTGATGCCTCAGAATATGTCCCACTAACCAATCCCTTCTCCTAGTCAAGTTATGCCACAAATTTCTCTTCTCTCCAATTCTATTCAATACCTCCTCATTAGTTATGTGATCTACCCATCTAATCTTCAGCATTCTTCTGTAGCACCACATTTCGAAAGCTGCTATTCTCTTCTTGTCTAAACTATTTATCGTCCACGTTTCACTTCCATACATGGCTACAATCCATACAAATACTTTCAGAAACGACTTCCTGACACTTAAGTCTATACTCGATCTTAAGGAATTTCTCTTCCTCAGAAATGCTTTCCTTGCCATTGACAGTCTACATTTTATATCCTGTCTACTTCGACCATCATCAGTTATTTTGCTCCCCAAATAGCAAAACTCACTTACTACTTTAAGCCTCTCATTTCCTAATCTAATTCCCGCATCATCACCCGATTTAATACGACTACAAAAGATCGGGTAAAAAAAAAAATGGTAAGGACTATGGGACCTAACTGCCAAACTGCTGAGGTCTTCGGTCTCTAGACTTACGCACTACTTAATCTAACTTAAACTAACGACAACACACACACACCCATGCCCGTGGGAGGACTCGAACCTCCGGCGGGGGCAGCAGCACGAACCGTGACAAGACCCCCTACACCTCACGGCTTCCCCGCGCGGCCCGGATCGGATTACAAAAGGTTGTGTACCGGTTGCTGCTGGTTTCCTGGAGGGCCCTAATGGCCGTTACGGCTGCTCCGTAGTGTGTGGAGGGGAGGCAGATGTGCTTCTCGTGTCCGTGGTGGGAGCAGCTGGGTGATGATCTGTGCCGGTTATACGGAAGGCTGGCTTTGTTGACGTTGATATCCATGGGTGCGCCCATTAAGTCGACTTTGAATGTTTTGTTTCCAAAAAAAAAAAAAATGTTCAAATGTGAGTTAAATCTTATGGGACTGAACTGCTAAGGTCATCAGTCCCTAAGCTTACACACTACTTAACCTAAATTATCCTAAGGACAAACACACACACCCATGCCCGAGGGAGGACTCGAACCTCCGCCGGGACCAGCCGCCCAGTCTATGACTGCAGCGCCTTATACCGCTCGGTGAATGTTATGTCCTGCCTACTAACTACACGGTATGGTCCATCAAAGGATGGCCACAACGGCTTGCGCACCACGTCGTATCGAACTAAAGTAGTGACCATCACATAGATGGTAAACGAACGGGTGGAAATTCGCCTTATCCCTTGCCCTCACTGAACGTAGCTGTCGTATATCTCTGTGCGCAGGCTATTCACAAAACTCGACGGGTCAATGGATTAATTTTGTACACTGGCGAAGAAATCGCCAGGAAGGCGTATAGGGTGACCATGCACGAGTTCCGCTGTAGTTGCTTGGAGGTCTTCTTTCAGGGACACGTTTAAAACGATAGGTAGCGTGTCTGACCACCGTTGCGAATTGTGGCAGCGCAGCGATGCTTTATGCTGGTGGTGCATACGCTCAGCTAAACCATTTGCTGCTGTATGGTACGCTGTAGTCCTGATTCGCTTCATGCCAACTAAGGCAGCGAGTGCTTTGAAGAGATGGGACTCAAACTGTCTTCTCTGGTCAGTGGTGATCGACAGGGGTAAGCCGAAATGGGTGATCCACCCACGAAAGAATCCGGTCACTACAGCTCCATCGGGCGTATCAGTTATCCGGGATACTTCAGGCCAGCGTGTCTAATGGTCTATAGTGATCTGTGTGACTGCTCAAGTCACGTGCTGGAAAAATCAGACTCGCAATTTAACCACAGCTACTAAAAGGAGATAGGGAGCTAGGGATCTTTGCTGACAGACAAACTTGTGACTGGCACGTAGTCGTAATTTCCACTAAAAAACAAATTTCATTATTACGGAGTTACAGAATTGGAATAACAACATAAAATTTAATTCGGACCTTTGTCCTCTTAAGAGAACATACAGTCGACTTTAACTGTCTGCCATGAATTAATATAACAAACAATATTTTAAAGATAATAATTAGATTTCATTGCAAAAGGATCACAGACAGTCAGTACCATAAGCCCACTGTTCAGTTCATTGCTTACGTAACCAAATTTTACACAACACTAATGATTCACTTTGAGTTACTGAAGAAAATATCTCGTCCGTTCCGGAAGACAGGCCGGATACGTAACTAAAGGATGGAAGCACGGCTTATGCACGGTGGTACTCGGAACAAACGAGTAGAAAGCACCGCCAAGCAATTTCTAAGATGTTTAGGCTGCAAACTAGGGCAGAAAACACGCCACACATACACACGATCTCAGCCTGCCTGCCAAGGCCACGAACCCTATCTACCCCACGTACCAGAACATTTCTGCAACAGCAAATAATTCACGCGGCAGACAAATTCAACTCATAATTCAGCTTTTCAAGGCCATGCAAGGCTTACTAACTACGCAACTAACTGTAACAACTGACAACCAAACTGGGACATTTACCGAATAAAAGAACAATTAAAATTACTCTGCCTTAAGGGGGGCAGGACGTCAAACGGGCCGACTTGGAGCAGGAGAGGCTTCTGAGGACATTTTAATTTCCACTGTCTATACTTTTACAAATAAATTCATAAAACTTTGTCAGCATGACCAGGAAGAATGATGAAATTTCACAAGTAAACAAAAAATTATTTTGTTACGTTTTCGAACTTCCACTGCAATGAGCGTGAATCCTGAATCCTCCCTGGTGATGGAGACAAAGTGTTATGAATTTATTTGTAAAAGTATAGACAGTGGAAATTAAAATGTCCTGTGATGCCTCTCCTGCTCCAAGTCGGCCCTTTTGACTGCCTATCACCCTTAACAAAATCTTTGCCCTTCATATTAAAAGAAAGTCTAAAACCAAAATTGACCGAAGATCACACTAATTAACATACTCCATCAAGTTAACACTTCAAAGAACCTTTGAAACAAGCAGTAAACAACACTTGGAAGTCTTAGACTTTGTAAGTTCAGTATAACACTCTCTTATTCAGAGCCATCCTTAGCTGATCTCCGGCACATACAATATGCCACCATAAGTTACGCAAATCTTCACAGGTTAACAGCAGCGTATGAATCATACGTAACTTCATGCTTCCAGATACGTGATGAGAAGATGTCCAGCTTGAGATGACGGACCTGCCACCGTTTCGCACGAAAACGCGTCTACTAATGAGCAGTGTATACCCGGCGTGCCGCAAAACGGCAACGACGGCGGCGCCCAGGCACAGCGGATAGAACATGTTGGTTCGTTGAACACCAACCAGCGAGAGAGCTCGGCCACACGCTAAGCCGGAAAACCAAAGGCGGAACAGTCAGAGATACAAGACCAGACGAGTGCCGATATTAGCGATGCAAGTGGAGCATAACCAGTGCCAGTCGCCACGGCTCATATAGCTCTCCGACAGCAAGTGTATCCTTCCGACGGCGGGAGAGGTCCGTTGAGATCCATTCCAAAGTGTTCAAATCGTAGATTTGTAAGGATAACGCTTCCCAGCGGTGAGCTGACATGTATGCTAGTTTTATTGCGATGACAGGCCAAGCAGTCGTACACACTGCTCACAATCCCTGTCCCTATACTGCCAGACAAATGTTTCAAATGGCTCTGAGCACTATGGAACTTAACTGCCGAGGTCATCAGTCCCCTAGAACTTAGAACTACTTAAACCTAACTAACCTAAGGACATCACACACACCCATGCCCGAGGCAGGATTCGAACCTGCAACCGTAGCGGTCGTGCGGTTTCAAACTGAAGCGCCTAGAACTGCTCCGCCACACCGGCCGGCCGTCAGACGAATGCTCACTTCACCGTGTTTGTTGTGGTTCTAACCCATGGGTGCAACGTGTTGTGCAGCGAGGCGATTACCTGAACAGCTAACGCTAGTAGAGCGATGGCGCTGAGTTACGATGGTTGTTTTTTAAGTAAGGGCCATTCGCGCCTATAGTCCCGTAGTTCGCGCGGACGCCGCAACAAGCCACTGCGCCACTTGCCGGCATCCTTCCCGTTCACACTGATGCAAGTTGCAGCTCTGTAGCTGTCGTGTACGCATCGCTGTGCTACTTTATAATGTTTACGATTATTGAATCGCCCGCCGCGTGTGAGATACGGTCAGTGATACGTTTTCTGACCGCGAGAAGCCTATCAGCTGCAGAAATTCATCGTCAGTTAAGTTTATAGCTTGAATGCAATGAGTGAAGGTAAAGTGCGTCAATGGGTTAGAGAGTTTAAAAATGGCCGTCTAAACGTCCATGACGAAGAACGCTCAGGCCGGCCCTCTGTGATCACTGATAATTTGGTGGCTGCAGTCGAAACAAAGATTCGTGAGGACAGAAGGTTCGCAATTTCCACTCTTTCTTTGGAATTTCCACAAGTTTCAAGATCGGTTTTGTACAAAATTGTGTCTGCAAACCTAAACTTTAAGAAACTGTGTTCTCGGTGGGTACCCAGACTCCTCACAGAGGACCACAAAGGGAAGAGATTTGCCACTTCATTGGACTTTTTGATTCGTAACGAGGAAGAAGGGGATGACATGTTGAGTCAAATTGTCACTGGAGATGAAACATGGGTATCCCATATCACTCCCGAAAGCAAGCGACAATCGGTGGAATGGCGTCACACAACCTCACCCGTCAAGGTCAAAGCGAAACAGACGCTGTCAAAGCGCAAGATTATGGCAACTGTGTTCTGGGACCGGCGCGGTGTTCTGCTAGTGGACTTTATGCCACGAGGAACGACAATCAACTCAGATGCCTACTGTGCAACTCTAAAGAAGCTCCGCAGAGCAATTCAAAACAAAAAGCGCGGCATGCTGACAAAAGGAGTTTTGCTCCTGCACGATAACGCTATGCCCCACACCTCTCAAAAGACTCGGGATTTGATTGATTCTTTTGGCTGGGAAGTTTTGGACCATGCACCATACAGCCCCGACCTTGCTCCTAGCGATTTTCACCTTTTCCAGTACCTGAAACACCATCCTGGCGGGCAGCGCTTCAATGACGACGATGAAGTGAAAGCGGCCGTGAACTCTTGGCTGTCGGAGCAGGCGGCCGAATCCTTTGAAGAGGGAATTAAAAACTTCGTTGTACGGTATGACAAGTGCTTAAATAAACAAGGCAACTATGTAGAAAAATAGGTAAAAGTGTGTAGAATCAGAAAATAAAAGTTTTTTTTGCAAAAGTATTTGTATCTTTTTTTTAAATAAAAACGGCCCTTACTTAAAAAACAACCCTCGTACAAGCATGACTGTTGCGGCAACGCCATATCATTCATCGTCGAGGTAGTTGCGCCGCTGCGATAGTTTCAAAGTCAGCAGCTTCAGAAAACAGACTCTACACGCAAGAGTGTGTCAGCTGCCACGTTCAGTTCGCCTTCAGCTTGGGATGATGTTGGTAGTGATTTGATTGATGAAATAAAGTTCTCGAGCCTGTCGTGGTGAAACTTTCTCTGGGCGCTGTCAGAAAGAGTATACACTAGACTCTCGCTAATCCGGCCATTCCTGGAACATAAGGGTACCAGGTTAGCGGAAGTGCCGGATTATTGAGTGTCTGAAATTAATTTTATTCGTTTATTTTGTTTTTATTTATTTTGAAACCATAGGGGATATAGGGTACTGTAATTTATTAACCGAAGGATACAATTTTGAAACATAGAGCACATACTTTATTAAACCCAAAAATACATTAATTTTCAAAAATGTTCAAATGTGTGTGAAATCCTATGGGACTTAACTGCTAAGATTATCAGTCCCCAAGCTTACACACTGCTTAACCTAAATTATCCTAAGGACAAACACACACACCCATGCCCGAGTGAGGACTCGAACCTCCGCCGGGACCAGCCTCACAGTCTATGACTGCAGCGCCTTTGACCGCTTGGCTAATCCCGAGCCGCCATTAATTTTCAAAGAAAATTTAATCCTTGAGTGTATACTGTACATAATTATACAGTTGTATCACTCACTATGACGCGTGTCTAATTTTTAGCTGTCGCAATGATGACACGCGACGGTGACATGATGTATCACTTTACAAGCAGTACATCGGTACTGCATGTATCTGGTTGTTGCATGATGTATTCCAGGAAGACCTCGGCGGCTTTAGCAGCAGCAGTGTGAGAAATCTTCATGATCTCTCTTCCTGTGTCCGCTTCTTCACCACTTTCATCATTACTTTCTTGCACGCTTTTTATTATTTCTTCATCTATTAAAGTTTGGTCCGTATCACAGTTTTCCTCATTCAGCCAATTAGTAACATCTTCATCGTCAATTTCTTCTCCTCCTGGAAGGTTGTGGAACATTTCATTGTACAAACTAATTGATAATCCCAAAGTGACTGGATCATCGATGTCACTCACTATTGGATCCAACTCTGCATTAATGGATGGCAACAATTTTCTTCAGCTCTTCATTATGGTAGCGTTCTCCACTTTATCCCATGCTTCAGCTGCTTAGGAAGCAACATCATGTATGTTAATTGCTTTCCACGCCTTCAGCATAGTCTCGATAGAGTCGTTTTCACTTTCGTTCAGCAAGGAGACGAGAAGTGAATGTCGATAATGATGTTTAATTGATTCCAAAATTCCCTGGCCCCTGGGTCGAATTAGTGCTGCCACATTGGGTGAAAAAAAAAGTGCTTGTACATGTTTACCATCGGGCTTAAGAGAAACATCTGAAGGATGACTGGGAGCATTGTCAATTATCAGGATAGCTTTCAATTGAAGCTTTTTCTTCTTTAGCTCTTTTCTCAGTGCTGGTACAAGCGTTTCATGGAACCACCGAGAGAATATTTGTCTGTTCATTCACGCTTTTTCTGAGCGCAAGACTGCATTGGTAGAGTATTAATGTCACTGTGCTGAAAACAGCGTGGATGTTGGGATTTTCCAATCACCATAAGGAGTGCTTTATCACTGTCATTTCCATTAATGTTACGCGCTGTTTTTGTTGCTTGTAATCACGAGCTTCCTTTTCGTTCTTGGCAGATAAATTTTTTGAAGGAAGCATCTTGTGAAAGAGTCCTGTTTCATCAGTATTATACAAGACATCAGCAGTTAAATCTTCTTCCTCTGTTATCGTCCCTATCTTGCTTACAAACTCATCAGCATCTTTATCGTTAGCTGAGCGACTTTCTCCGGTGACTGTCACCTGCCGAATGCCAAGTCGTTTTTTCCAGTTAAATAGCCAACCTTCGCTCGCTGCAAATAAGTTACTAGAGCCAAGTTGTTTGTTAAATGCAGCTGCGTTTTCCTTTATAATCGGATCACTGACTGGAATTCCTTTACTGTGTTGCTCTGTGAACCATCTATAAACAGGTACGTCTAGTTCTTCATTCTCTCTTTCGTATAACCTTCCGTTTTCCGAACTCACTATCCATTTATGTCGAGTACTATCGAATAACATCATCTTCCTTTCTCATGTCATAAATAGTTGCTCCTCCAGCAATGAACTCAGCGGCAATGGCTTTCTGCGAAGAACCTCGATTTAACTTATCTGAAATTTCGAGTTTCTGCTTGAGGTCTAGTGTAATGTGTTTCCTTTTAGACGACATGATTCCGAACTGTAAATAAAGTTACAATTTCAAATACACTATATAAAGCATTGTTTAACTAAGCATTGTTGCGCACGATAATTCATTATGCACATGTTTTTGGGTGTGCGGCAGGTTACTGAGTTGCCGGACTACGGAGGGCAGGATTCGCTAGTCTAGTGTATTAGTGGCTAGTGATCCGTTACCAAAACAAACTGTTGTCCCTTCCAACATGCGCCGGAACTTTTTCATGAATGAACAGCATACAGCTCACCGATGTTGACCAGTCTTCCTGTGAAGGTGACAACACTTTGCTAAAGAAGGCTGGCGGTTGCCAGTGTCCATCCGTGCGTTGTCGTAGTGCAGCAGTGATTGCAGAGGCAGAACATCCAATCGTCAGTGCAAGTTGCGCTACTGGGTGCGCCGTGACTGCAGCTCCAGCAGTGACAGACTTCAAATGGGAAAACGCCGTTTCAGCTTCTGAAACCCACTGTAGTTCATCCTTTGATGTTGGTTTGCCTTTTATGAATTTGTTCAGTGGCGCAGTCAGGAGGCCGTTGTTACCGGCGAAACGACGGTAATAGTTTGTGGCTCCGAGGAAGTTTCGTAATTCCTTGATTGTTGTGTATCGTGGAAAACCAAGTACTGCATTTACCTTCTCTTTTGATGGCCGATTTCCTTGAGCATTATTGGTACAGCCAAGAAACCGAACATCTGCCGCCCCAAAGACCCAAAAAACTGGTTCAAATGGCTCTGAGCACAATGGGATTTAGCTTCTGAGGTCATCAGTCCCCTCGAACTTAGAACTACTTAAACCTAACTAACCTAAGGACATCACACACATCCATGCCCGAGGCAGGATTCGAACCTGAGACCGTAGCAGTCGCGCGGTTCCGGACTACAGAGCCTAGAACCGCATGGCCACCAAAGACCCATTTGGAAGGATAAATGAGGCCATATTCAACTACACGGATAAAATGTTGTCGTCGTTGAGGGCAGATGCTGAGCTTCTGAGCCAGACATGAACGAAACCTCGTCAATATATATATATATATATATATATATATATATAGTAATAATCGAAGTCGCGTTTAACATCGTCCATAAATAGTTGGAACGTATGCGCAGCGTTACGTAGCCTAAATGAATTGGTCGAGCGGCTCTAGGCGCTACACTCTGGAACCGCGCGACCGCTACGGTCGCAGGTTCGAATCCTGCCTCGGGCATGGATCTGTGTGATGTCCTTAGATTAGTTAGGTTTAAGTAGTTCTAAGTTCTGAGGGACTGATGACCACAGATGTTAAGTCCCATAGTGCTAACAGCCATTTGAACCATTTTGAACCTAAAGGCATGGGGCTGAACTCAAACAACCCGAAAGGCGTGCATACAGCTGTCTTCAGAACGTTGTCTGGAACCACGAGTATCTGGTAAAAGCCTCTGATGAGGTCGAGATCTCTTTCCGTAGAAACCGGACGTCAAATCCTCGCTATCCGTTGTTCGTTTTTGGTACCAGGTGGAGGGGACATGCCCGACAACTACTTGGCTGACGGCAGATCACCTGTGTGAGCATGGATGCGAATTCCTGTTTAACCGCTTTCAGTTTCTGCAGCATTAAACGCGGAGGTCGAGTACGAAGTTGTAGCTCAGGCGTGGTCAAAGTATCAAACCGTAGAGCACTAAGGAGTGCTGCACGGGGGCTAACGTCGGAGCTTGACACATAATCTCGTTAAACCGAGATAAACGGAGAATCTGCAGTTATCACCTCAAGTTAGCATCTTCCACATGACGTACTGGTCATCTATTAGGTAAGTTAGTGCTGGTGTCCAGCAGGCGTCGATGATGCCGGTTGGGTACAAGTCCATAAAATAATAGAAACTCTGTCCCAGTACAGGATATGTGATGTCAGTCACAAAAAACTGCCACCCAAGTGTGCATCGTTGGCCTAGGTTTAACACTAACGTGGTACGACAGTATGTGTCTATTATAGAGCTATTGACTGCAAAGAGTTGGTAACCATTATGCTTATGAGGTGCCAGATGGGTGGATGGATAGACCGATACATCATCACCCGTGTCTACTTCTGCACTTCTCTCCGACCGAATAATTCTCGGAAGACCCAACGGTACTGACCGACCGTTGTGTCATCCTCAGCCTGGATGTGTCTCTGGTTGCGGATATGGAGGGGAGTGAGCTCGGCACACGACTCTTCCAGTTTGTCAGTTTCTGCGACTGGAGCTGCTACTTCACAGCCAAGTTGCTCCACAATTTGCCTCACAAGGCCTGAGTGCAGCTTGCCTGCCAACAGCGCTCGGCAGACTGGACGGTCACCTATCCAAGTGCTAGCCCAGCCCGACAGCACTTAACTTCGGTGGTTCGACGGGAACCGGTGCTACCACTGCAGCAGGACCGTTTAACGCCGGAAGTGCATATCCTCCTATTTCTATCTATTGTACTATACACTTTTTTCCTTATTTTGTTACCTGAAGATATGACATTTCTGTGTCTTCATATATTGTAATTGTTTTACAGTTTGTATATATATATATATATATATATATATATATATATATATATATATATATATATATATTTATGCATTTATGTCGATGTATAATTAGTTTGTTTCGTAAGTATTACTTGTATTTTTTCGCTGGGTCTTGCCTGGGGAAAACTATGCTATCGAGCGATTACATCGATGAGTCGTGTGGAGAACCAAAGTGTTTAGGATCTTTGGTAGTGCTAGAATCTGGCTGGAGTAGGCCGGTGGAGCAGGTGTGTTGTGTGACGCTCCCGCGAGTTGCCGCGCTTTCGGCGTTAGGCAGCATGTAATTGCGCTCGACTGGCTATGATAGTTTCTGACACGGTGTCGCGGACGGTAAGCATTAGCTGGCGCACATCAAGAGCCCGTTTCGCCTGGTGACCGTGTCGAGAAGAAGGCGCGCCAACATCCAGCTTCTGCAACAGCGACGGCCGACAATGAGTGACTGTCGCCACCTCCCCAATCGACGACTTCGAACCTTCAATCAACCAACAAGGAAGACTGGAAGCACGTAAAGTTTTAGAACTGTATGGCAGACCTCAGTTTTTTAAACTGTTGCATCACAGAAATACAGCAACTTAGCATGAACCTTTGTTGCTCGTTGTCCCAATTGCATTACCAAGCAGGGTCCCTTCCTTTTCCGGAATGAACCCGAGTGTCGTTGAAATTCATACGCCAGCATTAAAGTAATATGATTCCATTTCACTGCTTTAATTTCAAAATTCAGTTAAAGTATTCATTGCTGGCTACGATATTTAGATTACACAAGCAGAAATTAAGAGTGCGAGTTTTGTTACCATATTTTAGCTTACCTGTGACTGCAGCTCAGCTTGGTACGTACTAAATTGTACTATTGTTAATTGTTCAGAATCGTTTAATTCAAGTTCAAAGTTAAATCTCTTATTTCTAAATTGCGTAGATTCAAGTAGCTTTTGAAATGATTGTTGAGGTAGCCCAAGACTAACCTTATTTTATTGAATTTCGTAGTGCTTCAAAAACAAAGTTCACTATTAATTTCAGTCACTAAATTAACTTTCAATTTTCCAGTTTTATTAATTCTTTTGTTAAATTAAGTCAGAGTGTAGCGAAATTAATTACTTCTGACAAACATTCAGTTTTCACACAGCACATGTCAACCTTCAGTTGCCACACCTTTGGTGCTAATTATATGTGCATTAATTTTTCGTTTTCAGTTATTACTGTAGTTGTCCATAGGACTGGCGACCGTAATTTTCCCCAAATCTCAAATATCTAATTAACGCCAATTAATTGTTAACGTAACGACTGCACATTTACTTTCTTTATTAATTTTACCCTTTTCTCAAAATTAATTTTCACCAATTTCATTTGCATTTTTCCTTTCATTTAGATGTAACCCTTTCCTCCCTCTTTACCGACAGATTAACTTCGGTGACGATTGCTTTTCCCAAATTTCCATTAGGTACACGCGGTTTAATTTTTCACTGTCATTGAGGTCGATAAGTGAGGGGGAGGTTACAACCGTTAACACCCGTCTACACAAAGAACTGTAATTTCGTACCTTTGTCTGTCGTAAACATTACACAGGTGCCGTTCGTAGCGTCACTGAGCTCCTATTTTGTTTCGCTGTTCACAAGGTGGGCTGTACTTCTGTGCCTCGGACCCAAATCGGTGATGGTACCATCGTACTTTCGTATCCGAAGGTGAGCGGATGCGTTTGCATGGGGAGCGACTTGTGTGGTAAGTTCGGCGGTGTGAGCTTGTAGCGCTGTTGAGTTGCTGTCTGTCTGCTGTTGTGGCCTAACTGCTGTAACTCGCACAGACGGATACATTTTAGATAACGTGTGTGCGCTAGTTTATCTAGATGGCCGGCGTACACAGTTAAAACCTTTTGCGCGTCATTTGCTAACTGCTGTCCAGCGGGCATGTATGCCCGTAATAGCTATTACGAGGCCAGTTAAAGACAGTGATATATTTTTAACACGAAGGTTACTAGACTGGAGCAGTTTAAGCCTGAAGATGACGTAGTGTAACGTCGAAACTGGTTGCCTAAAAATAAACCTGTACAACGGCAGTTGGTATTGATTTTATTGAATATTGAACAGCTGTAGTCGCATACTCCGCCAGAAGATGGAGTTACATTCATTGAAAATGCAATACAGCGTATACTCGGCTCTGGAAACCAAGTGTCAGTGTTGGTTAAAGAAGTCCATGAGTGATGTGATAAAGAGAAGAAGTGGCAACTATTTAAAATGCAGGGTATGGGAATGTGAAGGTGCAGTGAACAGAAAATGGGCAGAGATTAAGGACCAAGTGAAAGCAGATTTTGAGTGCCAATCACATGCATTTAGTGCAGATTTCTTATTTGTGAAACATTTAGCAGTGAAAGAAATATAAGGTTTGATTTCCTGAAATATTAATATGTCTTGCTACATTAAAGGACAGCTTTGCACTGGAGAAGTTAAGAAATGAAAAGATGAATCCAAAATTCATAGATAATGCACAAACATTGGGAGAAGGAAGTTGTTCCTCCGGTCCTGGTTGTCACTGAAGAAGGAGAGGGAATGACGTTAAGAAACAAAGAGGAACCAGTTGGGAAAAGCTGGGAGCGTTAGCCACGAACTAACAAAAAACTACGAGGAGCTTCAGACAGGTGAATCGACGGCAAATGTGGTACAAGCTTTGATCAGAAAGGAAACTTATTCTGCAGTATTACTACGATGCCAGATCAAGTACCTGCGTGGGTTGCAGACGCACCTGCTGGTGCGATGATAAAACGCGTCACAGTAAAACCACCACCATTCTAGCAGCAAAATCCTACATTACGGTTTGCGCACTTGGAAAGCCAATTTGTCCTAATGCAAGGTACTGTGGGCCGTACAAAATGTAGTCTTTTGTGGCAGCATTCAGCAATCAAACAACGCTGAAAGTGCAGGATATTCCACGGCACCGACGAAAGGATCTACATCCGGAGTTTAACAACGCCCTAATCACACGACTTTCGCAGTCTAAGGTAAAGAGAATGGAAAAATTCCCTTGTACCGAAGAATTAGGCGACCACACCCCATCGCAGCTGCTGCTCCTATTACGTATGTTGGCAAGCAAGGCTTTAAGCGACGAGATTCTGCGAAGCATTTGGCTATCACGCCAATCTCCTGCCGGCCGGGGTGGCCGAGCTGTTCTAGGCGCTACAGTCTGGAACCGCGCGACCGCTACGGTCGCAAGTTCGAATCGCTAGCAAAGTCGGCTGTACAACTGGGGCGAGTGCTAGGAAGTCTCTCTAGACCTGCCGTGTGGCGGCGCTCGGTCTGCAATCACTGACAGTGGCGACACGCGGGTCCGACGTATACTAACGGACCGCGGCCGATTTAAAGGCTACCACCTAGCAAGTGTGGTGTCTGGCGGTGACACCACATACACAATGTTCTATGTTCCGCTGTCAGCTTTCTTGATTTCTGCTGCTTACATTTCCTTAAATTTGTCGCAATTTAAAAATAGGGGTCATGGTCGATTTATCGTTTCTATCTGCAGTGTTGGAGCCTCCATTCCTGTGTTTGTACTTTGTATTAGCCCTTCTCCTTCCAATACGTCGTATCTCTCTACCCTCTGATCGCTACTACTTCATTGCTTCTCCTATAGTCTGGCCGATACTGTGGTCCCAGTCATCTGAAATCATTTCGTCTGTTCCATCCATTTCTGTTTCTCTGTGGTGAGGGTCTCGCTCTGTGGTTTTGATTATTCTATTCCTGAATTTCGGGTAGGATATGCGTCTGTATGTAGGGTACTTGTGATTACCGATATTGTTGAATGTGTCAGAACTTCATTGATGTGACATAACCTGTCCGTAAGTTTTCTTAATTCTTCTTCCTTCCGATACCACTCTTCTCACTTTCGTCACGTTTCCTCTTCCTTTATTGCTCGAGTGTTCACTTCTATCCTTTTCCTCCAATAGCACATGTTTCGTTGCCCTATTCCTTTGATTGATGTGGTACTTTGTCTCTTTAAACTGTACTAAATCCGCAATCTCTTCATGCTCGTGTAGGTTTCCTGGTGTAGTCCTGTCAGATGTGGTTTCCTTGCATCTGGACAACTGCACAACGGTAGTGATTAATGCTTTGATTTGTTCGATTACTTTGTCTAACTTATTCTTCTGTGAATCAGTTTTCTATGAGGTACTATGAACGTTCTGTGTGTTAACACCCATCACTCTCTTTAGCCTGTAGTCTAGTTCCTTCTGTATTCTGGAGCAATCTACTTTCGTATTAATATCTTGAGCCTCTCGTCTTCTTAGTGAGCTGTTTGTGGGCCTTATTTATCTGATTATCAATGTCTTTATTTAAAGATTTATTCTGTTCTTCGAATTTCTTTACCTGATCATCGGATTTTTTAGTTACAGTTTCAAAATGGCCTCAGTTCAAGTGGTACTTAAAAAATAACAACATCAAGCCTAATCTGGAGGTTCAGACGTCGACCCAAATCGATTACACCATCAATTAGTTAACGCATAAACTACGGAACGCCCACAGACTGTCGTCTATAACGGTCGTTGATGTCTTGCCGACCCACTATCCATTGCCTCTCTTACTTGCAGAACTACGGCTACAGAAGAACCGGTACCGGAAGCTATGGCATCGGACTCGCAGACCAGCTTACTGCCGATGGGTGCAACACCTGAAAAGGCAACTTCGACGACGATTACTTGGCTGATGAGTATAAACTGACGAGGATAAGTTGCCCTCCTTCCTCCTGCAAACAAGAGAAGAATCGCGGTGAAAAACTTGAGAGCCGACCCCACAGCCAAACGACTATTCTGACTCCTAAGGGATTAACAGAAGACCCACTCACCAAAGCGGAAACATTCGCTACTGAGGGAGCCTCTGAACAGAGCCCAGAGAGAACACGAGTACGCCACCACACAACTAGTCGATACGATCATCGCCCCTCCCAACCAGTTCCGTCTCCGTCTAACTACACCTATCGAAATTAGAACCACACTGAGGAAGCTAAATGGGAACAAGACACCTGGTTTTGACAAGATCAGCAACTTACAACTGAAGAACTTGCCACGTAAACCATCCGTGCTCTTGACAAGAATTTACAATGGCTCTCACTACAATGGCTTCCAATTGCGTGGAAAATCGGCAAGGTAGTTGCTATTGCCAAACCACGGAAAGACGGTACCTTGACCACAATAGTCTTTTTAGTGGTTCATTCAAAATCTTCAAGAGAATCATCCAGGCCCACATTTTGGAACAACTGCTGGCAGATGCTACGATCAGAGCAAAACAGTATGGCTTCCAAAGTAAACTATCAGCAGACCTGTAACAAATTCAATGGCGAAACGTATTACCAGAAATCTCAATGTCTCCATTGCTACTGCAGGTTCTTCTTAGAAACTGAAAGGGTCTATGACAAGGTGTGAAGGGGGACAACTAATTCGGAAACCGGATGAACTGCCTTCGATACCCAATTGTTATGTGAAATTTATGGCTAATTTTTTGACAGATGGAAAGATGAGTCTTACAGTAGAGGGTCAATCGTCTGATACCCAGCTGGCGGAGGCGAGACTGCCTCAAGGATCCGTTTTATCCCCACTACTATTTAATCTATACGTAAACGACACACCAACTGGCAAAGGGGTACAAATTGCACAATTTGTCAATGATACGACTTTTTTCACCAGCGGAAGACATATTCACGCTGACACTCGACGCATTCAGTATCAGCTCGATGCTGCAGCGGCTTGGTGTAAGACCAATTAAGAGCAACTAAATCTCGACGACAGCCATCTATTTCGGCAAGAAACGCCCCTTGATGCCTACCAACGTCAGACTGCATGGGCGTGATATCCGCTGGGTGAAAGGGGGGGGAGTAGGGAGAGGAGCAACGGTGTCTTACCTTACCTATGGGTCACCTTGGACAAGTACTTCTTTCTCCATAAACATAATGATTCTCTCAGGAACAAAGCTTTGAGTATGGTAAAAAAACTCCTTCCTCTTTTTTCCAAAATTATTGCCCTCAGTACCACAGCAAAACGTCGATTATGTAAGGCAGCGGTTCTCTCCAAGATATTGTATGGCAGATCGGTCTGGGGTCTTCCAGTCCAACACAAATTAACTGTCTACAAGTTTTACAAAATACCGTCCTCAGATGGATACTTCGTGCCAGCTGCTATATCCACATCGCTGACTTGCACGCTGCACTCCATATGGGTGTAGTACTTGAAGCAGTTAGGAAACAGACGACGATCCCGCACAATAAAATAGACACTTTGCATAACTCGGTGTACCACGTAAGAATCTGGGCAGGGCAATATCCCTCCCATGGCATCAGTATATCGTACCACGTTCCTTGGTACTATGATGTCCTGATCCATTTCAGCAACTTACATTATCACACGGACAAGTATACAGGCCCTAAGAAGTTGACCCCCAAAATTTATTCATAATAAAGTGAACCCATGCAAAGCAGCACTGGGGCAGAGAGTCTGTTAACCATCTTTATGTCTCTCCCAGCAGCTATTAACATGTAGATCGGCAGGAGGCTATCTTGCACTGTAGTGATGGGTTGCTCTTTTATTGTTACCCATCTTTCCCATACAGGCCTACTGGTCAACTAACACGGAAAATATCCTCTCTGCATCCATCATTTATGAACGAGACTGGCTAGAGCTACTCTCTAGTACTTGATCAATGGCGACTAACCCTCACTAACTGTCATGTTCACAGCGAAAGGAAGAAATCTGAATTATTCCTCTGATTTTTGAATTTCTCACTCATAAGAGGTGGGAAGTTAGAATGAGCCATTATTCTAGATCAGCTATCTTCGATTGTGGCGTTGTCGTTAGAATGCACTAACATTTTGAAAATGATTAATTAAAAAAAGGATTCTACGTCCTACCACACCAACAACATGCAAATTGTATTTTTATGAATATTGAATATATTAATTATAATAATGATATAATGGTAATAATAATAATCATTATCAGTATCATTATTATTGTTATTATCAATATGTCCTCTGGAACTGAAGAGCCATGTGGTCTAAGGCGTCTTCCCAAGGTTCACACAGCTCCCCCCCCTCGGATGTTCGAGTCCTCCCTTGGGCATGGGTGTGTGTGTTGTCCTTAGCGTAAGTTGGTTTAAGTTAGTGTAAGTAGTGTGTAGTAATAGGGACCGATGAACTCAGCAGTTTAGTATTCAGTATTATCAGCATTTGAATTTGCCTCAAAAATTAGAATTTTCCATGAAAATTCGAACTGCTCGCCAATTTCGAATTTCCCGCCAATGTTGAATTTCCTCGCTGATTTTGAATATCCTGTCATAGTTTGGAAGGACATGGGTAATTAATTGGTCAGCTTAAATAGGCAATTAATTAGATATCAAAATTGCTCCATAACCTGATCTTTTACCTTCCAAAATTCAAAGGTCTCACTTTCAAATCCTAACCTGGCACACAGGTTTGATCTCCCAGAGAGGAAGTTTTGGGGAGGGCTGAGGATTTCCCAGAGGGGAGGGGAAGGTCTAGGGATTTCCCAGAGGGGGATGGAGGGGAGATGGGAGGGGGTGGTTTGCTAGCTTGAATAAACTTAAAGTGGCATTGTCTCGCCTTTGCTCCACTACTAGCAAATCAGTCGTTTTCCAAGGTCAGTGAAGTGAAATGGAAGAAGGAATAGATATCTGGCCAAATTAGTATATCAACAGTTGCAGAAAGTGGTATAACAAAGCTAGGACTCGTTATAAATAAGTAAGGTAAGACAGAGAATATGTTACTGTGAACAGTTCAGTGATAGGGATGTTTTCAGCAGAATCGACGGCAGACAAACACCGAGAAGAATAGTTCAGGTAAACATGCCGACGTCGCAAGCTTAGGATGAAGAGATAGAGGAAGTATATGAGGATACTGGGCAGTTAATTCTTTACGTTAAGGGAGATTAAAATCCAGTAGTCATGGGGGAGTGGAATGTGTTTCTAGAGGAGGAAGCAGAAGAAAAGATTACAGGAGAATATGGGCCTGGTAATAGAAAGGATAGAGGGAAAAGATTTATTGAGTTTTTTAATGCATTTCAGCTTGTAATACCGAAGATTCTATTCAAGAATCACAAGTGGCATACCTGGAAAAGGCTGGGAGTCTCAAATGGTTCTAAGCACTATGGAACTTAACATCTGAGGTCGTCAGTCCCCTAGACTTAGAACTACTTAAACCTAACCAACTTCAGGACATCACATACATCCATGCCCGATGCAGGGTTCGAACCTGTGACCGTAGCAGCAGCGCGGTTCCGGACTGAAGCGCCTAGAAACGTTCAGCCACAGCGGCTGGCCAGGCACAGAATCTAAACCAGATAATGCATTGTAAGGAGCACATATAGACACAGATCACAATTTAGTAGCGATGAAGTGCAGTCTGAAGTTCAAGACACTAGTCCGGTTCAAAAATGGTTCAAATGGCTCTGAGCGCTATGGGACTTAACAGCTGAGGTCATCAGTCCCCTTGAACTTAGAACTACTTAAACCTAACCTAACTGAAGAACATCACACACATCCATGCCCGAGGCAGGATTCGAACCTGCGGCCGTAGCGGTCACGTGGTTCCAGACTGAAGCGCCTAGAACCGCTCGGCCACTCCGGCCGGCGAATAGTCCGGAATAATCATGTGTAAGAAGTGGCGTACGGAAGTACTAAGGAATGAAGAAATCCTCTTGAAATTCTCCGATTCAATAGAAACTGCGATAATGAGTAGCTCAGTAGGCAGTACAGTTGAAGAGCAGTGGCCATTTTAAAGATAGTCACAGAAGTTGGGTGAAGAAAACCTTAAATATAAGGAAGGCAAATGCGAAGGAACCATTGATAACAGATGAAATACTTGAATTGATCGCCGAAAGAACGAAGTACAAAATTGTCCAGGGAAATTCAGGAATACAGAAATACCAGTCAATTAGGAAGGAAATAAAAAGGAAGTACAGGGAAGCTAAGGCAAACTGAGTGTATGAAAAATGTGATGAAATCAAAAGAAAAAAGGTTATCGGAAGGACGGATTCAGCATATAGAAAAATTAAAACAAACTTTGGTGAAAGTAAAAGGAAGGGCATCAACAATAAGAGTTCAGTGGGAACTCTACAGTTAAATGCAGAGGAGAGAGCAGGTATGTGGCAAGAATACACGAAGGGGGAGACTTGTTTGATGACGTGATAGAAGAAACAGGACTCTGATGGGAAGAGTCAGGGCATACAGTATTAGAATGAGAGTTTAAAAGAGCTTTGGAGGACTTAAGATCAAATAAGACAGAAGAGATAGATGACATTTCATCGGAATAACTTATGTCATTGGGGTGGGGAGGGGGGGGGGGAGGGGAGTGGCAAAAAAACGACTGTTCAAGTGGATTTATAGGATGTATGAGACTGGCGGTATACCATCAGGCTTCCGGATAAACATAGTCTACACAATTCTGAAGATAACAAAAGCCGATAAGTGCGAGAATTATCCACAGTCAGCTTAACAGCTCGTGGATCGAAGTTGCTGACAAGAATAACAGAATAACGGAGAAGAAAACTGAAGAAGTGTTAGATGACGATGACATTGGCTTTAGGAACGATAAAGGCATCAGAGAGGCGATACTGACGTTTCAGATTTCAGTGGAAGCAAGTCTGAAGAAAAATCGAGACACGTCCGCAGAATTTATCGACCTGGAAAAAGCGTTAGACATTGTAAAATGGCGCAAGATATTCTATATTCTGAGAAAATAGAAGTAAGCTATGGGGAAAGGGGAGTAACACACAGTATGCACATGGGTCAAGATGGAACAACAAGACTGGAAGATCAAGAACGAAATGCTCTGTTTAAAAATAGGGTAAAACGGTAATGTACAGTAGTCTTTTGTCCTGCTGTTCACTCTGTACATTGAAGAAGCAGTGAGGGAAATAAAAGAAAGCTGATGACATTGCTACCCTGACGGAATGTGAAGAAGAATCACATGATCTGCTGAATGGAATGATCAGTCTATTGAGTACAGAATAGGGATCGAGAATAAATCGAAGAAAGACGAAAGTAATTAGAAGCAGCACAAAGGAGGACAGCGAGAAACTTACATCAGGATTGATGGTCACCAGGTAGATGAAGTTAAGATATTCTACAACCTAAGAAGAACAACAACCAGTGATGGACGGAGCAAGGAGGATACCAAAAGCAGAATAGCACTGGCAAACGGGGCATTCTTGGTCAGGAGAAGTCTACTAGTCTGAGAAAGAAGTTTCTGAGAATGCACGTTTGGAGCACAACATGTATGACAGGAAAGGATCGAAGCATTTGAGATGTGGTGCTACAGACGAATGTTGAAATAGGCATAGTGGTAAGGTGAGAAATGAGGAGGTTCTGCGCAGAATCGGAGAGGAAAGGAATATGTGGAAAACGCTGACAAGCGAAAAGGACAGGATGACATCTGTTAAGACATCAAGAAACGACTTCCATGATACGAGAGGGAGCTGTTGAGTGCAAAGCTGTAGAGGAAAACAGAGTTTGGAATACATCCAGCAAATAATTGAGGACATTGGTTACAAGCTACTCTGACATGAATAGGTATGGCACAGAAGAGGAATTCGTGGCGGGCTACATCAAACAAGTAGGAAGACTGATGACTCAAAAAAATTAAAGAATAAAGAAGATCACATTGAGCTGACTGCATACCTCAAATTATTGTGTTTGGTTGCTTAAATTGGTATTTATCTCTTATGTACAGTTGTAAAGGAGTATTTTGTGTGTTACGGACATGTTCTGCTCGCGCGAGTAGCCTGAAGGCGAGTGCGACGGTTCGGTTGGTCAGTAGTCGATGTCGGACCTGATATTGTACGAGTACTTCCGTTGGTCGGCTAAGGCGATTTGTACACACTTTTATGTTTTGTTATATTTATGATACTGCTGTTAATATGTAACTGTTCTTTTATGAAAAATTTTATTTTATTTTTGGCGTAACTCTTGGAGGGCTGTATCTTTACCAATCGTCCCCTTTTGGGACTCTGATTAGTAAAATTATTTCTTGTCCCTCTAAAGTCTAAAAGCTGCTTAATAATTCTTCTTCCACTACATTCGATTTGGGCATTGGTTTCTCATTAGGATTTCAAAATAACTGTTTTTCCAAGTTCCAACGAATTAATTGGTGTATTATTCTAACTACTAAATCCTATGGTATTTGTTTCAAATATTCTACGATGATAGTATTTCAATCTATGGTTTTAAATAAATTTTATTCTGCATTTTACGAATAATGCTTAATAAGATTAATAAGATTAAAAAACAGCCGTCCAGTTGCAAAGGATAAAGTAGTCTTTACCTAGGTTTCGATAGATTTAAATCTATCTTCTTCAAAAGGGCGCAGTATTACATTAACATGGAGTGATATGTCATTGTCGTTTTTACAAACATCTGCATAGCTCCATTAGTACAAATAAAATATAGCCCTGAGAATAGGGTTTGTCAGACAAATAAAAATAAGTACATAGAAGTTGGAGAGCGCATTAAAATACTGAATAATGCTTAATCTTCATTTGGGTCCAGTCCTTCCAAGCCTTGAGCAAACAATAAATCTCAGCAGGCTTATCGACTCCATCTTCCAAATTATTTACGTGAACCAGTGGTAACCGTTTTCATATGGTATTAAACTATTTGATTTTTTGACTTCTGGTGAGGTGTCATCATCCCACAAATTGAAAGCTGCCCGAGACGTTCTGTTCTCATTCCGTTTTCTAAGATGTTATCTTAAAAGCCCATGATTTTTGGCAAATTTTGATTGATCCACAATGGATGTTCTTTCCGAGACTCTGCCATTAAGCGACATGCATCCTTCGAGCACACAATTCTTTAAAAACCTTCTCTGTTTTCTGGCATATGCTGTAGACGTAATTGTATGACTTTGGACGGTCTGCTCCACAGTGGCTTCTCTTTTTTAATTATGCATGAAAGTCAACAAAGCAACGGCGTTGCCGCAGTGGATACACCTGTTCCCGTGAGATCACCAAAGTTAAGCGCTGTTGGGCGTGGGCGGCACTTGGATGGGTGACCTTCCAGGCCGTCATGCGCTGTTGCCATTTTTCGGGGTGCACTCAGCCTCGTGATGCCAATTGAGGAGCTACTCGACCGAATAGTAGCGGCTCCGGTCAGAGAAAACCATCATAACGACCGGAAGTGCGGTGTGCTGACCCCACTCCCCTCCTATCCGCGTCCTCCATTGTGGATGCGTGGCGGTTGGATGGTCCCGATGGGCCACTTGTGGCCTGAAGACTGAGTGGTTTTTTAAATGAAATTCAAAAAAGGAAATTGTGGTCTAAGTAGTTAAGTATTGGCAGTCACTTGTACTGATTGACATTTCAGTATCTAGTGTGATTAATTTATTCCGATTAGATATGACTCTTTCTTCTGAATTTACATACGTTACGGGACAGATAGGTAAAAATGGTCGTGTAACAACTGTATATACCTCCGAGCGAGCGAGATAACACAGTGGTTAGACAATGAACTTGCGTTGGGATGTACGGTTTTCAAATTGTCTTTGAGCCATCCTAGTTATGTTTTCCGTGATTTCTCTAAATCGCTTAAGGCAAATGCCAGTAAGTTAATAACGACAAGGTTCGTATTTAACTATGTGACAGAAACAGTCAGTCCTGTTCTCAACAATTATATCTATTCATTCAGTAACCTTTTCGGTCTGAGTGACCATCTTCAGACAAAAAGCTCGTAGACGACGTTTGGAGCCGGTTCACAGAACTTCAGCGTGTACCTTGTAGCGGTCGACACATGCTGTTGGCCTGACTGTTTCTGTCAGAAATGCCTCTAATCTTACAGTGAAGAAGGCATGTCTCAGTAGGGCATGTCTAATTTACTCCCGCAGTCTCAACCGGAGCTTACTCTCCGTATGTAATAATATCATAATCGACAGCACTTTGAAACCCAATATTCCTTCCTTATGCCACTTCGTCGTCTTATCTGAAGCAAAATTCAGCATAGTGAAACTCGCCACACGAGGTCGAACGGTTGGGAAATTAGTTTCAATATTTCACTATATGGCAAGCTTCGTCCTCTCACACTCTCCTATTAGTGATTTAGAGTTTTTGAATGCATCGTTGGAGCCCATACTACAGACGTTACACAACAGTGGTTCGTCCGCATTCGCGGATGACGCGGTATCTCCAGAAGAATTCTGGAAGACAAGTACTATGCAGCCCTTCATGAATTTGAAGGATGGTGTCGAAGCGTCAGATTGTCAGTGGCCCCTCACGAAACTACGTACCTTCTGTTGAGAGGTAAACTATGACGAAATCCTAAAATAAAATTAAACGTTGTAACTATTAGAAGCCTGCCGGAGTGGCCGTGCGGTTCTAGGCGCTACAATCTTGAGCCGAGCGACCGCTACGGTCGCAAGTTCGAATCCTGCCTCGGTCGTGGATGTGTGTGATGTCCTTAGGTTAGTTAGGTTTAATTAGTTCTATGTTCTAGGCGACTGATGACCTCAGAACTTAAGTCGCATAGTGCTCAGAGCCATTTGAACCAACTATTAGAAGAAGCGCAGTAACAACTTACCTGTTTTATACCTGCACGAACATCGTAACATTTCCCATCATACAGAGCAAGGAGGCAGGAAAGGTACAAGTGTGATGATCGCAAAAAAGCAATTTTGACTTCCCATAAGAACAAAGCATACCACCAGCCTACATTAGCATCAGTTGTAGGATGTGGTAGAGAGTTAGGACTCACTGGTTGCAACTTGGTATGTCACCTTCATTAGTGAAAAGACTTCAACGACGAGCGGTGCAAAGGCTAACGGACGCCTGCTGCAATACTCAAAACGATGCATCGCTGCTGATTGTAGGAATAGGCCCACTGAAATCAGGGAAAGGGGGCGATTTATTGGTTAAGGAACTCCGCCCGAATAGGCCACGAAGGCCCTCAGCCGCCACTTGATCCGGATTGGAGGGGCATGGTGCGGTCAGCACACCGCTCTCCCGGCCGTGTGTCACTTTACGAGACCGGAGCCGCTACTTCTCAGTCAAGTAGTGTAACACCATAACTCTAATACTCTATTGATTTATTTTGCTTTTGTTTTATTTAATGTTACATCGTTGAGCTTCTGTAAATCTTGTTTGATTGAATCGATAACACTAAATTGTGTACTCCTTTCTTTGTTAAAACTTTGATGTCCTGGTTTGATTCTATGCAATGTAGTATATCTGTCATTTAAATTCTTTGTCCCATTTGGAGGGAACAAAACTTACTGTATATAAGTGTAATTTTATTTAAACAATTTTTGTAGAAATGTCAATATGTGCAAATGTTCTGTTTTATTTAATGTATTTGGTTGCTGTTATGTAAACTGCTGATCCTCACTTAGGGTTCTTAGTTTGTATGTAAAAGGTGTAGTGGTTCCCCTGAGGAACGGAACTGTGTAGCGCGCGCAAATTGTGGTTGGCCTAGGTGGAAAACGTGGAACAAGAGTCAGTCGGGGACGAGCTACGAGTCGGGGACGAGCTACCAAACTGTGCACTGCCATGTAAAAGATGCATATTGTGCTGATTCCGAGAGAGGTTTTTTCTGGTACTTTCCAATGCCTCGGATGGATGGATAAATAGCTGGAACTATTTTGGAATTTGTATCTATCATCGCCACCAAGAACTGACAGAGTCCAGCAATTCTACCTGCAATTCCACCTACCAACATGCAGTTTCCACCACATTGCGCAATTCATTGCATCGGAATGCTACAATGACGTACAGTGAAGGATCAGCTTAATGGAGGTGTTAGTGTGCTCAAATATAAGGTAATTTATAACTGAATTTATGTACCTACCTTGATTTCTTTTCCTTATCGTAACTCCTCTCAGTTTCCTCTCCGTTTGAACTAAAGTGATTACCGAGTATCCCTACTGAAAGAACATTAAAGCCCAGTGTTTTGCTAATTAATGGCTCTTGAACATAGTAAAAAAAAAAAAAAAAGAAGTTAAAGTTAATGTGGCAAGAGAGTGAGTTAAAGTAAATGATGCTTTCTGAAAATGATTTTCCTATTAAAACTGCTTATTATTGTGTTTTTGCCAAATTCAAAATTAAAAGTTCTTAAGACTGAGGCTTATAAAGTTTTGCTTAGCAAATGATCACCTTGCTATCTGTAGTTAATTCTAAAAGGTGAGTCAATTTTGTCAACATTGTGTTTCGCTGTAGTAAAAGTGGAAAACTGCAATAGTAGGAAATTATATGTTCATGATTGCTAAGTGTTTGTCTCTCTTGTGTATTGGAAGTGCATGTTAATAGTATAACTGGATCCACAGTTTGTCTATTGTGTTAATGCTCGGTAACAAGTAACGGAAAGACCACTAATTATGAAAACCATAATTTCTTTCTTCAAATGATAGTGAGAAGCAACCTTTCAGTGGATTCCAATTAACTTTCATTTTAAATAGTAAAGTATTTAACTGAGAGAGACTTAACTTATATCCAATTAATGATTCTGCAGTGAATAGTAATAATAACGTTATAAAGACCATTCAGTTTGTGTAAGTCCTGAAAGTAATAGTGTGTTTCGGTATCTGTTATAATTTTGCAAATAGTTTGTGCTGCTCTAGCTGCTAGCTTCAATCTGAACGTAAACATATGTATGTGTCAGAGTTCACTGCACTCCCGTGAGACAAAGTATAGGTTGTGTTTATCCATTAAAATTACTGATAACTATTTTCTTGAACGAGAATGTTAATCATTCTCTTGCCTAGTTAGGTTGGCGACCGTTTTCTTTATACATTAAACAGTGCAGATAGGCAAAATTTCGTTTGTTACTGTTCAAATATTTACGTAATTCTGACTTTCATTTCCGATAAGCCACCTCCGTTAGGTACAACACGGTCAACATACCAAAATTCATCTCAGAGTGTAACACTGCTCTGTTGCTTTATGCCATAATTGCTTTAACAAAATAGTTTTATTTCGAAACCTGTTTCCAGCTTTAAGGTTATGGTACAGCAGTAGCAGACGGTAGTGTTATAGTAGCTCCTCAGTTCGCCTCGCGAGGGCTGAGTGCATAAGCTCGCCAGCAGCGCTCGGGAGACCGAATGGTCACCCATCCAAGTGATAGTCCAGCCCGATAGCGCTTAACTTCGGTGATCTGACAGGAACCGGTGTTATTCGTTAAAGAAAGGCAATCAAATCTAAATACGAAGGATACGTGGAACTGAGGCTAATATGAAAAAATTAATACAAAATCGCATATCAAAACTTTGGCAAAATGGATGGAACACTTGAGGAACACGCAGGAGAACCCACGAATTTCTCCCTAACATCAGAGAGAGATTAAAAATGAAATTCCTTAATCCGTCGAGTGGACATGACCGATCGTGGTCCATACGCTACGTGTCTACATAAAATCAAAAGAGGGTTTAATTATAGGTGCTCCTTTGGCAATGTGGCCACTCCGGAACACATATTGTTGGACTGTACTCTCTACGAAGACGCATCGGGTAATTATCGTCAGGCATTAAGGATTTTGGATCCCAAAGCAGCACTGAGGAGCGCGTCCACTTGGTGCATTTTGACAGATATTGCAGCTGCAGTGTCCAGGAAGCTCAAATCTTTAATAGCTCTGGAAAATTGCTGGAGCCGCAGAAAAATTCAGCCTAAATTTTTGCGCAGGACCTAACAGTTTTCAGAAACGTAGGCTAAATACAGTTGGCGGTGGTGTGTTTGCTGCTGTCAGTTTATCTCGTAGCGAATTTGAAGTAGATAGTTCCTACGAGCTGTTATGTGTCTAGGTCATTCTTAGTAACGGGTATAAAATAATAATTGGGTCCTTTTACGGACTTCCCAACTCAGCTGATACAATTGCTGAAAGGTTCAAAGAAAATTTGAGTCTAATTTCAAGCATTTTCTCGACTCATAGAATTACAGCTGACGGCGACACCAGTTTACGCTCGATATGTTGGCGAAAATACATGTTTAAATCCGTAGGTACGCATACAACATCATCGGAAACTGTGCTAAATGCTGTCTCTGAAAATTATTTCGAGCAATTTGGTTCATAAGCCCACTCGAATAATAAACGGTTGTGAAGACACGCTTGACCTCTTAACAAAACATAATTCTGAGCTAATAACGAGTATCAAAATCGATACAGGGGTTAGTGAACAAAGGATTGTCGTCACAAGACTGAATACTGTAATTCCCAAATCCACCAAAAATACACGGAAACTATGAGTATTCTAAAAGTCAGATAAAATTTCGCTTGAGGCCTTTCTGAGAGAGAAGATCCACTCCTTCCAAATTAACAATGTATGTGTAGAACAAAGCGATATGAATTACTTAGAAGACAACGGTCTACTGCCGGCCGCTGTGGTTGAGCGGTTCTAGGCGCTTCAGTCCGGAACAGCGCTGCTACTATGGTCGCAGGCTCGAATCCTGCCTCGGGCATGGATGTGTGTGATGCCCTTAGGTTAGTTATGTTTAAGTAGTTCTACGTCTAGAGGGCTGATGACCTCAAATGTTAAGTCCCATGGTGCTTAGAGCCATTTTGAGAACGGTCTACTGACACTTAGTCAACATGGATTTAGAAAATATCGTTCTTGTGAAACACAACTATCTCTTTATTTACATGAAGTGTTGAGTGCCATCGACAAGTTAATTAAGATTTATTCCGTATTTAGAGTTTTCCTGAAGCCTTTTGTCGCCGTACCTCACAAGGGGCTTGTAATCAAATTGCGTGCTTATAGAATACCGTCTCAGTTACGCGACTGGTTTCGTGATTTCCTGCCAGAGAGGTCGCAGTTCGTAGTATTTGACGGAAAATACAGCGAGTAAAACAGAAGTGATCTCTGGCGTTCTCCAAGGTAGTGTTACAGGCCTTCTGCTGTCCCTCATCTATGTAGACGATTTAGGAGACAATCTGAGCAGCCGTCTTATGTTGTTTGAAGATGATGCTGAAGTTTATCGTCTTGTAAAGTCGTCAGAAGATCAAAACCAATTGCAAAACTATTTAGATAAGATGTCTTTATCATGCGAAAATTGGCAATTGACACTAAATAATGAAAAGTGTGAGGTCATCCACATGAGTGCTAAAAGGAATTCGTTAAACTTCTGTTACACGATAAATCAGTCAAATCAAAAGGCCGTAAAGTCAACTAAATACCTAGGAATTACAATTACGAACAACTTAAATTGGAAAGAGCACCTAGAGAATGCTGTGGGGAAGGCGAACCAGAGACTACGTTTTATTGGCAAGACACTTAGAAGATGCAACAGATCTACTAAAGAGACTGCCTATACTACACCTGTCTTCCCGCTTTTGGAGTACTGCTGTGCGGTGTGGGGTCCTTAAAAGGTGAAGTAAGTGGATTACATAGAGAAAGATCACAGAAGAGCAGCACGTTTGGTATTCTCGAGAAATAGAGGAGACAGTCACGGACATGACATACGATTTAGGGTGGAAAACTTTAAAACAAAAGCGTTTTTCCTTGAGGCGGAATCTTCTCACGAAATTTCAATCACCATCTTTCTCCTCCGGATGAGAAAATATTTTGTCGATGCCGACCTACATAGGGAGAAACGATTAACGTAATAAAGTAAGGGAAATCATAGCTCGCACGGAACGATATAGGTGTTCGTTTTCTTCAAGCCCTATTCGCGATTGGAATAATAGGGAACAAGTGTGAAGGTGGCTCGATGGACCATCTGCCAACCACTAAACTGTGATTTGCTGGGTAGTAATGTTAATGTAGATGAAGGCTAGGAAAATTTCTCGATGCATCCAACCACACGTCAGCATGCAGCCATTATGTTTAGGTGTTATTCTACTCGCAGAGAGAATACAACTTAGGTCGACGACGACTGAATGAAATGGTGTCTCAGGAATTTACACAAGAGTATTATTAGTAGTGGGTTAATTGAAGGGCTTGATTGTAGTTCTGTAATGGTAGATACTAGTTGTAGGATTACCATTTTTGTGTGCGATTGCAGTCTTTCTCGGCGTACACCACTGATGAATTCTTCTCGGGCTATCAGCCGAGTGGTGGCGTCCTCTTGTCACAACGTTTCGACGAGTTTCGTACCCATCATCTTCTGGCGAAGTGTCGGGATGCTGTCTTTCTCTTCGCACTTGAATTCCTCTGCTTGAGGAAGGTAAGGAGGAGCCTGTTGTCAGTAGACATTTACTTCACTTTGGATGGATTGAATGCATGCTGGGACGTTTGGGAATAGCTGGGATGGTCCTGCGTGGTTAGGTAGACTCATGATTGCCGGTTGGTTGAATGGATAATGACGACACGCCGGCTAGGGGCCTGTAGTTGACTGGCCCTGTTGACGCCTGGGACTGCCGGACGACGACTGACAGGGCGAGTGGTTGATGATGATGATGATGAAGATGGGTGTCTGGCGAGGTAAGGAGGAGAGTCTACCAGGTCCTCCTGGCGTCTGGGTGCTTCTTCTTGTCCTTCTCCTTCATCTTGAATGTGTCTGCTGGTGCCACTTCGGGATCTGGCTTGTCCTGCCAGCTGGCGGCTTCGGCATCTTCAGTGGTCCCCGCCCCTTGTTCTTTGCTCGCGTTCCGCTGCCAAAATCTTGACCACGTTGCCCAGTACTGCCGGAACCCAGTGGCGTGGCTTCGCTGTGCGCAAGCACACGTTTCTCGCCACTGTGCGAAGAAGGAAGCCACACGCTGCTGCGCCCGCTGTGACGGTGCTCACGCAGGGAATTACCGAGGCTGCAGTTCTATCAAGAACTGGAGTTGCTGTGGGAAGACAAGACGGAGACGCAAGATCACCAAGAAGGTGGACACAACGGCGGCCGTTGCATCCTTGCCACCCCCCGGGCTCCGGCGAATCCGGGGTGGTTGATGACGCGGCTGTTCCACCAGACGTAGTCAGCGAGGTGTGCGCCAGGGTCCGCTGACGCATCGCCGTTATCCATTAAACCAATCGCCCGTCTCTTACCGGCAATCATCAGTCTACCTAACCACGCAAATCCATCCCAGCTATTCCCAAACGTCCCAGCATGCATTCAATCCATCCAAAGTGAAGTAAATGTCTACTGACAACAGGCTCCTCCTTACCTTCCTCAACAAGAGCAATTCAAGTGCAAAGATACAGACAGCATCCCGACACTTCGCCAGAAGATAATGGGTACGAAACTCGTCGAAACGTTGCGACAAGATGACGGCACCACTCGACTGATAACCCGAGAAGAATTCATCAGCATTTTTGTGGTATTAGCATTTCTTATTAAGTTCGAGTCCTGCCTCGGGCATGGATGTGTGTGATGTCCTTAGGTTAGTTAGGTTTAAGTAGTTCTAGGTTCTAGGGGACTGATGACCTCAGATGTTAAGTCCCATAGTGCTCAGAGCCATTTGAACCATGAAAAACATCACATATTGTCAGTTACTTGATTCCACCACCCCACGACACTAAGATTCATATTGTTAATAATTTGTGTACTTCTAACACAGCAACAACTTAAGCCACCCAATGCTGGACGTTTATCAACACAGCAAAAGTATTTGATATAGAAGTTGCAGTGTTACGTGGCTTTACGCTTAATTACAAACTTACTATTTTATCAGTTAATTTGTTTTCACCACGTAACGCCCGCTGTTTACGTCCTTCTTCGTTGCTGAGCGATGTATCAGTTTTCGTTCTGACGCCGCAACTCTTCCTTTCCTATATCTTTACTACTTTTTATCTATATAAATGATGAACTATTGGTTTTGCCGTTTAACAACTTTTTTATAACTGTGGAAGTATTACAGGCATCGGGTCCCACCTATACGTTTTACATGAACCTTTTACGACTCGATAGATCTGTTTACAAAGAGAAAGCAGAATATCTCTTCCTTTGACGTTGTCCAACAACGGCCAAGGAAGCTCGACGTCCTTGCGGCCCGGGCTCTTCCATGGCTCGCGGTAGTTTGCAGCATTCGTTTTATTCCTTGCCCACTTGCCGCTAAGTCGAACTTCCGTGGTGATCGTTGGGCAACGTCTTCCACGTTATCTGCAACATAAATAAACTTTCTTCCCACAGTATTTCTGAAAACCCAAAAACAAACTTAAAGAACATAATAATAATAACTGTCCTTACAATTATTCGTTTAAGTCTTGGTCGATTTAATGAGGGGTGGGACAGGCATAAGCCTTGTGGCACCACAAAGTGTTCAAGTTAACATACCAAGTCAATCCTTTGCTGGCTACCGGTATTGTATCGTATTACTCCCAAAAGGAAGCTCATTTCACAATTATAAAGCATCTCCACGTGCAGACAATGCCACCAATCCATGTAAGCAATGTCATAGTCCAAACCCCAAAGCAGAGCTATTTTCCAGGCAATTACTCTAAAAGGCCACCCTCCACTACTGGACTTCACACTGCCTGTACACTCCTTCCCTTTACGACTCTCGAAGGCTCACCCAGCGCGGGTCGAGGAAGGGATAATTCGGGGATGTGCCAATCATCAGCACACAGGAATAAATAATTAATGTACACATTTATTAGCAACAGCCTTGCCACAGGAGATACACCGGTTCCCGTCAGATCAACGAAGTGGATTGGTGACCATCCGGGCCGCCATGCGCTGTTGCCATTTTTCGGGGTGCACTCAGCCTCGTGATGCCAATTGAGGAGCTGCTCGACCGAACAGTAGCGGCTCCGGTCACAGAAAACCATCATGATGACTGGGAGAGTGGTGTGCTGACCACACGCCCCTCCTATCCGCATCCTTACTGAGGATGACGCGGCGGTCGGATGGCCACGTTGGGCCACTTGTGGCGTGAAGATGAAGTGCATACATTTGTTATTATCCACAAAAATGTGAATTGTATGGCCTATTTTAGCTTCTCAGATAAGAGGAGCCAAGCAGTATATTGCTCCCTACCCGTTTTCAAGAAGGGACGTCGAACAGATGTGCAGAACAATAGACCTATATCTCTAATGTCGATGAGTTGTAGAAATTTGGAACACGTATTATGTTCGAGTATAATGACTTTTCTGGGGACTAGAAATCTACTTTGTAGGAATCAGCATGGATTTGAAAAAGACGATCGTGTGAAACCCAGCTCGCGCTATTCGTTCACGAGACTCAGAGGGCCATAGACACGGGTTCCCAGGTAGATGCCGTGTTTCTTGACTTCCGCAAGGCGTTTGATACAGTTCCCCACAGTCGTTTAGTGAGCAGAGTAAGAGCATATGGATTATGAGACAAATTGTGTGATTGGATTGATGAGTTGCTAAATAACAGAACGCAGCATGTCATTCTCAATGGAGAGAAGTCTTCCGAAGCAAGAGTGATTTCAGGTGTGCCGCATGGGAGTGTCGTAGGACCGTTGCTGTTCACAATATACATAAATGACCTTGTTGATAACATCGGAAGGCCACTGAGGCTTTTTGCGTATGATGCTGTAGTATATCGAGAGGTAACAATGGAAAATTGTACTGAAATGCAACGAATTGACGGATGGTGCAGGGAATGGCAATTGAATCTCAATGTAGACAAGTGTAATGTGCTGCGAATGCATAGAAAGAAAGATCCTTTATCTTTTAGCTACAATATAACAGGTCAGCAACTGGAAACAGTTAATTCCATAAATTATCTGGGAGTAGGCATTAGAAATGATTTAAAATGGAATGCTCATATAAAGTTGATCGTCGGTAAAGCAGATGCCAGACTGAGAATCATTAGAAGACTCCTAAGGAAATGCAATCCGAAAACAAAGGAAGTAGGTTGTAGTACACTTGTTCGCCCACTCTTTGAATGCTGCTCACCGGTGTGGGATCCGTACCAGATAGGTTTGATAGAAGAGATAGAGAAGATCCAACGGAGAGCAGCGCGCTTCGTTACAAGATCATTTAGTAATCGCGAAGGCGTTACGGAGATGATAGATAAAATCCAGTGGAAGACTCTGCAGGAGAGACGCTCAGTAGCCCGGTACGGACTTTTGTTGAAGTTCCGAGAACATAACTTCACCGAGGAGTCAAGTAGTATATTGCTCCCTCCTATGTATATCTCGCGAGGAGACCATTAGGATAAAATCAGAGAGATTAGAGCCCACACAGAGGCATACCGACAATCTTCCTTTCCACGAACAATACGAGACTGGAATAGAAGGGAGAACCGATAGACGTACTCAAAGTACCCTCCGCCACACACCGTCAGGTGGCTTGCGGAGTATGGATGTAGATGTAGATGTATTCTGAAGAATTAGTAAATATCAGTAAAGCGATGAGTGTGGTGCATGGAGGAAGACTCTTACGTCTATGTAGTAGAGCGAAAGATTCGATTATGCAACACAGATTCCCTGGGATTTACTACGCTGCAAAGATCATTACATGAGCACAGAAAAGAAAAAAGTGTCAAAGAAGTCGAAAAAATTATAAAAAAGATGATAAATTGCATTTCCCGATATGCGACAAAAAGGACCAATTCCTGAGGAGAAGCTCGGTCGTCACGCCTGCCGCACTCGAAACCGGAAATTCCGCAGCGGGGCAGGAAATTAATAACGCGCGTTCCAAATTGGTTGTCGCTGGAGCTCGTTTTCAGGCCCGGTGGCCACGAGAGCTGTCGGCGGGCGCGAAGATGACACCAATTAGGAGGCAGCCGGCCGGGCCGGGCGGCGCTCGGGTCGCCGGCGGCGGTCGCGGCAAGCCGGCAAGCCGGCAAGCGGGGGCGGAAAGCCGAGAGCCGTGGAGAGCAGAGCTGTATCTCTGGATCTCGTTAGGCAGCCCGCCGCGCACCACTTGCTGCCGGCAGGCGCGCGGCAGCGGGTAACGAGCGGCAAAAGTCGCCGCCACTGCGGGCGCTCTCTGCCGCGCCGGCAGACGGCTTCCAAGTCGTGTGTGTGTATGTTGGGGATGGGAAAAACTGACCAGTTAAAACCGACACCACTATTTTAGTTTTGTACAACCGGTATTTATCAACATTTATGTGGTCTCTCTTATAAAAGGTTTCATAATCTTTTTACACTACTGGCCATTAAAATTGCTACACCACGAAGATGACGTGCTACAGACGCGAAATTTAACCTGCAGGAAGAGGATGCTGTGATAGGCAAATGATTAGCTTTTCAGAGCATTCACACAAGGTTGGTGCCGGTGGCGACACCTACAACGTGCTGACATGAGGAAAGTTTCCAACCGATTTCTCATACACAAAACAGCAGTTGCCTGGTGAAACGTTGTTGTGATGCCTCGTATAAGGAGGAAAAATGCGTACCATCACGTTTCGACTTTGATAAAGGTCGTATTGTAGCCTATCGCGATTGCGGTTCATCGTATCGCAACATTGCTGCTCGCGTCGGTCGAGATCCAATGACTCTTAGAATCGGTGGGTTCAGGAGGGTAATACGGTACGCCGTGCCGGATCCCAATGGCCTCGTATCACTAGCAGTAGAGATGACAGTCATCTCATGCGCGTAGCTGTAACGGATCGTGCAGCCAAGTCTCGATCCCTGAGTCAACAGATGGGGAGTTTTGCAAGACAACAACCATCTGCACGAACAGTTTGACGACGTTTGCAGCAGCGTGGACTATTAGCTCGGCTTGACGCTGCATCACGGTCAGGAGCGCCTGCGATGGTGTACTCAACGACGAACCTGGGTGCACGAATAGCAAAACGTCATTTTTTCGGATGAATGCAGGTTCTGTTTACAGCATCATGATGGTCGCATCCGTGTTTTGCGACATCGCGCTAAACTCACGTTGGAAGCGTGTATTCGTCATCGCCATACTGGCGTATCACCCGGCGTGACGGTATGGCGTGCCACTGGTTACACGTCTCGGTCACCTCTTGTTCGCATTGACGGCAGTTTGAACAGTGGACGTTACATTTCAGATGTGTTACGACCTGTGGCTCTACCCTTCATTCGATGCCTGTGAAACCCTACATTTCAGCACGATAATGCACGACCGCTTGTTGCAGGTCCTGTACGCGCCTTTATGGATACAGAAAATGTTCGACTGCTGCCCTGACCAGCACATTCTCCACATCTCTCACCAACTGAAAATGTCTGGTCAATGGTAGCCGAGCAACTGGCTCTTCACAATACGCCAGTCCCCACTCTTGATCAACTGTGGTATCGTGTTTAAGTTTCATGGGTAGCTGTACCTGTACACGCCACCCAAGCTCTGTTTGACTCAATGCCCAGGCGTATTAAGGCCGTTATTATGGCCAGAGGTGGTTGTTCTGGGTAGTGATTTCTCAGGATCTATGCACCCAAATTGCGTGACAATGTAATCACATGTCACTTCTAGTATAATATATTTGTCCAATGAATACCCGTTAATCATCTGCATTTCTTCTTGGTGTAGCAATTTTAATGGACAGTAATGTAGTTGTAACCTTGTAAATAAACGTCATATCAATTTGCCGTAGCAACAGTGATAAAATTTCTGATTTTTATATAAAACCTGCGACGGTGCCTATGCGCTACTGCTGAGTGCAGTTGCTCTTCTAAACAGCAGTTCATACGAACAAACCAGTTGCGACTTTGCCTGTTACTGCTCGCACCTTAGGTACTGGGCTATGCACGGCTTTGTTTTAAGGTGACCACATCGTGGTTCAGGACGAAAAAAAATCGATTTTCGGTTTTCATCGTATTTCGATAGATTAAGGTTTTATTGAAGTACTCTGAAAAGGATTTTGCTGAAAAAAAGAAAATTTGTTTCGAGCATTTAAATAGCATTTTCCTACCACGTGTGTTTATGTGCCACGCCCACTTTTCTGTCACTCACTTTCTGCATATATTTTACATCTTTATATCCCCTACATTGCACGTTAAAGATTTTTTTTTACTCCTGAGTGTGTTGGCTATCCTTGTAATTCAACGTTCGGTATTTTTTTTGTTTCTGCTGTTTGTGAACAACTCGTTTTTAAACATGCGGCTAGTTTTGTTCAAGTGTGATTACGAGTAGTTCTTATACTTATGTTTGCAATGCTTGTTTACGTGTGTTTTGTTGTTTTTATCGAAGATGACGACATGTAAAGGCATTTTCAAGAAACGGCAATTTAGAGGAAACAAGTTTAGAAAGCTTTCTGCACAAGAGGTTATGTGGTCTGGCAACGATATTCCTAATTGTAATCCTTCAACAAGTGCATCGTCAAAGAAGCTCTCACCATTTCAAGAGAGTTACAATGAATTTGCTGTAAGTGACAAGGGGTGCAGTAACATTATTACAAATTTGAGAATATTGTCAGACGTAATTTCTAAATTTGTACAATGTAGGCAGTGTATTTCGTCACAGAGTGTGAAAATTTGTGAGAGTGTCAGTGGGAGAAAAGGCCTGGCAATTTCGTTGGATTTAATTTCCACTAAATGCTCACCTGTGATTTCATTTATGAGTTCTTCAAAGCCAGATGCAAGTGGCCCTTATGAAATCAATACTAGATTACTTTATGCCTTACGATCCATTGACAAGGACATGGCTGCAGGGAGAACCTTTCGTTCAGTGATGAACTTACATCAACCACCAAATAAATTTGAAAAACTGACTGCAATATTAGAGAAAGCTGTATGTGAGGTCAGTGAGGAAAGCATGAAACTGGCTGCTAGGGAAGCAGTGGAAGAAAATGATGAATGTTCGGATATTGCAGTTGCACTTGATGGAAGTTGGCAGAAAAGAGGACATACTTCTCTGAATGGAGTAGTGACTGCCACGAGTGTAGACATCAGTAAAGTTTTAGATTTGGAGATAATGTCTAAATATTGTGAATGTTTAAAGTCAATGAACATAAAGCACACAACTGTGTGGCTAATTTTAGAGGAACAAGTGGTGGTATGGAAGTTCATGGAGTACAACAAATATTTCATCGCTCCATAGAAACAAGAGGCGTATGGTACACCAAATATTTGGGCGATGGTGACAGTAAGGCATACAACAATGTGGTGAACTCTAAGTCATATGGAGATGCCATTATTAGCAAAATAGAATGTGTAGACCATGTTCAAAAACGTTTGGGAACAAGGCTGGGGAAACTAACTGTTGAGACGAAAAAAATTAGAAGATGGAAAACTGTTGACTGGACAGGGTCGGTTAACTAAAACTCAAACAGAGAACTTGCAGGTATACTATGGACAGGCAATTAGGAGAAATAAAGAAAATTGGGAGGCAATGAACAGAGATGTTTGGGCCATATTCTTCCATAAGTCCTCTACTGATGATAAGCCATGCCATGGATTGTGTCCATCAGGAGAAAATTCGTGGTGCAAATACAATAGGGCTCAGGCAACTGGAGAATCTTATTCTCACCAGCATTCTCTTCCTGCTGCTGTTATTACAGCAATTAAACCTATTTTCAGAGACTTGGCGCATCCTGACCTTCTAAGGAAGTGTCTGCATGCGCAGACACAGAACCCAAATGAATGTTTCAACAGCATAATTTGGAACTCCCTTCCTAACACTGTATTTGTAGGCATGCATAGAATTAAACTAGGGGTTCATGATGCTGTTATTACATTCAGTTGTGGTGATATTGGAAACTGTTGGATACTGAAAAAGCTGGGAATTAACCCTGGTGAAAATATGATCATTGGTATGCAACAATGCGATAAAATGAGGGTAGCCGATGCAGACAGGTCTGCATCTAAAATGGCCAAGAAAGCAAGACATACATCCAGAAAGGTTAAAAAGAATGTGGAAAACCTGCTAGAGGCCAAAGAAGGACCATCATATACAGCAGGACAGTTTTAATTAAATGCAAGTAACAAATTTCAAAAGTTTTTTCTTTAAAGTCAATTTCCCACAAACTAAAATTTTCGGTACATATGCCCCCATATATCAGAAACTACCATAGATAAATGAATGAAATTTTCAGAGACTCTGCATAACATAAAAAGCCACCTCAGGTACTACATTCATTAATATTTCCCCATTAGGAAGTTCACAAAAATATTTTCTGCAGTAAAAACTTAATATTTTTTGTTAATAAACTTAAAAAAGTATTTCTTAAAAACTATAAAATGGATAAAGTAGATTTAAGTACAGTTGACTCATGTAACATACAGTAAAAATATTAAGGTCCTGCATCAAATAGTTTTTCAGAAATGGGTCAAACATTTGCCTAAATTAACATGGGTTAGATAGACAGGGTGTGGTCCCTTTAAAAACAACAGCTGGATGTAGGCATAGGGTCGAGCAGCTCCCATCAGCTTTTGTGTCGTGCAGCTAATTCGATGCAAATACATTGAAGAGCCAAATAGTGTAGATTCTCCGCGAGCACGCAGTAGTGCCACACACGACGTGGCATGGACTCGACTAATGTCTGAAGTAGTGATGAATCCTGCAGGGCTGTCCATAAATCCGTAGGAGTAGGAGAAGGTTGAGATCTCTTCTGAACAGCACGTTGCAAAGCTTCCCACATATGCTCAATAATGTTCATGTCTGGGGATTTTGGTGGCTAACGGAAGTGTTTAAACTCAGATGAGTGTCGTGGAGCCACTCTGTAGCGTTTCTGTAAGTGTGGGGTGTCGCATTGACCTGCTGGAATTGCCCAAGTCCATCGGAATGCACAACGGACATGAATGGATGTAGGTGGTCACACAGGATGCTTACGTAGTGTCACTTATGAGAGTCGTATCTAGAGGTATCAGGGGTCCCGCATCACTCCAACTGCAAACACCCCACACCATTACAGGACCTCCACCAGCTTGAACAGTTCCCTGCTGACATTCAGGACCATGGATTCACGAGGTTGTCTCCATACCCGTACACGTCCATCCACTCGATACAATTTGAAACGAAACTCGTCAGACCAGGTAACATGTTTCCAGTCACCAACAGTCCAATGTCGGTGTTTACGGGCCCAGGCGAGGCGTAAAGCTTTGTGTCGTGCAGTAATCAAGGGTACACGAGTGGGCCTTCGGCTCCGAAAGACCATATCGATGATGTTTCGTTGAATGTTTCGCACGCTGACACTTGTTGATGGCCGATTATTGAAATCTGTAGCAATTTGCGGAAGGGTTGCGCTTCTATCATCTTGAACGATTCTCTTCAATCGTCGTTGGTCCCGTTCTTGCAGGATCTTTTCCCGGCCGCAGAGATGTCGGATATTTGAAATTTTAGCGGATTCCTGATATTTACGGTACACTCGTGAAATGGTCGTACTGGAAAATGCCCGCTTCATCGCTATCTCGGAGATGCCGTGTCCCATCGCTCGTGCGTCGACTATAACACTACTTTCAAACTCATTTAAATCTTCGTGTGGCTAGGGCCTCCCGTCGGGTAGACCGTTCGCCTGGTGCAAGTCTTTCGATGTGGGGCCACTTCAGCGACTTGCGCATCGATGGGGATGAAGTGATGATGATTAGGACAACACAACACCCAGTCCCTGAGCGGAGAAAATATCCGACCAGCCGGGACTCGAACCCGGGCCCTTAGGATTGACATTCTGTCGCTCTGGCCACTCAGCTACAGGGGGCGGACATTTAAAGCTTGATAACCTGCCATTGTAGCAACAGTAACCGATCTAACAACTGCGCCAGACACTTGTTGTCTTGTATTGGCGTTGCCGACCGAAGCGTCGCATTCTGCCTGTTTTCATATCTCTGTATTTGAGTACGCATGCCTATACCAGTTTCTTTGGCGCTCCAGTGTAAGAAACGTAGCTGTGATTCTTCAGTCAAATTGTGCATTGACTAGAGTTACGAGTTAATAAAATATGCAGAAATACAAAGTAAAAGTTAAATGAAGAATTTAATAACGAGAGTTCTATTCTAAAGTGTGTAATTGATGTACAGCGAAGAGATGTGCTTTGAGTAGTGTTTATTCAAGAAAGGTCATCTCAAATAAACAAGAAGTACTCCTACGACATTCACTAGAAATACAGACAGAAAATGCCATTATCAAATGGAGTAAAGTTACGTTGAGAGCGTTAAGAGAACTGATTCCCAAACTATATAGTCATCGAAGATAAGCAAAAATTAAGTGCATTTCATAATCACAATATAGGCAATGTTCACCACGTCAGCCGGCCGCGGTGGTCTCGCGATTCTAGGCGCTCAGTCCGGAACCGCGCGACTGCTACGGTCGCAGGTTTGAATCCTGCCTCGGGCATGGATGTGTGTGATGTCCTTAGGTTAGGTTTAAGTAGTTCTAAGTTCTAGGGGACTGATGACCACAGATGTTAAGTGCCATAGTGTTCAGAGCCATTTGAACCATTTTCACCACCTCAAAACAGTTAAAGAGTCTAAAATGATGATTCACAAATTAACACACACAATGCACGGAATAGTAACTCGTACTCTGTCTATTCTCAGTTCCGTAATACTAGCGGAAATAGAGTCCTGTTCTGGAGTACATTCACACCTTTCGAAATATAAAGCTCCCTCAAAAGTTAAAGAATGGTATCGGCCGTTCACCGCTCAAATACAATTACTTAGACGACGGAGTGGCGCCGGTTCTTCTAGAAAGGTCTGCCTTCTTTCAGAACTCGCGTAAGTGTCCAAAATCGCTCCCTTGAGCTCTTCACTCTAGAAGTCCCAGTCTCCACTTGACACTCGTACTGTTGGCTACTGTCTGCATTGCCATTGGCTGATGGCCATCTGCACCAAAAATACGTAGTTCTTATGTGCTACAGGCGTGATTTGAATCACCTTAAGCACTTTCTTGAACCAAACCAGTATATTATAACAATATTTAAATGAAGGAAATGTTATAAACATTCAGTTAGATTCACATCGTTTACAAATATAAGTAATAGTTAAAAAAAAGCACAAATATTCTCACATTAAATGACTACAGATTATCGCTAAATGTTATTTAAACAATTATTTATGCATTCTTAATAGATGTGTCTTTTGGTTTTAATTGTGGTGTCCACTAACTAATGCGACTGACCAATTTTAAATTAGCACAGATTTTAATAGAACTTGTAATAAACACATAAATAACGTTACTCGCAAAATAGTGAAATGTTAGTTAAATGAATACGAGAGTATGGCAAAGTATGAAGTAGTGATGCTGTGCTCATTTTCTATGTAAATGTGATAAATTCAATAATCAGATGAACAGTTGCATAACAAAAATGTATAAAACATGTCATAAATCAATAAATAAAATAAATACATATATGTAGCTTTCAGGGATGATAGCTATAGTGAAATGCTATCATCTGAGATATCTTCGTTGAAATCGTATGAGGTGATTAAATTTTGTTAATCCAGAGGTTCATTGTGTAAATGTTTATTCATAGTGAAATGTTAACTTTTGCAGATTGAAAACTATTGAAATACTTTGCTGTGTCACTGGATGTGTCTCTTTTTTCTGACATTTTTAATCTGAGATTCAGATTTGCATTAATATCTGATCGTGAGTCATTGACGAATCACAAAGAGCTGTTCACTTACCCATCTTTAAGATTGTCTGTCACGCCGCTATTTCCTGAAACACTGTCTCGTGCACAAAGGCAATGCAAGCGACACCCATCCGAATGCCCAGTGTTGGGAATTACCCGTTTCCAGTGACGCTGCTCGTCTCTGCACCTGGACACGTCCGGGGGTTCGGCGTGACGTCCTCCTATAGCCGACTCACTCCCACCCTAGCAGGGAAATTCAGCTTTCCTCAGTACCACTACTAAGTGGACGAATAATACCCCTACATACTCGTAACGTAACAAACCTGTTTTTTCAAAGTGGGTAATGTTCAATAGTAAAATTTGCGTTGCGATGAAATATTGTATTAAGAAAGAAAGTGATAAAAGTGACCATCTCTATTTTAATAACAACGCCAACAGGTAGAAACTAGCTAAAAACACGTGTCATAAGAATCGGCACAGCATTGTACAGTAATAGTGTACCTGTTGCTGTGTGGCGTGACATACTTACACGGTCCACGTGTACATGCAGGGTGTGAGACTTGCCATCATCGGGTCTGTATAGTAGTTTCTCTCTGTGTTCTTCAGGTACCTGAAAAAATTAAAAACTGGAGGAGAAACAATAAAACTGTGACATCATATAAGCAGAGAAACATCCACAATTATCCGTGGAAGAGAAAGTAACTTAGACTGATATACTCACAGTTTTACTGACATCCTATGGATAATAGCTGAACCTTTAATTTCGTGGTCGCTTCAAGGTGTAAAGTTGATACTATCCGAAAATGACGATGCATTTCTGACCTTCCGCTCTAACTGTCAATACGCCCATCTCCTTTATCTTGGCCGTCTTTGCTGGAGGCATTCACACAGATTTCTGCTGCAGCCTCAACCACATTTCGATCGCTATCTCCTATTCCTTCGTCCTCATCGGATTATTTCAATCCTTGTCCGAAGTTTGCATTTGTTACTGGAGGTGACAGCAATAATCTGATTATTTTGAGCTGTTTTAGCAGTCAGGTTGAAGTGGAGACGGAAAGAACTGGCGTAACTCAAAACCGGTTGTTTCAGCGATAACCGCCATCCTGTGTGTGTGTGTGTGTGTGTGTGTGTGTGTGTGTGTGTGTGTGTGTATAACTTCTTGCACTAGTTATAAATAGATGACAGTAAATACTTTCAGCATCAAAAGCTGGTACACAGTACCCAAATGTAGGTGAGAGTTGGATAAAAGCTGGTGTCCAACTCAAACCTGGTACTCCCAGGTCTATAGTGGTGCCAATCAGAGGCACCTCTACGTTGTCAGGCTTGTGTTCTGGACTTGTAGAGCTTCTTTCGGCGCTAATAAAACATAATTAGCGCGTTAATGTTTTTTCGTTTAGATTTACATTTATGTGTCTGCTCGTCAGTCTCGGTCAGTGACTTCTGCCAGTGACGTGCTGGAATTCCGCTGATATTGTTGGCTGGGCTGGATGGTCGCCAAGACCACTATACAAACAATTTGGCTGAAGTGTTGCGTGCTGCCGCATGGCGGTCTGCAGGCGACGCCTTAACATGGGAATATTCCCCTGCATAGCTAGAGCATCCTTGGTATCACCCCGGAAGACGACTGTGATGCACAATGATCCAATAGATGTACTGCATTGTTGGAAAACACATAGTCGGCTGATCCTGACCCCACTGCACAGGAAGGTCGCCCCAGCGATGGTCAGGAACAGAGGCACTAGGAGCTCTCTCAGTCAGCAGTGATGAGGTTGATATTGCGACAAGCACTGCGAGATATACTGGTTCTGGAAGACCCTTAGTCTCCTCGTCAGTGATGTGGTACCTGGCATCCAATTCGAACAACCACGAGTGATGTTAACATGGAAGGTTAGGTTTGAAAAGCTCATGAAATAAGCAGCGATGTATTTACGTATTTTGCTCGTTCTGGATTATTGACTACAGAAAATTTTCAAGCTATTGACTATTTGAGGTAAGATGAATAGTGGTAAAACTGTATTTAAATTGAATCAGAGACATGGTTACTAGGTATATCATAACTCTTATTAACATTCTTGTTTTCATCTGTGTATAAGCTCTACCCCACTACAAGGTTAATTCCGACTGCATTTAATTAAATTTGTGTCAGCTGATATCGAGTGAGAGAACAGGAAAAGATTGCAATCAAGGTGTTTGAGATATGTTGTTACAGAAGGTTGCTGAATGTTGAATGGACTAATAAAATAAGAAATGTGGAGGTTCTTCGCAGAATTGTAGAGGGAAGGACAGAAAAAAATAAGAAAAAACAGACTATAAGAAGACACGGTTCGACGGAACTTTTCTTACAGCATGAAGAAATAACTTCCATTGTACTAGAGGAAACCTTAGGGATCAGGCGGTTCCCCCCCCCCCCCCCCCCCCCTCCGGACTATTACCAATTATCTACCTCTCTGCTTCATTCGCAACTCTCTAGGTTTCGGCTTAGAAGAAATGAGCTCTTGAATGAGCTGTATTTGAGAGACACGGTCAAATCAAAGGGGGAGGGGGGGGGGGGTGGTAAAGTAAAGCCTCCGAATATTTTATGTGAAAATTCTTGAAGCTGTTTAAATAAAGCAAACTTTACTTACAGTCTACGCCTTTATTCCTCATGTCCTATATCTCAACATAGCCACCTCAGCGACGAACGCAATACTCCCAGTGAGAGACCAGCTTGTACATAGAATGACTTTGTTGACCGAGCCACAACCTTACCTCTGCATGCACCGGTTCATTACTATCAAAGCGAAGTCCTCGAAGGTGTTCTTTAAGTTTTGGAAACATATAGAACTGGGATGCGACGAAGCCGGGACTGTATGGAGGACTACCGATGACAGTGAACCCAAGGCGACGGATTATTGCAGGTATCGCAGTTCTCGTGTGTGGTCTGGCATTTTGATACTGAAGGCGTGAGTGCTCCAAGCGTGGACAAACTCTTGGAGTTTGATACTGGATTACAGCACACTGTTTATCACGCACCGACGTGCATATGTTGCACACTGCCATTTTACACGTTTCAAATTGAAGCCTTGTAGTGACTTCAAATGGCTCTGAGCACTATGGGACTTAACATCTGAGGTCATCAGTCCCCTAGAACTTAGAACTACTTAAACTTAACTAACCTAAGGGCATCACACACATCCATGCCCGAGGCAGGATTCGAAACTGCCACGTAGCGGTCGCGCGGTTCCAGACTGAAGCGCCTATAACCGCTCGGCCACAGCGGCCGGCCTTGTAGTGGCAGAGGACTGTAAATGTGTAGACATGAAGAATAAAGATTTGGAATAGTAACAACGTTTGATTTATTTAAAAACCATAAAGAATTTTCACATAAAAATTTCGGAGGCATTACTTTTCAGCACACCCTTGTATTCTGCGACTCGAGCCGCCAACATCCCTATTGTAATTATTTAGGCATAATTTTACTTGATTTATTTTGTCGTATAAAAGAACAATAAAAATAAAATAAAAAACGTACAAAATAAATTGCTTAAAGTGAAGATATCTGGGTACAACTTCATGTAAGATTACATCACGCATGAACAAAAGCGGGCAATCAAAGCGCTTTTGGAGCTACCTAAGTATACTTTTTTCGGTCCACGACGGAGACGGGTGGTTCGTGGTAGTCGCAATTGGTAATCTGGAAGTTCTTATGTCTCTATGTTGCATTTGAATTTTTAGACTTAACGGCGTAGGCAACTGAGAGGACGCCACACAATGACCTTCACCATGAGCGCAGGTTTCACATGACGATGGTGAATGAGGACTGTTTACAGCTTGCGTATTCATCTTTTCCGTTGTTGCTTTGGATGGACTCGTCTGCATTGTGTTGTTTATTTTCATGACCCTTTCCCTAGACCTCAGTCTCTGCACAAATAGTAGATGTACTGGGTGGCTAGGCTTGTCGACCAGGTTTGTTCGTCCCCCAACAACAATTTCATGGCGGATGTCCGGAAGAGCAGTACCCACCAGATGACAAACTGGCATGAGGTGTAGGCCGCAGACTCGCAGTAGGAATCCTTCGACTTTATTCAGTGCCTTGTCGACTTCTTTGGCTTGAGCAGAACTGTACCACACAGAGCATGCCTATTCTGCACGGAAATGAAGACTGGTATCAGCGCTGAACTAAAAATTTGTGGCTGAGAGTCCATCTTTCTGCTGATTATCTTTCATAGGATATTACTTCTGTGGTACGGAGGTGCTTCTTATAGGTCAAGGTGCGCTCAATCGTGAAACCTGTACTTTATATATGGAAAAGTAACCAATTTGACTCCTTGGCATGAGACAGTGAGTTTGAAATGTGCAGTATGTTACTAGAATGAGATTTTCATTCTGCAGCGGAGTGTGCGCTGATATGAAACTTCCTGGCAGATTGAAGCTGTGTGCCGGACCGAGACTCGAACTCGGGATTTTTGCCTTTCGCGGCACACAGTTTTAATCTGCCAGGAAGTTTCAGTATGTTACCGTTTTCCATGACCCTTTTTGTAGCCGTCAATATCTGAGCGAACGGTACGCCGCCATGTAATGGCTAGGCTAGGAGACCAGATTTGACCTTTCCACACTGAGAGGAAGCTAATGAGGATGCTTGTGGTTAAGCTGAAACGCACACTGTTGATAGTATTTTTCGCTTATTTATTGTGTTCTGTTGATGTTGATGATGCAGGCCAACTGTACATACAGGTGAATGTGGGAATATTGAGAGCGATGAAATTGAAATAAAATCTCCATCATTAAGAACAAACATTTTCTGTCGACAGCAGTTAAAATATAAGTCCAAGTCATTGCGATAATAATAAATGTCGTGTGACTAGGGCCTCCCGTCGGGTAAACCACTCGCCGGGTGCAGGTCTTTCGATATGACGCAACTTCGGTGACTTGCGCGTCGATGGGTATGAAATGATGATGATTGGGACAACACAACACCCAGTCCCCGAGTGGAGAAAATCTCCGACGCGGCCGGGAATCGAACCCGGGCCCGTAGGACGGCAATCCGTCACGCTGACCACTTTTTTTAAAAATCTTATTTTGTTAGCTTTAGTTCGTTGCATCTGCTCGGAGAGAACGTCGTAAGACACCCGTTTAAGTTCACCGTTGATCGGTTAACTGAGTTTTTTTTATTACAAAGGGCAGCTAACCCTCTCAGCTATCGGGGCGGACTGCTTTCTGTTGTGAGTAACTGTATTGGCGTGTGTGATGGAGTGGAGCATATACATGTATAAGAAGACAGCAAGTTATGCATGATTCTATGGTCACTGTGCTCGAAAATGACGGGAGGGCAGGCCGGGAATCACGCGTTTCAAGCGATCCCTTACTGAAGGGGCAAGTGGAAAGCAATCCTACAGATTTCGCGGACAGTGCGGCTCCAGGCGAAATCATTGATCGCCTTGTGGTGAGAGTCAGCCGCTCAGCCGGCCTTGTGCAAGTAAAAAACGTTGGTGGTTACCAAAAACTAAGCCAACGAATCACAAATCTGCATTGAAATTGTGTATGTCCGACGATATAAAAACTGCCTTCAAAGTTCAAGGTATGTAGCGAAGAGAGGCAGTCTGCCACCATGTCATTTGGAAACATCACTTAGTTCTTATAGCCGCAGTTACTACTAAATGACATTAGAAGATAAGGCGGTGTGGAAGCAGATACCATGCCCTGATCAACTGCCACAAACATTCGTTGTGTGAGATAATCTGAGCCATTCTCGAGACGATACCGCTCGCAAAATGTATTTCGTCCTTGGCACTTGTGGGCAACGTAAATGCAAGATTTCTTCCTCGACACACGTGAGACGAGGATATATTCGATTGTAGTCGTTCCCGACATTAGTGACATGTTTTTGTTGGCCCATTATGGCCAGGGGACACCAGCTGGCACGTACTTTTCAATTCAATAAATTTTACCAACACCCGTACCCTTTAAGATATTTTATTTTCATCAGGTTACTTTCGATTAGGAAAGTAGGTGCATTTAGCGACTGTTATGTAATTTATAAATTCTTTCAAAGAATTTATAAATTCTTCCAAAGAATTGTGACTGATGCCCGAACAACAGGGAACTAACATGCTTCGGTTTTATAAAATAGTCCATTGATAATGTCTAGGCACTAGCCGAAATCTGGATTTGCGTAATAAAACAAGCAAAAAGAAAGAACGACTGGTTGTTGCGCTCTATCATTTCTAAAATATTTTATTTTATTCCGAAAGCAACCAGTTTCAACAATTTATTTTGCCATTTTCATTCCCCATACGCTTTTTTCGAATCAACGGGTTTATCGTATAGCGCCATATAACTGGATCTCGTGAATCCCAATAGTTGTCCAGCTGATTCATACGAAAGCGTGACAGCAACTGCTATTTCTTAAAGTGTACGGCTGTTGGTAAAAATTGTTGAATTGAAATGCTGGTGAGATGTTGTGTTTCAGTTACCTCTCGCCACTGGTGTTGGTTTTCCCTATCCACGAATAATTCGAACACCAGCCATTTTACGAGGGCGTGCTGAAACAGAAATTCGAAAACTCTTAAAACTTTTTAAGTAAAGCAAACGTTATTAACATTCTACAACTTTATTATCCGTGTCTACATATTTGCAGGCCTCTGCCACTAGAAGGCTCCGAACTGTAGCGTATAACATGGTAGCGTGTAAGGTTACAATGTCGGTGACAGAGGAAGAGCGTGCTGTATTAGAGTTTGGAATTCGAAAAGTTTGTTTACACGTGGGGCACACTCTCCTTGACCGTGATGTTCCCAGATCACACACGAGCGTTGCGACCTCTGTAACAATGCAACCCCTTGGGTTCACCATCGTCGATCACCTTCCATACAGTCCCCACTTGAACCCATCCGATTTTCAGCTGTTTCCAAACCTTCGAGGACTTCGCTTTGACAGTGATGACACGGTTCAGGCAGAGGTGAGGTTGTGGGTCCGACAACAAATGTGCTGCAGTGACATTATGAAGGAACTGGTCTCCCTTTGGGAGAAACGTGTTCGCTGCCAGGCTAACCGTGTTCAGAAATAAATATGAAGACATGAGATATAAAGGTGTAGGATTCTAGTAGCGTTTGTTTTCTCTACATAGCTTTAAGAGTTTTCCCATAAGAAATTCGGAGGGACTACTTTTCAGCACAAATAAGTATTGTATGGTATAAAAGGTGCTTCAAAAATGTATTGTTTTAAAGGTGTAACAATCGGGAATATTAATGTCCTAAATTAGCTTTGTTTGCTTTTCACTGAAAACCCCATATCGACCTTGGTGTTGATATGTCCTGCAAAACTCGTTGGATATGCAGTATGCAGAGTGTTCTGGGCGTCCGCTGTGCGACATGGCAGAGAGTGAAGGTACGTCCACTGCTTGAGTAGGTTACGGAATCTGGTCGTACAAGCAGAATACAACAGCATTTGTAATGCTCCAGATTTATATGGTTGCAAATATCAGGTTGCTACATTCATGCTCACAAATTAAGGATAATGCTGATACACGGTGAAACAGCGCTCTGGTGGGCGGTTTGCGGGTTTAAATCACCTCGGGGTATGACCATGCGGTGCATTTGATCTGCGGTCGTCAGACGGTGGCGCTGGCAGCAGTCCACATACGCAGAGACGTGTTGGTGCATGTCAGAGTACGGTGCAGCGAGTAAGTGTGCTGACATTTTCAGATGTGCTAATGGTGACTGTGTGTTTAAAATGGCTCAAAGAACACATATTGATGACATTATGAGGGGTAGAATAGTAGGGCGACTGGAGGCTGGTCAAACACAGTAGGTCGTAGCACGGGCCCTCCGTGTGCCACAAAGTCTGATCTCAAGATTATGGCAACGATTCCAGCAGACAGGAATCGTGTCCAGGCGCTACAGTACGGGACGTTCACAGTGTACAACACCACAATATGACCGATATCTCACCATTAGAGCCCGCAGACAGCCACGGAGTACTGCAGGTAGCCTTTCTCGGGACCTTAGCGCAGCCATTGGAACAGTTGTCTCCAGACACACAGTCTGCAGACGACCGAACAGCTATGGTTTATTCGCCAGAGACCTGCAAGGTGCATTCCACTGACCCCAGGTCACAGGAGAGCCCGTAAAGCCTGGTGTCAAGAACACAGTACATGGTCATTGGAACAGTGGTCCCAGGTTATGTTCACGGACGAGTTCAGGTATAATCTGAATAGTGATTCTCACCGGGTTTCATCTGACGTGAATCACGAACCAGATAACAACCCCTTAATGTCCTTTAAACGGACCTGTATGGAGATCGTGGTTTGATGGTGTGGGGCGGAATTATGATTGGTGCACGTACACCCCTGCATGTCTTTGACAGAGGAACTGCAACAGGTCAGGTGTATCGTGACGTCATTTTGCACCAGTATGTCCGCCTTTTCAGGGGCCCAGTGGGTCCCACCTTCCTCAAATGGTTCAAATGGTTCAAATGGCTCTGAGCACTATGGGACTCAACATCTTAGGTCATAAGTCCCCTACAACTTAGAACTACTTAAACCTAACTAACCTAAGGACATCACACACACCCATGCCCGAGGCAGGATTCGAAACTGCGACCGTAGCAGTCCCGCGGTTCCGGACTGCAGCTCCAGAACCGCACGGCCACCGCGGCCGGCCCACCTTCCTCCTGATGGATGATAACGCACGGCCCCACCGAGGTGCCATCGTGGAGAAGTACCTTGAAACAGAAGATGTCAGGCGAATGGAGTGGCCTGCCTGTTCTCCAGACGTAAACCCCGTCGAGCACGTCTGGGATGCTCTCGGTCGACGTATCGATGCACTTCTTCAAATCCCTACAACACTTAAGGAGCTCCGAAAGGCACTGGAGCAACAATGGGACCACCAGATCCAGATCCAGAGTATGCCAACCCTTTGTGCGGACTGTGTACGTGTGCACGGTGATTATATCCCATATTGATGTCGGGATACATGCGCAGGAAACAGTGGCGTTTTGTAGCACTTGTGTTTCGGGACGGTTTTCTCAACTTATCACCAATACCGATGACTTAAAGATCTGTGTCATGTGTGTTCCCTATGTGCCTATGCTATTTAGCGCCAGTTTTGTGTAGTGCCACGTTGTGTGGCACCGCATTCTGCAATTATTCTTAATTTATGAGCATGGCTGTAGATTGCCTTTGTTATTGGTTTTATTTAAGAATTATGATTTGCTAATACTCTTTATTTTCCTTTGTTGTTTGATTTTGGTTCTTATTATTTTATGTTTTAATAATATTGGCTAGGATGTTGCTCCATTATTTAACCACTCCGGTTGGTCTTCAGTGTTTCTTAAAGACCAAGTTTCTGTTCTCGAGTGGAAATGATCCGTCTTCGGCTACTCACATACCATAAACGTCATTGGCCGACAAGTACACGAAGCGTAAACAAAACAAGTTCACTGACGTCGGATTGCTTCGCGCTGCTGCAAATTGTGGGGTGAACGACCTCAGAAGCCATTCGCATCTTGGCTGAGAGTTAGGGGGCGGCGGTTTAATTGCCTGTAATTAAGAGCTGGCAGCTGATGCGCGCCGCAGCACCCCTCCTATCCACCCCCTGCACCCCCTCCCCAGCTCCCTTTGCTCGCTACTCCACCTCCACCCCAGCGTCGCGCGCTGCACTTCAGTTACCCCACCCCCTGGCGCGCTCTCTTCAAACACTTTATGCCACCCTTCGGATCTCTGGGGGCAAAGCGGAATGCAATTTGCTGGCGTATTTACAATTAACGCAGGCTGCGGAAAAAGAAATCTCGCTTCTGACGAGTGTCCCTTTAACTGGTAATGAAAACACTGCCGGACGCCGTCCCCTTGGTGTCTGGCGCACAAAAGCCGTCCCGGTCTCCGTTCAAGACTTGATGAGAGGGTCACAGGGGAGTAAAATTTTCTGTTTTTTTATTTTTAAAATCCTTTGGTTCACGCTCGACGTTTTAATTAAAGGACTTAATCGAAGCGAAGCCTATTTGGGGCAGGCAACCGGAACGTTTATAGTTGTTATTTCGCAAGAGAATTACACGTATGGACCATGAAAAGTATGTGAGGTTAATTCTTCATATACCAGAATAAGGACAAAAAGTAAGGTCACAGTGCTTGTTGTCCCTGATGATGTGCTAATTCCAGTTGCGACGGTAGATCAGTTATTTGCAAGACTTCTTGACATACAGCTTGGAGACTTTGTGTCTGTTCCACCTGCTTTTATTTCTGCGTTTGTTGTTCTCGGTGTCGTCGTGCTGCGTTGCTCCACTGGCTGAAAAATT